>NC_138052.1:9336143-10748643 GCF_964194185.1 Rhinolophus hipposideros
CAGGGCTGTGCGGACCTGGGTCAGCCCAGCAGTCCTTCCCACCCCCCATGCTCCCCTAAGGGAACCCATTGCACCTCCACTCACTCAGGGGCCACCCTGCCGTGTTGTGATGCACTGGTTGAGCTCAAGTTCAAGGCCCAGGAAGATCATGGGAAAGTGATGGCCGCTGGGGACCTTGAAGAGGAAGGAGAGGCCACACCTGCCCCAACAAACAAGCCCAAACAGGAAATCCCTTGAGGTCAGTGAGCTCACTCCTGTGACTCAGGGTTTGGACTGACTTCCTGTCACTCGGGGAAGTCCGCCATGGGCCACAGGCTGCCCAGCCCTCCCCATTCCAGCCCAGGAAGCACCTCCCTGAGGTGCACACTGAGCGGCAGCACTTCCTGGGTGGCCTACAGACTCTAGGAATGAGAGCCTCTCAAGTGCCCCAGGGGCCCAGGTCCTGTAATGACCCATGACGTGAGGGGCGGGAAGGTGCTTTGTTGCATCAGCCCCCACTTTACCCTTCAGTTCTGAGACTGCAGAACTCCTCACTCCCTGATCCCAGGCTGCCCTAGAGCTCGCCTTTGACACTCTCCACAGTTACTACCACAATCCCTTGTGCAATTGATGACTTCCCCCAAAGTCGCTGTGGGAGGGCAGGGACTGCTGCTCCGGACAGACTGGCTCTGCGTGAAAATTCATTTCTTCCTCTCAGTGAGTTCAGAAAGAACTGGAAATTTCTGCCAGAGCAGTTTCTGCTTTCCCCCTTCTAACTGGAGATATGAAGTATAATCTTGCAGCAATCCATTATTTTACCTTCCTCTGTTAATTTTGTGTGCATTCGGTTTCTTTTTTCAACAATATTTCAAGTAAGTATTTAACCCAGCGGCATCGAGTCATTCCTTTAAAACGGCTTTGGTTCATTTCCTAGGAGGTCTCCCTGGTAACATCCAATCCCGGTCGCACCTCCTCACCTTTCTTTCTGGGTCTTGAGTTTGTTCACTCTTCTCTTTATCTGGTGGTTTCTTCTGTTTCCCTGAAGATGGGAATTATCCTCCAAAGCATCTTCTTGTGTTCTCTATGACTGGTCTTTCTTTTGATGGGCTTTGAGGGCTGTTTTAGTTGCTGCTACATAAAATGTGATGTGTTTTCATCCTTCCATTTTCTTGATCTTTCTCGTGAGGCCCAATATGTCCGAATATCTACATTTCTCATCTTTTAGGTCTTTCCAAAAATTCTCTATTTTAAGCTCAGGTAAAGAGTTAGAGGTTTTTTCTTTTGTTTGTTGGATTGTTTGTGTTTTTCCCCTTCCCCTCTACTCCCTTCCCCCTCACCCCCAACTCTGAGTCAAGAGTCTAGTTGTCGTTCTTTGTGGAGGACGCAGTTCACTGGCCCATGTTTGTATTACGATCCTTGCACTCACGGCTGCTCATGGCAGCCCAACTCCAGCCCAACTCCAGCCATTGTTCACAATCTTAGCTGTAGAGGGCGCAGCTCACTGGCCCATGTGGGAATCGAACGGGTGACCTCGGTGTTAGGAGCAGGGTGCTCCAACCACCTGAGCCACCGACTGCCTGAGTTGGAGTTTTTGAGCTCTTTATTGCTTCCAGTATTTATTTTTCCTTTTAAAAAACAATCAGAAATTTATTATCTTACATGACTACAAATCCCGAGAGAGGACTGCCTTCACAGTCCACTGGTTCAGTAGCTTAATGACATTATCAAGGACCTCCGTCTTTCCATCTGTCACTGCCTTTGTGGTGGCTTCATTCTCAACCCAGCTGCAAGATGGCCACAGTAGTTCCAGGTGTCAGGTGCAGAGAAATCAGAGAGAGCATCTCATCCACCAGGTTCCTGTTAGCAACGAGGAAACTTTTTGACATACCCATTCTTTTTTTTTTTTTTTTCAATTGTGGTAAATATTTGTACGGGGTCTGACAATTAAGTTTGTAAACTTGTTGCAACGATGTTGCTAAAATTTTGGCATTAAAGGGATTATTCATTATGAATTTGTACCAACTGGACAAACAGTTAACCAAGTTTACTATTTGGAAGTGCTGAAAAGGCTGCGTGAAAAAGTTAGATGAAAACGACCTGAACTTTTCGCCAACAATTCATGGCTCTTGCATCACGACAATGCACCAGCTCACACGGCACTGTCTATAAGGGAGATTTTAGCCAGTAAACAAATAACTGTATTGGAACACCCTCCCTATTCGCCTGATCTGACCCCAAGTAACTTCTTTTTTTACTCGAAGATAAAGGAAATACTGAAAGGAAGATATTTTGATGACATTCGATACATCACATGTAATATAACAACAGCTCTGATGGCCATTCCAGAAAAAGAGTTCCAAACTTGCTTTGAAGGGTGGACTAGGCACTGGTGTCAGTACATAGCTTCCCAAGGGGAGTCCTTCGAAGGTGACCATAGTGATATTCAGCAGTGAGGTACGTAGCACTTTTTCTAAGATTAGTTCATGAACTTAACTGTCATACATATAACATAAAATTTACCATTATTAAGTGTACAAGTTAAGGGCATTAATTACATTTACCCTGATGTGCAAAAATCAGCACTACCCATTTCCCAAACCCTTTCATCATCTCAAACAGAAACTCTGTAGCCATTACTCCCCATTCCCTTCTCTCCTCTGGCCCTCCAACCCTACTCTCCATCCCAAACCTCAATTCTACTTTCTGTCTCTGTGAATTTGCCAATTCTAGATATTTCAGACAAATGGAATCATACAATATTTATCTTTTTGTGTCTTGCTGATTCCACTTAGCATGTTTTTAAAGTTCGTCCATGGTATAGCATATATCAGAATTTCACTCCTTTTAATGGCTGAATAATATACCATTGTATGGATAGACCACATTTTGTTTATCCATTCATGTGTGGACATTTGGGTTGTGTCCACCCTTTAGCTATTGTGAATAATGCTGCAATAAACACTGGCACACAGCATCTGTTCAAGTGCCTGTTTTCAATTCTTTTGATTCTCCATACATAGCAGGGGAATTGCCAGATCATATGGTAATTCTATTGTTAGTTTTTTGAAGAATGGCCAAACTGTTTTCCATAGTGGCTGCATCATTTTACATTTCCACCAGCAATGTATGAGGTTTCCAATTTCTCCATATCTTTGTTAACACTTTTCATTTTCTATCATATTATAGCCATCCTAGTAGATGGTGTCTTATTGTGATTTTTGATTGCTTCCCTAATAATAAAGATAGTGAGCCTCTTTTCATGTGCATGTTGGATATTTGCCTATTTTCTTGGGAGAAATGTCTATTTAAGTCCCCTTACCCATTTTTTTAATTGGGTTGTTTATCTTTTTATTGTTGAATTTTAATTCATACATTCTGAATACTAATCCCTTATCAGGTATGTGATTTGCAGATATTTTCACCCATTCTGTAGGTTGTCTTTTCACTCTTGATAATGTCCTTTGATGAACAAAAGTTTTTAATTTTGATGAAGTTCAGTGTATCTATTTTTCTTTTGCTGCCCTTGCTTTTGGAGTCATATCTAAAACTCCTCTGCCAAATCCAAGGTCATGAAGACATATATACCTCAGTTGTCTTTTAGGAGTTGTATGGCTTAGTTAATTATATTTAGGTCATCAACCAATTTTTTAGTTAATTTTTGTGCACACTGTGAGGTAGAGATCCAATTTCATTCTTTTGCAAGCAGAAATCCAGTTGTCCCAGCATCATTTGTTTAACAGACTATTTCTTTCCCATTGAATCTTGGCATCTTTGTCAAATATCAACTGGCCATAGATGTATGACTGTTTCTGGACTCTCCGTGGTATACTCGTCTATACGTATCCTTATGCCAGTACCACACTGTTTTGATTACTGTAGCTTTGTGGTAAGTTTTTAAATTGGTAAGCGTGAGTCCTATGACTTCATCCCTTTTCAAGACTGTTTTGGCTACTTGGGGTCCCTTGCAAGTTCTTATCAATTTGAGAATTGGTTTTTCTGTGTCTGCAAAAAAAAAAAAAAAAAAAAAAAAAAAAAGGCTGTCTACATTTTGTTAGGGATTGTGTTGAATTTGTAGACCTCTTTGAGTAGTGTTGACATTTTAACAGTATTAAGTCTCCCTACCCATGAACATATCTTTCCACTTATTTAGGTCTTCTTTAATATCTTTCAACAATGTTTTTTTAGTTTTCAGTGTACAAGTCTTTCGTCTTTGGGTTAAATTTATTCCTAGGTATTTTTTTTTTCTTTTAGATGCCTTGATAAATGGAGTTGTCTTGTTAATATCTATTTTGGATTGCTTGTGCAAGTGTATAGAATCACAGTGCATTTTTGTGTGCTGATCTTGCAACTTGTGACCATGCTGAATTCATTTATTAGCTCTGGTAGCTTTCTTGTGCATGCTTGGGATTTTCTATAAATGGGATAGTTCTACTTCAAACAGAGATAGTTCTACTTCTTCCAATTCAGTTTGGATGCTGTTCATTTCTTTTTCTTATCTAATTCCTCTGGCTAGAACTTCCAGTATACTGTTGAATATCAATAGTGAAACTGGCATTCTTGTCTTGTTTCTGATCTTAGGAGAAAATCTTTCAGTCTTTTACCACTGAGTATGATGTTAGCTGGGGTTATTCCTACATGGCTTCATCATGCGAAAATTATCTTGTACTTCTAGTTTCTGGGTGTTTTTATCATAAAAGTGTGTTGGATTTTGCCAAACGTCTTTTTGTGTAATTGAGATGATCGTGTGTTTTTCTTTCATTCTATTAATGTGTTATATTAAATTGATTTTTTAAAAAGATTTTTATTGGGGAAAGGGAACAGGACTTTATTGGGGAACAGTGTGTACTTCCAGGACTTTTTTATTTTCCAAGTCAAGTTGTTGTCCTTTCAGTCTTAGCTGTGGAGGGCGCAGCTCAGCTCCAGGTCCAGTTGTTGTTGCTAGTTGCAGGGGGCGCAGCCCACCATCCCTTGTGGGAGTCGAGGAATTGAACTGGCAACCTTGTGGTTGAGAGGACACGCTCCAACCAATTGAGCTATTCGGGAGCTCAGCGGCAGCTCAGCTCAAGGTGCCGTGTCCATGTTCAATCTTAGTTGCAGGGGGCGCAGCCCACCATCCCTTGTGGGAGTCGAGGAATTGAACCAGCAACCTTGCGGTTGAGAGGACGCACTCCAACCAACTGAGCCATCCGGGAGCTCAGCGGCAGCTCAGCTCAAGGTGCTGTGTTCAATCTTAGTTGCAGGGGGCGCAACCCACCATCCCTTGCGGGAGTCGAGGAATGGAACCGGCAACCTTGTGGTCGAGAGCCCACTGGCCCATGTGGGAATCGAACCGGCAGCCTTCGGAGTTAGGAGCACGGAGCTCTAACCGCCTGAGCCACCGGGCCGGCCCCTACATTGATTTTTTGGATGTTGAACCACCTTCACATTCCTGGGATAAAACCCACTGGTCATGGTGTATAATCCCTTTAATATGATGTTGGATTTAGGTTGCTGATATTTTGATGAGGATTTTTATATCTATATTCATAAGGCATGATAGTCTTTAATTTTATTTCTTGTGATATCTTTATCTGGTTTTGGTATCAAGGCAATGTTGGTCTCATGGAATGAATTAGGAAGTATTCCCTTCCCTTTTATATTTTGAAAGAGTTTGAGAAGGACTGGTGTTAATTCTTCTTTAAATGTTTGGTAGAATTCACCAGTGGAGCCATCGGGTCTTGGGCTTTTCTTTTTGGGGGAGGTTTTTGATTGTTGATTCAATTTCCTCACTAGTTATAGGTCTATTTAGATTTTCTTCATGATTCGTTTTTGATAGAATGTTTTTCTAGGCATTTTCCCATTTCATCTGGTGATCCACTTTGTTGGCATAGCATTCTCTTATAATCCTTTTTCTTTCTGTTAGATTGGCAGTAATAGCCCCAATTTCATTTCTGATTTTAGTTATTTGTGTCATCTCTTTTTTTCTTAGTCTAGCTCAAGTTTATTATCAATTTGGTTGATCTTTCAAAGAACCAACTTTTGGTTTCATTGATTCTCCCTCTATTGTTTTTATATTCTCAATGTTATTTATATCTGTTCTAATCTTTATTATTTCCTCTTAACAGCAAGCTTTGGGTTTAGCTTTCTTTTCTTTTTCTAGTGTCTCAAGATGTAAAATTAGTTTATTGATTTGAGCTCTTTCTTCTTTTTAGATGTAGGCATTTACAACTATAAATTTTCTTCAGAGCATTGTTTTTGCTGCATCTGATATGTGTTAATAGGTTGTGTTTTCTTTGGTCTCCACATTTTTTTATTTCACCTGTGATTTCTTTTATGATCATTAGTTGTTTAACAATGTGTTCTTTAGTTTCCACATATTGGTGAATTTTCCCATTTTTCTTCTTTCATTGATTTCTAGCTTCATTCCATTGTAGTAAGAGGTAGAAGATACTTTGTATGTTTTCAATCTTTTTATTTATTGAGACTTGTTTTGTGGCCTAATATATGGTATACCCAGGAGAATATTCCATGTGCACTTCAGAATGTTTCATCTGCTGTTGTTGGGTGGAGTGTTGTATAGATATCTGTTAGTTCCAGGTGATTTACAGTTTTGTTTAAGTCCTCTATTTTCAGATTGATCTCTGTCTAGATGGTCAGAGATCAATGAAGACATTTTCAGTCATTTTTTTCTTTAAATATTTGTCTCTCTCTTCTCCTTCTAAGACTCTCATGTATATCGAAGTCTGCAACTATTATTGTAGAATTGCTTATTTCTCCCTTCAATTCTTCATACATCTTATTTCTTATTTTGACTCCGTTGCTAGGTGTGCATATGTTTATCATTGTTATAGCTTCTTGATATTAGCCTTTTTATTAATATCTAATGACAATCTTTGTCTCTTGTACCAGTTTTGTTTTTTTAATTTAAAAAGTCTATTTTTGTCTAATACTGGTATAGCCACTTTAGCTCTCTTTTAGTTACTATTTGCATGGAATATCTTTTTTTATCACGCTAATTTTAATCTAGTTGTGTCTTTGGATCTAAAGTGAGTCTCTTGTAGACAGCATATAGTTGGATCATGTTTGTTTTTCTTAATCCATTCTGCCAATCTGCCTTTTGATTGGAAAGCTTAAGCCATTTACATTTAAAGCAATTAGTGACAGGAAGAACTTACTTCTGCCATTTTATTATTTGTTTTTAGTACGTCTTATACATTTTGGTCCCTCATTTTCTCCATCACTCCCTTCTGTTGTGTTTAGTTGATTATTTGTAGTGAATCATTGGTGGAGACATGTGACACCCATGCACAGTATAACCTGGCACCTCAGAGATGCTATCTGTTGACTGCCCAACTCGAGGACCGACTGCACCTTGGGGTCAGAAAAGCAAAGCTCTATCTGCCTGCCTTCTTGGCCAGGTATAACAGGCTTTGTCTTGAGATTGTGGGGACCTGGAACCCAGCGAGAAAAACAGGTCTGCCTGAGACAGTAGACGACCTAGATCTTGGGGGCTCATCAGCTTCTCTTGTCCCCTGACCTGGAATCCTGGGGATGGAGGTGCCCTGCCTGGATGGAGAAGTCCCAGGTTCCTCTGCACCTCACTTTATTCTGGCCTTCAGTGTGTGTGTGTGTGTGTGTGTGAGGGGGAGGCTTCAGCTCTCAGCCTGCAGCTTGGAGTACACAGAGCAGTGTCAGCATGCACTTTCTGACTTTGCTTCAGGGACAGCGCTGTCCTTAATTCAGAGGTCTCTTCACTGGGCCAGTGCTAACCACAAGGCAGAGGTATCTCCAGGGCAAGAAAGGGAGCACATGACATAAAGGAGGAAAGGGGCACAGGGGAGGCTGACCACCATGGACAGCCTCACGTGACCTTGGAGCACAGGGCCTCTTCGAGACCAGGCAGGAGCTCGGAAATTCCAGGCAGGACCTGACTGTCCATCCTTTACAGCACTTCAGTTCTGCCAGCCAGCGGGTGGTGCTTCGGACATCTGGAGGGTGCCGGAGCACTCCTGGCAGGCAGAATCCTGAGGCCTGTCACTGGTTATCAGCCCAAACAAACTCCAAGGCCCGGCCTGCAGACAGTGACAGACTTGGGTGAGATGGTGGGAGATGAGGCAAGGAAAGTGTCACCACAGCCCGAAACCACACCCCAGCCAGCTTGGGCTCAGGCCTCCACAGCGACCCTCAGCAGGCAGTCTCGTGCTTGCACTGGCAGTACACCAGGGGGTCTGTGGTCTCTGCCTGGAGCACATTCTTTGCCGTCCTCTGAGGGAGGACTTGATGTTTTGAAACAAGCAAAAATCATTTGGAGCCAAGTCCAGGAAGCAAAGTACGGGATCCAGCTTTAAAAAACTGGACTTGACAAGTCTGAGGGCAGATACCAGCTTTCCTGGAGCCCGAAGAGAAGAGAGGAGGGGGCGGTGGAGACAGGAGCTCCAGAACTCTGAGCAGACCCCAGAAGGAGCCTCCAGCACATCTGGAGGGGGACTGTCAGCCTTGGGGTGGGGTCAGTGTGGCCTTGGGGACCACTCTGGAGGGCACTGTTGGCATGGAATCTCCATGTGGCAGGACCATAATGGAGTTTGCTCACTGCTGTGTCCTGGGCACCTAGTAGGGAACCTGACACATAATAGGTGCTCAATAAATAGTTGTTGAATGAATGAACACAAACTTGGCGAAGTTCAGAGAGTGCATGCAGTATGATTCTATTTATGAGAAGTTTAGAAGCAGGCAAAACTAAAGTCTGCTGTTTAGGGAGGCATAGATTGTTACCTTTGGCGGGTGGAGGGTCTGGGAAGAGACCTGGGGGGACGTCTGGGGTCATCAGTTCTCTATTTCCTGACTTGAGTTGTGGTTGCCATGGTGTTTGCTTGATAATATGGTGTAGCTGAGCACTTATGCTTGTGTGTATCTTGGTACGTGTGGTATGTTTCATAACGAAGCGTTTTTAAAGCCCCTTTTCTGTTTAAAACTATTCAGCCTTGTGACTACACACACTGTCATCTGCCGGAGAGAGAGTGGCAGGTGTGGACCCGAGCAGCTAGGCGGCTAGCAGGCCTGGGTGACTGGCCCATGGGAAGGAAGCTCAAGGGTTCCGAGGCCCAACAGCCCACCCCTCCTGCATCTAAACCCAAAGCCAGGAAGGAAAGCGGGAGAGCCTAGGCCTGGAGGTGTGGGGAGGAATCCAGGGATGGGGACTGGGGGCGAGGAAGAGCCACCCAGCCGGCTCCTGGGTGAGAGAGAGAAGTCAGAGGGCAGACAGGTACGGCCCTGAGACGTGGCTGCAGATAACAAGTGCGCTGTTCCCGGCGCTAATGACTCCTGTCCCATGGCTGGGGAAAGGGGCCGTGAAAGCCTCCAGGGCCCAGGGACAACTCTGTCTGAGCTTTCCCTCCCTGGGAGGAAGTATCCATCAGAGTTGGTCTTACACTCTCCCTAAAGGCGAATAAGCTCTGTCTGGGCACGTGTGAGCCAACACCCAGTTCCACAGTATTCTCTCTCGCTTTCCCACTGGGCCTCACACCCTACAGCAGCTGCCCTCCTGCGAACCGAAAGTGACCCGGGGACAGGAGAGAACTTTCCTTCCAGCGGGACCCGCCGGGTCTTTTCAGTGCTGCAGCGCCCCCCTGTGGTCACCGAGGACACCACGGTCCAGGTAGTCGCACGGCTTTCCCCGGTTGGGGCAGCCTGCCCACAGTGGTCCTGGCAGCGCCCTCTAAGCGTCTCTGGGCTTCTGCTCCCAGCTTGGGGTGGGAGGAAGCTCTGTGCAAATCAGTGTACTCACCCCAACTGCCAAGCTCTGCAGTCACATTCAGAGGTGTTCCTAACAGTGCTAAATGGGCCGCCTTTGATGACCATAACCCGAGCCCCACCCTCAGCTACTTTGTAAGATGTGGGCACAGCTGCTAGCCCTCAGGAGCAGGGATGAGCAAGGGTGACATGAGGGAGGTCCTTAGGGTGCAACGTGTGACAGGCACTTACCTGCCGGGTTGTGCAAGAACAGGGCGGATACTTGTACAGATTCCCTAGCATTGTGCTCTATGCACCCCACTTGCCTCACCCCAAACCCAGCCCTGCTCAGAAGAGGTCAGAGAAACCATGTATATTCACTCTTATGCTGAACCACCAAGTAGGTTAGTTTTGAGCGGATTTCACTGGGCAGGGCTTTCCACCCTGTCCCAGGAAAAGAGCTGGTGGGGAGGGCTGGTTAGACTGCAGATGACTGTTGGATGATGGGAAGAGTCAAGGCAGAGGTCAGAGGGCTCAGGACAAGTGCTTGAGAAGGAGGCAGACAGAGTTCCAGGGCTAGCCCAAATCAACCAGGCCTTTTTTTTTTTAATTAAATTTATTGGGGTGACAATTGTTAGTAAATTTACATAGATTTCAGGTGTACAATTCTGTATTACATCGTCTATAAATCCCATTGTGTGTTCACCACCCAGAGTCAGTTCTCCTTCCATCACCATATATTTGATCCCCTTTACCCTCATCACCCACCCCCCACCCCCTTACCCTCTGGTAACCACTAAATTATTGTCTGTGTCTATGAGTTTTTGTTTCTCATTTGTTTGTCTTGTTCTTTTTGGTTTATATACCACATATCAGTGAAATCATAGGGTTCTCTGCTTTTTCTGTCTGACTTATTTCACTTAGCATTATTCTCTCGAGATCCATCCATGTTGTCACAAATGCTCCTATATCATCTTTCCTTAACGCCGAATAGTATTCCATTGTGTATATGTACCACAACTTCTTTATCCATTCACCTATCGAAGGACATTTTGATTGTTTCCATGTCTTGGCCACCATAAACAAAGCTGCAATGAACATTGGAGTACACGTGTCTCTATAGAGAAATGCTTTTATATTTTTGGGGTAGATACCCAGCAGAGGAATTGCTCGGTCATATGATAATTCTATTCGTAATTTTTTGAGGAACCTCCACACTGCCTTCCATAACGGCTGCACCAGTCTGCATTCCCACCAACAGTGTATGAGAGTTCCTTTTTCTCCACAGCCTCTCCAACACTTGTTGCTATTTGTCTTGTTGATGAAAGCCATTCTGACTGGGGTGAGGTGATATCTCATTGTGGTTTTCATTTGCATTTCTCTGATGATTAGCGATGTTGAGCATTTTTCCATATGTCTATTTGCCATTCGTATGTCCTCTTTGGAGAAATGTCTCTTCAGGTCCTCTGCCCATTTTTCAATTGGGTTGTTTGTTTTTTTGTTGTTGAGCTTCATGAGTTCCTTGTATATTTTGGATATTAGCCCCTTATCAGAGGAACTGTTTGCGAAAATCTTCTCCCATTCAGTTGGTTGCCTCATTATTTTGTCAATAGTTTCTTTTGCTGTGCAGAAGCTTTTCAGTTTCATATAATCCCATTTGTTTATTTTAGTTTTTACTTCCATTGCCTTTGGAGTCAAATTCATAAAATGCTCTTTGAACCCAAGGTCCATAAGTTTAGTACCTATGTTTTCTTCAATGCAGTTTATTGTGTCAGGTCTTATGCTTAAGTCTTTGATCCATTTTGAATTAATTTTGGTACATGGTGACAGATAGCAGTCCAGTTTCATTCTTTTGCACGTAGCTATCCAATTCTGCCAGCACCATTTATTGAAGAGGCTGTCTTTCCTCCATTGTATGTTTTTAGCTTTTTTGTCAAAAATTATCTGTCCATATTTATGTGGTTTTATTTCTGGGTTCTCAATTCTATTCCATTGGTCTATGTGTCTGTTTTTCCGCCAATACCAAGCTGTTTTGATTATTGTAGCCCTGTAGTACAAGGAAAAATCAGGGAGTGTGATACCTCCAGTATTGTTCTTTTTTTTTAATATTGCTTTGGCTATTCGGGGTCTTTTGTGGTTCCAAACAAATCTGATGATTTTTTGTTCTATTTTTTTAAAAAATGCCATTGGGATTTTAATGGGGATTGCATTAAATCTGTATATGGCTTTGGGTAATATGGCCATTTTAACTATTCAACCAGGCCTTTTAAAGGAGCTGGGCCCTGCTCTAGTTCTGCCTAAGCCACAGCAGGCCTGGCCTTCATATGCTGACTGTGACAGCTGTGTGGCCCAGACAAACTGCTTACCAGACACCCCCCCCCAGCTTTGTTAATAGGTTGCCCATTGGTATCTTAGTGATTACAGCCCTAGTGAGGGGTCCGTGACCCCTGAAGGCAATAACCTACACACCGTAGTAAGTGCTGACACTCCCAGAACCAAGTGACAAGAGAGCAAGCAAGTGCTCCCCTGGGAAGGCTCAGAGACAGGAGGACAGGTCCTGGGTCTGGGGAAGCTCAGGAACAGACAGGGCTTCCAAAGCGGGAAGCTTGCCGGGGCTACGTGGGACGGCTTGGTGTGAAATACAGACAGACCACTTTTCATTTTAATAATTGTGTTTATGTTATTGCACTTTGGCAAAACTATAACCAGCCCATCACAACTCTGATTTCCATTTTAGGATGACACTATGTAAAAACAAGTTGATAGAAAGATAATGTAAAGATAAAAACTAAGGAACTACCACAGAGATGTAGGATATTGTGAAGGTGGTCTGTTCATAGTGACAAGCTGTTCTCCAGGCACCGGGGATATCCTAGTTTTAGGACTGAAAGCCCCAGGTCTCAGGAACCCTCTAAGTTCCAAGCAAACCAGGGCACTCGGTGACGTGTGTGTGAACGCCTGAGGTTTGGGATATGCTGAATCTAGGCATTAGAGTCAAGCAGACCTGGTACAACTCCTGGTCCAACACCTAGAGGCAGCCAGGCTTCTTAGCTCTTTATAAGACCACAGAAGTGTGGTAAGGAGTAAATGGGAAACCTAAATTAAGGACCTGGTGGGGTCCATGGAACATAGAGGTTGCTTACTCAACTCAGCATTCATTCAACAAACATTTGAGCACCAACTGCATACCAGACAGTGTGCCGGCTTTCTCAGATGCCACAAGGGACAAGCTTATATGATCAGGAAAGACAGTTAACAAGCAACTCAGAAAGGGTGGTGACAGTAGAAATGGGTTGATTTTGGAGTGCACTGAGGGATATGTGGAGGAAGTGAAGAGCAACCTGTGCCCTAAACAAGGGCTCAGACAAGGGACCTGGGAACACCCAGTGCCCAGCAGGATGAAGGAAGGCCCAGTCCTGAGAGCCAGCGCAGGCCACCCTGAGAAGTAGAAGCCGCACAGCCGTCGGCCATGCCATGGGAGCCATCGGCGAGTCTGGATTCTGTGCTCAGGGCAATGGGAAGCCATTAAGGCTTCAATGCAGAGGAGAAGCGTGACCTCATCTCTGGCTACAGTTGGAAAATAGATTCACCTGATTGAATGCAAGGAAACCAACAGGAAGGAAGTTGCAGGAGCTCAAGGCAGAGGCTGACTTGGTCATGGGTGTAGCTGCAGAAACAAGGAGGCATTTCAGACAGACCCTCTGGGACTTGAGGACTCATTGGACCCGGGAGGGGAGAGAGAGGCAGGTAAACAAGTCACTGCAAACAGGACCGTTGAGAAACAGCAATTTGGGCATGTGGGGGTGGTGGGTGGGGGTGGGTTTTTTTGGCAGAACACTTTGTTTGGCTTAAGATATATGGGGTCTGAGGTGCTTGTGTAATATCCAAATAGAAACTAGGAGGGGGTCTGGGCAGAGATCTGGGCTGGAGATAGGGATTCTAGTATCAATCATTTAACCTGCACAATGTCATGAGGCGGGTACTATTCTCACCCCCATTTATAAGGAAAAGGCAGAGGTGCTGATGGACAGGGTTCCAACAGGATACACTGGTATCCTATTGTAATTCAATAAGAAAACATATAAAACAGGTGGTTTCAAGTGTCTTGTTCTTTAAGACTCTAGGCTGAGAACTTTGTATGCCTGCCAGCCTTAATTAAGCAAGCATGTGCTGACCTTTAACCACTGGCCTGTGCTACAAACCACTGCGAGGGGACCCAGCAGTTGCCTGAAGTAGAACCACCTCCTCTGTGCCCTCTCCACTCCCTATACCTCTTCTGGCCTGACATTCCCATCATCATTCCAGAGGAGGGGCTTCCAACCTGAGGATTATTAGGGAATCAACGAGTGCATGGAATTGTGTGCAAAACTGCCCATGTATCCAGTTTTGCAAGACAGTCCTTGACCTAAAACTAGATTAAGAACCACTGGCATTATTCAACAGTATATCTTGATTATAACAAAAGCCAATACACTTTAAGTATCCATCAACAGATAAATGGATAAAAAAAATGTAACACACACACAATGGAATATTATTAATCCTGACATTTGTGGCAACATGAATGGACCTTGAGGGCATTATGCTAAGTGAAATCAGTCAGATAGAGAAAGACAAATACGGTCTGATCTCACTTATGTGGATTCTAAAAACGCTGAACTCATAGAAATAGAGAGTGAGTTGCCAGGGTCTGGGGGTTGGAGAAATAGGGAGAAGATGGTAAAAAGGTACAAATTTTCAGCTATAAAATGAATAATGTCTGAGTATCTAATCTAATGCGATTCTTTTAAATGTTTATATATATACATATACACACATATATATGAGACATCCAAGATGGCAGAGTAAATGCTGTGCCTGCTTCCTTCCAGGAACACATTAAAATTACAACAATCTGAAAAACTATCTTAAGTCTGGCTGAACAGAAGTTTTATAACAGACTATAAAGAAGAAGCCATGTCGAGACTGGTAGGAGGAATGGAGATGCAAAATGGGTTGGCCCCAAACCTCCATGTGGCAGTTGAGAAAACAGAGGTATATCTTGGCCATGGAGGTTCCCCCCAGAGGAGTGAGAGACCCCAGTCTCACACCAACCTCCCCAGCCCAGAGTACTGATGCTGAGAATAGGAGCCCCCACAACATCTGGCTGTGAAAAACAGTGGCGATTCCGACCACCCAGGTGGGATGGAAGGTTGCAGGAAACCCAGACGTCCTCTTAAACAGCCCATGCACAGACTGTCTCACTTATAGGCACTCACCTTGGGCTCCAGCGAAGGGACAGTAACTCAAGGGATCCTGGAGGCATTACGAGGAGCAGACTGAAGCGTGTGGCTTCAAAACGAGGGCTGGAGGACCGTCGCCATTTTCCCTGTGTGCAGTTCTTCTTCCATGAGGCTGGCAGCTGGGCGCCAACTTTCCTGTGTTGAGCTCTGCCACACAGGTCAAATCTGATTCTGATTGGCCTGGTGAGCTCCACTGCTCCACCTTGCTGACTCCCTGAGACCCTGTCCCACCAAACTCACCCAACACCAGAGGCACGTTCTCGGCAATCAGCCAGCCCTGCCTGCATTGCACTCTTTCTTGAAAAACTATCAGAGTCCACAGGACCCAGGCTGGTGGCAGCTGGCCACATTGTACTCCGAGACTTTTGCTGAGTAGCCCTGGGTTCAGCACTGGAACCAAACCACAGTCTACATTAACCTGTTGACCACATTCTTCCCATTCTAGTGACTCCCTGAGGCCTTGTCTCACCCAACTTGTGTACCACCTGAGGCTTTATCAGGGACTGAACCTTAAGGGAACTGGCAGGTAGCAGCAGGCCTCAGAATGTCCTCACTTTTTGCGGAGGAATCTCAGGCCCGGTACTGGTGGCAGATGTCTTCAGTTCAGAGTGCCCTCTCCCACGCACTGCAAGGGTTAGCACAGGCAGCGAACAACCATGGATTGCTCTGTACCTCCTACCAGGTCGTCTCCAGCCAGTTACAGGCAGTGCGTGACCTGGGCCTGCACCAGAGCCCTTTGCAAGAGGCCCCAGAACCAACATACTTGGAGGGTGGCTTCAGGCCACAGCAGAGCACTGCTCAATTATGAGCACTGTCCTCACAAATGGGACACCCAAAGGGCGGTCTCAACAGGCACCAGAGCTCATTAGGGCAAATCCTACTCAGTGGGGTAATACCCCCACACAGCAGTCTATAACCTGTGGATGTGGCCAAACCCCACAGCCAAACCAATCAGCCTGAGGGTCAATCCCACCGACTGACGTGCCAACAGCAATCAAGACTCAACTGTTAAAGGAGGACACACACCACCCACATAAAGGACACTCCTGGAGCACTTGGAGCAGGTGACTAGGGAGACTGTACCAGGCCCCCACAGGGCATCTGCTGCATAAGGCCACTCGGCCAAGACTGGGAGGCATAGCAGATCTGCCTCATACATAGAAACAGAGGCAGCCAAAAGGAGGATTCAAAGAAATACATCCCAAATGAAAGATCAGGAGAAAACTCTAGAAACAGAACTAAACAAAATCCAGGCAAGCAACCTACTGGAGACAGAGTTCAAAACAAGGGTTGCATCGGTCGATGACTGGATTAAGAAGCTGTGGTACATTTATACAATGGAGTATTACGCAGCCATAAAGAAGAAAGAATTCTTATCATTTGCAACAACATGGATGGATCTGGAGAACATTATGTTCAGTGAAATAAGTCAGAAAGAGAAAGACAAGTACCATATGATCTCACTTATATGCGGAATCTAAAGAAAAGAATATGTGTATGAACTAATCAGAAACAGTTTTGGGGACACAAAAAACCGAGAGTTGTTAGATGGGAGGGGGGGAGGGGGTTGGGGGTGCGGGGAAGGGTGAAAGGATTGGGGGGCGGCTGGTGACCACAGGATGGCCTCAGGGTTTTTTGAAAATTACTTTTTGGGGAACTTATTCAATAGTGTTTGGGGATTTTGTTGGGTGTCCGATGGACATGTGTCCTGTTTGGGAGACCACCTCAGGGATGCTGTGGATGCCTGGTCATAGCATTGTACACCAGAGGCTGAACATTAATGAATGCCAACTATAATTTTATGTGTATAATGTGATGGCTCGGTGTGAGGTCGGGGTGGTGGTGGATGGGGGGAGGGGGGTTCACGGTATGAGGGATGTAAAAATAAAATAAAATAAAACTAAAAAAAAAAAACTAAAAAAAACAAGAGTTGTAAGGATGCTCAAGGAACTTAGTGAGAACGTCAACAAAGAGATAGCAAGCATAAAAATGACCCAGTCAGAAGGGAAAAATACAATAACTGAAATGAAGACTGCACTAGAGGGAATCACCAGCAGACTAGATGAAGCAGGGGATCAACTCAGTGATTTGGAAAATACCCAGCTGGAACAGCAAAAAAGAAAAAGAATCCAATAAAATGAGGAGTGTTTAAGAGACCTCTGGGACAATATCAAGAGTAGCAACATTCACATCATAGGGTTACCAGAAGGAGAAGAGAAAAAGCAAGAGATTGAGAAGTATTTGAAGAAATAATGACTGAAAACTTTCCTAACCTGGCAAAAGAAAGACATACAAGCCCAGGAAGCGCAGAATCCTAAACAACATGAAACCAAACAGGTTCACACTAAGACACATTATAATTAGTATGGCAAAGGTTAAAGACAAAGAGAGAATCCTAAAAGCAGAAAGAGAAAAGCCGCTAGTAACTTCCTTATAAGGAGCTCCCATAAGATTGTTAGCGGATTTCTCAACAGAAACTTTGCAGGCTAGAAGGGATCAGCACAAAATATTCAAGGTGATGAAAAGCAACGACATACAACCAAGATTACTCTACCCAGCAAAGCTACCATTTAGAACCAAAGGACAAATAAACAGTTTCCCAGACAAGAAAAAGCTAAAGGAGTTCATCACCACCAAACCAGTATTACAAGGAACGTTAAAGGGACTTAAGATGGAAAAAAAAAAGGTAAAAAAAAAATGAACAAAATGGCAATAGCTATATATCTATCAATAATTACTTTTAATGTAAGTGGATTAAATGCTCCACTCAAAAGGCATAGGGGCGGTGAATGTGTAAGATATCAAAACCCTTTCAATTTGCTGCCTGCAAGAGAATCACTTCAGATTGAAAGACACACACAGATGGAAAGTAAAGGGATGGAAAAATATATTTCATGAAAATGGAAACAAACAAATGAAAAGTTGGGGTAGCAATACTTATACCAGATAAAATAGACTTCAAAACAAAGGTTATAAGAAGAGACACTGAAGGACCCACTAATACCACTTCTGTGTATTTATCTGAAGACACCCAAATGCTACTTCGAGGGCATGCATGCACCCATATGTTCATTGCAGCATTGTTTACAATGGCCAAGATGTGGAGGCAGCCTGGGTGTCTGTTGATGGAAGAATGGATAAAGAGGAGGTGGTACATAAATAAAGTGGAATATTGCTCGAACTGAAAGGGAATTGGTCTTGCAATCTGTGGTGGCATGGATGGACCCGGAGAGAGTATGTCAGACAGAAAAAGAGAGATGCAATGTGGTTTCATTTATATGTGGAATCTAAACAAAATAGACAAAACAAACTCAGAAAATATATTGATGGCTGCCAGATGGGAAGGGTGTGGGGGTTAGTAAAAAAGGAGAAGGGATTAAGAAGTACAAATTGGTAGTTACAAAATAGTCATGGGGAGGTAAAGTAAAACATAGGGAATATAGTCAATGATATGGTAATAAGCACGTATGTCAGGTGAATACTACATTAGTCAGGGGGACCACTTCTTAAATTATACAAGTGTCTAACCACTATTCTCTACACCTGAAATCAATATAAAAAGTAATACTGAATGTCAACTGTAATTGAAAAATTTAAAAAGGGGTGAAAAGGTGAAGGGCAATAAGAGGTCCAAATCTCCAGGTATAAAACAAATGTCATGGGCATGTAATGTACGGCCTAGGGAATATCGTCAATATTGCAACAGCACGGTAGTGTCCAATGGTTGCTGGACTTATCATAGTGACCACTTCTTTAGGTATACAAACGTTGAACAACTATTAGTGTACACCTGAAACTAATATAATATTGTATGTTACCTGTATTTTAATAAAAATCTTAAAATAAAAAAAATACAACAGAATAATTTTCAGATCCTAAAAACCAACAACAAAAACAGTGGCAAACCAGGTCTTATTGAACATCTATTTTTGCCCCAGCATCCCCGTTTCCAAGCTTGAGAGTGCAAGCTAGCCATTATCTTTGCATCAGGGGCACCTGACTATGGGGATGGGGCACATCCCAGGACACATGTGGGCAGGGGCGACGCTGCTGGGGCGAGAAGGGCTGCCCTGTGCCCCTCTAGGACTCACATGGAGTCTCGCAGTGTAAGCACAGTTGGGCTGAATGTCTGCTGGGCCAGATCACGCCAAGACAGATCCCCACAGTGCCGCCGCAGCAACCTTGAGTTCCTTTTCTTGGGCTTTGCCGACATGAGCTCCGCAGCCACTCTCTTTGCCCTCCGGCTTTTCCTTGGTGCTGACCACAAAAGCCCTTTCTGTGCGGCATGGTTCATTTTGTGGTTGTTTGGGTAGCCCAGTACCCACTCCCTTCCCTTTGGAGAACCACGCCCTTGTCAGATGCCCTACCCTCTGAGGGCAAGGTGTGGGCACGACTCAAGGCTCCAGTTGGAGCTCCCTGCGGGCAATGTGGGCAGTAGGCAGGGGTCAGGCTGCTTCTGCTGACATGGAGTCCACACGTCCTCCCCTTCACTTCTGCCCATCCTCCTGCCTTCCTGTTGGTTCAGAGCTCCCCATAGCTTCCCAACGAGTCATTTTGCTTAAATTAGGGTGACTGGTGGCTTACTGCCAAGAAATCCCTCCTAGGAGTTTCTAGCACAGGGCACTGGGCCCAGGTTCCTGCCTCTCCTTGCACATCCCCGAAGAGCCTGAGAAGATCCATGGTTTCCGAGACCCAACACTGTCTGTCTTCCAGGCAGAAGAGAGAGGAGGGCAGAGGGGAAGATGAGACTTTCTCAGGCACCTTGCCGACATCCTATGGTGCTGTATGACTGGCCAGCAGAGGTCCTGAAACCACGTGGCAGCACCATTCTTCCTGGGATGGCATTTTGCAAACCTGAAGGTGAGATAGGTCAGCACGAAGGGGAGCAGACAGAGGACATCTACCTGCCCTCTACCGGATGCTGTACCATTTCAGACAAAGCAACAGAGGCACAGGAATTATCCGTGAAATAATTCATTCTAAGTCTCAGGGCTACTGCGTAGTAGATCTGTGTTTCTACGGTGCCATGCTGCTCCTGGGAAATGACCACTCTGCCCCAGGATATGCTGTGCACGACCAAGGAGCTTCTTAAACTTCCAGAATGCCTCTGCTCCCAAACTCACAGCAAACATACTGAGCACCAAAAACTGCGATGCTACTTCTGTTCCTTGCTTCCGTTCACTCCTTCTGTTCTATTAACAGCAACTCTCATCTCACAATTCTGTGGAGGAGAGAACAAGGCCAGCATGCAGGTATTATACTTCCAAGAAACCGAGACAGCTCATAAAACCGTAAGTGTTTCACAAAAGCTTTATTTGTGGTCACATCTACAGTTGTCATTTCAGCATACAAACAACTCAGTTCAGTGCAGGGCCTCTAACACAAGTCATACAAAACCGTGGGACACATTGAAAGAATAGTGCACTTGATATAAAAAATAAATTACCCTTTGAAAGCTACTGCAAAGCTTTATACGTATAAAAAGTAAACACAAAATAGTTAGTGAGGTCCTCAAAACTGTCTTATCATATCCAGATACGCAGATAAAAAGAGCAAGAGATCTGTGCTAAGACACCTCTCAGATAAAGGGGAATCCTGGGAAGAGACTCAGCAATGTGATAACGAGAGGTACGGATCCTATCTCTTTGAACTGGAAATACTCAAAGCTCGACCAACATATTCACAGAGCAGAGTTAGATTCAGGGCACATTTCTATAACCCAAACACATTTCCTCTTTCTGGGGACTAATAGGTAGGAAAAGCTTCCAACTTCCTTCTGATCTTTCAAGAACCAGAGTGTTTAAATTTTTGAGAGGAAAAAAAGGACAAATGATATAGAAATGTGTATTCTTCAGTCTACAGAAGATTCTAGCTTTCTAAGCAACTAAAAGGCCGAGAGTAAGATTAACCAGAAACTGGTGAGAGCTCACAGACGGTCTCAGAGCTGGGTGGACCATAACTGCATCTCATCCAAACGTGAGTGAGGATGCCAACGTCTAGAAATGTCAGGTGCCCCCAAGTGACAGACGACGCTGCAGAGCCTATGTGGATATCTGTGTGACTCCCAGGGATTCACTCTACCAATCTATAAACTTGAGATCGAGAATCAGCACCTATTTTTGTAAATAAACCTTTACGGGAACACAGCCTAGCCCAGGCATATGTATTGTCTGGGCTGCTTTTTCATTCTCACAGCAGAGCTGAGCAGTGAACTACCAACGATCTTTGGTCTTTACAAAAAGTTCGCTGACCCCTGCTCTAAGTAAGAAAAGAACTTCACTTCTCTAGACCCTTACTTACAGAAAAAGTAGCAAAGATTTTTCTCTACGTTAAGTGACTGCCAAATCATTCTGCTCTATCTAACACGGCTTCTGAAGTGCCACCGAGCTTCATTCTGAGGCTTGCCTAAGACAAGTTGGAGGTAGCAGTGTTAGTCAGAATTGAGCGGAGTAAGGGAACAAACAGTCAAGACGCAAAAACAACCCAGAGTTTTCATCCTGAATTGTCCGCAGAACATCTGGGATTGTGCAAAAGCAGACAGAAAGTTAGCAGACTGTAAGAAATAACGTTAAAAAGAATTTGTCTTAAAACAACATAAACATTTCAGGAAAGCTGCTAAGGGTATGTCTAAATTTATCCAGATCAAAAGAACCTAATCGTTCCTTTGTCCAGCAGTGTATCCAAAAGGGCAGGAAAGAACGCACTGCCAGCCCTCCCCCTGTACACAAAGGCCATACTACTGACCAATAGTAGGAAACAGGATCTCACTGGTTACTGTACAAGTTCTGAAGAGTCGTCCAGGGCAGGAAGCTGAAACCTGCCAATCTGGTTTTACACCACCATGCCAACAACTCTCCCTCTCCCTCCCAGGGCTGTGAAGGGGACTGATTTCAGGTTCGTGTCCTTTCCGCTCCCCCAAGGCCGGCAGCACACCTATACTGCAGAGCACCGCGCTAAGTGCCCTCAGAACAGTGCACACAGCAAACCATTAGAAAACGAGGCAACAACACCTCGCAGGTCAACGAGGCAATGGCAAGAAGACAAAAAAGCAGCCACTTCCTAAGTGCCCACCTAAAACTCCCGCAGTCACAGGTCCCACCATCGCTGTGCTTAAGGAGTTCCCGGAGTAAAGTCAGGAGAGAAAGCAACCGGAGTAGTTGAGCGTGTGGCTAATGACTGTTATTTTCTGCTGATCTGGATGTTATCTCAGCTATAAATCACCTCCCAGTTGCCTTCCATGGAGGAGTGCTAACAGCTTTCTAACTGGAGTGCTCAAGTAAACTGTGCTTCCCGTTCTTTTCAAACACGTTCGCATCACTCCTAACTTAATCAAACATTGCCAATATTTTTAGCTGTGTTGCACTATTGTTGTACTATTGTTGTACTGTGTTGTACTATTGGTACAAGCTGTGTTGTACCAGGGAACCTTATCTGGATACAGAAAAACTTCCTGCCCAACTAGTGGTCTCGGAACAGCAAGTAGGCTCTTCTCCCTCCTCCAAGGACCAGACCTTTACTTAGTAGATCAGATGGTTTGGATTTTAATCATTTGGAATGAGGGACAGTGCCCTGAAAGCCACCAGCCTGTAGTGCCACCACAGCTGTCCCTCTTCCTACGTCAGAACAAGCAGCCTGCCGTTTTATCCAGTATCCTCTCAGGTCTCTCTTTGCTAGCTAGCATCCTTTCCGGACTCACCCGTGCTTCCCTCTCCTCAGAGAAAGCCCTTTCCCCTTCCCCATCTGACACATTCAGACACCCTCAGCCCTGCCTGTCCCTCCCCTCCATGCTCAGATGAACGGGACAAGATGAGTGTGACAGCAGCTCCGGGACGGCAGCAGCAGCAGGTATGACAGGAAAGGTATAATTGACAGGCACCTCATGTGTCAGCGCCAATCCATCATGAAAGCATTAATTTCCATGTTTACCCCTTTATGTCAGGACATGAGACAAACTATCCTACTAACTTGAGATTCAAATGCATTTTAATCAAGTCCCTGTCCTGTCCGTATTCTGACTGGCAAAATACCGGTACTCGAAGATACAAAGGTTATAGAATATTTTCAACAACTTAATTCCTAAATTTTAGAAAGTTTCAAATGAGGATGGTGCTACCTTATAAACTGGATGGGAAATCCAGGCCTTCAAGCTGGTAATGCCTTAGCTGTTCGTGGTTAGAAGCACCTCAACCTTTCAGCACACGTAGGGGTGTCAGGACACTGAAAATTTGTTGTCCAGTCCATCATGTCCTGGGTCAAGCCCCTGTTTCTAGGTGTCACTTATGCTGACAGAAAATTTGTTTTACAATTAAGAATTGGCAAGAGCTCCACCAGTGAAATCCACAAGCTTAGCATAATGGCTAAAAGGAGGCAGCCAGCAACGAGTGCCAACTTTCTTTCAGCAAAACTGTTTTGTGTAAAAGTGTTTTCCAATCTCTACAGCTCCCTAGGAAACAACACGGATTAAAATTCGTGAGCTTTCCGGTCGACACTAGAGTGTGTCTGCCTGAGCACACAATTATGCTACAGGGAGCCCAGGACAGCCCGAACCATGGCGTTTTAAAGATCGTACCCTGGATGTTCTTTTATGCTAAGCAGCATAAAGTAGCACTTAGTTACACACACATCACAGGGCAGAAAACTAAAAACAAACTCCAGGAGGTACAGCGTAACATCAGCCCTTGAGAACAGGGATTAACAACTAAGTTACCAACGTGGTTCTCACATCCTCCTACTTCCCAACAGCAGTGAGGTTCACCTTACGCATTGCAAAGCTTTAAAGCTAAAACAGCGTTTTTCTGGGTGTTGGGATCGCAGGTGGTTATTCTGCACTTTCCCCTACTTTCTATAATGAGCATGTACTACTTTAACATCCAGATTTTTTTTTGTACAGACCAAAAGTGATGAGGAAATTCTAGAGAATTTTTTATAATGAACAAAAACTTCCTAATGTCATGTGAGACGTGAGCTCTTTCAGTATGTCGTGCAGTTTCGGACAGGGTAGTTGTTCGAAAAACAAATCCCCCTGCCTCTCCTATTTCTGTCCTGGTGTTTTTGTTTCCTTCCGTTTACAAGCTCTAAATGTATTCAGCTTAACCTAAAAGGAAACAGAGCCCATGTCCCAATAGGACCCATGTGGAGCAAGGACAGCACGAGGCTGCGTCCTGCTCCTTCAGGCCTCGCATCCCCCATGGCTCAGGAAGGAGGGTGGAGGCCTCGAGGTCAATGTCCCAGGGCCTTCTGAACCTACCAGCCCCTTCCGGGCTGAAAAGCTACAGAACGTGTGTGGTGCATGGGGGCGCTTCCTCTGGGAAGGCAGGGAGTAAAAATCACAGAACAGGCAATTGAGTTCTCTGTAGTTCTTCCCAAGGTTTAGCTCACCTTGATGTCAACTTGTAGCTACTCCAGTAAGATGTCAAAAGTATAGGTGACATTTGAAAACCCTCTGTATTCTAAACTTCTCTTTAGTATTGCAATAATTGTAAAAAAAAAAAAAAAAAAAAGAAAGAAAAAAAGGAAAAAAAGCAAGCTAGCACCTAACCTACCTACAAAATTAAGTTCCTCAATTCCTGACTTCCAGGTAACATGGAAAAGTGCAACTTCTCTAACAGGCATTCAGCTCGAGGACTCACCCTACCCCTACAGGAATTACTTCAGCGGGCTGTGGACAACGAGACAGCCGAGTTACGGGGACACGTTATGAACAATTACAACCACGAGGTGGAGCCACGAGGTTGGAGGAAACCACAGGGAAAGTAATTCCCTTATTTCAGGAATTTAAAACTGTAATAAAATTATAGAAAGTAAAAGACCAGATACCCTCATTTGGGAAAATATGCAGTGTAATTAAACCCTTCCAGTTGAACGGAAAATGTAGCTGTTTTTTTTTTTACCCAACAAGTAAAAGACAAGCTCCAGAATTCAACACATATCAGTGGAAACTGATTCCAGAACGGACTGGAGAGTGCGAGGCATTCCAGTTACAGGTGGGGAGGAGGCAGCCCCTTAGAGCTCAGTTGTGAGTAAACACTTCTGCTTCGCGATGGCTTCTTCGGCTAAAGCTGGAGCAGAGCTGAAAGAAGAATGAGTTCAATGAAACCTTTTGAGGCAACATGCATTATCTCCACAAGTGCCACACAGAGCATGTTGGGAATAAATCATAGACCTACATGATTATGTTGTAATACCCAATTTAGCAATGAAGTATTCCACAGAGGGAAGGTAACTGATGCGTGTTTCCTCTTGAAGTGAAATCTAAAGATATCAGCTGCTCCTACTTTCTTAAACAAAATACAGCAGACGCTGAACCATTTCTTAGTCAGGGTTATTATTACGAATACTGAGAACAGTACCATGCTGAGCAGGACAGCGACCTGCTCAGGAAATGCCAAGGCAAGTGGGCTGTTCTATGCTCTTTACATGGTCTCAGATGGCCAGCTAAGTTTCTATCCCAGTTAATCTGCTCTGGTGGAGATATGTGAAAAATAAAAGTACTTGGGCTTTGCATGAGGGCCCCCGAGTCTCTGCTGTAGGGAAAGAGCATAAGTTTAGATGCAGGGATGTAATGACATCTATTTTGGTTTCAAAAAAACTTAATATCAAAATCTATAGTACAGGGGCCGGCCCGGTGGCTCAGGCAGTTAGAGCTCCGTGCTCCTAACTCCGAAGGCTGCCGGTTCGATTCCCACATGGGCCAGTGGGCTCTCAACCACAAGGTTGCCAGTTCAATTCCTCGAGTCCCGCAAGGGATGGTGGGCTCAGCCCCCTGCAACTAAGATTGAACACGGCACCTTGAGCTGAGCTGCTGCTGAGCTCCAGGATGGCTCAGTTGGTTGGAGCGCGTCCTCTCAACCACAAAGTTGCTGGTTCGACTCCTGCAAAGGAGGGTGGGCTGTGCCCCCTGCAACTAGCAACGGCAACTAGACCTGGAGCTGAGCTGCGCCCTCCACAACTAAGACTGAAAGGACAACAACTTGACTTGGAAAAAAGTCCTGGAAGTACACACAGTGTTCCCCAATAAAGTCCTGTTCTCATTCCCCAGTAAAATCTTTTTAAAAAAAACTTAATTTAGACACTTTAAAAAAAATCTATAATACAAAGGACATATAATTGACCCCTGAACAACCAGGGGTTAGGGATGCTGACCCCTGCACAGTTGAAAAATGTGCGTGTAACTTTTGACTTTATTATTTTATTATTTAATAAATAATATTTAATAATAAAACTTTATTATTGAGATTTGCAATCCACCTAGAATGGATTTTTGTGTATGGTATGAGATTGTGTCAAGATTTCTTCCCAAATTTGAAAACATTTATTTGTAAAAGATACATGTACATTGTAGCATTATTCACAATAGCCAAGACATGGAAACAACCTAAGTGTCCTTCAACAGATGATTGGATAAAGAAGATATGGTACACATACACAATGGAATACTACTTAGCTATAAAAAAGATGAAATATCGCCAACATAGAGGGATCTTGAGAGTATCACGCTGAGTGAAACAAATCAGACAGAAAAGGACAAGTACCAGATGATTTCATTCATACGAGGGATATTAAACAGAAAGCAACGAACGAATAAACAAACAAACTCATCGATACAAGCAACATAATGGTGGCTACCAGAGAGGAGTGGGGATTGGGGGTGGATCAAGAGGGTAAAGGGGGTCAAATACATGGTGGCAAGAACTGAGTCTGGGTGCTGAGCATACAATGGAGTATACAGATATTGTATTATAAAGGTAACCTGAAACTTTATAACATTATTAACCAATGTTACCCCAATACATTTAATTAAAATTAAAAGAAGTTTTTTCCCCCCACATGGATATTAAACTTGTCCAGCTGATTTACTGAAAGATCATTCTTTGCCCATAGCACCAAACCATTACTTTTTCACAAGTCAGGTAGCTGTATGTGTGGATTTGTTTCTGGATATTCAGTTCCTCTGATTTATTTGCTTGTCATTTTTTGAGTTACAATTGACATATTAGTTTCAGGTATACTACTTATCATTTTTTATCTTTTTTATTTCTTTATGACTACTTTGCTTTGGGAAGGAGTGAAGATAAGCGCTTCCTTCATCTGTAAATTTTAATTTGGAGGTCCTTAAGAACTCACATTTTCTTGTGTAAACTCAATGACAAAGCATTATCACCTGGTCCTCTGCATGTAACATCTATTTTTACAGCAGCAATTACTAGGCATGTAAATACTTAGACAAATAACCTATTAAATTTATATGAAGTGCTATCTGACAACTGCACGTGAGTTCCCCAAGGCAGGGCCCATATCTGTCTTGCTCAGAGCCATCTTCAGTGCCAGGTACATAACAGACATTCAGTGTGTGCTGAGTGAATAATTATGTTACTTTAAAGACTGTGGAGCTAAAAGAATCAATTTTAAAATGAAACTATAAATTTTTCTGAAGTTAATCATCTCTAATACTTTTCCCTTCCTAATTAGGAAAGCATTTACTTCAATTGACCCACATTTCCAATATCAGGAGGACATGAGAAATACCAGACATAAACAGAAAAAAGTCTGAGGTAAGAATGAAGGCAATTATAAATCCTCAAGAACTACATGCTAAACAAAAGCTCTTTTGAGTCCAATTTCTGTTTGTGGCAAGCACAATGTTGAAAAGAGTATGCAACAGATATTAGTAAAGGCTATCATCTCAGAGCCTCACCTTGGGACTCTCCTACCTCACCCCTTGCTGTACCACATCACGTTACTGATGGACAACATAATAGTAAAGCATGAAAGAGAAAGACAAATTAACTTAAAAACAAATATAAATGCTAAAGGATAAGCTTGTTAACATCCTTATCTAACAAAGACTTTATTAAAAAAACCACAATGATTTTGTAGAAAATTGCTATAAGAAAAAAACACTATTCTAAATAATAATCAGAGAAAATTTATCCAACTTCAATTAAGTTCAATTAAAGAATTGACATTATTGCACACAATATATGCACAAAGGAGGCCAAAAAATGCATACACATTTTAAGAAAGGAAAACTATATTAAAATTGTAATACTCAATATATACTGATAACAAAAGCGGAAGACAAATCACTTTTAACTTCTGCAATTACAAGAGGAGCTCAAAGTGGTTACCATCAGCATAATTTTAATGGTTTTTTCCTTTCTTAAAATGTGTATACATTTTTTTGGCACCCCCTGTACATATAGCTCCCCACTCTCCCCCCACTAACAGATGTCTAAGAACGGTAATTGAGAAATAATTTCCTCACCTGGTCACAGCATCCACCAAGAATGGCGCTGGAGGAGAGATCAGCGAGGTTACGTCTCTATTCCCATATCCCTCCTTCTCCACCAAGGATGGTCCATTTCCTGCGAGTCCATGAGAAAGTGCACCACTCTGGAGGAGACAGATGACATCTGTGAGCAGAAGTGACAATACCTGCCCCACGGTCAGCACTGCAGATCTAAGTCATTTTCTTTAATGATTATGGTAACAAGGACATTATTTTGATGATCATGGTTGTTTTGGTTTGTTTGTTTTTAACCATCCTTCCCCTCAGATTTTTTTGTATTTTTCAGCATCCATAAGCATTTACAAACAGAAAAGTTAAACCACTAGTTTGAAGCCATTATTAAGTCAGAGCTTTGATAATGACCCCATGTTTTTAAGGAAAGACAAGAGCCTGGCAATCCTTTAGGCCTCACTATGAAAGTATAACCAACAGAAAAATTGCAAATATTAACTTACTGGCACAATCCACCGGGGTGTGATCGTGGATGTTGAAGATACCTAAAATAAATTTTATATATGTGTTTATTTTTAGGGAACACTCACTTATTTTCACAATTCTACCCATAATACTTTCTTCTACTACAAAATGCATTGGGCAGGGAGCCAATTCTTAACAGTCCTCTTGAGCTGACGTAGACTTCTGCACCTAAGAGCCTTTGCTACAACACAGATGCCATATCTCATCACTCAAAAAACTGTCATGATTTTGAGAATCTCTTTAATCTAAAAATTTCCTTCTCCAAGAATGCTGCTACTACTTTCAGTTAATTTAAGAGGACTTCCCCTCCCTCCTACACCTCCCCCCAGGATCAGTTTAACATTTGATTTTCTGAAATTTCAGTTCATTACAAATAATCATAGCCTTCTTGGTAGCATTCTCAACAATGGGCTGTGACTAATCAAAAAAGAACAGCACATAGAAAGGACACAGAAAACAAACATCTGTTTCTATATAGGTCATTCTCTAATTAACATGCGTGTGTGTAGAAAACAGAAATTAAAACTCCCATATTGCTCTTGCCTCATAGGGCTTTTGCTACATTCATTTTAATGTTTAATTTTCTAGATCTTACTTTTATGTGTAGAATTATAATCTAATGAACTCACCTATTTTATAAAAACTCAGACTAGCATATAAAAACTGGCACTGGTAGCCTTAAATTCTAATAAGAAAAAATTATTATAAATCCAGTTTGGTAACCACCAGAAGAATAAAAATACAAAGCATGGCTTTCCCACCAATATTTTAAAAATGCACTTTTATCACAGGAAATAAAAGAGAGAGAGAGAGAGAAAAGGAATATATGGTGAGAGTAAACAAAAAATAGTTTGGCAGAAATAAGTGTATAATAACCATACTTACAGTAAATATAAATGGATTACACTCAGAGGATAGATTTTGATTCTCAAATAAGATTTTAAAAACAAGATCCCGCAAAATGTTGTTCACAAAAGGCCCACTTAAAACCAACAGCTACAGAAAGGCTGAAAATCGAAAGACAGAAAATTATATCCTAGGCCATACAAACTTAAAAGAAAGCTAGGGTGTCAATTTTATGTCAATCAAAAGGGAAATTAAGAGAGAATAAAGGGCAAAGAAAGACACTTTAAAATGCTGAAAGGAATTCAAGAAATAAATAAAATTACCATCAACATATATGCACCACACAGCATATCTTCAAAATATGCAAAAGAACAAATGACAGATCTCACAGCATGTGAGAAATGGATTAATCAATAATTGTAGACAGACGTTAACTACACGCTAGAAATTGAATATTCAGGAGAATCAGCAGATTGACAAATGAAAGGATTCAACAAGTTTGCTAGATACAAAATCACTTTACGAATTCAATAGCAAAAAATTAAATATCATTCATAATATTAACAAAACTATAAAGTATTTAGGATTTAACCTAACAAAGAATACAGAAGACTGATAGAGAACATTCAGTAATTTAAATGAAGATGAGAAAATAGAGATATATATCAAGTTTGTGAAAAGGGAAAGGTATTTTTTAAACGCCAGTTTTCTCCAAAATAATCTATAAATTTAATATAGATGTCATTGAAGTGTAGGCAGATTTTGGGGTGAAATCCGACATACTGATGCTAAAATTTATAAGTAAAGATAGTCTAGATATTAGAATAGATTTCAAAGCCAGAAAAATGAAAACAACAGTACCATTGCCGACAAAGAGCAGGCGGCAAAGGCTGAGTTGAACACGAGCACCATGATGGGGGGACAGAGATGACTCACGTCCCGGGCATCGGGGACAGAGGGAACGACACAGATTTCATCATGCTACTCAGAATGGCATGCAATTTAAAACTTATAAATTATCTCTGGAATTTTCCATTTAATACTTTTGGACCACAGTTGACTGTGGGTAACTGAAACCGCAGATACAGGAAGACTGCTATATACAAATATCGAATTCTAATGTCATATACCTAAAATACATGTAATCCTGTATACCAATTTTTCCACAATAAAATGAAAACAACAAAAAGAGAGGGTCCAATGAAACAGAATAGAAGTTTAGTAACAAATCAATTGGGAAAAGAAAGATTATTTAGTAAATAATATTGGAGAAATCGGCTCTTTATAAGGATAAATATACAGTTGGGCCATATCAAAACCGCAATTGACATCCCCAAACTACAAAGAGAAAAAATGAAGAATGCGTGAATCAGAATAAAAGGTTTCTGTTTAATGAAGGACGCAAACCTGTTTTCCTCATCCATGTGCCTAGTGACCGCGGTCGTCTCAATCTCCTTGCCACCTACCACAAATGATACTGTGATAAAAATTCCTCAGATGTATTAATACACAGATTAGGAAAAAAATTTTTATATATCTAAGACAGACATGGAATTAATATCTAAGCTATACAAGAAACTCGTGAAATCAGCAACAAAAAGAAAGGAAACCCAACTGAAAAATGAGCAAAAGATACGAATAGGTGACTCATTCAAAGAGGACACCTAAATCAGCATTAACGGAGGAGAAACAACATTTAACTCATGAAAACTGAAACAATAAAATGAACCCATAAAGATGGAAGATACTAGAAAGTCAGATAAAGTGCACCTTGAGGAAGAATGAGCGAAGTGGGAAACACGTGCATTGCTGTGGGTCTGCAAGCTGCTGGAGCCATTCCGGAAGAAATGAGCAATACCTTAGTTTAATTAAGTATTTAACATAAGCATGCAACCCAGCAATCCTACTTGTGACTATATATCCCAAACTCTCCCCCAGTTCCTTAAAAGAGATACAAATGAACATGTTTATCTGAATAAAGGTATGAAAGGTTGCCTGTTGAATGGGTGCCTCAGGGGAAAAGGGGAATGGAAGGGGGGATGGAAGATAAAGGGAAATAACAAACAAAACAAACAAAAGACAAGCAGTGCACAGACCTAAGAAGATAGTTTGCCATGGACAGAGAGGTATGATTAACTTCATCTGGGCACGTGGCATTTTTTAAAAAATGGATTCTATCCTATTGGTCTTAAAGATATCTTCCGATCACAAGTTTATTTTATATATTTACCAGTTCCTAAACAATAGGAATCTTAGTGCTTTCCAGAGCTTTCTTCCTTGTTATAGCAATACCTAGATAGTCCTGCTCTAACTTTTAGGTCTGCCTTTGTTTCTCTCTGGGACGGTGAACTTTATAATTAAAATATGTATATTCCTTGAGAATGGTAACTCTCATACTGCAACCTAGATACATATAAAAATATGATAATAAAAACCTTCCCCCAATAAAATGAATACTCTACTTAAATATCTATAATTTTTTACAGCTTTACTGTTTTAACTGATAAAAAATTTTGTTAAATTATTTCCAGTAAACAATAGCCCTCTTAAAGCTAGTTTAAAACATAGTGGGGGAAAAAGACCTCACTAATAATAGCCAAAAAAGCTTGAAGGGGGGCGAGGGGTGGCTCAGTTGGTCAGAGTGTAAGCTCTGGGCAACAGGGCTGCTGGTTTGAATCCCACATGGGCCACATGGGCCAGGGAACTGCGCCCTCCACATCTAGAATGAAGTCAATGAGCTGCCCCTCAGCTCCCAGGTGGCCAGATGGCTCAGGTGGTTGGAGCACGTCCTCTCAACCACAAGGTTGCTGGCTGGACTCCCGCAAGGGATGGTGGGCAGTGCCCCCTGCAACTTCAATGGCAACATGACCTGGAGCTGAGCTGCGCCCTCCACAACCAAGACTGAAAGGACGACAACTTGAAGCTGAACGGCACCCTCCACAACTGAAATTGAAAGGACAACTCGACTTGGAAAAAGTCCCAGAAGTACACATTATTCCCCAATAAAGTCCTGTTCCCCTTCCCCAATAAAATCTTAAAAAAAAAAAAAAAAAAAAAAAGGGTAAAGGATCTGGAAATAAAAATAGGATAGTATATACGTTTAATAGGAGATGTAGGAAGCCTTGAATGAGAAAAACATTGTATTCTTGGCTAAGAAGGCAAATTATCATAAATATATCAATTCTTTCTACAAGTTAATTTATGTACTTAATGCATTTACACATAAAAATTCAAAGAATTTTGAGATGGGTGGGACTTGACAAAGTTATTCCAAAAGCATGTGAAAGAATTAACAAGCAAAAATAGCAAAAAAGCTGCATGATGATGCTGGGCTAGCCTTACCACGCATCAAAACCAATTAAAAAGCTGCCGGTGGGGCGGCCGGATGGCTCAGCTGGTTAGAGCATGAGCTCTCAACAACAAGGTTGCCGGTTCAGTCCCCGCATGGGATGGTGGGCTGCGCCCCCTGCAACTAAAGATTGAAAACGGCCACTGGACTTGGAGCTGAGCTGCGCCCTCCACAACTAGATTGAAGGACAATGACTTGGAGCTGATGGGTCCTGGAGAAATACACTGTTCCCCAATTTTCCCCAATAAAATTAAAAAAATAAAGCTGAAGTTATTAGAAGGCTATTACACTTAGAGAAAACTGTAAGTGTAATAGAACAGATAGCCCACATGCAGAATCTATAATGCGTAATATTCTAAATTTTGGGTTTAAACATAGAAAGCATTCTCAATTTGTAGGGAAACAAAAACATATTAGTGATATAAAAAGAATTTTTTCTCCAATTTGATTTTCATCACTGTATCACCTACCCACTAATATAAGGACTACACATACAGTAAGTGCTCTGAGTTAGGCCCAGAGATTCTTTCTCCATGCTTCGGGCCATCTTGCATTAATCTTAGAAGTTACCTCTTTTGTGTATATAAAGAATTATTATGGCTCAATATTGCCACTGTCCCTTTTATTTTCTGTCTGCTCACTTTTCCAGACTTGTGACTAAATCTTATCCTTTGGTACAGTCTCTTTGTTTATTGATCTAAGCTCGTGGTTCCCAAAGTGGGCTCTCAGACCCTATCTGTCTCACCTGGAACATGTTAGAAATGCAAATTCTCAGGCCCCACCTCATAACCAAATCACAAACTTTGAGGGTGGAGTGTACCAATCTTCGTTTTTATCACCTCCAGGTGATTCTGTTACACACCAAAGGTTAAGAACTAAAGATCTAAGCAAATATCCAGCACCATAGAAAGTACCATCTGTACTTCTAAGCCTTTGGAATGACATCTAGTTCCTACAGCAACTTGTCATATTACTCATAAGGCACCATATGAGTTATTTGTATACCTTTCATCCAATTAGATTGTAAATCTCTGGGGAGAAGGATTATAATCATAGCACTTAACACAGTATCCCTCACACTGCACTAATAATCAATATATTCAATGCCAACCATTCTTACGCTCCCATCATTCTGTAAATTTTTTTTAAAAAGTTAAATATGTCTTTATTGCCTTAACTCTTTAGAAGCTGGCTTATCCTCATGTTTCCTCTTCTTGTTACATAGTACACTGTCGAATTACAAATAGGCTTACAGTACTGACACACTGTATAGTGACACACAAATTCAAACTGGTAGAATTTTATAGTACAGAAAGTCAATGCTAAGTGGTTACTGAAATATAAACTCTTATTAAATGAAAAATTTTACTAAGTTGTTAAAAAGGCAAAAATTGGAATCTAGCAGGAACATTTTTCAAGACAGAAATTCCTTTCCAGCTTGCTGTTTTAAAGCATATTTACCTGAGGTGTGACTGTGTGGTCGATTAGATTCTCAGTCAGAGATAAAAGCAAGGCATCCAATTCGTCTGTAGCATCCTGTGGAAGACAAAATATATACAGTTGTTAAATGACCCATTACTCATCAGGCTGATTTTTCCCATATCTTCTCAATTTATCATCCTTACCCAGGCCTAGTTGGTGTTAACCTTTACACAAACAGGGACATTCAGGAATCACTTTTGCTCAGAGGGGAACCTAGACTACAATCAGAACTTGAAAAAGCTAGGTGTCACGTGAATTTGCAGATAGCTCTTCCTTTTGGTGAGACAAAACTTGGGTAGGGTAAAGTCTGTTCTGGCTCTTAGACTAGAAGGGAGAGGTAGAAATTTCAGCCCAGGGGACAGCTGAGTAAAGGAGATGACTGAATTTCAAATGCTTCTTTATCCAGACGTATAGGTGCTTCACTCTTTGCAAAAGAGGACAATATGAACTCCCCCCATAGATGTTAATTAATACTTTTTGTTTAATTAGTATTTCAAGCACTTTATAGAAGATGCGGTTCTGTACTGCAGAGTGAGAGCGTGCACGTCTATGCATGTGTGTGTGCATGTTTGTGGAGGTAGATGGAATTTTAAAAGTATAGAAGATAAAATTCTAATCTAGAAATAAGAGAAATAAGTATCTAATGTGTAATACATAATGAAAAATCCCTTCACTAATACAATTCTATTTCTATCTATCTGCCTTCAGGCCATGGTGAATCGCCTATTCATGTTTCAATATTAAACTTAATTTTAATCACACATGTGAAAAAAACTGTTCTCTTTCTTATCTCCCTCCGCCTATCCTACCACCGTCCTCCTTGTGACCTGGGTGAGTGCCCCAAAACAGCTTGTACATATTTCTATCACAATGCATTACAATAATGCATTACAATATAGTCCCACTGGACTATAAGCAGTTTGAAAGAAGAGACCATGTTTAAATCATTTTTGAATTTCCACAGCCTAGCACACTGTCTGGTACATATTACATAAGCAGTATATCTTTGAACTAAATGTCCTTCTCTATTCCAAAAACATATCAGATTCCACTAAACAATTTTCAGTGATCAAAGATGTCAATACATCTTTTTAGAATTTTAATTAACAGAAATTTGCTCCTGATTGTTTTTCTAACACAAATGTCTGAAAAAACTATAACCTAAATATTGACTATACACTGTCTTTGGGCAGTGGGAATACATATGATTTCTAATTTTTTCTTTTTATGAAATGTTTGGTAAATTTCTACAATAAATGTGCTTATACATTAAAAGAGCACAATGGTAAATGTTCATTTCCACTGACAATTTTTCATTTAACTCACAAATTAAAACATTCACTAGGCAATGAACTGGGTTTCTATGATTTCTGAACTGGTGAGGGTGTGACAAGTAGATACAGGAAAGGCAGGAGCTGTGATGGGCTGGTTATACTGCAGCACAATGATAGGATTGAAATATTTATTTCAATCAATAAATATTTAGCGCCTACTATGTGCCATGTGCTATTTGAGACACTAGGGAAGCATAGTCAGCATCCAAAACACAAAAATACAAAGACCGCTCAAAACCAAAAATACCAACAAACAACAGAAAAACCTGAGACGAAACCCTGAGATACTCTTGTGAGGCATCTGACAATAGGACTCTCCCTAGAGAATTCAGGCTCAACGCTTTTCTCACAGCTTATGTTCTGGTGTCAATCAGAAATCACGAGATGTCCATAGTTGTACTACAGGATTCAACTCAGTGTGTTTTTTTGAGAAAACTTAGAAAGTATTGTTACCTTTAAAACAGAACCATTTTCTGCAGGTGTGATGTGCTTTGGAGCAAGAGAACCTTCAGGGAGTGGCCCATTATTCTCATTTAATACAACACTGGGAAGAAAATATAAATTCACATCATGGAGGACCTGTACAGGCATAGAATTTTAAAAGTATAGAAGATAAAATTCTAATCTAGAAATAAGAGAAATAAGTATCTAATATGCAATACATAATGAAAAAGCCCTTCATTAATACAATTCTATTAGTCAGGATTTTCAAAGAAAGGACTTGGGGAAGAAGGATAACAAATTCATGTAGAGGGAGAAGAAATGACAATTTGTGAGGAGCATGAGAGCCACCAGTATCACACGCCTTTGTGAAATCCTTCCCCACGCCACCACATAAGAGTTTTCAAATTCAGGTCAGATTCATTCACAGATGGATCAAAATGGTAGACTACTTTGCTTCCCTCCTAAATCTCACTGAAGGGACAGAAAAAATTTATCTTGAAAAGACAGACACACAAAAAATACAGGTCAACAGACTGATTTTTTTAAGGCTGTTATCAACTATGTGAATGGGAAAGCTCAGCAGAACAGGATTTATACAGAATACCTGAGATATGGGAGAACAGTCAGGAAACCATAAGGAGAAGCCACCATTTAAAGACACAGGCTGGAGAGCTCTGCTGCAGCAAGAAGCAGCATCATCTAGATTGCTCCAGATATTCCAAGGGGACCAGCCAGGTCAGAAGTTGCCCGAGACTCTACGAGCTGTGGGCCTGGCAGCAATGACGGGAGGGTGGGGGTCAGGGGGTATATAACCCCAGATAAGGATAACAAGAACAGGAGCAGTCTTACAGATGGCTTCAACCAGGGTGGAAAAGGGGAAAATCTACAGCCAAATCTAAAGCTATAATTCCAGCTTTCCCCTGATCACCAATTAGGACATTTATTGAGTACTAACTGTAAAGCTCTATATGCTTAAGTGCTACGTTGATTACAGTATCTGGAACTGAATTTGATAAATCAGAAAACTCTTCACTGAATAAGTTTTCAATAATAGGAAAAGAAACAGCATTCTTTCATTCAACAATGTTTAGCAGCAACTAAGCACAGAACACTGGATATACAGTAAGGGACAAAACTAACTGGCACAGAGCAGGGGATAAAAGCCTAGGAAGACAGATAAATGGCATAATAACCATTAAAGAAAAGAGAGACAGTGGGGGCTTGGAAAGAAAAGCAAGGAAATTAGCTAGAATATGACAGCCCATAGTAAGAAAGTTTTATAAGACTGGGGGCTTGAAGTTAACTACCATAACCTTAGACAAATAATATATGTTCCTTACCAGGTAACTTATGAGATTAAAAATACCTTTAAAAGTTGTTTTTGCTCTGCAGTTTGAATCAATTGAAGAAGAATGAGAATTTAGAGAGACAAATTAGGAGTATCTTCAAATAATCTGAAGCTAGGTACTAAGCAGCCATGTAATAGACATAAGAGTGAATTCAAGCTGTGTTTCAAACAGAAATCTTGAGATCATGTGGTGATAGACTGGGGAAGAGGAAAAGGCCCAAAATCAAAAAGTTAAGAGGAAAAGAACATCATTGCATTCCGTCTCCCCAGAACTGTACCTGTTTGTGGAAGCAGCCAGAACACTGGCGTTTTTATGACTTAATAAGCCATCTTCTTTTGTGACCTAAGAAAATTAAATCATAAACATTAACTCTTTGTTGAGGATAGTAAGGTAACAAGAAACTTATATTTCTTTCCTGTGAAAATAGAAACATCAGTTTACTTCAGTTCCAAAAGAGGTAATCATACTTTATCTATGGAAATATCAGTATTGTACCTAGTGTAATCCTATCCCATAGCCACATTTATAATCCATGCTTCCACTTCAATATATTAATATATAAATCCACATACTTTACAGGACAGCTCTCAATTATTTAAGACATCATGGTGTGTTAGTCAATATACACAGAATCCCAAAAGAGTTATGCCAGAATTTTTCCAATTTACATGATAGAAGAAGAAACAGATGTTAAGCTGTATATTTGGCTTCTTATTTTCCCTGCATGCAAGGGATATTTTAGGACAGAATTCTAAAAAACTTTTCTGAACAAGTCAGTTCTTTTCCTCAACTTCAGTGTGGTATCATTTACATATGGTAAAATGCACACATCTGTAATATACAATTCAATGAATTTTGAAAAATATATACAGGTGTACAATCAACACTACAGTGAACATATGTAACACTTTTACTACCCTCAAAATGTTCCCTTGAGGCTTCCAATGCAATCCCATCAAATACTTACACATGGCAAACAATGACCTGTACTTACTACAGTTTCACACAAATGAAATCATTATACCTATTCTTTTGTGTTGACCTCTTTAGAGTAGCATGATGCGAGATTCACCCATGGTGTTCCACTTATCACTGATTAATTCCTTCTTATGTGCTGAGTAGCATTCCACTGGATGGATATACCACAATTTGATTATCTGTTTACCTACTGAGGGATATTTGGGTTTTTTCCAATTTTCAGCTATTATAATAAAGCTCCCAGGAATTCCTGTACATTTTAGTAGCTGTGTGAACCTACCCATTTCTCTTTGGTCAATATCTAAGAGTAAAGCTGCTGGGTCATATGGTAAGTGTATGTTTAATACATTGCAAAACTCTTTTCTCAAGTGCTTGCTAAACATGTTTTATTCTTACCAGTAATGTGCATTGCAGGAGATTCACCACTGCCCTCCTAGGAATGGTCAGTTTTTAATTTTAGCTATTTTAAGTAAATGTGTCTTTCACCATGAAGTATGATGTTAGCTGTAGATTTTTCTTCATAGATGCCCTTTATCAGGCTTAAGAAGTTCTACTCTATTCCTAGTTTGCTGGAGATTCGTCATGAAGGGAGTTGAATTCTGTGAAATGCCTTTTCCATAGCACTTTGAGAACATTTTCTTTATTTTTTAATATGGTCAACTATACTGGTTTTTGAATGATAAATCAACTTTCTTCCCAACTTGGTCATGATGTACCATCCTTTTTATAAACTGCTGAGTGCGTAGGATTTGTTCATATCTTGTTATGGACTTTGAGTCTATTTTTATTAGTCTATGGTTACTTTTCTTGTCATATCTTTTTCTAGTTTTGGTATTGGGGTAATACTATTCTCGTAAAATGAGTTGGAAAACGTCCTCTCCTCTCTTATTCTCTGAAAAGAGTTTGTATAGAACTGTTACTATTTCTTCCTCAAACGTTCAGTAGATTTCAACAATGAAGGCTCTGGTCCTGGAGTTTTCTTCGTGGGAAGGCTTTTAACTATAAAATAAAATCTCTTTAATTTAGGGCTATTCATTATTTCTCTCTTCTTTAAGTCAAGGAAGATCCAAAAGTATAACTGAAATGTAAGGTAAGAACAACCATAACTATCACTGCAACTACACATGTAGTTCCAACACTGGGGATCAACACTCACCACGTGCTCAGTACATGCAGGCACTATTCCATGTCCTTTACATTTGTTATCTTATTTTATCCTTACAACTCATCCTAAGGAGGTACTACCATTATCCTTTTATAAACATAATTAAACCGAGGCTCAGAGAAATTAACTAACTTGCCAAATCACAAGGCTAGTAGGTGGTAGATGAGAAGTACGAGGCAAACTCAAGTTATCTGATTCCAGAGCCTGTACTGCGATATTTTATATTTATTTGTATGTGTAAGTATTATGTTTATATTGGGTGAAGAAGGTAGATAAAAAGCAGGAACAATATTCCGTAAGTTTTCTCAGTTCTCTTTAAGGCTTGTGCCGGGGGACAAGATAAGTAAAACGCATCTTCTCAACAACAGGGTATTTTGAAATCCTGGTTTAACATGACTTGGTGAGACAGGCTTTTTCCTGGTTTAGTATGGAGAAGTTAGAAAGTTAGGGAGAACCACGGGAAAACTGATTTTAAGAGCATAGATGCCATATATTTCATGGGGGCTTGTCCCACTATATATTTCACAATGTTACAGCCAACTCTTTCACCTTGCAACTTTCACTCTTGTTAATAACATCACAATTTTGGCAAATTGGGGGTAGGTGGGTGGTAGGGAGTAGCAGATCAACTAAAAAACCCCAAATCATAGAGTTAATATTGACAGGAACTTGAAAATCACTAGATTTTCTGGCTGTAAAAGTGGCAAAGATTAGGTACTCACTTCTATAGGAATTTGACTTTTTATAAACCAAAAAGAACAAGACAAACAAATGAGAAACAAAAACTCATAGACACAGACAATAATTTAGTGGTTACCAGAGGGTAAGGGGGTGGGGGGGGGGTGATGAGGGTAAAGGGGATCAAATATATGGTGATGGAAGGAGAATTGACTCTGGGTGGTGAACACACAATGGGATTTATAGACGATGTAATACAGAATTGTACACCTGAAATCTATGTAAATTTACTAACAATTGTCACCCCAATAAATTTAATTAAAAAAAAATTTCTGAAACCCTAGAGCATCCTTACTCTTACTTTTTGTCCCATGGTGCTCTTCTTCATCTAGCTTATAAAGTTGTGAATGCATTTCGCCATCTTAAGCATGTTTCTTGGTACTAGTTTCTGTCTGTAATCACTAGCTAGGTCACTCATGTTTAACATTCATTATTTTATTTCTTCCTCAGGGTCTCTCGGCTCTAAGTTTCATGTTCTTTTCACTTACCAGGACTACTTTGATTAAAGGAAGCTTACCTTACGCACTGCTTCTACTTGAGCCTTCAAAATGTTACTCTTCAAGTCAGGAGGAACTCTCCTGGCATTCAGTCCTGGGCTCTCAATGGCATTATTAAGACATTTCTCAGTCAACTTCACCACTTCTTCCTAGATAGTAAAAACATACTGTAAGCAACTCTGATAGTTATATGGAAATAGGAAAGGGCCTGATGAAAGTTCACATGCACATAACCAGGAAATTATGTGTCTTTAGCAGTTATCTCCTATTCCAGGAATAGTCAACAACATGGATGGATCTTGAGATTATCATGCTAAGTGAAATAAATCAGACAGAAAAGGACAAGAACCATATGACTTCACTCATATGTGGGATATAAAATGGAAAGCAACAAACAAACAAAAAACCCTCATAGATACACATAAAAGTTTAATGGTTACTAGAGGGTAAGCGGGGAGGGAGGTGGTAGAAAAGGATAAAGGGGCTCAAATATATGGTGATGGAAAGAGAACTGACTCTGGGTGGTGAACACAGAATGCAACATATAGATGATGTATTATAGAATTGTACACTTGAAACTTATATAATTTTACTAACCAATGTCACCCCAATAAATTTAATAAAAATTTTTAAAAAATTACACCGGTATTTTGATCTAACACTTCTATTTCCTAGGAAAATAATCAAAGATGATTAAAGATATTTATTTAGAAGATTGCTATCATACCACTGATTATGACAGTGAAAATTAACAATCTAAATGTGTAATAAGGACTGAGTAAACAACATGACACATGCATGCAATTTAACTACTGCTTGTAATGTATCATTGAAATAAAAAAGGTGTTTACAATTGATGAGTTTTAAAGAGCAGTGTTATTACATTTTTTAAAATATATATCACATTTAAATGTTTAGAAATATGTACCTTTAAAAATGTTAACTACAGTTATCTCTTAGTAGTAGGATAATGCAGGATTTATAATTTCCTGCTATTTAAAATTTGATTTAATTTTCTACAATTACCATGTATGGGTACATGGGTATACAATTACCATGTATAGACAAAAATTACTGCAATACAAGTTGAGTAATAGCTTTAAAGTATTTTCATTTTATTGTCTTGCAGCGCATAACTCCAAGGGCACCCAGTTACTACGTTGCTGATCTATCTGCCTCAGGTGGTCAAAATGTGGCAAACAGAAGACCAAAAGAATTAAAAGGACACCCTAAACACCCCAAATTAGACCAGATCTGAAATGACTGTGGATACTCAAACCCTACTGTGGAGTAGTCCGTAGCTGTCACAGCGAGCTGAGTTAGGCGCTTATGTCAGGGGGGAAAGTTGATCCAAAGTCTGCTTAAGTTCTCAACCAGTGTAATGGACAATCGCTCGTCTTCTCCCCTCCCAAGATTCACCAGGCTTCTTTTTTAGGTTCATTTTGGTCCTCTGCTAGATTTGTGTCAAAATCATTTCTAAGCATCTAAAGCTTTCAATTAACCCTCTGTCTCTGACCCTGCATTCCCTTACTTTACAGAGATCGTATAATAATTAAAAAAAAAAAAACTGACAGTGTGAAAGTAAACAGACCAATATAATTGAAAAATATTGAGGGAGTCAAGAAAATGAAAGCCTTCCTGAAATTTAATCAGCTTTTAAAAGACATTTCTAAGAAAAAAACACATTAGGAAAAAAAGGACTTGGATTCAAAAGGACAGTTTTGACAATGACTATGTAAGAAAGAAGAAAGTCACTCTACTTCATACAGGTCTCTGAAGAAATTGCAGTTAGGTATTCAAGAATGAAAGAACACTACAGGTCAGCTGTTCACTTTCCTCTTTAAAACCAAACCAAAACAAGATTCATGCAACAGATCTTTGCTATCTATTGTCTACATATAGAGGGAAAAAAGGTGTTTCCATATTATTATCTAAAATTCACTCTTCCATTTAGTGGGGACATCTGGCAGATGATACAATTAATTATTTTTATCTCATTCAATTTATTTTAGTTATTTAATATAGGAATAAGAAAAAAAATTAAATTAGTCAATTAGCTGAAGTTTAATTGGCTTAATTGGTATGTATCCCCCTCCCCCACACCCAATGCCTAAAAATCTCCAACGGACAGCATGGTGAAAGGAAGGAAAGATGAACTGAAGCATATGAAATTCTATTCTCTTCCTTGTTTATATAACAGAGCAGCTCCTTTCAAACAAATCCTATAATTTCAAAAGACATTTATCGAGCTCTTCAACTAAATCATGACCCACTGAACATAATTAAGAGAAAGGATAGGCTGAATCAAAATAAAAGATTTAAGACACTTCTCCCAGGAAGACATACAAGCAGCCAACAGATGCATGAAAACATGCTCAACTTCACTAGCTATTAGGGAAATGCAAATCAAAAGCACAATGAGGTATCACCTCACATATGTTAGAATGACTATCACCAACAAGACAAATAATAACAAATGTTGGAGAGGCTGTGGAGAAAAAGGAACCCTCATACACTGTTGGTGGAAATGTGAATTGGTACAGCCACTCTGGAAAACACTATGGAGGCTCCTCAAAAAATTAAGAATGGAATTACCATCTGATCCAGCAATGCCCCTCCTGGGTATCTATGCAAAAAATCTGAAAACATTTATCCGTAGATATATGTATTCCGATGTTCACTGCAGCCATTTTCACATGGCCGACCCCTGGAAACAACCAAAGTATCTTTCCATAGATGACTGGATAAAGAAGATGTGGTATTTATATATAATGGAATACTACTCCACCATAAGAAAAGATGAAATAGCGCCATTTGAGACATGGATGGATCTTGAGATTACTATGCTAAGCAAAATAAGTCAGATAGAAAAAGTCAAGAACCACGTGATTTTACTGATATGTGGTATATAAAACTGAAAGGAACAAAGGAACAAGACAACCAAACAAAGAAACAAACACAGACACGGAGAACAGTTTAGTGGTTACTAGAGAGTTTAAAGGGGGTGGGGAAGTGGCAGAAGAGTTGGTGAAGGGGGTCAAACATATGGTGATGGAAGGAGAACTGACTCTGGGTGGTGAACATACAATGCGATAGGTAGATGCTGTATTACAGAACTGTACACTTGAAACCTATGTAATTTTACTAACCACTGTAACCCCAATAAATTTAAAAAAGTAAAATTAAAAGGTTTAACAGCCCTATCACTTTTGACTGTGTGTCTAAAAAAAAAAGAAAACTGTAAGATGACTGTACAGTTCTTAATGTTGCTACCCAAGTTTCCGCCTTCCCTCCTAAAAATCTACAAATTTCTTCGTCTTAAATGAGAAAAGTTTGTTAAGAATTTGGCAGAGACAGATTTCCCAGCAAAAGAAATGAGAAAGTATTAGCTTTGGGAAGAAAGGATTTCTGCGGTCTGTAATGTGTGACCGGCATACAAGGGAGACACCCGGATACCTGGCTGTTGATGTTGACATCAGTGCTGGCATGAGGGGGTGGCAATGAACTGGTTTCCATCTCAAGCTGTTTCAGCTTCTCTGACGCATCTTTTAATACTGGAAAAAACGGCAAAATAGCCCCTTAATCTGACAGGCTGTCACAGCTGTGTGAAGGTACAGATTTTAAGTTTGTTTTTTCCAACACCCGTTACCATCAATTAAAGGTAATAATCCAGATGACCGCAGAATACATGCATTTTCTTCCTATAACCAAGTAACTCTCCATTACTTTGATTAAGAGTTAACCTAAATAGGAACACTGGCCTGTATCTGCACTGCTCCTAAAAAGCCACTAGGCATGGAATGTTAATAGCATGTGTGGTTCAGAAGGCTTACTAGTCAAAAGATCCCAAAGAAAAGCAGAGATCATGTGTGACACCATCTTTTCTTCCACAACCACAACCCAAGCTCCTCCTGCTGCACTTCAGTACTTTGCCGTTTTCTTTCTTTGGCCCTCTCTCTCTATATATATATATTTATATTTATAATAATATAATATACTAATATATAGTTATTAATATATTTTAATATATTAATATATTTAATAATTTTGTTAATATATTTAATAGTATATATTTATTAATATATATTTATTAATATAATATAATATGTAATATATATTTAGCCTGAAACTAAACTTATGTGGAGCAAACAGATGAAGGACATACATTTATTCATTCATGGATGAATAAATATTATATACTGGTAACAGCAGGTGTGATGCAGGACAAGCATTTTGTCTTCATTATGTTTCACCTTAGCTGCAAAACGCATTACAAATAAAGTCCTCTAACCACTGAAAAGATAATATTAATACTTTAAATACAATTCAGTTTTAAATGAATGCTACTTAAATCAACCACTCTGTAATAATCTTATTTTACAGGGACTAATTTTGTATGAGTTTGTATTTTCACATGGTCACTTGACAAAAAGGTTGTTGAATGCCTAATAATTTCTAAATAATCAGGCAAAAGGGAAAGGAAAACTATGAAATCATTTCCTCCTAGTCAAAGGGACCATCTGAAAGTGTCCATCAGTTAACTCGTACTCTCCCTCAGCTGCATATTAGAATCAGATGTGGAGCTTTTAAGAAATACTGATTCCCAGAGCTAACCCCAGAAAATGATATCAGAACTTCTGGAGGTAGTTTTTTGGCACTGGTAGTTTTTAAAACTCTCCAGGTGATGAGAATCGCTAATTCAACACTGATTTCAAAATCTTCCATACTCATTTACTTACTTAATTGCCATCTCCTGGTTTTCTCATGCTACGAATTATTTGAGACTAAATTTTAACATGATGATGAGACCACAAACTCTTTAGCTTATGATGATAAATTAATACTGTTGGGTTTGGGGTCTGGGTTTTTTGTTGTTAAAATAAAGCTTCTTCTGCTACATCTGTTTGGCTGAGGAACATCCTGAGATTGTAAGATAAGCTCTTCTTTTTTAAAGTTACTATTTTTAACTATTCATCTATGTGAAATCAGAATTTTGACATTACAACCGAAAGAAAATAAAGAATAAATTGGATACCAAGATTATAAGACCTTAATTCTTAACATCAAAATACTCTATTTTCATTGACTTTGAGCAAATGACATAAATCTGAACTGGATAAGTCTTATGAATGAAACCCCTACACGATACACGAATTTCTTCTGTCACAACCTTAACAGCATTTAAGCTCTGCTTGCGTACCTTCTGTAATAAGGGGCTCACTCACTGTTACGTATCTATTTCCGTAATATGGCAGAAACATTTAAAAAATTTTTCCATATACTGATCCCAAATCTGCTTCCCTATACTTTCAAATTGCTGGTGCAAGAATCACCAATAAAACACCATAAAATAAATTCTTTGCTATACGGCTTTCAAACATTTGAAGAGTTATTACATCTCATTTGATCTTTTCTAGGCATCCCTAGGTCCTTCTAGGGACATCTTATGTAGGAACGTTCAATATTCTCCCAAACCAATGCAATTTCCTAGAAAGCATGTACTAAATCAATGTTGTTTGCTAATATAATACTTGTACTATTGCAGCACTGAAAAAAACCCTTAAGATCATATAACAGACATAAAATGTAATGTAAATAAAATCAATACTGGCATCTCTATAATGGAGACTATTTTTATTTTAACCCTCAGTATTTAATAGTCAGTATAAATACTCAGTATTAAGCTAGTTCTGCTTCTGGTTGAATCTAAATCCTGACGGCCCAGATTTATCATGTCTCACATCTGTCTAGTCACAAAGAGTTGTCATTTCTAACAAAAGGTAGAGTCCAGGGTAGGACTGTAAAAAAGAAACTAACCAAAAGAAATTATGGCAAAGAAAGTATAAAAGAAATAGTAATGGAGGATGTTTTCTTAATCCAATAACTAACTACTATCTTTAAAATAATCAAATTAGAACATTATTCTGAAATTACTAATAAATCAAAGTTAATTTCTGTTTCCCTGACCTCAGATCATAAGCACAACTCAAACATGGCAGACGTCAGTAAGAATTTCGTAAAACCATGACATATCAGAACATTTTTTTAACCGTGTATTTGTAGTGATCACTTAGGGAACAAAAGGACAGATTTTTAATGCCAATTACCAGTAGTACTTCTACATGTTCTATTAACCAGAAGCACTGTGTAAGTTTTCATGAACACTTTCTATCTCTAAATTACTAAATACACCGCTGAAGTCTATACTTCTCAGAGACAACAGCATACTCAATGACAACTTCCTATGAGGTGTTGACAGACAGCATCAAATGTTAGGGATAAAAGTCAAAATTGACAAGAGCCACATAAATATTAGCTGCTGTTAAATGAACATATATTACACTGAGATTCAACAGCAAGCTCCTGTTTATACAGTTTATACTTTAATGTCAAACCAAACTCACAAACATACAGAAATTTTCAATGTGCAATTTACTGTTTCCTTTTAACCTTTGAAAAAGTTAAGGTAAGCAACTTTCTCTCTGTATTATTTATTTTTGTGAGTCTGGGCAAAAACAGTCCTCATTAAAAACAAAACACTTTCTGGGAGCTAATGGAGCACCCAAACATTTATTCAATCAATCCTGTGCCCTTTACAGAAACTTCAAATCTTTAAAGAAACTTTTTCTCCTAATTTTCACTCAAAAAACAAAGTAAAAAGCAAGTTTGAAAATTCATAAATTTTTAATGACTTATAAATAATACAAATGTTTAATGGTCTCAATTATGCGATCTTAAATATTTCAATGGACCTTTAAGCCAAAAGAGCAAGAACGCATAACTCTTCTACATTAAAATTTAAAATTCAACTATTGCATAAAATATTATTGACGGGACTGATTTAAATAGCTCATTTCAAAGGGAGGTAAAATAAAAAGGTGTCATTGATGTTATACAGAATACTTACTCCCGCCTTCACCTTCAGGCTCCTTTAATCCACTTTGCCTGGTGGCCATGTTAACTTCCGCTGGTGCTGGCAATGTTTCCACAGTGTCAGGTGCCCCAATTACATCATCAATGGTTGTTTCCAGTAAGTCTGGACTATCTAGCAAATCCATATTCAGAGGCAAGCTGTAAAGGTAACAGGTAAAGGTAAAAACATACTTAGACCAAGACATTTATCATGAAAAGAATTTAAAATACTAATAAGAATCTTTACTGGAAAAAAATTCATATAAAGAGTTCAAATCCCGAGTAGTTTATTCATCTGACAACACCTGTTGGGCAGGCTTTTCTTCCAGCTAAGATGGAGTAAAAGGGGACTGGATTTTGCTTCCTACCTAAAATAACCTAAGGGAGAAAAATTTGTTTTCAAGACATAAGACATCAGACAACAAAGGACAATGATTCTGAAATTTGGGAAACAAATGAGGTGAGCCTGCAATTGCCTTGAGAGAATTTCCATGCCTCGGTGCAGAGATGGTGAAATGAGGCGGAGCACAGAGAACCTTAGTTGTCTTCTCAATTGAAAAGATGAGACTGAGTCCAGGGCGGCCAAGGCAACTAGAGTTCACAGGACACAAGACCAAACAGGACAGAGCAGCACTTCAAGGAGAGAATCCTGGAGATCTGCAGAAAATACCCACCTCAAGTATTCAGCAGAGTACTGACAAGAGAACGTGTGAGGAAACTCTCAGAGGATAGGGAAAGACCATCCAAAAGGACTTCTCCCTCTGTTTGGCTGGAGAAAGTACTAGTGGCATTCACACTGGGCCACAGTGCCTGTTTCCACAGACAGACTGTAAAAACACATAATTCACAGGGCATTGAGTATTCAGGACGGTTTTGCCTCAGTAGTGAAAAATAATTAACTCAGACTGAGCATGGCAAAGGCCCACCTAATACATCATAAAAGAAAGACCTGAAAGGATCCAACTGTTTCCAAGTAACTTAACTGCATCGCAAAACAAAGCTCAAAGGTACAGAGGAATATAAAATTATCTAACATCTGGCAGGGAAGTGAAACTTGTTAGGTTAAGAACTTGGCAAAATGTCAGGGGTCCACTCAAAGATTACCAGGAATGCAAAGAGGCAGAAAAAGACATCCCATACTAAAGAGAATAATCCACCAATGGAAACTGATGTTAGAATTTGCACAGAAATATACTAAACAGTTACAATAACTGTTTAATTATAACACGTTAAAAAAAGTTAAGTACAAACATGGAAGATATAAAAAAGATCCAAATCAAACTTCTAGAGAAGAAAATTACAATATCTGAGATGAAAAATATATTGGATGGCATTCACAGAGATTAAACATTAGGGAAAGAAAAAAAAAAGCTAAATTTGAAGGCATAGCAACAGAAAATATCCCAAATAAAACACACAAAGAAAAAGAATCCCTCAAAATGAAAAGAATATCAGTACCACAAAAGACCCCGAAAGCCAAAGCAATCTTAAGAAAAAAGAACAATACTGGAGGTATCGCACTCCCTGACTTTAGCTTGTACTACAGGGCTACAATAATCAAAACAGCATGGTATTGGCAGAAAAACAGACACGTAGACCAATGGAATAGAATTGAGAACCCAGAAATAAAACCACATAAGTATGGACAGATAATTTTTGACAAAGAAGCAAAAAACATACAACGGAGAAAAGAAAGCCTCTTCAATAAATGGTGCTGGGAGAATTGGAAAGCCACATGCAAAAAACTGAAAGTGGACTGCTATCTGTCACCGTGTACCAAAATTAATTCAAAATGGATCAAAGACTTAAGCATAAGACCTGACACAATAAACTGCATAGAAGAAAACATACGTACTAAACTTATGAACCTTGGGTTCAAAGAGCATTTTATGAATTTGACTCCAAAGGCAATGGAAGTAAAAGCTAAAATAAACGAATGGGACTATATGAAACTTAAAAGCTCCTGCACAGCAAAAGAAACCATCGACAAAATAAAGAGGCAACCAACTGAATGGCAGAAGATCTTTGCAAACAGTGCCTCTGATAAGGGGCTGATATCCAAAATATACAAGGAATTCATGCAACTCAACAACAAAAAAACAAACAACCCAATTGAAAAATGGGCAGACAACCTGAAGAGACATTTCTCCAAAGAGGACATACAAATGGCAAATAGACATATGAAAAAATGCTCAACATCACTAATCATCAGAGAAATGCAAATAAAAACCACAATGAGATATCACCTCACCCCAGTCAGAATGGCTTTCATCAACAAGACAAATAGCAACAAGTGCTGGAGAGGCTGTGGAGAAAAAGGAACCCTCATACACTGTTGGTGGGAATGCAGACTGGTGCAGCCGCTATTGAAGGCAGTGTGGAGGTTCCTCAAAAAATTACAAATAGAATTACCATATAAGCCAGCAATCCCTCTCCTGGGTATCTACCCAAAAAATCTGAAAACATTTATACATAAAGACACGTGTGCTCCAATGTTCATTGCAGCTTTGTTTACGGTGGCCAAGACATGGAAACAACCAAAATGTCCTTCGATAGACGAATGGATAAAGAAGTTGTGGTACATATACACAATGGAATACTATTTGACGGTAAGAAAAGATGATATAGGAGCATTTGTGACAACATGGATGGATCTTGAGAGTATAATGCTAAGTGAAATAAGTCAGACAGAAAAAGCAGAGAACCATATGATTTCACTGATATGTGGTATATAAACCAAAAACAACAAAAGAACAAGACAAACAAATGAGAAACAAAAACTCATAGACACAGACAATAGTTTAGTGGTTACCAGAGGGTAAGGGGGTGGGGGGAGGGAGATGAGGGTAAGGGGGGATCAAATATATGGTGATGGAAGGAGAACTGACTCTGGGTGGTGAACACACAATGGGATTTATAGACGATGTAATACAGAATTGTACACCTGAAATCCATGTAACTTGACTAACAATTGTCACCCCCATAAACTTTAATTAAAAAAAAAAAAGAAAATGGGCCTGCCCGGTGGCTCAGGCAGTTAGAGCTCCGAGCGCCTAACTCCGAAGGCTGCCGGTTTGATTCCCACGTGGGCCAATGGGCTCTCAACCACAAGGTTGCCAGTTCAACTCCTCAAGTCCCGCAAGGGATGGTGGGCTGCACCCCATGCAACTAAGATTGAACATGGCACCTTGAGCTGAGCTGCCACTGAGCTCCCGGATGGCTCGGTTGTTGGTTGGAGCACGGGCTCTCAAGCACAAGGTTGCCGGTTCGACTCCCGCAAGGGATGGTGGGCTGTGCACCCTGCAACTAGCAACGGGCAACTGGACCTGGAGCTGAGCTGCACCCTCCACAACTAAGACTGAAAGGACAACAACTTGAAGCTGAATGACATCCTCCACAACTAAGATTGAAAGGACAACAACTTAACTTGGAAAAAAGTCCTGGAAGTACATACTGTTCCCCAATAAAGCCCTGTTCCCCTTCCCCAATAAAATCTTTAAAAAAAAAAAAAAAGGAAAGAATATCGGTTAGTGTGGGACAACTTTAAGTAGCCTACTGTAATGGATAATTGGAGTCCCAAAGTGGGGGTGGGACAGAACAAATGTTAAAATAAATAATTGCTGAAATTTTTCCAAATTTGATTAAAGCTATAAACCCACAGATCCAAGAATCTCAATAAACCCTAAACACTAGAACATGAAGAAAGCTACACCAAAGCACATCATAATCAAATTGCTTAAAACCAATGATAGAAAATCTCAAAAGCAGCCAAAGACTCATATGTTCAAAAAACTAAAGATAAGGATGACATCCTATTTCCCATCAGAAACTATGCAAAGCAGAGGATAGTGGAGGATCACCTTGAAAGAACTGAAAGAAAAACAAAAATGACAACTAAAATTTTATAGCCAGCAAAAAGTTTAAAAAAGCAAAAAAAAAAAAAAAAAGCTAGATATATACCAAAGGAAAATGAAAGCATATATCCACACAAAAATGTGTACATAAACGTTCATAGCAGTATTATTCATAATAGCCAAAAAATGGAAACAGCCTAAATGCCCATCAACTGAGGCCTGAATAAATAAAATGCAGTATATCTATAGACTAAGACACCAATCAGCAATAAAAAGGAGTGAAGCACTGATATATGCTGACATGGATGACCGTTGAAAACATAATGTTAAGGGAATAAATCCAGACACAAATGATCACATATTGTATGAGTCCATTTATATGAAATGTCCGGAAGAGGCAAATCCATTTAGTCAGAAAGCAAGATTTGTGGTTGCCAGGAGCTGGACGAAGGGTCAGGGAGGAATGGGGATTGACTGCTGTGGTGTAAGGTCTGAAATTAAGATTCAATACTAAGTGCTGCCTTGACATCCTGTGAGGCTAACCACGGGTTCCCATGCTCTCACCAGATATACAGTCCCCCACCCAGTGGAAAAGGTTCCCCATCCGGCTAGTTCTGCTATCAACTAACTGTACCAGCTGTATTCTGACAAGGTTTTTAACCTAATAAATTTCACTTTCCTGACAGTCTGTAAAATTATTCAAACAAGCCAATCACATCCCCTGATGGGAACTAGGGGTCATCTCATCCTCATGTTACCATAAAGCCTGCCTCCTACTGCCCATTGTTGTTCACTTTGCTTCCCAAACAAACCACCGTGTGGCCCTGTATGTTATGAGGTTTCCTCCTACCTTGAGCCTTAAGTATATGTGACTAATAAATTGCTGTCTATCTCATCTTTCCAGTGTTGGGTTTTGTGTGTTCAACCATTTTATAGTATTTAGGGTAAGGTATCCCTCCCTCACCAAAAGGGTGAATAAGGGGTGATCAGAGCAATGGGTATGAGGCTTCCTTTAGGTTGGACAAAAATGTTCTAAAATAAAATTGTGATAAAGGTTGCACAATCCTGTGAATGTATTAAAAACACTGAATTGTCCACTTTAAATGGGTGGATAGTAGGGTATGTGAATTATATCTTAAAGCAGTAAAAAAAAAATACAAAATGAAATATTATCATTCATACAAAATAATTCATGACCAAAAGACTTGCACTAAAAAAAAAGTTAAAGGAAGACCTAAAGGCAGAAGTAAAATAAACAATGTATTTCGTGGTTTACAACATAGTAAAATGCTTGAAGAGTGATAAAAAGGCTGGGAGAGGGTAAATGGAAGTACACTACTGTAAGGTTCTTCTACTATACATGAAATGGTATCATAGTCTACTTTCAAGGGATAGTATAAGTTAAAGTTGTACATGCTAAAGCCACCATTAAAGTAAAACAAAGAATTATAGCTAAGAAGTGAAGAAAGCACATAGATGGAATTAAAAAAAATTGATTAATGAAAAAGAAGACAGAAAGAAAGATGGGAACGAGACACATATGAGATAAACAGAAAACAAACAGCAAAATGATAGACTCAAACTTAATCATATTAATAATTAAAAGAAAATGGTCTAAACATACAAATTTTTAAATACAAAGATTGTCAGCTAAGATTAAAAAAAGCAAAACCCAATTATATCTGCCTATATAAAACATAATTTAAATATAAACAGAAATTTAAAAATAAAAGGATAGAAAATGATATACCATGCTAACACTAGTCAAAACAAAAGCTAGAGTGAATATATTGTTACCAAAGTAGAGTTCAGAGCAAAGAACAATACTTCAAATAAAGATGGCTATAGATAAAGTGGGCATTTAATCAACAGCACATGACAATACTAAATATTTATGAACTTAATGACAGAGCTTCAAAATACATGAAGCCAAAACCAAAAGTACTGCAAAGAGTAATAGACAAATTGATAATTATGGTTGGAGACTTCTGAATAATTGATAGAACAAGTAGGCAGAAAATCATCAAGGATATATTAGACTAGAATAATACTAATCATCCACTTTTCCTAACTGACACTTACAGAGCAGTACACCAAAAACAGCGAAATACACATTTCTCTCAAATACACACAGAATAATCACTAACACAGATCATGTTCTGGGCCATAAAATAAGACTTGATCAATTCAAAAAGATTCAAGTCATACAAAGTATATATGTTCTTTGACCAGAACAGAATTAAATTAGAAATCCAAACAGAAAGATCTTTGGAAAATCCCAAAATATTTGGAAATTATGTAAGGCACTTCTAAATAACACATGGATCAAAAAAGATATAAAAAGGAAAACTATAAAAGTATTTTGAATTAAATGAAAATGACAGCGCAACATATCCAAAATTGTAGGATGCCACTAAAGTAGTACTTAGAGGAATACTGATTGCACTAACCATCTATATTAGAAAAGAACTTCTCATATCAGTGACCCAAGCTTACACCTTGATAAAATAGAAAAAGAACACATTAAATGCAAAGAAGGCAAGAAATAATAGAGATTGAAGGAAAAAGAAGTAGAGAAAATGAATTAAACTGAGAGCTAGTTCTTTGAGAAGCTCAATATTAATTGCTAACTTCTAACTGGCTAATAAGAGAAAAAAAGAGAGAATACATATTTACCAATAACAGGAATGAGGTCCTACAGGTATTAAAATGGAATAAGGGAATATAAGAACTTTATGCCAACAAATTCAGTAACTTAGATGATATGGAAACATTTCTTCAGAGACACAAACTACCAAAGCTCACTCCAGAAGAAATAGAAAATTTGAATAGATTCATAAAAGTAAGTTAACTGAATTAATAAAAAATCCTCTCACAAAAAGCTTGGGCCCAGATGACTTCCCGGGTTAATTCTATCAAACATTTAAAAGAAGAAATAATGTCAATCTTCAACAAACTATTTCAGAAACAGAGGAGGCAACATTCCCTAAATCATTCTATGAAGCCACTATTCTCCTGATACTGGAGACATACAAAGACATAACAAGAAATCAAGCAAGAAACAAAAAGAATTGCCCACCATGCCCAAGTGGGATTTATGACAGGAATGCAAAGTTGGTTTACATTCCAAAATTAATTAATGTAATATACCATATTAATAGGAAAAAAACACACGATCATCTCAATAGGTGTAGAAAAAGTATTTGACAAATCCAGTGCCATTCATGGGAAAAACTCTTAAAGTAAGAACAGACAGGAGCATCTTCAATCTCATAAAGGCCATCTACAAAAAACCAACAGCTAACATCACATTTAATGATGAATGATTGTATGCTTTCTCCTGTAGGACAAGGATGTCCATTTTTACCACTTCATTCAACATTGAACTGGAGGTTCTAGCTAGCACAATAAGAAAAAAAAAAAAAAAAAAAGGAAGAGAATAGAAAAGAAAATCAAGGGCATCCATATTGGAAAAGAAGAGGTAAAAAAGAAGAGGTTTTTATGTGCAGATGATAGAATCCTGTATTGAGAAAATCCAATGGTATTCACAAAACACTACGAGAAAGTAATAAATGAGTTCAGCAAGGTTCAGCAAGTAGGATACAAGACCAAGATGCAAAACCAATTATCTATACACTAGTAATGAACAAGAAATTGAAATTAAAACTATTCCATTCACAATAGCATCAAAAAGAATAAAAACTTAGGAATAAATTTAATAAAGGATATGCAGGACTTGTACACTTAAAACAATAACAAATAAATTAAAGGAGATCTAAATAAATGGAAAGATATTTCATGTTCCTGGATTGGAACACTTAATACTGTCAAGATGACAATTCTCAAACTGATCTATGACTACAATTCACTCACTATCAAATTCCTAGCAGACTTTATTGTAGAAGTTAACAAGCCAATTCTAAAATTTATACAGAAATTCAAAGGAGCCAGGATAGCCAAATCCATTTTTAAAAAGAAGAACAAAGTTGGAGGACGTCCACTACCTGATTTCAATGGTATAAAGCCATGGTAACCAAGACAGTGTGGTATTGTCCAAATATAGGCCTGTGAATCAATAGAACAGAATTAAGAGTCTAGAATTCCTTACACTTACAGTTCATTTTTGCCAACATAAACCAAAGGGGAAACCACATAGTCTTTTTAAGAAATGGTGCCAACAGAAGTATAAATGCAAAAATATGGATTTATAATTTAGACCCTACCTCACACCATACGTAAAAATTAAATCAAAATGGGTGATAGACCTAAGCATTAAGAGCTAAAACTATAAATATTTGAAGAAAAGGAAAAATATCTCTGAGACTTTGGGTTGAGAAAATGTTCTTAGACACCAAACATACTATCCATAAAAGAAAAGCCTGGTAAGTTGGACTTCATCATAATGAAATATTTGAGCTTCAAAAGACTTATTATGAAAATGAAAAGAGAAGTCACAGATTAGGAAAAAAATTTTGCAAATCATGTATCTGATAAGGGACTAGTATTCTAAAATACGCAAAGTATTCTTCAAACGATAAAAAGACAACCCATATAAAAATAGGCAAAAAGTTTGATAGACATTTCTCCAGAGACACACAAATAGGTGATAAGCAAATGAAAAGATACTCAACATCACTAGCTCTCAGGAAAATACAAATCAAAACCACAATGAGAAATCACTGTTCACTCACTACAATAGCCATATAAAACAAAACAAAACAAAACAAAATGAAACAGAAAACAGAAAATCACTAATGTTGGAGAGGATGTGGAGACACTGAAACCCTCATCCATTTCCACTCCAGAAAACAGTTTGCCAATGTCTTAAAAGTTAAAATATAAATTTACCATACAACTCAGCAATTTTCCTCCTAGAAGTCTATCCAAAAGAAACAATACCTTATGTCCACACAAAGACATGTACAGGAATGTTCATAATATTATGCATAGTAGCCAAAACATAGGAAGAATCCAAATTTTCACCAACTGATGAATGGGTAAACAAAATGTGATATATCCACACCATAGACTATTCGGCAACTAAAAGAAACAAACTAGGAAACACCGATGAAGTAAAAAACATTATGCTAGGTGAAAGAAGCCAGCAACAATACCCTGTACGTTGTATGATTCCATTGATATGAAATGACTAGGAAAGGCAAATTTACAAGGACTGAAAGCAGACCAGTAGTTGTTAAGGGTGTGGGAAGGTAGGAGCGCGACTTAAGTATAGAGCAGCACGAGGAAACCTTTTGGGATGATGGAAATGTTCTAAAACTAGATTGTGGTGATGACTGTACAATTCTATACATTTCTATAAAGCACGTAATTGTACACTTAGAATAAGTAAATTTTATAATACGTAAAATTGTCGCAGTAAAGTTGCTTAAAAAAAAAACCTTAGCCAAATTTAGAAACTAGAAAGTCATAATCGAGTTCAGCAAAGTTGCAGAATTCAGAATCAACATAGAAAAATCAATTATATAAAATCACTAGCAATAAACAACAGGAAACTGAGATGAAGAAAATAATTCCATTTAGAAACCCAATTATTCTATTTTAACAGTTTTTTATTTTTAAAGAACAAGACTGTCAACCCAATTCATCTGTTGTGAAAAAGCTCAAAGGTTGTAGGCATTTTATTTTGTTGATCTAACACTGAGTTAGAGCAAAGCAAAGGAACTGACATTGCTGGAAGGTTCCATGCTTTCCTGGAGGAATGAAGGCCATGTTTCAATTAGATGCCTTGTGTCTGGAACCCAAATAAGAAAAAATTATGAAAACTATTAAGAGATAGTAAGAAGAAAGAAAGAATTTCTGCTTAAGTCAAGAATCTGTGCCCCAGTCATGTCTCTGCAGCAAACTAGTTGTACAACTTTAAACAAGTCACTTTACCTTGGTTTTCAAAATGTGTTCTACAGAGACCCAAGGATTCCAGATGTGAGTGACTTAGCTACAGGTACGGAAAAGGTGATGGAGTTTTTCATCTCCCCACAGTCATCTTCCTATGGGCTTTTATTTGGAATTCCCAAGCAGGTTTAATTGGAAGGGTTTCTTGGCTAAAGTTCATTTGGAAACCTGGAGTAAAGGCACTGTGGGCACTTTCAATCTTCCATAAAAATATATTAATGGAAAACCATCTCATCATCTCATTTTCAAGCCTTTTCCAACTGGTCCAATTGTTATCCTCCCAAAGAGTGAATCAGTGTTACTGGCAGGACTTTTGTTCAAAATAAAAATAACAACATCAAAAGAAAAGGTGTTGGTGGTGACAGGGAGAACAGATGAAACAAAAATAGTAGAATATTGGAATTTGTTGAAGGGGGTTGATAGGCATATTGTAGTGCATCATATTTTCTCACTACTTAGTATATATTTTAGAACGTTTCATCATAAATTAAAAAACAGGAATAGCAGTATTTCTGGACAAAGGAATGTGAGAACTGGTCGGAGTTCATCTCCTGTGGTCGGTCCTAACATGGAACCATGCCACAAAATATTTTTTTAAACTATACACCATATGTTTTAGTCTGTTCGGGTTGGACAACAGAATGCCACAGACTGGGTGGCTTACCAACAAGAGAAATTTATTTCTCAGAGTTCTAGAAGCTGGGAAGTCCAAGATCAGATGCCAGAAGATGGGGTGTCTGGTGAGGGCCCGCTTTCTAGTTCACAGACTCTTTTAGCTGTGTCCCGACATGGCACAGGGGTGAGGGATCTTTCTGGGGTCTCTTTTAGAAGAGCACTAATCCCATTCATGAGGACTTCTGCTGTCATGACTTAATCACCCTCCAAACACCATTACTTTGAGAATTAGGTCTTAACATAGGAATTTTGGGGGGGATACAAATATTCAGTCCACAGCATTAAAAAATAAGATTAAAAAACTTCCTAAATCAGAAATGAAATAGAAGCCCATATATAAAAGAATGTTGAACTGTCTCAATTTATGCTTGAGAACAATGGTTAAAAAGTACCCATGTTATGGGGTCAACTGTGTGTGTCTCCCCAAATTCATATGTTGAAGTCCTAACACCCAGTATCTCAAGAATGCAAACTTATGTGGAAACAGGACGGTTGCAGAGGATAAGGTCACACTGGAGAAGGGCAGGCACTTGATTCAGCACAGCCAATGTCTTTACAAAAGAAGAGAACGTGGGTACATACGCACAGGAGAACACCATACGAAGGTGAGAACAGAAAGCAGGGGAGCATCTACAATGCAGACTGCCCGCACACCACCTGAAGCCAGGTGAGAGGCATGGGACAGATTCTTTTAGCCCTCAGAAGGAAGCAATCCTGCCCACACCTTCATCTCTCGTACTTCTAGCCTCTAGAACTGTGAGACCAAATTTCTGTTGCCACCCAGTTGTAAGGGTGGTCCTAGCAAACCAATACATCTCACATTCTAGAGATCTGAGCAGGACTTACTAAAAGAGACCCTGAGAGCACAACGTTATCCACATCATAAAAGAAAAGACAAGAAATCCTAAAAGACATCCTGCAAGGGAATTTAAAGGAAAAGAGAGTACTCTGACTTTTCTCCTCCTCGCTCCAGGAGAGTAGGGAATGGAAAAGCACATCAAGTTAATGGAGGCTCTAAAAGTACCTATGAAAGGGGAGAATGACATCTTGCTTTGTGGTAAGGGATTGCTGAGCATCAGAAACTACTAGGCCTATGTCAGATGTAGCACGGGGAGAGTTCTTAGGAAAATCTAATGCATGAATCTGTAAGTTTGGGAGTATATGTAAATAGATTTCCCACCCAGGGAAGTGCATCCTTCAACATGGAGAGGTTCAACCTCAGGGAGGTGCCTGGAGCCAACCTTAGTAACATGGGGGGAAAGGCCAGCCATCGAACACGATATATTTCCACTGTTTGGCAGGGCAAAAATGCATAGATTCTCACAGGCCAAATTTTGAACAAGTCACACAGCGAAATGAATAGGAATGTATGATAGTGCATTTAAAAATAATCCATATGTCTATTAGTACAAATTATTTCCTTTAAAAGTGAAAGGGGGAAAGCTCTCTTTTACAGAAGAATGCAAACTCGTATTTGTAGAAAGAAGGACAGAATTGGAAAATCATCATATTGTAAATACCAAAGTAATAATAATTGATTCAGGCAAAAATTACCAATGCATGCTAAAACCACTGGGTAAAAGACTGTGAGGAAATAGGATTTCTCCTTAGTCTGAAAATGATATCCCAAGTAGTAGAGAAAGAGAAAAAAGGTACTTTTACAGAGAAATCTGGTAGACATCACCTTAACCAAAACATTAGTAAAAATGTTTAACTTCAATCTAATCATGAGAAATCACACAAATCTAAGTTGAGAGGTATTCTGTAAAGGAACTGGCATAGACTGAAAAATGTCAATATTTTGAAAGGCCAAAGAAGGCTGGGAACTTTTCATGATTAAAGAGACACAAAAAGCTACCTGAAATCTTGCTTGGATCCTGGTTCAGAAAGAAATATAGCTATAAAGGGCATTTATTAAAACATTTGGGAAAATTTGAGTATAGACTATATACTAGATAATGGAATTATATTGATGTTAAATTTTCTGAGCATGGTAAACATATCACATACAAGAATGTCCTTGATCTTTGGAGACACATGAAGCAGTAATTAGGGATGTAGGAATATAATGTCTGCATTACGATCCTCAATTAGTTCAGCCAAATAAATAAATGTTAGCATATAAGCAAAATATTAATAGGTGGTGAATCTAGGGGAAGGGCATATGCTATTCATCCACCATTCTTTCAACTTTTCCATGGGTTTGAAGTTTTCCGAAGTAAAAAGTTGGAAGACAAGAAAAAAATGTATGTGCTTCTCTTGAGCTGAGTGTATAAGTCCAGCCTTAATGCCATTCAATGGAACTCCAGCCATGAGATGAATGTGCCAGGGTAATCTGACCCAAGCCATAAAAGTGTACGTATGGGCCCAAGGTTCCAGTCAGGATGGCGCAGTAGGTAAACACTGTGCTTACCTTCTCTCACGACCACATCAAAATTACAACTAACCTACAAAACAACCATCTTTGAGAACTGCCTAAAATCTTGCTGAACCGAAGCCCTACAACTAAGGACATGCAGAAGCAGCCACATCGAGACTGGTAGGAGGGGCAGAGAAATGGAACAGGATGGTTCCATAAGTGCCTGTGACCATTAAAATTTGGGAGGAGTATCAGCTGTGGAGGTTCCCCTTGCCCCAAGGAAGGAGAGGTCTCAGCTCAACCCCAGCCTAGTGTTCCAGTGCCAGGGAGAGAAGACCCCATAATATTTGGTTGTGAAAACCAGTGGAAATTGTGACTAAGTGGGATGGAGGACGGCTGGAGTCCCAGCCGCTCCTCTTAAAGGGACCGCACACGGATTTACCAATGGAATCACTGGCTCTGAGTTCCAGTGCTGAGGCAGCAGCTGGAGAGGCAGCAGGGACATATGGTGAGGAACTGAGTTGTCTAGGTTGGGACGGGGGCTGGAGAGGCAGCTTTCTCCTGGATGGAAGAAATGGCAGAAGCCATTGTTTCTTTGTTGAGCCCTCCCCCTTCCCAGCTTGCAGACTCAGGCTGCTGCCATACCTGAGTCTCCATCAAGCTGGCTAACACCATTGGCTCGCCATGCCAACTTCTGGGCACACCCAAGCCACTTCCAGTGGCTTTTTAGTACAAACCGCCTGCCTTGGCAGACTTTCCTAGAGTCTCTCAAAGATTCACATGACCCAGACAAGCAGCATTTGACTTGAGTGTGTCCTGTACCTCTGGCAGAGCAGCCCTAAGCCTGGCACTAGTGGCAGAAGGCCATGGTTCTTGGCTCGGCCTCTTGAGGCACTTCCAAGCACAGCACAGGTGGCAGCCATCTGCCAACTGCTTTGTGGCTCCTGCCAGGTGGCCCCAAGTGAAGTACAGGCTGTGGCTGAACTTGACCTACAGCGGATCCCCTCTAGGCGGCTTTGAAACAAGCTGGAGCATCACCTAGCCACCTCCAAGAAAGACACACCCAAGTGGCAGATTGGGAAGGCACCAGAGCCCTGCTGAGGCAGATCCTGCTCTGGGGGCTCAGCCCCTGTACAACTCTTCCACTGTAGTCACAGCCAGTTCTCACAACCAATGGGCCTGAGTGTCAATCTCTCCCATTGCAAATAGGAACCAAGGCTTATCTACAAGAAAAAGACACACACAACCCACATAGGGGAAACACCTGGAGTGTGTGGCTCAAGTGAACAGAAGGACTATGCCACTGAACCCCACAGCACACCTACTACATAAGGCCACTCTACTAAGACTGGAAGACATAGCAGCCCTACCTAATACATAGAAACAAACACAGGGAGGCAGCCAAAATGGGGAGACAAAGAAACATGTCCCAAATAAAAGAACACAACAAAGCTCCAGAAAAAGAACAAAATGGAGACAACGAATCTATCAGGTGCAGAGTTCCAAATACTGGTTATAAGGATGCTCAATGATCTCAGGGAGAACTTCAACAGAGAGATAGGAAACATAAAAATGGAGACAGAAAACACACACAATAAAACTGTCAGAAATAAAAGAGTACAATAATGGAAATGAGGAATACATTAAAGAGAATCAGATTAGACGAAACAGGGGGTCAAATCAACGATGTATAAGAGAAGATAGTAGAAAACACCCAATCAGAACAGCAAAAAGAAAACAGAATCCAAAAAACTGAGGAGAGTTTAAGGGGCCTCTGGGACATCAAGCATACCAACGTTAGCATTATAGGGGTACCAGAAAAAGAAGAGAGAAAGCAATTAATTGAAAACCTATTTGAAGAAACAATGATGGAAAATTTCCCTAACTTGGTGAAGGAAATAGATACACAAGCCCAGGTAGCACAAAGAGTCCCAAACAAGGTGAACCCAAAGAGGCCCACACCAATACACATCATGATTAAAATGCCAACACTTAAAGAGTCTTAAAAGCAGCAAGAGAAAAGCAGTTAGTTAGCTATAAGGGAGTTCCCGTAGGATTGTCAGCTGATTTTTCAACAGAAACTTTGCAAACCAGAAGGGATTGGCAGGAAATATTCGAAGTGATGCAGAGCTAGGACCTACAACCAAGACTACTCTACCCAGCAAAGCTACCATTTAGAATCGAAGGATAAAGAGCTTCCCAGACAAGAAAAAGCTAAAGGAGTTCTCGCCACCAAAGTTGTATTCAAGGAATTTTAGAGGGAATTCTTTAAGACAAAAAAAAAAATAAAAATAAAAAATATGAATAAAGTGTCAATAACTACATTCCTATCAACAACCATTTTCAATGTAAATGGATTAAATGCTCCAATCAAAAGATGGGGAACTGAATGGATAAGAAAACAAGACCCTTATATATGCTGCCTACAAGAGATGCACTTCAGATCGCAAGACACACAGATTGAAAGTAAAGCAATGGGAAAAAATATTTCATGAGATTAAAAAAAGCCAAACAAACAGCGGGGTAGCAACACTTATACCAGACAAAATAAACTTTAAAACAAAGACTATAACAAGAGACACAGAAGGACCTACTAATCCCAGTTCTGGGTATTTATCTGAACAAACTCAAAATACTACTTCAAGGGGACATGTGCAGCCATATGTTCACTGCAGCATTATTTACATAAGCCAAGATATGAAGACAGCCTGGGTGTCCCTGAATGGATGAATGGATAAAGAAGAGATCGTACATATATACAATGGAATGTTACTCAGCTGTAAAACAGAAGGAAATCTTGCCATATGCGACAACATGGATGGACCTAAAGGGTACTGTGCTGAGTGTAGTAAGTCAAACTGCAAAAGACAAGTGTCATATGATTTCACTTATAAGTAAAATTTAAAGAACAAAATAAACAAAGGAAACAGAAACAAACTCATAGATACAGAGAACATTTTGATGGTTGCCAGATGGAAGGCAGGTTGGGAGTGGGTGAAAAGGGGAAGGGATTAAGAAGTACAAATTAGCTGTTACACAGTAGTCATGGAGATGTAGGGTATAGCATAAGGAATACAGTCAATACTATAATAACTATGTATGTATGGTGTCAGATGGGTACTAAATCTATTGGGGTGATAGATGGGAGGGGGGTTGGGGGCAGGGTCAAAAGGTGAAGGGATTAAGAAATACAAATTGTTGGAGGGGGATGGGGAGAAGGTAAAGGGATGAGAAAGCAGAAATTTGTAGTTACAATATTGTCATGGGGATATGAAATACAGTATGAAAAATATAATTAATAATGTAAAGATTATGTAGGGTGCCAGATGGGCACTGGATTTATTAGGGAGACCATTTCATAGATTATGTAGATGCCTGACCACTGCGCTACATACCTGAAGCTAAAGTTGAATAATATTGAATGTCAACTATAATTAAATATATAGAGTCGGGGATGTGGAGTACATCTTAGGGAATTGCAACAGCTTTATACGATATCAAAGGGGTAGTAGACTGGGGGGATTATCACTTTGTGAGGGGTATAAATGTCTAACTATTACATTGTTTTGTACACATGAACAAAAAGAAATACAAACTGGTAGTTACAAAATAGTCTTAGAGATGTGAAGTATAGTGAATATAATCAATAACATGGTGATAACTATGCAGAGAGCCAGGGGGTACTAGTCAGGGGCATCACGTCCTAAATTATATAAATGTCTAACCACTATGCTGTACACCTGAAATATAAAATAATGCTGAATGACAACTATAACTGAAAATTTAAAAAAGGGGGGAAGATCACTAATATTGTGATAGCGTGGGACAGTGTCAGATGGTACCTGGACTTCCCATGGGGAGCACTGCTTTGGCATAGGGCATGTAATCAACAATGTGGTAGTAACTGTATAGTGCCAGGTGGGTACTGTTGAGTAACTATGATGTCCACCTGAAACATATAATATTGTACGTTAGCTATACTTTAATAAAAATCTTTTTTTAAAAAAAGCATACTCATGGGCCAGAGCTGAGCCAGGAATAAGGGAGAGAAAAAACGTTGCAAAAGGTGAGATATGAAGTATATTGCCTATGTTGGGGAAGTGACAGGTTCTATGAGGGCTTCTGAAAAAATGCACTAATGTGTAGCACAAAAGAGCCAGCACTTCTGTATGAGCTATGACAGTTTGCTATTACAGTAGTATCATTCAAGTAAGACTTTTGCCCCCTTTCCTCTTTCTTCCTCAACCCTTAAAGTAAGCACAAGGGGGATCTTTTTTTGTCTTAAATCATTATGGGCGTGAACCAAGAAAATTATTAATAATAAAGTTACTGTTTCCTATGTGCAAACACTGTGATAAAAAAATAAGGGAAGACAGTGAAGATTACAAGAACCACCACTACCCTCACAGAAATGACAATGGGGGAAAGGGAAATCATTAAATTGAGTATAAGATTAAAAGTGTACTTTCTATATCTTAAAGTATATTTCAATTACAAAAATAAGATGGTTCTTACATATACAAATGACAGGCTAGAAAGGGAAAGGAAGAGTTGACCTTGTATAGGTACAGTAATTAAGAGAAAAATAAAATAAAGGATTCAGTCCTTTCCAAAAAACAACAGTGATAAACTCCCAGGAATAAACTGGGACTCATGCCAGGAGGAACACAGGTTGCTGAGAGTGAAAAGCGGCACTGGGGTCAAGATTCCAACCCCCTGAGGGAAATGAAACCCAAGATGCCCCATGTGAGGCAGTGAACAAGAGTGCGACTCATTACTTGAAACCAGAGGCCTATATCTTCTAGATAAGAAGAGGCCAAAACAGCTCAACTCACAAGTCCAGTTTCAAATGAAAAGAAAGTACTTGCCTACAATGAAAGGAAGAATTTAAAAAATTCACGCAACCAACAATCAGGTCACCATATCCTGGCTCAGGGAAGCACTGGAAAGATCTCTGAAAGATCCTACTGTAACACCTCTTCAGAGCTGAGGATTTCAAAAAGTCAGGCTGGGGATTTCAAAACTGCCTCACAGGAAAGGGCGAGCACGGGAAGAAGAAAACAAATCTGTTTAAAACAATACAAGTTGAACTCACAAACAAAAAATTACAAGACATGTAAAAAGATACGATGCCACGACAGACAACCAATAAACCCAAGAAATGAGAGCACTTATAGCTGAGGAAGTAGAAAACATTAAAACAATTTAAAAAGGAATTTAAAATGAGTATATTAAATGTGCTGAAAGATATAAAGAAGGGACAGAGTCAATAAAGCAGGAGCTTATAAGACCATAATAGGTTCTGGAAAATGAGAAATTAAATTCAACACTCAACAGAAGCGATATAGTAGACTAGAAGAGTGAAAGAGTTAATTAAAAGATAAAAATTAAGAAAATCACAAAGAAGGCAATACATATGGCAAATATGGAAGATAGGAGACACAGAGATCAATATAGATTAAAAACTGGCACATACATTTAATGAAACCGCAGGAGGAAAATCAGATGATGGGAGGGGCAATATGAGAGGGGACAATAGCTACAAATTTTCCAAAAGAGGACACATTCATGGGGCATTAAACACACAAGCTTCCACATACTGAACACACAAGTTTTACTCCTTTCTCATAGAAACTGTAAAGTGACAGTATAAGGACACAAAATCACGTTTACTCATAAGCAACAACAAAAAATAAAGCGATGAGAGAAAAAAATTGAAGGTAGTGGAACAGATGAACAAGTGGTCATTGATTAGAAAGACTGTAGAAAGTTAAAACCTACAGGGAAAACCCATCACTCAACAGAACTCAGGAAAAGTTGCCAATATTTTCTCCCATTACATGGGTTTTCTTTTCACTTTATTGATGGTATCTTTGAAACACAAAAGTTTTATTTTAAAGTTTGATGAATTCCAATTTATTTTTCCTTTTGTCATATTGTGCTTTTGGTGTCATATCTAAAAAACCATTGCCAGGTCCATGGTCACAAAGATTTACTCCTAAGTTTTCCTCTAAGACTTTTATAGTTCTAGCTTTTAATTCTAGGTCTATGATCCACGTGGGGTTCATTTTTTATATGGTGTGAGGTAGAGGTCCAATTTCATTCTTTTGCATGTGACTATCCAGGACCATAAATTTTTAAAGAAGTAATGCTGACATAACTAGGAAGCCATCTGGAAACAAATAAGATTCATTATTGACACCTTATGCTGAGGTAATTTTAAGCGGATCTGAGATTACTGGTATCATTATATGACTTACTGATATTACATACGAGTTAATATCCCAAAAATACATTAAAAAAATTTTTTTAAACTTCTATTTAAGTATGTTTTTCCAGGACCCATCAGCTCCAATATAAGTAGCTGTCTTCAATCTAGTTGTGGAGGCGCAGCTCAATGGCCCATATAGGAGATCGAGCCAGCACCATTGTTGTTAAGAGCACCGTGCTCTAACAAACTGAGCTAATCAGCCGTCCCGATATTAGAAATTTCTTAAAAATAGAAACGGGCCAACAGTACTGTTTAGAAAAGAGGGGAGGGAAGACTACACATAAGAACAATCAATTAACAGGAAAAATATGCAAATGGCTCTTAAACAAAAAAAACATGTTTATAAGAGGAATTTAAATAAAAACTACACTGAACATATCCATCATTAATCGTGTTGGTGCCACAGGTGTGTATATGTAGCAAAACTTACACTTTAAATGTATTTGCTTGTGTCAAATACACTCAATACAACTGTAAAGAAAAGAAATACACTTCATGTTAAATGAAGGGGAACCTGGCAATATCTAGAAAATTTTTAAATGCACTTGCTACCAAATGAATATCAAATTCACATAGAAAAAAAGAACTAAGCCAAGGAAATTATAAGCACAGTACTTTATTTGCTCTCAGTCTAAAGGAAAAGAAGTGAAAAACTGCTGAACTTTAGTAGATTTGTTAATACTGATATGGGACAGCAATTCTGGAACTATTTAGCATATATTATACAAGTGAGTAAATATGGAGATATTGATACTGTTGAAATTAGGTTTCTCAGTCGGAGAGAAGGGAGACAAAAACGAGAAACTGGGGAGGCAAAAGAGTCTAGGAATCAGATTGAATTTAGAGTATCAGTATGAATTTGTGATTTAAACATACCTATCTATCTTTTAAATCTATCCACTGAGTCTAGAAGCAATGACATTCACAGTAGCAATGAACATACCTACTGCCCAGATCTTTAATTGGACTCTTAAAGGAACCAGGATTCTTAAAGAAACGGCAGATTTCAGGGCTCAGACCAGGAAAGTATAAGATAAGTATGGAACCTCTTATGCCAAAAAGTAAGAAAGTGCTCAAAAATGAAAGGGACATGGTAAGTGGTCCAGGATGCAGTGTGACAGGATTCTCACTGGCCAAATCTGGGAAGGTGTGACTATCAAAAGGAATAACAATTATCATGTACTATATAACAACACATTGAATAAAAGAATCCATGAATCCACGAGAAAGTTCTTTTTGCAAGAATACCAAGTGATCAGTGCAGGATGATAACAAATCACCATTTTGCAACAATCATTTTAATTTTTACCATTAGGTGAAAGTTGGTTGGGAGACAGAATATTTACACAAAGTATTTGATAATTTTTTATTTAGAAAAAAAGTTAACTTACATAGTGAAAAAATCTGGTAGACATCACCTTAATCAAGTAATCAAAAATTACCAGTAATGGAGACAGTGACATCAAATAATCTTTGGTGTTATGCACTACAGACATATTATGTCTGTACAGACGTATATACAGATACATCATATATTTTTCTTGCTATAAATGCATAACCTTAATAAATGTATAAATGAGGAAACAATCAACTAAATTTAAATTAATGAGTCTAACAGTAAACTTGTACTATTTAAGGATGCAAATGTCATGAAAGATGAAGAGAGGCTGGGGAACTACAGCAGATTAAGACACTTAAACAACAAAATGCTAATTATAATCCTGATTTGGATCAAAGTAATTGCTATAAAAGACAGTACTAGGGAATTTCCGGTCAAGATGGCAGAGCAGATAAATGCCACGCTTGCTCCTCTCATGATAACATCAAAATTACAACTAAACTACAGAACAAATATTGAGAATCTCCTGAACTCTAGCAAAACATAAGTCCTATAAACAAGGATACATAAAAGAAGCCATGTTGAGACTGGTAGGAGGGGTGGAGATGCGGAAAGGGCTGGTCCCCATACCCAGGTGTGGCAGTTAAAAATTGGGAGGCTTATCTTGACTGCAGAGATCCCCCCTGAGCAGCAAAGCATCCTGGCCCCACATCGGGCTTCCACGCCCAGGGTTCCAGGGCTGAGAAGTCCTTCCACTTCTGCTGTGAAAACCAGCAGGAATTGTGGCTGAGTGAGATGAAAGGCAGCTGCAGTCACAAGAGTTCCTCTTAAAGGGCCCGCACACAGACTTACTCGTTGACAGACTCAATAGCTCTGAGCCCCACCTGTGGGGCAGCAGCTCAAAAGGCACCAGAGACATACTGGGAGGAAATGAATTGTATGGCTTCTGGGCAAGGGCCAGACAGACGTGCTGGCAGAAGCCATAGTCTCTTTGTTGAGTCCTCCCCTATCCAGCAAGCAGATGCAGGCAGCGGCCATATCTGAGTCTCCACCAACCTAACTAACCATTTGCTCCGCCTGGTGATTCTGAGAGCCCGCCCCACCTAACTAGTGGGCCCACCCAAGATGCTTCCCCTGGGTTTTCCATACAAACGGCCTATCTTGGCTAATGCTGTGGACTTTCCTAAAATCTCTCAAAGGTTCACAAATCCCAAACAAGCAGCATCTGGCCTCAGCATGATGCATACCTCTTGCCGAGCAGCCCCAAACCTGGCACTAGTGGCAGCCCGTCTCAGTTCACAGCTTAGCTTCTCCCAGGCACCTCCAAGCCCAGTGCATGTAGAAAATATCTGCAGACCATTTTGTGGCTCATATTTAATGACCCCAGGCAGGGTACACGGAGCTGCTAATCTTGGCATTCAGTAAGGCCCCTCTGAGGAGGCTCTGGGGCTGGCACACTTAGTGGCCAGCTTCAGACCACACCAGAGCATCACCAGGCCACCTCTACAGACAACACACCCAAAGGCAAGACTGAGCAGGCACCAGAGCCCTGCTAAAGCAAATCCTGCTCTGTAGGGTTAGTCCCTGAACAACAGTTCCTCCAAAGTAGTCACAGCCAGTCCTCTCAACCAATCAGCCTGAGGGTCAATTCGTCCTACAAATGTGCAAACAGCAACCACGGCTCAACTACAACAGGAGGGCACACACAACCCACACAAGGTTCATACCTGGAACACCTAGGTCCTGTGACCAGGGAGACTGTGCCAGTGGGCCCCACAGGACACCTACGACATAAGGCCACTCTATTAAGACCAAAGACAGAACAGCTCTACCTAATACACAGAAACAAACATGGGGTAAGCCAAAATGGGGAGACAAAATGAGGATAGCTTAACTGGCCTCTGGGACAACATCAAGCACACCAACATTCACGTCATAGAGGTACCAGAAGTAGAAGAAAGGAACTGAATACCTATTTAAAGAAATAATGATGGAAAACTTCCATAACCTGGTGAAGGAAATAGACATACAAGCCCAGGAAGTACAGTGTCCCAAACAAGATGAACCCAAAGAGGCCCACGCCAAGACACATCATAATTAAAATGACAAAGGTTAAAGACACAGAATCTTAAAAGCAGCAAGAGAAAGGAAGTTAGTTACCTACAAGGAAGTAGGTAACTTTCATCATTCAAAGTAGGTAACTTTCATCATTCAAAGTGATGAAAAGCAAGGACCTACAGCCAAGATTACTCTACCCAGCAAAGCTATCATTTGGAATCAAAGGACAGAGAAAGACCTTCCCAGCAAGAAAACGCTAAAGGAGATCCTCGCCACCAAACTATTACAAGAAATCTTAGAGAGACTTCTTTAAGATAAAAGAAAAAAAATATGAATAAAATGGCAATAATTACATATCTATCAATAATTACTTTAAATGTAAACAGATTAAATGCTCCAATCAAAAGAAAGGGTGGCTGAATGGATAAGAAGACCCTTACATATGCTGCCTTCAAAAGACTCACTTCAGAACACAAGACACAGAGACTAAAAGTAAAGGGATGGAAAAAGATATTTCATGAAAGTGGAAATGAAAAAAAAAAAATCTGGGGTAGCAATACTTATACCAAATAAATACTTATACCAAACAGACTTTATAACAAAAGCTGTAACAAGAAACAAAGAAGGACCCAGTAATCCCACTTCTGGGTATTTAGCCAAAGAAACCCAAAACACTTCGAAGGGACACATGCATCCATATGTTCATTGCAGCATTGTTTACAACAGCCAAGAGATGAGGCGGCCTGGGTGGCCATCAGTGGATAAACAGATGGTGCATACATACAATGGACTACTACTCAGCCATATAAAAGAATGCAATCTTGATGTCTGCAAAAAAATGGATGGACCTATAGGGTATTATACTGAGTAGAGTAAGTTAGACAGAGGAAAGACAAATGCCATATGATTTATTTGTATGTAGAATCTAAAGAGCAAAACAAGAAGTCTCAGAGAACATTCTGATAGTTGCCAGATAGGAAGGGAGTTGGGGAAATGGGTGAAAAAGGCGAAGGGATTAAGAAGTACAAATTAATAGTTATGAACTAGTCATGGGGATGTAGAGTATAGCGTAAAGAATATAGTCAATAATATTGTAATAATTACGTATAGTGTCGGATGGGTGCTAGATTTATTGGGGCAATGACTTCATAAGCTATATAAATGTCTATTCAGCAATGTCTATTCAGCATGTCGTACATCTGAAACTAATATAAAATGTCATACATCTGAAACTACATCTGAAACTAATATAATATTGTATGCCAACTGCAAAAATAAAAAAGTATTAAAATTTTTAAAAAGACAGTATTAGACCAAAAAATTTGAAAATGGACAGTATGTATTAGGTAACAGTAGTATATTATGTTTGATTCTCACAGTTTATGTCATTACTGCCTTGTGGACACATAAAGAAATGTTATTGTTAAAAAAATAACTACTAAAGCATTTGGATGCAAAGGTTCACAATCTCTGCAAATTACTCTCAATCAGTCGGGGGAAAAACCACTCTTGCCTTACATTTCCCATACAGCAAAGTCATCTTTTAAAGGAGTGTATCAGAACGCATCCCTCCCTTACTTAAAATCAACCACAGGCTCCTCACTGCAGTGGGACTCAAATCCAAAATCTGTTCCCTGGCATTCAAGGCCCTACACAGCTGAGCCCGTCTAGTGACCTCAGAACCCTTCACACCAACGTCTTCTTCCTTAATTAAGTCCATCCACCAAGCTTTCTTTCTACACCTCATAATCAACTCAAAAGCCTCTGTAATACCTGTTATTACTGCCTGAAATATTCCTCCTCCTTTGTATGGCTGACTCCTTATGCCATTCATTTCTTCAAAGGCCAACCCCTTACCCTGCAGCCACTCACTGTGATAGTACCTTCTTTTCTTCACAGCATCTATTACTATTTGAAACCACCGCACCTTTATCTGTTTGTGTATTATGAGTCTCTTCATTACACTGTCATGAAAGTAAGAACTTGTCTTACCGTGTTTCCCCGAAAATAAGACCGGGTCTTATAGTAATTTTTGCTCCAAAAGAAGCATCAGGGCTTATGTTCAAGGCATGTCCTCCTGAAAAATCATGTAGGGCTTATTTTCCAGTTAGGTCTTATTTTCGGGGAAACACGGCAGTCATCTGTATTTCCAGAATGTAGGACAGTGCCTACACATAGTAGGTACTCAACAACTAGTCACTGAATTACTGAGTTACTAACTTTGATGTATAACCGGTATGGAGTCTGTCATTTAAGCATGATGAAAATTTTAATGCAATCTCAAATGTTTCTTTAGGAGCTGTTCGAAACAGCACAATTTTAAATGCTAAGTACTGGGGGGAGATAAAACAGAAAAAAAGGAAGGCAGCAACTTTTTTAGTGTAAAACCACTATCATCAGGTTAGAAAATACACAAAAACAATTTATTCCATTCATTCCCTCTATGTATTTATTTTCCAGCTAAACAAATGGGGGGTGGAGGGAGTGAGGGTAGGACCTGGCCTGAACAACAACACAAAGTATGTAAACAAGGAGAGAGGTATTAAAAGAACATCTATTGTGGAGGATACCAGCAAGGTTTTCTCTTCTAACCACTGTCTCGAAACAAAGCCCAAAGGAAAAATAATAGGGTTCATTTATTTCTTGTCTTCCATTAAAACTGGTTGATACATTCCAGTTATAGACTCTAAGTGTGAACAGTCTTTCCTTGCTCACCAGCACACGCCTGCAAGTAAGAACAGGCTGTGGTTTATCTGAAGGTCGCTTATGCCACATTTTTGTGTGCTGTTACTGAAAACTTTCATAGGTAACATCAGATAAAATACCTCTCTCGACTGAAGCTTATCTGCAAAAACCACTTCAGAATTTATCTCTGTATTTTCTGGTAATTTGTTACAGTGATAGAAAACGAAAACACCAATGAACCCGGCACACAGTACTCAACTCCTTAAATAAACTTACTGCACCCACTCTTTTCTTTCCTACGGAAATATGTATGTCATTTCAATGGAACATTCTTACTGCCCCTTCATCCAGAAAGATTTATTTAACTGCCCAACTTAAACTTGCAAACAAATATGAGATGACAATCTACAAACAATCAGCAGTCAAAAAGAAAATTTAAAAAGTGCAATTTGGTAAAAATATAGAACTACTCCTGAGCATCCTATCTTATAAAGATGTAAACTACAAAACTTAAGTACTATTTATCTTTTTACTTTATCTCTAAAACAGAGAAATAACTAATCACGCTGGTACAACAGATGTTCACAAACTGAAGAGTTATTTAACTGTCACTGTGCTTTGTTTTCATTCTATACAATCTGCCTCACATAGGTAGGGACATATACAATGCACCACAAAATTAAAGTAAAACATTGGTTCTTTGAAAAGGCTAAATAAACAAGCCTCGAGACCATTTCAGATGCTACAGATAAATAAAAAATATTATTGTATCCAATTTTTAAAATGGGCAAAAAATGTGAACAGACATTTCTCAAAAGACATGCAAATGGCCAATGAGCATCTTCAAAATATCCAACACCATCAGCCACCTGAAAATGCAACTCAGAACTAGGAGATAGCAACCTCGCAACTAGGATGGTTAACATTAAAAAGACAGGTAAAATTGCTAGTGGAGAAGCAAAATGGTGCAGCCACTTTGGAAAGCAATTTGGCAGGTCCTGAAGATGTTAAACATTGTTACATGACCCAGCAATTCCACTCCCATGTATATATACCCAGAAGAATTGAAAACACATGTTCATAAAAAACAAACCATACAGCAGGCCCTTGAATAGCATCGTTTTGTTCAATGTCATTTCATTATGACGTTGATGAGAAAAAAATTAACTGCCAGCCGGGACCACTGTCTATGTGGAGTGTGCACCTTCTCCCCTTGTCTGTGTGGGATTCCTCCAGGGACTCCGGTTTCCTCCCACATCCTGAAGCTGTGCACGTTGGGTGAACTGGCGTGTCTAACTTGTGCCAGTCTCAGTGAGTGTGTGGATGTGTGTGAACACACCCTGCGATGCCAGGGCGTCCTGTCCAGGGGGGTCCTGCCTTGAGCTGCCGGGACAGGCCCTGGCCGCCCGAGACCCTGAACTGGAATAAGCATGTTGGAAAATAATTATCTTACTTGTTTTTATTAATCTTTCTTAAGTGTGTGTATAGCTCACATGTACTTCAGTGTTTAATACAGAAGTCCTTTGGGTCTTTATTTAGAAGTTTGGTGAGGTTTTTGTGACCAGAAATATGCCAGAAATAAGTTATGGTAAAATTGGTTTCATAATATGTTGTTTTGCTTAAAGTCGCAGTTTCCAAGAACCTATCTACCACGTTACGTGAGCAATTACTGTATTACTGTACTACTTCATAGTAGCATTATTAACAATAGCCAAGAAGTAAAAACTCAAATGTCACTCAACCAATGAAGTATATTAAGCCATTAAAAGGAATCAGATATTGATACATGCTACATGAACGAACCTTCAAAACACTATGCTAAATAAAGTCAGACACAAAAGGCCACATATTTTAAGATTCTATTTATAGGAAATTTCCAGAATGAGAAAATCCGTAGAGACAAAAAGTAGATTGCGAGGGCCTGGGAGAAGGGGAGAATAAATAACTGCTAATGGCTAAGGGATTTCTTTTGGGAACGAAAATGCTCTGAAATTATAGTGGTGATGGTTGTACACCTTTGTGAATATACTAAAAACCAATGAACTGTACACTCAAAAGAAGTTTTTCAAAGGTGATTAGACATTACATCTGTGCCTTTTGGCAATGTCCCAGTACACATCCATTACTCAAGAATGTACAAAGGAATATCCATCTCCTTCCTTTTCATTATACTTACCTGTATAAATTGAAGCAGTTCACTGTTTCTCACTACATTTAAAGGCATTTTGTTTTTACTTATTTAAAGTAGTACATGCCAAGGAAAGCAGTCTCCCTTAAGCCCTCTCCCAAAATTCAGTATCTACAGAGGTCCATTTTCTGTGCATTTACAAACACTATATACATGGTTTGATGGATTTTACAAAAATGGGAATGAACAACCTCAGACACTTCCCTTGAGTCTATTACTCAACAGTGTATCACGGATACACTCCAATAACAGGACACGTAGAATTTTCCTCATTCTTTGCTATTACATAATATAGATGCAGCATATTTTACATTTCAGTTATCCAGTCTTCTCCCAATTGCCATTCATTCTTCACATTGTCTCCAGTCATCTCTCTAAAGCACAGCTGTCACCACACTACTATTTACCCTCCACCATCCAGGCCACAGCAGGCTTTCCATCGTATGAAGTCAGTTCAGTAGGTATCAGTCTGGGCTCTAGGACCAAGCTGTCTTACTTACCATGTCTGAGCAATGTGGCCTTGGACTAGTTACATACCCTTATTGTGCCTTACTTTCTTCACTGGCCTAAATACCTTACAGATTCCTATGATTAAGTGCTTTTACCTCCAGAACAATGCCACGCACAGAAGGACTCAGATGTCAGCTATACCTCTCCATGGATTCGTTCTGTACTCATTACTCAAACCCCATCCATCATTCAACTACTCATTTCACTTTGCAATTTTCAATTTTTCTTTTGCTATAACTTAGTCCATAATGCTTCTGATTCTATATAGTCCTTAAAATCTGATACAAATGTCGGGATGCCTTCAACCTCTTCTACAACCTTGCTTGTCTAAGGATTTAGCACTTTTATGAGTTATTTGTAAAGTTGTCCGTCTCCACAATGTGAGGGTACATTTCCTGAAGCCAGAAACAGCATTTTAACTATTTCTGCATCACCAAGTATGCCAAGATGTGCTTGGCATTCACTCATTCAATCAACTAATATTTATGGAGTGCTGGGCCAGGCACTGCTCTGGGGATAAACAAAATAAATGCTCTCCTTTGATGAAGCTTACATTCAGTTGAAGAATACAGAGATGACAAACAAGTGAGGTGATAAAAAGCAAGGCAGGGTAAGAGGGATAGGGAATGCCAAGGAGATTGGGGGACCCGTGATTATTTTAGAGAGGTCAAGAAAGGTTTCTCTGATAAGAAACCTAAAGGTGTCAGAATGAGCCATAGAGATTGGAGAGAGGAACATGAAGGAAGAAGAAAAAGAACAAAGATCTTGAGAGGGAATGCAGTTGTATACTTGAGCAAGTCTTTGGAGGCAACTGAATAAGGTCAAGACTGGAAGGTAAGGGATGGGAAAAATGTTTTGGTCAAGATAAGGATTCTGGGATTTAGTGTGTGTGAGATGAGGACCCCTGGAAGATGTGAGCAGAGTAATAACATGATTAAGTTATCATCACCATGGCTACTGAGCGGAATATGAGACAGTGGAGGAGCAGGGGCGATGGCTGGAAGGCCAGGTAAAAGGAATGATAGTAAATTCAAACAGGGAGGGAACAGTAGAGATGGTGACAAGTGGTAGATTCCGGATATATTTTAAAGAAAGAACAGAATTTACTGATAGAACTTACTGACTGATGAGACAGAGGAGTCAAGAGATTATTAGATGCTATGATCTAAGCCAGTGCTTCTCAAACATTAGTGGGTGTCAGAATCCCCAGGCGCAGGTGAAATGATTCTTGGGCCTCACCTCTCGAGTTTCGGATTCAGTAGGTCTGGCGTAAAGCCTGAAACACACTATCTTACCAACAGGAAAAACAGAAGTGCCAATTACTGAGCTAAGAAAAACTACTAGGTTTTTTCAAAAAACTGAATCCGTAGTTCACCTTTAGCATTATTAAATTTGAGATGTCTCAATAGCATGACTCTAGTTATTTTTCCCCCAAAATCCATGGCCTCAATCTAATCACAGGAAAACATCACATACACCCAACTTGAGAGACATCCTACAAAGTATTGACCAGTACTCTTCAAATTGTCATCAAAGAAATGGAACGACTGAATGTCACAGATGGAAGGCAACTAAAGCCACACAGGATCTTCAGTCGATCCTGGGACATTTGTGGAAACGGTGACATCTGAGTAAGGTCCACGGTCTATTTAGTGGTATTGCACCAATGCCAATGTCTTAGTTTTGATAATAATCCCACTGCACCACGGTTATGTGGGATGCTAACATTTCGGGAAGCTAATGAGGGAGGTGGGGGAGCTCTCTGCACTACCTTTGTAACTGTTCTATGAACCTAAAAATGTTTTAAAATAAAGTCTTAAAAATGAAAATGCCTCTGTTACCTATCTAAGTGGAAATGTCACATAGGCAGTTGGATCTGTAAATCTGGAAACAAAGAGGTCAAGGCTGATGACATCAAATGGAAAATTGTTCGTGTACAGATGACATTTAAAATTCTAACACTAAGTGATGTTACCAAGAAAATGAGTTACTGCAGAAAGAGCCGAAAACAGAGTTTAGGGGTTAGGAACATAAAGAGAAACTAACAAAGGGGACCAAAAAAAATGACTAGCGAGGTAAGAGACAATACAAGAGAATGGTGTCCCCAAGCTAAGTGAAGAAAGCATTTGTGAAGAAGAAAGTGAGCAACTGTTTTGAATGTTAATAATTTGACTGAAAATTGACTGGGATTAGAAATCTGGAGGTCATTTGTGAACAAAAGCTATTTTGGTGGAGTGATAGCATAACACTATTAGACCATGCAGACCCTCTGAGTGGATTTAAGCAATGCCCCTCTTGAAGACACTTTACATCCATCCCTTGCAAAATTGTATATAATACCTGATTTTATTAGAACAAGAAATTCAATGCCATCTGTTGGAAAACTGTTATCGTAAATATGTGATCACTGTCTTGAATGTGGCACTCTTGTGCAGTGCGCAACCTACACAATCATACGGAGTAGCTTAGTAGCTTAGCAGAAACAAAGTCTGATTAGAATGGCTTCAACACAGAATGAGAGAAGAGAACGAGACAGGAAGAATAGACAATTCTTTCACGGCAAGGAGTTTTGCTATCAGTAGAACAAAGAACACATGGGGGAATAGCCGAAAGAGGAGGTGGATTTAGAGAAAAGATTTCTGTAATGATACGAGACATCATAGGCTGTTTCTGCGCTGATGAAAACATTCTAGTAGAGGGAGAACTGCTGCTATAGAACAAGAAGAGAGAATTAGTGAAATGATGATCTTGAGTAGCTGAGTCAGGATCTAGTAGACAGGTGGAGAGGTGTGCCTTTAACAAGAGCATGGATAGTTCACCTAGTAAAACAGCAGGGAAAGCAGAGTATATACAACTAAATGGAGAGAAGTTAATTAATAAGATGGTGGGTGTGTACAGATCTCTTCCGGTTGCTTATTTTCTCAATAAAACAGGAAGCAAGATCATTCATTAGCTGAGAGCGAGGAGCAAAGAGTGACAAGTTTGGAGGTGTGGTGGAGGTCTGAAAAAGGGGAAATTATTGCCAGCATAGTGGGACAATGAACGGATTAGGAAATGTCACAGCAATGAAGGCCCACTGAGCTTAGAGGCCTAAATTTAAAGTGAGACCATTCAACAATATGGCATTTCTCATTCACCACCTACGTGCACAGCAGAGTTGGATTTAACTAGATATGTACAATAGGGGAAAGGTAAAGAAATGTGAGGGTACATGTGAAGGAGTAATTGTAAGTGATTTTGTGTAAGGAAGTGAGGAGATACTCTGATAGGTATTCAACAAATAATGTGAAGCAAAAAAGGAGACTATCAGTACAAGACACTCAAAATCTTTTACTTAAAAACTTGGAAAGATCAGTCCCAGCCTCCTTACCAAATCCAAACTCCTCAGACTGACATTCAATGCCTTTCCAACCTACTCAAACACTTTTAACTGCCATTGCTCCAACATGCTTGTGAAGTTCCAATCAAAGTAATAACCTGAATATTCTAGAGTACCTCTACTAGAAAGACCCAGGTCTTTCTAAAGACTTCCAAAGGTTTTGCTGATGGTGTCCCTAGAAAGAGTTAATGTACACTGTTAAACATAGGTCTTATCTCCAAACTCCTAGAGTTTATAGTTAAATAATCCCTGAAGCTAATGGCTGGGCTACAAACATAGTTTTGTGTTAAGAAACTCATCTGTATAATGGTATATATTCTAGTGCCATCTTATGTCATGGGATATTTTCCTAATTTCTCTGGATGCTCCTCTAACTACTTCCATAAGACAAATCAGGCCAGAAATTGTCTTCCTATTATCATCTCTTATCTTTCATTCTTTTCTTTTACTCCTCCCCTAATAATTTTAAAATATTTTTCATTTAATATTAACAATAATCAGTCATTAGTCAGTAGACCAGACCTTTATTAAGGAATCTGCAACTTCTTACAAATTCTAGCCATACACTGGTATATCTCATTTCTTCTTTATTAAAATTAGTTAATAAAAAAACAAACAAGAATGTCTTCAACAATAAAAATAAGATCTGCAGCTACTCAACCTGTTTTTCAGAGGAGGAAGTACAGGTTTATTAAACCACTAAGGGAGTCTTCAGACACACTCCTTGGAGAATGTTGTTCTCTGAGTCAGATAATCTCTTCTCCATGCCAGTATAAACAAAAGTTGGCCAGCTGTCAGGAACAAAATGTAAAAAGTTCACTCAAGCACCATCACCTAGAATAAAGGCCACAGCTTGTTAGGAACACAGAGGTTTAGGTAATTTCTAATAAAAAAAATTTGGGAGAACAATTCCGTCAGGGAGAACAGGAACACTTGTTTTCCTGCTTCAGTATAAAAACAAAAATAACTTAAAAAGTCACAGAAAAATTTTTTCCTTTCACGAATTTATTTTGAGATTTTCTCTTCACTAATTCTCTAAGAAGGCTAATATTATGACCCCCTCCACCAGCCCAAAGAGCTCAAAGCAGCTAAAGTGTATTATGTGTCAGCAATGGTCAAGAATAGAAGAAATGAAGTTACATGAACACTTTGCCCGCTGAAAGTGACACGCATTGTGTCCTAATATCTACACCACCAAGGTTAATGTCACTGAGCAAGACAAAATTCTCACAATGATTTCATGTGACTAAAGGAAATTTATATGAATATAGGATGAGAAACTTTTATTTTTCAAAAAAAGGAGTTGAGGAAGAACACTATACCTAAATTCACATGATTCAGAATATCTAAAAAGGATATGACAAATCACATTCTATACATGAGTCAGAGGCAGAGAGAGAAAGAGAGAGAGAGGTTCCCCCACCTCAGGAGTACCTTCAAATTCTATCTCTTATGCAAAAGCATCTAACATGTAAGCATTCACAGTAATTCCAGAAGCAAGAAATAACTGATGATGTGGTATAATTTATATTAAAATATAGGAAGGAACTATGTAGTGGTAAAGAGATTAAGTGTTACTGGTACAAGATGATTTTATTTTTGCAAATCCATTATGACAAGTCCTATATAGAAAGGGTATAAAATAAATTAACGCCAACTTGATAGTACTATTTTCAAACCCAACATTCTACGCCTAACAAAAAAATAATGGTCTTTCAAAGCAATTAGCTATGGTTTAGAAATGAAGAGTATGTCTCAACCAAAGTAATTACAGTACCATGGTTCAAATAATTACTGCTTCCACCATCAAAGCATGCTGCACTAGTATGGGACACTCAGCTCCCAACTTTTTCAGTTTACATCTGTGAATACATATGGAAGTAAAGGGATCAAAGTTGAGGATTACTCTTCTCATGTCTGTGAAGCCAGATGTCTTCACAATCCTCTTCTTCCTCCTGAAACCCAAAGACACCAAATTCCTCCACTCCTTACCCACCCCCTTCATCTATTTTCCTGTTTTGGCAAAATGAAAAGATGAAATAAATGCATGATATTGGGACATAGAAAAGTTACAAACAAGGTAACGAATCAAAATAATGACTAGCATACCAACCAAGTAAATATGCAAAAATCTAGTAAGAGAAACTACCATAATTAAAGCTCAGCTAATAGTGAAACAAGCTACCTTTCTATCCTTCATTTCAGGACACACTTCAGTTTTATACTTTGACATGTTTACAAGGCACCTTTTATGTCATGGACAATTTTAACAATAGAGATTTACCCAAGTGTTATAAACAACACTTTCTGGATCAGTATTTTAAATAAATTAAAAAGTCCCGGCAGGGCCAGAGACGCTGCAGACGCGAGAGCCGAAGCACCTCCGAGGCGGTGAATAGCTCTTCAAGTCTGCAATAAAAAATGGCCTCCAATAAAACTACATTGCAAAAGATGGGAAAGAAACAGAATGGGAAAAGTAAAAAAGTTGAAGAGGCAGAGCCTGAAGAATTTGTGGTGGAAAAAGTACGGGACCGACGCGTGGTGAACGGGAAGGTGGAGTATTTCCTGAAGTGGAAGGGATTCGCAGATGCTGATAATACTTGGGAACCTGAAGAAAATTTACATTGTCCAGAGTTAATTGAAGCATTTCTTAATTCTCAAAAAGCTGGTAAAGAAAAAGATGGTACAAAAAGAAAGTCTTTATCTGACAGTGAGTGTGAAGACAGCAAATCAAAGAAGAAAAGAGATGCTGCTGATAAACCAAGAGGCTCTGCCAGAGGTCTTGATCCTGAACGAATAATTGGTGCCACAGATAACAGTGGAGAATTAATGTTTCTCATGAAATGGAAAGATTCAGATGAGGCAGATTTGGTGCTGGCAAAAGAGGCAAATATGAAGTGTCCTCAAATTGTAATTGCTTTTTATGAAGAGAGCCTAACTTGGCATTCTTGTCCAGAAGACGAAGCCCAATAATTATTTGCATTGCTTTATATATATATATATATATATATATATATATATATATATATATATATATATATATATATAAAATTTCAGTCTTGGTTTTTTTGATTTATTAGCGTGAAGAAATAACATTCTAATGAAAATCAAGTTTGATACGTTTGTTTTGAAGTAGTATTGGGGGACTCGTGGGGGGGGGTCGTTTTGCATCTATATAGCACTGGTTACTTTGAACAGAAGCTTTCTGTAGTTGCTTCCTTTATCAGAAAGGAACATTTGATGCCATGGTATATTTTTTCTTCTGCGTTAAATAACAGCTTTTCTAAATGTTGGGGGAAATCTCCACTGTCATTACACAGTCAGAATTTGTGTTTAACTCATTATGCCTAAGGATCATTCTGGGGTTTTTGTTTATTTAGGGGTTGGGGATGTGTATACATAGAAATGGCTTTCTTCCTTTTTTAACATTTACTACAATAAAAAGCATTTCACAACCAAAAAAAAAAAAAGTCCCCTCCCCCCAAAAAAGAGGATTTCAATTATACCGGTGATATTACAATATTTGAATGTTTGTATATTAGCTGCTTTTTTAAATTAGTCATATTATATACATTGTAGGACAAATAAAGTTTGTTTTTTCTCTGTAAATTCATTTTAAAGTGTATGATTTACCCTATCAAGATCAGAAAGGTTATACCATACACAGAGATAAACACCTCTGAAGAGTTTTTGCTATCAAAAGAAATGATAGCAAAAACTCATTTATTTTCATGTGTAAAAGTGTGAAGGTCACTAGCTTAGCTGTGTTTCTGTAAGTTTCCATCTCTATAAACCATTAGGTTGAAATATAACCAACCTAATTTAAGACATGAAAATTAATTATGGTCAATAAAATTAGTCAAGGCACGGAAGTTGAATCATATGATCTTGAAGTTCTGTGGTGATGGCACCCTCTGATCAAAAGGATAGTGACAAAGTAAGGTGCCTCTGGCAGATATTAGTTCCCCAATCTAGGATGTACGATCACTCACCTTTTAAGCACGATTAAATGCATAGTATAAATAGGCTGATGACTATTTAATTTAGGTTGAGTTATCTGCAAATCCTCATAGCTCTGGAAACATATATCTATCTTGAAAACATCAACAGCAAGAACAAACATTCACATATTTGATAGGAAATCCTGGACCATATGGGAACTTCTATAAAATAGACTATTTGATTTTACTACCATCCAGTCTTAGCCATTTACTTCCCTTACCCTCTTTGCTGCCTTCTCTTCCCCCATCACTCCTCCAACCCAGTTTCTCTCATCAGGAATTTACAGATGAACTATTTAATACACAATAAAGTTTCCAAGAAAGAAAAACCATGATGTGATTTTTCAATACATTTTTAAATGTAACAGTATTGATTAACTCAAATTGTAAGTACAGAAATGACCACTTTCAATATAAACTGAAGATCTTACTCTTCAATTATAATCCTTCTGTTTTTCTCAAAGTTAAGATTCTGTTAAAATACATATGAGGCTGACCCTCAGATTTCAGGATTAATTTTAAAGTGAGAAAAGTCAAACTTTGGGACTTTCTAAAAGAACAGTAAAGCTTTGTTACTATTATGCCTCTTTGGTCTCTATTATAGAAATGGTAGGTTCTTAATCATATTCACACCCAGTAATAGCACAAACCAACGTTTCTGTGTTTAAAATGTTATGAATCAAATTCCTTTAAGAAATCAATCACCATCAACAATACTGGACAATTATGTGACCTATGTCAAGTCTAAGACAACAATGATGCACGTAAATTAGTGGCCATTTTTAAGTTCACTAAATGATGACAGACCTCCAGAGGCAGGGAGCTGGGCTATTTAAGATCCGCATTTATTCACATTTACAACATTCACTAAAGAATACTTTGAGCATCCACGCCTTATCTATGATTGTGTGATAGACTCACAAATTGAAAGCTGCCTATAAATTTCATTCCCTAAATATGATTCAGTTCTGCTTACTTATGTCTTCTATTGACAACTTTTATTATATTTGCAACCAAGAGTCCAATAATAAAGCCCTCTGAAGCCTTTACCTTTGTTTATCAGAGAAGGATAAAACTGACCTTTGAGGTGAGCAGGATGGTGAACAAGTTAGGTTGTTTATAATGAAGCTTCATTATCTTAAAGTGTTATAAACTCTCAGACTATAAAATATTTTCAAATTACTATATACATAGTTTAAAAGTTTGGGAATTTTCTTAAAGTTTTAAAAAAAAATGTAAATAGACAAAAGAATTGCTTCCCTTACATCAGTTCCCATGATATTAGAAATGTACATTTTCCAGCTAATCTGCCTCCACAAATTGAACCAAAGAGCTTGGATAATTACATTTTGAAGTTCATAAAGGATCAAAAACAATAATATATCCAATCCATTTTAATGTGATATAGTTTTGGCTTCAGAAGTTTATTTTAAAGGTTGTACCAGGCCAGATTATGAGGCTGTTGCAAAGCTTGGAAAGCTATCAGATGCATGAGATGAAAGAGAACAGTGAGCGAACAAATGTAAATACATTTTTCATTTTGTGCAACCATTCAGCAGCAATGAAAACTATTCAGTTAACCGTTGGTTAACCAAGTTAACCACACAAAAGTAACCATTCGGATTTATCTCTCTACATGAATCACATAATTAATGTGACTTCTAGACCTTTTGGTAAATTAAAACATTTGTGTTTATTAAAAATCAGAAGTTTCTAATTAAAAATCGTATTAGTTAAAATTATAGAATCTTAGGCACTTAACAGAAATTAAGGCATAGGTCACATCAGAAGTATTAAAAATAGTGTTATTAAGAGCAGTTTTAACTAAAAATATCACTAAAGACTGACACCTCGTGCCTGGACATGCTTCCTTCTGAGTGTGTTTTAGTGTCACTGATTCTTGTAACCTCATTTGGATAGCATGTGGTGGGGTGAAAATGGGCAGCTTATTCCCAAGTACAAACCTTCTCCTGAGACATGAGTGGTAAGTTAAAATCAAGGAAAACCTTTCCGAATTTACAATGATATACATCCCCTCTGAACATAAACATATTTGTGATTATCACTGATGGCATATAGCTGCTTCAGATCCTTTCCCCTTTCACAGAAGAATTCAATTACAAACTACACTACACGACCAGTGACTCAGTATAAAATAACTTCTCCCCAATTCTCCTGATGTGCCCACTCCTCTAGGAACACTAGAGAATGTACACCATTAACTTGTATGCCATCACTTGCATGACAGAGTCCCAACGCCTACGAGACGTAACACTCATAGATCAGTCATGGCTGCGTGGCCAGGAAAAGGGACATCATGATAGACGCCTGCATTCTTCACACTGTGCTCATGGACAAAGTCAGTGTAGTTTCTACGTGCAGGCTGGGGTGGGGACAAGGCTCTTGTGTCCCACTGGCTTCCACCACGTTGACAGCAGTCACTGGCAGCAGAGAGCCTGGATGGTTGGGGAGTGGGAGGGGAGCACAGTTAGTCACTAGGAAGAGGAGTGAATGGCGGCGTAAGAGGTAACAAAGGAGAAATGCGCTGTGACAGCATGCACCCCACTATGAGTAATTGCCAACACCCGCTCCATGCAGTCACATCCAGGAATAACAAATCCACAAAGGTGCTTATAGTGGAAAATGTCAATATGGAAATACGAATAAGTAATCAGAGTCAGTTAAGTGAATTTAAATAAAGAGGAAACTTCACAGAGAACAAGACACTCTGTATCTGTACCTGATGTTGCTACCAAAATCAAGGCAGAAATGTTGTTTGAGGTTCTAATAAGAAGAAAAAACATTTATAGACTTAATTTAAATATCAGATGGGACAATTCTATGTAAGGACAAAGATACACATAGAAAAGGGCAATTGTGAATGTTAGTCCCCAAATTAAGTGATTTCACAAAATTGAAACCCAGGAAACGAAACTCAGAATGAGCATTCTGTTCTGTCTATTATCAAAGTTACAGGCCCTCAGAATGAAATTCAACAGGTACAGATAATGTAATGAGAATTTTAAGTCCCCTCAAAGAAACAGTAGTAAGCATGTTAGGTACCATTCACACAGTGCTATAGAATAGGCCTAGAACTATGAGTAAAACATGCATACAAGCAATTCCTGGCTAGAAATGATGAGAGTCCTCCAGTAGAAAGAAAATATTTGCCAATCTTCAGAAAAATCAAGGTTTTGTGACATGGCAAAAGGGCAGAACACATTTAAGATAACGACACAGAAAAAAAAAATCACCCTAATTACAAAAGATGTCTAAGGATACTTAAATACAGTATTTTAATAACTCAAACAAAACATAAATCTTCACCACTTGTCCTTAGGAAAACTGACAAGAACTAACTAAAAGGATTTCTCAAAACAAACTTGAAGCCTTTGTTACAATAAAATCATCTTTCCTTCAATTAAAATTAAAATTTGTTCATCAAATCTAACCCATAAAATTCATGACCCTCACTATAGGTAAGGATCTCTAAAAATTTAAGAAATTAAATGAGGTTTATGTTCTCCTCTATTTATGCAAGATTTTGCAAATATTGTTCAGTTTTGTTTTTGTCGTTTTTATAAATGGTTTAAGAATTTAAAATGAATTGTTCCCCCAAAGGTGATACTCAGTGGATAATTCTAAGTTTCTGATACATTAAATTACTCACTGAAATAATGGTGCCATTTAGAAGACACTAGGAAGAAAAATCTAAAGAACTGAATATGGAGTAGGTTTAGATTAAACTGGTTAAGTTATCGGCCAGAAATAGAATAGTCCATTATTCTGCCCAATTGTTCAAACCTAGGGAGCATGTCCAAATTTTATTAACGTATCACTTTCTAAAGGAGGACTCTTTTATATTCATTTAAAAGTAATAAGAATCAAAGCATGCAGAAACAAAGAATGAAATGCAGAATGCATTTTGAATTAAGGCAAGGGAATCCATCAGCTCCAGGTCATGCCAGCCGGTTCTATATTCAGTTCCATGCCACTGTTGACATACACTGAGGCTCATTAAGGTCTAAGGATGACCATTTTACTCCATTTCTGCAAAGGAGGTCTCAGCACAATTACATAAAGAAAGGACACACAGCTCCAAATTTTTCATTTTTCTTGGCAGTCAATACTCTCAGATTCAATGTTCCCTCTTTCTAAAGGCTGCATCAAGGGAACTGAGTGGTGCCTAACAAATCAAATCAAACAAATGTGATTATGTGTCCATAAAAGTTGGAAAACTCAATAAAGACTTAGTGTCATAATACAGAATGCAAACAAAACAGATGCAGTCCATATTAATATAAAAGGTAAGCATGTATTAAAGGAGTTCTTTTATAGCTGAAGTCTCAGTATTACGTTTCCTTGCCAATGGACTTTGGTAACATCAAGGAGATAAAACAGCTGCTTACTGGAGCTGTGTTTTCAGTTAAGAAACTGAAGAAATCCTTTTGAATGGCTTTAAAAAAATAAAGACTAAAATTTGACATTTAGGAGCCTCACTCTTCAGACTTTTAAGCGTGTGACTACACACACAATACACAGGAAGTACCCCCACCACACTCTCAAGTAGAAAGGGATAAAAAAGGACAACATGGGGGTGGGAGAGAGAAATCCCCTCAATCTTAGAAACTAATCAAGTTATTTGGAACTGACGCAAAAAAAAAAAATACCCAACCATCAAGAGCAAAGCACTTTGCAGTTAGTTAAAGCCAAAGTAACAGTGAAATACAATTACATAGCAAAGACTGAAAATGATCACCAACCACTGTTGCCCCACCACCATGAAGGAAGAACTGGTTGTACAGAAAGCTGACCAAAACCTTGAGATCACCACAGAAACGCATTAGATTTCATGTAGTAAACAAACTAAGAGCAAGAGAAAGAGAAAAATCCTATGAATTATTAAAGTTCATTTCATAAATAGACACAAAACTTGAACAGATGATGAAACCAACATGACTGCTCAATCAAATAATTCCTAAGGAGCCCCCCCCCCCAAGGCACATACATTTGGGAAAGAATGAACCCCACTGATTACCCAAATAGCCACAAAGTATCCATATTTGTATATACTATTAATATAAATAAATAAAAACATCTGGAAATCTAAACAAATGAAATATCTTCCCTGCCGTCAAATTCTCTCTCCATCCTCCAAAGCGGAGTATTTCATGCTTTGTTTTATTGGACTATTATCATGTTTCCTTTATGGCATTATATTCAGTCTTTAATGAAGAAAATACACCCAAAGCAGTACTATCATGTTGTGTGGAATAACATGTAACAAACATATATTCCTTATGGATCTGGGAAAAGGTTCTATTAACATTGAAGTCTTTACTTTAAACAGAGAATCCTCCACCACTCCCAGATCATGCTAACCAAAATAAGGAGAGTTGATATTCATTTAGACAACTGCACTCCAGAGATTCTTTATTTTTCCCAACCCCAAGTAAACTGCTTAACAATATGCTTCTTTTCAGCTTACAAATATGAATAATTTGCTTTCAATCATATTTAAAGTACTCTATGATTATGGCTGGGAATTTAGAATATCATTAAGCAAGCAATATTTCAGTTTGGTTTAAGGAGTTAACAAACCATTTCCTATCATGCTGGTCTGTTCCAGGACTCCTTGGAAGATTCTCTATCTCCACCAGCACAGGACCAGAGGGAACGGAAGGAGTCACAAGCACAGGAGATCTCACACCCCAAGCCTGTGGATACAAATTATAAAAATCATCCATTTGGCCTAGATAAAATATCTCTTCACCAGTAAAAAGAACATTAAAATGGAATACTATCTACATAGTGAATAAATATAATGTAAACAAATGCATGAATGTTATATAGGTATCACCTTAGAGCTAATAAACTGAGTATTAGTATTTTACTCGTTTTACAGGATTTAGAGGAACAGAAAATGCTTTATAGAGTACCTGTTCTATTTACAACATCTTAGAGAACAAAATAACAGAGTTTCACATTACTGAGCCACTTTACAGGTAAGAAAAAGAAAATGTACAAACCTCCCCAAAGTTACACCATTATGAAAATTCAATTAATAACACATTTTGCTATAATTAACTAGTGTTTTAGTGCTTTAAACGCTTAATATTAAGAAGTCTTACCTGTTGAGAGCCATTACTCTGAGGTGAAACATTACTGTGAACACTGTAATGGGGGGAAAATGTATTAAAAAACACAAAATTGTAGTGCTTCATACTGTCAGATTATACATACACTAATGAAAGTAACTTTATTTTTAAAGACATTAATTTTGTTTCAAATACAGTAAAAGAATTACTGTTGCCTAAAACTAAGAATTTAAGATGCCAAAAAAACATGTGTGTTTTTATAGGCACACACTTGCTTTCCTATACTCTGCTCATTTGATATTTCCATAAATCTGTATTTTAATTGCACTTTAGACACATACTTCAGTATTAATCTTGTTTATTCATTGGGACAATATGTCAAAGATGACAAAATAAAGATAGCACGAATGATGCCTTAAATTCAAGGTATTAAGTACAAATACCCACGTAAACTTACCTCTCACTTGTTTTGTACATTCCTACCCTCACAAGATTTTCCAGCGTCAGCAATAGCTCAGCATAATTCAAAAAGCCTTAGTATAAACTTAAAGTTAGAAACTTCTCAGTATACCTACCCCTTCAAATGATTTATAAATATGTTTTTAAAATTTTAGTTTAGGCTGCACTCACTCCCCAAAAAAGCACTTAAAGAAAACCTCCCCTCTCCCCAAAAAAAGCACTTAAAAAAACTAAGCCTATAATATTAATATCACAAAATAAATAGAAACAAACCTCACAACAGCTTAAAAAAGAAAAAGAACAAATATTCAATGAAATGAGAACTAAAGATATTACCACAATAAAATGAGGGGGGGAATAAGAGCACGCTGACCTAAGACTTTCTCACATAAGCATAGTTAGTATCCTGAGGTAAAGAATTCAACTAAGGCAACTAAAAATATATTCAGTTATTTAAAAAGTTCCTTGAAATGTAGATTTAATGAGAGCACTACGTTCCAGGAAAAGGAGATACAGAATTAAATACATTCAACCCCTTATTGTTAAATTATTGACCTTCTAGGATAAGGAAAGAATATTTCAGGTACTGTAAGAAAATTTAAAAGCCAATCACTGCCAGTTATCAGGCTGGCACAGACTTTTCTCAAGAATATTATACCCAACCAAGATGTCATTCTAGTAAAAGGAAACGGGCAAAGCTTCTCAAACACAAAGAAAATCTGCATATAGCATCTAGATGCCTTTCTTTGAGGGGTAAAAGCAAAACAAAAACTATCTGATGATAAAAGACAATCAATTAAAAAAGAACTCAAGAATGAAGAAGTCCTCAGTGATATACCTGATAAGAGGTTAATACCCAAAATTAAAAAACTCATTCAACTCAACACCAAAAAAACAAACAACCAAATTAAAAAATGGACAAAGGACATGAAGAGACATTTTTCTAAAGAGGACATACAGATGGCCAACAGACATGAAAAAATGCTCAACCTCACTAACCATTAGAGAAATGCAAATAAAAACCACAATGAGATACCACCTTACTCCAGTCAGAATGGCTATCATCAATAAATCAACAAACAAGTGATGACAAGGTTGTAGAGAAAAGGGAGCCCTTGTGCACTATTGGTGGGATTGCAGATTGGTGCAGCCACTATGGAAATCAGTATGGAGGTATCTCAAAAAACTGGAAATGGAACTACCTTATGACCCAGAAATTCCACTCTTGGGTATCTATCCAAAGAAATCCAAAACTCTAATTCAAAAATAAGATATGCACCTCTTGTGTTTATTGCAGCACTATTCACAATAGCCAAGACATGGAAACATCCGAAATGCCCATAAGTAGACAACTGGATTAAGAATCTATGGTACATTTATACAATGGAGTATTACTTGGCCATAAAGAAGAATTAAATCTTACCATTTGCAATGATATGGATGGATCTAGAGAACATTATGCTAAGTGAAGTAAGTCAGATGGAGAAATACAAATACCACATGATCTCGCTTATATGTGGAATCTAAAGAAAAGAATAAATGAGCAAACTAATCAGAAACAGTCTGAGATATAGAGAAAAAGCTGCGGGTTGGTTGCTAGATGGGAGGAGAGTGGGATGACGGAGAAGGTGAGGGAATTAGAAAGCACAATTGGTAACCACAAGATGGCCACCGGAATATGAAAGACAGTTTGGGGAATGTAATCAATAATGCTGTAAAGATTTTGTAGGGTGTCAGATGGACACTTGTCTTATTAGGGAGACCACTTCATGGACGGTGTAGGTGCCTGACCACTGCGCTGTACGCCTGAAGCTGAAGCTGAATAATAATGAGTATCAACTATAATTACTAAATTACAGGATGTGGAGTACAGCACAGGGTATAGAGTCAGTGGATCTGTAACAGCTGTATATGATGTCAGAGGGGCAACAGATTGGGGGAGGGGGTCATCACTTTGTGAGGGGTGTAAATATCTATTACATTGTTTTGTACAGCTGAAACTAATTAAAAAAAAATGAAGAAGTCTTGCTAAAAGGCTGAGTAATGAGGCACGAAACCATTTTATACACTATTTTTAATTAACCACATCTCTATTACAAGTTGAGTCACCAGAACTTGCACTACCATTGCCTGGGTTCAAATCCAAGCTGCTTCACTAGCTCTGCTCTCAGAACTTCAGGTTCCTCATTTGCATGAGAGGATTAAATGAACTAATACTAGCAAAGCACAAAGAACAGTGACAAACTAAAGGATCAAAAAAAAAAAAAAAACCTTTAAAAAATTATTGTTAATGTTGCTCTGTTGCCAAGGAAAATGTAAAGAATAAACGAGTTGTTTTTTGTTTTGTTTTGTTTTTAAACTAATCATGTTGTTCTACCCAGAGTGCATTATGGGCTGGCTCAAATAACCCATAACCCCAAATACTAATGAAATCTCCCCAACCTGCTTGGTACAGAAATTAGACTCATTATTCTATGATCCCCTGGGTTACTGTCTGGAGCTTTTCCCTTAACTGGGAATAACTACAATAGGTGATGGATAAAAGGTAAATAATAATGAGAAAAAAGTGCTTAACTAAGTGATGTTAATTGGATCATAGCTCCCTATTTGCAAACAATTTGAAATGTAGTAAATACCGTCTTTTCCTAATTACACATATTCTTTCAACTCTGCTAACATGAAAGTAGGAAGGAAAATTTCTCATTGTTGACCTAATTCAAGCGTTCCCTTTTAAAGGACGACCTCCTATAACAGACTCCTTTTGCTTTCATGCAACTTCTATTCAACATTTCCTCCACCATTTCTTCTTCTCCACTCATTTTTGTCTTCAAGATTCTATCTGCTAAACCTGTAAAAAATGTGAACTGTCCTGTAAAATGTCACCTACTGTTAGGAAACTTTGTACCAGTCAAGACTCACAAGGGAGTATAGGAGGAGGTAAAGTGGTACGGGCAGAATGAATGACACCAGCCAATTTAAAAACTTGTTACTCAAACAGGCACAATACAAGGTTAACAAGCTTTTTAGGTCAAATAGTTGTGCTTTTTCAAACAGTACTGTTTTCCATGGTTCACTGGAGCAAAATTATTCATGCAAAAAGGACTCTAAGGGCAAGATTAAAAGGGCATTCATGCCAGTCCAAGTTCAGGTTCTCTCAAGCACCATAACGAGCAGTGCTCAATAACTTTCAAGACAGTTAGGTACCCACTTCCTCTACATTTAATTTCTAAAAGTTTATTCTAATAAAAAAATAACAAAGTATCATCACTTAAATATCCCATTTCTGTTGTATTTTCCAGAGCCAAAAGCATTACTCAAAAAGAGAGAAAAAAAAGTTATTAAAGTTAAATCAATTTTAATTCTAGGAAAGAGGCTATATTGTCATATTCACTTTTTGGTCAGAAATGTGTGTTTCAAAAATATTTTAAAGGAAGACCAACGCTTGGAAATAAAAGCCTTAATTTTTCAACTGTATATCACATTGCTAAATGCTTTGTTTACATGTCTGCTGACTTCACCAGGTTATCTTCTTTACTTTAAGCCAGAGGTGTCCCAACTTTTTTCAACGGTTTTCACGAAGGGCCATATGCGGTAAAATACACAAACAGCTGGGCCACTCACTCGAGGTGAAGTACGTATTGCCTCACCTGGTTTATTTATGTAAACTAAATATATTTTTGGAATTTGCTGCGGGCCAATTAACAATGGATCACGCGCCACAGTTGGACCGCAGGCGGCAGTTTGGACACCCCTGTTTTAAGCTCTAATATTCTGTCTTAGCCTCCTTTTTAGAAAAGCAAGACATGATCCATTAAACAAACAAAGAAACTTTTAAAAGTACAAAACACCTCTAACATTTCTCCATCATTTTTCTTAACAGCATAGTTTACATATAACTCCAAGAAAAATAAAATAACCAATAAAGAAACTTCAGGGGTATCCTTATTCAAAAAGCAGAGTGCTTTTGTGGTGAATCACTAATCACAGCCTGGCTTTAATGGCTTTCAACGTGAAAAAAACTGAACAGGACATCTCAAGGTGAGGCTGACCACACTTAGTACACAAAAACAAACAACTTTTCCTTTTGAACAAGCTCCAATCATACATCTGCCATATATAGGAGTGTAGACAAATTCAAAAAGGAACAGCTTTGTATGTCCTGAATCTGATACTTTAACAGGCATTCCAGCATACTTTGAGGTTTATCAATGGTTGAGAAGAATTATATGAATCTATATATTGTAATACGAAGGTCTGACAATTAAGTTTGCAAACTTGTTGCAATGATATTGCTAACCTTTTTTGATATCAGAGGGATTATTCATTATGAATTTGTATCAACTGGACAAACAGTTAACCAAGTTTACTATTTGGAAGTGCCGAAAAGGCTGCATGAAAACATTTGACAACATGAACTTTTAACCAACAATCTTTGGCTCTTGCATCACAACAATGCACCAACTCACATGGCACTGTCTGTGAGGGAGTTTTTAGCCAGCAAAAAAATAACCGTATTGGAACACCCTCCCTACTCACCTGATCTGGCCCCCAGCGACTTTTTTTCTTTACCCAAAGATAAAGGAAATATTGAAAGGAAGACATTTTTATGACATTCAGGACATCAAGGGTAATAGAACCACAGCTCTGATGGCCATTCCAGAAAGAGTTCCAAAATTGCTTTGAAGGGTGGATTAGGAGCTGGAGTCGGTGCATAGCTTCCCAACAGGAGTACTTAGAAGATGACCACAGTGCTATTTAGTAGTGAGCTATGTAGCACTTTTTCTAGGATGAGTTCATGAACTTAACTGTCAGACCTTGCATCTACGATTAAAACTAATTGAGTGATCCAAAGTAGCACTTCCAGAATGTTGGTTTAAGGACCCCAGTGCAACAAAGATTTAGCTGGTGAAAATTATTTAAAAAGAAAAAAATCATCAAAAGGCATACATCAAACAGAGAAACATTTATTCAAGAAAATCTACTAATTCTCAGAGCTGAGTTTGGCACTTGAACCACAATTTGCTCCCTTTCCTGAATCTCCTGAGTTTAGTGTTGTGGAACCTCTACTCTAAGTGGGTGCGGCCAAGGAAATGGAACTCTCTCTCAGCAATGCAGGCTTTAAATTGGCTATTTTAACTATGTTCAGGAACTAAAGAAACCAAATACAAAGAAATAAAGGAAAGTATGAGAACAATGTCTCCACAAATAACAGATTATCATTAAAGAGAGAAATTATTTAATAATCAAACAGAAATTCTGGAGTTGAAATGTACAACACCTGAAATGAAAATTCACTAGAAAAACACAGCAGCAGATTTGAACAGGTGGAAGAACAAGCGACTTGAAGATAGATAGGTGCAGTCAGATTATCTAGTCTGAGAAAAAGAAGGGGAATAAATGAACAGAGAGTTGAAAACCTTGGGGACATCATTAAATGTAGCAACATAAGTATGATGGCAGTCACAGAAGGAGAGAAAAAGGAGAAGAAAGATAATTTGAAGAAATAATGGCTGAAAACTTACAAATTTGATGAAAATAATATATCATGGAAAAGCAACCAGAAGAGAACTGGATTGGCAATATTTACATCAGACAAAATAGACTTTAAAACAAAAGTTACTAGAGAAAAAGAGGGACATCATAATAAAAAAGTTCAACAATTATAAACATATATGCACCTAACAAAAAAGCCCCAAAATACATGAGGTAAAAACTGTAGCAAAACTGAAGGAAGGAAACAAGCTGGTTCTTAAAAAAGGCCAACAAAACTGACCAACTTTTACCTACACTGACCAAGGGGGAAAAAAAGAAGAGAAACTCAAATTACTGAAATCAGAAATGAATAAGGGGGCATCACTACCAAACTACAGAAATAAAAAGGAGTAACATAAACAACTATATGCTATAAATTAGGTAACTCAAATGAATTGGACAAATTCTAGAAAGACACAAACTCCCAAACTGACTCAAAATGAAAAATGAAACCTGAATAGACCTATAATAAGAGATTGAATTAGGGATTTTAAAACGTCACACAAAGAGGAAGTCCAGGCAAGATGGCTTTAATAGTGATTCTAGCACACATTTAACGAAGCATATCCTTTCTTTTTACAAACTCTTCCCCCAAAAATAGAAGGAAACATTTCCCAGCACATTCTGTGAAACCAACATTACCCTAATACCAAAACCAGAAAAACTATATAGACCGATATCTCTGATGGATAGACACAAATGTCCACAACAAAATACTACTGAACCAAATCCAGCAACATGTAATATAAAAAAGGATTATACACCATGACCAAGTGGGGTTTACCCACGAATAAAATTAACTGCTTATCTGCAAATCAACTTTCCCTTTTTGAGCTCCTTGTGGGCAAGGACCATAATTTATTCATGTTTACATCCATAGTCATGTGCCAATAACAAACGTACAAGTATGTCCTTCTCATTACAAATAGCACATCCAACCCCATCCCACTCTTTATTTCTTTAAAGTGCTTTATTTTTCTTTGTGTCAACTTTATTGGCAGTATGTATTTATTTGTTCCCTGCTATATCACAAATGCTTAGGGACAACACTTTGATAGATCTTCAACAAGTATTTAATTAATGACAGCAACTACATAAATTCTAAAACATTCTATGTCAAAGTTGCAAGACATTACCCACCTGAGTTCTTCAGGTTTTGCTGTACTTGCTGATGAAATTAAAAAAGAAAATATCCCATTAGTTTCCTCTTACATAGTAATAAACTGCATCACTATTCATAAAAGTAAATCTGCACTAACTGTTTTGTAAGACATGTTTCCCAACTATAGATTTAAAAACCTTCATGTCACAAAAGTGTTCTAGGGTTTACATAATTAAAGTCAATAGTGATAATTACTTCCATTTTTGAAATAAAACAAAGTAAGCATGCCTCTCTTCTTTAAAAACAAAACCATCAGCAAGCCTTCTAGAGTGAGCTGAGTGACAACAAAACATTGTCAGTGGAAAAGAGGTAACTTAGGGTTTTAAAACATCACAAATTGAAACGGCTTCATTAATAGCTATGTAGTATTTAATGTATAGCCATACCAAAAATTATGAATATAAAATCAGTTTCCTAAAGAACTGATTCTGCCAAACATCAGGTCACAGTTGTTGTTTTGGGACAGCTGGTGATGATTCTGACATTGGAATAGTGAAAACTCAATCTGTATTTTAATACAAACTTAGATTGCAAACCAAATACAAGTTTTAGTTTGTCAAAGTAAAACATGCTTTTTATTACTTAAAGTAGCTTAAACAGCAACATTTATGAATATGAAAATGTCTATGTATGATATACATTGATTAAATTTTAAAACTGTTATTTCACAGAAAAATTAAAATAATACCATATAAAATAATTTTTACTTTAAATTTATTCATTATTTACCAATGTTTTTAAAGTTCCTAAGGGGAATGAGATCTAAAAGTCAAAAAGGGAAGAGAAAATGTTGCTTGGAAGAATAAAAGAATATGAACAAAAACTGAACACAAACTCAGAAAAGTATTTAAATTGGGATTAACATAAATTCTAATCTGAGCAACAATACAGCCCAAGTGTTCCCCTTGAATTTTATTAAACTGATTATGCTAGAACCAAATTCAATAAATAAGAGTACTTTAGTTGACTGGAATAAACTTAAGATTCAGACAACATCCTCTCAAGTAAATAATACCAGCACACAATGAACTGTTAAGAAAGAACAGTCCTTTGAAACAGGGTTGCATTTTACCTTTCATCTGTAGAGTCCGACGAGAATATCGTTTGCTGGGCCTTCTTTCAAAGGATGTTGATCTTCTTGCTTTATTGGTTTTTGTGGTCTGATACTCAGTTTTCCCGCTAAAATAAATAAGTCATATTAACAGGAATAAGAGAATATAAGGTCTACAGTAATCAGACATACTAAAATGAGAGAAAGTCTAAACTGGGCCTCTTCTTTAAAAAACCATTCATTCTGAGGGAACTACGACTACTAATAATGTTGATGTCTCTCATTACCACATCATTCTTTCTCTCTTTAGGCTTGTGTGAAACGTGTAACACACAAATTATGTTGTTTTTGCTTAAGCATGCACATCACCTAAGAACATATTAAATAATCTTGGAATATCTGTGTTTTTAAGGAACTCCCTTCCCCACCCCATTCACACTCGTCAATGAAAAGTGAGAATTAACTGATGATTTTCAGTTATTTTTTTCTAATTCCAGAAATACTTAAAACTATTGTGCTACTCTTCTTGATTTCCATTTAAATCGTTTGAAGAAAATGTCTCCTCCCTACTTTTAATTTAGATAGGTCTCTTAATGAGTCCCACACACTCATCTTGCCACATTATTGATATTATCAATTCCTTCTTTAAATCATACTGACTGATTATCTGATATATGCTTAAAACTCACAATCAATAATCTATTCCGAGGAAAACCAAAACATTTCTAACTTACAACCAACAAACAAGTTGTCTATAAGAATAATGGAACTTAACATCTATAAAGGACCAGAAATGTTATCCAGATTAATTTCGCACTCAGTGTAGGATACCCTTTTCTATATGGTACCCAGCTGTTGGATGGAGACGCCTCAAAACTCGTTACAAGGATTTAAATTGAGGGCTCACTGATACATAAAGTAAATGTCAAAAGGGATATAAAATCCATTATACCATTATAATGTTTTCCTGTCTATTCTGGAAATTACAACTACTAACAATACCATTTTTTCTCTTTTTTTGGCCAATGGAAAACACCGGCAAACACATTATTTCTAAATGCCCTTGTTTCCACATCTATAAAAGAAAAGGTTGGTCTAAATTTTCTGGCCTCTACGAAAGGATGCAAAATATAGCAGGCAGCTATTAACATTAACCTATATCTAAATCGTGATCCTAGTCGAATAAATCCTGATCTCTGAGAATTCTTTTGGACAGGGCCTCGGAGGCGGAAGAAGGCATGATGCTCCACAGCACATTTCCATAAATGTTTGCAAGCTTTTGGATGATCCAGTCTAAAGACAAATGTATGCTCCTGCTCTTTGCCCTGAAAAAGGATAAAAGGAGAGGTAATCGTTAGGTCAAACAGTCCTGCTCTCTGTTACTCTGTTATAACTACAACCACAGCAATACCAAGAACCAAATAACAGATCTAGTTTGCTCCCCGAAACTGGCACTCTTTATAGCTACCTATATAAAAAGAAAGAGTTGAAATCAAGCTGCCCATTTTCTCAGCCAATATAAAATTATGCCTAAGAGGGGTCTCTCTAATTATGTGATCTCATTTCTCAGAGATACATAAAATGAGGCTTTATCTGCCATACTTTGGGATAAATGTATAATTATAATTAAAGCATAATATAAGATCTGGAAATACATATCAACAGACTTAAAAATGTCCACACTCTGTCATAGCAACCATACTCGCAAGAATCTAATTATAACAGTTAACATTCATAGGCACTTCCATAAAAATTTCACATGAATTACTTCAATGATACTATTGCTACTATCATTAGTATCAATGATACTATTGATTATTATCAATAGTATCAATGATACCCACTTATAGACAAGGAAATTGAGGCTCAAGAAATTAAACCCAAGGTCACAAACGTAATAAGAAAACCAGAATTTGAACCTAGCCACTGGGCTTCAGAGCCTACTGTTTGTAATAACTAAGCTACACTGTCTCTCTAGGAAAAAAGATTTTCTAATAAAAATTTATACCCGAAGATATTCCGTTTCATCTATACTAGTAAAATTTGGCAAAAAACCCACGAAAAGCAAAAAAGCATCCAAAACAAAAGAAATAACCAAATACCATATTTTGCTGTGTATAATGTGCTCTTGTGTATAATGAGCACCCACGTTTTTGGCCCAAACTTTCAGGGGGAAAAAAATCTTTCGTTTTAATTTTTTAATTGAAACTTTTATTTGTTTACATTTAGGTACTTGTTTTTTGTATTATAAAGGAATTTTAGCATTTATTTATTATTTTTTTCTTTTTAGCATTTATTTTTTAATGTATCATGGTACAAGAAATTTTAGTAACAAATAATTACAAAACACAAGAACAGATACAAGGTACAAGAAATTGTATGTACCAGTAACAAATTTACCATATTTACACATCATAGAAGGCTAAGAACTCTTCAGCATTGCCAAGTTCGTCCTAAGTTCAACAGAACCAATTATCATATTCCACGGTATTATTTTGCATACAGATATCGTTATTGATTTCTAGAGTTACACTTTAAATCATAAGCATAAATAAAATAATTAAAAACATTTATATAGATATGGAATTAGTACTACCCATGTATAATGTGCATCCTATTTTTCCCTCACAAATTTGGGCAAAAAAGTGCACATGACACATGGCAAAATATGGTAAATAATGGAATATTTAAAAGCTGCAGACACAAGGATGGTTCAACATATGCAAATCTATCAATGTGATACATCACATAAACAAAATAAAGGACAAAAATCATATGATTAAATCAATTGATGCACAAAAAGCATTTGACAAGATACAATATCCATTTATGATTAAAACACTTAATAAAATAGGTATAGAAGGAAAATACCTCAACATAATAAAGGCCATATACGACAAATCCTCAGCTAATCTCATAATTAATGGTGAAAAACTGAAGCTCTGCTCTACGTTCAGGAACACGACAGGGCTGTCCCCTATCACCTCTGCTTTTCAACATAGTGTTGGAAGTCCTTCCCAGAGCAATCAGGCAAGAGAAAGAAATAAAAGGCATCCAAATTGGGAATGACGAAGTTAAACTGTCACTCTTTGCAGATCACATGATGCTATATATAGAAAACCCTAAAGACTCCACCAAAAAGCTATTAGAAACAATCAACGAATACAGTAAAGTTGCCGGCTACAAAATCAACATACAAAAGTCCACTGCATTCCTATCTACTAACAATGAAATCTCAGAAAAAGAAATAAAAAAACCCAATTCCTTTTGCAATTGCATCAAAAAGAATAAAATACGTAGGAATAAACTTAACCAAGGATGTGAAAGACATAAATGCTGAAAACTATAAGACATTTTGTAAAAGAAAGTGAAGAAGACACAAAGATAAGGAAAGACATTCCATGCTCATGGATTAGAAGAAATCAACATAGTTAAAATGGCCATATTACCCAAAGCAGTATACAGATTTAATGCAATCCCCATCAAAATCCCAATGGCATTTTTTAAAGAAATAGAACAAAAAATTATCAGATTTGTTTGGAACCACAAAAGACCCTGAATAGCCAAAGCAATCTTAAGAAAAAAGAACAATACTGGAGGTATAACACTCCCTGACTTTAGCTTGTACTACAGGGCTACAATAATCAAAACAGCATGGTATTGGCAGAAAACCAGACACATAGACCAATGGAATAGAACTGAGAACACAGAAATAAAACCACATAAATATGGACAGATAATTTTTGACAAAGAAGCTAAAAACATACAATGGAGAAAAGACAGCCTCTTCAATAAATGGTGCAGGGAGAATTGGAACGCCACGTGCAAAAGACTAAAACTGGACTGCTATAATCACCATGTACCAAAATTAATTCAAAATGGATCAAAGACTTAAGCATAAGACTTGAAACAATAAATTGCATAGAAGAAAACATACGTACTAAACTTATGGACCTTGGGTTCAAAGAGCATTTTATGAATTTGACTCCAGAGGCAATGGAAGTTAAAGCTAAAATAAACGAATGGGACTATATCAAACTTAAAAGCTTCTGCAGAGCAAAAGAAACCATCGACAAAATAAAGAGGCAACCAACTGAATGGGAGAAGATCTTTGCAAATAGTGTCTCCGATAAGGGGCTGATATCCACAATATACAAGGAACTCAGGCAACTCAACAACAAAAAAACAAACACCCAAATGAAAAATGGGCAGAGGACCTGAAGAGACATTTCTCCAAAGAGGACATACAAATGGCAAATAGACATATGAAAAAATGTTCAACATCACTAATCAGAGAAATGCAAATCAAAAGCACAATGAGCTATCACCTCACCCCAGTCAGAATGGCTATCATCAACAAGACAAATAGTAACAAGTGTTGGAGAGGCTGTGGAGAAAAAGGAACCTTCATACATAGTTGGTGGGAATGCAGACTGGTACAGTTGCTATGAAGGCAGTGTGGAGGTTCCTCAAAAAATTACGAATAGAATTACCATATGACCCAGCAATCCCTCTATGGGTATCTACCCAAAAAATTTGAAAACATTTATCCATAAAGACAAGTGTGCTCCAATGTTCATTACAGCTTTATTTACGGTGGCCAAGACATGGAAACAACCAAAGTGTTCTTTGATAGATGAATGGATAAAGAAGTTGTGGTATATATACACCATGGAATACTATTTGGCGGTAAGAAAAAATGAAATAGGACCATTTGTGACAACATGGATGGATCTTGAGATTATAATGCTAAGTGCAATAAGTCAGATAGAAAAAGCAGAGAACCCTATGATTTCACTGATAAGTGGTATATAAACCAAAAACAACAAAAGAACAAGACAAACAAATGAGAAACAAAAACTCACAGACACAGGCAATAGTTTAGTGGTTACCAGAGGGTAAGGGGGGAGGGGGGTGGGAGATGAGGGTAAAGGGGATCAAATATATGGTGATGGAAGGAGAACTGACTCTGGATAGTGAACACACAATGGGATTTATAGATGATGTAATACAGAATTGTACACCTGAAATCTATGTAACTTTACTAACAATTGTCACCCCAATAAACTTTAATTAAAAAAAACCTACACAGAAAGATAAATGAAAGATGAATGAATGAATGCACTATTCATATTACAGATTATATATAGTTTAAAATGAATGAAATAGATCTATGTGGCTACACTTGTTTAGGTAAAATTAAACAAGCTGCAAAACAACCAAATACACACACACACATATATATACATATATATGTATATATATTGGTGGCCAGCTATGGGCAAGGAAGGGGCAAACTGGGGGAGGGGAGTGATACCTTAGCTGTATCAAATATACTGTTATGTATCTACTTCTAAAAGATAATTCTGAAGTAACAATATCAAAATGTGAAATCTAAATGGGTGAAGTGGATATTAACTTTATAGCTTCTTTGTACTTTTCAGCATATTTAAATTTTTACAATTTAGACTATTTTGTCATTTAAAAATATTTTATAAAGTCTACATGTAGTTTATTCATGACCTTGGTATAGGCAAATATTGTTCAATTTTAAGACACAAAAGTTACTGACTACAAAAGAAAAATTTATAAACTGTATTACATTACAATTGAAACCTCTAATTTATCCAAAAGATACTATTAAGGAAGACAAAAGGCAAACCACGGAGAACATACTTGCAACACATATATCTGACAAGAAACTAATACCCATAATATATAGAGAACTTCTTCAGTGAGGAAAAAAGCACATGACCCAATAAAAAAATGAACAAAAGACTTGAATAGGCACTTCAAAAAAGAGAATATCCAAGTATTCAATACACACATAAATGCTACACCATGTAGTCATCGGGAGAATGCAAATTAAAAATGATTCTACTAAACAGAATGGCTAAAATGAAAAAGAGAATACCAAACATTAGCAAAAAAATAAAAAAGAACAAATGAAACTCATACCCTGTAGGTGGGAGTGTCAAGATATATAAACACTTTGGAAAAGCCTGGCAGTAAGAAAGAAACCGATACACACAATTGCTTGCATATATGTATAAAATACCTTGAAAAAGATATCCAAGAAGCTAATACTGTATTAGATCAAATCTAAAATGCCATCAATTGTCTTGTAAGATGCACAATCATTTTATGGCCCAGTAAGCATTACCAATTAAATTATGACCATGTTTTCTTATCATAGAATTATATTTTGTTCTTGAAGGAGTGCCTTTAGCTTTTCATACAAGTATCATTTAATCACATATATGCTTACATAGAAAAGAAAAATATTCGTAATATTTTGTCCAATTTGCTTTTATCTATATCTATATTTGAAAAATTTATTTCTTTGCACATACTAAATTTATTTTTACTTACAATTCTGTGAGTTTTGACAAATGCATGGAGTACAGCAACCATCACCAAAATCAGGACACAGAAGAGTTCTCTCATCCCCCCAAAATTCCATGCGCTCTTCCTTTGTAATCGAGCTACCTCACTCCACCTAGTCCCAAACAAGTAGTGATCTATTCTCCATTCCCACAGGTTTCCCTTTCCCAGACTGTCATATACAGGGACTCAGTCAATCTTTTGAGTCGGGCCTCTTTCACTCACTTAGCGTAATGCATTTGAGATGCACCCATGCTTTCATGTGTATCAATCAGGAACTCGATTTAACTGAAAAAAGGGTAATCCTTAGTTTAGAAGGCTTTATTAAACAATATTATTAGACCTTTTTTATTAATCTTTTTGATTGGGTATTAAAGAGTTAAAGACACTTAAATGTAATTTTTATACAAATAAGATACATTATCAATGAAGACACAGGAATAGTTTTTATATTGTCTTTAATCTTAAGGGCAGAAAAATCGTATGCTGAGGATGGTGTGACCTGAAGCGGGAAATTATTTAAATTATTAATTATACTAAGCTCTGTGGATCTATAAAACAAGGGCCATTCCCCTCTTTAGGAATAAGTTGCCACATAACACAGTCACTGCTACGTAACGCAACGCAGTTCCTACCTGATCATCATCTTCTACTACCACCAGGGTTAATTTATTCTTCTTAAAATCCAACCTGGTTATCTTGGGCCTGTAACAATATGAGAATAATAGCCAGATTTCAAATAAATGTCCTCTAAATTAAAAAAAGAATTTGTTGTTACTTAAAGCATATTAATCATCTAACTTCTGAACTGAAAACTAGTAAGAGGGCAAACATAACCTGCACTGTCCATCAAAAAAGCCTCTGATTTAAAAAAAATATAGTTAAGAGGACAGGGAAAAAAATAGCATTTCAAAAGCAATACCACTACCAAAATTGATGCTGCACATTCACCAGGAATTACAAATGTTACATGAAAAAAAAAAACAACGAAGAAATCCATATATACGTTTATTTCATAGGCCCCCAACTATGGTATGAGATTCGACACGCCTAGTGTCGAAGCAGCAGCCCAGGAAATGGATACAGGAAAGACTATAAAGTCTTTTGAAATGTATAAAGGAAAACAAATTATTGATTAGGGCCTTCAATTCCATTTTCTACAGCAATTTCGGTTTGAGGAAATACATGACTAAAAAAACTTTTTTGAAACCTCACTTTGTGGCCCACTTTCCAATTCTATTTCCCACCTGTACTAAAATCCTAAACAACCTTGCACATTTGAATTCTGTACTTCTATGAACTGTAAATGTCAAAACAATGCAACTGTCACTGATTTTTAAATGTAACTTACATAAAATATAATCATAAAACAACTTGTTTACAAGATCTGTATGAAAACAGTAGGTAAAGAAGTATAATACCGTAGGTGGAGGAGGGGGAAGATGGAGCACTTATTTAAGTGTAACAAATACTTACATGATGCCTACTAAGTGTCAGGTACTCTTCTAAATGTTTTACATGCATTAATTCAACTGATTTCTCACCACAAGCTTATGAAGTGGTATAAAAGACGCTTTCTTTCTCTCTCCACCTAGAGCATTTTAGGGCCATGAGGCATATTCCATCTGCCCACAGGGCAAGCTGGAAGTGTCAGAGAATTAACACTCAAGGACTGGGCAACTAAATACCCCAGCTCTCTCACCCATCAAGAGACAAATGACAAAGGTGTTTCTCTCCAGTCTCTCCTAGCAGGGACATCTGGATGCGAAAACAAATGAAATACTACCTTCAACATTTTAAGGCAAAATAGTTTCAACCTAAAATTCAATTCTCAGCTCAATTTTCAAGAAAGCTTAAGAGAAGATTATACCATTTTAAGGCATCCAAGGATTCAAATAATTTACCTCCTCCATTCTTTTCTAAGGCAGCTACTTGCATATATACGTGTGTGTATACTTGTGTATATACAAATGTAGACCCAGAAAAGAGATAGCACTGGACAATGAGCTGTGAGAGCATCTGAACAGGGCTGCACGAGAGAAGTCCTTCACAGCAGGACATTCAGAGACAGCTGGCACAGGACCACTACCTGGAAGGGGAAGAGTGCAGGCAAGAGAAGTGCCAGGAGAGAGGGAATGAGAGAGGGGGCTTATGTGTCTAGGCGATGGCATTCAGTAGCAAGGGAAGGGTCTCTGCATTAGAGAGTTCTGAAGGGTAGTCGTGTTTTGCAGTCTTTCATAGCTACAAGATTTGTCCTATGTATGGCTAGTAGTTTGCAGTGGCATATGGAAACCAGACAGGTTCTAAATAGCTAAAAACATACTTATTAGGCTATGTGTAAAGCAAGTGGATGTGTAGGAATTTGAGCTAACAGCCCTGGCACGCTGTGGAAGAAGTAAACAACATAGGGGTCAACATACAGGGGTCATCCTCAGCCCACATATATAATACCAGTACACTACTAAAGTCTGTACCCCACTTCTGACACAGACAATAATGTAAACAGTATTTCCTGATTTCTAGCTTTCAGGACCAACTAGACAAAACCTGAAGAACTTAATTATGGTCATGAAATCTAAGACATCTATCCTTGCTGTAAAAGTAAAACACAAATACAATTTAAAAGTTTGGGTGATAGAAGTTGGGACACAGAAAGAGAAGCATAGCTTAAAAGGAGGAGTAAAAGAGTATCTTCCTTTTACACAATAAGGAGTAGGGAGTCAAGATTGTGGAACAAGAAATACTAAAAACAGTAACATAATTAGATGATGGGAATTAAGTGCCCATGTGAACATTTAATACATAAACATGATATTTATATTAAAACATGTAATTTGAAATAACTTGAAACTAATGGAAAATATGGATAGAAGTTTTAAAAATTGCCTGTGAGGAGTGGAACTAAAGATGGGTAGGAATATGACCGGAGACAGTTCCAATTCATTTACAAGTTTTTCAGCACTACCGTATTTGATTTCCAAATTCTATTTTATGTACTAACTTCATGTAAATGAAGTTATATGAAGTTTTCTATCTACATATTAAAAAAACCAAAACCAACAGATAGATATCTTTGACATTAACTCTGCTTACCAAAAAAATAAGCCAATTTTGGTCTCTCCTTCAAAAACAAGGACTCCTGTTGGGGTTAGTCCCAAGCTATAGTCATTTCCGTCTCTAGCCTAATTTAAGGAAAGCAAAATGTGTTAGCTTTATTTGCACAAAACAGGTTTCACATTTTCATGCAACTGTTTAATTTTATTTTTACATTGAATTATATTAATTATATACAGGTGATATTAATATGCAAGTTTTTTTTTAACAATTACAATATTCAAAATAACATTCTCAGGGTTATTCATGTATACGTTTAATTTGCAGCAACTGTTGAGGTATGTCTTTATGAAAATAGTTATACTCCCACTACAAAGAAAGCTCTTTCCATATTCTTCCTATATTCTACTCAACACTTAAATCACAAATTAAAAAACACACACAAAAAACTGTCTTTGTGGGAAAATTTAGCTACTTAAACTGAAAGTAACTTAAATCACTACACAAGTTATAATACAGCTTACCAAAGTCGTCTTAAGATACAAATTTTCAAGTTTGCTTCCTAAATTATTTTAATTTTTTATAGAGCCTACTCAGCTTACATGATATAAAATTATACGAATATGAAGTGAAAGGATAAAAAGTGGTTTAAAAAAACTACCAAAAAAAACCACACAGCTTAAAAGAACATACATACCTTTTTTGGAGATTTGGGTTGTTTCTCTTCTTTCTTATAAACAACCTTTATGTGAGGCTCACACATCTAGAGTACCCACCGCCAGCCCATGAACCTCCGCGGCCTCTCTCATATTGAAAAATTCCATAGTCACCTTGAATCTTGAAGGAATACGTTTTTTAAAAAGTATCACAACACAGTGCTTACCTTGACCACATGCATATCAACCCCATACATTTCTAGCCATTTGGCTTTATTCAGATAATTGGTTTCAGCTTGTGCTGGTGTCTGACCTCTGAAATAAAAAATAACAATTTTAAAAATAATAACATATGTAAAATGAATTCTGTACCATGTATAGAAATAGAAGAAAACAAATATGAGATCACTATGATGGTGATGTTAAAGAAAGTGTGAGCAAATGTCAAGTACCTGTATTCCTTCCATTTCTCAAAAATAGCCAGCTCCATCTCTTCAGTCTGAATGGGCAGGAACCTGAACTCAGATACAAGCTCCGGACTGTGCTCAGCAAGATCATAGTCACCAAGTTCAGCTGAAAACGTAAGTTTCACCTAGTTATATTTAGTTAATAACTTTATTTCCTGCTGAATCTTTCTTCAAAACCAATTTTACTAATAAATATCGCTAGTATTAGAAAGATTCTTTCTTAAACAACCAGGAATTCATAATACCCAAACCATTCCCAAAAATAAATCTAGCTTAGACTAACGACTCATCTGCCTATACACACAAATTACATATTTGTGATTGGTGGTGTACTTCCAATTAAATGTCTTTGATTTACTCATACCTTATAATGCTTAGCCTTTGAAAACCTTTTTCTAGACTTCCACAGAGAAATACCTTTTGACCTTATAATGAATAAATAAGAGATTTGTCAATCCTTAACAATTAGCTGGTATCTTTAAGAATCTAATATGCACAGAGCATGACATCATATACCACTACAAGACATGGTCTCTGTCCTCCTGGAACTTTGGATTACGAATCTTAAAGAACTAACAAAGAGTAATTGCTAAAATTTGGGGAGAAGGAAAGCAGTAGGAAAAGAACTAGACAATGCACAAACATTTATGTACTTATCTGTGGTTATCTCTGACCTGTGGGTCTAGGGAAGAAGGGGAAACATTCTAATGTTCTATACTTTATAACATTTTCCCTTAAAAGAACATTTTACTCATATTATTCCATTTTTATAAAAAAATCTAGCTGTGGAGAGAAAAAATATACATGAGAATTACCTTGAAATAATCATAAAAATGGTGATAACATTATTTATTGAGCACCTTGGAAAATATTACTGCACTGCTTTATTGCTGAAGAAATTGTTCTTCTGTTTGGACTACAATGTCTTTAAGAAGTGCCAAATCAAATATGCTACATAGTCACATCCAGGATATACACTACAATGGTACAGCAAAATTGAACTTGTGAGTATGAGGAAAAGCTAATAAAAATTATTCTAATAAAATGTAAAATCATATATGAGAAACAAGGAGCTCTTTTTATGAAGATTGGAGAAACACTTCAGCAAATTTATTCTTAAAGTCTTAATAGAATTTGGTAAACTATCAGACATGGGACAGAGATATATAAGACGTAACATGAAATTTGGAAGAATCCAAATTAATGGCACCACTGATTAAAGAGCAAGTAAGAAAGAAATTTTATTTAGGAAAAAAAATGTAAGTAGGGTTAAGAGATAATATAACAGTCACATGCATGAATCAAGCAGTAAGTATTTAGTGAGCAATACTTTGAACAGTGTTTTGTTAAATACACAAAAATGTATAAAAACCATATTTTTAAGAAGCATATACTTTGCCTATCATGAAAATTACACGAGACAAAGATAGACTATAAGATGAAATAAATGGTGTAACACAGATATTGGAAATGACAGCTTTTTAGTAGATCCAAGTTTTGGAATTAACAACATATAGGAATTTTTAAAAACGTAAAAAATGTGCTTTCAAGAAAGATGCAGGAAATTATATACTTTTGATCATTACAATATAGATAAAGGAATGTCATTTTTCCCAACTAGTTGATAGTCAGTAAATAAAAAAAGTTTTAATTTTATAGCCAGACTAGAACAATGGACGGAGGTAGGTAGATAACAATTTATATTAGTGGCATATTTTTGAAGTACAGAAATCTCCTCCTGTCACTAACTTGTCTATCATTAGGAAAATAGGCTTTCTTAAATAGTAGAAGCACAAAATGAGCAAAATATTAGATTTACCATAAAATGTTAAATATTTAGTCATTATTATCTATACAATGGCAAATAAATACTACTGATCTAAGAGGGGTTGAGGATAAATATGGAAATCACTCCTCAAAAAGCATAAATTATAATCAGAATATTTCTTTCCATTTTATGAACAAAGATTGAAATTCTAGTTTTACTAAAATGTCAATTTTTCAGAAGAAAATGCTTACGTTTAACCATATTTGATCAGTGTAACAAGGTACCAAAAAAATGAGATTTTTATTAATCTCATTTATTGGAAAACCCTTTTTTTATCCTTTAAAATAACCATCGGGAATTTTTAAACACTCTATTTCTTTCATGGATTCACTTAAGAGTAAGACTAAATGCAACCATGTGGTTATTGCAACAACTTACTAATATATTAATGTACTCTCTTTAAGGAGAAAAATTAGCCGAGGGTCCAGTTATAACATTTACTGAATAATCAAGGAGACAGCAATTTTTATTTGAAAACATTATAGATGGAAAAGGAGTAAATAAAGTAAAAGGGAAGAAAAAAAGGCAATGTTCTAAAAGAAGTGTAAAGATAAGTCAGAGTTGGATACTGATACAAATTACACAAAAACAGTGTTTCTCTTCTTGCACATCATTTTGAATCTTTTGAAATTCTCTAACTGAACACACGCTAGAGGAATTATGCTTTACTCCCAACAGTCAACATGAAAATTGCTTACCTTGAAGATTATAAGCTGCCAACTGAACTGCTGTATCAAAGGGACATTCTAATCTGAAACCAAAACACAAATTTGTTAAACAAGTCGATTTTACAGCCTTCATTTTAAGGTAAATGGAATTGCATACTTTACATTGACCATTTATTTTTCATACTTAACTACGAATTTATTTTTCAAAAATATTTTTCAACTACTCAAGAAAACGTGGTTTACCTTAAGCAACTAATACTCACTTTCCACTGAGAATATCTTGTCTTAACTGAAGAACAAATAAATACCTAAGAAAAACAAAAAGCACAAATTTAACTAAACAGAACAATCTACTGTAAAAATAATCCTACTCTTCTAATTTGAGAAGAAACATTCTTATAGAATTGTATCCACAATAAAGTCTGTAGGGGGGAGGGGAAGGAGGCAATAAGTATCAGGATGGTAGCATGTCCACAAGGTAACAGCAAGAAATGATAGGCCACAAAGTACAGTACAGACAAAAGGTTTAAGGCAAATTACTGAGAACGAGCTCTGTGAGCTGAGTTAACTTTACTCTGACAACGCAGCGACCTCATATGTGAAGGGACACAAGCATGTATATAACTATAGACTACAGCTATAATCTCATTGGCAGAATAGTCAAGAGGAAATCAGTAGTTTACTCACTAAATAGTATGTTGAATGAGTCTTGGATTTGCAATACAGTCAATGAGAAAGTACCAAGGAGGCAGGAAAATGTAAAAATGAGTATATATAACCTACTTAAAGCTTATCCAAAACTATTCAAATCAGAATCGCACATTTTTCATTAATCAATGGCACTTAATAGGTAAATAAAATCAGGAGCCAACTAAAATAACCTCCCAGTGGCCAAAGATAGATCATTTTGAACATCAATAAATATAGTGCTAATGTGTTGAAACACATCAGTCTTTTTAAAAAATCCATCAGTTGATAATGATACTTAAAAAAAAAAGAACTCACTAGTTACCTTTGGAGGACTCTAGGGAAAACTAGAGTTGAAAACTGATAAATAGAATAAAAGAAGAATAAATAGAAGAAAAGAATCTTACACGAAAAAGCACTGTCCCAAAATGAAATTGTCTGAGGTCTTGTTACCAGGGGCAAGAAATCCACTTCATTAGCTGTCTATAAACTGAAAGAATTATAAAGACAATATCCTAATATTTTAGCTAGCCTGACCAAACTTTAACTGTGTACAACTCTAGATAGTGGTCTTACCGGGTTAGCTCTTCACGAAGATTATTTGGTTCTGAGGAATAAAATTTAACTCGAAAATGCAGACAATAGGGTGAACCAACTGCCAAAAAAAAAAAAAAAAAAAAAAAAAGCTTTAATTTTTTTCATAACTACTTAAATAGTAAGAATTTTCAGTCAGTAAATTTGTCAAAATCCACTAAAGTGGGGACAGAAGATAACAGGTTATTGTGACAATATTTCAGGTTATAATGTAGGCTTGATTAAACCTAACACAAAAAGATGAATCAATAGTTTTTTTAAATGTACCAACCATCACATAGCAGTCTGTCCTCCCAAGAATAGATAGCTCTAAATTAATTCTAACAGTTCAGGGCCAAATACATCAAATAAAAAAGTCCTGACTGTGCAATCTAACAGCCCTAAAACTCTGCGGAGCTGTATTTCTTGAGAGCACAAAGGAATGCCTGTTATTAATTGCCCATGGCAAATCCTCCCACACACTTTCCAGTTCACTTCACCTACTCTGATAACCTCTATATTCTCAGTTATCCCATTATTTTGTAAATACAAGAGTTGGGGTGCCTTGAAAACTGTTACTACACAGGACAACATGGATTATGCATTGAACACTGGTATTTTCCCGACTATTGCTAGGAATAACACTGATGTTTTATGTGAATTGCCTCATTTCACTATTCTTAATTTTTTTAAAAAAAACTACAACCTTAAAGTCTCAAAATATTTTCTAGAGCAGGGCACATGCCAAAAAGGAAAATTCTAACATAAGAAATTACTAAATAAAAGTTAAGCATCTCATGGGTACTCAATCTCATTTGCAAGCTGCAAGCCTTTCTCTTGGAAACAAACCGTAAGGCACTTGAATCTAATTACCATCAATCCTGTATAACTTAGGGTCAGTACAGGAGATTGAAATTGTTTTTAGAAAGTAGAGATGCTAAGAAATTCATCTGAAACATGAATTTCTTATGTCCTCACTATTAGGAATCAATTATTAATATATAATTGCATATAATTCAATTTCCTTTTTTTCCCACAATTTTTTTCAACTTACTTTTAACTTGCTTTTTGATGCTCTTTGTACTATCCAACCAATGCTGAAAACAAAAACAAAAATTAATCAGTTTTCCAGCAGATGACAAAACTTAACATTTTAATTACTAAAAGTTCATTTTCATCATGCTTTTATTGATAACCACAAGGAAATATTTCATGAGAAAAAGGTGAGAGAGGAAATGAGAGGGCTATCTAACCAACATCGCCATGAGCTTACGTGTGATGCAGATGAGCAAAAAAAGACCTAAATCCAGATCTATGATTTCTGAGAACATTACCTTTGCTCTCTCAGCAACAAAGATGACATTCTAAATTTTGCCCTTGGTTTTCCTCAGATCTTAGGCTCTTTCAAAACTTAAAATTCAAAACTTAAAATTAAACAGAAGGCATCCTCATATTCCAGTGCCTGATTCATTATTAAAATAAAAATGTAAGATTTATTCACAGATCATAACGCCAAATTAAGTAAAATAACAAAATAGACACTATTCAGAAGACCTTGCACAATAAAATTATATTTTTCTCATAACCAAGGCCATATCTATTGAATGAAGCAGGCTTTGCTCCTTTGTTTTACAAGTAAAAAATGTTAACATTGTGACTAGCACACTTCTGGTTTCATGAATAACAACAGCCTTTTGATTTCTGTAACCTTCTCACTCTGAGATGTCCTTAACACATAGACCTGAGAACCCATTCCAGAGACTTCCACTGATAAACCCATTGCCAGAGTTCACTTCTTTTTATTAATCCCTTTATACCACCAAGTCCTAACAGTGACAGGAAGCACTCACCCCATTAAGATATACATAGGTAATTGTGTTCTCTCCAGCATGCCTACAATTCCAAGCACCCAAAACGACAGGAGTGCTCTTCTGCTCACTAGCGCAGAGCTAAGGAATCCAGTTTCAGAAATCCAGATAGAAGAGTGGGTAAACAAGGCTGCATTGTTAACAGACTTGTAACCATTTGCTTTTCTTGCCAATTATTTGCCTAGCCTCTTCCCTCCAGGCTCTCCCAAGATCCAACAGTGAAATTCACAGAACTAGCTGTATGCAAAGTACCTCTGCACATTGAAGTAAGACAGTCAGTAAACATTTCAAAAAGCAATGAAATAGTATACAATATTTTCTCTAGATTCCATGTGTGTAGGCTACTTAGCCTTTTAATAAATTCAGTTGGACATGCACTTTTAAGCATATTTCAATCTAGCAAATGTTCACTTTATACAGACCTCCATTAATAGAACGCTAGGCTAGCCAATAGGCAAGAACACAATTCAATCTACTTTTTTTTAAAAAATAGTTTTATTGGGGAATATTAAGGAATAGTGTGTTTCTCCAGGGCCCATCAGCTTCACGTCGTTGTCCTTCACTGGCCTATGTGGGAATCGAACCAGCAACCCTGTTGGTCAGAGCTCACACTCTAACCAACTGAGCCATCTGGCCCCCTCAATCTACTTTGTATTAGAAAAGATTTCAGCCTAGGAGAGCAAAAATTCCATCTACCATGGTCAAGCCCAACAATCCAATATCCAAAACTCCCAGATTTAATTGTGCAAAATACCTAATACAGTCTGATGCCGATCAACTACTCAGTGTGAAATCAAAGTAGTGCTCATGCTCCAGACTGTTTTCTCCCCACAACTGTGGATAGGGAGCTACCCTGTCTTCAGGTTTTATCTAGCGTGTTTCCCCGAAAATAAGACCTAGCCGGACCATCAGCTCTAATGCGTCTTTTGGAGCAAAAATTAATATAGGACCTGATATTATGTTATGTTATGTTATATTATATTATATTATACCGGGTCTTATATTAATTTTTGCTCCAAAAGACACATTAGATCTGACGGTCCGGCTAGGTCTTATTTTCGGGGAAACACGGTAAGTCAGAGAACGTTAAGACAATCTATATATCCAACAATAGTAAACTAGTTAAATAATGTATTTCAATATGATAGAACACCACGCAACAATTAAAATGAATGAAAGCAATACTTAAGGATCTGAAAAATTACTTAAAATATATTGTTAAATTTGAAAAGGCAGGTTACAAAATACAAATAATTTTGTCAAAATATACAAATTTGTATATATAAAATGCATTTTCTTTTGGACTAAGACAATCTATAACAAAACAGTAACCAATGTTATCTGAGGTAGTTAAGATTGTTGGTGATAATTTTTCCTTGTTGTTTCCTGTAATTTCAATTTACTCTACCATGAGCACAGACTGAAAACAATCATGAACCCCCTTATTTTAATATTTTATATAATATACTCACACAGTTTTATTTTTTGGCAATATTAAAAGGTATATAATAAACAGTCCCTTCAACCCCTGCAATAAGCTCCCCCACCATATACCTAATTTCTATCACCACATGCTCACCCCACCCCCCTCAAGGTGTTAGCGGTTTCTGATTCCTTCCAGAGTTTCCTTAAACAAAGAAGAAAAGAAGTGTGTGTGTGTATGCGAGTCTAAGTGTGTGCTGGTAAAGAGTAAAGAACATTAACAATAGACGGAAAATCAACAGGCTAAATATAAATTTTGACAGAATAAACTTTGAAGTGTATAAAGGAAACATTAATACCAGATAATACAAGATAGACCATTTATTACTTCAAGAACAACCTAAAGTCCTTCTTAAATAGTTATGTTAAATTTCTTCCAGTTTAAGAAACTTAGGGCTAGTCTCATAAATACTCCTTTAATCTCTAATTTGTACCCTACTATTTTTTAAGAAGCACATTAAACATAAAAGCATCCCAGTGAGATAAAGGATCAGAGTTTTCTCCCAAATAGGCATTTTAATAATATCTTTTCTACCTGCAAGTAATAACATCTAGTATCTGCACTCTTTTAAAACAACCCAAAATTCAGATGAAGCATCAAGCACATTTTAAAGTGAAAATTTAGGAGCTGGGGGAGTTCTGAGTGACATTCTTCTGGGGAAGGTCTGAGTTCATGTTGGTATATTCTCCAGTCTGTTTTCTTTCATCTCCTCCACATTCCAAGCCCAGGGACTGGAAAATTCAGAGCTCAGAGACAGGCACTGATAGTACTTCCCTTGATTCAGGACCTTCAGGAGTTGAGTTTAAATTACATTAGAAGATAAAGGTAAGAACATACAGATATAGATTCTTGGATGTTTAGTGCGAAACTAATGTGGTTCTGTTTCCTCATGGTAGTTGAAAAAGGAAACAAACCCCCTTCTAATCTCCTACTTTTAAAGTTTGGTTGATAAACTTATCAAAGGATGTACAAAGCCACATTTCTTTCCATTCTATTACACTAGGCATGAAAGAACAATGATTGACTTGTATGTCTTAAAATATAAATAATATGCAATCACAAACACAACAGATATAACTAAACCAAACAAAGACTCACCTAGGGAACTTCCAAAACACTAACATACACACACCCTCATTCCAGCCCCTATAGCCAAACGGTCTATAAACATCTCATCAAATGACTGAGCCCTGACTTCTAACTGCCTACATGGCTCTGCTGAAGAAAGACACCAGTACTTCTCAAAGAGCAAAGAGCTTAAGGCAGAGAAATGTTAACCATCTTTAAAAACAATTGCCTCTGCAAAAAATACTTTTGTGAGGAAGAAGCTTATGCTCTGAATTAAAGATTTGTTTTGAAGCAAATTTTAACATTTTAAACAGTTAACAAAACGTTTTTAAAAATCTATATGAAAACAGGACCAATATATTGCATTGCTGAAATCTAACTGAAAGCATTTCAATTTGGTCTAGATTCCATTATAAATTCTTCCTGGGTGATTACCTTTTTGGCATTGGTGTATTATAAGAAATTCCAATGAAGACTGAGATGAGCCATTAAAATATATTTTCCACTGTGCCTTTCTGTGCATTACTACTATACTCTTTTAGGATTCTTGCAGAAATGTAGGTAAATTAGGTAGATTATGTATTCACTCTCCAGAAATATATTCTCTCTCCAGAAATAAAGCACATAATCTATTTTGGAAATACCCTTTTTTACAGATCCTCCTATTTAGCAAATGTGTCTGTTACAATAATATACATATATATTTAACATATACATATTTATTTTTATATTTTTTCATTTCTCACTACTTATGGAATCCTATTGTTGTGTTAACTTCTCAGTTACAATCCAATCCACTCATCTGCCAACAGTGATAATTATTACCTCCTCTTTTCTAACCTTTATAACTTCTATAACTGCATTTGCTGGTACTATTATGAAATTAAACAGCATTGGTAATAATGGGCGTCTTTGTCCCCTTCCTGTCTTTAGTATGAATGCTACTAATTGTTTCTCTATTAACCTATGGTTACACCTTTTTTAAATATAAAAATCATTATAGAAAGAGAGTGGAACCACTGAGCAAGCAACAGATCTGTTCTTTATAGGTGCTGCCTGTTGGGCCACCTGTCTGCCCTGCACCCACCCCCACCCCTGAATATGGACACACCTTTCAAAGGTTGGCTAGACCTACATAGATAGAAATGTTGATTCCATACAGGCCAAAGTTCACTAGGTTTATTCAAGGTGCTGTGGGCTAGGAAGAAGAGCTTTAACAGGACACAAAACAGAAACAAACAAACAAACAAACCACATAAGAATTCTAGAGTATTATTACCTACCTGCACAACCTCAGATGAGTGAAGTCAGCAAGCCGCACTGGCAGCTTACCACATCATGCCTACAGTACGTGAAACAGCTGGATTCTAAACCTGGAACAAGAGTTGCCTCTTGCCTTAGCTCAATGATCTTGGCTTTGCTGTCAAGGGGATATACTGTTGCAGCCTCCAGCTTTGTACTCTTAAAACATTTACTCAGTGTTCCACTACACAAGTGTTTTCTAGCTCTCAGCTTTGGATCTAACACCTCTATTTCCGTGTGTGCCGAGTACTGTCTTTAAAATTAAATGCCCTACTGTACATGTGTGGGGGCGGGGGTATATGGGAAATCTCTGTACCTTCCCCTCAATTTTGCTGTGAACCTAAAACTGCTCTAAAAATAGTCAGAATTTAAAAATAAACATGGATTAACCAAGAAAAAAAAATTAAATGCCATAGACTTCAACTAATCAAGTTACTCATCTTTCTTCTGTGGTAAAGATTTCAATCTTATTGAATGTAGCTTCACTTAAGTGTACGATAAAGCAAGAACAGCATAAATGAAGGGTTAACCTGTTCCGCACTGGCACACATCACATCAAATCACATTCCATTGCCAAAAGCAAGTCACATGGCCAAACCTGGTATCAACTGAGCAAGAAAAGTATAATCCCCAGCAGAGGCAGGAAACAAACAATCCCATGACAGAACATGTACAAATAAGTTATATCAACTGATTCTGAATCATCCCTGCATTTCTGAGAATAAACATCACCTAATGATAATGCATTATTTATACTTTCAATACGCTACTGAATACAATGTGCTGACATTTAGGATTTTTACACGGAAAACAGGGAAGTTTAAAATATTATATGAAACAAACCAATAAAAGCTATCAACTCAATTTGACAAAAAGGCAAACTATAATTACTACTGACATGTTCAAGTTCTTTTTCTTTTTCCAAATATTAAGAGAAATGCCACTTGTGTTTTGCTTTTTCTGAAACATAAGTGCCTACAATCTACGTAACTCATTCCTCTTGAAAAACCAGACTGGAGTAGTTACAATTCTAAGTTCTAAATATGAACTTTACAAAACTTCACCAAACAGAGGTCACAAACATATAGGTCAAAAGGTTGAATCTTGGTCCAGAGACATGTTTTGTTTGGCCCACACTATATTTTTCTTGTTCTTTTAAAATTAATTTTATTGGGGCCAGCCTGGTGGCTCAGGCAGTTAGAGATCCATGCTCCTAACTCCGAAGGCTGCCGGTTCGATTCCCACATGGGCCAGTGGTCTCTCAACCACAAGGTTGCCGGTTCAACTCCTCGAGTCCCACAAGGGATGGTGGGCAGCGCCCCCTGCAACTAAGATTGAACACAGTGCCTTGAGCTGAGCTGCCCCTGAGCTCCCGGATGGCTTAGTTCGTTGGAGCGCGTCCTCTCAACTACAAGGTTGCCGGTTCGAGTCCCGCAAGGGATGGTGGGCTGCGCCCCCTGCAACTAGCAATGGCAACTGGACCTGGAGCTGAGCTGCGCCCTCCACAACTAAGACTGCAAGGACAACAACTTAACTTGGAAAAAAGTCCTGAAAGTACACACTGTTAACCAATAAAGTCCTGTTCCCCTTCCCTAATAAAATCGTAAAAAAAAAAAATTATTATGAAATATTCACAGAAAGTTGCAATGATAATAGCAAGAGGTCCCTGTGTGCCCTTCCCCCAATGCTTACATCTTACATAACTATAGTACAATATTAAAATCAAGAAACTGACATTGGTACAATGTGTATACAGTAAGTACTCACTTCACATTGTTAATAGGTTCTTGAAAACTGTAACTTCAAGCAAAATGATGTATCATGAAATCAATTTTACTATAGCCTGATTCATATAAACAAGAGTTAGTTCCCACATACTTAGTTGTGGTCACAAAAACCTCACCAAACTTCTAAATAAAGACCCCAAACACTTCTAAAAGACTGAAGTACATGTGAGGTATACATACACTTAAGAAAGATTAATAAAAACAAGATAATTATTTTCCAACATGCTTATTCCAGTTCAGGGTCTCGGGCGGCCAGGGCCTGTCCCGGCAGCTCAAGGCAGGACCCCCCTGGACAGGACGCCCTGGCATCGCAGGGTGTGTTCACACACATCCACACACTCACTGAGACTGGCACAAGTTAGACACGCCAGTTCACACAATGTGCACAGCTTCAGGATGTGGGAGGAAACCGGAGTCCCTGGAGGAATCCCACACAGACAAGGGGAGAAGGTGCACACTCCACATAGACAGTGGTCCCGGCTGGCAGTTGTTTTTCTTTTTTTACTCATCAATATTAGAATGAAATGATACTATGAGGATGTGCTGTAAACAGTTCACTTTACCATACGTTTAGATTCCTGTAACTCAGGCCACAATGAAGAGAAAGCATTCTATTATCACAAAGAATGCTCTCATATTACTCTTTTCCAGTCACACCCACCGGCTACCTCCAATATCCTTACACCCTGGCAACCATTAATTTGATCTCCAGTTCTTTAATTTTGTTATTTCAAGAATGTTATATAAATGGAATCACATAGTGTGTGACCTTCTGAGATTGCCTGTTTTCACTCAGCATAATGCCCCTGAAATCCATCTAATTGTGTATCAATAGATTTTTCTTTTCTATTACTGAGTAGTACTCCACCGTATAACAGTGTCAGCTTGTTTAATTATTTACCTACTATAAGACAGTTTGAGTTCTCCAAATATTTTACTATTATAAATAAAGTGGCTATGAACAATCATGCACAGCTTTTTCTGAGGAAATAAGTTATCATTCCTCTGGGATAAATGGCCAGGCATATAATGCTGAGTCATATGGTAAGTGTATGTTTAGTTTTTTCAGAAACTGCCAGATTATTTTTCATAGTGGCGCTCTCCCATTTTTATATTCCGGAAACCAATACATGAGAGATTCCTTTCCCACATCCTCAGCAGCACTGAGTTGTCACTATTTATTTCAGATGTTCTAATAGATGAGTAGTGATGCTGTCTCACCAAGACCTTAATTTGCATTTCCCTTTTGTCTAGTGACGTTTAACATCTTTCATGTGTTTATTTGCCACATTATATCCTCTTTGTTAAAATGTCTCATGCCTTTTGTCCGTTTTCTAATTGGATTGTTTTATTTTCTAACTGTTGAGTTGAGGAGTTCTTCATATATGCTACGTATGAGTTCCCTGTCAGATACTTGGCTTGCAAAGACCCTCTTAACAGGGTCTTTCCAAGAACAAATGGTTCTAATTTTCATCAAGTCCATTTTATCAATTTAAAAAAAAAAAGGACCGTGTTTTTGATGTCATACCTAATAATTCTCTAAGCCCTAGGTCCCAAAGATTTTCTCTTGTGCATTTTTCTCTAAGTTTTATAGTCTTGCATTTTACATTTGTATTCATTGTCTATTTTAAGTTTATCTTTGTACAGATACACGGTTTAGGTCAGGTTTGGGGTTTTTTTGCCTGATAACCAATTGCTCCAGCATCACTATTGAGACTATACTTCTTCCATTGAATTACTGTGGTGTCTTTGTCAAAATTGTTGTTCATACTTGTGTAGGTCTATTTCTGGGTTCCCTATTTTGTTCCATTAATCTGTGTGTCTATGGCTCTGCCAATACCACACAGCCTTGATTACAGTAGTTACCAAGTAAGTTTTGAAGCTGGGTAGAGCAATCTCTCCCACTTTATTTCTCTTTTTCAAAATTCTACTCTAGTCTTTCCATAAATTTTAAAATAATCCAGTCTACATCTATAAAAAGTTTGTGGGAACTTTGATACAAATTGCATTAAAATTCTATACCAATTAGGGAAGACTGACATTTTACTTTGTCGTCTTCGAATTCATGCACACGGTACGTATCCCCACTTATTCAGCTCTTTTTTATTTCTTTCATTAGCCACATTTTCAAAACGTTTTAACCAATTTTTTTAAAGTGGAAGATTTATGTAAAAAAATCTAGATTTCCAAGGTTCTCTTGAAATACCTGAAGATCCAGCAACGACATCTGGCAACAAATGGCTGTAATCAGGTACCGTGTTTCCCCCAAAATAAAACCTCGTCAGACCATCAGCTCTAATGCGTCTTTTGGAGCAAAAATTAATAGAAAACCTGGTGTTATTTTAATATATGACTGGGTATGATACGATATGATATATGACATGATATGATATGATACCCGGTCTTATATAACATAAGACCGGGTCTTATATTAATTTTTGTTCCAAAAGACACATTAGAGCTGATGGTCCGGCTAGGTCTTATTTTGGGGGAAACACAGTAGTACCTGTCCCCATAACACCTGTTTGGAGGGAAAAGTGATATGCTCCCTAGCTCACCCAATTCCTCTTCCAATCCTTTTTGATCTTTAACAGCCTGTTATATGTCACCTACGATTTATGATCTTGCTATATTTTTCTGTATAGATCACTATCAAGAATGGAGCATGATTCAAAAAAAAAAGGAGAGAAAAACCGTACTTCTTGAAAGTAAATAACACTCCTATGTCTTTAATATGCACTCCAACTTGGTTCCCTTCTTTTGTTCTCCTGCCTGATCCCTGTACACATTTGATTTTAAGACTGAAAATTGTTCCTTCAAAATAAATCATACATGTCCTCTAGCAAACTGTTACATTTAATTCCCCAACTATTTTGTAAAGTCTTATTACAAAAACCTAAAAACATTTAGTATCAAAAGGAGAACTTCTTCTTGCCTGGCTTAAGATATATTACTTCCACACTGGAAAGTTCTATTATTCAAGAAAATAACCCCAAATCATTTTTTTTTAACCACTGATATTGGTAGTTCTGCTGTCAGAAGGCAACTCTTTACACATTCTGTTAATTTTATGAGAGAAGCAGTTTCCTCATATCCTTCAAGAAATATTCTATTACCATAAAAATTTTTAAAGTCATACAATGAGATTTAATAGCCAAGTTTTCATAAACAGTATAAATGATTACAAATTTCCAAAAACCCTACTTATTATCATAAAGACTTAAAGAAAAAACACACAAATGAATATACCACCATGGGTTTTCCCTTAAGCTACAGTTATTTATTTGCTAAATAAAGTTATTAATCAAGAGTCCATAGGTGGGCTGCAGGAACACTTGAATTACCTATATATGTACACAGAATGCTATGTGCACATGCATTTTTCTAGTGAAAGCATCCACACATTTCATCATCGTAAAGTAACTCAAGGCTTAAGGTGGTCACTGGACTCTATAAAAGGATACTAAATTAAGTTTAGATTTGAAAGCAGAGGATGGGGCAGTAAAAACAAGAGTGCCTAGTATCCAGAATAGTAGTTTAAATCCATTATTCCAATACCTAATCCAATAAATTGCCTTTTGGCTCTCTAAAGTGGTCTGGTTTAAAAACTGTTCAAGAAACAAATAAAAAGTCTGAATATACCTGTAACAAGTAAATCTTCAACAAAATACTAGCAAATCAAATTAAGCAATATAAAAAGGATTATATACCATGACCAAGTCAGATTTATCCCAGAAAAGCAAGGTTGGTTCAATAAACAATACAAATAAATCCATTAACATACCACATTAATATTATACAGGAAATAAACCACATGATTCTCTCAATAGAGGCATTTGACAAAACCCAACACTCTTGCATGAGGAAAACGTGCAACAAAATAGGAATAGAAAGAGAACTTCCTCAGTAATAAAAAGCATCTATAAAAATCCCACAGGTAATACACTTAATGATGAAAGACTGAACAGTTTCCCCTTAAGACAAGGAACAACACAAGAATGTCCACTCTCACCACCTCCATTCAACATTCTACTCAATATTCTAGCCAGGGACCTTAGGCAAGAAAAAGAAATAAAAGATATTCAAATTAGAAAGGAATAAGTAAAACTATGTCCTTTTGCATATGACATGGTCCTCTACGTAAAATACGTTAAAACAAACAAGGTGAGCAAGATTGCAAGGTGAAAGATAAACATACAAAAGTGAATTCTATTTACTTGAAATGAACAATCAAGAAAAAAATTACTGGAGGTTTCCAGTCAAGATGGCGAGGTAGGTAAACACTGTACTTGCCTCCTCTCACGACCACATCAAATTTACAACTAAACTACAGAATAGCCATCATTAACAATCACCTTACGGACAGCTGAACAGAAATCCTGCAACTAAGGACATACAGGAAAAGCCACTTTGAGACTGATACCGTGTTTCCCCCAAAATTGAGACCTAACCGGAAAATGAGCCCTAGCATAATTTTTCAGGATGACATCCCCTGAACATAAGCCCTAATGCACCTTTTGGAGCAAAAATTAATATAAGACCTGGTCTTATTTTCAGGGAAACATGGTAGGACGGGCGCAGACGTAGAATGGGCTGGTCACACACCCATGTGTGGCATTTAAAAATCGGCAGGGATATCTTAGCTGCAGAGGTCCCCCAGGGAGCGAGGGGTCCCAGACCCAGACCAGGCTTCCCAGTGCAGGGTTTCAGGGCTGAGAACTCCCCATAACTTCTGGCTCTGAAAACCAGTGGAGATTGTGACTGAGTGAGACAGAGGACTGCTTGAGTTGCAGGCTTTCCTCTCAGAGGGCCCATGAGCAGACATAACTCAATGACGGGCTCACTCGCTCTGAGCTCCTACTCTGGGGCAGCAGCTTCAGAGATGCCCGGAACACACAGGAAGTTACTGAATTGTCTGGCTTCAGGGCGAGGGCTGGAATGGCAGCTTTCTCCCAGCCAGAAGGGCTGGCAGAATCCATTGCTTCTTTATTGAGCCCTTTCTCATCCCACTGTGCAGGTGCCTTATCTGAGGCTCCATCAACCTAGTTAACTCCATTTGCCCCAACCTGGGGATTCCAAGACCATTCCCCATCCAATTTGAGGACCCACATAAGCAGATTCCACTGGTTTTTCCATACAGTCAACCTGCCTTGGATCATGCTGTGGATTTTCCTAAAATCTCTCAAATGTTCACAAACCCCTAACAAGCAGCATCTGGCCTTGGCCTGTGCCATACCTCTTGCTGAGCAGCCCCAAACCTGGCACTGGCAGCAGCTGGCCTTGGTTCAAGGCACCTCTCAGCCCAGGGAAGGTGGTGGTCATCTGCAAACTGCTTTGTGGTTTATGCCTGCAGCTGACCTTGACCTGCAGAAGGGACCCTCCAAGAGGCCCAAAGGCCAGCACACCCAGTGCCTGGCTTCGAACCAAACCAGAACATCAACCAGCGGCCTCCAAGAATGACACACACAAAGGGCAGGACGGGCAGGCACCAGAGCAGCTAAAGGAAATCCTGTACCTTAGGCTCAGCCCCTGCACAACACCCTGTCCACTGTAGTCACGGCAAGTCTCACAACCCATCAGCGTGAAGGTCAATCCCTCCTATTGATGTGCAAACAGCACCCAAGGCTCAACTACAACAGGAGAGTGCTCACAACCCACACAGGGACACACCTGGAGCACCCAAGTCAGGTGACCATGGAGACTGTGCCCCTGGACCCCACAGCACACCTAATATATAAGGCCACTCTATTAAGACCAAGAGACAAAGCAGCTCTACATAATACATAGAAACAAACACAGGGAGGCAGCCAAAATGGGGAAGACAAAATGAGGGCAGTTTAAGGGGCCTCTGGGACAACATCAAGCACACCAACATTCACATTATAGGGGTATCAGAAAGAAAAGAGAAAAAGCAAAGAATTGAAAACTTATTAAGAAATAATGACGGAAAACTTCCCCAACCTGGCAAAGAAAATAGACATATAGGAAGCTCAGAGTCCCAAATAAGATGAACCGAAAGAGACACACACACCAAGACACATAATAATTAAAAAGCCAAAGGTTAAAGACAAAGGGAGAATCTTAAAAGCAGCAAGAGAAAGGCAGTTAGTTACCTACAAAGGAGCTCCCATAGGATTGTCAGCTGATTTCTCAACAGAAACTCTGCAGGCCAAAAAGGATTGGCACTAAATATTCAAAGTGATGAAAAGCAAGGATGTACAACCAAGGTTACTCTACCCAGCAAAGCTATCATTTAGAATCAAAGGACAGATAAAGAGCTTCCCTGACAAGAAAAAGCTAAAGGAGTTCATCACCACCAAACCAGTATTACAAGAAATGTTAAAAGGGACTCCTTTAAGATGGGAGGAAAAACCCATGAAGATGAATAATAAAATGACAACTACTATATATCTATCAATAATCACCTTAAATGTAAATGGACTAAATGCTCCAATCAAAAGACATAAGGTAGCTGAATGAATAAGAAAACAAGACCCATACATATTCTGTCTACTAGAGAACCACTTCAGATTGAAAGTCACACACAGACTAAAAATGAAAGGATGAAAAAGGTGTTTCATGCGAATGAAATGGAAGAAAAAAGCTAAGAAACGCTGGAATAGCAATACTTACAACAGACAAAATAGACTTTAAAACAAAGACCATAATAAGAGACAAAAAGAGATATTACATAATAGTAAAGGGATCAATCCACAAGAGGATATAACCTTTCTAAGTATTTACATATTCAACATAGCACTACCTAAATATATAAAGCAAATGTTGACCCACATAAAAGGGAAGAGCTGAACAGTAATACAATGACTCATGCCAGGTTTCCCCGAAAATAAGACCTAATCCGAAAATAAGCCCCAGTTAAGATCATCAGCCAGACAGATGCACGTAGTATGTTATGACGATGTTCCCAAAGAAGATGTGACTGAATTTGAGTAAGTGTAGGCTGTTGTACATGAAGAAATAAGACTTCCCTGAAAATACACCCTAATGCGCCTTTTGGAGCAAAAATTAAGATAAGACCTGGTCTTATTTTGGGGGTAATATGGTATAAGACTCAGTCTTGTTTTTGGGGAAACACAGTAGTATGGGACTTTAACACCCCATTGACATCAAGAGATAGATCTTCCAGACAGAAAATCAACATGAAACAGCAGCCTTAAATGATACATTAGATCAGATGGATACAATTGACATTTTTAAAGCATTTCCCCCAAAGCAGCAGAAGATACATTCTGTCCAAGTGCACATGCAACATTTCAAGTCTCAGCAAATTCAAGACTGAAATCATATTAAGCATCTTCTTTGACCACAATGGAATGAAACTAGAAATCAATTACAAGAAAGTAACTAAAAACCACACAAACACATGAACACTAAATAATGCTACTAAATAATGAAAGGGTCAACAATGAGATCATGGAATAAATCAAGACACCTTAAGATGAATGAAAATGAAAACACAACAACCCAAAATCTACAGGGGACAGTGAAAACAGTCCTAAGAGGGAAAAGGGAGGTAATAATAAAGATCAGAGCAGAAATCAATGAAATAGCCAAAAACAAAAACAAACAAACAAAAACAAAGAAACAATGAAACCAAGAAATGGTTCTTTTAAAAGATAAAAAAAAATTGATAAACCTCTAACCAGACTCATCACAAAAAAGAGGACCCAAATAACTAAAACCGGAAATGAAAGAGAAGTTACAACTGACACCAGAGAAATACAAGCATTGTGAGAAAATATCACGAAAAACTGCCAACATGCCAACAAATTGGACAATTTGGAAGGCATGGATAAATTCCTATAAACATACAATCTTCCAGGACTCAATCAAGAAGAAACAGAAAATCTGAACAGACCGATTACTACTAACGACATCAAATCAGTAATCAAAAAACTCCCAACAAACAAAAGTCCTGGACCAGATGGTTTCACAGCTGAATTTCACCAATCAGAGTTAACACCTATCCTTCTCAAACTATTTTCAAGGGGCAGGAAAGATCCTAAGCTCATTTCATGAGGCCACCATTACTCTGATTCCAAAACCAGGCAAAGACGTTACAAAAAAAAGAAAATTACAGGCCAAAATCCCTGATGAACATAGATGCAAAAATTCTTAATAAAATACTAGCAAACCAAATTCAGCAATATGTTAACAAGATCATACACCATGATCATGTAGGATTTATTCCTGGGATGCAAGATTGGTTCAATATCTGCAAATCAATTAACATGATAAACCACATAAACAAAATGAAAGATAGAAAACACATGATCATATCAATAAAAGCAGAAAAAGCATGTGGCAAAATCCAGCATCCATTTATGATAAAAACTCTCAACAAGTGGGAATAGTGGAAACACACCTTAACATAATAAAGGCCATATAGGACAAATCCACAGGTATCATACTCAACGGGGAAAGGCTAAAAGCGTTCTTCTTAAGATTAGGAACTAGACAAAGACGCCCATTTTCACCACTTCTATTCAATATTGTATTGGAAGTCCTAGCTACAGCAATCAGAGAAAAATAAATACATAAAAGGCATCCAAATAAGAAAAGAAGTATAATTATCATTATTTGAAGATGACATGATACTATATATAGAGAACCCAAAAGATTCCACTAAAAAACTATTAGAACAGATAAATGAATTCAGTAAAGTAGCAGGACACAAATTAATATTCAGAAATCGGTTGCATTTTTATATACCAATATTGAACTATCAGAAAGAGAAATTAAGAAGACAATCCCACTTACAACTGCATCAAAAATTAATTAATTAATTAATTAAATACCTAAGAATAAATTTAAGGAGATAAAAGACCTGTACTCGGAAAAATGTAGGACACTGAAGAAAGAAACTGAAGATACAAATAAATGGAAGCATATACCATTCCATGGATAGGAATAATTAACATCATGAAAATGTCCATACTAGCCGAAGCAATCGATAGAGTCAATGCAAACCCTAACAAAATACAAACAGCATTTTTCACAGAACTAAAACAAATCATCTTAAAATTTATGTGAAACCACAAAAGACCCCCAACAGCCACAGCAATCTTGAGAAAAAATGAAATTGGAGTTATCATGATACCTGATATCAAACTATACTACAAGGTACAGTAATCAAAACAGCATCGTACTGGCATAAACACAGACACATAGATCAGTGGAACAGAATAAAGAGCCGGGAAAAATCCCATGCCTATTTGTCATTTAATCTATAACAAAGGAAGCAAAAACATACAACAGGGTTAACAAAGTCTATTCAACAAATAGTGTAAAGACAACTGGACAGATACATACAAAAAAATGAAAGTGGACCATCTTACTCTCTATATAAGAATAAACCCAAATGGATGAAAGACTTAAATGCAATACACAAAACCATACAAACTCCTAGAAGAAAACATAGACAGTAAACTCTCAGACATTGTTCTTTGTGATATTTCTTCTGATCCATCTCTTCGGGCAACAGAAACAAAAGAAAAAATAAATGGCACTACATCAAACTAAAAAGCTTTTGTACAGCAAAGGAAACCACCAACAAAACAAAAAGCCTAATGAATGAGAGAAAACATTTGCCAATGATACATCTGATAAGGGATTAATAGCCAAAATTTATAAAGAACTCATACAACTCAACAAGAAAAAAAATTCAATTTAAAAATGGGCAGATGACCTAGACATTTCTCCAAAGAGGACATACACATGACCAATAGACATACGAAAAGATGCTCAGTGTCACTAAGCATCAGAGAAATGAAAATTAAAAACACAATCACTTCACACCTGTCAGAATGGTTATCATCAATAAATCAACAAACAAGTGTTGGCCAGGATGCAGAGAAAAGGGAATCCTCATACATTCTTAGTGGTATTGCAAATTGGTGCAGCCACTATGGAAAACGGTTTGGAGTCTCCTCAAAAAATTGAAAATAGAACTATCTTATGACCCAGCAATTCCACTGGGTATTTATCTGAAGAAATCCAAAACAGTAATTTGAAAAGATCTTATGCACCCCTATGTTCACGGCAGCACTATTTACAATAGCCAAAATATGGAATTAATCCAAATGCCCATCAACAGACAATTAGATGAAGTAGTAATACACACACACACACACACACAAAATGGAATATTACTCAGCCATAAAAACAAAATAACTTACCATTTGAGAAAACATGGATGGGCATAGAGGGTATTATGCAAGTGAAGTCAGTCAGACTGAGAAAGACAAATACCACATACATGGAATCTAAAGAACAAAATAAATGAACAAACAAAACAGACTCACAGATGCAGAGCAAAAAACTGATGGTTGCCAGAGGGGACGGAGGTTGGGGAGCTGGGTGAAATAAGTAAAGGGATTAACAAATACAAACTGGTAGTTACAAAACATTCACAGGATATAAAGCACAGCATAGAGAATATAGCCAATAATGTTGCATAAACTATGTATAGTGCCAGGTGGGTACTAGAGTAACTGGGGGGAAACCACTAAATAAATCATACAAATGTCTAACCACTATGCTGTACACCTGAAACTAGTACAAAATAATATTAATATCAACTGTATCTCAGAAAAACAAATTAAAAGTAAGAAACTGAAAAACAAAATGGCATAACTACATATTTATTAATAATCACTTTCAATATAAATGGATTAAAAATATAAATGGATAAAAAAGGATAAAATGGATAAAAGGAAAAAAAAAGAGAAGCTACAGACAATAATGTTCATTGCAACATTATTCAGAGTAGCGAAATATTGACAAAAGTAATGACCATCATCAGGGAAATGATGAGTAAACCATGATACAGCCACACAATGGAGTATTACACAGCAGTTAGAATGAATAAACCAGAGTAGCTACTAGAGTATCTAGAGTTGAACAGAAAGAGCCAGTGGCAGAATGTACATACATCATACTACCATTTACTTAAAGTTTAAGAACCTGCGGAATAGTATTATGCAATATTTATGGCTCTATCAATATTTTGAAATGAGTGTAACAACATGTACAAGAATAACACTGAGTTTATTGTTGGGTTGTGTCTGAAGAGAGGAGGAAATGGATCAGAAAGGACACAAAAGGAATATAAATTATATCAGTATATCTTTTTAAATATCTTGAAAATATTCAAAATAAAAGCATTATGTTTAAGATTTGGGGGAAAAAAGGATTAAATGCTTCAATCAAAAGATAAGGTGGCTGAATGGATAAGAAAACAAGACCCTAACATACGCTGCTTACAAGAAACTCAATGCAGATCAAAAGACACACACAGACTGAAAGCAAAGGGATGGAAAAGGATATTTCATGACAATGGAAATGGGGGGAAAAAGGGTAGGGTAGCAATACTATGCCAGTCAAAACAGACTTCAAAACAAAGATTATAACAAGTGACAAAGAAGGCCCCAGTAATCCCGCCTCTGCGTACTTATTTATCCAAAAGAAGTGAAAACACTACTGCGAAGCGACGTGTGCATCCACATGCTCACTGCAGCATCACTTACAGCAGCCAAGGAACGGAGGCGGCCTGGGAGCCCGTCAATGGATAAATGGATAAAGAAGACATGGTACATGTATACAATGGAATATCACTCAGCCATAAAAAAAGCATGAAATCTTGCCATCTACAAAAACATGGGTGGACCTAGAGGTAGAGCATATTGTGCTGAGTGGAGTAAGTCAGGCAGAGAAATACAAATGCCATATGATTTCACTTCTATGTGGAATCTAGAGAACAAAGTAAATGAAAAAACAAAACAGAAACAAAGTCACAGATACAGAGAACATTTTGATGGATGCCAGATGGGAGGACGACTGGGAGGACGATTGGGAGGATGGGTGAAAAAGGGGAAGGGATTAGAAGTATAAATTGGTAGTTACACAGTAGCCATGGGGATGTAAGGTATAGTATAAAGAATATAGTCAATAATATTGCAGTAACTATGTATGGTGTCAGATGGTTACTAGATTTATGGGGGTGATAACCTTGTAAGTTATACAATGTATAATCACTATGTTGTACATCTGATACTAATATATTGTAAGTAAACTATAATTGAAAACTCAAAAAAATGACTAAAAAAACGAATTACATGTAAAATAGCATCAAAGAAAGAAATGGCTTAAGAATAAATTTAACCAAGGAGGTGAAAAGACATATAAACTAAAACTATAAAATATCATTTTAAGAAATTTAAAGACTTAATACATGGAAAGACATTCCATGTTCATGGATAGACCACCCTTGTTAAAATGGCAATAATCCCCAATGGATATGCAGATTCAATGCAATCCTAACCAAAATTCCAATTGCCAGTTCTGCAGGAATGGACAAGCTAACCCTAAAATGTATATGGAAATATAATTAACCCAGAATAGCCAAAATAATCTTGAAAGAGAAGAACAAAATAGAAGAACTCACTCCTAATTTTCAAACTTATTACAAAGTTACAGAAATCAATATAATGTGGTGCTGACACAGAGACCAACATACAGATGAATGAAACAAAATAGAAAGCCCAGAATAAACCTGTATGTCTATGGTCAACTGATTTTCAATAAGCATGTCAAGACCAATCAATGGGGAAACAATAAACTTTTCAAAAATGGTACAAGGACCACTGGATACCTACATGTAAAAGAATGAAGTTAAACCCTCTAGCTTACTATGAAAATTAACTCCAAATGGATAGAGAAGAAAACATGTAAATCTTTGTGACCATGGAATAGTTTTTTTAAGATATGACTAAAAGCACAAGCAACCGAAGAAAAAGTAGATAGATTGGATTTCATCAAAATTAAAAAATGTTACTATCAAGAAAGTAAAAAGACCAACTACAGAATGGGAAAAAATATTTGTAAATCATGTATTTGAGAAGGGTTTAGTACCCCAAAAATATACGGAACTCTTATAACTCAACAATAAAAAGGCATAACCCAATTTAAACAATGACCAAAGGATCTGAATAGAATTTCTCCAAGGAAGATATACAAATGGTCAACAAGCACATGAAAAGACTCTCAACATCACTAGTCATTAGGGAATTTCAAAATCATGACCACAATAAAACCACTTTATACCAAGAAACAGAAGAAGGGGAAACGTGGTGGTGAGGACATGGAGAAATGCAAACCCCCACACATTGCTGGTAGGAATGTGGAATGGTATAGTATAGTGGAAAACAGTTTGGCAGTTCCTCAAAAAGTTAAACACAGTTATCTTATGACCCAGCAATTCCACTGTTAGATACATACCCAGAAAAATGAAATTTATGTTCACGCAAAACCTTGTACACAAATGTTCATAGCAACATTATTCGTAACAGCCAAAAATGAATGAATCCAAATGTCCATCAAGGAATGAACAAACAAAAGGTGACATATCCACAAAATGGAATATTATTAAACCATATGGATCAAGTACTGATATATTCTACAATATGGATGAATCTTGAAAAATTATGCTAAGTACTTTTACAGACTCAAAGGCCACATATTATGTAATTCTATTTATATAAAATTTTCAAAATAGGCAACTACAAAGAGATTAAGCATTTTTCAAGGACTTTGGGGGGGAGAAATGACAAGTGACTAATAACATGTACAGGGTTTCCTTTGGGGGTAATACAAATTTTCTGGAATTAGTGGTGATGGTTGCACAACTCTGTGAATATGTGAAAAACCACTAGTGAATTTTATCGCATGCACGTTATATCTCAATTTTTATTTATTTTTTTTATTTATTTTTATTGGGGAAGGGGAACAGGACTTTATTGGGGAACTGTGTACTTCCAGGACTTTTTTCCAAGTCAAGTTGTCCTTTCAGTCTTAGTTGTGGAGGGCGCAGCTCAGCACCAGGTCCAGTTGCCGTTGCTAGTTGCAGGGGGCACAGCCCACCCTCCCTTGCGGGAGTCAAACGGGCAACCTTGTGGTTCAGAGGACGCGCTCCAACCAATTGAGCCATCCAGGTGCTCAGCAGCAGCTCAGCTCAAGGTGCCATGTTCAATCTTAGTTGCAGGGGGCTGAGCCCACCATCCCTTGCGGGACTTGAGAAGTTGAACTGGCAGCCTTGTGGTTGAGAGCCTACTGGCCCATCTGGGAATTGAACCAGCAGCCTTCAGAGTTAGGAGCACGGAGCTCCAACCGCCTGAGCCACGGGGCCGGCACTATATCTCAATTTTTAGTAAATGGTCTAGTTTAGACAAAAAAAATCATATGGCCATCTTAGCTAAAACCCACTGTTTGTTTTCCTCAAGCATAACTTCTCTCCTCTTCCTAATCCTCCTACTCTAAACCATACCTCTAGAGATTAGTTTACAATACTCTCTGCAAAAAAGTGTCTATTTATAAGGTAATTGGAATATCAGAAGTTTCATAAACCCTTCGTCTTCCCAAATATTTCAGTCCAGAAGTAAATATTTCAGTCCAGAAGTAAATATTTCAGTCCAGAAGGTGGGAGGAGAAAGGTTAGCACCTGTGCAGAAAGAGGCTAGGGATGAATTCCACATAGGATGAGTAATCGGTCAAGTAAATGTATGATAATCAAAGCCTGGCTTCTCTAGAAGAAAACCAGAAATATGGAAAAGAAAAAAATTGAAATAAGCGCTGTGATATTGGACTGGAATTGGACTTATGGGTGTGAGATCATGGTGTGGTGCGCGTGCGTGCGGGCGTGGGTGTATAAATATAAACATATATTCCCTAAATACAGTCACAAAGCTCATGGCTAGAGCAGGGAAATACAAAATGAACATCTTCTTGGGCCAGAAAGTCAGGAAATGCTCAAAGAATAACGGGTGCATGTTATAGAAGCTATCTTGAAGTGGCTCCCAGTGGCCAAACCTGGGAAAAATTGATCATCAAAATAAATGATAGTGATAGATTATGACCCACTGCATAAAATAGGACTCCATTAGTCCATAAACAAATAAATACATACATACATACATACATACAAAGTTTGATGAGGAACAATCTCAAAGCAACTGCCCACAGAAAAAAAATGTTTAATTACAAAGAATAAAAGAATAACTATAATGGAGAAGGCCTGGCAGACCCAAGAACCAACCCAGTGGCTATTAAAAAGACAGATTTCCAAGCCTCATCCACAAAGGTTATGCTCTAGTAATTTGGATTAGTACCAGAACTTGCTTTTTTTTTTTAAACAAACACTTCAAGTTATTCTGAAGCAAGGGGTCAAAGTTTCAGACCATAATAAGAAAATCAGAGGAAAAAAAAGAACGCATTAAGAATACGTAGTCTTGTAACACTCAACGTGTCATCTGAAATTTTCCACTTCTCCACCATATTGGAATCTCCGAAAAATAGCTACTCACTGCTACTTGTGCCGAATCCATAAATCTCAGTCCAAAATAGTCACTTTCAATAAGGTCCAAATGGTATGTAATCTGATCAAACAGCTCTTGACCTTTGGCTTTTTTCTGAAATGTAAGAAAATAAATGAGTCAGTAAGTGGCTTATGAGAACAACAAGCCTGACTGAAGATGGTTTTAGTTATACAAGATCTCTTTTTCAAAAAGCATTACTTATAATACCAAAAGTATTATTACCATGTAGTAGATAATGGGTAAGATACTACAGTTTTCCAATAAACCATTTAAGGCCAAAAGAGAATTTGTTATTTTATGTGCTTCCCTGGAGAATGTTACTTCCTATCAACCAACAAACATTACTTTGTACCTAACACTGTGAGCAAGGAGAAATTCTGGTTTGGTTTTGTCAATTTTTAGACTCCCTGCTTTAAAAAGGAGCTTTATAATGTAACAGGAAAGAGAAAACAAAAAAAAACTTAGAATACTTAAGTACAAATCATGTGGAACTAATTCTATTTGCTAATAGATTTTAGAGAAGATAGTCAGAGACTAGAATCATCAGTGAAGACTTGAAGATCAGCCTGAAACTGGAGAAGAATATAAGGTAGGAAACAGCAAAAAACAAAAATGGAAGGTGGGAAGGAATATGGGACAATGAGAAAACGACTTGGGGGGGGGGGGAAGGAGTAGCAAAGAAACGTTTATGGAAAAAGCAGTTTTTAAAGTGTGACCCCCCTGAGGGTTCCCCGAATCCCTGCAAAAGACCCACAAGGCCCTAAGATTCTCCTCATGTACCTCAATCAAAATAACATATTGCAACAGAGTGAATGCAGAAGCAGATAAGAGACTCTAAGTATGTTTTATTAAATCAGACATTTAAAGAGATTTGCAGAAGTATATAAAACAGTGCTACTTTTCTCACTAAATTCTTTTGTTGTTTAATAAAATAGTTATTTTTCATTAAAATGTTACTTAACATACAAAGGATATGTTATTTTTTTTTATTAGTTTCAGGTGTACAAGACAAGGTAATACTTAGACGCCCACCATCTACATCCCTCACACTGTGAACCCCCCTCCCCCACCCACCATCCCTCCGACCTCACACGGAGCCATCACATCACACACATAAAATTATAGTTGGCATTCATTAATGTTTAGCCTCTGGTGCACAACGCCACGATCAGGCATCCACACCATCCCTGAGGTGGTCTCCCAAATAGGACGCATGCCCATCGGATACCCAACAAAACCCCTACAACATTATTGAATAAGTTCCCCAAATTAATTTCCAGAAAACCCTGAGGCCATCTTGCGGCCACCAGCCGCCTCCCAATCCCTTCACCTTTCCCCTTATCCCCACTCCCCCCCACCCCCCGCCCCAAAGGATATATTATTGATATTTTTAAATTAATCAATAAATATTTTTAAAATTTCAGTTTTAATTTCTAATATGGTAACAACAGATAGGTATAACCCTCGTAAGCAAAAGCTTTGTTAGGATCCTTAATTTTCATTTACATATACATCCAATTCTTGACCTTCCCCCTACATACTTTTAAATTATGATTTAATAGAGTATTTCTTGTAAATAAACAAACGACACCTCTGCCTTTTAACTAACTTTATTATTTCAACTTGTCCATTGTTTTTTCTGCATTTCTTTTTACACCCTTTCTCTTTTTTTTTTTAAGGAGAGCGCAGCTCACAGTGGCCCATGAGGGGACAGAACCTGCAACCTTGGTGTTATTAGCGCCATGCTCTAACCAACTGAGCTAATGGGCCACTCCTCCACATCCTTTATTATTATTATTTTTTTTAAAGATTTTATTGGGGAAGGGGAACAGGACTTTATTGGGAACAGTGTGTACTTCCAGGACTTTTTTCCAAGTCAAGTTGTTGTCCTTTCAGTCTTAGTTGTGGAGGGTGGAGTTGTGCTCAGCTCCAGGTCCAGTTGCCGTTGCTAGTTGCAGGGGGCGCTGCCCACCATCCCTTGCGGGACTCGAAGAGTTGAACCGGCAACCTTGTGGTTGAGAGCTCAATGGCCCGGGAATCGAACCGGCAGCTTTCAGAGTTAGGGGCATGGAGCTCCAACCACCTGAGCCACCAGGCCGGCCTCCACATCCTTTATTTTTGATAAACGAAAATGTTATCCCTTTATCAAGATAAGAACTTCACCGTGCCCTCATATCCACAATCTCCCCTCCACCCAATCCTTATCACGTCTTATGGAAAACTTCTTCTATTTCTTTTCTTTGGTTGTGGCTAATTTTTTTAAAGACAACAATCTTCGGTCTTTGATCATTCTTTACACGTCTTACATGTGTACATTACACTTATCTAGTAGCATCTGCTGGATTTGTTTCTCTACTCATTTGAATTCTTCCTCAAGAAATGTTCCCCACGTGGGACTTTGTATAGCTGATCTTCAATGTCTTCTGTGTTTGAGAATATTTTAATCCTGCTCTTCTACTTGAAGGACAATTTACTGGATATAAAAATTCAAGGGTCAAAGTTACTTTCTTTCAATAATCTCCTCAATACTTGAAATACATTACTCTATCATCTTACAGTCTATATTGCTGTTAAAAAGTGTGATGTCAATTTGAATCTTGTTCCTTAATATTATTGTCTTGGTAAGCCTCAGACTTTTCTCTATCTCTAAATCTTAAATTGCACTATAATGTGTGTAGGTGTGGGTTTTAAATTCTATTTGGTATTCTACGGGGCATTTTTAATCTCTCTTTATTTCTGGGAAATCAATCTCTAGTATTTCCTCAAATATTTCCTCCTCTATTTTTGACATTTAAAGTTTCCTGCCTAAGTACTGGCACTTCTGGGTTTTTTACTTTTTATTTTAAATGACTGTATGTCATTTATTTTGAATGACATACAGTCATTTAATCAATAACCCTGATGATTATGGCTTATTTGTCCATTTAACAAATACATAACATATACAAAAGTTCAGAAAGCTTTAGTAATATGACAAAATTACACAGCTAAAAACATAACAAGGCTAGAATTTGAATTTTGCTCTGTCTCCCAAACTCAAATTCCCCAAATGTTACACATCACATCCAGATTGTACCTGTCATGTCACCTCTCAGATCAATAATCAGATACCCCAACTTCTTATCACAATCTCCTCTTCTAACTTGTTCGCTAAATTACTTTTAATGCCTAAGTTCTCCAACCACATGGGAACTTCTAATTCACTGACCCCACATATAAGTATCAGCCCCCATTTCTCCTCTTTTTAAGATAAAATTACCGTTTTAAAATATACAATTCAGTGCCATTAAATACTGAGGGTACCAAAAAAATGTATACACATTTTAAGACAGGAAAAAACTGTATTAAAATTGTAATACTCAATATATACTGGTAACAAAAAATGAATACAAGTCACGTTTGACTTCTGCAATTACAAGAAGTGCTCAAAGTGGTTACCACCAGCGTAATTTTAATGCAGTTTTTTCCCTTCTTAAAATGTGTATACATTTTTTTGGCACCTTTTGTATAGTCACAATGTTGTACTAACATCACCACTATCCATTTCCACAACTTTTTCAATCATCATCCCAATCAGAAACTCTACACATTAAACAACCACTCCTCACAACCCTCTCCTCAACCCGATAACCTCTTTCTTACTTTCACCCACTGAATGTGTTAGCACCTTTGTGGAAAATCATTTGACTATATTATTTGTGGGTTTATTTCTAGACTCTTTATGCTGTTCCATTGTCTATATGTCTGCATGTATACCAGAACCACACTATTTTGATTACTATATAGCTTTGTAGTAAATTTTGAAATGAAATGAGTCCAACTTTTTTTTCTTTTTCAAGACTGTTTTGGCTATTTGGAATCCTATGAAATTTCATGTGAATTTTAGGATGGACTTTCCTATGTCCATAAAAAACTTGGAATTTGGTAGAAATTACACTGAATCTATAGATGACTTTGGGTGGTACTATCTTAACAATATTAAGTCTTCCAATCCATGAAAATAGGATACCTTACCATTTATTTAGATATTCTTTCATTTCTCTCTGCAATGTTTTGTAGTTTTCAGTGTACAGGCATACCTCAGAGATATGGTTTCAGACCCCCGCAGTAAAGCAAGTATCACAAAAAAGCGAGTATCACAATAGAGCGAGTTACATGAATTTTTTGGTTTTTTAGAGCATATAAATGTTTACACTATAATGTAGTCTATTAAATGTGCAATAGCATTATGTCTAAAAAACAATTTATGTACCTTAATTAAAAAACACTTTATTGCTAAAAGACACTAACATCATATGAGCCCTCAGTGAGTTGTACTCTTTTTGCTGGTGCAGGTGGTTTCTAAACAAACCTTCATTTGTTTAAAAAAAAAAAAAGGCACTATCTATGAAGCGCAATAAAGTGAAGCACAATAAAACAAGGTACGGCTATACTAAGTGTTTTCCCACCTTGATTACATTTATTCCTTTTTATTCCCCTTGATACTGTTGTAAATGGATTTTCTTAATTTGTTTTGAATTGTTCATTGCTAGTGTCTAGAAGTACAACTGATTTTTTTTTGGTTGATAATATACCCTGCAGCATTCCTAGACTCATTTATTAGCTCTAATAGTTTTTTTATTGTATATGTGTGAGGGTGGGAATCTTCAGGATTTTCTAATTATAGGATGATGTCATCTTGAACAGAGAGAATCTTATTCTTCCTTTAGAATGTGGATGTCTATTATTTCTTTTTCTGACTAATGGCTCTGGCTACAAATTCTAATACTCTGCTAAACAGAAGTGATGAAAGCAGGCATCCTTGCTTTATTCCTTATCATAGGGGGAAAGGAACTTCTACTGTTCCAGAATTTTTCTCTTATGCTTCCTATTTTGTAGTTTCTTTCCTCCTACAGAAAAAGTTCATATACATGACCTTCCAACTCCCTAGTTTGTCCTTTATCTTAATTCATATTAACTTTATCCCATTGAATGTATTATTATACTTTTCATACCTAAGTTTTCCACTTGGTCCTTTTAAGTAATTTTTATTACTTAATTTTGCTAAAATATTGCTAAAAATTAGCAATATTGCTAAATTTAGCAATATTGCTAAAAATATTGCTAATATTTTCCCTTATATTTTAGAAATGTTATTAGACTTTTTTCCCATCTGTCTTTGCATCTAGTGCTATCTGCAATACAGTTTGAGATCTTTTGTCATTTGACTTTTGGAATGCTTGTGCATCTGTCTCCTTATTTTGGCCATATTCATTGGGAATGAGTTACTTTCTGTGGATCACCAGAACTAGAGAAAGAGCTCAACCTAAGTCTGTATCAGCTCCACTCAGCTCTGAGAAATCAGTAGGGAAGAATTAAAAAAAACAGTTAATCACTTCCCATTCAACAAACAACTCCTCAGGTCAGCAATCCATTACCAAGGGAAAAGTAAAATAACATTGGGAAGGATACATTTCTTTTATTATAATTTACCACTCCTGAAGCGTTTAACAAAAGAGGGGTAGGGAATTTTAGGGGTGAGGAATTTTAGAGGGAGGGAACTTTAGGGGGAAGCATCATTTTTGAGGACACTTGCACCCACTGCCTGAGTAACTGTTATCACCCCAGTCAGTCAGGGGGCAGATACTAATTATCAAGGCAACAATGGGCATGTTAGGATCAAGACCTGGATTCAAATGGCTGCGACCCACCCCCACCCCAATTATACTTCCACGACCCCCCTAACCCGCCTCCACAGCTGCTGCCACCACTGGGAGCAAGTGCGCATGCACACACACACACCCCCCCCCCCCCCCCCGCCAGTGCCAACACTCTTTCCCTGGGACTTTCTAATTGTTCTTTTTATTTATTTGATTTTATGATCTTTCCTTCAGGGGTTAATCTTGGGGGAGGAAGCCAGCAGCTGGCTTATTCCAAGAACAGAAAGTTCAATGGCTAAAGTAAAGGGAACAAGAGAAAAAATCAACAACAATGTGATAGAAATCAGCAAAAGACCATGAAATCTTAAACTCACATAGGCAAATAAGACAAATTCAATATTTGAACATATTTGTTCTATTAACATGAAAAAAAAAAGAAATACAGACCAAGGAAGGGAAGAGACAGATTTATTATACTGGAAATGATAAAGAAAACTTTTGGTTTTAAATCATACTTGTAATAACTAAGTCACAAAGCCCTGCTAACAAACTTAAACAGCAAATAGCAATTATGCAAAACTTTGTAAATGGCAATGACCCTAAAAGGAACACAAAATATTTCTAAATTAGCAGAAAGCCACAGAAATCATCTGCAGCATTCACTTATCTCGTACCAAACTTACATACTTCCATTACCTTAATTCTAAGGTACATTCCGAGAATCAATCTCCTATTTCCTCAACATTCTTTATTTGCTTCAAGACTAAAGGGAAGCACGACTTTTAAAAAAATTATTCTTATCCTTACTCTGCCAAAGCATCATTCGCCAGCCTCTTGAAACAAGACAGTTGTGTTCAGAGAAAACAAATAATGGACTTCTTCCAACTGGGGAGCTGCCTCCTCAGAATAAAACACTTCTCACGGTTATGTACTGACTCCTTAATAGAGGCAAACTGAAGGCCAACCAATAATGAATGCAAGGCATTTGCAAGATCCTGATGCCAATAATGCTCAATTTAACAGAAATCTGACATTTCAACAGAAAATCTCTCAAAACACTTGAGAACAACCAGTTTTCCAAAGCAGATGCACTTTTAAAGTGGTGCAAGAGGATTCAGATTTCTCCACATCTTCACCAACACTTGCTATTATCTGACATTTTTATTTTAGCTTCCTAGTAAGTAATATATCGTTGTGGTTTTAATGCATTTCCTGGTGACTAATGATGACGAGGATCTTCTTATGTGCTTATTGGTAATTTGTATATCCTATTTGGACAAATGTCCATTTAGATCCTTTACCCATTTTTACATTGGGTAATTTGTCTTTTTATTACTGTGTTAAAACAGTTCTTTATATATTCCAGATACAAGTGCTTATTAGATACATAATCATGCAAATACTTTCTCCCATTTTGTGAAAGTGTTCACTTTCTTGATGGTGTCCTTTGAGGTGCAAAAGTTTTTAATTTTGATAAAGGCTAATTTATTTTTCCTTTTGCTGTTCATGTTTTTGGTGACATATCCAAGAAACTGGTGCCAAATCCAAGGTCATGAAAATTTATCCCTGTATTTTCTTCTTCCTGAGAGTTTTATAGTCTTAGCTCTTCTGCTTAAGTCTTTGATTTATTGAGTTAATTTTTATATATGGTGTAGGTAAGGTTTCACCTTCAATCTTTTGCATGTGGCTACCCAGTTCTGCCAGCAACACTTGTTGAAAAAATTATTTCTGTCCCCCAGCGAACGGTTCTGGCGCCCTTGCCAAATATCAAATGACAGACATATGGCTGTATTTCCGGTTTCTCTATCCTGCTCCACTGATCTATATGTATCGATCCTTGTGCCGGCAGCACACCACTGCTTTACAGGAAGTCTTAAAACTGGGAAGTGTGAGTCCTGCTACTTTGTTCTTTTTCAATATTGTTTCGGCTACAATATTGTTTTGGGTTCCCTGCAATTCCATATAAATTTTACAATCAGCTTGTCAATCTCTACAAATAAGTCACCTTGTATTTTACTGGGGAATATGTTGAATCTGTAGATTTTTTTTTTCTTTAAAGATTTTATTGGGGAAGGGGAACAGGACTTTATTGGGCAACAGTGTGTACTTCCAGGCCTTTTTTTCCAAGTCAAGTTGTTGTCTTTTCAATCTTAGCTGGGGAGGGTACCTTTGTGGGAGTCGAAACCGGCAACCTTGTGGTTGAGAGGATGCATTCCAACCAACTGAGCCATCCAACCAACTGAGCCATCCGGGAGCTCAGCGGCAGCTCAGCTCAAGGTGCCGTGTTCAATCTTAGTCGCAGGGGGCGCTGCCCACCATCCCTTGTGGGACTCGAGGAATTGAACTGGCAACCTTGTGGTTGAGAGCCCACTGGCCCATGTGGGAATCGAACCGGCAGCCTTTGGAGTTAGGAGCATGGAGCTCCAACCGCCTGAGACACTGGGCCGGCCCCTGTAGTTTTGGGTGTATTGCCCTCTTTTGGGTGTACTGCCTGCCCTCTTAACAATTTGTGAACATGATGTTTTTTCTTTTATTTAAAGGTATAACTATACGTGGTTTATATAATAAAAAGACTTCAGCATCTATAGCAGCAAAGTAGGTATATAAAATTATCTATTGGTTAATCAAATATTTCCTATTAAAACATAGGAGATGCAGAATTTTATAAGACAGACTATTTACTAAACACTAATAAACTCATAAATCAAAGGAGTTAATGTGACTAACAATTGTCACCCCAATAAATTTTTTAAAAAAGGGAATTAATGTGGCATTTCAAAGGGAAAATTTTAAACCAGATAGAAATTTCTACCTGATGCCTTTATCATTCACTGAAAGGCATTCTCACCATTAGTTCTTTTAAAAAAAGAAAAGGAAGCAGAGTTTTAAATCCCTCCCCCAATATTTTGAGAAAAAGGAAAATTGAAAGAAAAGCAGTAAGAAGAAAATGACCATTACTACTTTTACATGTTAATTTCAAGTCCACAGATTTAAATTACTCTATTTAATCAGAAATAATCCCTTACATATTGCCTGGGCAATCATAGTTGCACGCTGGCTTGCAACAATCACTAGTAACCCCAATCCTAATGGGAAATGAGTATGTGCTTCCTTCAATTTCCAAAATCATTTCTAAATCTTCTCAGAATCACTAGACTGGTTGAGAAGCAAAATCAGAAAAAGGGAAAACCTTTTCTTCTCAGAAATTAATATTCCTCTGGCCTATTTTTTTCTTTAGTAAGGCAGTTTAGTTGGCGGGCCAATGACCATTTTATATCCATGCAAGCAGCTCGAGTTAGCTTACTAACTCTAGGATTTCACCTGCAGAGCTGAAAAGCCAATTGTTCTAGTTCCACAAAGAGTCAAATCTAAAACTTTTGGCTTTTTCACTACAATTGTCTGCATGAGGGAGGCCAGCTTGCATTTCTGGCCTTAATCAAGCATCACATACACCCTATCGAGCATACCAAGCATAGGAAACCATTCTATACCAGTCACTAGCCATTTGTTCCACTCCTTTAAAACATAGTGCTGTTTCTCCTCCACACTACACTGCCTTTTTTTAAAAAAAGCTCTTACAAATTCTACTTTCCTAGTATCAGCCTCTCCATCAACAACCCTGAGACTTCATACTTCAAACATTAGGTAATATGAAACTTCTTTCCAGTCTCTTACTCAGCAATCTCAAGCTTTTCACCACATATCTAATGATATTTTAATGGAATAGTACACAGAACTCTTAAGATACTTAACAAATAAATGAAATGAAAACTATCCTCACAAAGTATCACATATTGGAATGTCTAACAAACCCTTAAGAAGCCCTTACAGGAAGAAAATTAAAATGCCTCAAAGTCTTCCGGAGTCAACAACCCCAAAAATGTCCAGTCTAATGTAAAAAGATAATAGTCATAACAGTTATTAAAACATTTTAAGAAATCCTATGTCTTTAACTTTATATTCCATTATTTTAAAAACGTATAAGGTACATACCTAGTACATTCTAAGTTATTCAATGAATCAGAATAGTCATTTAAACAAACTATCCAATTCCCTAATCACTCACTCTGTGACTTTAAGGCTTTGCAGAGCTTATTCAATTATGCATTATTTCAGCACCCAGGCTATTGCTTCGCACAAAGACTTTTTTAAAGCTGCATTTTGGGTAAATTAGTGTGTACTAAAAAGAGTTTAAGGGGAGGGAAGACGTTGTTGAACATCCAATGATGATTACATAAAATCGCACATTTTACAGCTTAGTTATGGAAATCTTTTAACGCAGAACAAAGACATGAGAAAGAGATTGGCATTAGTAAATAGCTCAGAAAGAAACTCAACTGCCGCAAAGCCATATGCCTACCTTCCCCACCCCTCAAAAAAAAATGCCTGTAAGAAATAAGTTAACCCCTTTCAAATATATTGGATTGTTTCACATTATGAGTTAGAATCATTCATAACTGCAAAAAAATCTACCCAAAATTTGAATGTAATTATAACATCCTGTCTTGGAATAAAGATTACAGTGTATGAAAAATTTCCCCTGCAAACGACTTCGGGAGCAAAGAGATAGGCAGTCAGAGCTGAGGGATATGAAGAAAGCCCTTTTCCTCACTTCATGACAATTTCTGCACGCATACCAAACTGTGGAGGACGGATTTGTGTTAAGTGCGGAGTGTTTTAAGAAGTACAGAAAAGCACAGAGAAGTAAAAGTCTTACAGTATACATGTCAGTATTGTTCTGGTTCCCAAAGATTCTCATTGCTTTAATAGTTGCTCAATAAGTGTGGTAAGAAATCCACCACCGTACACTACATACTGCCATCATAAAGAACATAAACACACACACAAAGGACTCGCGCCATTAACTGCCGTATTATTTAAGTGTTTAGGTCACTGCCCGTAATTCCAGAGAAATACTATCATGCGGGTACCTCAGATTACCTGATTCAGGTACCTGTATGTTACCGGGCCTGACCCAGACTACCCTGTATTACCTACTTCCCCCGGGAAGATATCAAGTAGAAAGCGCAAGGAAAGTGACCTCACACAGCAGTATGTGCCTGTCGGCAAGCCCCACGTACCGGCAGATCCACACTGACGTCAGTACCATCCAGGAGGGACACCCGACACGTGATGACGGACTTAGAATCTCCCGCGGCAGGAATGTGCGTGGCGGCCCGCTGAGCTTCTCGGAGTCGTTCCTTCTCAGCATGCTTACGCATCGACCGACGCCCCAGTGTTCTGCGGAAGAAGCTCAGCATTTTGTCACTACAAAACCGGAGAGAAAAAGGTATCAGAAGACTCCCCACAATTTGCAGTCAGACAAACCGTGTTGTGTAGTAAACTCCTGTGGACATTCGTAGATTATTTAAAAGGGCCCCTGGTCAAGTAAATTTGAAAAAAATAATTATAACTGGCTACTTCCAAATTTTTAAAGACGTCATATAAAATAGAGCGATGACTTACAGCATTTCTAAACTTATTGGACTATTTTATACGGAGCTGATCTGGTAGGAGAGGGCAAACATTTATGAAGTTGATCAGGTCATCTGAATCAATAAATTATATGTAAAATGGCCATACATCCCTAAAAACCTGAGGAGATGATGCCATACATTAAAGGTATCCTTTGATAATAATAATCCTAAAAAGTTCCGTTTCTCTTCTGAGCTTTCGTAACAATACAAAAATAATCACCTATTTTAACTAAAATACAAATGTAATTAATTCAAATATAAGTTTTTATCAAATATTCTATTATTACTTACAGATTTTAAATTACTACTTAATACAAATGATTCTTTATAACATCTAATAATTGTTACTTCTTTCCTTATCTCTATTCAGAACATTAAGGTTAATCAAAATAATTAAAATAGGTATTAGTAATTTTAAAAATACAGCACCCATAAAATGGAAATACCATAAAAACTATCTTGCTATCCTATTTAAATTTACAAACCTACAAGTTTGAGAAAAATAAGTACATATAACTAAGTCAACAAATAAACAAACAAAAAAAACCAATTATTAATTCCAGAGAAAACGAGAAGTGCAGAAAAGGGAAAGTAATCACACTACACTACATGACTCAACTAATAGTTTAGTCACAATACTATAAACAGCACCTATTGACCTAACTAGATCTATAAAGTAACTGTAACTGAGTGAAGGTGTGTAATATAGGTATAGGTGGAGAACTAATTCCTCATCTTGCCTAGTAGGCATTCAACAGATAATTCCTAAAACTAAAAATTAAGAAGCAACAATAAGAACGTTATTTAAAATGTGACTGGTTGCCTTGAGGCTAGAGCAAAATTCAGAATAGTGCTGATTTTCAAAAGAAGCCTTCCCATTAGACGATTCCTTCAAGTAGATACATTTACAAACTTGATAAAAGTAAAAGCTAATTTAAAATAAATACTATCACAAAAATAAACGTCTATAAATTAAAGGTTATTGTACACATATTACAAGTATGGATATTCCTAAATAATTAGGTAAAATAGCAAAGCCATAATACTTGTCATTTATATGTTCACTGCTTAGATCCTAATTTTAGATAGCTTTTTAAGTTTACAAAGCACTCATACATAACATCTGGCCCCAGTCTCTACCTCTCCAGGTTTATTTTCAGGCACTGCTCCCTTTGCACCTTGCTATCCAGTCTCATTTCAGCTGCCTACGAAAGGTCATACTTGTTATCCCAGACTTCGAAGGCCTTTATGTCACAGACTCCCTCCTGATTCCTTTTAATTTAACTCCACCTGTATCTCTCCTGAGAAACAGTTCCACTGAACCTTGAAAATATTTTAGTTTCACTAATCAGATTTTAATTATTCATTTACATGTCTGTCTGCTTTACTGTAAGCCCCTTGAGGAAATAATTCCTACCCAGCACATTTCATCATCAAGTGCAACAAATGTTTACTAAATAACCTTACTTGTTCCTCAGAAAAACTCCCCGAAGTATTGTCTTATTTTCATGACAAGGGTCAAAGAAATTAAACAATTAATTGGCCAAGTCCATTATTTAGTAAATAGTGAAGAAAGGGGTTCAAACTCTGATTTCCTGACTCCAAATTTGGTCTTTATTACATCATAGCACCATTCATGTAAAACTCACATTTCAGAGATAAGAAAGGAATTATCAAAGGCCACAGCTAAAAAGAAGCTGAATGAAAATACAAACAAAACATACATGAATTTATTTTCTTTAAAATTCAGCTTATTCAACAAATAGCAAGGGGGGAAATCAATAGATGCAAAGGAAACTACAGATTAAAAGAGACTTAAAATGGGAATCAAACGTGTGCGTGCACCTATTTTAGACCCTAATTCAAATCAACTTTGCTTTAAGTTGTCAGATGTTATCACTGGGGGAAGCTAGGTGAAAAGTATAATGGGTTCGCTGTACTATTATTACAACTTCTACGTAAGATTAAAATTATTTCAAAATAAAAAATTGTAACTAACACATTTATCATTAATGTATTAGGCTGGTACAAAAGCAATTGTGGTTTAAAAGGTTAAAAACAATTGCAAAAACTGCAATTACTTTTGTACCAACCTAATATATAACTTATAACAAGTCTTGCATAACCAGTTGATGCTTTAAACTAGATGCATTTATTAATAAAAAAGCTGAAAAGTTAAAACACCAACATAGTCAAAAATAATTCAATAGCTATCTAAATTGAGGACTATATCCTCATTTTACAAACATGCATATTCCTATGTAATTATGTAAACTAGCAAAGCCATGACCATTGACTTTTGAACTTCCCAATGATATAAATTACACACACACACATTTGAACACTGACTGGACTATTTATGATAATTTATAATAATAATAATATAATATAATAATTTATGATAATTTATGATAGGAATAAATTAATGCCATTTTTATTCTAGGTAAAACAGTGGTATTAAAGATAAGTTTTAAAAAAGTCCTTATCTTTTGAAAATACACACTGAAATATTTATGAAAGAAATGATGTGATGTCTAGTATTTGCATCCAAATAATACAAGGGAGCTAAGTGGGAATAGAGATGAAACAATTGGCCAGATAACTATTAAAGCTGGATGATGGGTACATGGGGGATTATTATACTCTTCTGACTACTTCTGTATATGTTGCATTTTCCCATAATAAAAAAGTGTTTTTAAGGGAAAAAATGTTCTAAACGCACTACAACTTCGTGGTTCCTAGGAAACAAACTATAAAACAAGTTTTCTGATCTTCCGCTTATCCTACAACTTGAAAAGACTGACTCACTACACAAGGCAAGTTAACCTGCTAAGGAAAAACACAGCTTCTTTCAGATTTAGAATTTCAACAACTGTATTTTTAACTACAAAACCAATCCCACAAATAAGTTCTTTTTACAAAAAATATGAAACAAACTTACATGAAAATAAATTTCATGTAAGATTTAAAGTGAAAAAAAATGATTTAAAGTGAAAAAAATGAAAGATTTAAAGTGAAAAAAAAATGACTAAAGATTTAAAGATTTAAAGTGAAAAAAAATGAATACTAGATGGAAACAAATAGTATATTAGGGTAAAGGACTTTTAAACACTTTTTGGCAAAAAATTTTTTGTGAAGGATTACTATGCAGTTTAATAAAGAACTATCACAAATCATTATGAGAAACAACCAGACAGAGAAACAAGTGAGCAAGATATGAAGAAACAAGATCTAAAACGTGATATGCAAAGAAAATAATCACTACGCTGTTCAACTTCAACAGTAACCAAGGAAATCCAAATTTAAAAAATATACTGTCTGTCACGTAAAAGACTATAAAGGCAGCCAGTTGAAAAGGATATAGGAAAAACAATACACTGTTCTCTTTAGACACAAAATTTTAGTGTGCATACCCTTTCACTCAGCAATTCTGTTTCTGGTAGGATATCCTAAAGAAATAGTGCCACATATGCTTCCAGCTGTAGAAACAAGGAATTTTCAGGGCAGAATTAACTTAAGAAAAACTTAAATATGTCCATTAACATGCAAGTAGTTAAATTATGGTACGTACAATGGCATACAACACAGCTGTTTTTAAAATACAACTTAGACACAGAAAAACAAAATTCATAAATGAAAAATGAAATCAGAGAAAAATGAATACAGTTTTATCTCACATTGGGGTGGGAAACATATATACATATACACACTTACATCTTACACAAAGGACTAGAAGGACATGCAAACTGTTAAGTGATGTTATCTCTGGAGAGGGTCACGTGGAAGTACTTAAGTCGTCCACAATAAGAATATATGAACATGTCATAAGTTTTTAAAATTTACTGTTAAGAAGCTTTCCCATATTCACTCCCCCCCCCCTTAATGTTCTTCATGCTGTTGCAGATTTTTAGCAACCACAAATCTGATCCCTGTATAAAAATGTTTAATGGACTTGCTCCCTGACACAGCTCCTCCACCTGCCTGATCCTCCTTGGCAGCCCACTCCCAGCTGCTCCCTCTTCCCTAAGTACCCCTTCTGCTCAGTCCAAGAGTCTTTTTAAGTGCGGGGCCTTTTCTTCCCCTTAACTACTCCATTTTTCTGGAATGTTCTTTTTCTACTTCACCTCTCCCACACTTCCCCACCCTTTCCTACTTTACATGGCTAACTTCGGATTTCTGGTTGAAATGTCTTTTCCTTAGAAAAGCATTCCCAACTCCTAAGTCTAAATTAGGTGCTTCTTTTAGTACTCTTAGCCTTGTCTTTATGACATTTAATGAAACAATTAAATACCCAATTGTTTACTTTTTTACTGGGTACTTCCCTCCATCCCAAGACACAAGGAGAGAAACCTAATCTGACTCATTGACCACTATGACCTAGCTAGCACCACAATCTGCATATTAGGTGTGTAATAAATAATTTGTCTGACACTAAAATGATACAGTGGACTTTTTCGATGTTGGGTTCTTACGGTTTTTAAATTATTACTAGTTTTTAATCTAATTTTTCAGCAATGAACAAAAGGGTTTTCTTTACAATTATAAAAATACAAATTGCGTTTACTGCTTAACTGGGTTTTTTAATACATATCTAAAACTCAAACTTTTGTCATAAAATGTGTACACTCATACATGACAGGTGGCCACAATCTTTGGTAAGCCATTGCTTTTTAATACAGCAATATACCAATATGCAGCCAGTGCCATAAAGATATATTTTCCCAGTAATCCCAAAATATTTTTTCTGAGGCTGTAAGAAAATTTATTTGTAAGGCAATAATTCATCGTAAGTTATACTGTGTAACATATCGTTGTCTAATGGAGTTACCTATAAAAAGAAGAAAACGCTGCGAACTAGTTTGTACGCACACATAATCCAGTACGTTAGGAGGGTTCAGAAACCTGTTATGTTAGAAAGGGAGTCATGGGTACCTTTCTACTTCTTAAAAACTTTTGATGTTCATTTAAAATGACAAACGGTTGAAAAGACGTGGGTCTCCGCTGGGAAGCAGAAATGATGACTCGGTGACCCTCCAGATTGGGACAAACACGACTCCCGTTGGCGCGCCGGGGAACCCATCATTAGCACGCCCACTGCCACGGCGGGGCGGGAGGAGCCCGTCCACCTGGTCCTTCCGAGGTGCACCTTTGCCCCCCCATTCCCAAGTGGCTTCAGTTTTTTAGTCAAACGCAAAGTAGCTCCAAAAGGGAGCTCGGGTTTCCCCGTGAGCCCGTAACGCACACTCGGGGCTTGGTCTTCCCCGGACCTGCCGCGTCCACCCAGCTCGGCAGCCGGACGGCTAAGCCTCGCTCCCGCAGGTGCGGGGCGCCCGCCGCCGCTCCCCCCAGGCCGGCGACCACCCGGACCGTCCCATCCCCGGGCTACTGGGGAGCCAGACCCCGCCGGCCGCTCCCCTCCGGCCAGACCCCGCCGGCCGCTCCCCTCCGGCCAGCTCCCCTCCGGCCGCTCCGCCCCGGCCAGCTCCCCTCCGGCCAGACCCCTCCGGCCGCTCCCCTCCGGCCGCTCCCCTCCGGCCAGCTCCCCTCCGGCCGCTCCGCCCCGGCCAGCTCCCCTCCGGCCAGACCCCTCCGGCCGCTCCCCTCCGGCCAGCTCCCCTCCGGCCGCTCCCCTCCGGCCGCTCCCCTCCGGCCAGACCCCGCCGGCCAGCTCCCCTCCGGCCAGACCCCGCCGGCCGCTCCCCTCCGGCCAGCTCCCCTCCGGCCAGACCCCGCCGGCCAGCTCCCCTCCGGCCGCTCCGCCCCGGCCGCGCCGGGCAGTATCGCCCGAAACTCCGCGGCCCGACCCCATTGGCCGTCGCCGCCCCTCCCCTCTCGGCCAGTTGAGTCTTTCGCCGGCCCGAGCGGGAAGCTCCGGGCGGCCGGGGGGTCCCGGGGCCGGGCTGCACACCGGCTGCGAGCGCACAGCCCCGGGGCGGGCGACTGGGAGGCGAGCGGTGGTCGGAGCGGGCCGGGCGCGGGCAGGGCGGCCGGGCTGCTGGGCCTCGCGCTCACCTGGGCCGGACGGCGGAGCGGCCGCGACGAGCAGGGCGAGGCCCCCGGCGAGTGTGCGGAGGGGGCGGCTCCTCCGGAGATGCCCAGAAATGGCGGCCCGAGGCGCGCACCCACCCTCGGCGGCTCCCCCGAGGACCCCGGCGGCGCTCCGCCCCGCCCCTTAAACTCCCTCTGAGCCCCGCCCCGGAGGCGGGCGCAACGCTCTTAAAGGGGCAAGGACGCCGCCCCGGAAATGGCCCGCTTAGGTGAGACTCCGTTTAAAGGGGTGGTGCCGGCTCTGCCGACCGAGAAGCGGCGCCGGCGGCCCCGGGACCGCCGCTGATGCAACGCGAGCTGCGGACACGCAGCCGGGGCCGCAGACCTCCACGCTGAAGGGCATACAGGCCCGCAGCCGGCCTCAAAATTAGGCCCATCGCAAAGGCGGTTTAGCGGCGTCGGAGCCCAGCAGATGCCGCTACGTTTGTTCATGCATTCGTTCAAGACCTTAATTCATTCGGCAAATACTTACGACCCTTCTGTTAAAGGAATCATCATTCTATTGTAGTAGGCAGAAAGGCCATCAACAAATCCATTTGACAGGGTGATAAGTATCCTGGAGAAACACAAAGCAGGGAACGGGAAAGAGGGGGTTTCTGTTCGACATGCGTGGTCAGGAGGATCCTCTGTGACGAGGACACGGTTGTCCCCTCCTTCCCACGTTTAATTTGCGGCGGGGCCGACGGTGGGCCGGGCTGCGCGCCAGACGCCGGGTGCAGCACGGGTCAAGAGGACAGCCCAAAAATGCCTCCTGCAGCCTAAGTGCCCGCAGGAGAGACCAAGTAAATGAGATAAAGTAGTCCCACACTTACGTTGGGCATTGCTAAACACGAAAAAGGAAAAGGAAAGCAGGGACGAGGGCTAGGGAATAAGAGGGTGGTAACCTTGGATAGACCGGCTGGGTGAGAAGGAAGGTCTTGATCCGAAGGCGGTATTTGCATGGAGACCTGCAATAGACGAAGGAGAAGCCCTGGAGGTGTGGGGGAAGAGCCGCACATCCTTGGGAAGTGCTGGGCCGGGTCGGGGAAAGCCCGTGCAGCTGGGGGCGCGGGAGCACAGGGAGGGGCCTGGGCACAAGGCACAGAGGAGGGCGCGGCGGGTCTTGTGTGGCGCACGGTCTCGTTGCCCCGATCACAGCTCTCCGGGCTGTGGGGAAGCACTGGACGGTTAGGTGGGGAGCCCCTGACTGCAATGAGAAGAGGCAAATCTTCATTGAGCCCCTTCTGGGGAGCTGGCACCACCGTTTCTCCAGCATCCGAGTCGTAACAGTCTGGTTTGGCAGGGAGAGCTAGTCTCTGCTGCACATGGCGATGATGGCGATGGCCGGGGCAGCTCAGCAGCAGCTGGAGTTGCCAAAGTGGTGTCACTCATCTGTGGGGTGTCCCAGCTGGGGCGGCTGAAACAAACAGCTGAGCTCCGCTGGGGCCGCTCTCTCCAGCACGGTAATTGGGGTGGCTCAAGCCTCGGGAAGAGTGAAAACTGAAGCGCCAAGGCCTATTCAGGGAAATGCCCAGAAGTCACAGTGTCACTTCTGTTGCCTGTCACTGGTGAAGTTAAGTCACAAAGCCACGCCCATTTCAAGAGGGATGGAAACAAAATTCCACCTCTTTTTTTTTCCTTTGAAGAGTATTAGAGAAATTTTCTTTCTCTACTTCTTAAAAATAGCTTTACTGAGATGTGAGTCACATACAATACAATTCACCCATTTAAAGCATACACTTCAATGGTTTTTAGTATATCTACAAAGTTGTGCAACAGTTACTACAATCTAATTGTAGATCATTCCATCACCTCTCATGGAAAGAATAGCATGTGTGCAGAGATGGGAGGAATTGTTGCGGGTCATCTTTACATCTTTATCTCAATAAAAAAGCAATGATATGATGATAGGGAGGGAAGCAGTGGATATATAGATGAAATAAGAAAGGGCCATGGATTGAAGCTGGGTACATTAAATGATTGTATTTTATGTACCGGTTTTAATTTTTTTTCATAATAAAAAAATTTGAAATATTCTCTGGGTATTTATTTTTAAATACTATCTGGGTCATGTATCCCTTGGAAATCCTCATGTCCCCCCAATAGTCTGATTACTGCAGTTTGAAAACTACAATCTCGAGTGTCATCCCCTCAAGTCTATCAGGGCTGTCCCCCTCCAAGTATTATACATCTGAAAACTGTGTTGTCATTTATCTGTTTACTGATAAATAATGGAAGCATTTTCTGTCAATACTTATAAACCTACCTCATGGTGCTAAATTGTTGCATAGCACACAATTGTCTGGAGAAAATGTCTTCTTGTCCCCATATGCTCAATCATTTTTCCTATCTCCTGTCAAGTATGGGGTGGAGGGAGGTTGTGGATGAGGTGAGAAAAATAGGTTGAGGAAGATGGTTATAGCCTGAAGGAAATATGAAAACTTAAGGGAGGAAAAAAAAGGAAGCTGAGGACCAAGTCATAGGAAGTTGTCGGTGCTCCAATCAGGTAAGATTATTCCTAATAATAATTTATCACTTCCCCACATCCTCTCTCCCAGACATCCCTGTTTTGTGGTAAATTGGCCTGCTAATTGACTCCCACGAGAGACAGAGCTGACTCTCTCCGAACACAGCTGAATTAAGTAAAAATGCATTTGGTTGTAAGTAACAGAGAAATAATTCACAGTACTTAAACAGATCAGGAGTTGTTTTCTTCCTCACATAAGTAGTCTAGACATAAGTGGCAGCCTAGTATTGGTTCAGCTCCTCAGCAATGCTGTAAACATCCTAATAAAAGCATCCTAATAAACCCTTTTACTCTCTCTGTTCTGCCATCCTTGATAGGTTGACTCTGGTTTTTATGCTTCTAGCTTACGGGCCACAGGAGGGCTACAGGATCTCCAGTCCTCCTATCTGAGTTTCAGAAACAAAAGGGAAAGGGGAAAAGACCTTCTCTTCCTGAAGTCTTGTCTTTTACTTCTGGGAATAAAGTCCCACCACCCTGTCTCATTGGTCAGAACTAGATTACCTGCCCATATTTAGGCTAATTACTAGTCATTGGTAAAGAGAATGCCATCACTGGTTTCAACCAATCCTAATTCACTAGTGGGGCTTAGGGAAGGGCCTGCTCTCTCTGAGATCAATGGCTCTCCATTAACTTCTTGAACAAATCCAAGTTCTATTAGCAGGAAAGCGGGGGTGTTACTAAGAAGACTGACTGTGGGTAGGCTACACAGAGGGCCTACCACAATAACCCACTTTTTGGTGGAATAGTTCTGGCCCATGGAAAGATTTTCCTTTATTGAACTTACATCCTCATCCTAGATTACCTATCTATCCTAGGTTCTGGTTTGATCTCTGGAGCCACACAGAATGGGGTAAATCCAGGTTTTGTGGGTTCTGAAAATCATACAACTGAGGGTGGGGAGTGGCTCTTAAAGTGAAATAACACAAAGTTAAGGATTCAAAATTAGGTACGAGGTTTCAGAAGGAGCCCACACAAGTAGTTCTAAAGCTTAAACCTGATTATCTTCATGATAAATTCACCTCTGCCCACAAGAAGAAACGTTATCCCTCTTTCACATCACAACCCTTTAAATGATTGAGGACATTTGTTCCAAGCCTGCAAGATATCTTCTTATCCTGATTTCCAAACTCTTTACTTTCTGGGTCAGCTTCTCTAATGGTCCACACTGGTGGAACCATTCATGCCATGGGATTCTGAGCAGAGTGAAGCAGAGAAATTTAATATGAGATTCAGTCCTCCTGTAGACTGAAGAAACCCTGCATTCCAAAAGCCTCCATTGAAAAGAAAACACACTTGGGAGAGTAGGTATTATGAATAATTTGCTTACCAGACACTGGATCTAAGACAGCACTACCTATTTAAAAAAAATGCACACAAATAAAATAGTCACGGGCCACATAAGAACATTTAGGTCAACAAAGGGCCACACATACAATGGTGGTCCCATAAAATTATAATGGAGCTGAAAAATTCATCTCACCTAGTGACTTCGTAGCCATCATTAATAGAGACAGATGTTCATGGTGCATTATCTGCTTACAAGCAAATCTACGATGAAAAAAATACACAAACCAAGCAAACCACCATGGACATATTTCTGAATAGAATGACATCTCCTCAAAAAGAGCCTCACGCAGATCCTTCAGGAGCTCTTCCAGAAGAAGGCACTGTGATCATAGAAGATGACAGTTCCACGTGTGTTATTGCCCCTGAAGACCTTCCAGTGGGACAAGATGTGGAGGCAGGAAATTAGCCTTATGTGTGTGTTTGTGTTTCCGTTTTTAACAAAAATGTTTAAAAGTAAAAAAACAAAATACAAATTTTAAAAATAGAAAAAAGCTTATAGAGCAAGGATATTAAGACAACAATGTTATTTATACAGCTGTACAACGTGTTTGTGTTTTAAGCAAAGTGTTATTACAAAAGTAGAAAAGTGCCAAAAAATTAAAAAGTTTATAAAGTAAAAAAGTTATAGTAAGCTAAGGTGAATTTATTATTGAAGAAAGAAATCTTTTTAATAAATTTAGTGTAGCACAAGTATACAGTGTTTATGAAGTCTACACCAGTATACAGCGTGTCCCAGGCCTTCCCATTCACTCATCACTCTCTCACCCACTCACTCAGAGCAACTTCTAGTCCTGCAAGATCCATTCGCGGTAAGTGCCCTACACAGGTGTACCTTTTTAAAAAATCTTTTTAAATCTATTTTTATCTATTTTTACAGTATCTTTTCTATGTTTAGACATGTTTAGGTACACCAATACCATTGTATTACAATTGCCTACACTATTCAGTACAGTAACATGCTGTACAGGCTTGTAGCCTAGGAGCGATAGGCTTTACCACAGAGCCTGAGTGTGTAGGAGGCTATTCCATCTATGTTTGTGTAAGTCCACGCTGATGTTCACGCAACACAAAGTCACCTAAGGTAACCCCATCATTAAGCAACGCATGACTGTAAATCAAAACATAAACCAGTCATCAGGAAATACCACTAAGAGAGAGTTTTATTAGCATACTGCAGAGTCTAGACTTCAGTTCAGAAGCTGAAAGACCTAAAACAGCTTTCAAGTATGTAAAATGAGGGTAATATCACCTTCCTTACAGGGTAGTTGTGGGGACAGAGCTAGGAGTGCAGTTTCCAGGCTCTCGGCCTCATGTGGAGGGGTGCTGGCTCAGGTAGTAAATGGCCATCAACTGTGATTGGATGGCCATCAGCTGTGGCTAGTTGGCCGTCAGCTGTAACCAGTGAGCCATTGGCCACTAATATAACTGCCGTGGCTACGCTAGCAGAGAATGGGGGCTAGTAAGAAGATGGTGGCTGAGTTAGCAAGAGTGGATTGCAGTTAGCAGGGTGGATTGCAGCTAGCAAGTGAGGTTTTTGGCAGAGAAGTGGACGCCAGGTTGCGGATCATGTGGCTCCTGCTTTCAGTGTCTCCAACCCAGCCGCCATCAAGACTGTAATGGTATGACTCCCCTACCTATGGCTCCGTGGGTGTTCCTTTTTGGCCTCACCAGGTCCTGCGTTCTTATGTGGGGAGCGGGAGCGGAGACCCCGCATGACACCCTGCATGACAATATTAAATTAGAATTTTGTTAAAAATAGTTGATTTAGAAATATTAGGTCAGGTTCAAGTTATGCTGATGATTTTTTAAAACATACAAATTGGATTGTTCCTTTAAAAATAATTTATCTCAAGTAATATTGAATTCGACTCTAGAATCAGAAAGAACTGTTCTAGTCTCCACCCCTCCATGTTCAAGGTACCTAACTTCCAGAAGGATAGTTAAACTCTGAGTTTCAATTTCCTCATCTATAAAATGGAGATGTAGTTGTGAGGACCAAATGCATGGTGGGAAATGTGCAGTTTAGAAACAGCGTAGCTCATTCTTAGTGCTCTTAATGTCTGAAAAAGCAGTGGGAGAGTGGTGGTGAGAGATGAAGCTGGGTATTTAGGCAGAAACCACTTCACAGGTCTCTGGATTTTCTCAGTGGCAGCAAATCTTTATTCTCTGAGAGTGGATTTTGTTCCTGGCAACAGTCAAAAGTCAATCAAAATATAGGTCAATGTGCTGAAAAACAAGGTGTCTAAAAGTAATGTGTTAAGTGAAGTCTGTGAAAATAGTAAGGAACCTTTGAAAGTCCTTTCATCCAGAAAAGCAATAAAGCACTGTAAAAAATAGTCAGAATCAACTTTTTCAGAACTCTGGATATTAGTAAGAGCAGTGAGTTTTGTGGCACTTTAACTTGCCCTATTCTCATTTTCCTCTCCCCAGTTCCACGACACACTTAAAACCCAGCATAGCAGCCACTGGACAGGACAGAGCAGTCAGAGCTCCTTCAAAGCCCCAATCTCAGAGAACTATTACTGTAAGACATATCTAGTGGTTTACTGGAAGGCCCCATTCACAAGGTGTCTTTATTTGACCTGACTCAGAGGTCACTCTGGGCAAGCAGCCCTTTTCCCTGGGGTAAATTGTTGAAAATAGGGGCAATTGTTTAACATTATGAATGTCTGAGGCAATGGATAGAGTTGGGGTAAACAATAGGCTAAGGAAAAAAGAGCTCAAAATAAAAATCTGGGGAATGAGATGTCCACAGGGGTCTTTGAAAAGCTCTGTCTGTTTCTTGGAATCTAGAAGGCCACTTGCATGCACAGGGTTTTGTGCTTGCCCAGCTCTACGAACATGTTCAGGAAAGATCTGAAAAGATCCTGAGGTCTCGTCTGTCTAACCTTGAGGCTCTATTTAAGTAAGAAGTGAAAGCTAAGAAAGAGTTGTAAACTGCCTGGAAGAGTGTTAAAGATGAGCCACAACATACACACACAGTGCCCCTTTATAAAGATTGAAGACTTAATTAGTTATAGGCATTTAAGGAAATGTCTGTCTGGTCATTAGGTAATCACTGAGCTAACTGAACAAAGACCTCAGCAGCCACATGTGATTAAAATATATATATATATATATATATATATATATATATATATATATATATATATGTATGTATTTCACAGCACTAATTCAGGAAAGTAATGAAACAAACATCAACAACAAGAGCAAAAACCATGGAGAGAGAATCTGATTTGAGTTGTCACATCATGTTATTTAAAATACTAAGTTCTCAACAAAAATATGAAACAAGCAAAGAAATGAGAAACAAGACAAAAAGTAGTCAATGTTTCATCCCTGAGTAAGACCAGCTATTGCATTTATTAAACACAGATTTTAAATCGGCTATTTTAAATATATTAACCTAAAAAGGAAAGGCCAAAGTGAGAGGCAACAAGTGTTTATTTGAGATGAGAATAGCTATTTGGAAGCACTGATTCAGCAGAAACCCAGTTAGTGTTCCAATTAGGGGGCGAAGGCAAAGAGTTATGAGAAAGGGAAGGTGAATAATTATATGAATAGAAGGAAGGAATTTCTGTTGGTGTTAATAAGTCAAGGAAGGAATTTCAACAGGTGCAAATAATGTAAATATTCTCTAGCTATTCATGATGGTGCTAATTCTAAAGAATGGTCTGCTTTCTTGTTAGCTTTGCAAACAGTTGTTTGGAATACAATGTTTCTTTAGCCCAGTCCAAAAGTTATTTTGTCCAAGTTAAATATTCCAAAGTTTTCAGGGTGAGAGGTGCAATGCAGTTCCTCTGGGATGGCAGCTCCGACTCCATTTTGAAGTGGCTCCGTTTATATTATTTTTCACAGTTCAAAGAACTAAAGGAAACTGTATCTAAAGAAATAAAAGAAAGCATGGGAACGATGTCTCACTAAATAGAGAATGTTAATAAAAAGACAGAAATTATAAAAAAGCAAATATAATTTTAAATTTGAAAAGTACACTAACAAATGAGGAATTCACTAGAGTGGTTCAACAGTAAATTTGAGCTGACAGAAGAAAGAATAAGTGCACTTGTAGATAGGTCAATTGAGATTATTCAGTCTGGATAATAGAAATGAAAGAACAATGAATAGACTCAGAGATCTGTAGGACCCTGTTATTTTCCAATGCAAAATATATGTTGTAGTTCTAAACCCCAATATCTGTGAATGTGACCTTATTTGGAAATAGGGTCTTTGCATATGTAATCAAGTTAAGATGGTGTCATTAGAGTAGGCCCTAATCCAATATGACTGGTGTCCTTATAAGAAAGAGAAATTTAGAGAGAGAGACAGGTACCCATCAAGGAAAGATAATAAAAAACCGGGAGAGGATGGCCATATTATGATAGAGGCAGGGTGCACCTAGAAGCAAAGGAATACCCAGGGTTGCCAATGAATGCCAGATTCTAGAACAGGTAAGGAAGTAGGCCTACCAAATTTTGGATTTATTGAGTTTTGGGTAGGATTCCATTTTCCTCCATTCTTGGCATTTATTTATTAATTAAGATATTTATTAAGAGCCTACCATGTGTAGCCTACCACTGTTTGTGCACTGGGTATACCGCAATGAACAACACAGAATCCCTGCCTTTCTGGAGCTAACATTATCGTGAAGAATTAGAGCATAAAGCAAAACAATTAAGTAAAATATATAGTATGTCAAGTGAACAAACGAAACAGGAGAAGGGAATGGGTCGTGCTGGAGGGAGGTAGATGTCAATTTTTTATTTAATAGACTTTATTTTTTGGAGCACGTTGAAATTTACAGAAAATTTGAGGACAAAGTACAGAGAATTCCCATTTAGCCTCTTTTCCTTCTACCCCCCGCCCCAGAATTTCCCCTATTAACATATTGCATTAGTGTGATACATTTGATAAGTCAATATTTATACATTGATATAAATAAAGTCCATTAGGGTTCACTTTTTGTGTTGCACACTCTATGGGTTGAAAAATGTATATTAACATGTATCCACCATGACAGTATCTTGCAAAATAGGTTCACTGTTCTAAAAATCCTGTGCTCCAACTATTCATTCCTCCCTCCCCACCAAACTACTGTGGTCATGGAAGTTTCTATTATCTCTAGGGTCAGCCAGTGACCTGAGAAGTATTTCCTTAAATGTCTGGCTCCTGAGAGAGAGGATAAAACCAAGTACTGTTTCTCAATTCCTTGGAAGCAGCTTTATTTAGCCCACGGGGGTTGAAACAATACCAACCAGCCTCTAGAGGTTTGGCCTCTCAGTGATTAAAAGCAGCAATCGTCGGTTAGAACCCACAATCTTGATATTTGGAAGACAAGGTCCTTTTTGCCCACTCTGGCACCAGCAAATCACACCAGGATCATGGGTAGCCATCCCCACTGCTGCCTGCCCCACGTATGGCAGATGGTAGTTGCTACCATGCGAAAGGCTGAAACTCACCAAAATTTACCAGTCTCTTCACCAAGTATCTACTGGATGCTGCAAATTTTCTAACTAAAATAGAGTTCTAAAATAGTAACTCCAGTGTCCACCAGCTATTAAATTGTTTAGGTGGAAGGATGAACTCCTGGAACTTCCTACTACACAATCTTCTGCTATGTCACTTCCATAAGCCTTCATGTATTTTTTTTAAAACAATAGTCTCCTTATATTGTTTTCCTCTACATCTGTGGACATATTAATCCTACTTGTTATGTGTCATTGTCTTTTTCTTCTAATTTCATTGTCTTTGCCATTTCTGAGTCTATTTCTATTAAATGATTTTTGTTCTACGGGTCATATTTCCTTGCTTTGTTCTACCTATAGTAATTTTTGTTTGCTGGACATGATTAATTTTATTTAGCTGAATGATATTAAGTGGGCTTTTATCTGTCAGCCCGTTAAGTAACTTGGGAATTAATTTGATCATTTTGAGGCATGTTTTAAGATCTTTTAGATGAAGCTAATGTAGCCTTTATTCGACAGCTTAGTTAGCTTCACTTCCAAAGTTTGGCCTTTCTTGGGTTTTTACTGAATGCTCTGTATTTTCAAAGAATCTTCTCCAATTACTTGAAATGAACTTGAATTCTTCTTATCATTGTGGCCAGCTCTGGGAATAGTCGTGTTACAACTTGCTAACTGTCTTTCTTCAAAATTTTTTTGTCTGGCCTCATGGGATTTCACCACATGCAAAGATTAATATTCAGTCTAGGACCCAAGGTGACTTTTATGTAAATTCTTGAAATCCTTTTCTATATAGATTCCTCCTCTGGAACTTTGGTTCATACCTTCTAACAGCCCCAGCTTCCTAAACTCTGATTATCTGGCTCCCCACATAACAAGACTACCAGTCCTATTGGGGTTCCAGATTTCTGCACCAGTTTATAAATTGCCTTCACATAGAAAACCTGGCTTATGGTTAAGGCTCACCTCACTTATTTTTCTTTTCTTGGGGATTATAGTCTTGTTCTGCCTTGACCCAGATTGTAAAAGTTGTTTCTTATATTTAGTTGAACTTTCTAGTTGTTTACAGGAGGATGTTTCTGGACCCTGTTACTCCCTCATGGTCAGAAGCAGAAATCCAAATAATATTTTGTTTAGGTAGAGTAAATTACAACAACAAAGGACCTGAAGGGGCAATTCACCCCAAAAGAAATATGCATAGCCAATAAACATATAAAAAGATATTAAATCTTAGAGACATATCTTCTGACTGTAAAGTGATATGTATTTTGGGGAGCCAATGTGGCAATATCAATCAAAATTTAGAATATACTTAATGGACGCACCAATTCCACTCCTAGATATTTACTCAAGATGAATGAAATCATGTGTCTACAGGCAGATTTGTACAGGAATGTTCATAGCATTTTTTATTGATAATACCCCCCAAACTGAAAATACCTCAAAGCCTGGCTATCTATTAAAAGGAGACTTGGCAAACAGATTGTGTTATAGAAATAAAATGAACTACTACTTATTAATAAAAATAAACAAGGAATACTGATGAAGCTCAAACTTTCTGACTAAACAAGTTTTAGAGTGTTTATTCATTCCATTTATACAAAATTCTAGGACAGGCTAATCTATGGTGTAAGAAAGACTCATTGTCCCTGGTAATGTTAAGGGTTGTATTGTGTCCCCTCCCATCAAAAATGTCAACATCTGTACACTCAGTACCTGAGAATGTGATGTTATTTGGAAATAGGGTCACTACTGATGTAATTAGTTAAGATGAGGTGGTGGTACTGAAGTATCACTAATCCAATATGGCTGGTTTCATTATAGAACAACGGCCATATAAAGATGCAGAAACAGGGCAGTGAGATGGCTCGTTGGTTAGAGTGCAAGCTCAACAAGTTGCCTGTTCAATTCCCTCATGGGATGGTGGGCTGTGCCCCCTGCAACTAAAGATTGAGAACGGCGACTGGACTTGGAGCTGAGCTGTGCCCTCCACAGCTCGATAGAAGGACAACGACTTGGAGCTGATGGGCCCTGGAGAAACACACTGTTCCCAATATTCCCCAATAAAAAAGAAACAAACAAAAAAAAACAATACCATAAGTAACATCTTCAAAAAAAAGATGCAGAAACACAAATGTCACGTGAAGATAGATTGAAGTGACATTTAAAAACCAAGGAAGGTCTGAGGCTCTCACGAGCTAGAAGAAGCATCTGAATAGATTCTTCCCTAGCACCCTCAGAGAGAGCATGGCCCTGTTGACACCTTGATTTTGACGGGAGGAAAGGTGAGGGTGGTAATGGACGGGGGAGGGGAAAGAGGAAACTTTCTGGAGCGATGCTAATGATCTGTATCAAACCCTAATGCAGGGGTTTGAGTTACACAGATACATACATTTGTGAAAACTTACTGAATGGTAGACATAATATTTGCTTATTTGATTGATAAAAAATGTATGTCAAAAAGGGCAATTATTGAATACTAGTTAATGATATGCATGCTGAACTGCTCAGGGAGAAGCGTACAGATGTTGGCAACATTATTTTATGAAATGCATAAAAAAGATAGATTGATGGATGGAGAGAGGCTTAATAGATGAACACAAATGTGATAAGAGCAAATATATAGCTGGATGTTAATTGTTGAACCCAGGGAATGAGTATGTAGGTGTTCAGAGTTCAATTCTACCTCTGTTTGAATATTTTCATAATACAATGCTGGGGGGAGATTTATATATAGTTGACCCATATGTACAAGCATGATTTGTAAGGGAATATATAAAAATCTATACGTATTATCGTTTTTAATAGCCAAAATTTACAAACTGTCTAAATATTTAAGAGGAATTATTATATAAATTATGGTAGAAACCCACATATCTGATGGGATCAGAAGTAATGGTTGATTGGTTGAATGAAAACCATTTAAAGAACAAATAAAAAAATACACATACTTTGTTTTAGCTCAAGATACATAAACGCATATTCATTTGTGATTCTTTTTATGTAGGGCCAAGGCTTTTTACGTTGGGTTTGAGCCCAATTATAATTCCTTAGTCTTTGTTGCAAAAAACAGACCCCAACTGTATCTATTTTTTCTGTTAATCTCTCAATTATATCATCGATTCTTTTGCTCTGTTAGTCTCTCTTAATTGTCTTGCTCATACCTATTTTTAATAAATTTTTAAAGAATTTAATAGTTTTAATGATACCTTTATAAGGCATTTGCAAAAATCCTACCCTTTTTCTTGTCATACTCATTTAATTGGCTTGTATAATATATAATTAACTAAATGATATAATAAAGGTAAATAAATTTGCATATGTAGGTGAATGAACGCACACAACTGATTTTAGTAAGCTTACGACTTAATTGATGGAACCAGAAGAGCTCAGACATAACTGAGAGCAGTCAACAGTGGGCAAGGGAAAGAAAGAGAAGAGTGCCCGTCTACTGAGTAGGCTATTTGGATGGTGGGTAAGAAAGCTTCAGTCAGATGGAATGTTAACAGGGATTAGGAAAAGCTTTTGCAGGTATGCCCCCAACTCAGAAGTCATTAAGGAGATTGACACACTTGCTTATGAAAGTATTAAAAACGTCATCATACCCCCCAGCTTTCAAAAAAAAAAAATCAAACACCATAAGGTTTTGCAACATACATGACTGAAATGACTAATTTCTTTAATTTCCAACATCTCATAATGAAAACATGAAACAACTTGATGTGAAAAGAAAGGATATCAATATGAAATTTAGGAAATAAATACAAGGTATCAATAAAGATAAAAATCTAAACCTTACAGAATACATCAAAATAAAATATTTCACTTACGAGATGAGCAAAAAAATTGTTTGATATCAGTTCTAAAAAGAATGTGGGAAAACATTCTCATATGCTTTGGTTAGAAGCATAAACTGGTATAATCTACTCTGAGAACAATTAGACAATATTTATTAAAATTTTAAAATGTCGGTGCCCTATGACTTAGCAATCTCACTGTTAGAAGTTTACCCTATGCATATACTTGGAATGATTAATGAAAATGTTTGCATAAGAATGTTCACTGCAGCATTGGCTGTACAGTATAAACTAGAAACAAGCTAAGTGTCCAACAAGAAATTAAATTATGGTATATCCATATGATGGAGTACAAGGCAGTGATTAAAAAGAACGAGGTAGACCTGAATATGCTGATACGGAAATATTTCCAAGATGATAAAGCAAGCTGAATATATTGCACAATCTCTTTGACATTAACAAAATGTGTATGTACACACAAATGCATGCACACACATTTCATCCCCTAGAAGAAAACACAAGAAATTTAACAGAGGTGGCCATTGACTTGAGGGGGACTATTCTTAGGGGTGGAGCATGTAGAAGAGGTTTCCAGAACTCCTCGTGGATCTTCCTCATACTGTTTAAATTTTTAGGATCTTGTACATAAGAACAGTCATGGCATAATGATGTCTTTATTTCTGCCTTTTGGTGTAATTTATTTTTAGTTATGAAATGATTTAAATATTAATTTTTTTCTCTAAGAAATTATTTTCTCTCAGATGAAAAAAGGCATACCTAACTGCACTTGGTGAAGATATGAAGCCAGCTGACTTTAGGAATACAAAGGTCCTTTATTTTGACTGTTGAGGTCTTCCATTAGGAATACTAGAAGAGAGAGCTTACTGCTGGGAGAAGGTATCAGACATCCTTTATTCGTCTGAATTTCTTTTAGTTCCTTATTTACCCTCTTCCCTCTCCCCAACAAAGCCACTATGTGAGCCAGTAATTCTAGAAATGTCACACTTAGCATTCTCCTCGTTCCTTCCGACCACCCATTAATGAATATAACCGTTGTTCGAAAGCCCAATGACAAAAAACTCATAAAATAATCTTCAAAACTCCTACACTTTAAATTACTAAATCACATCTTTATTTAGCAATTGAACAATTAAAAGTCACAGCTAGAGTTTTTTTCACGTTTGTACCTGAACAACTATTTCTCAATCAAACTGAAATATGGCCAACAAATTACGTGTCATAGCATTTCACATAACAAATTGCTCTTAGTACTAAAACAGTTTTAATGCAAATCAGCATTTTTATCCTGTTTGCTATTAGTATTTAGATTTTTTAAAAACATGAATTGCAGGAATTCTAATTTTTTACTGATATTAAGACAAATAAACTCACAAGGCCTTTCTAGCATATATTAAGCTGCAGTGACAAATGCAGTGATCTCAAATTATGCAGTGTTGACCAAGTTCAAGCGTACACATTTTAAATGAATCCTAAGCTTCTTTGCCTCTTACTTAGGGAACAAGCCCTATGTGAAGGGATATATTTTTGTGAAAAGGGGTAAGAGTTAGCTTGAAAAATTAGGGGGCTAATTCCATTTGCTACTAGTTCAGTACAATGAAACGTGAAATGGCAGCAGATGTGTAAAACAATGTTTTAATTAGGAAATAAACTAGACAAGTGACTTTTTGCCCTTCATATTTACATATAGCACCTGTGACAAGGAAACAAAAATCCCAAATTAAAACATCCTCTACACAGAAATTATTTTAAAAACCACCACTTAAAAGTATTACAGATGACTATATACCAGGGGTGTCCAAACTTTTTTCAATGTTTTTTACCAAGGGCCATATGTGGTAAAATACACAAACAGCCGGGCCACTCACTCGAGGTGAAGTACGTATTGCCTCACTTGGTTTATTTAAGTAAACTAAATATGTTTTTGGAATTTGCTGCGGGCCAATAAAAAATGAATCGCAGGCCACAGTTGGCCTGCGGGCTGCAGTTTGGACACCCCTGGTATATATAGTGAACTATCTGTCCTAAAATTAAGCCTACACTGTAGAAAACAAAGACTAGCTTTTCTTATTTGAAAAGATTACAGTATGGATTGTAACTGCAATGACCTGAAGCTGTAGGAACACTGAGTTGGACGGTTTTAATTTTTTAAAGCACATATATTCTAATGATAGAAAATGAAAACAGCTTAATGTAAACTGTTTTTTGTCTCTTAAATCCTGCCCTGTGACATGTATCTGAAGTGTCGGGACTTTGCCCCCTTCAATTTACTTGTGGTGCAGTATTGACTTAACCCCTAGGTACAACTTAAAAACAAACAAATGGATTTCCAAGTATTTAAGTAATGTACAAAAATGCAAAGCAGAAATGATTCCAGTAAACCAAACTTGGTTGAAGCTAGCTGAGAGAACTCAGAATCCAGCCATACAGTCAACTGGGTAGCTTTATTGTACTAAATAAATTACAGAAAAGTGGCAAAGCTAAAATCACACAAGTTACCCTTCAATATCAGTGACCAAGAGATCGATGTAAAGCATTCAAACTTGGGTCCAATCAAATGAGCTCTACATATAATCCACTAATTTTCCATATTTACAACACTCCTAGGATATTTTTAAATGTATAAATTAAGTCAGTAGTAAGCATGAAATAAAGTGCTACTATTTGAAATTCAAGGAATCAATTTCAGCCCTGAAATTTGACCTACTCTACAGACTGCAAGAAAGAATGAGTAATTCTGTTAACTCACCGAAGGGTGGGAAAAGATGGGGACCAGAGAAGCCCAGAACTGGGTTGAAATTTTCTTGCCCAGGAGGGCAAATAACTGGGACACGACAAGTCAGGAGGAAAAACCAAAAAGCTTTTTAAATAAAATGCAAAACGGGCTCAACATGACTGCAGTGAATTTGGGGAAACCACAAATCAGCACCTATTTGGGTCTAAGATTGTAAGCAGGGCTGGGCCCCCTTGCGGACTTTATGGTGATAATTTCATTTAGCATGTGGCACTTTATTTACTTAAATAATATTTGTTAAGTTTTGGAAACTCCCAGAAATGATAGGGGGCTGATAGTAATCTTTTAACAACTGTTAACAAATTTAATGAAGATACCACCTTATAGTTGCTCAGGGTACTTCACAAAGACTCTACCATAAAGGGAAGTTAATGATTTTGTACAAGTCAGAGGAATGGAAGCAGGTGTCAAAACAATGAAGGCTCCATCGAGTCAAGTTTAATGAGTAATAAACAACAAATACTACTTTTTAAGAAATTGTTGAATAAATTAATGATACCTAAAGATTTTGGTTTAAAATGTAGGGGTTTTTTTCCAGTTGTTTTTTTGTTCAATGGAATTAATAGACCCTAAACGTATACGACACCACCACTACAAGTCAAAGTTGGTCTTATCTGTCTAACACACAGAATAAAAAGGCAGAACTATTTGTCAGGGGCCTCTGCACATATTTACTGTGGTGAATCGTAGGCACGGTTTTCTGGCTTCACCAAAGTCACACTCTCATAACAGTGTCCTCATCTGTGGCTGCCACAGTGCCAAAGCCTGAGAAAATTCCTTCATGGGAAACACGGTCAGCAGAAATGTTTACCCTCACACAAAAGCAACCTTCCACTCCACTCCAGACAAGTCTATATTACACTTAAAAACAGTATGCACAAATTTTCTTCAAATTTCTTATTCCAGAGCTAAAACAAAGTGAAAAAGAATGTACATTATATTTGAAATGTGTCAGATTGTTCTTGTTTATAATGAAATTGCATTTTTCTTCTAAAATTGCATTTTGTATAATGAAGTGGAATACACTCTCCCTTTCCTTCTTTTCAATCCCTCACTGATTTTTTAAAACAAAGAGTATCTGTAGAATCAAGTCATAATTCTAATAACAAGTGAAAGATACATTCATTTTCTTTACAGCACAAAAGACATACAAATATCATTTTTTCCTCTTTAAACAATGAAGTAAAAGAAGTTAACAGTTTCAATCTTTTGTCCATAGAAAAATATTTTTCTGTATCATTTACATCACAACAGACAGGAAAATTTTACAGTGTTGAACTGAAACTTTTATGAGCACAAGGCTATCAAACATTTTCATTCTTGTGTTTGAAATCTTAAAAGGTTTCAGGAAGTTAAACATTAGAACGTCCTCCTAAAACTGTAGTCTTTAACTGCAATATTGCTAATACCTTTCACTTTGTAAATTAAAAAATAAACCAGTTTACTTATTTATGCAATGAACTGTATCTCGTCAGTGTTGATGAACTGCATCCCGGTAGATACCACTTCCGGCTGCCCATTTAGCTTGAATTACTAAACTAAAAAAGACTACAAAACTTTAGAAATCAACAGCAAACTGCCATGGAAAACCTCACATATAAATAGCAGCAAATTTAGGTATGGAAACAGAAATAACAATTTGGTGTCTACACATGACGACTTCATCAAGATTATAAAACCAAAATGTCTAATTTCTGGCTGAAATAGGGCTTGTTTTTGACAACATTGAAAGGCGTACTGTAGTAATGGCTACTAAGAATGAAGTTTGTATATAATAAAAAACTGTGGATAATAGTTGCAGACATTGTAAAGCAAGTTGAACCCCCAAAAATAAAATTTAGAGTATAATTTCATGTATTCTTTATAAAATTGAAGTTATCTATGAGCAGTTAGCCCTTAAAATGTTTTACGTAAATTCATATCTACACAATTCTCAAAGAATTTTATACAACTTGCGTTGTGATTACACTAGGCACCAATAAATCTCTACCAACAGAACACTAATTCTGATATTTGATAAAATTAATCCAGTGAGTTTTAATAACATAGCTATTTTAACTGGAGGAAACAACACACAAAATGATCGCAGAAATTGTGGTGGGATAGCTGAAGCAAACGTATGACGTAAGCAAAGCTAATGTAGTTACTTTGCCGATGTGGCAGATGACATAAAAGCAGCTGTCTCATAAATTATCTTTGTCTTGTCATGTTATTAAGAGATGTTTATTCCAACAAATATTTACCATAATGTATTTTCTCTAAGTGACAATGCAAATTCACCTGAACTACAAACCAATGACTACAAGATAAGAGATGTAAACATATTCCACATTATTGTGGTATAAATATTTTTATGAATTCAAAACTACTTTGGCAACCTTACCATCAGAATATTTTAAATATTTCCAAAACAGGTATTTATCACACTAGAACATTGTTAAAAATTCTTATTTTCTTCTCCCTTTCTGATAAGATTATAAAACAAGTAAAGATTATAAAACAAGTAATCCTTTAATTTTACTACATGTTCACACTATGAACACAAATTATTTGATTATAAGTGGACGTGTATTCCAAATCTTAGTTCTATGTTTTAAGTGCTTTTCAACATTAGTCTTCTAATTAGCATTTTAGCATGTTTTCACACTGCACGTCTATCAGCCTAAATACCTTACAAAAGCTTATGTTCTGTCAGGGAAGCATGGCTAGCAAACTGAGTTGGGGTCCTAATTAGGATCACTTTTTAAAGCCTACTTATTTTCTACCTTAAGTGACATCTTCTAAGGTCATCCAACTTATTAAGTGAAATCACTGCCTAAGTACAACTCTTGAGATGAAATAGACAAAAATTCATGAGAATTTATGATACGTTGCCTAAACTAATAGAACGTGAGATTAGATAAAAATCTTTTAAGTTCCTTATAGCTCTCAAGGTATAGTACTTCTAGTGGAGATAGATTTTTTGCTCAAATACCTGCTTCGATCTGATCAGATCTGCCAACAGATAATAAACAACTCTATAGTTAAAATAATCCTTTACTTCTGTTTGTTAGCATTAGCTTTTCTGAAACACACAAATATATAAACACACAAAAGTATCTCTGTGTGTATGTATTAGTACTTGAAATCTTCAAGTAACTGTCTTAATGGCTTAACATACGTTTATACATTTGAAGCCAGCTTTTATATATATATTTTCTCTTCACTCTTAATCAAAGTGATCAGCCCTTTCTCCCCTCTTACTTGTGCTACCAGGCCAAACAAAGGAAATTATTTCTTATGCTGTTACTCTGCCTCTATTTTGAATGGATACACTGGTTTAACAATTACTACCAATTCTTCTTCTCGTGAATGGAAAGTTTATTCCAAATTATTCCTCATCCTATGTATAGAGTGCTGACACAAATCAGACGCTCAATGAAACATTTGAAACGAACATGGTAAAACCATCATAAATCAGATGGGAAAGGTTGTCACAAACATTTCTTAGCATTTACAAAAGCCCTTTGATTCACCAATATCTATTTCCACTTGTGAGAATAACAATCAGCATTAATTGAGAGCGAGAGCGAGAGCCAGGGGGTGGGGGGCTGGAGAATAGGGGAGGGGGAAGAGTAGTTTAGATACAAGAAATCTGGCACTTTAATCAAGCAGTATTACACTGACACGGCCGGAATCTAGAACCACTTGGTGTACACAAACCAGGATGTTTCCTAGAACGCCGTACAGACTGATAAATTGGTAAAAACATTCCTTAGGTGTAATGGGTGAGGTCTTATCTGTCCTGTGAACCGGGAGCATAATTAGCATAGCTGTGAAGGATAATTTATTTTAAATTTAAGATCCCAATAAATGTGCCTTTAAAAAAGAATCTTTTCTGTACATAAAAATACTGACAGAGAATACCCCCCCAGATGAGAAATTTAAATGTAATCCTAAACGTCTAACATATCACTTAAAGACTGGCATTAAGGATTAAAAAAGGCAGCAGTGCTCATTGCCAAGAAATGATTAGAGTTAATCTCAGAAGTGTAAACAAAGCTCTAAATTGAAGAACACGCCAACCATGCCATTTATCTGCTTATGTCTATACAACTGTATCTTGTTAAAAAACCCATGGTTGTCATATTCTATCCATACAGTTAGAACAGTTTTCCTTTTAATTCAGGTGAAAAACAACCACCAAAACAGTTATTAATTATGCAGACCCCAACATGATTTTACTTTTCAACTTATCATCATGTCATAAAGCAGCCTAAATTACATTTATCTGTTGGTAGAATGGAATGTTCAAATAAAACTATAGTTATTTACTATCTTATACTGTCTTGACTATGAAATCCAGAAATAGATAAGAAAATTTCTCTTCAACGTGTTTCCTCTTCTCTTTTAAAAAGAACTTAAAATATTTTAATATAATAATTTATTTGGCTCTTGGCTATTAATGTTTAGGACTTAACTTTCTAAAATTTATTATTATGAATTTTGAACATTTGAAATAACATCATTAGGTTACACTTAAGATTTTAAAATGTACATTTCCCCCCTCATACTAAATGGCATTCCAAAATAGCTACCAGTCAACTCTAAATTTTATCAAGACTATACTGAAATATTCAGAAACCACTAGTAAATGAGTCTATTTTAACCACATCCATATAAAATAACTGTGTAATATAACTTTTCATTAGGTGAGCAAATTTCCACTTATATTAAAACTGGGCAATTTTAAAATTTTCTCTCTCCATAGACTTAAAAAAAAAAAAAAAACCTGAAGAGGAAAACACATCCTCAGAGGGAATCAGATCCTCTTATCAGGCAGGACAATCAACACTCTCTGTATTAACATGCTGATAACTTAATAAGTACATATAAACTGGAGTAATTTAATTGTACACAGAAATGACAAGAAGATCCTCATTTCAGTTATTGAGGGATTACATTTAGACACAAGTCAATAACGTTTCATTCTTCGTTTGAAGTATCCCAACCAATAAGCCACTGTGAACAAAGCTTGATATGAACTGAAATGAATGCCGAGCAGTAATAATTTAGTTAGTGGTAGAAGTAAATCACAATTAATTGCTCTAACTTTAGCTTAGAGTATCAATATGTTTAACTTTAATGTGTATAACAGATACCACTTCCAAAGTTAGGCATAAAATAAATATTAAATTTGAAGAATAAAGCATCTTTTAACTTGAGCTGCTAACTGTAACCCTTGTCCCTCAGGAAAAGAATGTGCAGATTTTGAACAATTCCATAGCAGCAGAGCGCTCACTCAGTAGAACAAAAATTACCTTTGTTTCCTGTGGCAAAACACAGGAATTGAGTAAGAAACAGAATTTCCTTACCCTTCTTTGACTGCATAACTCTCAATATAAGAAGCTATTTTAAAACGTGAACTGATTCAAAATGCATAAAAATGTAAATGTACAATATACATACATACCTCCTATTGGGGTCAAATGAGTGCCTTTTTATTAGACATACAAAGACGTCTCAAGGCACTTAAGGGGTTAAGACACAATGCATGCATTCCTTTACATCAAGTATGTGAAATCACATGATTTGGAATAAGCCAACCTTATGATAAATATAAGTTACATTGTTAAATTCAAGAAAATGTGTAGATTCATATTTATACTTTCTATAAGATGCTGGTAAATGGACAATGTGCAGCATTTCCTGGGAAAGCCAATTCCACCTTTCTTCTTATGGACAGCAGGTCACTACGGGGGGTGGGGAAGCTGTGCTGCGTCCGTAGGCAGTGTACTGGCTAACAGTGAGAACGATATTGCTAACATTTAAAAAATAAAATCTGGTAATCAGTATAGTAAGTACATGAATCACTGGAACACCAGAGCTGACTCCTGATGGTTACTTCTTTTTGCTTTCAGAATTCAGGAGGAGAATAGATGAGATGATGAGAATTCTGAGCCTTGGTTGTGGCAATTCTACCAGAAGGGGACTGCATGGCACCACCACAAAATTTCATAAATTACCCTGAACGTACTCAGTTATTCACTATTTGTTCGGAGCAAAGCATGAAATAGTCTTCAAACGCATGAATTATAGGTTTTAGACAGTGACTTTTTTTTAAACATAAAGTGCAACAGTGCTGAAGTTTTCAGTTTTTGTTAGTTCTTCATTGTTTGATTTAGATGCCACTTCCTGCAATCAGTATTATGGCACAGTGAATATAATGGAAAGCAGTTTCCAACACGTATCCCAGATCTTTTGCTTTCTTATTTATTTGATGATGATGTTAAGGGTTTAACAAATCCTTCTTCATAAACTTTCAAAATAGCTTCACATACAAATCTGTATTGACTCTGAAAAATAAAATATAAAAAATAGAATTGATCAGAAAAAGCAGGAAACAAAACAAAAAAATGACAAACTCACTTGATTTGTTTATTAAAAAAAGTAAAACTGCACAGAGATGCATTTTTCATGAACAGGCTAGCAAAAAATAGAAAAGTCTGACAACATATTTTGTCGGCAAAACTCATTCATATATTGCTAGTATCCCTAACATTACCACAATCCCTACTGATGGCAATTTGGCAGCATCTAACAAAACTACACTAATTTATCTATTTATTGCCTTGCAATCCCACTTCTAGGAAACTATCCAAAGATAAACTAGAAAAAGAAATTGAAAACATACACTCATAAGTGAGGCTATTTACTGTCGAATTCTTTATGATAACAGAAAAGTAGAAACAATCGAAATTGCCCCCAGGAAGAAACATGGTGAGTAATCTGTGGCATATCACATCCTCACACAGGAATACTATGTTGTGGGGAGAAAAAAAAGTCTGCAGACAACTCTAGAATGATTGCAGAGTAGTTTGTTAAGTAAAATATCAAGGTAGAGAAAACTGCATACAATATATTATCTTTATAAAAGAAAGGGGGGAATATAAGTATCTATCTGTCTGTCTGTCTCAATCATTTGAAAAACAGCAAGGGAAGGATAAATCATCAAAAAATGACTTTCTATAAAGGGAAGGAGGGAATAAGGTGCTGAAGAGAGATAGAGACTAGACTTCACTGAATATACTTCCTTCTTTCATATATTTTACTTTGGAACCACAGAAATATACCCCATATTTAGACCATTAATTAAAAAAAGCTCTATAAATTGAAAATAACACAAATCAACGTGTCTATCTAGTTGATGGCATAACTACTGTGTTTCCCTGAAAATAAGACCTAGCCAGACCATCAGCTCTCATGTGTCTTTTGGAGCAAAAATTAATATAAGACCTGGTTTTATTTTAACATAAGACCGGGAATAATAATATAATATAATATAATATGATATGATATGATATGATATGATATGATATGATATGATATAATATAATATAATACAATACAATATAATAACATAACATAATACCAGGTCTTATATTAATTTTTGTTCCGAAAGATGCATTAGAGCTGATGGTCCAGCTGAGTCTTATTTTCAGGGAAACACGGTACATAGAGAGGAGCTATTTCAAGGGACTTTGAAACAGTAATTTGACTGTATCTCTTGTAGAACATGTCCAAAAAACAAATAAAAAAAGAAACTTTGGGAAAAAATGAAAATTCTTTTCAGTATCCATATGTTGGTGATAGTAGTGTTAGTCTGTATATTCTGAGATTATTGTTGGTAAATTGGAATAAAACAAATGAGTACTGTGTGATAGGTCGGCTGGTAAAGAAACGCACATGGTCAGGCAAAATAAGAAAGTTTTTACTGTAAGAGACAAAAGTTTATCGGGTTGAGCAAAACATGGCTACAGCTCGGCTGCACGTCTAAAGGAGATTTTCAGCCCTGAAGGAAGGGGTGAGGAGGGTTTTATAGGGGCTGTGCTGACAAGGAGCATTGTTTGAACAGAAAATGTTGACTGCCTGCAAGCCAACAGACATTTTGTTGTCTTCTTGCAGACATGGCGCTGTCTGTAAGTCAAGGTCTCTGAGACCTAGCATTCAGAGACCTACCATTAAGTCAAGGCCTCTAACATTAGAGACGGAACACTGTGGTATTCTAAGTCTTTCATTGCTGGTATTGTAGAGAACCAGCACGTTTGTTAAAGAAAGGCGATCAATGTAAGATAAAAGACGTTAAGTAAAAACAATGTGGTTCTGTGTTTGTATTGGAAGCACCAGTATTGATTCATAAGTTGTTTTCCTACCTCTGGCAATTGGAAGATTTCTAGAGACAAACACTAACACTACTAACCAAAAAACTATAAACCACTCTAGTGCTCAGAGGTGCTCCCTAGAATCATTTCTCCATAAAAAGAACCAGTACTTTTTGGAGAAATTACAGATTCTAACTTGGGGGCACGAAGTATACAAGTGAGGGCCTCAATATCTTTACTGATGGCAAGGAAGCTATCAACGTTACTCAGGTCTTTACAAAAAGGCTCAGGAGCCAAGCTACATAGCTCCCACTGGCCAAAAATGGGACAATTTAGGCATCATTAAGAATCATAACTACAGGGGCCAGCCCAGTGGCCCGGTGGCTCAGGTGGTTGGAGCTCCGTGTTTCTAACTCCGAAGGCTGCCGGTTCGATTCCCACATGGGCCAGTGGGCTGTCAACCACAAGGTTGCCAGTTCAATTCCTCAAGTACCACAAGGGTTGGTGGGCTGCTCCCCTTGCAACTAAGATTGAACATGGCACCTTGAGCTGAGCTAAGCTGCTTCCCGGATGGCTCACTTGGTTGGAGTGGCAACCACAAGGTTGCCGGTTCAATTCCCGCAAGTGATGGTGGGCTGCGCCCCCTACAATTAACAATGGCAACTGGACCTGAAGCTGAAATGCGCCCTCCACAACTAAGATTGAAAGTTCAACAACTTGACTTGGAAAAAAGTCATGGCAGTACACACTGTTCCCCAATAGAGTCCTGTTCCCCTTCCCCAATAAAAAAAAAATCATAACTACAATGGATAGAAACATATCACATTACGTATAAATCCACAATTTCAAAATAATGTCAAAACAAACGAAAGTAAACCACTGGGAGAGGCAATTGAACCAACTCATTCTATTGAAAAGTTACAAAGGGAAAGCATGCCTTTCCTACACAGAGTGTGCCACTGGTTAACCTCTTTAAAGAAGTAGTCCAGCTAATCAATAAATAAGGAATGATAAGGTATCATCATTTTGAAAGCCCAATGAATTAATGGTACAGGCATTGATCACCCAAGGCTGCTTTGAGACTCTTTCATTTTTTTTTTTTTTGATATATAACCAGAAGTCAAACTGCTGGACCATATCATACATAATGAGTTATGTTTTTACAGTATGTCAGGATTCATATGTGGTCCATACATTTTGATTGGTTTATATGTTTTCTAAATCTCTTAAAAAAAAGAAAGGTATCTAAATTGAAAAGGAAGAGGTAAAGTATCTCTACTTGCATATAATATGATCTTATTTAGAGAGAATCCTAAGAAATCCACTTTCACACACAAAAAACTATTAGAGTTAATAATTTCAGCAGTGTCAGGTACATGATCAAGATACAAAATCAATTTTATTTCTATACCCAAGCAATGAATAGTCCTAATATGAAATTAAGAAAAAAATTCCACTTTAAATAGCATCAAAAAGACTAAAATACTTACGAATAAATTTAACCAAAGAAGTGCAAGACTTGCACACTGAAAATGACAAAACGTCATTGAAAAAAGTTTTAAAAGACATATAAATGGAAAGACATTTTATGTTTATGGTTTGGAAGATGGAATATCATTAAGATGGCAACGCTTCCCAAAATGAGCTACAGATTTAATTCAATCCCTATCTTGCTTTTTTTTCAGAAAGGACAAATTGATTATAAAATTCACATGGAAATGCAAGGGACCTAGAATAGCCAAAACAGTCTTGAAAAAGAACAGAGTTGGGAGATTCAGGTCCTGACTTCCAATTTTATTACAAAGCTACAATCATCAAGACAGTATACCAGCCTTAAGAATATACACACAAATCAATGAAATAGAATTGAAAGTCCAAAAAACACACACAAATGTTTATGGTACCACTATTCATAATAGTCAAAGAGTGGGAACTATTCAAATGTCCACCAACAGATGATGAATGGACAAACAAAATGTAGTATATCCATAAAATGTAGTATTATTCAGCCTAAAAAAAAGGAATGAAGTACTGACACATGCTACAGAATGCATGAATCTTTAAATATTATCCTAATTAAAAGAAGCCAATCACAAAAAAACACACCGTATGATTTCATTCATATGAAAGGTCCAGAATAGGTAAATCTATTGAGACAAAGTACATTACTGGTTGCCTAGGGCTGGGTCAGAGGAAAACTGGGGAAGGTATGAAGGAAAATGGGTATGAAGTTTTTCTGGGGGGGTAATGAAAACGTTCTAAAATTAGACTGTAATGATAGTTGCAAAATTCTGTGATATACGAAAAACCACTGAACTGTACACTTTAAAACGGTAAATTTTATGTATGTGAATTACATTTCAATAAGGCTGTTCTAAAATAAAAAAAGACATGAATTATGAGATAACTGGAAACTTGAATACTGGTTATTTGATAATATTAAGGAATTACTGTTAATTATACTTAGATGTGATAATGGTATTATGGTTTTGTTTAGAAGGAAAAACAATCCCTGTCTTGTAGACATATACAGTAAAATATTTATAGACAAAAATGATATGATGTCTAGGATTTGTTTCAAATATGGGGAGAGTATGTGGCAGTATAGATGACACAATATGGCAAATGTTGGGTCTGAGTACTCAACATAATGTTCATTATATTATATTGCCTGCTTTTGTGTGTTTGAAATTTTCTATAATTTAAAGCTAAAACAATGACAGGCTGTTATAGGATCATATAGGTCAGCTCATTTCAGGAACTTTACTGCCACTAACAATGCTCACATTTCACAATGGCTTATACAAAAAGTAATCTTAACTTTAACTCTAAAATTCCATGATTCCTCTTTTGAGTCCTAGAACATTATTCAGAGTCATTGTAGAATGCAGTAAGTTAGTAGCTTAATTTCTATGATTTGTGTTGTTGCTGCAATTAAAATTCTTATGTGGAAAAGAAAGGTAATTTCACCCTGGGTGTTTCACTGACAGCAGGTCTATCAAGATCCTCCAGGTCAGGGATGCTATCATTCCTAGCATTCCACTTGACTACGTAACATAGGGCAATTCTGTGGAAGCACTCAAGAATTAACTTGCTACAGTGGTGTTGACAAACATTTTCTGTAAAAGACTGGACAGTAAATATTTTTGGTTTTACAGATTAGATGGTGTCTGTTGCAACTTCTCAACTCTGCTATTGTAGTGTGAAAACAGCCATAAACAATATGTAAATGAATGAGCATAGCTGTATTCCAATAAAACTTTATTTACAAAAACAAGTGGCAGGCCGGATTTGGTAATGGGCTGTATTTGACAATCCCTGGGGTTATTTGCTCCCGGCAGGGGAATCAAAAGCTAAAAATATAGTTTGGAATATACAGTGGTAACAAAAATCACCGTGTTGAGAATACACACTTATACATGAAGTACAGTACTTACAGGTGTTTGGATCATCATAGCTCGTTGATCTCTCATTGTTCTTACAATATCTAGTGGATAAACTGGTTGATTGCATTCAATGAGACACATGGCTGTTTCCATAGTAATAAGAACCCCAGTTCTTCCAATCCCAGCACTAAAAAAGACAAATATGAGGCAAGGTCTTATTGACACTATTCCGTTAAAACTTCTGTGGATTTTGTGCAGAAAAATAAAGTACTGAACCACAGTATAGTAGAAGAACAATTTGATTTTAATGTTTAATATCACGAAGGCAGCAGGCCAACTAGAAAATATTTTGAAAATTGAAAAAAAAGTCACATTTAATACAGATTAAAATGGTTTGTATCCACACTCTCCCCCACTGATAGTTGTAAAAATACTATTTTACAAGAGTTATATTTCAGTTTTTAAAATATGAACAAGGTATAGAAATTTACTGGAGTAACCTAACTTTAAAATGTAAAATAACAGAATTACAATAATCTATCACTAAATACATGAAAGATAGTATTTTACACACTCAAGTCAGTTTTTAAAGGCAAATTTAACTCTGACTAAACTTTACCATTGAGATAGACCACACCAACTTTTTGAAGCCTTCTCTGTGAACATGGCTATAGTGGACATTGGACCCTTAGGGTAGAAAATGGCCAAAGGTGTTTACCATTCCTGCCATTCTGTCTCTCAAATATGTGGTCTACAATCTGTTTTTGATGATTTGAAAGTCTGGTCTTAAAAAGTGCTAGAAAGTTTAAGAATAAAGAGATACCTCAATACATCCCTGAGTAAGTCCCTTAACAGAGGTGGCAGGATGGGGAAAAAATAATTTCTCTCTCCTCATCTCTCGGTTGGTGTCAGTGAAGGCTGGAGTCACTAAACCTGGCTCTTTAAGGGCAGATGGGGCATGAGTCTGAAAGGAAAGGAGGACAGCCTACCACTATTTATCTGGAGCTCCTAAAAGTGGCTTATCTTGTGCTGGTATTGGGTAGGCCAATTCCAAGATATGTGAGAGTACTCACCAAAAGTCCTGAGAGGGGCCACAGGAATTCTAAACCTTAGCCTGCAACCAAATGCCTACATTACCGTATTTTATCAAGTCTAAGATACCATCATTGGAACACACATCCCAATTCCAGATGTTAAACTGTGAAAAAGACAAGCTTCTAAGAATCAGTGCAAAATATTATTTTTACTTCCTGTGATAAAGTTTCTGCCAATGATATATTGTGAACATATCCTTTGTCTTCTACCTTCAGAGCATAGCTTTGAGTTCTCTCTAATTATAGTGAAAATCACAACTTAAGGATAAAATAAATTACACATTCCCTTTTAAAAATGACATCTAGTCAGCTATTCAATCATAAAGAACAGAAAATAGAATACCTGCAATGAACAACAATAGGTTCTTCCTTGCCTGCCCTCTTACTTCGTACATGACAAACAAAATCCAGAAAGTCACTTGAATCATCAGGAACCCCATGGTCAGGCCAGGCTATGTACTGGATCTGAGTGAGTTGACGACTCTCATTTTTCTAAGTGTAAATGAAAAATTATGTACCCTTACTTAGGAATTACCTTTAAAATATAAACATTCATGTCATTTTAATTTTAGAAGAAAAGCAAAAAAAATTACTCCCACTATTCCCCAAAAGTAATATATACACTCAATGAAACCAAAAATTTCAACAAAAAGAATCCATTTTATAGAAATAGTTGTTTGGATCATTACTTTTCTTATAACTCAATTTCTCTATTTGTAAAGTATTTTTTTTAACTTTTTAAAATTTATTTTAAGTGTGTTTTTTCAGGACCCATCAGCTCCAAATCAAGTAGTTGTTTCAATCTAGTTGTGGAGGCTCACAGTGGCCCATGCAGGGATCGAACCCGCAACCTTGTTGTTAAGAGCACCACGCTCTAACCAACTGAGCTAACCGGCTGCCCCCAGGGAGTATTTTTTAAGATGACAATCAAGTAAACAGGCAAAAACAAGTTAAGTTCTAGAAAAATGTGTAAGAAAACTAAAGAACTCGTTGAACAAAAATGGCAAAGCGAAAAAATAATTATGAACAGAGTTGGGCTAATCCTAAAAAACACAAGTGAAATCATGGAAGATCAGGAAAACAAAACCTGAAAGTAAACGTAAATTAAAAACTGAATATCATAAAAACACAAATTCAAATCAGGGCTTAATTCTTTTTTAGGAGCCAAGAGTTAGTATAATAGAGAAAAAGACACTGGATTTATACATCTCGACTCTGTCAGTTGAGGCACTTCCTTCAGCTGAAAATGAAATAATATCTACACCCAAAGGGATAGTCTTATGTTGAAAGGATTCTATGAGAGGACCTATAAATCTCCCAATCAGCTGTTTGGAATCATATGCTTAATAATTGGTAGCTATAGTCATTCAACAATGAATCTCGTGATTGTCATTTACATTAAAGGGAATTTCCAGAAAAGACCATGAAAGTAAAAGATAATTAAGGAAGGGACTAATGAAAGAAGAATTCCCAAAGATACCTCAGTAAAATTTAGTAACTATAACTAAAAGAATCCTGTAACTCTGTAAAGTGAATTGAAGTGTATCTAATACAGACTACCTTGATTATTGTTAACAAAAGAATTTAATGGTACCAATAACCTACAAGAACAGATAACGTAAAATTATATTTTATTAAGTTTTGGGGTAGTGTCTGTCTCTTCATCCATGTATGTATGTATTTATGATAGCAAATTTATTTTCCTAATTATATTTCGGCCAAACTTTAGAAGCGAATTTAAGTGTTAGCATAGCTCTGAGGTACTCAGGGTTTGCAAATAAAGTATATAAATTGGCCGTGGACAATGCATAGGTGGAGCAAAATAGAGACTATGCTGAAGAGATAAATATTGTTTTATGTAACCATATACAGCCTATCTTTCATATCTACTTGAGAAAGTGAAGAAATATCTTATTAGCTTGCCTTGTTATATTAGACCATGAGCTATACAGTACATGTCCCTAAACACTAAATTCATTCTGATGGAATCTCTACCCCATCAGATTTTGAAACTTTAATTTTGTATTTCTTGTAACTTTAGCTTTACTCAATGACAGATTTATTTAAAAGAAATCAGCACAACTTCTAGCTCCTTACGTTTTGGTCAGTAAGGCTCTAACTTGCTGGGCTCCTTTAATCATACTCAGGAGGTAGGGGCTAGTGGGGGGAATGGCATTGTCGTTTCCAAAGGCTTAACCATTGATGGGATGGGCCTGGGTCTTCATAGCTCTGCTGTTTGCTCGTCTTCTCTAGTGATTGTTTCTTCTTCCAGCCCCATTCAAAACCAAAGGTGGGTGGCAGGGGAATATGTAGCTGCAGGCAGTGAAAGTGTGGTGCACCGTCTCTAACAGCCTGACATGACTAGCAGCATGCCATCCTCCACATACATCTTCCAATTGGTTTATTAAGCCATCATTTAGGAATCAGTTTCCATTTCTGGCTCTGGCTTTGGAAGCCAAGGTGAGTGACCCAGGTGGCAGTAAGAAGTAGAAATTAAAAAGCTACACTCTATCTGCTATCAGAGGGTCTTGCCTATGACCTTTTCCCCTTAATACCGAGGAGACTGAAATTTCTCTCCTTTACACCTTTAAAAAAGGGGAATATTTTGACAGCTTACAATTGTTCTTTTCATTTCTACAGATGTTCTCAAATACTTTATTGATATCACTTGTAGGAAAAAACTGATTAACAAATATACCTCTGGTATAATTTTTATGAATAGGCAAAGTATTAAGAGTAATAACTATTTATTTACGATTCTTTTTTCACTGACCATTCATATTTACCCACAGAAACTGGAAATACATTTATTATAGTAGGAAAATACAATTCATGAGATTTCAAAGCATCCCAATCAATCAAATAATTCACTAATTTGAAATAATTATTTCCTAGTACCAGGACTCAGACTAAAAGCATTTTCCACTTCCAAAGCCTTCCCCTTGAACATAACGGTCCGGATGAATATCTTTCTTGCCCTCTTACCTCCTGGTTAAATAGTGTCATCTTCCTGAAGATATATGCAGTGTTTCCTTCTTCTGAGTGGCAGGTGACTTGGTAGCATCCATAGGATGAACTTCCTGTGGGCTCTGGCCAATACTGGTGACACTTAACCTGAAATCAATAAATTTAAAATACACATATACATATAATTTAGGTTCTCCAATTCTTAAAATGTTTTGATTTTTAATAACTTTCAAACTTACAGAAAAGTTACAAGAATATTCGAATGAACTCTCATACATGCTTCACCTAGATCTGCCAACTATAAACATTTCCTCTTTGCCATTTTTGTCTCTTTATACTAATTGTTTGGATATATTTTGAGAACTGCAAATATACTGTTTACAACAAGCTTTCACCCAGTGTTTTACTATTTATGATTAATTCTTGCCTGAATCAATTAATATAATACTATGAGGATGGCAAAATGGTGCACTAATTTTGATATCTTTTAGATTTAAGTTAACAATGGAAGAATCTTCAACTAAAATGCCAAACACAATCCATTTATTTTCATAATTAGGGTTTTAAAAAATAGCTTTACTGACATACAATTCACATATCATACAATTCACCCATTTAAAGTACACACTTCAATTTTTTTCAGTTTATTCACAGAGCTTTGCAACCATCACTACAATCACGTTTAGAACATTTTCATTACTCCCAAAAGAAATCTCATACCCATTAGTCATCACTGTGCATTTCTTTACCCCATTCCCTTTATTCCACTCTGGACCTAGACGACGACTAATCCACTTTCTGTCCTCTATGGATTTAAAAGTTACAAAAAAGACTACAGTAATGTGAATATTTTGACTATAGTTTACGCAATGTAATTTGTGTAAGATTCAAGTATGACTTACTCTGCCACGTTCAACTTGTGTGGTCAACATCACAACCATGGAAGAGCCTTGTTCCCAAGTCATCTGCCAAAAATCTGTACAAGTGTGTGGTAATGGCCCTTGACAAGCAATGTACTGATTTATAATGCTAGAAGAAGGAATTTCCATCTACACAGAATAAGACACAAAAATAAGATTTTCTGCATTATTACTTTTTACTATGATCAAGCATATGAAAATCATCCACTCAGTGGTAATTGAATACAACTAATCTCAATAAAATGCAAAATCAGTAAAACAAATCTTCATCAACAATTTATTTTATTTGTAGAAGAAATTTCTTGGAAATGGCCAGTAATTAGTGAAAACAGAAATTTAAGTATTTTCCAAAGCACTGTTATGGTTTTAAGAGCGGTTTTACAGAGAATCTGGTTTCAGAGGCAGAAACTTGATACAGAAATAAAAAATATTTATCTCTAAACACTAGTAAAATCTGTTTGAGAAGCAAAGTTCTGACATTTGTTTGAGTTTAGGTTTTACATGTTCATATATACACATATATAACATACATATGTATATATGTATACATATATACTTATGCATACATATATGTATATATAATAAAAGAATATTAGAAAAATATTTCAAATTCATTATTTTTAGAAAGCAGTAAGATTATGAGTATTTGGGGAAGATGAGTCATCATCCTACACTATTTTGAAATTAAATTAAGAAGAAAAGGTGACATATGCACATGGCAATTGGAAGAATATCAAAGGGTAAATAAAGTCTCCCTTCCATCTTAGCCTCCAGTTTATATCCAGAGGGCAATTCTTTTTTCTAGTTTCTAGTATATCCTTTCAGAGATATTCTATATACCATACACAAATGAACATGCAAAACTATCTTCCCTTTTTTCCTGTAAAATGTAATGTTGCTGTGCATTTTGTTTCTTTTCCCCCTACTTAATCTTTGAGATCATGTCAGATTAGTAAATAAAATTTCATTCTTTTTAATGGCTATACTGTGTAAATATACCATATTTTATTTAACAAACATTTAAGTTACTAACCTATTTGCTACCATAAACAAAGTTGCACTGAATACTTTTGTAAACCTAACATTTTGTGCACATAAGAAATATATTTGTATGGACAATAGGAAGAAATGAGAATGCTGGATCAAAGTGTATGTGCATTTAAAATTTTCACAGCTAGTGCCAAATTGCTCTTCAAAGAGGTTGTACTATTTATATTTTTACCAATAATGTATGAGGAATGCTTATTTCCTGATAATCTTCTTAATATAGTCATAATCCCTGATCCACAATTCTGAAACTCCCAATGCTCTAAAGTGTAAGTTTGTCTTTTTCTTTTGGTATACCTGACTTTACCTGAACTGATTTGACAGCAATACCTGAGTTTAACTGATCTAAGACGACTTACAGTCTGTATTAGTTCCAATTACTGGAACTATCCATAGTTTGCTGTTGAATATCAACATACTGATTAAAGGGCAATGTCTCAAAGCCTGGTGGGGATGTTACCTATATAACATACAGCATATGCACTTAGCAACCTTAAAAAAATCCAAAAAATTCTAAATTCCAAAGCATATTAGACTCCAAGGTTTCAGATAAAGGATATATATAGATTTATATATGGTATTATCAAACTTTTTGATATTTCTATCTAATAAGTGAAAAATGGTAATTCCTTACAGTTTTGATTTGTACTTTTCTTTTTGTGAATTAAGTTGAGTGTATTATTTAACTGTTATTGTTATTTTTTCTAAATGTTACAATGGTATTGTGGTTTTGCTAAAAAACTAAATAAAAAAGGGTCCTCAGAGATTCATACTAAAATCCTCATTATTCACAAATTATGTATTTGCAAATTTGCCTACTTTCTAAAATTTATTTATGACCCCAAAATACTTGTAGAGCTTTCACGGTTATTTACAGATATGTCCAAAAAGGTGAAAAATTGGAGTGACCGAATGTGTACATTTCCAGTGAATGTTGAATGAGAGATGGTTCTGTCTTCTTGTTTCTGCTCTCATACCGTAAATAAGTGTACTTTTTGCAGTCTATTTAGTGCCATGTTTTTGAATTTTTGTGCTTGGTGGTGATTTCACTGGCTAAAATGGTCCCCAAGGGTAGTACTGAAGTGCTGTCTAGTCTTCTAAGTATAAGAAGAGATATGCCTTACGGAGAAAACACATCTTAGATAAGCTTCCTTCAGGCATGAGTTACAGTACTTGTTGGCTGTTGAGTTCAAAGTTAATTGATCAACAATATGTACTAAATAAGTTCAAACAGAAACAAGTTCAAACAGATCAGTTATATACTGATCACCTGACAAAAATGTTGCCAATAGAGGCTCATGGGAACTTAAACCTCTATTTCCCCTTGGAACAAGGATTCAGTATTTGCTAATTCAGGGTTAATGAAGACTGTATGGACTATCACTACTGCAAATAACAAGAATTGACTGTATTTACAAAAAGTGATATATTTAGGCTTTAAATAAATTATCTAGGGGCGTGGTGTTAGATGAAATAAGATTGGCTATTTGTTGATAGTTCTTGAAGCTGGGTAACAGGTTTGTGGTGGCGGAGATCTTCATACTAGTTTTTCTACTTTTGTATAGATTTGAAAATACCATAACATTTTTTAAAACATTATTTGAAGTTCCTTTTCTGTGACCTGTCTTTGTATATCCTTCATTATTTTCATTGTATTTATTTTTCTTATGCATTTATTCTGTATATTGAAGAAATAAGCCCTCTGTAGTATTTTAAAAATTTAGTATTTTTTAAGCATCCCCCAGATTAAAATTTTTACATTGTCAAATTCACCAATCTTTTGTTTATAACTTAGACATGTTTTCTAAGCTTAGAAAAGCCTTCCACTTTCTGAGATTTTAAACAATTCTAACATATTTCCTCCAAGTTATTTCATGATTCCATTTCTTACATTGATATTCTGATATATCTAAAATGTATGTTGGCATCAAGACTATGTAGGTAAACTATTTGTACATAAATGATCTAATGTATGGATTTGTTTCAAAACAGTCTGGATATATGGGGGTACAGTAGGGTTATAGGTGAAACAAAGTTGGCTATGAATAATAATTGATGAAGCTGAGTGATGTGTATATAAACATAAAAGTTCTTTCTACTTTTTCCTCTACTTCTGTATGTTTGAATTTTTTTATATTTCAAACTTAAGGAAAACAGTAATAATTTTTTCCCCCAAGAGGGGGGACCTCCTTACGTGATATATTCTAGACAGTAGACCTAACCCATTCACTAGGTAATCTGTTTTATCTTCAATGATTTAAAAGGCTATCTCGATCATAAACAAAATTCTACTCTTTATTTCAGGACTAGACTATTCCATTCCACTGCTGTATATGTACTTGTATATTAATATGCAGTACCAAACTATTTAACATTAATTTTATAATATTTTTCAATATCTGAAAATTTTAATATTCTGTCAACGTTAGGCTTTTAACAGAGGAATAGTGTCAAAGTTTATAGTGGTCCCTCTTATACCAATGACAAAGACACAATAAAAATAAACTTACATTTATATAATTTGCATTGATATAGTCTTCATTACCCTTTAAAATGACCCGTGTAGCATCATCTGAAAAAATTTCAAAGAAAGAATGTTTTAATAAAGTAATGTTATAAAGATTCAACTTAACATACAGAGATCATAGATACTTACAAGGCGAAATATCTCTGTATCTATTTTTGGAAATGTTCTGAGGTAATTTGGCACAAGACATTGTCATTCCAGGTTTTTTCCGATACAGTTGCTATAAAAAAAAAAAAAAAGTACAAGACAAGTCCAGCAAGCCATCAAGAGTTTCTGTTTTGTTTTGCAGACTTGTGTCTATGCTAACAAGAAACAGGTTTTTTTCCTTAGAATACTTCATCTATACAATGATATAACTTAGACTAGCAGGATATTAAACCAGGTTTGCAAAGATGAATTCTGCACAATTTCTGACATGAATTATGTATCATATTTTGAAGAATGGTAAAATAAGTTAGAACAATTTTGGTTACAGCACAAAAATGAAGTACCTTCAGTTTTGAATAGCAAATCTGTAGAAAACATTTAGCTTTCATTTAGCTTGCAGATGTTATAGTACATGAACCGAGGACCTTTTACAAGAAAAACTGACACACCCTAAGTGTTTGTCAGTCACAAATGTTTATAGTCACTTATCTATAACATATACTTCCAAGCAACAAATATTAATGATGGCCAACTACACTGACAAAAATTAGAGGATTAAATATGACAAGGTACAAAAATTATTTTCCTTTAACTCAGGATTTTGAAGTCTACAATAGCCTGTCTTCGTCTGCCAACTGTCATAAAGACAGCTATTTATTACAGAAAAACAAATTAGTTTGATGATATATGTATAAAATCTCCTTATTCCTCTCTTTTACTTTGACATCTATTTATGTAACCATGGCTAGTATTTTGGGAGCAATTTTAAAAACTTTGTATTTCAGAACTCTTTTTCTGTCAAGTATTTCTCAGAATACCATTTTAGTGTGTAAATTATAACTGACAGATAAGACAGTTAAGAAACCATACAGCACTACTTACATCAAATTGTGTCAGGACTGTTCCAGTGATGAGCCCCTCAGCTAGCTGGATCATTGACTCACGCAAGGAATGGTCATCCTGATGGACGTTATCTAGAGGGGCTTTCTCAGGAATGTACTGGAAGTCTGGCTCATTTTCTAGCTTTTCTTCCACTACATCATATATAGCTAAGACAACAAACAAAAAACACAAAAGAGCCATATGGAAATCTTAATGAATTGATAAAAGGAATTTACCGTATCTATTCTTTAATTATGTGGCATTTATTCTTAATTCATTTATTCTTAATTCATCAGGTGAGGCTGGTGCCACAGTATAGGGACGAAGAGCGGCTGTGGAGTTGAGTTTTGCTACACCTTTGGGGAAAAGAAGGGTTCTTGGCCATATTGCTAAAAATATCTGTAACTTGAGGAGACATGAAGAAAAAGAGGAGCTGCCAAGAAGCAGCTCTGCAGAGACCTGCCCTTAATCTGTGGGACCTAGGGCAAGCGTACAAATAGAGGCCTATATACCACATGTCTAGGTTTGAAAGGTTACAAATAAATTAAACAAATATGTCTTATCCCTTTTCCTTGACACATGTACAAAACAACTGGGAGGCCATTGTTCAAATGTGAATGTAGGCCAGAACTCACGGTCATGGCAGTGAGGAGAGCCAGACCCTAGACTCTGGCCTATGGCCCACCCTACTTCTTCTCCCACCCTCAGCCCTGTTCTTACACATGGGAGCCTGTGAACATGAACAAGAACATCCCAGTCCATATGTAAGCTTGTTCTACACACCTTTCCAAATTGCCACCTCCCAGCCACCCTGCTGGCCTAAGAGTACATACATCATGTGAGCCAGCTTGGGAGAATGAACCTGGGAAAATGGCCACACAAGCCCAGGATTGGGCTCAGAGCTATTTGGACAGAGAACTGAGGGTTGAAAAAAGTGGTCTAGGAAGGAAGGGGAGGTCACAGGACTCCTTGCTCCTGCAAAATCCTGACTTCCATGGTGGTGGTTAAGGGAGGTGGGGGGTGGGGGGGAGGAGGGACGGGCGGGGGGCAAAGCCAGAATACAGCTTTCTAAAGGATGGAGCCAAGCTATGGGTCTCCAGTGTCCTTGTCAAAGAGGTTTGGTTCCTGCTCAGATATGTAGGCACTTTTGAGAAGAATAAATTTCTGAAATGAATGAAAAGACAAAATGGTATGAATGCATTTTGTCTAAGAAGAAGTAAGATTTAAAGGGGAAAAGACCAGAATATCAAGCTTTTTGTTTTTCTGGTATTTTTGGCAAACATAATTTTAAAGTTTGATTACATAGCATGTCCTCCCTTAACGTTGATAGGTTCTTGGAAACTGATTGGAGCAAAATGACATACAATGAAGCCAGTTTTACGAGAGCTAATCAATATAAACAAGAGTTAAGTTCCCATATATTTCTGGTCACAAAAATCTCACCAAACTTCTAAATAAAGATCCAAAATACTTCTAGCATTAAACATTGAAATAAATGTGAGCTATGTGTACATTTAAGAAAAATTAATAAAGGCAAGTAAGATAATTATTTTCCAACATGCTTATTCCAGGTCAGGGTCCCACGCGGCCTGAGCCTGTCCTGGCAGCTCAAGGCAGGACCCTACCCTGGAGTGGACGCCCTTCCATCACAGGGCATGCTTACACACATCTACACACTCACTCGGACAGGATCAATTTAGACACGCCAGTTCACCTCATGTGCACGTCTTTGGGATGTCGGAGGAAACCTGAGTCCCTGGAGGAAACCCACAGAGACATGGGGAGAAGGTGCACACTCCACACAGACAGTGGCCCTGGCCAGGAATCGTTTTAATTTTTCCCATCAACATTATAACAAATGATGCTGAACAAAACATTATTTGAGGATCTGCTGTTCGTTATTTTAAATAAAAATAGATATGACACACCCACACTGAAAGTGAATACAGGTCATGGTCCAGATTTTGACCATAAAATAACATTTGAAACATCTTTTGTCAAGAAGTAAGTCCTAGGTGGGTTCTTCTTCTAATTAAAGTATAAATTAGGTGATTCGAATTGCAAGAAGCCCTGACTTTTCCATTATATGGACTTTTGTTCATCTTCTGGGTCTGTACTACTCATGAATTTGTGAGCTGAATGTGTTGGTGCCAAAGTGTCTTCAACTATAAATTGGGGATAATTCATCTCAATGGATGGCTATGAAAATTAAACGGAAGGGGCGGTAGGTTAGCTCAATTGGTTAGAGCGTGAGCTCTGAACAACATGGTTGCTGGTTCGATTTCCACGTGGACCAGTGAGCTGCGTCCTCCACAACTAGATTGGGGACAACGAGCTGCCACTGAGCTTCTAGAGGGGCGCCCGGATGGCTCAGTTGGTTAGAGCGTGAGCTCTCAGCAACCAGGTTGCCGGTTCAATTCTCACATGGGATGGTGGGCTGCGCCCCCTGCAACTAAAGGTTGAAAATGGCAACTGGACTTGGAGCTGAGTTGCGCCCTGGAGAAGCACACTAGCCCGCAATATTCCCCCCCCCAAAAAAAAAATTAAATGGGAATATATACAAAAGAGTCCAGGTGCATGAGAAACACTTACAAACTATTATTATTGTAAATTCTTTAGTATGTTATCAAGAGGAAACAGAACAAAATAGGGAGAATATTATTCTTGGTATAAAATTTAAGTGCTTTATGTGACAAAAAATGCCTAATAATGAATCACTTCAGTATCATGTCTAAATAAATGAGTTCCTTGAAAAGTCAAAATAGAATGTTCTGTTGAAGTTCTTTGAATTTCCCTACAAAGCAAATTCTAGACCACAAAAAGAGAAAAACACAAAGTAGAGAAGATAAAATGAAAATGCCTGTTTGTACCCAAATAAGTTTTGTGTTTTATTTTTTCTTGCAAAAATTTACACGGTTGGGTATGGTGGGTGAACAGATAGAGTTCTAATTGCTTCTCTATGGTGTTCTTCAACAACTGGTACACGGTATTAACCTACAATTACTCTGGTGGCTAAAACTGACTAATAGAAAACTGTTAAGAACAAAATTAGAAAAATACATCTGTAAGAATTTTTTCTCAGGAGACAGATGGAGTGCTGAGGGAACTTGAAACAATGCCATATGCACACTGGCTGAGGGCCTGGGGTTGTTAAACTGGAGAAAGGGGGCGGGTTTCTAGTAAAACCAGCTATTGTCAAAAAACTGAAGGCAGAGGGGTTAAACTTATTCTGCATGAAATTTACTGTGCATAGCACAAAGTGATAGAATCAGGATCAATAGGACTGAAGGAAGTTGGATTTTTAATTCAATTAATAGTTAAAGCTATCCAAGGGGGAACGACCTGCTTCAGGAGCCACGGAGTGCTCCCATAGACAGGCTGTTCTGAGATTGTTGTAAAGGAACTCAAGCAGTCGGCAAAGGGGCCAGCGCGCACGCAGATGGCAGGAAAGTTTCTCCAAGCCTGAGATTCTTGTCTATGAATTAACAGGTCAGCTGTCCAGAGCAGCATTATCGTACTAAAAACAGACAGGATTTTTTTTTTTTAAAATGCTTTAACTACTGCTTGATTCAGAGTTTTCTGAAAGTAGAACAGAGTTCAAAATTTACTCATTCATTCAACAATTGTTCACTAAGTACCCACTACTACTATTAGAGCAACTGGGGGAAGAGGGAGGCCATTTTAGCTATGGTAGTCTGGAGAGGACTTTCTGAGGATGCCATTTGAGCAAAAACCTGAAGGAAATGAGGGCATAAGCCATACTATAATCAAGAAGAGTATTTTAGGCAGAAGGAACAGCAAGAAGGCCAGCACAGAATAGAGGAGAGTGAGAAGGCTGAGGGGTAAGCAAGGAGGTCAAGAATTTGGATTTTACTCCAAGTGTGAAAGGAAGCCACTGTGCTGAGTAGGAAACTGACATGACATGACTTAACGTTTTAAAAAGCCTACTCTGGCTGCAATGTCTAGTAATAAATACTAAAGAATTATGAAAAATACCCAGTGCTGCGTAGAGTACGTACCATTAGGTCGAACTAGAAGTACGAGTTCCCCAGAATGTCTCTCACAGCTGGCTTTAATAAACAGGACAACCTGATCATGGGTATGTTCTGCGATGTCCCGACCATTGATCAGTACAACTTGGTCCCCTTCATTCAATCGAGGGACACAGAGGTCAGCCTGTGATGTAATGCAGATAAGGTTTCAGATTTGTACATGGCTTTCTAAAAGTAAAGCACGAAAATTTATTTTTATAGACTCTACAACAGGAGAACTAAAACTACATATAGAAAAGCATCCATCTACTACCAAAAAAAAAAAGAGAAGTAGAAATATAGTTTTCCCATGAAGACGATGTATTGTTTTCCTTCTTCATTCAACCGCTTCTTCCCTGATGCCCCATTATATGCTTAGACACACAGGTAAGACTAGTAGTCTCGAGGTGGCTAGAGACAGCCCTTGCTTGTACCATCCAGGTATGTTCAAATGGCAGTTACCACAGTTTAAATAACACCAGTTTCCCAACAACACGGTACAAATTTCAGTTACCATGATACATTAATTGTGAATAATTAATTGCATGAAGTACAAACTTTGCTGCTAGCTCATAGTCCAAAAATCACCATGTAAATAACAGACATAGATCATGATCAGTGACCAAGCCATGCACTTGTTATTCAGTTCATGCAGAGACAGCAAAGTATGTACGTATGTTGCTTCCTTGTCTCCCAGTGATAAACCTACATAACAACGGATGATCTAAAGAGGAAATTGGCCAAAAATGTTAAAAGTGCAGCAAAGAAACAAAAAGTGATACTGCTGGAAGTGAATTTCATCTTGAACGTAAATGGAGTTATAAAAGCAATAGCTGATGGTGGAAACACATGATGCACACGACTATTGTTTGAGAGATTCTAGGTATATAGTGAGAAATTTAGTGACGGTGAACTTAACATAAATGATGACAGTGGCTGTAATGAGAAGGAGGAAGACTTCCATGAGGAAGTGATGTTGGCAAAAAAACCTCATTAAAGGAATGCTTAGACATATCTCACAACATTGAAAATGCAGAGGACAAAATGTTGGATGTGGATTCAAACTTCGATAGGATTATGACAATTTGCCAAAGCGAGAAAGAATGCTCACTCTGTATCTTAAGTTTCATGATGAGGACACAGCACTGTTCAAACTACTTGTGATAAGTTTTTACAAAGAAATAAAACACTTAAATTCTCAATGTTTCTAATGTTTAGACGTATAGGATACTAAATCAGTATTAGTTTTATTGTTTTTTTATTTCCCTATACATTAATAAGAAAATGTATTTTATTTTTTTTATTTCCCTATAAATTAATTGTTGAATGAATGAGTAGAGAGGTTTTAATGTTTTGATAAAAAAATTAAAGTTCATGGAATCAGGATTTCCCCCCAGTGATTATTAAGGTCACTTTGTACTTTCAGCTTGAATGGTCATTTGTACAGTCTTGCACTACCTGTGCAAAGTGAGGACTGCCTGTATTTTATTGAGAAAACAAGTAATTAAAGTAAAAGAGATAAACAGAAATACGGACAGCATGTTCCAGGAACACGGTAATAAGGCCGTATGGGAGGCAAGTATGAAGGATGATAGGTCAGATAGAGAAGGAAATGATGACAGGGTTGGTTGGACCTTACAAAAAAAAGAAAAAAGGAGCTTCCAGTGGCAAAGTCTTAAGAAACAAAAGCATGACTACTCACATTCACTATAAATACAAAATCAATAAAACCCAACATGGTATTATCATTAGTGGAAAGAGCACAAGTCTAGGAGCCATGTTTTTCCTGTACTGCTTATGAAACATGTGATCTTGGACACCTGAAACTCTGAAAATGGAGCCGATATCTGCTCTAATTATTTCAGAGTTGTGAAGATAAAAATGAGATAACTTTGCAAAGTGTTAAGGTCTGGAGAATTCAAATTTAACATTCTATCATTCTCTCTGGTTGCTTCTCGCTCTACTTCTTGTAGTGGAGCAGACGGCATTCACATCACCCCGTGCGCTAGCAGTGTGATGCTTTTGTGTACCAATCTGGTCCCACGTTTTTACAAATGTCTTTGAGGTAGAAAGACTAGTGAATTGGGAGGTATTAATGGTACTGGGAGAAATGTAATGGGTTATAAGCAGAAAGTTACCCTCTCACCTTACTTTGTGGATAGTGCAGTTGGTGGAAAAGAGGAAGTGGCCTACAGTTAGAGAGAAGACAGTTGCAAATCTCTAAGTGGACATTCACTGATATTTCCAGTTCAGGGATTGAGACTAGCAGGGGAGTATATGCTATGACATACAGAGATTTTTTTTTTTTTAACCCATTATCACTGAAGAGAACAGAACTCTCTCATACTTAATCTGCTTTTGTCAGGTATGTTTATAATTTTTTATTTGCATTTCATTATGATCTGGCAAATTTAGATAAACTGTATTAAAATGAATTTTGTTGGAGCAACAGCTATTAGCTCAAAGATGATCAGATAGGAAATAAAACATGACTTTAACTGGGTATTATTTTATTCATTTCAGAAGGTGTCCAATATATATAAAAAGACATTAAAATATTTACACTGTCCTTTTCTACTAATCACTTTAAAATGAGGTTTCCAATGGAAGACTGTGATGGTCTCTAATTAGTAAAATACAGAAATGATAAATTTGTGCTGTGTTAATTTGTTCCAAATTTAGCTCAATATTTATGAAACATAGTTGTATGTGGCAAAAGGAAAAAAATCACCAATAATTGTTATAGCCTAAAAACAAAATTTAGAGTCAAAGAATTCTGTTTGGAAATGAACCTGTCCGTAGAATGTTCCCTAACCATCCTTGATTTAATTAAAAACCATCCACATTCGGTGGTAAGAAAAATCAATTATTGCTTTTGTGTCATTCACTGACTCTTACAACTGGCATAACAAAAAAGGTTTATTATTATTTCTAATATAAGAGCAATACATGCTCATTGTCATGATTCAGACAATTAAAAAAAGGAAAATAGAAGAAAGTGATAATTACCAGTAATTACACTACCTAGATGAAACACTGTTAATATTTTAAGCATGTTTCCAGGCTTTTTAAATGCACATCGCTCACATTTAAAAAAACTGGATAAAACATGTATGTGGAATTATAATATTACATTTCCCGTAACACCATCTTATAAACATATTTCCATACTGACATAGAGCTACATTATCCAACAAGTCAATAGCTGCAAAGCAATGCATGATTTATTTCACAAAGTCTAATGATGTATATTTTGATTTTCTCCCAATTTTTCACTGTTATAAATAATACTACAATGAACACCCTTATGTATCTTTTTGTTCCCTAGTCCAACTGTTTCAGTAGAGGCCATTCCTAAAAGTGGAATTGTCAGGTCAAAAGATACACATTTGATTAAAAAGTTTTAGTTACAATTTTTGTTTTTAGCTAAGTTATACATCACATAGTTTAAAGAATTGGTCTGTAAGATTTTTAAGACGAGAAACTATTTCTTGTATTCTTCCCTACCATCTTCCCCTGATCTAGAGGCAACGTCTTTCAACATTTTAGCTACATCTTTTATCTTTACCTCAGTATCTGTTCTTAATATCCCTATTTGGTTTTTCTTAATTTTCTATTTTAGTTGTTATCTAACTTTCTACTCCATAGGTGAAAACAGCAATCTTATCTCCTCATTTGCAGTCCCAAAAACACATACATATTTCCCATCAAACATATACTAAATAAAAAATTTTGGATTATTTCCCCCAGCTTTGTCCCCATCTTTCATATGCATGGTAGACTCGAGTCATTTTACGTATCATATCCAGTCCTGACCCCTGACCACAAAATTTGCTTAAAAGAGGATATGTGATCCAAACTGGGTCTGTGACTGGTTTCCTTCCCACGAGTCTATGATTTGGACAGGTTTAATCACTCTGGGTTGCCGAGCTGGTAATATGGAAACCTGGAGGTTACGAGCAGTGACATCGGACCACATGACTAAGGAGTGGAATAGTGGTAGCTAAACAATTTCTATTTAGTAGAGATTTAGGAGTCATAATTGTATTTGAAGGTAGAGTGTGTGTGGCGGTGGTGATGTTGCAGGACATGAAGCTGCTACTAAGCACACTGCTCGTATTTAGAGTATGTTACTTGGAGCAGCTTGATGAGGCTGATCTAGGGTACACATTGGTTTGCACTGAGACACCAGAAGGGAACATTCACATAGAGATGAAAAACAGAGAGTGACGGATGATTTTTAAAGTTCTTTCTAGAGGTCTGACTGCATTCCTGTCCTTGGATTTTGTGAGACCTACAGAGCTCTACGATAAATTTTGTATTTACGCTAAACCAGGGGTATTCCATGAGTAAGGACCCTGTTATTTGCAACCAACCAAGTCCTTAAAAACCAGAACCAAAACCATATATATCATGATATCCTTAATCAATCTTGGCTGTGATTTTCAAACCAACTTTGAGATTGCTGCAAAGCACCCAAAATAGCATAACTGGCCTATTTCTCTCAGGCTGCTGGTTCATACTTTTCCTAGGGTGGGGGATAGTTAAATGACAAAGGGTGCTGATCGAAAAGTCCTTGAAGACCATTTAGGCAACGACATAAATGTAAACTGAAAGCAATATTTGCTATATAAGAGCAAAAAAAAAAAATTGACCTTTTAGGGGAAAACAAAATCACTGGCACTATTTCTAGTTAAAGTAAAATTTTTAAACATAGAGTAGGTAAATAGTATCTAGGTAAACAATTCTAAATGAAAAACAAGCAAATAAACAGCAAATGAAAAATATACCTCTGTCTACATTTTGCTGTTTAAAGAGGTCATACTTTAGAGGCATTGAAAGTCATAAACAGCTTCTTTGTAGGGACAAGGATTTTAAAATCTCTATAGACATGGAATAAACAAAAACTAACTTTACAGCAATTTCAGATATTAAGCCAACATTGGAAACTTGACAAACTAAAAGAAATGATTGGTTTTTTCCTTTATTGAAACTAACAAAAATACTATTGTATTTAAATTTATTGTATTTCATATTCTCGAAAATAGGATTTACTTGCAAGATTAGGTAACTCACAGGTGTTCCTGGTGCTACTCGGGACACGATCACAGGCATCTTCTGATCATATCCTCCCTTAAAAACAAAGCAAATCAAACATTAGACAAACATTAGCGAAACAGAAACATCTTAATTTAAAAACAGTACAATATAAATTTTAGATTACCTTTACATTGAATCCAAACCTTCCATTTTCATCAGGTTTCATTCTGATTAGAACAAGATTATCGTGTGGAATACCACCATTAGGCTTAAAAACATAAAAATAAATAACTTGTAATTGTCTTCATTTATAATCTATCCTTCACATATACATGAAGTACGTTTTTTTGTATGCTGATGTTTTACATACATGAAATCACACAGTATACAGTCATTTGTTACTGGCTTCTTTCACTTACCATGTTTTATGCTTGCTCTCTGAAGATACGTGTTTGGCTAATTCTTATTTGTCCGCCAAGACACAGGTCAGAGATGATCACTTCTTGGAAGCCTTTCCTTAACCCCACAGCTGCATTAGTTATTTTTATATACTTTTGAATTCCCTATAATCACTTCTAATTATAGAACTTATATTGTCTTCAAATTGTCTTCATACTTGCTTGCTCTAGGATCCCATCCTCTCTTCCATACTCAAGAATATTGCTATAGCAATTCTCTACTCTCCTGAATTATCCATTTCCCCACCTCCTGGGAAATATTCTTATTTCTCCCATTAAAAAAACCCAAAACCCAAAAAATTCACTCTGGATTCCACTTCCCCATCCAGCTCCTGCCCCATTTCTCTCCTTCCTCTTGCTGCTAAACTTCTCGCAAGAGTTATCCACATTTGCTGTCTTTATTTCCTCTAATCCCATCCTTCTGGAGTCTGGTTTTCATCCCCAACACTACACCAAAACTGTTCCAATTAAGGTCACCCCAAATTTTCACATTGCTTCAGTGTTCAATTCTCAGTCCTCATCTTACCTGACTTACCAGTGGCAGGTGACAAAGTTGGTTACTATCTCTGTGATTTCTTCCCATCAGCCATTTGACTATCTGTCTGCATCTCCTCAATCTTCTTTGCTGGTTTCTTTCATCTTCCTCATATTTACAATTTGGAGGACCAAATACTCAATTTTTAGAACCTCTTATTAGGTTACCTACAGACACCACATTTCCTTGTTGATTTCTTCCTGTCTCATAATTTTAAATACTGTCTACATGCCATCAGCTCTCATTGTTGTAACTCTTCCTTTAATTCCAGAATCCTATCCCCAAATGGATTTCTAATAGACGGCTCAAATTAACAGGTCCTAAACTGAGCTCCTGATAGTCCACCCATACCTGCTCTACCTGTAGCCTTTCACATCTCAGTAAATGGCAACTTTGTCCTTCTAGTTGTTCAGGGCAAAAGCCTTGCTGTAATCCTTGATTTCTCTTTCTCTAGTACTCCACGTTCAATCCATTGGAGTATTATGTTAGCTCTACTATAAAAATATACCCCAAATATAGTCACATCTCATTCCTTCTGCACCCACCATCCTGGTCCAAATCACCACTAATTCCTTGGAAGAATTTATACCTTGTGACAACTATCTCTATTACCCTGGTTTCAGTCTATTTTCAATATAACAGCAGAGTGATAATGTTAAAACTTAAGTGACATCATGTGACTTCTCTCTTCAGATATGTATATCCATTTGCTTCCTATCTCACTCAGGGTTAAAATACAAAATCTTTGTAAGACCGGCTTGTAAGATCTGGCCCCCTCCCGTACCTGGCTCCTCCTCATGTGCTTATTTTGCTCTGGCCACACTGACTCCCTTGCTGTTCCTTGGCCATATCAGTCGTCTCTTTGTACCTGCGACGCCCTCAGCTAACCGACATGGCTTAGCACTAAGTCTACCACCGGCGTACACTATCTAAAATTGTAACACTCTACTCTTGCAATTCCTTAGCCGCTTCCAGTTTTATGTTTCTCCCCAGCATTTATATTATCCAATATGCTTTATGTTTAAACTATTTACGTTGTTTACTGTTTGTCTTGCCCTTATCCCCCAGAATGTAAGTAACTTGAAGGCAGAGGGATTTTTTCCCCAATTTTATTCCGTTATAGCCCCAAAGCCTATAACAATGCACTGAATATATCAGTTACTCGGTAAATAATTTTTGCATGAATGGAAAAACAAACTAGACCGTAGATTATTTAACAGCAAGGACCATGTTTTGTTTCTGTATTCCCACTACCCACCAAAGTACTTTAGCAGACAGAAAGACTTCAACAACTATGAACCAATGAATGAATAAATGATATAAAAAATCACCACATAGATAGCACTAAAAAACTGCCATTTCTGGTAAGGATTTTGCTCTCTTTTTGATGTGTCTGTGGTGATGGAGCAATAGTGTAAGAGAACAGTGTTGCCTGCAGCCTTTCAACTTTAGTTAATGTTGGAGGGCTATAGGTGAACAAATGAGAGGGCCATGAGTGTCATGGCTACCGGAAACTTCTGGCGCTGCCAATACCTGCTGTGGATTCTCCTCTCTCTGCATCTTATTTTATTCCGAGGTCCCTTAAAGATTCCCGAAACACTCTCATATTTTGTCTGTGCTTACACTTCTTCACGAACAGAGAGTATTTTTCAAATTTACTGATAATCTCACTTTTGATTTATTTACATCTACCTGAGAAAGCAATAAAAGTCCACAAGTCAGAGGATTCTAACAATTTACCATTTGTTGTGGTAAAAGCATGTTCTCTAAGGCAAAAGTATCAATATAATTCATACGTATATTTTGTAGAACAAAGAGTGATCATATACTCCAAGGATTTGTACTCAATTTCAAAAGGTTGATGAAAATGTTAAAGTCTCTGCACTCAGTGAATTATATAATAAAGTTAATGGTATTTAATGGATTATTAGCATCTGTTCTGGAAATGTTGTGTTTTGCAAGATTAAAACCCACATAAATTTGTTAAGAATTAATTTCTAGAGCAATGAACATTTTATGAATAATAAAAGGAAATTCCACAATTGGATTATATCGTGGCACAATTCATGAGCAAACATATAATGAAAAAGAGAAAGTACTATAACTTACAGATAAAACATGTCACAGTACAGTACAAAAGAAATTTCATTTATGATTTAAAAATTTCAAAGAAATTTTTCAAAGAAATATTTGAAGCTACTTACAGTAGATTTTTCTGGGGAAGATGGAACATCAAATGTTTCATTAATATGATTTTCTAGATCTTGTTGAGAATGTGAATATTGAATTTGGTTCCAACTATTTTTCTTTGATTGTTTGGGTGGTAAAGCTGGTGGCTGCCCATCAACTGGGGTCTCTTGTGATCTAGATAGGAAAAAAGGAAAAGAATGAATATTTTGGAAATTGTCTTACAGAACTGTTATTTTAAAAACTAGGGTTAAACAATTCAGATATTTACAATGTCTAGCAGGAGACAGGCTTTAAATACCATATTTATTTGCAAGTGTCTCTGCTTAATGAAATATTTCTTTGAAATATTAAAACTTTGAAATTTAAGCAGCAAATCTAGTTTTCTGCTTTATTAAATCTGTAAACAATCCTACATATAATAAAAACCAGGGGTGCCAAAAAATGTATGCAAAGTGGACACTTTGGTCAAAGCTGCAAGCAGTAGTTCACCATAATCAGAAGTGTCTGGACGCTGATGGTAACCACTTTAAGCACCTCTTGTAATTGCAGAAGTCCAACGTGACTTGTATTCACCTTTTGTTATCAGTATATATTGAGTATTACAATTTTTATAGTTTTTTCCTTTCTTAAAATGTGTATATAGTTTTTGGCACCCTCTGTATAGTTTAAGGGTATCCTTATGAAGATATTTATTTCAATCTAGTAAAACAATGTACACACCTTTCCAAAAATCTTTTTAAAAGGTTTTTAGTGAAGTTATATAGGTAGCCAGGGAATAAGGCAAAGAGAAATCAGAACTCAGAGTTGAGACATTCCACAGATAAAACACCTGTTCTAGTCTAGAGAAGTTAAGTGATTGACTCAATTTATTTAGAAATAAGACACAATTCATGAAAGTAATGAGCTCAATACTGCAAACAAGGATTAGAATCTGAGTGAAAATGCTGAGATCCCTGAAAAGACAAAACTGGATGAGACATTGTCAGAATATAATTTAAGGTGAGGAAGCAAAAATTCAATTAACATCAGAGAGAATAAGCCTCAATCTGTGACAGTAGGAATTAACAACAAGAGCTGGGTATAATAGGGAAGGTTTCAAGGTAAAAACTGTAGCTTTTAAGAACAAGCACAGTGTATGTTACTAACATTACTTGTGAGTTTTTCCCAAAGGCCAGAAGGGGGAACCAATGGGTTCAACTTGTATCCTAGGAAGCATGCATCCGAGGAGCTGAGGAGTTAAGGAGAATAGGCAAGAGGAAAATGGTTCTTGAGAAGGGCACTCACCATCACTGGGGTTACTATTTATCTCTACACGGCAGCAGGTCTTTTGGGGGAAATAAAAGAGTTACCGTTCACTGCCTAAGAACAGTTGACAGCTGCTGTGTCAAGCTCCATGGCTGCTGCTGTGGCACTCAGGCACACATTTCACCCAGTTTCTGCTTATTTTTGTTCACTGACAATGGATGCCTAAGATAACAAGCCATAAGGTCGTGGGGAAGTGGAACTGTGTAAATTACATTATTGTTCAAAAATTAATCTCCATCCCTCCTAGTTCGACACTTGGCGTGGCCCTATGACTTGCTGTGGCCAATGAAATATGAGAAGTGGTGTGTATCACTTTGAAAGGAAGCACTAAGAAATAGCTCATGATTCATTATACTTCTCGTTTTCCTCAGCCCTGAGATTAGCCATATCCCAAAACATGGGTTGCTGTCAGCCTGGGTCCTGGGACGAACATGACATGGAATTGAGAGCCAGTCGATCCATGATGTACATATAATGTAAGTCAGTGTAAGTTGGGGTTAATTTGCTACTACAGCAGAATTTAGCTCGATAACTAATACAGAGATTACAGCCAGAGTGGCCCTTAGATACATATGATCTCCCTTGGCAGAGAAGCTGTGAACTTTATTTAGAGGCTTGCTGCTAGATACCTGGTAGATAGACAAGCTAAAAGTTTGAATAGTGCCAAGGAAGTCAGCCAGGATTAATAATAAATGGTGTAACTCTATGGTCCTCCAGGGAGGTTTCTCCTAATGAGAATACAGTCCTGCAATTCTATAAGCGAGTATAAAATATAATCTTTAAATAAGCAGGTAAACAATAATGTCCACTCAGCTGAGCTTTCCTCATAGTAGTCTGTAGGGCACAAAACACTCTAAATTCTGATAAGCCTGTTAACACTGCATCAGAGACCATCTCTCTCCTTTTCAGAAAAAGCTTCTTTGAGGTCTACCTTGATGGCCAGGGATTCTAGGTCGAAACATACTAGTTTTTATGTAGCTAGTTTCAACTGCCAAGAACCCACGCCTCTAAATTCAATACATTCAAGTGCTGCTGGTACAGAAAAATGTTCCTAACGATTAGAATACAGACATCTACCTCAGTTGTGCCCTGCTGCAAGGAATTAGGAAAGATGAAGATGGAAATCCCTTGGCAGAGCCCCACAGATCTGACATTTCTAAAAAGCAGTTGATTAAAAGCCTCCGAGACATTACAAAATCCAGAAGTCCCTGGACTCCACATGTAGCAATCAATAGGTCTTATTCCCTACTTAGGGTTAAGAGTGTAAGGTGAACAGAAACTTCTTCTAGTTTTGCATACAGCTAGCTGTCACAGCCGGCAAGCATTTAGTCTCAAAACTAAAGGTCCGTAGGGAAAAGTATAAAGTTGAGATTGGATGGGAATAGAGTCAGAGCAACTTTCTTTACTCTTGGTCCAGCTAACAATGGAAATACAGCACCAAAACACACAGCCAGGACCAACTTGAGCCTGCTCTGCAGTGCAGTACCTAATGAGCCAAACCTGATGGGTGAGCTAACAATGGCATTGCTCAGCACAGGAAGGACAGGACTGACATCATGCGACATGTTGCTAAACCTTCTGAATCTGAAGTTTGGGGGTTAAAGATTAGGCATGTATAGTCAAAAAAAGCTCCACAAGTGATATTTATTATGCACTTCTGATTAGAAAGCATTTTCCTAAAAGAGTAGTGGCCAATTCATGACTTGTGGGACAATTTTGGCCAACATACATATGGCCCATTCATTGCTTTTGTAAAATGTGAGTTAACTACCATTTAAAAAGTTACATTCAAATCCGGATTTCCAGAATGAAAAGTGGGAGCTCTGGAAAGAATGGACCTGCATTATAAGTTGTCAACTACTGGACCAAGCCAGATGATAGCTGCTGCCTTTAAATGGGCCATGGGCATTCTAGTCTACTGGAATCTCACCCAGTGTTACTCCAGTGGGTATTTGAGTATAACCTCTTCTTTAAACACTCATACTCTGCAGAAAGACACAGATAGGAAGGGAGCCCAAGCATACAGTTGGGGCTGCCATGTAAGCCAAATTCTAAGAAAAGGTGAAGAGAATGTAGTAGAGGATTAGCCAAGATGTAACAGAGGTGAGGAGAATAATTTGGATTTCCGGACAGCGGCTACCTGCCTTGTCTTATTGTTTTACGTAACTTTCTTATTAAAGTAACTTTAATTACAAGGGTTGGACAAGCTTTCCACATGCATGATTGCTATTAAGGTGAGGCCGGACTGGGAAGCTTCTACAGACCAATGACGTGCTGTCCCAGTAATCCTGTTAACTATCTTTCCATTTTATATATTTCAAATTTATAAAATACATATAACCAAACTATTTCTCTGTTTTTCTCCCCTGCCACCATCCACTTACCAATCTAAAACACAGTCAATAAAAGTAACTAAGGGTGTCAACATTGACTCCTGAAACTCATCTTTTGGACAAAGGCTAGCAATTACATTTTAAAGACATACTCCAAAAGTATTAATTTATTACAATAAATGATAACTTTCTTCTACATAGCGAATGTAGAGCTGTCAAATGCAATTTATTACTCAATTATCTAGTAAGATGACTTTCATAGGTAAACCATGCATTATAATTAGAAATTATAATACATTTAAATAATGTCATGAGACAGGCCAGTTTTAAAAATGATACCATTTCTAAGCACACTCCCCCCCAAACAACAACAACAATAAAAACTTCAAACAAAACAAAAAACTGCTAAGTATAACAGAATGAAGAGACATCATATATTTGGGAAGAACAACTAAGCAGCATAGTAGAACACAGCCACACTAGAAATAACAGTTGGCACCCTGAAGGAAGGGACCCATACAGTAAGGCCAGCATCTACTAACAGGTGGTTTAGACAGGACTAGGGAAACAGAAACCAAAGAAAAAAGTAGGGATCAAGACTTTGGCTAGAGTCTCATAAGTAGAGGTAATCATTTGGCTTTAAAGATGGGAGTAGGAGAAGATCTGTCTGTCATAGGGAGATTATAGAAAAACTGTTATTCCAAAGGGATTGTTTTAGTTACTTAAAAAATTAGCAAGATAAATCCTGAAAATTGTGAATTAAAAAAAAAAAGACGTTAAAGGATTTCCAGTCAAGATGGTAGAGTAGGTAAACACTACGTTTGCCTTCTCTCATGATCACCTTGAAATTACAACTAAACTACAGAACAACCTTCATTGAGAGACCTCCTGAAGTCTAGATGAACTGAAGTCCTATATCTAAGGACATACAGAAGAAACTTGAGACTGATAGGAGGGGCAGAGACGACCATACCCATGTGTGACCATTAAAAATCAGGCGGAATATCTCACCTATGGAGGCCTCCCCACCAGGTTCCACAGCCCAGGGTTCCAGTACTGGGAAGAGAAGCCCCCATAACTTCTGGTTATGAAAACCAACGGAGACTGTGGTTGAGTGAGATAAAGGGTGGCAGGAGCCCTAGGTATCCCTCTTAAAGGGCCTGCACATGGACTTACTTGCTGACAGACTCCCTTGCTCTGAGCTTCAGCTCTGGGGCAGCAGCTCGACAGGTGCCAGGGACATACGGGGAGGAACTAAGTTGTCTGGCTGCAGAGCGAGGGCTAGAGGGGCAGCTTTCTCAGACAGAAATGCTGATAGAATCCATTCTTTGTTGAGTCCTCCCCCCTCCCAGCATGCAGACACAGGGAGATGCCATATCTGAGTCTCCATCATCCTAGCTTACATCATTTGTTCTCTTCACCCTGGTGATTCCCTGAGATGCTGCCCCATCCAATTTGAGGAACCCACCCAAGCAGCATCAATCAAGTGGCTTTTCCATACAAACAGCCTGTCTTGCTCATGCTGCGGACTTTCCTAAAATATCTCAAAGATTCACAAACCCCAAACAAGCAACATTTGGCTTTGACGTGTCCCGTACATCTTGCTGAACAACCCCAATCTCAGCACTAACGGCAGCAGGCCTCGATCCTGGCTTGGCCTCTTGAAGCACCTCCAAGCCCAGCACGGATGGTGGCGATCTGCAGATTGCTTTGTGGCTCATGCCAGGTGGTCCTGGGCAGGATACAGGTAGTGGCTGAATTTGGCCAGTGGCAGTGCACTGCCCAGGAAGCCCTGGGGCTGGAATGCCTGGTGGCCAGCTTTGGACTGAGCTGAAGTATCACCTAGCCGCCTCCAAGGATGACACACCCAAACAGCAAACTGGGCAGGCAAGAGAATGCTGCTAAAATGAATCCTGCTCCATAGGGGCAGCCCCTGCACAACAGCTCCTCCACTGTAGTCATAGCCAGTCCTCACAATTAATGAGCCTGAGAGTCAATCCCTCTCGTTGACGTGCAAACAGCAACCAATGCTCAACTACAACAGGACACATGGAACACACCGAAAGGACACACTTACAGCACTCTGCTCAGGTGACCAGGCAGAATATGCCACTGGGCCCCACAGCACATCTACAACATGAGGCCACTCTACTAAGCCTGGGAGACATAGCAGCCCGACCTATACATAGAAACAAACACAAGGAGGCAGCCAAATGGGGAGACAAAGAAACATGTCCCAAATAAAAGAACAGAACAAAAGTCCAAAAATGAACTAAACAAAATAGAGACAAGCAATCTACGAGATGCAGAGTTCCAAACACTGGTTATAAGGATGCTCAGTGATCTCAGGGAGAACTTCAACAAAGAGATAGGAAACATAAAAATGGAGATAGAAAACATAAAAAGAACCTGTCAGAAATGAACTACACAATAACTGAAATGAAGAATACTTTAGAGGAAAATCAACAAGTTAGATGAAGCAGAATATCAAATCTGCAATTTAGAAGGAAGAGAACATACAATAAGGATAATGAAAACAAAAAAGAATGAAAGAAAAATGAGGGCCTCTGGGATAACACCAAGCACCCAATACTCACATTATAGGGCTACCAGAAGGAGAAGAGAGAGAGCAAGGAATCGAACACCTATTTGAAATAAAAATGATGGAAAACTTCCCTAACCTGGAGAAGGAAATAGACATACAAGCTCAGGAAGCACACAGAGTCCTAAACAAGATGAACGCAAACAGGCCCACATCAAGACACATCATAATTAACATGCCAAGGTTAAAGACAAAGAGAGAATCTTAAAAGCAGCAAGAGAAAAGTAGTTAGTTATCTACAAGGGAGCTCCCATAAGATTGTCAGCTGATTTCACAACAAAACCTTTGCAGGCCAGAAGGGACTGGCACAAAACAGTTAAGCAAAGACCTACAACCTATGTTATACTACCCAGCATAACTATTATTTAGAATTGAAGGACAAAGAGCTTCCCAAAGAAGAAAAAGCTAATGGAATTCATCACCACCAAACCAGTATTACAAGGAATCTTACAGGGACTTCTTTAACATGAAAACAAAAAAAAAAGATAAAAAATGTAAATAATAAAATGGCAATAACTACATATCTATCAACAATTACTTTAAATGTAAATGGATTAAATGCTCCAATCAAAAGATAGGGTGAGTGAATGGATAAGAAAATAAGACTTTATATATGCTACCTAGAAGAGACTCATGTCAGATTGAAAGACACAGAAATTGAAAGTAAGGGAAAAAGATATTTCATAAAAAAGGAAATGAAAAACTAAAAATCTGGAGTAGCAATACTTATAGCAGACAAAATACTTTAAAACAAAGGCTATAATGGGTGGGAGATGAGGGTAAGGGGGATCAAATATATGGCGATGAAAGGAGAACTGACTCTGGGTGGTGAACACAGAATGGGATTTATAGATGATGTAATACAGAATTGTACACCTGAAATCTATGTAATTTCACTAACAATTGTCACCCCAATAAATTAAAAAAGAAAAAAGGCTATAACAAGAGACAAAGAAAGACTCAGTAATCCCACTTCTGGGTGTTTATCCAAAGAAACCCAAAACGCTACTTCGAGGGCACATGTGTATCCTTATGTTCATTTCTGCATTGTTTCCAATGGCCAAGATGTGGAGGCAGCCCGGGTGTCCGTCAATAAATGAATGGATAAAGAGGAGGTGGTACATAGATACAATGGAATGTTGCTTGGCCAGGAAAGGGAATGGGTTCTTGCCATCTGCGGCTGCATAGATGAACCTGGAGGGTACTGTGCTGAGTACAGTATGTTAGACAGAGAAAGACAGAGGCAATGTGATTTTGCTTATATGTGGAATCTAAAGAACAAAATAAACGAACAAAACAGAAACAGAACATTTTGATAGTTGCCAGATGGGTGGAGGGTTCGGGGGCTGGGTGAAAAAGGGGAAGTAACTAACAAGTACAAATTGGTTGTTACACAGTAGTCATGAGGATGTAGGGAATAGCATAAGGTATATAGTCAATAATATTGTAATAATTATATATGGTGTCAGATGGGTACTAGATTTATTGGGGTGATAGATGGGAGGGGGGTTGGGGAACAGAGTGAAAAATGTGACAGGATTAAGAAGTACAAATTAGTAGTTACAAAATAGTCATTGGGATGCAAAGTAAAGCATAGGGAATATAGTCAGTGATATTGTGATAGCGTGGTACAGTATCAGACAGTTACTGGATTTATCACTTTGATCACTTCTTTAAGTATATAAATGTTGAATAACTGGTGTACTCCTGAAACTAATATAATGTTGTATGTTAGCTATATTTTAATAAAAATCTTTAAAAAAGATGTTGAAGGTTCAACTGTATATACATACCTTTCATAGAAGCACAAAGTTTATTCTAATTTAAGACTAGAAAACAAACAGAAACCATGTTCTTTGCAGACACTAATATAAACTTACCAGGAATGATGGATCCTTTTAAAACTCTCATTTTTTAAGATACATACCAGAACTCATGACTCCTTCAATTACAATCACTACTGTCGTCCAAGTCTCTGCTGAGCATTTAACCCTACTACACTTTATATTATGTAAGATACAGATAAAATTCTGGTTCAAAATTCAGGATTCTTGACACTCTGACATTCAGAGTATTTCAAAGTAATCACCATTTCAGAGTGACTACTAAGTAATGCTCAAGGCAATTTAAAAAGTATATATAAACTCTCAGGGATATGATTAATGTAGGAATAAAACTGAAAATGTCATATTATTTTATCAGTAGGAATTCATTCCAAAATCAAGGTCCCAGACCTGAGATTCTGGGTTTCAACCAAACTCCAAGTCCCTGATCTTAGCTGCCAAATCCAAGTAGTGGAGACTTTTTCCAGAGATGGAGGGCAGGTAAGTATACTGCAGCCGTAACAGCCCAGGGACATGCAATTAGTCTTGTCGTCACAAGTACAGCATCTAATATGGTGTGTCCTCTGAGTTCCCATGGCTTGATACCTCCTTCCAGCTGCACCCTGTTTGGTTCTTTTATTTCCTTGTCCTAGAGCAGTCTAGTATTTGCAGGGTCCATGACATATGAGACTTGATCAAGATTGGCATGGGAATTGGGTTAAGCTGAGCCTGGAGATGAAGTTAGTGCCAGTAGCTCAGAGGGGCAGAGGGAAGGCAAATCTTTGATGACTAAGCCAAAGGAACTGATGAGATACGAACAAAGCTGTGGTAACTCATTAGATAGGATTAGAATGGGACAATCCACGAAAAAAATGGCTCAGGAAAATGGATTGAATACTTGAGGGGAATGAAGTTGAGAATTTGGGAAATTCTTCACTGTGTTTACTTAGCCATCCATACTTCAAACATGCAGACAGATAAATGGTACATAAATACTTAAGAGATGCCAGTGTATACCCCCAAAATTAACTGAAAAAGGCTATGTAATTACTATAGTTAACACCTACTAAGCACTTTTTCTCTGCTGAACTATGCGTCTCATTAAATGTCACAGCAATTTTATGAGGTAGATATTATCAGGCTATTTTTACAGGTGAGGAAATCGAAGCTTACAGAGATAAAATAATATACCCAAGGTCACATAATTAGAAGTGGTGAAACCAAGTTTTAAACCCAGTTTGAATGCAGAGCTTGTGCTCTTAACACTGTTATAGTTGTACCTCAAAGAAGATCACTGTAAAAGGCAGGAGTAAAGTTATTTTAAATTAGGTGTTTGCAAACTTTTGGTAGCAGTGGACTCTTCTTCAAATGAAATGCTTCGCAGAAGCCAATTTAAAAAACAAACAAAAGCTAAGCAACCCTCTTACCTGCCAGTATGTGAGGCCTCAACAGACCTATTTTCTATGATTCCATTTTGGTTATAAGTGGTAGTATTGTTGTAGTTTAAATTCTAATAGAAACTACTTATATTTAAATAAACAGAATGCAAGATCAGTAGAGACCAGGGCTCTAATAACATACATATTTACTTTAGATGATAACATATTTCTAACTCAATGATTTTAATATATTCAAAACCAATATTTGCCTAAAATAATCCAAAGGCGGGGGTGGGAACCAGGGCTTGAGACACATACTGTTCAACATTTAGCCATATAAAAAATGTTGTGGATAAATTAGTTCCTGTGTTAACTTTTGGATGTTAAGAAGAGAAAGAGGAAGACAGGAATAACAGCTGATCCTTGAACAACGCAAGGGGTTAGGGGACTGACCCCCACATACTCGAAAATCTACATAAGACTTTTGACTCCCCCAAAAATTCAGTTGTCCGTCAGTATCTGCCAGGGACTGTTCTAGGATGCCCGTGGATACCCAAACCCAGAGATGCTCAAGTCCCTTATATAAATGGCATAAGCGCAATGTACACAGTTGGCCCTCCACATCTGCCCATTCCCAAGTGCAGATCAAAACAACAGTTTTCGGTATGGCTCTTACAGATCCTGTCACAAGTTTCTGGAGCACCTGTAACTAAATGCTTTGTTGATCACTCCACCTACTCCTCCATCTATCACTCTCAGACTCAGCCTTTCTTTAATCCTGATCACATTCGCTAGATCTCATACCCCTTTCTCCTTCTGAACAATGAATCTTCTTTTCCATCTATGTATCTTATAAAGTATTTTACTTTTTTCTAATTCTCACATAGTACTTCCATATGAACTGCATTATATAAACCAATAAATCAAGATGTTGTATGTTAATATAAGCATGTTGTACACTACATTGATGAGATATAAATATTGAATTATGAAGCTGAATTTATGTATCAGAATGTAATATGAATTTTAGAAATGATGCATGCATGTTTTCTATGACTTATTTTCATTGTGATGGTCATCGTACTTAGTTCTCCTTTGTCAGTTAATTTTTCCAACACTGTCTATTCATCCTGTGGGCCCCTTCCTGAAAAATATTTTAAAAACCCTACCTTTCACTACTTTATTGCCTGACCACATTATCTGCAAAAATATTTAAGTGTATGTACTAACAGTTCAAGAACATATTAGTCAACAAAATAACATTGATTTCTTTTGGTTTATAAGGGGAGCACCAAGAAATCTCTGGGACAGATAAGCACATTTACAAATATATAAATTTTTAAAACACTGCAAAAATAAAATCTTGTATCAAATACCCCAATTTCCCAGATTATTTCAAATGAAACAATTTGGGGCATTATTACTTATAAGAAGGAAACCAAATGGAAAAAGTTCTTACGGTGATGATTCCAGAATGATGCTATTAGCTTGTGTTGAAGATGGAGATCTGTGATTCACAAATACTTCACTTGGGGAAGTGTGAACCACGTGGTCTACCAGATGACCAACTGAAGATGGTCGCAGCCGGGTTCCCTCTTGTGTGAATGCAGAATTTCGACTGCATAAAGAGGAAGAAAACTGAGTAAAAATGTGCTTTAATTCAATGTTTTCAAGCTTCTTAATTGTATGATTGCATTGAAAGTACGCATGTGCTTTTAAGACTAACCACATTGACTAAGCAGAGTCTCTGACAAAAGTAGAGCGATGTAAACAGAAAGATCACAGGATAGGAAGTCAAAGATCTGAGGGATTGTCAACCATCTGCCACAAGGATTTTATCTATTCAGACATCTATTATCTCTACCAACCTTACCGTTTCTAGGTTTTAGTCACTACAACGTTGTGTCTTAATCAGCATTTAATAAATAAATGGATAAAATAAATGATTCAAAAACACCTTTGGTCTGAATCACTTTTGAATCCCTATAAGTATTTTTACGTATGGGACTTTAATTCCTAACAATATTGCATAACATATTTCCATGCTCATATGTCACATAGTCACATGAATTATTATTGTCATTATTATCATTAATTATGATAGCTAACATTTGAGCACTTATTATGTGCCAGGTATTGTTTTAAGCATTTTACATATATCAACCTCATTTAACCCTCCTAACAATACTACAAGAAGGATATTATTATTATAAACATAATTTTGTAGACGAGGAAAATGGGACAAAGATTAATTAACTTGCCCAAGTTCCAACATACAGTGACTCCAGGGCCCGTGCTCTGAACCACTAAGTTCTAAAGAGACTGTTTAGAATTTAGAAAAAGTTTTTCAGACTATACCTAAAATTGTTTCATTAACCAAATATTTCATCAGAGCTACTGCTAACTAATTAATTCAATCATCTGGTTTAAATTTCTTGTTTCTGGTAACAAATGAAGAAATGGCTGGAAAAAGGACCAGCAAAAGAAGTTTCTAATTTTCTTTAAACAAGCTAATTAACCTTGAAATACAGGCAATTTTTTTTTTTAAAGAAAGATGATATAGCAATCTGCAATTAGAAAAGATAGAAACTTTTGAGTCTATTTTTAATAGTAGCAAGGAAGACATCTAGGTATCGGGTAACATTCTGTGAACCAAACTGTTTATGCACACATTTTACTTCCAATGCAGAAGTTTATTCTTTGACTGACAAACATCCATCAGTGACACAATTTTTAGAATTTAGTGCATTTATTGAACATTAATGTGTATCTATTTCTAAAGGAAGATTTCTTCAAATATTATATTCCATACCCAAATTAAAATATTTTGTCTATCAGCCTTATGGGTTAACAAGGTCTGTCAAACATACTGACATACATTTATTACTATGTTAATAACATATATTACAACACATTTGTTGACATTATAAAATTAACAACATCTTTGACTAATAAAGTTTATTAACTTACTATCTACACCAAAGCACACAGTTTTTGTGAGAAATGCTAGAATGAAGTACATACACAGTAAGTGCTGAATAACACAGTACTTAGCATAACTACTATGGCTAAGCTCGTAGGAACTAATGTTGGAGATCCCTTTTTGTATACCATAGAAAGTGGCAGAGCAGTGGTTCTTCAAACAATATATGCTCCCCTAGAAATTCTATTGGACACCACATGGATGAGGATTATAACAATAATATTTCCAGATTTTAAGTCTACTAATAGATCTTGATTTATTCGCCAGGGACCTTACTTTGAAAGCCAACTACGTGAGGAAGCGAGCATCTTGTCGAACATCCTTGCTCTACTATCTCACTTGCTGAGGCTATTCCACACCACTTACACAATGAGCTGCAGGCCGAAAGGAAAGAATGCTCTGGAGCAACAAAAATCATGTCTGATCAAAAGATTTAAATATAAAGATTTACGTATTTTGATCTCCAGGCAGTGGAAATATACAGCCAATAATTTAGAAGTAAGCAAAAATGTACATCTGATATTAGTCTGTACTTACTGATTAGGAGTTCCAGGTGGAGATCGTGAAGGGAGGCTTTGTGTTTCTAACCTGTCATCAGATACTGAATTTCTGCTTACTATTTCCCAATCCATTAATTTCCGCACCAAGGGCTTACTTGGGGATCTGCAGAAATAATTTAGTATGTAAAAAATTTTATGTTTGTAGCTGAAACTATAAACCACATTTTAGAATTTGTATTAATAGATCATATTCTAGATGGATAAATATGAAGTATTTACTTATAAGCAATTAACGCATTTGGAGGCTATATATCATATAATTTCCGAAGAAAGTAAAGTCTGCTTTGTATGAAGAAGGAAGAAAAGATAAGCTAGGAAAAGTAGGAGAGAAAATAGGGAAAAGAGAAAAAAACATGAAAAGCAGAAAAAAAAAAAAGCAAGGAAATGGATGGCTACCAAATTTTCTCAGATATTACCAATGTTATAGAGTACTGACCATTCCTTACCATTCCAGAGTCTCTAAAACTCTAGCTTACTTTGGAATGTATTAAACAATTCTTATTATGTCATCTCCTGAATGTCCTTAAAAGTAAATCCTGATCCCTTGCCTCAATGAGGGCAGGGCTAAAATGATAATTATGTATACAACATTTTGGGGCAGGGCTAAAATGATAATTATGTATACAACATTTTATTTATAATTTTTCCTTTTTATATGCAGTAGGCCAGTGGATTTCTTTCTTTTTTATCTTTTCTTTTTAAAAAACCATTTGGAATGTTAACTATTCTGTCTCATGGTGGGCAGTAAAAGAATATGTTTTATTACCAATCTATATATTGTCATCTATCATAGTGATAAAGATGAAAACTAAGTGATATTTTCAAAAAAGATAATGATCTTTGCAGAGATTAAAAACCCTTATAGGTAAGTTACCAACTAAAGTCTTTTTTACATGTAAATTCAGATAGTGGCCAAAATTCATGGAAAATACATGACATGTACTTGAAGTTTTGCTTTTTGAGACGTAGTTAATATGGAGTCTAATATTATAAATTAAGCTACTTATATTAAAAAACATAATAAATCATCTTGTAAACTGATAGTTTTACATTTCAGTAATATATTCACTGAAGTACACAGAAATAGACTGGACTAAAAAGCATGGTAACAATGACCAAGAAAGGCTATTCAATAAAATTTAGGTGCATACGAGGAAGCATTAGAATGATGATGGAGAGGGACCCTAAATTCTAGTTTTGATCTTCCACTAACTTAGGTTTCTACATCTAAATATCTAAATTTACTAGTACAATATATGATCCTAAGATCCTTCCTTACCTCCTGAATTTTGATATACTAGCATCTAAATTTTCAGTGCAATGTTTTAGTCTATTAATTTTACTAAACCATGAGTAACTTAAATTATTTATGATTCCAAACCACATTAAGTGCCTATCATTTCACGTATTCATAGCCAAAACCTTTTTGGTTTGGCCTAATGACATCTCCTTAATTTAAGAACATATAACATTTTCTAAGAGATGTAATGTTATAGATTAAAAAAAAGATGTTGACTCAGATTTGTTTTCATAAGTGAATTTAAAGTTATTTAAGCATGAACATTTCCCATTATCCTGTGTTTATAGAATTTTCTGACTTGAAGACAATTCAGGACACCAGTTAGACCAAACCCCTCATACTGCAATGCAAATACTCCTATCAGTCACAATAAAAGGAAAATAAAGTATATTATCGCATGCATTAGATTTTTAAAATGAAGCAAAGATTACGAAAAGAAACAAGCATTTATAGCTCTTCTATTAATGCTAACTTTTAATTTTAATAAACGATTCTTTCTCATATACGAGACTACTGAATGTAAGCTGTAAGAGAGCTCACTAATCATAGCCAGGAGAGCAACTACTTTCATTTTCTAAGAGAGGAAAAAAGTCATTTGAAGGAGGAAAATATCCAGTTTTACTCACCTATTATAAAGCATCAGAACACTGTACTGTTGTTAATAAACTAAACATGGTAGGGAATGCTTTGCACTTAAAACTAAATTTCAGGTACCTTATTTTATTAACAGTTTTAACCTCAGAGGTCCACCCACTCAAGCTTGCTGTCTATGTTTCCTGTTGAGTGTGGAAATTTCAGAGAAAAAAATACCACACTTCATCATTGTGTTTGCAATGTGGTAAGTTTATTTTCTGACCATGGCACTTTATTTTTCTGTTGCATGGGAACATTCTTTTGCTTTCTTCCGAGATATTATATGACAATTCAAAAAGTGTGAAAACAATTCAAAGAATTGATATATAAGGAAAATAAAAGTTTATTATTGCTTAAAAAAACAACCTTACATGAAAAGCGTATGAAGAAATTCCTTCTATTTATTTATATTGCCAATTAAAATTCCACGAAGTGGACAAGAACTCTATAATTCTCTAATACTTTAACAGAGTAAGTTAATAGTTGCTAAAACCATTCGAGTATTTTGGCAGACATGCATCAAGTCACCACAATGAGATTCTGATGTATTATAAAAGCAAACCTAGGAAAGCTTAGTCTTTCAGAGTTAGCAGGATCATCAAAACAGTACTATTAAAACCTCGTCCCAGGTGATGACTTATCATTTTTAAGAGGATTCATATAATTTCAGCATAACAAAACAAATAGGACAGTTACTTGGTGCTTATCATATTAGAATTTTAGCTCTACTACTCATTGAATAATATATTTATTTTATAAAACCACCTGTTAAACTATTTCACATTTAAATAATATAGAAAATAAAGTAAGATGCAGGTATAACTGTGTATTTCGCAAAACCTGATATGATGAAAATAGGAAAACATTACCACTTATAAAGTCATTTGCATGTGATATTAATATTAATGTATAAATACACCTATGATTTGATATTCATATTAGAACATCATACTACAGTAGAACTAGTTATCAAATCATGTTCAGTATTTTTATACATATCAAGCAAGAAAAAAAGTTCTTGTTAGGAAAAGAAAAAAAGTATAAGTATTTTGTTACTTATACTTAAAAACAACCTTACATGAAAAGTTTATGACCATGCAGTTTATAAACCATGCAGTTTTAACAGGAAAAAAACCCAGAAAAATATTTATTTTGATTTTAACAAGTCTGAATGGAGTGTTGCAAGTAAGTTATAGTACTAAGAACAAGGACAAATATATTTTTAAATTAAAACAACAAAGGTGATAGGAAGTAAATTCTTAAGAGCAATTTCAAAGAAAACAATTTCAAATTAACATTTTACTGTACATTTTTACCTGTGTGCAGGTCCTTAGTACTTTCTAAGTGGAAAAAAGGGCATCTAAGACTATAAAAGGGAGGATTTTGAGTAATTTCAGTAGCCATGTCTATTGGGATAGGCATCTGTGTTCTTACTTTTTTTCTCCCTTCTGAAATAACCAAGTCACTAATATGATAACACCAAGATTTGTATTTAATAGTGAATATTTCCCTCACAAATTTAAATATAAGAAATAATAAGTCAACTTCAAAACATTTTTGAACCTATGCTGAAATAAATTACATCATTCAAATTTAAGTAAACTTATCACAGCAAAATACTATAGCCCTGATGAGCTAGCTAAATCCTTCCTATATCAAGGCATTTTCATTGATGGTTTTCCTGTTGGGTAGGTTATTCATAGACAAATAGGGATGTACTAAGCCAGGAATGAAGGGGAAAAAAAATGCAAGTAAATTTTATTATCCAAACACATACAAATCATGCTTAAATGATTTTTTTGTTTCAAATATCCTTAACTCTAAGGAACTTACAGTATTATTTATTATTATATTTTAATAAGCATTCAGGGCACAGCCTCAGATGGTCTTAGCAATGAACCTGACTCCAGAGGCATGAAGTAACAGGGTAAAAGGAAGAATTCTAAAGTTATATCCTACCATTGAGGATAAAAGGATTCAACTGTTTAATTGATTTATTGACATTATAAATGACTGTAGATTTTTCAATTTCAAAGAAAATGCTTGGCGGGTTAAGTGATAAAAACACACAATAAAAAGTATTTAAAAAGTCTTTAAAATAAATAAAAGATACACATAAATATATCTATGAGTATATGCTTGGCAAAATCTTGACTAGGAAATACCAAACATTTTGAAACTGATTGTATTGGTCGGGGGGGTCCTCAATTTTATTTTATGTTACTTGGCAATATTGGAGTTTTAAAAAAATAATAAACTATCATTTATACAAGTAGAAAACACAATAAAACACTGTCTACTTTTGGAGGGAAGAAAGAAAAAACTCCTTTCACTCCAGAAACATACAGCAGGAATGTCTTAGGGATAACGACTAAGAGCTAAATTAAAGGAAAAACAAAAGCAAAATTTGCTAGCTTTCATTTATTACAATTTTCAGGCCTTCAATGGCAGTAGAAGCACATGAACTCTTCAAGGACTTATCCTCTCTAAGCCATTTTCACTGAAAACACACTGCTTCATTTACAAAATATCTGCCTTTTCCTACACATTAATATAAGAGCTGGGGCTACTGCGGTGAATAAAAGACAAAACTCCTGCCGTCACAGAGCTTACAGGCAATAAACAAGGTCATCTCTCCTATCTCTGAGACAGGAAAGGAGTCAAGCACGCACTTATGTCATGCAGAATAGCAAAAATTGTTCTGTAGTGGTTAGAAGTGTGGATAAGAGCCTGAAATTCCTGGCTTAAAATCTTGGCTACGTTCCCTACTATCTGTATAATCTCAGGAAAATTATTCAAACTCGCTATGTTCAGTTTTCTCATATGCAATGGGATTTACCTCATTGAGTTATAAGGATTGTGAGTTAATATACAAAACTCGCCTGGCACAGATAACAACAAAATAAATGTTAGCCATTATTAGATTCACTGACCAACTCCTTCCTACCTACTCACATCCCCATATAGCTGACTGTCACAGCAGCCAGAGTGAGCTCCCCACCCCCATATTTTTATTATGGAACATTTAAAACAGTAACATAAGTAGAGAGAACAGTTTAATAAACCCTGTATATTCAGGATCAAGGTTCAACAATTATCATTATGGTCAATCTTGTTTCATCTCTATCACTTACTCTAACCCTCTCACCCCAATTATTTTGAAGCAAGTCCTAGAAATCATGATATTTGTACATAGCTTATTACTCTACCACATTTTAAAAAATACAAGTCAGTTTATATCCCTTCCATGCTCATAGCCCCCATTGGCTTCCACTTAAAATCCAAACTCCTTACATTTCTAACATAGGGTCACACAAGTTCTAGCTGCTGCCTGCCTCTCTAACCATCTCCTCTGTCATTGTCTTCTCCCTTTGGTCCATTATTGGCTGCTTTTCTTGAAACATAAGTAGTCTCCAGTTCCATGGCCTTGCTGACTCAATCCTTTACTTATATTTGATATCCACTGCACCAATTAGAATCTGAACTCCATGGGATTAAGATGTGTATCTTGTTTTTCACTGCATTCACAGGGCCTGAAACAATGCTCAGCAGAGTAGGTCTTCAACAAGTATCTGCGGCCACTGATTTGGTACTTCTCCCTCCTCCAGGGCTCTACCTCTGAATATTTAATCATCTATTGGGTAATCCTGTTAAAGAGTGTTGCTCAAGCATCTCAAAGTAGACCTCTGCTAATTTAACTCCTTTTTTCCTTACAAATTTGTTCTCTCTCCTGTATCCCTCCCTGTCCATTGTATGTCACCCAAATGTGACAGTCTTTCCAGATACTCCTGTCTCTCACACATCTCATCCAATCGGTCAACTGCTAGTTCTACCTACCAAATGTTCGGCAAATTTGTTCCCTATTCTCCATTTCATTGCCAATGTTTTAGTTCAGGCCTTCATTATTTTCACTTGGACTGCAGCAGTAACTTTTTAATTGGTCCCTGGGAACCCAGTCTTTACTTCTAATCCATTCTCTATCTTTGTTCATAAAACTATGTTCTAAAACATAAATCTAATCATGTCATTTCACACATTAAAAGCAAACTAGCTACTAACAGATCTAAAAAGGGGAAGCTAACTAAATGGCACCCAAATAAAATGCAACTTATTTCCTAATGATTTTTTTAAAATATGGAAATGGACTGGATAACATATAAAAAGAGTCATTATATTTCTCAAAAATGTTTAAAAAAAAGGAAATGAACCTTCCAACAAAATGTTATAATAATACTTGATTCAGCTTAGTCAGAGCTACAATTCTTGGCACAGGGTTAATTTAGCTCATGTTAAAAAAAGAATGAATAAACTAGACAAACTATTAATATTTCATTATTCGCGCAACATAATTTGCTGTTTAATTAAAGAATGAATCATGTAATAATTCTGTAATCATATCTGGAAAAAGAGTAATAATTTTAATCTTTCTTTAAAAAAAAGTTAAGACACTGAAACAGAAGTGGCTTACCTTGCAAATACCCTGTCTTTATTGGCCTTTTCTTTGCCATACTGAACTGACTGGACTTCAGTTCTCCCGCTGAAATACATAAATATGCACAATAATAAAATCTTTAAGAGAACTATAAAATAAAATGACAATATACAACATGATGATGATATTACAATTTCATAAGAGACAAAATATTTCTAGCAGAGAAAAGGGAGCAGAGGTTAAGAAGACTGAACTAAACTTAATTGTTATAGTTCTTTCATCAATGAACAAAGCTATGTTCCACAGACCCTGCATTATCAGATGCTTCTGTATTTGAGAGTGAATGAGACATAATTTTGCATGAGAGGAATTCCTTCTCTGCTTTGCCCTGAACAGAAGGAAGAAACAGTTCTGCCAGAGGTAAGTGTAGTCTTGTGTAATAACTCTGGGGGTTGCTTAGTTAGGAATTAAGTTTATCAAGGGTTAAAATCTGTACTGTTCTCTGCTGAGATGTAGTACCAACAGATGATGCTTTTAAATTTTTTCTTGATTTTCACCATTGAGCTAATCCTCACTCACTCTTCCTATTTACTTTTAAATTTGCAAGTACCTTACTTTTCCCAGTATTGCTTTTAGGAAAGTGGCAGAGGAGTTAAGCATGATACTAAGTCATTTAAGAATCTGCTGTGCCTTTTTTGTGGTTAAAATTTTCCTAATTCTGTTTGTGTTGCTACTGAATTTTGGAGCAACTTTTACTTTTTTTATTGGGGGGACGGCATGTATTTTTAATGGAATATCCTATACTAAGCTTTATGCTGTTATTTTTTCCTGGTTAGAGTTATCCCTCAAAGATTGTTGCCTTCAGGAAAAATTAAAAGCTATCACGAATAGGTAGTAAGATAATTTTAGGAGAAGGAATCTGGTGTTATTGTTCAATGATTACTATCTATTTTGTATAATAGCTGTTTTGAACTGTTCACAATAAAGAATTTGACAACTCATATATAAAACAAGCAAAGTACTTGTACGCTCATGAAAACATCTTGGTTTTCACAAATAAAATAAAGGTATCTTAGAACAAAGAAGTTTTCTTGTAAATATTTAACAAAGACTGTAAATTATAACATTTCTAGAATTAAAATAATTAAATGTGGTTGATTTACATTAGGAAAGAATGACCTGGAATAAAGTCAATTAAACAGGTTTCTCAAGTATGGTTATATCAAAGAACCTACAGAACTTTTTGCTGATACAGAAAAACTCCACACTCCACGGAGATTTTGACTTACTAGGTACGTATCAACAAAAATTCTATGGTTCAATAAACCAGACCCCATATATTTTAAAGGGAGGACAAATCCAGCAATACTGCATTTAATGCATAAGCCATACTTACCAGTACCGGAATTTTGAACCTAATGTAAAATAATGTGCAAAAAAATTCTTTTGAGGTGGAAGTGGTCTGTCCAAACGGAAGAATGTGTGATGTTCTACACATGCTTTCCACAAATTTTTGCACGCTCTATAATTCACCATGTTAAATCCCAATAATGTTTCTCTAGATTCATGCTGTAATAAATAACAAAAAGCAGTGGAATAAATTTTATTTGATTTTATCTTCCCAATCACCCTAAGTTCTTAAATCATCCCTACACTTTCCTCTTCCTGAAAGAGAAGCCTGGACAAGTTCAGCATTACTGATAGAGCCCAAATATTCTCACCTAAGTGCATTATATGTTATTTCTATGTCACAACATATTGCCTTTATGGTCACCAGATGCTTGTGTAATGGAGACATATTGAACTACTTCTCTGATGATTAATGAGGTTCAATACCTTTACATGTTACTGGCTATGTGCATATCCTCATTTCTGACGCGTCTGTTCATGTCACTAGAATATTTTTGGACTGGGTTGGAAATACAACCAAAGATGTTGTAGTATGTGTGTATTACATATAATACTCTGTGCTACTTCATTCTTAATGATGTCTTTTGATGAATACAGTTCTTAATTTTAACATAGTCCAAGTTACTGATCTTTGCTTTTAAGGTTGGTTTTCTTTCTATGTCCTGTTAAAGAAATCTTTGCCTATCAAAAGGTCATGAAGATATTTTCCATAACTAAAATGCAATAAAATGTCCATGTATAAGTATTTAATTATCATGTTAGAAAATATTGTGCTTAAATTATCACTTTTTGATCACCAGGGAAGTCTTAATTATGCGTAGTTGCTTTGTATGCACTAACAAATACCATTTCCATGTTGTAGAACATACCACAAACAATGCAAAAGGACAGAAAATGTCTCAGAGTATGACTGCAGTAATGCTTCTCAGTGGAAGCAAAATCTGAGGTGCATATATGTTCTTTCTCTTTTTGACACTTTGCACACTTCAAAAAGTCTACATGTGATTCTGACATTCTACCTATTGTATTTGGGATGTAACAAAAATTTCCCCACACATTTTGTAAACAATAGATATACAAAATGTGGTATTGAGAGATAAATAGACACCACAGTTTGGATATTTAAAAATAAAGAGATATTTCAGAGAGAAAACATTAACAAGGGAACACTCTGCAGAGCATGCCTGCAGACAGTCTTTAGTTGACTTTTGTTGCTAATAATATCTAACGCTAAACACATTCTAATGATACATTACCTCCGACAATGGTTGTGAGGATTAAATTAAATAAAAACGATTGGCATATTACCAGGCACGTAGTAAGACCTCAATAAATGCTAGACACTATAACTCTATTATCATTACCAGTAACAACAGTACTATAATGGGAAGCAAATTAGAAAATTGGCTTCTATATTGTGTTCTACAAATGTAATTATTTAAAGTAAAATGTGTTCTCTAGTTTCCAGATAAGATTTATCACACTTTATTCCTCTAAACATTTATCAAAAAATGTACAAAAATGTCCATTAGTAGCATTAATCATAATAGCTACAACCTGAAAATGATGAAATTGTCCACTAACATAAGAATGAACAACTAAATTATGGTACATTCCTTCAGTAGAATACCATAAAGCAATGGAGCAAACGATTGCTGTGTGTGACAACATGGATGATTCTCATGATGTTAAGGGAAAGAAAGCACACAAAAAGAGAACATTCTGTATGAGTTCTTTTTTAAAGTTTAAAAATAAACAAACTAACCCATGGTGATAAAAGTGAGAATGATGTTTATTTTTGGGAGGGTTAATGACTGTAAGTGGGAATCAGCGCCATTAGCAGTAATTCCAGCTTCTGGGGTGGTAGTGATGTCCTGCATATTTGTATTATGTATCATACACTCATCAAGCACTATACTTAATATCTCTATACTTTTCTATTTCAATAAAAACTGTTGAAAAACATTTTGTGAGCATAAATGATGAGTCATAATTACTTAGTAGATCAATATCCTTATAAAATATAGCTGATTCAAATACACTTTTAAGGTTTTTGAATATATTTTACACAAATACAACCATTTTGAAATCTGCACTAATTTGTCAAGATTTCTAATAAATAATGTAAGTCAAAAAATAAGGTTAGTTTAATTTGATAGAATAGAGAAAACCACAAGATGAAATTCTTCCCAACGCTGCACTTTCCATAACTCAACGTGTTGTTATCTAATACATAAAAAGGGTATTACCACTCCAAAAAAGGAAGGAAATATACTATATGTTCATAAACAAGAAACAAAACTAAACACTCAGATTCTCTTCAATGAAATTAGCTTACATATGAAAGTGCTACAGATTTAGAAGAAATAAGAAAAAGGACATATAAAAGGCTCAATTACCGCTCTTATGAATGGACCCTGGGGCCTAATAATGAACATTATGATTGAGATCAGTTTCTAAGTTCAAGAGATAGCGGAATGGATATCTAGAATAACTTTAAATCATAACCAAATACTGGGGAAATAAATACACTTTGTCATAAAATGTGAATTAATTATCAAAAGTTATTAATTATCAGTTATCAAAAGTATTAATAATACACTAAAAGTTCTGTCATAAATGAGTTATTTCTCAAGACTTCATTTATATTAATAATTATTAGATCATTACTCACCAGTTCTTTTCTAAGTTGAATAAAAAACTGTTTGCACTTAAATGAAATTTTTACAATTTTCAACCTGGATAAAAAGAGAGGGGAGTATTTAAAATATCAAAAAGATATAAACATTAGCAAATAAGAAAACAATTTTAAAAATAATCTTTTAAATGTATATTCAGTAACATATAAACATTTAATCATATATACATACACACATTACATAAAGAATCTAAAGTTTTTGGTGCTTTGTGGAAAAATAATTAGAATCTATGTTCTCAACTAAGGAAAGTTTTATCAGAATATTTGCTGTGAACTATACATTTCCCTATGTTATAGCTAAAGAAATACATAAAGATGTCACAAATTAAAATTTCAAGAAATCTCAATAACATAATTATTTACTCTTTAAAACTGCAAGTAGCTTTCTGGTTCTGTATGTAAAAAGCTTAGAAATCACCACTCACTCTTAACAATATAAAAAGCTCACAGACTGAAAAATCAACACCTCTTCTTGGATCCATAAGTGAGGGGAGGGCATGGGGCAAACTACTGTCCCCTTGACTTAAGAGACCAACAGCAGCAGGTGAATACAGGGTAGCTATCGTTGCTTACCAGAGGAGAGACGAATGAGCAGAAACTGCCAGAAGACCCAGTGTGGGGGTAGGAAAATATGCACTGTAATTTACGAATTGTTGGAGTTTCAGTCAGAACAACTCGAAGAGTGAAAAACTCCAGGGGGACCCAGTCGTAGCGGGTGTGGGGGTCACAAAATTGTGAGATTTACCTCCAGGAGCTCCACCAGATTCCCACAGTAAATATCGAATAAAAATACCTTCGGTTTCTGGCAGGGGACGGGAAAAAGGAACCATTTGGAAATAAACCAGAGCACTTGGTTTTTCTTAACAAGGTCTGCCATCGGAAAACTAGTTAACCAGAGCCTTACCTACAGGGGTATGATCAGACTCTAATTGACCTAGGGAAGGGAAGTACCCAACTGCAGCCTACCCTAGCCACCCTGTCCCGCCTAAGGGAAGAGAAAAACCCTGAGAAACACTGTGCAGTGCACAGCCCAGAGGCCCAGTCTCGCTAAAACACTGAGAGCTAATCACAGGATAAAGGCTCCCCCACCCCACATCACTAAGGCCGAGTTACAGCAGTCCCGTTAGCCGGACATCATGTCTGCATACCAAGAAAGATTCACAAGGCATACCAAGAGACTAAAAACACACTGTGAAGAGAGAGCAAGCATCGGAACCAGACAGGGAAGGGATGTGGGAATCATCAGACAGGGAATTTAAAACAACTATGACCAATACGCTAAGGGCTCTAACGGATAAGGTAGACAGTATGTGAGGCCAGGTAGGCAATGTAAGCACAGAGATGGAAATCCCAAGAACGAACCAAAAAGAAACGCTACAGGTAAAAATCAAGGTAACAGAAATGAAGAATACCTTTCATGAATTTATTAGCAGACTGGACACAGCTGAGGAAAGGATCTCTAAGGTAGATATTTACCAATAGAATCCTCAAAAACCAAAAAGCAAAAGAGAACAGACTTAAGGAAGGTCAGAGAACACAGGCAGGGTAAGGGCCTGAAAAACTACACACACCTACGCAGGTCATTTTAAAATTACAGAAAATCAAAGATAAAGAAAAAGTCTTGAAAGAAGCCGGAGGAAAAAAAAACGCCTTGCCTATCTTACTTATAGAGGAACAAAGATAAGACTTACATCCCACTTCTCAGAAACCGTGAAGCAAGAAGAGACTGGGGTGAAGTATTTAAAGTGTTGAAAGCAAAAAACCCACCAACCTAGAGTTTTGTATTCTGTGAAATTATCCTTAAAAAACGCAGGAGAAATAAAGACTTTCTCAAACAAACAAAAAGAGGAAATTTGTTGGCAGTAGACTTGCTTGCAACAAATGTTAAGAAGAGGAAAATAATAAAGGTCAGAAACCTGGATCTACATAAAGAAAGTTAAAGCATTGAAGAAGGAATAAGTGAAGGTAAAATAAACTTTACTTTTGTTATTCTTAATTGACCTAACAGAGAATAGGTTATTCAAAATAGTAAAAGCAATAACGTATGCAATTATGTATATATCATATATATATACAATTATATATTTATTTATGCTTATATAGACAGTCCCCAACTTAACGATGGTGGTCTTAACGATTTTCAACTTTATGACGGTATAAGAGTGATACCCATTCAATAGGAGCCACATTTCAAATTTTAAATTCTGATCTTTTCCTGGTCTAGCGATATGCAGTACGATCCTCTCCCATAATGCCGGGCGGCACGAGTGAGATGGTTTTGCCCAACTGTAGGCTAAGTTCTGAGCGTGCTTATGGTAGGCTAGGTTAAGCTATGATGTCAGGTAGGCTAGGTGCATCAAGCGTGGTTTTGACTTAGGATATTTTCAACTTACAATGAGTTCAATCAGAACATAACCCCATCATAAGATGAGGAGCATCTGCATATGAGTGAAAGAATGACAGCAATGATACAAGGGACAGGAAGAAGAAATTAGTACTATTTTGTTAATATACGGTATTTATGTTACCTGTGACATGGTATGCTGTTATTTGAAACTGGAGCTGGATTAATTTTAAGTGTATATTGCAAACTCTAGGGCAACCACTAAAAAAAGTACAAAAAAAAGAAATATAACTGATAAGCTAAGAAAGAGAAAAATGGAATCATGTAAAATGCTCAATAAAAACAAATGGCAGAGAAGGAGTGAAACACAAAAATAGAAACAAAAAACAAGGGCAACAAAGAGATAACAGTAATGAACATGGAAGATATTACACAAATGCATCAATAATCCCTTAAATTGTCAATGATCTAAATGCACCAACTGAAAGAAAGATATTGGCAGAATAGATCAAAATACAAGATCTAACTATATGCTGTCTACAAAAAACTTGCTTTAAATATAAAGACACATATAGGTTAAAAGTAAATGGATGGAGAAAAATATACCATGCTAACACTAATCAAAAGAAAGCAGGAGTATGTGGGGATGTAATGTACAGCATGGTGACTATAGTTAATAATACTATATTTTGTCTATTTGAAGTTGCTAAGAGAGTAGATCTTAAACATTCTCAATACAAGAAAAAATATAACTTGTGTGTGTAACTGTTAACTAGACTTATTGTAGTGATCAATTCGCAATACATACAAATATCATATCATTCTGTTGTACACCTGAAACTAAAACAATGTTGTAAGTCAGTTATACCTCAATTTAATAAAGAAAACAAGAGTAGCTCTGATAATCTCAGAAAGAACAGACTGTAAAGCAAGGAAAGTTACCAGGGATAAAGAAGGGCGTTACATAAAGGGGTCAATTCTCAAAGACACTAAAAATTCTTCCTGTGTCAGTGCCCTGCAACAGAGCATCAAACTACAGGAAGCAAAAACTGATAGAACTGCCAAGAGATACAGATGAATCCACTATCCCACTTGAAGACTTCAACATCCTCTATCAGAAATGGACAAATTCAGCACACAGAAAATCATGAAGACATAGCTGAGCTCAACAACACCATCAATCAAATGGATCTAACGGAAATCTATAACTACTTCGACAAGAGACTGTGTATTTTTCTCAAGTCAAATGGAATATTCACCAAGATAGACCACATTCTCAGCCATAAAACACACCTTAAACTGAAGGAAAAAAAAACAGAATTCACATAATGTCTGCTTTCAGACTACAATGGAATTAATCTAAAATCAATAACAGAAGGACTACTGGAAAATCCCCAAATAGGAGGAGATTAAGCAAGCAACACACCGATAAATAAAACAGGAGTCAAAGAAGAAATTTCAAGAGAAATAAAAAATTATTGGAATTAAATAAAAATAAAAATACAACCTATCAAAACTTGTGACGGCAGCAAAGGCAGTGCTTAGAGGGAACTTTATACTACTAAATTCGTATCTTAATAAAAACAAACACTACAAATTGATAATCTGAATTTCTACACTGAAGTAGAGAAGTTAGTGGAATTGAAAACAGGAGATCAGGATCAAGACAATGAAGCCAAAAGGCAGTTTTTTGAAAATATCAGTAAAATTGATAAGCCTCTAGGCCAGACCAAGGAAAAAAGAGAGTATACAATTACTAATATCAGAAATGAAAGAGTGGACATCACTACAAATCCCACTGATGTTAAAAGTATAATAAAGAATACTATGAACAAGTCTATGCCCACAAATTTGGTAATATCGATAAAATAAATCAATTCTTTGAAAGACACAATCTGCCAGAACTCACACAGGAAAAAATACATGATCTAAACAGGCCTACACAGCAGTCCCTTCATCTGCAGGGGAAACATTCCAACATCCTCAGTGAATGCCTGAAATTGCAAATACTACTAAACTCTATCTATGCTGTTTTCTTTTTTCTCTACATACACACCTTTGCACTTAAAGGGAGCACGTTCTGGCTTCTCTTCGGCATATATGAATTGCCAGCATCACTACTTTTGTGCTTTGGGACCATTATTTAGTAAAATAAGAGTTACTTGAACACAAGCACTGTGATCTGATAACCAAGAGGGCTACTAAGTCAATAATGGCCAGGTAAACGTATACAGAGTGAAAAAGTGATGATTCACATCCCTGGCTGGATGATGCTGGGCAGCTCGAGATTTCATCACATCACTCAGAAGAGCATTCAATTTAAAACTTATGAATTATTTATTTCTGAAACTTTCCATTTAATAATTTCAGACCACAGGTAACTGAAACCGTGGAAAGTGAATTGCAGATAAGAGGGGACTACTGTAGCTATTAAAGAAATTTAATTAGTAACCTTGCAAAAAAAAGCCACTAGGCTCAGATGTTTCATTGCTGAATTGTACCAAACACTGAAGGAAGACATGATACCAATTCTCTACAATCTCTTTAAGAGGATAGACGCAGAGGGAACACTTTCAAAATCATTCTATGAGACCAGCATGACTCTACTACCAAATCCAGACAAAGGCATTATAAGAAAACTATAAAACAATCTCTCTCATAACCATAGTTTAAAATCCTAAACAAAGTATTAGTAAACAGAAATCAACAATTTATAAAAAGACAACCAGCTGAAATTTATCCCAGAAATACAAGGCTGGTTCAACATTTGAAAATCAAATAAAAAAGAAACACATCGAAAGACTAAAAGAAAAAAAAAAAAAACTACACAATCACATCAATACATACAGAGTAAGTAGTTGACAAAATCCAACACCCAGTCACGATTAAAAACTCTCACTAAAGTAGGAATGGAGGGAAACTTTCTTAACTTGATAAAGACTTTCTACAAAAAAACCTACAGCTAACATAGTTAATGGTGAGAAACTAGCTTTCCCACCAAGATCAGATAAAAGGTAGGGCTATCTTCTCTCACCACTCCTTTTCAACATCATATGTGAAGTCTTGTTTATGCAGTAAGAGAAGAAAAGGGAATGGAAGATACACAGGTTGGGAAGGAAGATATAAAACTGAATTTGTTCACAGATGACAGGATCATCTTTGTAGAATATCCAAAAGCATAGACAAAAAAACTTCTGGAATTAATAAGAATGACAGCAATGTTGCAGAATACAAGGTTAATACACAAAATTCAATTGCTTTCCTACATACCAACAAAGAACAAGAGAAATATGAAATTAAAAACACAATACAATTTACATTAGCATCTCTCCAAAATGAAATTGCTTAAGTGTAAATCTAAAAAATATGTACTAGAACTATAAGTGGAAAATTATAAAGCTCTGATGAACAAATTCAAAGTACTTAAGACATGTAAAAATAGTCCATGTTCATGGATAGGAATAATTAGTATTGTTTGTCAAGATGTCAATTATTTCCACTTTGATCTATAGATTCACTGCAATCCCAATCAAAACCCCACCTATTTATTTTGTGCACATTGACAAATTGATTCTAAAGTTTATACGGAGAGGCAAAAGACCCAGAATAACCAATGTGATATTGAAGGAAAAAAACAAAGTTGGAGGATTTATGCTATCTGAGTTCAAAACTTACCATAAAGCTATAATAATCAAGACAGTGTAGTACTGGTGAAAGAACAGACAAAACAGATCAATGAAACAGGGTAGAGAACTCAAAAACAGACCCCCATAAATATAGTCAAATGATTTTTGAGAAAGGAGCAATGGCAACACAATGGAGCAAAGACAGTCTCTTCAACAAATGCTGCTGGAACAACAGGATAGCCACATGAAAAAAATATGAATTTAGACAAAGACCTCACATTCTTCACAAAAATTAACTCAAAATGGATCAGAGACCTACATCTAAAATGCAAAACTATAACATTCCTAGACATAACATTGAAGAAAACCTAGATAACCTTGGGTATGGTGACGCCTTTCGAGATATAACACCAAAAACATGGCCCATGATATAAGTGATAAGCTGGATTTCATTAAAATGAGAACTTCTCTTAAAAAAAAATTAAAACTGCTGCGTAAAAGACAATATCAAGTAAATAAGAAGACAAGCCACAAAGGAGAAAATATTTGTAAAAGACATATCCGATAAAGGATTATTAACCAAAATATATAAAGAACTCTTAAAATTCAACAATAAAACAATCTGATAAAAAATGGGCCAAAGCCATTAACAGATATCTCATCAAAGAAGATACACTGATGGTAAATAAGCACACAAAGATACTCCACATTACATGTCATTAGAGAAATGCAAATTAAAACAATATGATACCACTACAATGCCTACAGAACAGCTCAAATCCAGAATACTGACAATATCAAACGCTGATGAGGATGTGGAGCAACAGAAATTCTCATTCATTTTGGTGGGAATGCAAAATGGTGCGGCCACTTTGGAAGACCATTTGGTACTTTCTTACAAAACTAAACATACTTGTACCACACCATCTAGAAGTTGCACTCTTTGGTATTTACCCAAAAGAACTGGGAACCTAATCCACACAAAAATATGCACATGGATGTTAATAACAGTTTTATTCCTAAGTGCCATAACTTGGAAGCAACCGAGAAGTCCTTCAGTAAGTGAATGAATGAACTACGGTACATCCACATAATGGATTATTATCCAGCTCTAAAAAGAAATGATGTATCTAGCCATGAAAAGACTTGGGGGTGAGGGGAAGTAATTGCATATCACAAAGTTAAAGAAGCCAATCTGAAAAGATTACAAACTGAATGATTCCAACTATATGACATTCTGGAGAAAGTAAAGAGATCAGTAAGTGACAAGAGTAGGTGGGGAGATGATTAGGCAAAGCACATAGGATTCTTAAAGTAGTGAAACTACTCTATATGATATTATAATGATCGACATATGTCATTATATATTTATCCAATGCCATAGAATGTATAACACCAAGAGTGAACCCCAATGTAAACTATGAACTCTGGGTGATTATGATGAGTCAACGTAAGTTTTATCCTTGCAAAAAAAAAAAAGCATCATTACAGTGAGTGTTGTAATGGGGGAGGCTGTGCATGTGTAGGGGCAGGAGTATATGGAAATCTCTGCACCTTCCCTCCATTTTGTTATGAATCTAAAACTGCCCGAAGAAAACAGTCTTAAAACATTAAACAAATAAAAACTATAAGCAACATTTGGAAAAAAATGTAAGACTTCAGGTTTTATGCAATGATCCTAAAAATACACGTATTTTTTATTTAATGTTAAAAAGCATAATGATTTTTAAATGTTACCTTTCTACATTGCTATTCTTCTTATGTGCAACTCATATAATGCTATAAAAAGGGAGTTCTGAAAGCTTAATTAGTACAATCAGTATCAGCAGAATATATTTGCCTCCTTATTTTAACTTTATAGTAAGTCATACTCAGATCTTCTTTATCTTCAGAGCTAAGAGTCTTGAGGCCAAAAGATTCAATCTTACTAAATAAAGCTTGTTTTGGGATCCTGGACCAATCATCAAAATATTGTCATGGTAATTCTAAGTTTGAATATTTATGATGTATGGCATTACGCATTCAAGAAGCTCTCAGCAGAAGAAACAAAGATTTAAAAGTAGCAATGAAAGTCTACATGAGCCAAGGGATTCCAGCAAAAAGATAAATATTAGAATAATCAGGATTCCAGAAGGAGAAGAGAAAGAGAAGGCAAAGCGTTTATTTAAAGAAATAATAGTGTAGAACATTGCAAACCTGGGGAAAGTAGATTACTACCATGTTTCCCCGAAAATAAGACCTAGCCTGACCATCAGCTCTAATGCATCTTTTGGAGCAAAAATTAATATAAGACCCGGTTTTACTTTAATATAAGACTGGGATAACATAACGTAACGTAACGTAACGTAACGTAACGTAACGTAACATATATAATACCGGGCCTTATATTAATTTTTGCTCCAAAAGACGCATTAGAGCTGACAGTCTGATTAGGTCTTATTTTGGGGGAAACACGGTAGTTGCTTAGAGCTGGGGGGTGGGTGGGAAGCAGGGGATAAGGAATGACTCCTAAGGAGTAATAAAAATGCTTCAAAATTAGAGTATGGTGATGGTGTACTTGGTAAATAAACTAAAAACCATTATTTGATACTTTAATAAGGAAACATCATACGTAAACAATATATACATCAATAAATTGTACAAAATGGAGTTTGATAAAGGTTCAATAGGTTTTAAGGTTTTAAGGTTCAATATATTTATGCTTTTAGTAATATCTGACACATTTGCATTTATTTATATATTTTGCTATCTTTCAAAATTTTTGACAAATGTTTCTACTGGGATAGCAACTATTTTTTATTGCTTCAGTGGTTACATTTATCCTTACTGTAAGGATTTCCTCCCGCTTTGAAAACCATTTTATTAAGTATAATTTGACATTCAACAAATTGCACATTTAAAGAGTACAACTTAAAAAATAGTCATGGGTATGTAAAGTATAGCATAGGGAATATAGTTAATGGTATTGTAATAACTATGTATGGTGTCAGATGGGTACTATATTTATTGGGGTGATCACTTTGTAAGTTATAAAATGTCTAATCAGTATGTTGCATACCTGAAACTAATATAATATTGTATGTCAATCGTAATAAAAAAGTAAAAATTACTTTAAAAAGTGTACAATTGTCTAAGTTTGACATTTTTATGTATACTTATTCACTCACCATTGCAATCAAGAGGGACTATATCCATCATACCAATTCCTTCTGCCACTCTGTAACCCCCCCTCAGTCACCCTATCCCAAGATAACAACAGATCAGCTCTCTGTCACTATAGATTAGTTTGCGATTTTCTAGAATTTATATGAATAGAATCATATAGTTTGTACTCTTCTTTACCAGTCTTCTTTCACTCAGCTTAATTATTTACAGATTCATCCATATTGCTGTGTTTTTCAGTAATTTTTTTCTCTTTCTTGGTGAGGAGTATTAACATTCTATGGATATCACAATTGGTTTATCTGCTCAGCTAATAATGGACATTTATGTTTCTAGTTTGGGCTATTACAAATAAATTTGATATGAACATTATGTGCAAGTCTTTATACACACATTTGCTTTAATTTCTCAGGTAAAAACTTAAGAATGGAATGGCTCATTCATATGGTAGGTGTATGTTTAACTTTGTAAGCAACTGCAAAAGTTTTCCAAATTGGTTGAATCATTGTACATATAAATATAGCTACACTAGCCTTCTTATGATTACTATTTCCATGGTTTATCTCTTTCATTCCTTTATTTTCAGTCAATCTATATATGCACTCATATCTCCAAATAAAGCAGTTTATCTTCTTTTCAATCTGTTTGCCTTTTATTTTTTTTTCTTGCTTTAATATGGTGGTGAGGACTTCTGGAACAAAGCTGAAGTAGTGCACGTAAGCATACCGTTCCTGACCTTACACAAAAAAAGCATTGATACTTTTACCACTTAGCATAATATAAGCAAAAAAAGATTTTCCACAAATGTACCTAATCATCTATGGAACAGAAGAGTACCCTTTTATATATATTAAGTTAAATTTTTTTTTATCATGAAGGAATGTATAATTTTGTCAAATTCTTTTATTGCATCTACTGAAACAATTATGTTTTTCTTCATTACAATAATATTAATCATAGGGACTGATTTTCAGATGTTAAAGCAAGCTTATAATCCTGGAATAAGCCCTATTTGGTCACAATGAATTATTATTTTTATATATTGTTGGATTCAAGTTGGTAAAGTTTTATTATTGTTAAGGATTTCAACACCCATGTTCGTAAATAACTATTTTTCTTGTGAGGTCATTGTCTGGTGTTAGAATCAAGGTAATAATTAATTTGAATATATTCCTTCCTCCTTGATTTTCTAAAAGACCTTATGTAAAATTGGTATTATTTTTACCTTAAATGTTTGATAGAATGCACAAAGAAAGCAATTTGTGCAGGGAGTCCTGCCAGTTAAAAGGTTTTAAATTATAAATTTATTTTTTAAATTGATATAGGAGTATTCAAGTTTTCTATTTTTTCTTCAGTTACTTTTGTTCATTTAGTCTTTCAGAGAATTTGGCCATTTAATTTAGGTTGTGAATGTATTCATGATATTCAAAGCTGTTCATAATATTCTTTTATTATGCTTTAAATGTCTATGTAATCTATATTGATGTCCCTTTTTAAATTCCTTATGTTAGTAATTAGTATCTTCTTTATCTCCATCAGTGTAGCTATAGACTTTCATTAATTTTTTTTCCATTTTGTGTTCATTTTATATTCAATTGATTTTCTTTCCTTCTATTGAGTTCAATTTGTTCTTATTTTTCCAATTTCTAAAGATGAGAACTCAAGATAATGGATTTCATATTTTGCCCCCAACATAAACATTTAAACAAAATTTCCTCAAAACATCACTTAGGCTGTATCCTCAAAAATTTATGTTGTAGTTTTCATTTTTGTTCTGCTAATTTGTCTTGTGATATGTTTTCTTTGACTCATGGTTTATTTAGAAATCGTATTTATTAAACAAGTCTTTGGAATTTTTCTTGTAATCTGATTGTTAGTGATTTCTAATTTAATTTCATTGTTGTTAGAGAATATACCCCGCATGATTTAACTCTTTAAAATATTTACTTAGGCTTGTTTTATGGCTCAGCATATTTTCTCTCCTAATAAACCATGTGTACTTGAAAAATATATGTATTCTGCTGTTGTTTGTAGTATTGTATAAACATCAATTAAGGCAAGATAGTTGAAAGTGCTCAAATCTACTTCAGCTGATTTTTATTGTTTAGTTTTGTATGGATTAATGAGAGGAAAATGCTCAAATCTCCAAATATGACTATAGAATTATCTATTTCTCCTTTATTTTTTTGCCTCATGTATTTGGTAACTTATTAAGCACATGCATCCTTACAACTGTTTGTTGCTTCTTTTTCGGGTGTATGGGTAATATAAGGTTGGTGCGAAAGTAATTGCGGTTTTTGCAATCATTTTTAACCTTTTAAACAGTAATTGCTTTCACACCTACCTAGTAGTTTCCTTCATTTCTGCATGCCTTTTAATATTTTGTTGGAAACTGGATGTTTTACATGTTATATTGCAGTAACTCTGATATTGGTTTCCCTTCCCCATAGCTTGTTATTGTGATTTGATAGATTATTTTCATGAACTCTATCCCCATCCATTAACCCCCAGTGTTAAGCTTCTCCTGTTGCTCTTCAGGAAGGCATGTCTTTGGGGAAGCCCGCAGTAATCCTGTGATGACGGTGGTACCAGTCATCCCACTCTTTCAGTAAGCACACCCAGCTATAATTGCCAAACACATCCTCCATTGTTTCCAACAGTGCCCTGGGAGCATGAATTCCTTTAGAAACAAAAGCAGTCAAAGTGTAGCTTCTTCAAAGGAACCGTTTCTCAGATAGGTGTTTGAGGCTGTTCCCTCTAGCATCTGTTTTTGTCTCCCATGTTGTCTTTGGGTTTCCCTAGAGACTCCTTCTTCAGTAGACAGAAGCCCTGTTGATGAGAGAGTAAGGTGTGGGCTGCGGAGGAATCCTTCTTTAATCCTATGATTAGGTCAGGGGTTTAGTGCTCTGTGAGCCCTGGCTGTGACCTTCAGTGCTTTTCAGTTCACCCTCTTCTTAGGTGAGACAAGAAGTACAGAGGGGGCTGGAAATGGTTAGGTTCTGGTAAAACCCATGTTGGTTAAGTACTGGTAAAACAGATTTTCTTGAGGGCAGACTTTTGTTTAGGAGAATAGAAAGCTCTTGAGAATATTTCAAAATGGTTATTTCCCTGTTCACCACCACCACCCACCACCACCCCTCCAGAGCATGAGTAGATTTTCCTCCAATCTTCACCTTGAGAAGCTGGTGAGGCGCCTGGTAGTAAAACGTATGAAAGTATGGGGACCTTCTTAAGGCTGGGCCTTCAGGAGTTTTCATCTCTCAAGCTAGTCTTTGCTCAGTCTCCAGCAATTAGTCAATTACCCTTTAAGTATTCCTACCAGTTGCTGGCTGCAGCAGTGGTTTCTAGTCCTGGTAAACTGTCATTCTTTGTATTCATCTGTCTCCAGTTTTCAGAGCTGCAGTTTGCCTTGTGTCCTTAATTCTCTGAGGGATCTAAAAAGAATTGTTGGTTTTCAGTTTTCTTTTTTTTTTTCTTGTGAAGACAGGAGTGATGACTTCCAAGACCTTTACCTGCTGGACTGGGAAACAGAACTCTCCCCTTCCCTTTTCATTTCCTTAATGGTGTTTTTTGATAAGCATTCATTTTAATGAAGTCTAATTTACGGAATCCAAGTAATTCCAATTCACTACTCTACATTTTTAAGTTATAAACTTGAACTGGATCATTCCAGTAATAACCATACATGGAAAGACATGAGGGAGCATATTTATTATGTGATACAATACTTTTTCTAAATGTATCTCTAATTTTGAGGGAAGAGCTAAGTGAGAAGTTTGTGTTTCAGAATCTGAAAGATCTCGGTTTAGAGTTCTGCTTCGTACTTATCAGATGTTTAACCTTGGGGCAGTCAACTTTTCTGGAATTTCTCATTCCTTATCTATAAAATCAATGTTAATAACATTCAAGTTGCAAAGTTCTAAGTTACAGATAAAATGCATTAAAATCCATCAGTGATTTTTCCCCCCTTGCCTTGATCTTATAAAACTAAAATATCAGTTCTCAAACTGCCAACTTTACTCTAAACTCTTCATTCATATAGAAACTTGGTAATTTCACCATTTAACTTTTGGTCAGAATATATTACTTAAAATAGTAATAGGCTAAAAGTAGCTAAAACGTATGTGATACCACATTAGAGCTGTAATCATTATCAGTTCTCATCAAGTGATTTTTCTTATACAATACTTTGTTAAAATATAAATTTAAAGGCAATGGCAATTCTACAAACATTAATTTAATAATGGTGATGAGGTTAATATGGTCTCATTCACATATAGTATTATTAATGAGAAGTATGTTGCCTTTGTGAAAACAGATCGATATTTTAAGAACTAAAAAGTAAACCATGTATTTAATGATTATCATAGAACCCATTGATATTCCTTGGAAAGCAATTGATATTGGATCTTAACTTGTGGCTACTTATGGTGTATTTATAAATGTGTTTGTTGTAGTATGTACTGTTACAAGTAGTTAGGATCATAAGAAATTCTTATGTTCCCTGATAATGTAAATTTAATAGCTTTAACAACTTTAAATCCCATTTATTCAGTTTAATTATTGAAAATAAAAATTAAGATGAACACTATCCTTTTTCCAATCGATCTCTTAGCTCACATCCTTTGTTTCCCCGAACCTAACTTGTATTATAAAGACTTGAAAATATGAGTTCTATTTCTCAACATTAAACTAAGTCCAAGCATATTTACCAATAAAATAATATACTAACTCCTGAGCATACAAAATATGTAAGATCCTTCACAATCCGAATCCAATTTCTCTCCTGAGTATCAACTTCCTAAATTCTCGTTCCCTGGCTTCTGTGCTCAATGAAGATAACTGAAGGAAAAACCAAGCCAAATAGCCCACCATTTCCTCAACTCGCCATGTGCTTTCTTATTATTAGGTCTCTACAAGTGCTTGTACCTCTATCTTGAATTCCCCTATTGACCCTCTATACACATATGCCTCTTCTTCACTTCCTTTTCACTGAGGAAATTTCTAGCGATCCTCTAAAGACCACCTCAAATATCGCTGAGCTAGTAAAATTTTCCCTAGAGAGATTGTATCCATGGCGTTTCGAAAGCAATTTGCTAAAAACTCTTTTAGAATTCTTATTTAATAAAAATAATAAAGGAATAAGTCTACAATATAAAATTTTAAAGATACAGAAAAATTTAGATTATGTTATTCTAACCCCCATCATCTGAAACTAATTTATTTCTGATCTTGACATTTATATAAAATATAAAATTAATAAAAGGTGAAAGAGTATTTTTAAAATTGCCTTTAGTAAAATCATAAATGCAGTAAAATCAAAGATGCACATTTAACATTATGAAAATCAACAATGATAATTATCTTCTTTGAAGCATTTAGTAACAAATTTTCTCACTGTGTTGTATAATGAATTTTTGTGTGTCCACTTATAAGCAGGGACCATGTCTTTGAACTGTTTTGTATATTCCTTTGAATATGTCAGTTTGAATTATATAGGAAGCATTTAGAATATGTGGCATGAAATACTAAATGATCTTTAGTTTTCTTTTATGAGACATACAGAGGTACAATTTACATATACAATAAAATATACCAATTATAGGTGAACAATTCAATGAATTTTTATAAATGTATTCAGTTGTACATCCATTTGGTCGGTGCAAAGGCAATTGCAGTTTTTGCAATTATTTTTAACCTTTTAAACTGCAATTACTTTTGCAGCAACCTAATACCACCCAACAAAGTTATCATGTAACATTTCCATCACCTCAAAATGTTCCCTTGGTGCCCTTTTGCGGTCAATTGCTTCCTCCCATTTTCACTCCTTGGCAATCACTGATCTGCTAAATCTAAAATTTTTGTTTTCTAGAATTTTATACAAATAGAAACAAAGTGTATATACAATACTTTGTGTCTGGCTTCTATTATTAGCATAATATTTGAGGGTAGGGTCACATCCATAGGGTTTACTGTCTCAATAGTTCATTTCTTTTTATTGCTGAATAGTATTAGTATTCCATTGTATAGCTATACCATAATTTTCTTATCCTTTCACCAAAGGATGGACATTTAGAATTCTGTTTTGTGCTGTTATGAATAATGTAGTTGTGAACATCAGTGTACAAATCTTTATATGAACTTACGTTTCCATTTCTTTTGGGTAAACATCTAGAAATAGAATTCCTGGATTATATGGTAAATCTACGTTTAACTTTAAAGAAACTGCCAACTTTTCCCAAGTTGGTGTGCTAGTTGGTACTCCCACCAGCAATGGATGAGATTCCTAGGTGCTCTGCTTCCTTGCTATCACTTGGTATAGTCATTCTTTTTATCTGGAACTATTCCAGTGATAGAGTAATATTTCTCTGTGGTTTTAATTTGCATTTCACTGATAACTGAGCTTCTTTTCATGTGCTTATTAGCCATTTGTGTATCTTCGTTGGTGGAAGTGTCTATTTTGCCTATTGTTTTCAATCGGTTGTCTTCTAATTCCTGATCTATAAGAATTCTTTACATACTCTTGATAAATCCTTTATCAAATACGTATTTTATAAAAAGACTGTATCTTGCCTTTCATCTTTAGAGTGTCTTTCGAAAAGCAAAAATATTTAATTTTGATGAAGATAATTTTTTATTTTTTGGTTCATATTTTTGTGACCTATAAGAAATGTATCTGTTTTTTTTTTTTTAACACAGTTGTGGTGATTTTCTAAAATAATTGCTTCTGTCAGTTATCATATTTCTGTTAAAGTGTTATAAAGGGACTAATTATAAAAACCTATTAAATATAAAAATCATAGGTACTGAAAAATCAGAACCAAATCTTTTAAAAGCTATAAAGAGAAACAGATTAATACAACATATTTCTTTTGTATTTGTTTCTTTCCCTAAAGAAAATCAGTTTATTTTTAAAAACCTGGGTTACTTATATGATATATACATAAGGCATATGATCGATGTGATTTTTACGATTTTCACATTATCCCCTTAAAGGAAAGTGGAAGATGACACTCTTCCTTCTTCCTCATCCTGGGATGGGGGGACTTATCCCGGACAATGAGGACAAGGACAGTATGATGAGGACAGTAGAGCAATTAAGACAAGAAAAAAAAGAAACAAAACCCCCCAAAACATGAGTTTTATACCCCATGGTGCCACCATACCTTTCTAGCACCAACTTAAACCACTGTAATAACAGGTCTTTGTTGCAGCAACCAGGCCCGTGTTCCAATTAATAAACTAGCACCTCACTGAAAACGTCTAAAGGAAATACTGTATTTAAAGCAATTAGCATGCAAAACAGACGTTAGCTATTATATTACAGCACAAATTTAGAGATTATCTAAGAGAAAAATACATAAAGTAGTATTTTCCATAAGCTAGGCAATTTTTGAATTAAATAATTATTTTGGTATCTTCTGCTAGATTCCAAGTAAGTGGGATAAAGTTGCATGACAATATGAATACTTCAACAGCCACTGTCTTTATATAAACTTATGAATTATTATGTTAATATAATGGTAAAAGCAAAAGTATTGATGGAAGTTCTTACCATGGAAAGGTATTCATTCGTACCCTGTTCTTATAAATCAGAATTCCTCCTGACATCACTCCAATCATAATTTCATTGTTACTTTGATCCTTCAAAAAAAGAAAATGACAGATCTAAAATACTGGGCTTTAGTTGCTAAAGATATAGTTTAAAAACAGGATTGGTTTTTCTTATTTTACACAATAAGACATTGTCAAAAGGCAGCACATAATTGCATATTTACAGATCCATACAGTAAATTGTTATCTCACAAAAATAATGACATACTTTAAGTCGAACTTAAATGTTGCATTATTAAAATTCATTAATCTAAAGCAAAAATGATCTCGGGATTTCCCGTAGTTTATAACTGGGACTGACATTTTGGGATAAGAAATTGAAGGCCTTCTCATTTTGTAGAATGATGACTTAGTATCCATCCTTCCATTCCTAAAATTATTATGATCCAATCACTATGTAAATATAATGTGAGGATTGCAAAAGTGAATAAAACATGGAGTAGTTAAGAGTTTGATGAAGGGAAGGAAACCTGTAATTAAACAATATTTGCAATATAATGAAAGTCCTATAACTAACATAATAAAAATATCATGGGAATATAAAGTGAGGAACAACTGTTGGAGAGTTTGGAAAACCCCAGGGAAGAAAATTTGAATCCTGCTTGACAAATGTGCAAGTATTCATGCTAACTGATCCAACTTAAATAGCTAACTGCCACTCTAGAGTAAATGAGTAGAATTAAAATATTTTTTTCAGATGCTAATCAACCTTGAAGTAGTTTGCTTTTTGACTTGAAACAGTCTACAGGGAAACTAATACAGCAATAATGCGGTTACCCCCTATTATTCATTTGCTTAGAAGGCAGAATTGATGAAAATATAATCAAGACTTTATAATTGTCTCCCTAGGGGGAGAAAAAAAACCTTTAATATGTAGTTTCACTAATTTCTAATTCAATAAGATCTTATTAAATTAACATATTAGGGAGATAATACGTAACAAGGCCAAATAGAACAATGTATGCTAATTTGTCTGGCTGCTTGTTTTGTTTCACAATAATCAGCAACACTGCACACTATTATCAGAGTCTTAAATCTTTTCTTAAGGACGTCAATTAGAGGTCTGGACCAAGACTGCAGAATGAGACAAAAAAAAAAAGGCAGAATTAATATATGCTATTACTCCTGCTCACAATCGTAAAACATCAGAGAAGATACATGAAAACCGAAAGAATGTGTAACACTTGAAAACAATCCATTACACTTAAAGGTAATCAATGTACCAGACATTTTAAGGAATCTGTAAAAACACAAAAAGGATAAAATCAGATTTATAGAGAGAAAAAAAATTACAGAAAACCACAACTCAAACTATATACTCAAGAGAAAGTTCTATGTGGGGCAGAAAAGTAAGCAAAGTCAACAAAGTTCAGAGACAATGGATAAAAGAAATAAAGTGAGCCCTCAAATGACTGTCAGGATCATAATGTAGGGAGCAGCTATGGTAATTAGCTCCTATCGGCCCTACAGCACAGCCCCGTCTGGATTGAGCTATAGGACAGAGAAGTGTGTGCAGCCTGTCTGAAACATTGTGTTTCCCTGAAAGTAAGACCTAGCCGGACAATCAGCTCTAATGCATTTTTTGGAACAAAATTAATATAAGACCTGGTATTATAATATATTATCATATCATATCATATCATATATCATATCATATCATATCATATCATATTATATTATACCCGGCCTTATAGTAAAATAAGACTGGGACTACACCTCCAAAAGTGCTTTTACAAGGTAACCAACAGCTTCCACATTTCTAATTTACTTCTCATCTGACATAGTTGATCATGCCTGATTGACTTGGCTTTAAAGACACATGTGTCTTTGACAGAAAGAAAGGCTTTCTTTCTATATAAATTGCTTCTTCTTTCTGGTCTCCTTTCCAGGTTCTTACCCATCTCTAACTTCTAAACTTTGTAGTGTTCCAGCTCTGAGGTCGTCTTCCTTCAATATCTACTAGATTTGGTACTTCGGTGCTCTTATTTCATGGTTTTAAATATCATTTAAAGCTGACAGTTCCCAAATTTATATCTCTAGTCTAGACTTCTGCTCTGAACTCTAGTTTCATATACTGAATTACTATTTCCTACATTTGGATTTCTAAAAACTTTGTAAAATTTAACATATCTCAAAACTAATTCCTGACTCACCCTCCCAAAGCTGTTTCTCTCTGATCTTTCCCAATTTAGTGACTTACTTACTCCATCTTTCTAATTGTTCAGGCCAAAAACTTTGGAACCATGTCTAAATCCCTTTTTTTCTCACACCCCATAACCAATGCACCAGTAAATGCTGTCAGTTCCATATTCAAAATATATACAGAATCTGATTACTTTTCACCACCAATAGCTACAACCACCATTATCTCTCCTCTAGATCAATGTTGTAGTCTCTAGGCTGGTCTCTTTCCTTGTGCCTTACAGAATACTCTCAAAACAGCAGCCACTGTTATCTTTTAAAAATGTAAATTACACCATGACTTTTATCTCCAGAAACCCTCTAATGGCAGTGTTTATAATTAAAAGCCAATGTCTTTTAAATGTCCTTTAAAGCCCTTGCCTGCCCTGACCACATCAAGTATTCTTTCCTGGCTCCCCTAGCTCGCACTGCACCAACCATACTGTGCTCTTTGCTGTTTCCTGAACTGCTAAGTACACTCTATCATGGTCTTTCATTGCTGTTTTCTCTGCTTAGAATGTTCTCCCCACAGGTATCCGCATGACTCCTTCAGGTCTGTTTGTCTTCTCGGTGAGGCCTTCCCTATCATTATACACCATGTTTGGTTGTCTCAATCACTTCTCAACTTAATTTTTCTCCATAGCATCTATCACTGATATATTACCTATTTAATTAACTGAAAAAAATTGAATATAATGTACATAGAGCATGTCTCAAATTTTACATACGTGCATATACATGTGTATATACACTTCTATGTAACCACCATAACCCAACATATACATTTTCAAAATTCTAGAAGGCTCCCTCATGAGCTTCCCTGCTAACACCCTTCCATAGGGGATTGCTATTCTGATTTCTTTCAATACAGACTAGTATTTTGCCTGTTACTGAACTTGACTTCCATGGAATCGCACACTATGTACTCTGATGTACTCAATTATTTGTTTATATCCTGTCTTTCCACCAGAATGCAAGCTTCATGTGAGTTTGGGTTTTATCTACTTTACTCACTTCTGTATCCACAGTGTCTAAAACAGGACTTGGAGCATAGAAGGTGCTCAATAAATATTCACTGAATGAACGAATAATCATAATAGCATCATTAAGCTTTCTTTTTCTTGAAACACTGAAGGACAAAAGTTATTTTTCAGAAGAATTATTATCTTCATCTATATTACAAATACCTATGGAAATAAGATATTCACGAATAAGACTAAAACTTGGGTAGATGTATTTTAGGGTTAGAACATCCTATACCTAACAAAAAACCTGAAGCCAAGCCTTTGTCATTACATTTATATTTTGATAACTAGGAATCGGTTTCTTAGGTAAACAGAGTTTATATTATACTAACATCATTACAAAACAGATTGAACTTGAGGATCCATGGCATAGCTATCTTATAGTTCAATTATGTTCTTTTATTCTATTCTCAGTTTAATATATATTGATTGATTTTCTAGTAAAGATGATAGGTGTTTAATGAGCCCTCACTCATTTAACAAGTTAAGACACTTTAATTAGGTCAGCAAATTACTCCTGATAGTTAGTGCCTTTTCCATTTTAAGAGGCCAGGAATTCTTTACAAAAATTTTAATTTAGCTTACACAATGTTCTTTGGTATTAAATGTTCAAATTGTTTTATATTTTCAAGATCACTTTAATATCCATTATATCAACCAATCCTAACCACAAACTTGGGAGTAACTAATTGTTATTCCTTCTAGGTGAATGTCTGAGAGAAAGCAGAGAGTGTTGGGTAGAAATAATAACAGTATTTATACCCATGGCTTACTTAGAAATGTATTTCTGAATTTCCAAATGTTTATAGAATTTTTAAAGTCATCTTCCTATCATTGTTTTTAGCTTAACTACACTGTGCTCAGAAATTATATTCTATGTTTGAAAACAATGCAGGCTCTGAAGTTGTTTCAGACAGTTTTCCACATAGATCAATTAAGCCAAGTTTGCTGACTGTATTTTTAAAATCTTCTACATCTTCTAATCTTCTATAATTTTTAGACTGTTCTATCAGTGATGGAATAAGGGATATTAGAGTCTATCATTTCCTTTTGAAAGACACTATTAAGAGAATAAAAGGGCAAACCAAAGAGGGAGAAATCACAGAAATCACATATGCAAATCACATATCCAACAAAAAAAAGTGTATCTAGAATATAGAGTTCTTAAAACACAAAAGAAAGAAAAGAAAAAACCAAATTAAGTAATGGGCAAAACACTTGAACAAACATTCATTAAAGAAAATATGATGTTCAACATCATTAATGATCAGGGAAATGCAAAGTAAAATGATAAAACACACCTAGTAGAAAAGCTTAAAAAGAAAACAAAACAAAATGAACAGTACCATATGCTAAAAAGAATGGGAAGCAATTAGAACTTGCAAATATTGCTGGTGGGATACAAAGTGTTTTAGTCACTCTAGAAAACAGTTTGGAAATGTCCTGTAAAGCTAAATATACATTTACCATATGACCCAGCAATCCCATTGTGGTTTTTACTTTACAGAAATGAAAACTTAAATTTACACACACAAAAAATGGTAAATAAATGTTTGCAGGAGGTCTATGAATGAAAAAAAAAAGAAACAAAAAATGCTGGAAACAATACAGATGTCCTTCAGTGGGTGACTGAATAAACAAACCAAGGTACATCTATACAATGGAATACTTACAGCAATAAAATATTCAGCAATACAAAGGAATGAATTATTGAAACACATAATAACTTAGACAAATCTCAAATGCATTACTGAAAGTAAATGAAGCCAGTCTCAAAAGGTAACATACTGCAGGATTCCGTTTATAAAACATTTTGGAAAAGACAAAACTACACAGTCAGAAAACAGACCAGTGGTTGCCAGGCATTAGGTGTAGGGTAGAATGCTGGATTACAAAGAGGCAGCATGACTGAGGTCTTTTGGAGGGAGAAGGGTGACGGGACTGTTCTGTATTCCGAGTGCCAGGAGTGTTTACGTGAATCTTTGTTAAAACTCACACAACTGAACAGCCCTCCCCCAAATCCATGTACTATACATTATTTTAAAAAACGAACATCTCCCTGTTCTCTCCCCCCAAATCTCTTTTCTTTCCTTTTTATCCCGAAGTTGTCATTGAGTCTTTACTTTTCTACAGTTTTCTCTTCCTTTATTCATAGCATCTTCTAGACATAAAATATTTTTAAGGTTTTTTTTTTTGGGTGTGTGTGATTGTTTTTGTTTGTTTGTTTTTAAGGAGGGCGCAGCTCACAGTGGCCTATCCATGAGGGGATCAAATCGGCAACCTTGGTGTTATCAGCACCATGCTCTAACCAACTGAGCTAACTGGTCACCCCCTAGACATACTGTTTTGATTTTCTCAAGTATGCTGTGTTCTCCTGTGATTTCAGGTCTCCATTCATGCTGATGGCTCTGCAGTGAAAACCACTCTTTGCTATTCTTATTCATTCTGGCTTCAGTAAATTACTTTATCTAAGAAGGATTCCCTACATTCTATGCTCAGGTTGCATGAGATATTCCTGCAATGTGATCCCTTAGCAATCTGTATTTCCCCCTTCATACCCTCACCTATTTAATTGTTGACACATGTTCCATAATCCCCTCCCACCCCCGCCTCACACCCCACACACACACTATCCTGTGAGCTCCATGAAGGCAGGGATACTTAAAGTTTTCTTCACTAAGGAGTCCTTAGCCTCAACACTACAAAACGCAGAACAGTCACCACAATGATGCACTAAGATTTACTTGTATTTTGCAGATTGCTATAAATAACTTATTTCTACTCTGAATTTTGTAATATACATTGTAAAGGCAGAGAGAAAACGTCTTATCTTGTTTTTCAAAATAAAATGTTATCGCAAACACACTTATGCTTGTGATATTCAATTAAAACTTAAGTGTTCTCTTTAGGTATCCTTTCCCCTCTACCTTTTGTCCTTTTTGTTCCTGATGCTGCAAAATTTCTTTTCATATTGACTGAACGTTTCCACATTATTTTCTTAAGCTCTTTGTATCCACAGAAACACCTTTTCCTGGCTTTTTTTTTAATAGTCTGCACAAAATATGTTTCTGAGTAACTCCGAGCATTTAAAATTTAAAATACTTTAATCTGGTATTGTACATTTATTATTGCTGTGAGTTTCACAATCTAATAATTAAAACAAACAAAAAAATCTTACCTTAATCAAATCAATAAATAATCTGGTTAATTATGTATGAGATCAGCCATGTCTCTTAAATGTTTCCTTTTTTTAAAGGAAATTAGTCTAACACTGTATTTCACTGATAGCAGTCAGAGATAGCAGAGTCTAAACTACCTTTAGAAAACTGCTAAGGATTAAAATGACTGAATTCAGTGGTCTTTTATTGACAACAATAGTTTAGTTCATATATTTAAAGTTCCATTGATTTTAAACTTTATTATAAAAAAAAAAATTAGTTGCATATATACTGACTACTCTTACATTTTGGAGAATCAAGTTTAAAGGTAATACCCCCAAATAGGGACGGAAGGTGAAGGGGCACATTTGAAAAGAAAGAAAAGAAAAAGTTGAAGACATGGGCTGGCCCGGTGGCTCAGGTGGTTGGAGCGCTGTGCTCCTAATGCTGAGATGGCCCAATCAATTCCCACATGGCCAGTGAGCTGCGCCCTCTACAGCTAAGATTGTGAACAACAGCTCTCCCTGGGGCTGGGCTGTGGTGAGCAGCGGAGGTTGGCGTGTGTTGCCAGGAGCCCAGCGTGAGGGGCAGGAAGCTGGCAAGAGCTGCCATGAGCAGCAAACAAAAGGCCAGCAATCGACTGCCTCAGTGGGAGACAGTGCAAGGCTCATAATACCAACAGGGGCCAGGGAGCTGTGTCCTACACACCTGCACTGAGAAACAATGGCTTGAACTGGAGTGGCGGGGGGAGGTGGAAGAAAGGAAAAGGAAAAAAAAAGTTGAAGAGAGACTTAACCACACATTGTAAATGGCATCAAACAGATTTTCAAGTCACAAACACTCAGAATTACTAGATATAGTTATGTGAGAAAAGCAAGTCATTCAGATTTTTAAAGGAGAGACTGATATAAGCTTTTCAAAATATAAGGACTAGCACTCTTCCCTAGAACATGGTCAGGTGAGGCCCTAAATGATAAAACCACTCTATGGAGTAGAATTTTGAGTTCTCAAACCACTGTCTACGTCTATGGCTATAAATTAAAATAAATTCAAAATAACTATCTAAGGAAAACTTAACTCCCTTTCAGGTTGCTATCCTAAGGCTTGGCAATTTGACCCAAGAGAATATAAAACCTATCACCAACTCAACCGATGATTACCTTGAACTCCACTTTTCGCTGGTTATGAGAATAGCTATACCAGGTACTTCTAACGAAATATAACCTCTTGATAAATAAAGTGTGAAAAGGAATCTTGGTGAAGAGATACACAAATAAAGGATAGCCATTCACAAATATGCTTACAGCAGCCAAGTTTGAAACAATGAAAAAACATTACTGAGTGATGTATATATAGAAGGCAGTGATTATAAATTTCATCTTAATAAAGAGATTGGGGGAGGAGGCAGCAAAATATATTAATATGTTTCATTTTGTGCTTTATAAATAGAAATTTTTAGTGATATCACTAAAATAAAAAAGTGAAGTAATATAGGCCTGAGTCAGGTGAAAGCATCTTTTATGGTAACAATTATCACAAAAGTTAAATATACAAAAAAACTACTTTTTGTATAACTTAATCTTTATCTTATAAAATAAAAATTCTAAAGGCACTATTTCTTATGGTCTAGAAAAATTATCTTTATAACATAAAAAACTACCTTAAAGAAAAATTACAAAAATCTAGTTCAACCACATCAGGCATTGATTGTGAAAATACTTAGAGGAAATTTTCAGTGCAACTATGTTGGCAGCACTCCCTAGTTATTACATCTGTTGCCTGATCCTATCAGGGCATTACACATTTTTTGATATTGAGTAATGGAGCCTAGCTCAACAACATCAAAGTAAGTTTTCTTCACTTACCCTTGCATAGTGGAATTCAACTCCATAGAGTTCTAAGGTACGTGCAGTGTTCAGGTAATTAAATTCTGCTTCTGCAGGAGATAAGCCTCTGTAAAGACATCATTAGGTTAAAAATTAAATCAATCATGAATATGGCCAAATTAGAAAAAGGTTATTTATCTGGGAAAATTTCAGCATTCTAATTAAATCTTTTACAAAACACCATGCATAACTACTCTTAGTCCTGTACAGTAACATTTAACTTAATCTGGAGTACATTTTCAGTAACACAAATTATTACTTTGTAGAATATTTTATTTTCCAGAGATATAAGAATGCAGCAATTTTAAAAGTCCCTAGGTTTTCTTATGGCTGTTACCAAGTCACTGATTCTTAGACATAACTTAAAAGAATAATTTGTTCACAATTTGGTCTGTACATCATAGCTGCGTTTAAAACACAGAGTGCTCCTGAAACATGCACATTATGAGGCAATCTCCAGAGCAGGGCTTCTCAGAGAATGGTGTAGAGACAGGTGATGATTCATAACAAATACAGAAACCGAGAGTGTCAGAGTCTTTTACAGAACTTTAGTAATTTTATGTCTGTTGAATCTAACAATAAAAAAAGGAAGCTTGTAATTTTTATGTCTTTGTTTATTTCTCCATTTTATTTCTCTAGTAATTCATTTTTATTTCATTTTTTTAGAATTATAGTTCCATGACAGATTGGGAAAAATTGGTCTTTCATCACAGATAATTCCAGAAGTATTAGAGAATCTGATATAGAATGGATGGCATCCAAATTGTTTATATTTAAAAAATATCCCACGTGATTCTTATGAACACAAGTTTTAGAACTATAGCTTTAAATGCAAAACCTTTAAAAACTGACTTACTCCTATATTATGTACTGTTCTAACTTTATTACCTGATATTATCAGATACGGCAGAGCAAAAGCAGCAAATTACAAAAGCATAGATATCAACATTTCATTTACTATTTATACTAGAAAAGGGAGACAATGCATGATCATAAAAATGGGATTCCTTAAAAAAAAGCAGATATAATTCTGTTTTCTATAAAATTCAATTAAGTTAAATACTCTACCTTCCCTTATCGTTCCCCACCAGTTAAACAAGATGATTCTATTTTTCCTTTGTTTAAAGATTTGAGAATTCATTTCTTTAAATCAAACAGAAATTTATAATTAATACCTTGTCAAATGTACAATCTTTTTTCTAAAAGAGATTTTACATTATTGGTAAATTTTTAAAAAATCAGGTTTATCTTCAAACCTTTGATTCAGATATGCTATGCATAGAACTTTTATTACAAATGGCATTTACTTTTAGACCAAAATTAGCACTCACCATATTAAGCCAGTTTATTAAAGTCCTCATTCATTAGCCTAAGTTTAGATTAGGGGACAGCAAACTCCTACTGGAAAGAGCTGGACAGTAAACACTTGAAGCTTTCAGGCCACACAATCTCTGTTGCAACTACTCAACTCTGACATTGTATGAAAGCACCCACAGACAACATGTAGATGAAAAAAGGGAATCTGTGTTCCATAAGTGTTCATTTATGGACACAGAAATTGGAATTTCCAAAGATTCGACATGACACATAATGTTATTCTTTTTTTGATTTTTTTTCAACCATTCAGAATGTACAAACTTCTGGGTCAAGACGGCAGAATAGTTGAATGCTGTGCTCATCTCCTCCCACAACCACATCAAAATTGCAACTACAGAACAATCATCATTGAGAATTGCCTTAAGTCTAGCTGAACAGAAGTCCTATAACAAAGGACATTCAGAAGAAGACACTTCCAGACTGGTTGGAGAGGCAGAGATGTGGAAAGGGCTGGTCCCACACCCATGTGTGGCAGTTAAAAAAAAGAAGAAACATGTTTGCCTCAGAAATCCCTGAGGAATGAGGGGTCCCAGCCCCATACCAGGCTTCCCAGCCCAGGGTTCCAGTGATAGGAAGAGAAGTCCCCATAAATTCTGGCTGTGACAACCAGCGGAGATTCTGGCTGAGTGAGATGGAGGGTTGCTGGAGTCCCAGACACTCCTTTTAAAGGGCCTGTGCATGGACTTACTTGCTGACAGACTCACTTACTCTGAGCACCAGTGCTAAGGCAGCAGCTCCAAAGGCATCAGGGACATATGGGGAGGAAATGAATTGTCTGGCTTTAGGGCAAGGACTGGAGGGGCAGCTTTCTAACACACAGAAGTGCTGGCAGAAGTCAAAGTTCCTTCACTGAGCCCTCCCCACAACCCAGCCAGCATGGGCAGGTTGGGTGACATACCACCGTGTCCTAGCTAATACAGTTGGCTCTGACCTGGTAATTCCCTAAGACCCCGCCCCACATGATTTGTGAGCCTATCCAAGCGGATACCAAGTGGCTTTTCCAAACAAATGGGCCTGTCTTGACTCATGCTGCAGACTTTTCTAAAATCTCCCAAAGGATCACAAACTGTAAATAAGCAGCATCTGGCCTCAGCATGCCCCATACCTCTTGCTAAGGAGCCCCAAACCCAGCACTAGTAACAGCAGGCCTCAGTTCACAGCTTAGCTCTCTCAGGCACCTCCAAGCCTAGTATAGGTAGCAGCTATCTACAGATCACGTTGTAGCTCATGCCAGGTGGACCTGGGCAGGGCACAGGCAGTGGCTGACCTTAGCCTCCATGACAGCCCCTCCAAAGAGGCCCAAGAACCAACATACCTCGTACCCTGCTTCAGGCCACACAAGAGCACCTCCCAACCATCTCCACAAGTGACACACCCAAAGGGCAGACTGGGCAGGCACCAGAGCCCTGCTACAGTGCATCCTGCTCCATACGGTCAGCCCCTGCACAACAGCTTCTCCATTGTAGTCACGGCCAGTCCTTACAACCAATCACCCTGAGAGTCAATCCCTCCCATTGATGTGCTAACAGCAGTTAAGACTCAACTACAAAAGGTCACACACAAGATACTCACCTGGATCACCAGGCTCAGATGACCAGGGAGACTGCACCACTAGGCCCCACAGCACACCTAATACATAAGGCCACTCTACTAAGACCAGGAGGCATAGCAGCCCTATCTAATACACAGAAACAAATGCAGGGAGGCAGTAAAATGCAGAGACAGAGAAATATGTCCTAAATGAAAGAAAATAACAAAATTCCAGAAAAAGAATGAAACAAACTAGAGATAAGCAATCTACCAGATGCAGAGTTGAAAACACTAGCTATAAGGATGCTTAATAACATCAGGAAGAACTTCAACAGAGACAGGATACATAAAAATGAAGATAGAAAACATAAAAAAGAACCATTCAGAAATGAAGAATACAATAACTGACATAAAGAATATATTAGAAAGAATCAATAGTAGATTAAATGAAGCAGAGGATCAAATCAGCAATTTAAAAAATAAAGTAGCAGAAAACAGTCAGAATAGCAAAAAGAAAAAAGGGTCCCGAAGATGAAGATAGTTTAAGAGAACTCTGGGACAACATCAAGCATACAAACATTTGTATCAAAGGGGTACAAGAAGAAGAAAAGAGAGAGCAAGGAATTGAAAACCTATTTGAAGAAATAATGCTGGAAAACTTCCCTAACCTGGCGAAGGAAATAGACATACAAGCCCAGGAAGCGCAGAGTCCCAAACAAGATAAACCAAAAGAGACCCACACCAAGGCACATCGTAATTAAAACACCAAATGTTAAAGACAAAGAAAAAAATCTTAAAAGCAGCAAAGAAAAACCAGTTAATTACCTACAAGGGAGCTCCCATAAGACTGTCAGCAGCTTTCTCAACAGAAACTTTGCACACCTGAAGGGATTAGCAGGAAATATTAAAAGTGATGAACATCAAGGACCTACAATCAAGATTACTCTACCCAGCAAAGCTATCATTTAGAATCAAAGGATAGATAAAGTGCTTCACAAAAAAAAAAGCTAAAGGAGGTCATCACCACCAAACCAGTATTACAAGGAATCTTAGACAGGCTGCTTTAAGAAGAAAAAAATGAATAACAAAACAGCAATAACTACATATCTATCAACAATTACTTTAAATGTAAATGGATTAAACACTCCAATGAAAAGACAGGGTGGCTGAATGGATAAGAAGACCCTTACATATGCTGCTCATAAGAGACTCACTTCAGATCAAAAGACATAACACAGATGGAAAGTAAAGGGATGGAAGAAGATTATTTTATAAAAGTGGGGAAAAAACCCAAAAAGATGTGGTAACAATACTTATACCAGATGAAATAGACTTTAAAACAAAGGCTATAACAAGAAACAAAGAAGGACTCAGCAATTCCACTTCTGGGTATTTACCTGAAGAAACCCAAAACACTACTTCCAAGTGACACATGCATCCATATGTTCATTGCAGCACGATTTACAATAGCCAAGATATGGAGGCAACCTCGATGCCCATCACTGAGCCATAAAAAAGAATAAAATCTTACCGTCTGTAACAACATGGATGAACTTAGGGAGTATTGTGCTGAGTGCAGTAAATCAGATAGGGAAAGATAAATGCCATATGACTTCACTATTATTCTTCATTAAAGAATAAGATAAACAAAAGAACAAACGGAAACAAACTCATAGATACAGAAAACATTTTGAGGGTTGCCAGATAGGAGGAGCGTTGGGAGCATTGCTGAAAAGGTGAAGGGATTAAGAAGCACAAATTTGTAATTGTAAAATGTCACGGGGATACAAAGTATATCACAAAGAATATAGTCAATAATATTGTACTATGTATGGATACTAGATGGGTACTAGATTTATGGGGGTGATCACGTCCTAAGTTACATAAATGTCTAATCACTATGTTTTACATTGGAAACTAATATAATATTATATGTCAACTTAAGTTGAAAAAATTATTAAAAAAAAGAAGTTTACCAAATAAGTAGAAAAGTATATAAATCCTTACGTATGTTGCTGATGTAATTTTGCAATTTCTTTTTCAAAATCTTGAGGTTGATTAGGAATGAAAGAATAATCTGAGAGGTAGCCTGGCAAGTTTTCTGACTGATTGTAGTCTCCAAGTTCAGCTAATAAATGAACGAAAAATATTCACAATTTAATAAACACATTTTTTCAATTTCTATAGCCAAATCAGCCATGTCATAAATTCCATTATATTTCTGGAAGTAAAATATTTATGTTTCTATTGTTACCATTTAAGCAAGCTAGAACAATGCATTTAACGTTCTTCAAGGTCTCAAACAACTTCAGAATTTTTTTAAGGCATCAAAGTAATTGCTAACTAATTGAACATTTCATTAAATTTCCTCTGAAATCACTTTCTTCAACATAGTAACATACTCATTTGTCTAAAGAACCCATACATTAAAGGCAGTGTGTTCTCAACAGAGACCATGTGATTATATGCCATTTGACTCAAAAGTGGGCTGATACTTACACTGAACAGCAAATGAAGCCAAAAGGGCAGCAGTATTACAAGGACAAGGCAATCTGATAAAACAAAACAGAAAATATGTAACCCAAGGTTAAACACAATAATTTCCAAAGCACTACATATTATACTACTCACACTGGAAATTTCCAAGTAACTTATATTTTAATTATTAATGAACTTATTTGATGAAAGGAATTCATGCTCAATGTAACCATTTTTCAATAGATAAGTTGTCTGCAATAATCATGAATTATTTAAATAATACAGAATTAAGAGCATTTTTTAACTCCGCTACTAAAAATTTAAAATAGCCCACCTGCCAGTAAGAATGTCTTGTTTAATTTGCAAAAAATACTGGTACCTTAAAAAAAAAAAAAGATAGCATTTATTGGAATTAAAACATTTAGAGTTTTAAAACCGTATACTTACATTACTAATAAAATTAAAATAAGTATCTCCTTCTATAATATACATATTAACACATGAAAAGATATTTTAAAAGTAAGCTTTCATAAATTCATGAATCCAAATCTTTAAAACTCTTTGATAAATAAATTTTGTACTGCAAATATCTTGTTTCCACTAGCTCTATTACAAAACTCCTAAACTTTTAAAATAGTTATATGACCAAGGGAGATTAGGGAGAAATATTCTGAGAAATACTCATCAGTAGACTCATGGACTGAGCACAAATTAATTCCTTGATTACTATCAAACTTGATTTTACTTCTCCTTTAGGAAGATATTCTGATTTAATTATCAATGAGAGACATTTATTCCTTGATTGTGTTTTCAACATGGGCTATAAAAGAATCAACACATTCAAGCTCTATTAAGAAATTCAAAGATAGTGTTTTGAGTGATGTAAATTATGAATGTGGCTATAATTGACAGTATTTTAATTGCTTATGCTAACAAACTTCATAAACATTAAATATATTAGAAATCCAATCTAAATTTACCGATTTTTTAATTATAAATACTTCTTATACATTTGAAAATCTAATTACCAAAATACATATTATGTAATACTTTGTTACTTGATTTTAATTTGTACCAGGAAATAATAAAATGCATTTAAAAATGCTTTATAATTCATAATTTTCATTAATCTAGAGTAGTTTCCTTAAAGTTCATCCAAAATTAAATTTTACTGCACTAAGAAACTTATTTTATTTAACAACAATAACAAAACTTAAGAGCTACAGTATTAAACTAAAGTGTGTTCCATATTACACACTTTTTAAAGAAAAATTAGCTTAGATACTATTAGTTTCAAATGTTAGGACTGCCCAATCCAGGTCCTATATTCCCAAGCTCTCCTATTACAAAAAAGGTAATACCCTGCCCCGCAACAAACACACAGAAAAGGAGTCTTAAGGATTTTTCTTAACTGGTCTGCTGAAAACCCTACTTCACAAACACCTGAGAATTGGCAGGTACAGCCAAATATCTTTATTCTTTTGTTTCTATACTTTACCACGGTACTCTAAATGGTAACCATTCACATGTAACAGACTATCTACAGATTTTTAAGTACAGATTTTTAATATGGCAAATATAGAGTAATTCTGAATATAGTTACTTTTATGAAAGGTATATATAATGTTCTAATTTTTTATTGTCTTTGTTTTTAATGAATTACTAATTATGTCTTTCAAGGAACACAGCAAATTATCATTCATGTTATTTTAATAATGACAGTTACAACACTGTGATTATTCCCTACTATTTATACCTTAAACAGTTCACTTAACATTCACACACTATCAAAATGCTCGTCTGGGTCATTCTTGTGTATACAGTATTCACAATCTTCAGTGGGGCATCCACATATGCGGAAGGCTAACTTAAGTGATATGTGGATTTTGACTACACAGGTGGTTGGTGTCCCTAACCACCCATGTTGTTCAAGAGTCAACTATATATAGAACATACTTTTACATGGAAAAAAAAATCAGGCACAATTCTCACTATGCAGCACCACTTAAATACAGTTGTAGCATCATCTGATTACAATTAGTCATAGAAATGCTGCTTAACCATTTTTCACAAGTGAAAAATTTTAATATTTATGTATCTCAGGAGGCTTATGGCTGGATGCGGTAGCCGCGGTAGCCCTGGGTTCCAATCTCCTAAAGCCCTCCTAGTCATCCAAAAGGAGAGGAAACTATTATCTTGAAATATTTATAACCATCCTGTATGCTGGCTGGTAAACTAAAAATTATGGCACGCTAATCTATTTTTGCCTAATAATTCAAAATTTCATAACAGTTTTGACGATATTTTCAAGAAAAATATGCTGCATAAACCCACCTTGTATATTCTTCCTGTAACTTGTTGGGGTCACTTACAAAAAATTTGACTCTAAAGTTCAAACTGTAAGGAGATCCTCCTAGAATTAATAAAAGCAGTTCTAATTAATCAGATTATATTAACCCTTCATCTTTATAAAGCATACTTGACAAATATCAAGTAAATATGTATGCTCACTCTTTAGCTGCTTTCTTATCGGTTTGTTTGGATCCAGCCACCTCTGAAAAATAAATAAATAAGACTGATTTCTTTTTTCCTTGAGGAACTAATATATCAATTCATGCAAATCTGTTCCATTTGAAGATTAATGCTAAAAACTGCTTTTTCCAAAAAGGCCTACCGTGTCTCCCCAAAAATTAGACCTAGCCAGACAATCAGCTCTAATGTGTCTTTTGGAGCAAAAATTAATATAAGACCCGGTCTTATTTTACTATAAGACAGGGGTTTATCTAACATAATATAAGACTGGGTCTTATATTAATTTTTGCTCCAAAAGACGCTTTAGAGCTGGTGGTTCAGCTAGGTCCTAGTTTTGGGGAAACACAGTAGGTAGGAAAAAAAATCATTAAGTTACAGACATTGATATCAAATATAACAAAATTATGCTAGAAAAATACTGAATGTACAGTGGTAACTTTAAGATTTTGATTTTAATTTCCCATCAAATTACATAGTGTACAATAACATCTATCCAAAAGTAAAAGTCCTTAATAATCACAGCAATCTAAAGTGATTTCTGTTAATTTAACTATATTACTTAACAGTGTGGCAAGTTTAAAAAATTATCTTTCAGAAAAATATGCTTGGCCTCAGACAAAATTTAACCATACAACATAAAAATTTCCTCTTAAAGAAAATTTTGTAACTTCTATCCTATTCCTTAAAAAATAAACTACATCACTACCAACCAAAGAAAACCACACTAATTTTATAAAGGATAATGTTTAGTTTTGGGAAAGACTACTTTTTGTACTGGTATGTGAGAATTCTAAGTAGTCTCAACACTTCTGAATCCCTGTTAAGCTCTATTTTAGAAAAAGTATAATAGACTTTAGAAATTACTTGAACTGCTGACATTTTAATTTTAAAAAAATAAAGAACTCAAAAATAGGTAACAGATGTGGCAGTATTTTCAAAGCACTACACAAACATAAGCTTATGTTTCATCATTTATAAACCTTACTCCTATCTCCCATACTTGATTCCATGAAAAGCACATAGATTTTAATAACAAATGGCTAGGAGCAATCCATGAATCTCTCCTTTCAATGAAACCTAACATCCAACACATCATATCCAGCTGATTCTACCTTCAAACAATACTTAGAATTTAACAATTATCCATCTACTCTGCCGCCATCCTTATTTCTGATATAGCTCTGGCCAGAGCTTCTTAATTGCTGTCCCTGCTTCTTTTTCTACTACCATCTTCATCCTCCATCTTGACGCTGGAGTAGTCTTTTAAAAGATAATGTCACTCCTTTCCTTAACATCTCTTGATAATTTCTCAGTGCAATTTCCAAAGTCTTTAGCATGGAATCTTCTTACTTATTCGACTTCAATTTCCTAAGCACCAGCCATAATGGCATCCTTTCGCTTACTCAAAGATGCCATCTTAGGGCTTTCATTCTAAGCTTCCTTATTCACTGAGTGTCCTCCAGCTTTCCCATTGCTGACTCCTTTCATTATCTGTGTCTCAGCTTAAAAGCTACTTCCTCAGAAAGGTCTTCATTGACAGCTCTATCAAAAGCATGTCACAATGCTCCTGTAAGTTATTTCTAGAAACAGGCAAGGAGCATTAAATTCTTTCATAACGTATTTTCATTGTAATAGGTTTGTTTTACCTTTTTACTTCCTATCTCCTTCATTAGATTATGAACTCCATGGGGTAAGAGATAAAAATCTGATTCATTCAAAGCTGAACAGTCAGCACCTAGCACAGGACTTGGCATATAATATCTATTAAAAATATTTGGTGGGGCCAGCCTGGTGGCTCAGGCGGTTAGAGCTTAATGCTCCTAATTCCGAAGGCTGCCGGTTCGATTCCCACATGGGCCAGTGGGCTCTCAACCACAAGGTTGTCAGTTCAATTCCTTGAGTCCCGCAAGGGATGGTGGGCAGCGCCCCCTGCAACTAAGATTGAACACGGACCTTGAGCTGAGGTGCCACCAAGCTCCCGGATGGCTCAGTTGGTTGGAGCGCATCCTCTAAACCACAAGGTTGCCAGTTTGACTCCCGCAAGGGATGGTGGGCTGCGCCCCCTGCAACTAGTAATGGCCACTGGACCTGGAGCTGAGCTGCACCCTCCACAACTAAGACTGAAAGGACAACAACTTGAAGCTGAACGGCACCCTCCACAACTAAGATTGAAAGGACAACAACTTGACTTGGAAAAAAGTCCTGGAAGTACACACTGTTCCCCAATAAAGTCCTGTTCCCCTTCCCCAATAAAAAAAATATATATATTTGGTGAAGGACTGACTAAACCTGCTGAACGACTCAATAGTTTTCTTGGGGGCTTCTGTGCGAATAATCAACTGTTTTTCATTCCTACTTAACATATTTGTTTCCCCTATATAACCACACATTAATCCATCTTCTCACTCATCTATTAAGCTAGTGATTTTGTTCTTCACAATTTATAGAAAAAGTTATAAATGACTTTCATTTTAATACTTGTCTAAAATCAAAATCTGGGACAAGTTAATCTATCCAAAACCTGCCTTCCTCATTAGTTCCCCATCAAAATATTCTGATATCAGAGAAACAAACACACTTATATACACAAATAGATGTATTAGACTGACATAGCTTAGAAGGAATACAATGATAAGCACTGGGAAATATAATAGAACTCATCAATAATGTCAGTGAGACAGGACTTAGGATCTTGGCTCTTTAGGACTTCGGATCATTGCTCCAAGAAGATGGAGCAATGCTATAACGAGCCCTGCTGGACAGTAAAGATACTGTTCATAGTAAAAACATACATTACATCAAAAGAAAAAAAAAGTAGGAAAAAAAAAACATTAAAAAATTCTACAAATCGAGTAAGAAAATGGCCAACACTAATAGAAAAACAGGCAATGGGTAAGAATAGAATGTTCATAGGAAAGGAAATATGAACAGCACTTAAGTATATGAAAAGATATTTAATCTTGATCGTAATTACAGAAATATAAAAGGTAATCATTTTTCAACTATAACATTGGCAAAGATTAAAATTTTTAATCACATACCACAATGGTAAGAATGTGAGGAAAAGAGGCACCTATACATAGCTTCTAAGAATACAAATTCACCATTTTAAAGTGTACACTTCAGTGTACTTTAGTATATTCACTATGTTGTATAGCTATGGACACTAAATAATGTCAAAGTATTTGCATCACCCCAAAAAGAAATCTTATTTCTATTAGCACTCAGTCCCAATGCCCCACTACCCACAGCCCTGAGCAATTACTTATCTACTTACTGTCGCTATGGATTTGCCTATTTTGGACATTTCATATGAATGCAATCATACAATAGGTGATCTCTTGTGTCCAGCTTCTTCCACTTAGTCCTGTAGCCCCTTTTATCCACAGGAAATATTTAACACAACCCCCAGTGGAAGCCTGAAACTGCAGATAGTACAGAACCTGTCTATACTATGTTCATTTCTATCATACATATATATGATGAAAGTTTAATTTATAAATTAGGCACAGTAAGAGATTAACAACAATAACAAATAATAAAATAGAACAATTATAACAACATACTTTAATACAAGACATGTTATAATGAAGACATGTTATAATTAAAGTATCAAAAGTTCAAGATAAGGAGAGAATCTTAAAAACAGCAAGAAAAAAAACAATTTGTTATGTAAAAAGGAAACCCTCATAAGCCTATAAACAGATTTTTTCAGCAGAAACTTTGCATGCCAGAAGGGAGTGGCACAATAAATTAAAAGTGCTGGGGGAAAAAAAGCAACCAAGAATACTCTACTCAACAAAATTGTCCTTCAGAAATCAAGGTAAGAGTTTTCCAGACAAGCAAAAGCTAGGAGTTCATCTCCATCAGATTGGCCTTACAAAAAATGCTAAAGGAACTTGTAAAAACTGAAATGAGGGGCGACATCATCAAAATGGCGGCGTGAGGTGAGGCTCTGTAAAGCTCCCCTGGAATTTACAACTAATCGAACAACAGTAACTCCACAAAGAACTCCCTGCACAGCAGACAGGCAAGACGAAGAGGCCCACTACTGAATTCACCTAGGGGTGGGAGAATCATGCAAGCGGGGGAGGAGGGAAGGGGCAAGTGCGGAGACGGAGCCCCGCGGTCACAGGACGCAGACCTAGCTCAGTGCTCCGAGCTCGCTGCATCCTGGAACTACCGCAGCAGTGGGAGAGGGAAGGACTTGGACTCTTAGGGCTCCGCTTATGGCCCACAGGGCTGAGGGGGCAGCAGATAACATGGCTGAACCCAACGCTCATGGCAGAGACCTCAGAGAAAAGACTGAGGGAAGTGAGAGGGTAGAAATTGACACTCCAAGCAAATGGTACCCAGAGAAAATCAGGTGTAGCCATAATGATATCAGATGAAACAGACTTCAGGGTGAAAAAGATAACAAGAGATAAAGATGGACATTTCATAATGGTAATGGGGACTATACAACAAGAAGACATAACAGTCATCAATATTTATGCCCCCAATCAGGGAGCACCAAAATATACCAAGCAACTACTAACAGAACTAAAGGGAGAAATTGACCAAAACACAATTATACTAGGGGACTTAAATACATCATTGACAGCTATGGATAGATCATCCAAACAGAAGATAAATAACGAAATCGCAGCCCTAAATGACACATTAGATGAATGGGACATAATTGACATATATAGAGCACTTCATCCTAAAACATCAGACTATACATTCTTTTCTAGTCTACATGGAACATTCTCAAGGATAGACCATATATTGGGACATAAAATCAGCCTCAGCAAATTTAAGAAGATTGAAATCATACCAAGCATATTCTCTGATCACAAAGCTTTGAAATTGGATATCAACTGCAAAAAGAAAGCAGGAAAAAACACAAATACATGGAGATTAAACAACATACTTTTAAAGAATGACCGAGTGAAAGAAGAAATTAGAGATCGAAAGATACATAGAAACAAATGACAATGAAAATACATACTACCAAAATTTGGGGGATGCAGCGAAAGCAGTTTTAGGAGAGAAATTATATCATTACAGGCCTATCTCAAGAAACAAGAAAAATCCCAAATAAATAACCTCATGTTACAAGTTAAAGAACTAGAAAAAGAAGAACAAATGAAACCCGAGGTCAGCAGAAGAAAGGAAATAACAAAAATCAGAGCAGAACTAAATGAAATAAAGAACAACAATAGAAAAAATTAATGTGACAAAGGGCTGGTTCTTTGAAAAGATTAACAAAATTGACAAACCCTTGGCTAGACTCACTAAGATAAAAAGAGAGAAGACACTAATAAACGAAATCAGAAAAGAAAAAGGGGAAGTTATCATGGACGCCACAGAAATACAAAGGATCATGCAAGAATACTATGAAGGACTATATGCCACCAAATTCAATAACCTACAAGAAATGGACAAGTTCTTAGAAACACATAGCCACCCAAGGCTGAACCATGAAGAACTGGAAAATCTAAACAGACCGATCACCAGTAACGAAACTGAATCAGTCATCTAAAACCTTCACAAAAACAAAACTCCGGGACCAGATGACTTCACTAGTGAATTCTACCAAACCTTCAAACAGGATCTAATACCAATCCTGCTCAAACTCTTCCAAAAAATTCAAGAAGACACAGTACTCCCTAACTCATTTGATGAGGCCAACATTACCCTGATACCAAAACCTGGTAAGGACAACACAAAAAAAGAAAACCACAGACCAATATCTCTGATGAATACAGATGCAAAAATCCTAAACAAAATTCTAGCAAATCAAATACAACAATGCATTAAAAAGATTATTCATCACAACCAAGTGGGATTCATCCCAGGGTTACAAGGATGGTTCAACATCCGCAAATCCATCAATATGATACATCACATAAACAAAATAAAAATCATATGATTATATCAATTGATGCACAAAAAGCATTTGACAAGATATAACATCCATTTATGATTAAAACACTTAATAAAATAGGTGTAGAAGGAAAATACCTTAACATAATAGAGGCCACATATGACAAGCCCTCAGCTAATCTCATAATTAACGGTGAAAAACTGAAGCCCTTTGCTCTACATTCAGGAACACGACAGGGCTGTCCCCTATCACCTCTGCTTTTCAACACAGTGTTGGAAGTCCTCGCCAGAGCAATCAGGCAAGAGAAATAAAAGGCATCCAAATTGGGAATGAAGAAATTAAATTATCACTCTTTGCAGATGACATGATGCTATATATAGAAAACCATAAAGACTCCACCAAAAAGCTGTTAGAAACAATCAACGAATACAGTAAAGGTGCTGGCTACAAAATCAACGTACGAAAATCCATTACATTCCTATATACTAACAATGAAATCTCAGAAAAAGAAATGCAAAAAACAATTCCTTTTGCAATTGCAGCAAAAGAATAAAATACCTAGGAATAAACTTAACCAAGGATGTGAAGGACCTATATGCTGAAAACTATAAGACATTTTTGAAAGAAATTGAAGAAGACACAAAGAAATGGAAAAACATTCCATGCTAATAGAGTTGAAGGATCAACATAGTTAAAATTGCCACATTACCCAAAGCAATATACAGATTTAATGCAATCCCCATCAAAATCCCAATGGCTTTTTTCAAAGAAATAGAACAAAAAATCATTAGATTTGTTTGGAACCACAAAAGACCCCCAATAGCCAAAGCAATCTTAAGAAAAAAGAACAATACTGGAGGTATCACACTCCCTGACTTTAGCTTGTACTACAGGGCTACAATAATCAAAACAGCTTGGAATTGGCGGAAAAACAGACACATAGACCAATGGAATAGAATTGAGAAATCAGAAATAAAACTATATAAATATGCACAGGATAATTTTTGACAAAGAAGCTAAAAACATACAATGGAGGACAGACAGCCTCTTCAATAAATGGTGCTGGGAGAATTGGAAAGCCACGTGCAAAAGAATGAAACTGGACTGCTATCTGTCACCATGTACCAAAATTAATTCAAAATGGATCAAAGACTTAAGCATAAGACCTGACACAATAAACTGCATGGAAGAAAACATAGGTACTAAACTTATGGACCTTGGCTTCAAAGAGCATTTTATGAATTTGACTCCAAAGGCAATGGAAGTAAAAGCTAAAATAAACGAATGGGACTATGTGAAACTTAAAAGCTTCTGCACAGCAAAAGAAACCATTGACAAAATAAAGAGGCAACCAACTGAATGGGAGAAGACTTTTGGAAATAGTGCCTCCGATAAGGGGTAATATCCACAATATACAGGGAACTCATGAAACTCAACAACAAAACAAACAACCCAATTGAAAAATGGGCAGAGGACCTGAAGAGAGATTTCTCCAAAGAGGACATACAAATGGCAAACAGATATGAAAAACTGCTCAACATCACTAATCATCAGAGAAATGCAAATAAAAACCACAATGAGATATCACCTCACCCCAGTCAAATGGCTTTCATCAACAAGACAAATAGTAACAAGTGTTGGAGAGGCTGTGGAGAAAAAAGGAACCCAAATACACTGTTGGTGGGAATGCAGACTGGTGCAGCCGTTATGGAAGGCAGTGTGGAGGTTCCTCAAAAAATTACGAATAGAATTACCATATGTCCCAGCAAGCCCTCTCCTAGGTATCTACCCAAAAAATCTGAAAACGTTTATACATAAAGACACATGTCTTTATGTTCATGCTCATTGCAGCTTTGTTTACGGGGGCCAAGACATGGAAACAACCAAAATGTCCTTCGATAGATGAATGGATAAAGAAGTTGTGGTATATATACACACTGGAATACTATTCGGTGGTAAGAAAAGATGATACAGGAACATTTGTGACAACATGGATGGATCTTGAGAGTATAATGCTAAGCGAAATAAGCCAGACGGAAAAAGCAGAGAACCGTATGATTTCACTGATATGTGGTATATAAACGAAAAACAACAAAGGAACAAAACAAACAAATGAGAAACAAAAAGTCATAGACACAGACAATAGTTCAGTGGTTACCAGAGGGTAAAGAGGGTGGGGGTAGGAGATGAAGGTAAGGGGGATCAAATATATGGTGATGGAAGGAGAACTGACTCTCGGTGGTGAGCACACAATGGGATTTATATTATGTAATAAAGAATTGTGCACCTGAAATCTACGTAATTTTATTAACAATTGTCACCCTAATAAATTTTTTAAAAATTACATTAAACCTGAAAAAAATCTGAAATGAAAGGGTGCTAATTATTAACTGGAAAACATATAAAAGTATAAATCTCACTGGTACAGGTAAATACATAGTAAAATTTAGAATAATCTAATGTTGCAAAGGTGGTTAATAACTTATAAAACTATTATGAAGGTTAAAAGACAAAACTAGTGAAAATAAATATAACCACCATCATTTGTTAATGGATACACAAGGTAAACAAGGTGCAAATTGTGACATGAAAAACATAAAACGTGAGAGGGGAAGTAAAAATGTAGAGGTTTAGAATGTGTTCAAATTTATATTTTCATCAACTTAAAACAGAGAGTTAAAAATCTAAGTCGTTTTATGTAAGCTTCATGTTAATCACAAAGGAAAAACCTATAGTAGATACACAAAAGATAAAAAGAAAAGACTCTAAGCATACCACTGCAGAAAACCATCAAATCACAAAGGAACAAAACAATTAACAAACGGTAATAATTACATACCTATCAATAATTAAATATAAATGAACTAAATTCTCCAATCAAAAAACACAGAATGGCTGAGTAGATTAAAAACAAGACCTATCTATATGCTACCTACAAGAGACTCACTTCAGATGTAAAGACACATACAGACTGAAAGTGAATGGATGGAAAAAAAATATTCCTTGCAAATGGAAACCAAAAGAAAGCTGAGTAGCTATACTTACATAAGACAAAATAAACCTTGAGACAAAAACTGTAATAAGAGACAAAGAAAGTCATTATGTAATGACAAAGGGGTCAATCCAACATGAGGCTATAACGTGTAAATATTTATGTACCTAACATAGAAGCACCTAAATAAAGCAAATATTAACAGACTAAAGGAAGAAACAGACAGCATTACAATAATAGGGGACTTTAATAACCCATTTTCATCAAAAGGTAGATTATCCAGTCAGAAAATCAGTAAGGAAACATTGGCCTGAAACAAGAGGTAACAAGTATTGGCGAGGATATGGAGAAAAAAGAACCCTTGTGCACTCTTGGTGGGAATGTAAATTGGTGCGATCACTATGGAAAACATAGGTTTCTCAAATAATTAAAAATAGAATCATAATATGACCCAGCAATTCCACTTCTGGTATTTATCCAAAGGAAACAAAAACAGCAACTTGAAAAAATATTATGTGACACTATGTTCACTGTAGTGTTATTTACAATAGTCAAGATATGGAAGCAACCTAAGTGTCCATCAATAGATGAATGGATAAAGAAAATTTGGTATATACTATAAAATGGAATATTATTTAGTCATAAAAAAGGAAACCTTGCCATTTGCAACAACTTGGATAGACCTTGAGGGCATTAAGAGGTGTGATCAAACAATACGGTGGCTGTTTAAATTTTAAAAAATTTATTACAGTGAAAGACACGTTGCCATTAATCCCCCTTGTTTCGAACATACTTATCCCATAATTTTTACCACTTTCTGAAGCAGTTCTGGAAGTCCTTTTTTGTGTCTTTAGTTGTTTTGTCATGGCTGCTTCAATGTCCTGAATCATTTTGATTTTGAGGAAGAGCCAGAAGTGTCAGATATGGTGAATAAGGTGGATGAGGACCCACTGTATTATTTTTATTTGACTGAAATTGCCATATACCAGAAGAGATGTGTGACACAGAGCACTGTCATGATAGAAGATGATTTATGGCACCCTTTAAAACACACCTTCTCCAACCGTAGCTCACATCCAATTGCACCGAACAAGTTGAAACTTGTCACACACTGTTACTAAGGTTCCATGAGCCGCTTCCCGTATTGAATACCTGAATACCCCTGCCTTTCCTCTGTTTGGCACTAGACAGCAGCATTCACAGTATTTTGTGATCACAACGGAAAGGCTCCATGTCACACATCACTTCTGTGTGGCAATTTCTGTCAAATAAAAACATTACGGTGTGTCCTCATCCACCTTATTCACTAGATCTGGCACAGTGCGACTTCTGGCTCTTCCCCAAAGTCAAAATGACCACGAAAGGTAAACGTTTTGAATCGATTCAGGACATCAAGGCAACCATGACAGAGCAGCTAAACACAAGAAAGAGGACTTCCAGAACTGCTTCAGAAAGTGGCAACAATGATGGGATAAGTGTGTTGGAAGCAAGGGGGAGAATTTTGAGGGAGATTACTGGCAATATGTCTTTTACTACAATAAATTTTTAATTTAAACATTCACCGTATTTTGTGATCACACCTCATATGTTAAGTGAAATAGAGAAAAATAAAAACCATATGTTCTCTTTTATATGTATAATCTAAAAACAAAGAAACCAAAATGGTGACCTCTTAGAGAACAGACTGTTGGTTTCCAGAGGTGGGGGGGTAGGATATGGGCGAAATGGGTGAAGGGAATCAAAAGAGACAAAGTTCTAGTTATAAAATAAATAAGCTCTTGGGATGTAATGTACAGAATGGTGACTACAGTTAACATTTTATATTAACAATAGTTAATGTACTGTGTTTTTGAAAGTTGCTGAGAACAAATCTTAAAAGTTCTCATCACAAGAAAAAAATGTAATTGTACAGTGATGAATGTTAACTAGACTTACTGTGGTAATCATTTTGTAATATATGTAAATATGAAATCATGTTATATGCTTAAAACTAATAAGTTATATGTCAATTGAAAAAAGAAAAAAATAGCTAATCGGGACAGGTATTTCATCAACTCTATCAATTCATGAAGGACTTGCAATTAAGGCATGGAGTTGTTCTTTTTAGTTTTCTCAAAACCAACTACGGTACTCATTCTTTTCCCTTTGTAGAGTCCTTTCTGAATTCTGCAAATTCTTCATATTTGCAAGTTAATTTTGTATCTTCCAAAATGTAATATTTGAAAAAAACGTAGGTTATGTGATTATCTGACTGAGCTTGTTACTAGAATACTGTATGTGATTGTATTATTATTTATTTGCCGCACCCATTAACGTTGAAAGCATTAAATCTTCCACAGCATCAATGCTATCCTAACTGGTGAGTTTTTTATTCTAACAATTATGTTTTGAATTTCCAAAACCGTTTGCAGTTCCTTTTGCATGCATGCAACAGCCTCTGTAATCGTACCAATGTAAATTAGAGGCCTTTTCTTTAGTTTGTTGTTAAATTAATATTCATCAAGCACTTACTATGTCACAAGCATTGTTTGAAGCGCTTTACATGTAAGAATTCACTTCATCTCCACACTAACCCCAAGATTGGCACTATTATTTCTGGTTTTACAAATTGTTTGCTCTTCTATTTCCTTAAGTGTAAAATTTGATCATTTGGATGAAACTCTTTTATAGTGTTGGCTTTCCTCAAATGGTGATGTCTGTTTTATTGGGTGCTTATTTTTATTCTGAAATTTTATAGCTGTAAACCACTTTATGAATCCTTTATGTAGCTGCCTACTTGTGGAGAAAAGACAGGATATACAGCCTGATTCCAACAGCTGGTGAAGGACAGACAGTCTGTGCTGCCAGTAGGTTGTGATATCTAATCTCCTGGGCAAGGGGCTTTTTTCATTTCACTGGGTGTCACCAGCTCTCTGTGGGAATTGGTTTATCTCTCTAATTCAAGTACTCACACTTAATGGTACAATTAGGGGTAAACATTACTAATCGCTTCCCACAGGGCCCACAAGTAGGGAATAAGTTGACCCATCTGGCTGCTTCTACAGCCGTGTACCTCCTCCCAACAACACCCTGGAAAGCTCCAGTCTGCCTGACTCCCTCATCACTGAATTAGACACACCCCTGGAACCATTCTCTCATTTACTAACTTTGTGATCATGGGCAAGTTACTCCATTTCTCAGTACCTTGATTTTTTTTTTTCATCTGTAAAATAGGAATGATAGTATCCAACTGTGTTTTGGGGATTAAATTTGGTAAAAAATTAAAATATTTAGTGCACAGTATTTAATATATGTTAGTAATGTTCACTCAGTTTATTTACCATCTTGTTATAGAAGCATTATCTGCTTGTTAAAATAGGATGCTTAAATATTCTTAAAGAATATAAATACAGGATTTTAAGATGGTTTTATAAACTTACCTTTGAAGCAATCCATGGAACAATGATAGATATACATACAATAAACAAATTAAACAAAAAATTTAGAGTTAGGGAAGCAGAGGTAGGACAGCTACCTAAAACTGGGTAACACAGTCTTTCCTCCGCTGACTGATGCAAGGAGGCTGTCACTGCATGGAGCTCAGAGGAACTGCATGCCAGAGAAGCACTTTTCAAAATATGTGTATCTTTAGATGTAAAGTTAGTTTCTTGCAAACAGCATACAATCAGAGCCTGTTTCTTTCAATCCATTCTGCTAATCTATGTCCTTTGATTGGGGAATTTAATCCTTTTGCATTTAAAGTAATTACTGAGAGGGAAACACTTATTTGACATTTTGTTGTTTTCTGTATGTATTGTAGCTATTTTGATCCTCATTTCCTCCATAACTGCCTTCCTTTGCATTTAGTTGACTTTTTGGTAATGTTTTGATTCCCTTTTCATTTCCTTTTGCATATATTCTATAGCTATTTTCTTTGCTGTTACCATGGGGATTACATATAAATTCCTAAAGTTATTATAATCTGTATTAAACTGATACTAACTTAACATTAATTGCATTAAAAAATTCTTCTCCTTTAGAGCCTGCAATCTTTATTTATAATAGATGTCACAAATTACATTCCATATTGTGTTCTCTTTAACATAAATTATAATAATCTAATTATTCTTTATGCATTTGCCTTTTCAATCCTATAGTAAATAAAAAATGAAGTTATAAACCAAAGTGACAATAATACTGTTTCCTATAATAAATTTACATTTACTGGAGAACTTCAGATTTTCATATGGCTTTGAGATACTGTCTAGTGTCTTTTTCATTTCACCTCGAAGGACTCCCCTTAGCTTTGCTTGTAGAGCAGGTATAGTGGTAATGAACTCCCTCAGGTTTTATTTGTCTGAAAATGCCTTAATTTCACCCTCATTTTTGAAAGCCAGTTTTGCTGTGTAGTCATGCACCACATAATGATGCTTTAGTCTTTGATGGAACACATATATAACAGTGGTCCCATAATATTATAACGGAGTTGAAAAATTCCTATCGCCTAGTGACACTGTAGCTCTCGTAAGTTTGTAGCTCAATCATGTTTGTGGTGATGCTGGTGTAAACAAACCTGCTACGATGCCACTTACATAAAAGTATAGCACATACAATTATGTATGGTACATAATACTTGATAACGGTAATAAACTGTTACTGGGTTATGTATTTACTACACTATACACTTTTATCGTTTAGAATGTACTTTTTACACTTATGTAGAAAAAAGGTTTGCTGTAAGACGGTATGCCATATCCCACCAGCAGTAGCCTCATAGATGTGTTGATAGCATCTCTCGACTGCATCATTTTCTCGTGTGCTTGATGTAACCTAATGTTGTGTTGTACAAAGCATGCTGCACAGGCTGTAGGAGCAGCAGGCTGTACCATCTAGGTTTTGTGTAAGTATACTCTATGATGTTTGCACAATGACGAAATGGCCTAATGATGCATTTCTTAGACCTTCTGCCTGTGGTTAGGCAGCATGATTGTATAGAATTCATGGCTGATAGGATGCTTTTTTTCCCCTCAGCATTTTGAATATAACATCCCAGTGCCTTTTTCCCTTCCAGGTTTCCACTGAAAAATTCATTGATCACCTTACTGAGTATCCTTTTTTTTGTGATTTGCTTTTCTCTTACTGCGTTCATGATTCTCTTTATCTTTAACTTGCAACTATTTTACTATATGTGTCTCAGCATACATCTGAGTCTATTCTATATGGAGGTTGGTGGGCTTCTTGTATTTGTACATCCATGCTTTTCCTCAAATTTGGGAAGATTTTGCCCATTATTTCTTCAAATAACCTCTCTGCCTCTTTCTCATTCTCCCTTCTTGCTGGCACTCCCATAATGCATATATCGATCTTATGCTGTCAAGTAAATCCCTTACACTTTATTAACTTTTTTCAATCTTTTTTCTTTTTGTTCCTCGTACTCAATAATTTCAAATGACCTTTCTTAAAGTTCACTGATTCTTTTATTTTTAAATTTTTTCCCAATTTTTATTGTGGTAAAATACATACAACATAAAATGTACCATCTTAACAATTCTAACTGTATATTCAGTGGTATTAAATACATTCATAATATTGTGCAACCATCACCACCATCCATCTCCATAGCTCTTTCCATTTTGTAAAACTGAAACTCTGTACCCATTAACCCCCCCCAGCCCTAACAACCATCATTCTGCCTTCTGTCTCTATGTTTTTCACTCTTCAATGTATCTCATATAATTGGAATCATACTGTATTTATCTTTTTGTGACTGGCTTATTTCATTTAGCATAACGTCCTCAAGTTACATCCGTGTTGTAGCATGTGTCAGAATTTCCTTCCTTTTTAAGACGGAATAATATGCTATTGTATGTACATGTTTGTTTATCTATTGACGGACACCGGGTTGCTTCCACACTTTAGCTGTTGTGAATTATGCTATGAATGTGGGTGTACAAATACCTCTTTGAGACCCTGCTTTCTTTCAATTCTTTCAATTCCAGGAGTGGAATTAATTGCTGGGTCATATGGTAATTCTATTTTTAATTTTTTTTTTTATTAGTTTCAGGTGCACAAGACAAAGTTCACTGATTCTTTCTTCTGTTTGTTCAAGGGTATTGCTGAACTCCTCTAGGGATTTTTTCAATTCATTTATTGCCTTTTTCAGCTCCAGAATTTCTTTTTGGTTCTTTATAAAACAATTACTATCTCTTTCTGATCTTCTCATTTTGCCCATATATAGTTTTCCTGATTTCTTTCATTTCTTTGACAATGTTTTCCTTCAGCTCTTTGGATATACTGGGGGTTCCAAAAAATGTATGCAAGTGGACACTTTGGTCAACGTTGCTCAAGCAGTAGTTCACCATAATCAGTGTCTGGACACTGATGGTAACCACTTTGAGCACCTCTTGTAATTGCAGAAGTCAAACATGACTGTATTCACCTTTTGTTATCAATATATATATTGAGTATTACAATTTTAATAGTTTTCCTTTCTTAAAATGTGTATAATCTTTTTTTAGCACCCTCTGTATTTAAGACAGTTGTTTTAAAGCCTCTGTCTAGTAAATCTGATATACAGGTTTCTTCAGGGACTGTTTCTAGAGGTTTAATTCGTTCCTTTGAATGGGCAATCTTTCCGTTCCTTTGTATTTCTAGTTATCTTTTGTTGAAAACTGAACATTTAATGAACAGCCATCTCTCAAACTCTTTGTAGACCTTCATTAATTAGTGAGACCCTGAGCCTTAAGATCAGCCCAGCATTAAGACTTAAGGTTTTCTCTGATCTTTTCTGGGCATTAGTTTTGTCTGGGCCTCTGTGTGTGTGTGCTTTTTTTTCCTCCTAACTCCTTACTTCCCCTTGTCTTCTTTTAAATGTCTAAGGTCTCAGAGTCTCACTTCAGCTACTTCTCATAGCTTTAGATGTTCTGTAGGTGTTCAAATATATTCCTCTGACTATAGTCTCTTGCACCCAGGTATCCACGACTCTGCAGCTTTCACATGCTGCAGCTCCTGCCACTGCCTTTTGTGGCTTCCAGTCAGAGATCCAAACTATGCTGTTGTTCCCTAATTTCCAAGTCAAGTGAGAACAAAAGCAGTCCCTTGGGTAGTCAATAGGTAGACCAGAATGTTGCAAACAAGTTTCACCCTGCTTATTCTGTCCCAAGGGTAAGAATAAAAAATGAGGCTGCTTCCTCCTGGCCACAATGTGTACGCTGAGGAAGGGGTAGGGCAAGTGCAAGTAAAACACCACAAAGTTTCCTACAGTTTTGAATGTGGCTTTCTCTTGTAAATCTGACTAGTTTCCAGAACTCCTACATGGTTACTTTAGTCAGTATATAGCTGTTTTCTGATGTTTCTGTTGGGGAATAAGGGTCTGGATATTTCTAGGTCGCCATCTTGCATATAGTGTTCTATTTCTTGAGGGTTTTTTTTTTTGTCTTTTTTCCTGTATGTTCTGTATGTTTGAAATATTTCAAAATAAAAATGTTTGGAGTGGCAGTTATAAATAACAAAGAATACTTTACACTTGGTTTGAAGAGTCCATCTTAACACAAAAAATGGAAAATGAAAAGGGCTTTATGATAATATTATTCTGAGTCAATAATAAAATGAATCTTATTCTGAGTCAAAAATAAAAAAAGAATGTAAGAAATATTTAAATAATGGATTATTTTCAAAGCTTCAAAAACTCTGCACGTACAACTTCCTAAAATACTGCAACACCAAATATAGATATCAAAGAAACTGTTCTTTCCTGAAATTCATCCAAAGCACTAAAGCAGCTACTGAGAGTGCTTTACAACTTCTTAGATGAAATAAATTAGATAGGATATTAAAAAGATGAATCAAGGCCAAAGATCAATTCACCTCTTATGATTTTTAGTGCTTTGTGTGTATGTGTGTCTGAAAAATTTCAAGACAATAACCTGACTTTCCTTTTGGTAAAGAATATACTGTAACCCAATAATCACAGAAGCTAAAGGAGTTACTTACTACTTACTTACGTGCTCAATTGGTGCTTTCTTTCAAGATCAGCATTCTGAGTGTGCATATTGTAAAAAATATGTTTTTCTCTACCAAAGTGAGTTGAAAAACTGGGGAGAAACTAAATTTGTACATACTCGTACACATGCCAATCCTATAAATCAAAGTTTTTAAAAATGCAAGATGTAGAAGTTTGTTTTTAATTCACCGATTAAAAATTCTTTGGAAATATCCACTACCCAATGAAAAAATAAGTTATCAAATGATATTCCTTGTCTTTACTGACCATGTTTTAACTGGTAATATCTGACATATTCCTTATAACATTCTTAAATTCATACTAAATGTTGTTTTTTTAAATTATAATGAAATAAGCAAGCTATTTTGGAAAAGATAAAATTACAGTTGACCCTTGAACAACAGAGGGGTTGGGGCGTTGTCCAGCCGCACAGTTGAAAATCCACATATAACTGAAGTTGGCCCTCCCATTCGCAGATTCCCAACTGTGGATCAATACAGCTGACCCTTGAACAACAAGGGATTGAACTGTGTGGATACGATTATGGATCTGCATAGTTCAAACTCATGTTGTTCAGGGTCAACTGTATATAGAGAGAAAAGAGGAGAAATGAAAAAGAAAGGTGGGAGGGCAGGGAAGGAGAGAAAGGACGGAAAGGAGAGGGAGAAAGAGACAGAGAGGAAATACAACAAATATACTTAACAAGAATTATATGCACAAGACTAAAGAACAAATACTAATAATTATGATGGAATACCAAATAGGCAACAAACTAGAAATATTGCCGATTAAAAAAAAATTAAGTAAGCTTGTTTAAAGTAACTCAAAACTGTTCAGGGTTCCTACTGTAAACAGCCTTACTTTTAGAGAAAATAATGTCTGCACAAGTATATAGCCATACATTTAACTCTTATTGATCTTGTCTCGAGATCACTTTGGACACTGGATAGTTTGCACTGTTCCTTCGTATGTCTGAGATGTAGATTTCATCCTTAACTAAGTCCTTATTTGCAGCCTATTGTACACGAGGCACTGTGCCAGGTATTGGGGTGATACAAAGATAAAGACTCGCTTCAAGAATTTGGAGTCATGAAACCTATCACCTCAAGAAAGTACTGTAAGTACCACAGGGGCATAAGAGAAAAAGGTGCACTGTACCTGGAGGTTGAGGGAAGGTTTTAGAGAGAAAATGACTTTCATTTTGAGTCTAAAAAATATGAAGTTAGAGTGGAGACATGAAGAGTGAGGGGTGAGGCACGCGGGTTAAAAAAGAGGTTACGCCATTTCAGGAAGAAAAAGCAGTATGTACAAGACGGCGCAGATCAAGTCAACTGCACAGCCAATCTGGGAAATACTCCGTTTTTCTCTCCATTTTCAGAAACCTAGCTGCCATTATTTATCTTGATGATAGCTGTGTACATTATAATAACCTTTTCTTCTCTTATAAACCAGTCCTATTTCTTGTTATAAATCAGGTTAGAAAGCTGGAATAAAGGGAAACAGTAACAACTTTTGATTCTGTGTAAGTTGAGCATTTTCCACATAAAGGAATACTGGAGAGTCATCATAAAGGAATATTGGGGAGTGTAAGCTTAGTTTCTTTGACCTTTATTCTGATTAAAATCCAACCATAAAAGTAAATAAAAGATAGACTCAATTGCACAGCAGGGAAGAAAAAGGTAAGGAAAATTTTTATTTAATTTCAACTTTGCCCCTCAGTAGCAGTGCTACTCTGAGTAGATTTTAAAAACCATAACAAAAACAATGCAGGGAACTGGTGGGGCCTGAAATGAATCCTGGTCTGAACATTTCCCACTACAGCTCCCCTTAAACCTCAAGAGTGTCTTTCTTCATCTGTAAAATTAGGTGACTGAACCAAATGGGTGGCTGTGAATGTTGGCCAGTGAGTACCAGACTCGCACAGGAAATTTTTCCTAAAATCCTTAGGTCTGCATAGGTTCAGTAACTATGACTCTCTAGCCACGGAGTATCAGCATTTTTGTATAATTTTCCCCAGAGATTTAAAAGTATGTTAGGTCCTCGAATAATGCCATTTCATTCACTGTTGATAAGCTACTGTAGGAACTGAACTCTCTTGGTTATGTCAATTAGCCTGTGGTAAAACTGGTTTTCTTATATGTTGTTTTGCTTAAAGTTGCAGAACCCATCAACGTCATTAAGTGAGGACTTACGGTATAACCAAGTTTGAATGAATGACCACTTACCCTTGGGTTTTCTATAACAAATTATAAAAATACCAGAAAACAGTACCAAAGCAAATTATTCAAGTCACACATACACACACAAGTGCATCTGAAAAAAGACACAAAAGTCTCTCATTGTGGCTTTTCCAGTCCTACTCTCTCCTCCTCAGAGGTAACTGCTGTTCACATATTAGTAATGCTGTGGTATATGCACACATATACAATGATTTAAATATACATATACATATTTTAAAATATATTTATTGGGTTTATTTTTTAACTTTAGCTTTTATTATTTTAAATTTTTTAACTTTATTTTTAATTTATAATTTTTTAACTGTAGCTTTTATTATTTTAAATTTTATGTATTTACATTTGATTAATTAATTATTTATTTAATGTGTTTTGTGGTTTTTAATGAAAGCATAGCTTGCTTTTATGTGGATATCCTATACTTTCATTTTTTTTTAAATTTTTTTTGTAAGGAGGGCGCAGTTCACAGTGGCCCATGTGGGGATTGAACCAGCAACCTTGGTGTTATTAGCACCAAGCTCTAACCAACTGAGCTAACCGGCCACCCCTCACACTTTAATTTTTTTAATTTTCTATTTTGAATTATGTTCCCTCACTGGCATTTAGAAAGCTATAGCATTTTGTTTGTTGAGCTTTAAATCTTACTAATTATAAAGTTTTCCAAATGATTTGTTTGGACTCTCAGGCAGATAATTACATTGCTTAAAATAAGAGTTCTCCCCACCTTCGTCCGAAATATGCAAACAACCTTTTTCCAGAGGGGAACCGTACCTGCTGCCCTCTATTCAACTAGAGAAAGAGAGGAAAGGAGAAGGCTAAGTAGCCTAGTTGCCTCAGATAGTTTTTCAGCTAGTCATTTCGATAACTATACTGCATTACCCTGAAAACTCCTGCCTCTGCTGGAGTGCTATCCTGTATTCTTTTTCTGTTTGGGGGCGGAGAGGTTTCCTCTGATTCTTCCACCAATCTTTGTCAGCAATGGATCTTCTGTGAAATCCTTAAAATTTCTTACCTGCTTATGGCATTCATTGTGTGTGTGTGTGTGTGTGTGTGTGTTATACTGGACACTAAAACAACTAAAACAGGCAGAAATAGGAGCTAAGTCTGCTTTTGAAAAGCAGAAAAATTGCAATGAGTGAGATTTACACATTTGTACTTTTTGCCTGAGAGCAATCTCAAATCCAGCACAAGGCAGGGGACAAACAGACTTACTAACTTGAGCTGTCATTGAACCAAGTTCAGGCAGGAGTGGCAGAGCACCCAGAAAACTGAGGAGGAAATCCAGAAAGGGGGTGAGCAGCAGAAAGGAATAGCTCTAAAATCGGTATATAAAGTCTGACAATTAAGTTCGTGAACTTGTTGCAATGATTTTGCTAACGTTTTTTAATATCAGAGGGATTATTCATTATGAATTTGTACCAACTGGACAAATAGTTAACCAAGTTTACTATTTGGAAGTGCTAAAAAGGCTGCCTGAAAAAGTTAGACGACCTGAACTTTTCGCCAACAATTCATGGCTCTTGCATCACGACAATGCACCAGCTCACACGGCACTGTCTGGGAGGGAGTTTTTAGCCAGTAATCAAACAATTGTATTGGAACACCCTCCCTATTTACCTGATCTCGCCCCCAAGGATTTCTTTCTTTACCTAAAGATAAAGGAAATACTGAAAGGAAGACATGTTGATGACATTCAGGACATCAAGGGTAATACGATGACAGCTCTGATGGCCATTCCAGAAAAAGAGTTCCAAAATTGTTTGAAGGGTGGACTAGACACTGGCGTTGGTGCATAGCTTCCCAAGGGGAGTACTTTGAAATTGACCGTAGTGATATTCAGCAATGAGGGATGTAGCACTTTTTCTAGGATGAGTTCATAAACTTAATTGTCCGACTTTGTATACTATAAAAGCCACCTCAACTCTGGCGAACAATTAACTTTTTCCTGCACAAAGAGACCTCAGAGCCCCAGGAAAAAGAATCAGTTGGAAATTCAAAGCAATGAATGGAAATAACTGTTTAAACTCTCCCCCCGCCCCACCAAAGAACCAACAAAACAAAACAGAATATGGAGCTGTGGGACCAGCTAGATTGATGACACTTATTTTCAATGTACAGTCTAAGTTGTGATAAACATATACAGGTTGTCACAACCACCATCACAATCAAGATATTTCTATCCCCCTAAAATGTTCTCTGTGTCCCTCTGCAATCAGTCCCCCTAAACCTCCATGCCACCAGTGATCTATATTTCGTCACTATAATATCATTTTTGCTTATTCTATAATTTATTATAAATAGAGTAATAGAGTATATCATATAGTGTTCCACTACATAAAACTACAACAATTATTTTTCATCCATTCACTTACTGATGGATATTAAGGCTAATTCGGGTTTGGACTACTATTATTATAAAGCTACTATGATCGTTTGTGTATAAGATTTCTTATAACATGTTTTCATTTCTCTTGAATAAATACCTAAAAGTGGGGTTGCTAGGTGGCATATAGTAAATCTGTTTAATTTTATAAAAACCGCCATACTACTTTCCAAAGTTATTGTATCCCTTTAAAGTCCTACCAGCAATTCTACACAGCTGCATCCTAGCCAACAGGTGGTATTGTGAGACTTTACTTTTAACTATTCTAGTGGATGTGAGGTAACATCTCACTGTGCTTTTACTTTACATTTCAGCAGAGGTCCTTTATCAGAGTGAGGATATCCCTTTCTTTTCAAGTCAGTTGAGAGTTTTAATTATGAATGGGTGTTGAATTTTATTCTATGTAAATTATGCCTTAATTACACTGATTAAAAAAAGAAAGACTTTATACAGCTAACAGCAGACTTAATGAAACATTGACTCCATTCCTTCCGAAGGCGACGTAGTCTGCTCCCTATCGCTTCTATTCATCATTGTTCTGGTTTAGCCATGTAACAATAAATAAAAAAATAATGGGGCGTAAAAAGAATATAAACTGCAGAGGAAAAAAAACTGTCCCTATTCTCATATGACATGATTTACAAAGAAAATCCTAAGGGATCAATAAACAAAACAAAAAAAACCTAGATGTATAATAAGTGAATTTAGCAAGGTCATCGGGTACAAAGTTAATATAGAATCAATTGTATATCCTGGGATTTATCTCAGGAACACAAAGTGGATTAAATTTTGAAAATAAATGAAATTTACCTTATGTTTACATGACAGTTTATGTAGAAAATCCTGTAGAATTTACAAGTTAACTAGAATTGATAAGTTTAGGAAGGTTGCATAATACAAAATCAATACACAAAATAAATGGTATTTTTATATGTTAGCAATAAACAAGTGGTAACTGAAAAAAAGAAAAACCAACACCACTATTTGCATGGTTCTTCTGGCTATCAAGTTGCCAAAGACAGGCTCTGAGATATTAGACTGATTTCTATTTCCTTTATAAACGACTCTACCTTAATCAAACCAACAAGTTCTGTTGACTGTCTCCTGAACATCTCTAGCACTTACCACGTTTTTTCATCCCCCACAGCCAATCATGATCTTTCCCAGGGAAAACAGGCCCTAACACTGAAACCAGACTCTCACAGTTTGTTTCTTTCTTTCCAGTTTTAAGTGTCATTCATGAGGTAACAATAGGTCTCCTGGCAGCTCTTGGGAGATCACCAGACCAAGCCGGATCAGACTGGTCCCAGAGGCTTGAACAGGTGTAGTTAGCAGCTACATGATCCTAAACTGACCTCAAGAGCACAGAACCAAAATTCATGAAACCCAAGTAGCAGTTTTACCACACAGCCCTTCGAGAAGTGCGGGGTCAGTCAATAAGATCTGGTGCAGGGGCCAAATTTGGAAACACTTAGAACTGATAAATCACAATCAGCCAGATGTAATTTCTTCGTTCTCTATAGCCCTTTCCACATCCCTATCGTTAGATGGCTTAGTTCCAAGCCTACCCAAACAGACCTCTGAATTAGAATTAATAAATATGTATAATTTCTCCTTACCCTCATCTCTTAAAACTGATCCCAAGCCTTTCCTGGGGGAAACTAACATGAGCTTCCTCTATGGACATCTCTTCATTCGGCTGGCCTGATGAATAAAATCTCTATTTCTCTGCGAAAACCTGCTGCCTCAGACTTTTGGCTTCCCTGTAAGTGGCAGGCAAGGAAATCACCACCTTTGTTAAGGAACACTAATAACTTCATCATTGCAGCAATCTCCCAACTTTCTCTAGTTTGCAACTTTATTTGCTACTGGCTACAAGACCAGAGTGATATGTCTAAAATAAAAGTCTCATGTTATCGTGTAAATAAATCCTTAGGTAACTATAACCTTATAAATTAAAAGGCACTTCATGATCTGACATACTACTCAAACCTCATCTGTGACCCATCTTCTCCTCTTGCTCTACATTCCATTGATAGGAAATGTTTTTTGCAGTTCCTCAAATGCAATATTCTCTCTCCTCAGTCTGGAGCTCTGCACACGATGCTGATTCCCTCTGAAAGTCTTCTCTGCACCCCAAATCCCTTTGTCATTCCCTCCCCAAATGGAATAGAGTTAGAAGAGACCCAAAGTAAAAATCTAACATTTGGCAGGCTAGTTTATACAATAAGTAATAAAAGCCTAAATTAAAGTATCACAGTAGAAACAGATGAAATGAATAGAGAAATAAAAGCGAGCATTTTAGCAATCATGTTGTACTAAAACATGGCTTGTGGAAATAAGAGTCATCTTCTATGGGAGTTTTCCTGTATTTCCTCAATCCCGATAAAACAATTCAAGAACTTTTGAGTTATGTAAAAAAAATCTTCAGGGGACAGACCGAGTTACTCCCTGTGAGTTACCTCTTACTTTCGCAGGCTCACTTAGCAGCCTATCGGGTGAGAGCAGGGACTTGCCCAGTGCGGCTCCTTGGACCAGCAGCACCGCATTGCAGGGGGACTGCCCTGGAACACGCACTACTGAGCTCCACACCAGGCTTTCGGAACCAGAAACTCCAGGTGGAGGGCCCAGAAATCTGTACTTTAAGGAGCCTTCAGGTGATTCTGATGTCAGTTCAAGTTTGAAAGCCACCGGTTAGGGGATATGGAAACAGTTGTAAACCAGAAAAAATACCATAACCACAAAAGAAACTATCAGAATGATGAAACTGCAGAAAAACAAGTCAATAGTAATCGATAACCTACTCTTTATCCCACTGAAGGGCACTGTAATTCACTCTGGGGGCAAAAAAAGAAAACGTAAATTTACATGAATAATGTAATCTTAAGACTGACAAATATGCTGCTAAAGGCCACTAAGGAACAGCTGCCTTTAAGTGCTTAAAAACTAAAGAAATTATACATAATGAATTATAATCCCACTATTCATTATTTTGCTTACTCAATAAACATTTACTGAATACTATTATTGTACAAGACATTATGGTAAGAGCTAAAGTGACAAATCGGTTTTAAATGAAAGCAAGAGAAAATCCAGGAAGTCACAGCTTTAAGTAACTTTGTCGCACTGGAACTCATCACCAAGGAAGACTCTAAAGAAAAAAATAGTCAACAATTCTATTTTTGTTCTGTACAAGACCACAATAAAACCTTAGCTGCTTTTTTAATTTATCAATTGTAAGTCCAATTAAATTAATTTCAATGTGTGTGTCTAAGGAAATATCAGTTCTTATCCTCTAAAACTTGTATGTAATATACGCATGCAACACATACATATATACATAACATGTATGTATATATAATATACACACATTGTATATGTATGTATTAATATTAATATATGTATGTATTATATGTATGTATGTATTAATACATACATGTATGTATGTATTAATACATTAATATATGTATTGATATTAATGTATATATAATATAGATAGGCTTTAAGATGCAAAAACTCAACTAAGGGCTGACAAGTGTTAAGTTTTTTAGAATATTACCAAATTCCTTTTGATCACTGCAGTAATTTATTGCATGGTTACTGCCTCTTTTCAATATGCTCATTTTTATAAGTCTTGTGTACTGTGTACCAATATCATCATTTCTTGGGAAGCAAAAGGGAGATTGTAGGGTTTTGAGTCAGACAGATACGAACTCAAATCCTTTCTCAGCTACTTAATTATCTGTGTCATTAAGTAAGTTCTGTAGGCCTAAGTTGAAAAAATTTTAATGAAACATTCATGAGATTATTGTGAGAATTTAGTTTACTAACAAGTCCACAATAGATGTTTCATAAATGTCACTCCCTTACTTCTGTCTCTTTTTAAGAATGGCATCTTTTTTCCTTACTCCATTATTTATCCTCAAAGTCTTGATATATTTCATACTGACAGCCAGAAATAGGACACTACTAACAACATATGTGCTGTAAAGGTCCTTCCTTGGACAGATTCTTCTCAATATTTAAATACTGAAATGGTAGTGCTGTGGAAAAGACTTGCATGGGGAGTTAGTTTCATTCATGCCAGCAAGTAGCTTGGGTTTTATCTCCTTGGACTGGGGTAAAAATCTCATGAAAAATAAGGGTGTTAGACAAAATAATCTCTAAGACTTTGGATCTTTAGGTCTTTAAGATTCTATGATTCTAATTTTGGGGGAAGAATTATTTTGCATCATTAGGAAATGGATCCTTGGACCCGGGAATGTAATTTACTTGGGAAGGAATGCTCAAGATAGAAAAGTAAGGTGAAGAGAAAGTAAGAGACAGCAAAAAAATCAGTCCAACTCAAAATATCTGCGCTTCCCCATATTCATTCTGCTGTAATTATTTTAGAACAGAAATGCCTTCTTGTATACAAATTTATGTGGCATAATTTTTATCTCTTGTAATACATGTGATCTTTACATTGGTCCCTCTAGAATACTTTCTCAGGAATGATGGTTTTTCATACTCATGGCAGTGAATATGCTGGTAGGTAGTCTCTCATAAGATTTGTTGTCCTGTCACTTCTCTAATCAATCTACAGACAGGCTTATAGTTACAGTGTCGACAAGTTAAGCTAAGAATTATCTATTTTTTAACCTCAGTGTTGCTCATAGTGAAGTCTAGCAGACACCTTTCAGGTATTTGCCCAGCTTACAATTTATCTTTCTGGAAAAGATTGCATTACTGACATTTCTACTCACTTCCATTTAAACGTGTGTTTATTTATCAAGAAACAACACTATTCTTCTAGACCCTTGGAGAAGCTCAAGTCATCTGGTAAAGGCATCAAAGTATGGGGAAAGTTTGTTACATTTTAGTTCAGTACTAAAAAATTTACTTCTACTGAGACTAGCTGGCCCTTGCTTTATTTTATGCACATCATCCTCATAGTTTTTAATAATAAAAAAATCAATAAATGACCTCAAGAAAGAGTAACATTCAACATTTCATATTTACTTGCTACTAACCATTCATTCAGAGACCTAGGATCCTGATCATGAAAAAGAGACAAGAAAGTGAGAGATACAGAAAAACCCTATTTTTCTCATAAGATTTATTTCTATTTTCTATAGCCATTCTATCAACATGACCTCACAAACTGATTTCTAAAGCACTGATCCAGAGAACTATTTCTTCAGCCTCTCAATTTTTCTAAACTATACAAAATGTTTCCTTCAAAATAGTCATTCTCCTGTACCAACCAAAAGGATTATCATATTCTTTTGTAAAAGACCTCACTGTATAACCGTATAAATTTATAAAGGTTTCAACAGTCTGTTATTCATCACATCCTATCTTCTATTTCTATGATGCGATCTTTCTAATAAAAAGTATCATGATTGCAATTACTGAAGAATTAATAACTATCTAAAAAACTTAATAATGCCCAAGAATTGCAAAGCTCTGAAATTTAATCTCTATCTTATTTGGGAAGATTTCCACTGAATATTCCTACCTGGAAAATTTACACTTAACAAATTAAGAATTTTGGTTAGAAACAGCTCTCCATGAATGCCACGAAAAAACTAATTTCATTTTAATGCAGACTAATTTATGTAAGACCAATATACATTAATGTTTTAAAATATAAAATATGAAATATTTAAAAATAAGTTAATATTTTAATTTTTATACCCAACTTTCTTTCTTTACGTCAAGAAACATGAGTTGGATTTACTTCTTAGTTGTCTGAGACACATAAATTAACAGGCATTAGATTTAACTGACTGACTTATAATTATGAAAACCCTAAGGAAATAACCTTACAGATTAAAACATCAAGAAAATGAGGAAGAAAAGATTTACCTCTAATCATTCAAATTAAAAACTTTTTAAAAACTCACTAAATCAGTGAACATTATAAATCAGAAAGGACTTCATATTACGAACAGAGAGAAAAACTGAAACGAAAATGAACAGCTTACACTTACTGGGTTATCTGTAGACTCATCAGCCAACTGTAAACCAAAATAGTCACGCTCAGTCAAATCAAGATGCTTGAAGACTATATCCAACAGAACTTGCCCCTGATCATGTTTCTAGAAGAAAAATAAAAGGAAATCAACACTGATAAACTATGTACACTTTCAGATTTTTAACCTCTTGGACTATTTTCCTCTTCTGTGAAACTGGCAACTGTTTCCATACCAATGACTTGGTTGAAAAAGAAGACTTCACAAGTTACACAGTACTTTAAAAAGTCTGACTTCAGGCAAACTGATTCAAAGAGTACTTAATAAATATGAAGATAGGAGGAAAACCTTTGACTTAAAATACCTTATGGTTATTTAATAACCTTTCAGGTTATTATCATGGTATTTTTGTAATTTTACATTGTTTCCACATTAACTCCTGTACATATCCATATCATTTGTCTTGTGGTTTTTTGTTTTTTTTATTGCGCTTCACTTTTTTACAAGTTGAAGGCAAGACCCTCCACCAGCAAAAAGATTATGACTCAGTTTATTGCAGTGACCTGGAACTAAACCTGCAGCATCTCTGAGGTCTGCCTGTATACATTTTTAAAAAGACTGTGCGGAGGAACCTGTAACATAGAGGAATGAAATGGGCCAGGATGGAACAGTCGCAAACTGGTCAGCTGTTGTCCTGTCTCAAGAATGTTAACTGCTCACCTCCAGCCAATTGTTGCCATGTGGAAATGCAGGCCCCAGCTTTACAGATTTTCTTACTTTTTTTTTTTTTTTTTAAGATTTTATTGGGGAAGGGGAACAGGACTTTATTGGGGAACAGTGTGTACTTCCAGGACTTTTTTCCAAGTCAAGTTGTTGTCCTTTCAATCTTAGCTGTGGAGGGTGCCGTTCAGCTTCAAGTTGTCCTTTCAGTCTCAGTTGTGGAGGACGCAGCTCAATTCCAGGTCCAGTTGCCGTTGCTAGTTGCAGGGGGCGCTGCCCACCATCCCTTGAGGGAGTCGAGGAATGAAACTGGCAACCTTGTGGTTGAGAGGATGCACTCCAACCAACTGAGCCATCTGGTAGCTCAGCAGAAGCTCAGCTCAAGGTGCCCTGTTCAATCTTAGTTGCAGGGGGCGCTGCCCACCATCCCTTGTGGGACTTGAGGAATTGAACTGGCAACCTTGTGGTTGAGAGCCCACTGGCCCATGTGGGAATCGAACCGGCAGCCTTCGGAGTTAGGAGCACGGAGCTCTAACCGCCTGAGCCACCGGGCCGGTCCCAGATTTTCTCACTTTTTGAGTATCCCATCATTTGTCTTATTTATTCTTACATTTTAATTATGACTGGAAAGTGACATATTTGACTAAATAAAATTTAAAATTTGTGTGTCTAAAATAAAGTCACAAAAAGGGAAACAAAAACTGTGAAAATTATTTGTAGCAAACTGATGAAGGATTAATATTTTAATTATAAAAGTATTCAGAGATCTTTAGAAAAATACCTCATTTTAACCACACACCAATTCTATCATGTAGGCATTATTTATTTTTAGCACATATTAGTTTTAGTAAGAGTAACAATGACTTCCCTAAGTTCTACAACTACTAAGTTATGGGCGTGACAAGACAAAGGGAATGACAAGATAATTCCCTGAAAATAATATGTAAATGAAAAATAAAGACATGGAGAAATGATAAACAGCTTCAGTAGTAAAAGAAATAACAAGTCGAAAACTATAGTGACAATCCAAAACAAAATTCCCATGAGTAATAAAAAATACTTATTGTTGTTAATATTGTAGACAGATATACTCTATTGGGAAAGCAACTTGGAAATATTAAGCAAGAACAATAACAATATTGACTACTTCTAGCATCCTAACCTGAGTGAAAAATAAAATCCAGTATTGGGGGAAATATAGCTGTACATGCCAGCATATTCACTGAAGTATTATTTCTATAAAACAAATATTAGAAAACACGTTAGTAAATAGTGGTTTTACCACGAATTTTTACTCTCATTAGTTGTAGCAGTTTGGTAGCTTCCAGCTACAAGCTAGAATTAAAACTCAGAGCTGAAACAATATGGACACGTATTTTTTCATATAATGGAAAGTACAGAGGTACAACAGACTCCAGAGCTGGCTAATTCAGCAGATAAGAGATGTAGTCAAGCATGAGGATTCTTTCCATTTCTCTTATCTGCATTCCTGCTGTTCACATATTTGTAGACTGCAAGCAAGGTGGTCACAGCAATTTGAAAATTCATATCCATACATGACAATGTTTAAAAGAACAACCTTCACTGTATGGTTATCTTACAAAGAGCTTCCCTTCATGTCTTATTGGCCAGACTAAGTCAAATGGCTATTTGCAGAACTCATCAATGGCAGGAAAGTATGTGCTTCAAACAGTGCCTCACAATAGTGGTTCCCTTTCAAACAATGTGTGAATATTTTTTACATTTATGCAACTCACTGCCCCATTCCTCTCCCATTCTCATTAAATTGGTCCAGGATGAACACCAAGCATTAATCTTTATAAAAAGCTACTACGGTAAGTCTAATGTACTCTTCTAGAGACAGGAGACAGTAGACCCATTTCTCCCTTTATCTCCAGCTAAGTGAAACTTAAAAAAAAAAAAAGATTAAAAACAAACTCTGAAAGGTGAAAAGAAAGTGACAGCTTCGTTAGGGAATTCCTTGAGTTTTCTTTCCATTTCTTTTATTGAGGTAAAAGTCACATAATATAAAATTAACCATTTTAAAGTGTGCAATTCAGTGGAATTTAATATGTTCATAATATTGTGCAACCATCTGTTTATTTAGTTCCAAAACAATTTCATCACACCTAAAGAATACCATACCTATTAAACAGTATCCCGACCCCCACCCCAAGCCCTGGCAACCACTAATCTCCTTTCTTTCTCTATGGATTTACCAATTCTGGGTATTCCATATAAATAGAATAGAATAATGTGTGACCTTTGTGTCTGGTTTCTTTCACTTAATGTAGAATTTTCAAAATTCATCTACGTTGTAGCGTATATCCACACTTTGCAAACATTTCCCCCCATTTTGTAGTCTGTCTTTTCACTTTTTTGATCACATACTTGGATACACACTAGCTTTTATTTTTTGTGAAGCCCAATTTATTCATTTTTTTCTTTTGATGCTTGTGAATATCTAAGAATTCATTGCTAAATCCAAGATTATGAAGAATTACCTATGTGTTTTCCTCTAAAAGTTTTATAGTTTTAGCTACATGTAGCTCTCTTAGCCTTTTTGAGTTTCCTTGAAATAAAGTCCTATATAGATACTACCACATGTGAAACTGACCAAAATTAAAAGAGCAAAAGGTTTAAAAACTCAACTACAGTGTAGAATATATGCATGATTTTCAGTTAGGTCTCAGGATCTCTCTTTCTCTCTCTCTCTCTCTCTCTCTCTCTCTCTCTCTCTCTCTCACACACACACACACACACACACACACACACACACACACACACACACAAAGTAGACCAAAATAGTAATATAAAGATTCTGGAAGCCAAACTGTCATTAGAACCACAATCCACAAAAGCAGGCCAGGCCCCATGCTATACCAGGGTGACTCCCTGGTATAAAGAAGACTGAATATGGTCCAGTGTCATATTGCCCAAAATGTCCAAAATACTACCTAAAACCACTCATCACACAAATAGTCAGGAAAATCTCAACTAGAATGATAGGAAACAATCAAAAGATGTCAACACTGACATGACTCAGATTTTGGAATTATCTGATAAAGATTTTGAAATAGTCATTGTAAAAATGTTCCAATGAGCCATTATGAAAGATGTTTTTTAAAGTAGTTGAAAAAAACAATATTTCTGCAAAGAAATAAAAGATATAGAAGAACCAAATGGAAATTATAGAACCAAAAATCAAAGCAATAGAAATAAAAGCTGTATGGATGTACTAATAGAAGAATGAAGATGAGAAAGAAAAGAATAAATGAATTTCAAGACAGATCAACAGAAATTACCCAATCTAGGCATCACAGAGAAAATAGATCAAAAAAAAAAAAGAAAATGAGATTATGTCACAAAAATGGCAAGTGTGAGGTAAGCCTCTTGAAAACTCCCCTAGAATTTACAGCAAACTGAAGAGCTATAATTCCACAAACGACTCCATGCCCGGCGGACAGGCAAGACTAAGAGACATGCAGCTGAAATCATCTAAAGGTGGGCAAATTGGGTGAGTGGGGGAGGAGGGAAGAAGGAAGTGAGGAGACCAGGCTGCACAGGTGCAAGAGAGGGAAGAACTCTGACTGCTAGGGCTCCCCTTATGGCCCACAGTCCCACCTGAGGTATCAGCATATAACACGGCTGAACCCAATACTCACGGCAGAGATCTCGAAGTAAAGACTGAGGGAAGAAGAGTAAAAATGGCGTTTTAAGCCCTCACCACCGAGCAGAGAACAGAAGCCATAGGCACTGAGCCTAGCCGACCCCCCAACCCTCCCAGAGCTCGCCCCGCCCCCACCTGCCCGTGCTAGAAGCGGACGGTAGCAGTGTCAGATCAAAAGAACAGAATATTTGCAGTTCTGAGAACTGCGGCCCCGCAGCCACAGACTCGCAGCCCAACTAGTTCTGGCAAAAGAGAAGGAATTTTAGGTACAAGATAAGTGTGCTGGTAGTTGCTCAGAGCCACCTCTCACAACCCACCTTGCCGGTGTCCCCACTTATCTGGGCGGATCCCTGCAGGGGTAAACAGAGCCTTGGAAACACACTGCCTCTGAATCTGGCGCAGGAAGAGCTTTGGGACTTCAGAAGCTCTCCATAAACCCCAACAGAGGCAGTGCCCTGAGACCCAGGCCACCTGCTCACAGAGGAGAACCCTACCTTCCAGGAAACCTCTGCCCCCCCCACCCATCGTGTGAGAAGCCAGAACAGTGCAAGAGAAAATACAACATTACAGCATGAGAGAGAATAAAAGGCTGCAGTGGGAGAGAAAATAAAACATTCCATCAAAATCTATTGGAAAGCAAAAGGAAGACCTCTTCCTATCAACCTGTTGCAGAACCCACTCCTGTAGCTGTCTAGGAAGAGAAATAATAATTCATTAATTCCTATGAATAACCAAGGTAACAAGGCAGCTCAGAAAGAAAATGAAAAGTCTCCAGAAAATGAACTTAAAGACATGGAAATATGTGACTTAAATAACAAAGAATTCAAGATTGCAGCTCAGAAAAAAACTCAACGAGATGCAAAAAAACACAGACAGGTCATTTTAAGGAACTCAGAAACAATCAAAGAACAAAATAAACACTTTACCAAAGAGATTGAAATTTTGAAAAAAAGAAAATGACCAGACCCTTAGAGACCCTGTGGGAAATGAAAAAAAGATACAACGGTCATGTCTTTAGAATCCCTAAAAGAGAAGAGAGGGAGTTTCAGGATGATAAATGATTTAAGGAAAGATTAGCTGAAATTGCCAAATTTGGCAAAACACAAAAACATAAATTCAAGAATCCAAGTGAAGCCCAAACAAAATTAATTCAAACAAATCCACATCATAATCAAACTACAGAAAACAAAAAAGAAAAAACATCTTGAAAGCAACTACAAGAATTAGGCATTTACCTAGAGAGAATGACAATTCAAATTAGAACAGACTTTTCGTCTGCAACCATCAGGCCAGAAGGAAGTGGTACAATATACTCCAGGTATTGAAAGAAAAGAACAGTCAACCCAAAATTCTCTATTAAGGGAAAATATTTTACAGGAATGAAGGGTGAATAATGACATTCTCAGAAAAAGAAAAATTTAAGGAATATATCACCAACAGATCACAACTGAAAGAATGCCTAAAAGTTGTCCAACCAAATGAAATAAGATGAAGAAACTTGGAAAAACAGAAAAGAAGATAGAGGAATGGAATGTAAGAAATTGGGGAAAATATAAAAGCCTATGCTTCTCTTCAGGATTAAATTGTGTGACAATTAAAGCAAAAAATTTTAACTTTATCTACTATGCTGCCCGATTTATGTAGAGAAAAACTTTAAGACAATTATAAAGAAGAAAAGGTAAAAGTCCCTACTGGTAAAATTTCTATCATTCACTCACGGTGGTAAAATGTGGTTGCCAACATATTATGATAATTTATATATATAAAATGTAGTAACAAGAGCAACTACTCAAAAAAGCTATATAAAAAGATACTCTCAAAAACACTAAAATAAATAAAACTGAAATTCTAGAAAATGTTTACACGATCTATTATGTAGAAAGAAAAGAATAGAAATTAACACATAAACAGAAAGCAAGTAATAAAATGGCAAACTTAAATTCTAACGCATAAATAATTACATGAAAGTAAATGGCCTAAATACATGAATTAAAAGGGAAAGACTGGCAGAGTAAGAAAAAAAAAAAACATGATCCAACTATATATTATCTAAAAGAAACTTCAAATATGATGGTATATATAAGTTGAAAGCAAAGGGATAGAAAAAGATATATCATGCAAATATTAATTTTAAAAAGTAGACTTGAGCACAAATAATTTTACAAGGGGGAGAAAAAGGATATTACAGACTGTTCATGCACAAAAGAACATACCTGGAAAATATATGAAACAAAAATAGAATGTGAAGAAAATTAGATAACAGAAAAGGCACAAAGATAACTAGAAATATCAAAAACCTAACAATTGCTAGAAATACTAAACTGAAAATCAGCAAGAATATAAAAGTCAATAATATGTCAAGTAACAGGATATAACTGTCATTTATAGGATACTCTACTCAACAGACACCCATTCTTTTCAAGTGTCTATGGCACATTCAAAGACAGACCACATCCTGAATCATGAAACAAACCTTACCAAATTGAAAACAACTGAAATCACATAGAGTGTGTTCTATAACCACAATGAAATCAAAATAGAAAACAGTACTAGAAAAAGAAAAATTTAGAAACTAAACACTTGGAAATTAAAGAACACATTTCTAAGTAATCTACAGGATAAAAGGGACTTAGAAAAACAGTACAACAAACTGATCAAAAACAAAGGAAACTCAATATATCACAATCTGGCTGTGGGATACAGCCAAAGTAGTGCTGAAAAGAAAATTTATAGATCTAAAGGAAAGCTCTCAAATCAAGTCTAAATACCCTCCCCTAAAGGAAACTAGAAAAAGAGTAAAGTAGACAGAAGGGAGTAACACAGGTAAGAGCAGAAATCTATGGAAATCTGGTTCTTTGAAAAGATGAATAAAATCAACAAACTTCTAGCAAGAGTAATAGAGAAAAAGGAAGCGGAAACACAAATTACCAATTATAGAAGTAAAACTGAGGATATCACTACATATTCCAAAAACATTCATAAGGTAGGTAAATAGAAGAAAACAAATCTACACAATAAATCTGACAACGTGGATGAGATAGACTAATTCCTCAAAACGGAAGAATCTACTAGAATTCACCTGATACGAAATAGATACTTTGAGTAGCTGTAGAATTATTTTTAAAATATAATAATACTTAAAAAAAAAAACACCTCCCCAAAAATGAAATCTCCTGGTCCAATGATTTCTCTTGCAAATTCTAGGAAACACTTAAATAATAATTAAGAACAATTCTACTCAACCTACCTCCAGAAAAATCAACTCACTCTGTATCACCCTGCTACCAAAGCCAAAGACAGTACAAAGAAAAGAAAGCTACACTTATCATCCCTCATGAACATAGTTGCAAAATTCCTCAACAAAATATTAGCAGATGGAATTGAGCAATCTCTCAAAAGGATTAGACACAATGACTAAGTGGGGATTTTCCAGAGATGGTTCAATGCTCCAAAATCAGTCAGGTGATGATGCCCAGAAAGCAGCTCCATGGATCTGCTCCCTAGCAAAACAGCTATTGTGGGGAAAATAATTTAAAAACCAACGAACAAAGCAACTCACGAATGTAAAGTTTCAGGAAATTGTCTTAAGAGCGTACAATAAACAAAACAGCACTTATTCAAGGAATTCTAAATCTTGGTAAGAACAGTGAGTGTGTGGCACTTGAGCCATGATCACAATCCACTTCTTCTCACTCCCTCTCAGGCCAACACTATGGAAGCTCTCCTCCAGGCAAGTGCAAAGACGACCGGGATTTCTCCACCTTCACATCCAGTTAAGGAGCACAGTGTCTCTGCAGAAGGGGCAGGGCCACCAGCATTTCTCATGCATCACAGCTCCTGTTAACAGATTGTAAATCACAGGCTAGGTGGCCAAGAAGTTGGAGGTCTCCACCCAGCCCTGACTCATGGGACTGAGACTCTACCTCAATCACAGAAAGTAAAAAAATACTGACGCCACAAAGCAGATGAGATTGCCCAGGGTCAGAAGGAAGAGTGAGGAAACAGCTGATGGAAAACGCTAACATGAGTACTAAAATCCCGAGCAGGTAGAACAGTGACTGCCGAAGAAGACAATCAAAAACTATTTGGTTAGTCGAGTAAGTGAATGAGTCAATGATAAAATGGCCTACAGAAGAAATTTCGAAATTTATACGGCTTTCAGTCTCTTTGCAGGCATTTCTGGTCCTATAGTTTTTCTTATTTCACAAGAAGACCAGTTAGAAAAGGCATTTAACAGAATGTCTAAAGCACAGGGACAGCACATCTGCAGAGCAACTAACTTACTGGAAATACTTTCTCTAAAGATGAAGAGACAGTCCCTAACGGAATTTTAGGCTTATCACAAGAACTTTAAGGAGTAACAATTGCCAGGCAAAACGGAGATTCTTACTCTTGCTGGCAGGCCAAGCATAAGGACAGATGTGTCAGACAAGTTTGTAGGAGACACTAAAAGGCAGCTCTACAGACCTATGGCAGAAAAAAATACTGTGGAAGGTAGTATGATAAAATGGAAATGGCAAACAGTCAGGCCAAGTCCTTATCTAGTGAGCTGGTATACAGTCTTGTATGACTCTTGTTTCCCCCTAGGCCAGTTTCATCAACTCTGTAACCTATGGGACAGACGAGATCCGTGGTACAGAACTACCTGTGCAGTGCCCAGGGCTAAGTGTGCGTACTTAGGTTTATGCTGATGCACTGGGGGAGAAAAGTGCAAGGAGGCCAGATTGGGGCTGCCAGCTTCAACCACAGTAACTGTAACTGATCCACCACACACCCCCCCCACACACACACGTAAACCGGTGCATGTGTGCATGTACCTTTACTGGGGGGAAAAAGATTCCATATTTGTAAATGTCTGAACACAACTAGATTAGATTCCATATTTTTAAATGTCTGAATACAACAGACATTAGAGTATTTCTAAAGAGGCTCTCTTGAAGATGGAAAGGAGGAATATATTCATATAAGAAAAGAGACAATTATGTAATCAACCGATTACATAACAGGTAATCGAAAACAGGTTAAGAAAGACTGAAAAGGCCATAGGAAGGAGTGAGTTCCCTAATGCTTGGGCCAAGGGCTTATAATGCCTGTTCCCAGGGATTGAAACCCTTTAGACTCCTGTGAGAGTATGGACTTTGACTACCTCCCTGGAGGAAAAATACACCACAGGAATAGATTTTCATTAGGCGTTTAGAGAGAGGAGACAATATAAACTTTAAGATACTACATAAACAACACTGATTTTGATAAGAAAAGAGGTTATTTACTGATGGAAAATGTCAAGTTTAATAATAGCTTAAGGAAGTGGCAACAGTTCCTTTTTTCTGCCTGGAACTAATTTATAAAACAGGGGGAGGGGAAACAAATAATACAGTACTCCAAATATAATGCATGGCTTCTGCAGTTGAAAAACTAAATTATTTTCTATATAGAAGTCAGGGCAAAAGCTTTCACATAAAGAGAAACAGCCTCAAGAAGTAAGAGTTATAAATAACAAATTAACAATAATAAAAATAGCCCACATTTACTATGTTGTAAGTGTACATGTATTGACACATTTAATTATCATAACAACCCTCTGAGGTAGGTACTGTTAAGAATATTTAAAGATGAAATCACCAATGCACAGAGAGGAAATACAGGCTTCTAAAGATCACACAGGTAGTAAGTAGCAGGGCTTCCATTCTACCCCAGATTATCTGGCTCAAGAGTCCATGCTTATAGTCACAACGCAATACTTTGCTTTAAAGAAGTATTTTGCCATTGTCAACAATGGCAGACTATTTATATTTAGTCTTCCCATCTGAAAGGGAAATTATTGAAGCTGACAATACACCATTGCTTTGCATAGCCTATTAAAAACACCAACTTCCCATTCTAGCAGTATAGCAGACATGATCATTTAAAAACTCTCTGGAACAAAATCCCTAGAAATGCTGGATAAAATGTCATAAACATTCTTTTAATTGCATAGCTAAGCTGAAAAGGAATCTTTAGCACGGAGAAAGGAAGAAATGGAAAACTTAAAAGAGGCCGGTGTGAACTGTGATAGGGTGCCTTAGCAGGGCTTGCTAAAGAACAAGCAGTCTGGGTTTACCACACGCAGGTGAGGCTATGAGCAGGCCCTGGGCTCAGACAAGGTGAGATACAGAACTAAGACTTTCCCGGATGGCGATCTCCTTAGTGAAAGGTAGAGTATGGGGAAACAAATTCTCCCACCAGCCCAGGATGAGATCAAAGTTTTTCTGCCTTCACCTGGGATCTGGATGAAGAAGAAAAGTCTCCCCTAAAAATTAACAACCACAAGCTGCCCTCACATGGGTCTAAAGTTTGATTTGTATACTATCTACTGTCTGTAGACCCAAAGGTGAAAAGTTATGATAAGAAATTAGTCCTGGGTAAAAACAAAAGTCTCTCAAGGAAGACATCCTTAACCCAGATTACAGATGATCTGCGGAGCTAACACTTACCTGGAGATAAGGTCAGCCCCAAATTACCATGTGCCCCCGAAAATAAGACCTCGCTTTTAGAGCAAAAATTAATAGAAGATCCGGTATTATTTTACTATAACATAAGACCAGGTCTTATATTAATTTTTGCTCCAAAAGACGCATTAGAGCTGATGGTCCAGCTGGGTCTTATTTTCCGGGAAACACGGTATAAAACAGGAGAAATCAAGAGCACGAGTCTGCAGAGCTGAATTATACCCCAGTAGAACTTCAAATAATAGAACTACACAGACCATAAACCTAAATGATGGTAAGTATTAAAAATAAAAAAGGATCTACTCTACCCAACACAAATATTTATTACAAAGAAAAATAATTAAGACAGTGTGGATTGGCAATGACAGACCAAGAGACCATAGAGTAAGAGGGAAAGCCCAGAAAACTGAGGGGTTGGCAGAGGGGGAATGGGGTGAATAGGCAGAACACAGAAGATTTTTAGGGTAAAGAAATTACTCTATGACACTACAATGGTGGATATATTTCATTTTACATATGTCTAAACACATGGAATGTACAAACACCAAGAATGAACCCTAATTTAAACTATGGATTTGGGTGATTATGATATATCAATATAGGTTCATCATATGTACCACTCGGTGCAGTATACTGACCATGGGGGAGGCTATGGATGTGTGTGCGTAGGGGATAAAGGAGAAATCTCTGTACCTTCTGCTAGTTTTTGTGAACCTAAAAACTACTCTAAAAAAGAGTGTTTTAAAAAAATGTTTAAACATTACTGTAAATGTGATAACTAAGAATGTGTTTACCTTTGCTCCTTCCTGAAAAGCTCATTATATTGAGGGGGGAAAAGGGATAAGCATTAAAAAACAAAACCAAAAGGACAAAGAAAAGGTGAGACGACAGCAGTTAAAGAGATAGGAACACATTTTAAAAGATAGAACACATATGGAAGAGACAGCAGAGCTAAATACCAAATACCTGAGAAAGATGGATCCAATATGAAACAAGTCAAAAACATACAAAGGCTCAGACTAGAGGCATAAGTATCGAAAAGGTGAGAATAAAGCATGAGGTGAAAATTTGGAAAAAAGTGGTTGAAAATTCATGTAGGGAGGAATTACATTCCTCAGCTCCCAGTTCCAGTAGAATTAAAACACAATGTGATATATAGATGATGTATTATAGAAATGTACTTGAAACCTATGTAATTTTACTAACCACTGTCACTCCACTAAATTTAATTTAAAAAATGACTACGCAGCTCACCTGAAATATTCCAAGATAAACTGAAGTGGTTTCAAACCTAGAGACACGAGGCTTAGTGACGAATAGGAGAGAATGTCATAATGGGAATAAGTGGCTTTTGTGAATAAGCTACACAACTATCAAAACAGAATGATGGCACTGGCTGAGTCTAGTTACACACCAAGCGTGTAGAGCAAACAGCTCAAAAAGGAGCACATCAAACGCTTCTTCGAAAGATTTCTCTAAGAAGATAAATTTGATAGACTGTTTGACATGAAGAATATATAAAGATAAGATTCAGAAAACTATTAAAGAGTTTTGGGGTAACTAATGATCTATATAGGAAACAAAGGAAAGAGAAACAGAAAGACAGAGGGAGGGAAGGAATTACCAACTATGAAAACCAAGAAGTTTTGCACAAAAGCAAAATATAATCATAGCATTCTGTGGTTCCACCGTAAATATTAACATCGCCATAATAATGTATACATTGAAAGTAACATAAACTTTATATCAAGTCAATTATATTGATAGGATATGGAGTAGGGGTTAAGGGTAAAAAAGAACTAAATTCTCATCTTTTTTTCCCTTTTTTAAAAAATTTATTGGGGTGACAATTGTTAGTAAAATTACATAGATTTCAGGTGTACAATTCTGTATTACATCATCTGTAAATCCCATTGTGTGTTCACCACCCAGAGTCAGTTCTCCTTCCATCACCATATATTTGATCCCCCTTACCCTCATCTCCCTCCCCCCACCCCCCTTACCCTCTGGTAACCACTAAACTATTGTCTGTGTCTATGAGTTTTTGTTTCTCATTTGTTTGTCTTGTTCTTTTGTTGTGTTTGGTTTATATACCACATATCAGTGAAATCATAGGGTTCTCTGCTTTTTCTGTCTGACTTATTTCGCTTAGCATTATACTCTCAAGATCCATCCATGTTGTCACAAATGTTCCTATATCATCTTTTCTTACCGCCGAATAGTATTCCAATGTGTATATATACAACTTCTTTATCCATTCATCTATCGAAGGACATTTTGGTTGTTTCCATGTCTTGGCCACCGTAAATAAAGCTGCAATGAACATTGGAGCACACGTGTCTTTATGTATAAATGTTTTCAAATTTTTTGGATAGATACCCAGGAGAGGGATTGCTGGGTCATATGTAATTCTATTCGTAATTTTTTAAGGAACCTCCACACTGCCTTCCATAGCGGCTGCACCAGTCTGCATTCCCACCAACAGTGTATGAGGGTTCCTTTTTCTCCACAGCCTCTCCAACACTTGTTGCTATTTGTCTTGTTGATGATAGCCATTCTGACTGGGGTGAGGTGATATCTCATTGTGGTTTTTATTTGCATTTCTCTGATGATTAGTGATGTTGAGCATTTTTTCATGTTTATTTGCCATTTGTATGTCCTCTTTGGAGAAATGTCTCTTCAGGTCCTCTGCCCATTTTTCAATTGGGTTGTTTGTTTTTTTGTTGTTGAGTTTCATGAGTTCCTTGTATATTTTGGATATTAGCCCCTTATCGGAGGCACTGTTTGCAAAAGTCTTCTCCCATTCAGTTGGTTGCCTCTTTATTTTGTCGATGGTTTCTTTTACTGTGCAGAAGCTTTTAAGTTTCATATAGTCCCATTCGTTTATTTTAGCTTTTACTTCCATTGCCTTTGGAGTCAAATTCATAAAATGCTCTTTGAAGCCAAGGTCCATAAGTTTAGTACCTATGTTTTCTTCTATGCAGTTTGTGTCAGGTCTTATGCTTAAGTCTTTGATCCATTTTGAATTAATTTTGGTACGTGGTGACAGATAGCAGTCCAGTTTCATTCTTTTGCACGTGGCTTTCCAATTCTCCTATCACCATTTATTGAAGAGGCTGTCTTTTCTCCATTGTATGTTTTTAGATTCCTTGTCAAAAATTATCTGTCCATATTTATGTAGTTTTATTTCTGGGTTCTCAATTCTATTCCATTGGTCTATGTGTCTGGTTTTCTGCTAATACCATGCTGTTTTGATTATTGTAGCCCTGTAGTACAAGCTAAAGTCAGGGAGTGCGATACCTCCAGTATTGTTCTTTTTTCTTAAGATTGCTTTGGCTATTCGGGGTCTTTTGTGGTTCCAAACAAATCTGATGATTTTTTGTTCTATTTCTTTAAACAATGCCATTGGGATTTTGACGGGGATTGCATTAAATCTGTATGTTGCTTTGGGTAATATGGCCATTTTAACTATGTTGATTCTTCCACCCCATTAGTATGGAATGTTTTTCCATTTCTTTGTGTCTTCTTCAATTTCTTTCAAAAATGTCTTATAGTTTTCAGCATATAGGTTCTTCACATCCTTGGTTAAGTTTATTCCTAGGTATTTTATTCTTTTTGCTGAAATTGTAAAAGGAATTGTTTTTTGTATTTCTTTTTCTGAGATCTCATTATTAGTTAAATTCTCATCTTTTTAAATAGGAAGTCAGTAGATAATACCTAAAACTGAAAAATTAAGTAACAGCAACATACACCTGCTATTTAGAAAGATACAGGGCAATACCAAGGATTCTACTAAAAAGAATTAAGCTAGCTGTTTCTAGGGAAGTGAACAAGGGCTAGGATAGAAGACAACTGCGATTTTGTAACACACCTTATAATACAGGTAAATCTATTTGACTCTTTAAATTAAATACATAATTTGAAAAGACAAAAACTAAAAAATTACAGAGAGAAAACTAAGCATGTTTTTTAAACGATGCAATGACTAATTCTAGGAAAAGCAGACTGTAATCACAGTAGCCACGCTAAGCCACTGTTTGACTTAGCAGTGACTTAACTTGCACAATCATACGAGAAGATAAACAGTGACACTGATTAAGTCAGAAACTGCTAACTGCCTACGTCATATCCATTTTCTCTCATTTATTTAAAATAAAACTCCAATACTATTTGGGGTAGCAACAAGAATATCTAAACTCCCCAGCCTTGCAGCCCAACGTGGGCATGTGACTCAATCCTTGCCACCAAGATGCCACTAGAAGCTGCAGGTAGGACTTTTAAAGGTCAAGTTCCTTACGACTGGGAGAGAAAACTAGTATGTGCACCTTTTGCTTCTCCACCCCCCCTCACCACCTGCCTGAAAACGACATGATTGCTAGAGCTCTAAAAGCTCTCTTGGATCAGGAAGTATTGTTATGTATAGCCACGTTATCAGGAAAGTGAAACACCAACAGGAACCGTAGCTCCCTGGTAACTGTGAAGTTGGTATCTCATTCCTGAACTGTCAAGCTCTATGTGAGAGAAAAATGAAGTTTAGTTCCTTTAAGTTATTGTTACTTCCCATTTCTTTTATTAGAAGACAAACGTAATTCTGATAAATAGAAAACAGGAAAATAAATAGTAGAGACGAAGATAAATTTAACTAAAAATTATGACATAAGAATTTTAGAAGGGAGAGTGAGGGTGTAAAATGGACTAAGACGACTAAATCCTCATCTTGCATAAGAGGAAGTGAACAGATAACGCTCAAAATGAAAATAAAAACCAGCATGGAAAAATGGAAGCTGGAGGTTATCACTTTGTGAGGGGTATAAATGTCTAACTATTACATTGTTTTGTATAAAAGAAGGAAGGAAGGAAAGAGAAGGAAGGAAAGAGAAGGAAGGAAGGAAGGGAGGTAAGAAAGAAAGAAGGAAGGAAGGGAGAAAAATGGGAAGTAAACACCTAAAGCACAGCTCCAAATGTATTTGGAAGCTACTACTAAAAGAAAAGAATGAGAATAATTCATTAAGCTTTCATTGTGTTTTATCTTGTTTTGCTTCTTAAAATTATTTAAAATTTATATTATTACTTAGATAAAAATTAACAACCAAAACATTAATGCTGAATAATTTAATCAGTCACTACAAAAATGTAGCACTAATGGAGTGAAGAAATAACCTTTTGCAAAGAGAGGTCTGGTCTTTGCCCTCAGCTACTGGGAGGTGATCTCTTGGCTCTGGGAATGTCCTGCCTAATGGGTGTCTTCATTTGCCTGGGGGCTTTTGGTCACTTCTAACGAAGTGATTTATGATGGGGCTCTGGGCCACATCACATCAGTTCCGACCTCGAGAGGAACTGAAGACTAAGGGTATTAGGCCTGACCTCTGGGAGAGGCTAGAGATGAGTTAGTCACACAGGGAGTATGTGATTGAGTCCCAGTAAAAAGTTTGGACACCAAAGGCTTGGGGAAGCTTCCCTCGTTGGAAATACTCTGTGCATATTATCACACATGGTGACCAGGAGGAGGTCACGTCATCCATGACTCCATGGACTAGAAGCTCTCCTCCATTCAGACTCCTTCGGGACTCTGCCCAATGCATCTCTTCCCTTGGCTAATTTTAATCTGTGTCCTTTCTCTGTAATAAACTGTAACCATGAGTACAATAGCTTTCAATGAGTTCCACAAGTCCTTCTAACAAATTATCAAAACTTGGAGTAGTTTTAGGACTCTCCCAAGTTTGCATTTGGTGTCAGAAGTGAGAGCAGTCTGGTGGACACGGTCCCCTCTGAACTTTGTGTTCTGGTTAACTCTGGGTAACTAAAGAGGTAGGAGAGGAAAGACATAAAGGGCAAGAAGGGATGTTACATTTCTAGAATAACTATTAGAATCCCTTTTGGATGCTTTATAGACATTCATTTAATCCAGATAGCCCTAATATAATAGATGATACTATTTCCACTGTATATATAGGAAATTATATATAAAGGGCAAGTAAGTGTGCCAATGCACAGAGCGCGTACTTATTAGGATACAAACCTAGGATTTCAGATTCCAAGGCCCATGCACTTCTCACTAGATTACGATGTCTCCCTAATATCACAATGCTTCCCGTATCAATTACTCATACAATGCTTGGAGTCTTAATTTTGACATCACTATATGCTTAAATGATCTGTCTGTGATAGTCTAATACCTAGAATCCAGGATCAGATAGATCTATGTAGCTCTTCGTAGAACTAGCACAGTTCCCACCCAAGTTATTCTTGGTAAAGGAAAACGAAAGTCACCTCATAGTAATACAAAGATAAGGAATATCAAAAAATATATATAATGAATCCAAAGTTGTAAATTAACCAAGTACTATAATTAAGTACTTATTTGAAGATTAAGTGCTTATCTACCTCCGGATTTCTTTAATGTGGGAAAAAAATTAAACAGCTGCAAAAGAAACATCAAAAACTATAAGCTCTGAAGTTTATTATAAACAAATCAAAGGAAGCAACCAAAAGAAATATCTGCACATTCACAAAAATGTCATAACAATATTACAAATCACTCATATATTACAGCTGTTGCTTTTCTTTCTGGAAACTAAACAAAGTGTTACATTAAGAATTATGTGTAGAAATCAAAAGGAACATGAAAAAATAGTCATAAAACCAGTTACTAGGGAAAATATTTAAGAGGAAGACATATTACTATACTGAAATCCAAAATAGGAGGAAAAAAGAGTTTGGGGATAAGTAAGATTTTTGAAAGTGAGTAATTTCCCTGTATGTGTACACGCAGTGCATGTATATATGCAAGTCTGTGTTTTATTTTAAAGTTTTGGAAGCACAATAATTTTAAATCTTATTACTGGAAAGAATGTTAAATAAGGGCAAAGACTAACTGGATGTTCCCTTTAATACAAAACCAAATTTCTAATACATAGATACTTAACTATCTAATTTGACTTAGGAACAATATTCTAAATAAGTACAAACATGAGAAGCAGTTCCTTTTCTCCAGTATTGAGATCAGCGGAGTCCAACTAACAGCACCAAAATCAGCCTCTGGGCAGAGGGCACATTGGGCACCAGGGCTTCCTCTGCTGGATTTTTGAGTCCACAGGGGCTCACAACAGGATTACCCAGGGGAGGGGAACAGGCGATGAGGTGTCAGCAAGAGGTCATACAGCTTACTTACGTGATAACTGTGTCTATTTCTACGGTCACCAACACCATTCCACTGAATACTAGTAATAAAAGCTTGTTTGCAAGTTCTAGTAGGGAAACAGAAAACGGGTCAGAATCATCTGAGAAGGGCATGCTATGCAACTTCAAGAGACACACATAAAGCAAGAGAGCGAAAGTAAGCCCCAAACTAACCACCTAGTTTCATCAGATTAATCATGACAACCAGTGGCCTAGACAGATAGCCTTCACATTCAGTACAATACAAAAACAAAACAAAACAAAAGTATGATGGCAAAAACACTTAAATCATTTATTCCCTCAAAAAATATGAAATAAGTCATAAAGTAGTGGATTACCAACCCTGTGTTCCACACATGCTGTTAATATGGTAGTTAAGAGACAAACTGGGGACTACAATATTTATGAATTGTTTTTGAGAGGCTGGATATATAAACAACAAACACAAAATTGTTAAATAATTAAGTGTTAAGAACTTATCAGCCAAGGAAAGTGTCTCTGATAATAGCTGAGCCCAGCTCAACTAGGGTTAAGGTGCATCGCAAATGTGACAGATGAATTCTGAGTCGAAATCTTTTAAAATAACAGACCCAATGGGCATGTGCTTAGGGCCTCATCTTTGGAAAGCAAGTGGCATTTTATTCCTTTACCAAATCATTGTATCTCAGACTAATTTGATTTTAGAAAATGTAAACGTTTATCATTACTGAGTTGAGTCCTTGTATTTGGTTCAACTATTTGGGTCAACTGAACAATGGATCAAAGAATACAATAAGCAATATATTAAATGTTTCAAATCAAAATCCATTATTATATAATGAGATATATTTTCACATTTTAAAACAACCAAGATTTTCAGTTCTTGTTATGATGGAGTAGCTAATATTGGAATACCCTCTGCTATAAACATCTATAAAGGCTGAACCAAATACAACACACAAAAACAAACAACAAAACCCAACCCACTATCTGTAGGCATTAGACAACAACCAACACAGAGCTATGATCCTTGATAGAAGAGAATCAGATGAACCAATCCTACATTTACACTGGCTTTCTCCTTGAGGCCATTTCCCAAACAACGGTATAGAGAAATAGAGCCCAAGAAGAAAGTGATAGTTTTGCTAGGATGAGAAAATTAAAATTAATATTTGGGACTGCTAACGTGGCTGGGTTTGGGGGGCAGGTTGTTAGAGAGGAAAGAGTCAAAGAGAAAAAGCTACAAAAGTCTGTATAAAAATCCCCTTCTGGTCCTCATCTGCCCCCTAGGCTGTGCATACGCAGGATTACACTCCTAGAAGCCTAGGAGGCAAGAGCTGTTGGGAGGCTGTTAGCTAAACAAAGATTCCAGAAGTGGTACAGTTCTAAAGAAAGGAAGTTCAGGCTCAGTTAGAGGAGACAGACTTGAATGAATATTTCAGACATTTATTTGAGAGGCTAGACACTCCGTGCCCTACTAGGAAGGGAAACGAAGCTGAAAAGACTTACCTTACCCAAGCCTGCACCTAAGCCTCCAAGAGATCAAAGTGATCGCTGGCAGTTTATGCACCTGCCAGAATAAAAGGCAACGCTATTTGGAGGAAGATAATAATCCAGAGCTTCTACAATAAGGTTGGCAAATCTTTCCTGGGAAGGGCCAGAAAGTAAATATCTTCAGGCTCTGAGGGCCATAAACAGTCTCCATTGATCATTCTCTTGAAAAGAAAAAAAAGAAACCTTTAAAAATGTAAAAACGATTTTTAGCTCACGGGCTATACAACAATTGGCCCATGGGCCATAGTTTCCTGTCTGCTACTCTACACTCACAATATCCTTCATGTGATGTGAAATTAGTAGATATGTGAAGTACAGAAAGTGACTGAAAATAAAGAGAAAAGGAGTTAACAAAAAGAGACTTAAGAGTGATTTATCAAATATATGGTGATGGAAGGAGAACTGACTCTGGGTGGTGAACACACAATGGGATTTATAGATGATGTATTACAGAATTGTACACCTGAAACCTATGTAATTTCACTAACAATTGTCACCCCAATAAATTTTTAAAAAGTGATTTATATATTGGTCTTAATATGAGAAGGCTTCAAAATAACTATGATTAACATATTAAAGACAATAGAAAATAGAGAAAACAGATTAAAATATGAAATATTTCCAAAGACAATTAGAATCTACAGAAATGATCATAAAGACATTCTAGAACTGCAAAATATAATATGTGAAATATAGAACCTCCTAGGATGGGTTTAACCGCAGAATAGGCACAGCGAAAAACAGAACACAAAGACAGATTAATAGCTATTCAAAGCATAGGAAGAAATTATAAACAAAAAAATTGAACATATGTTAAGAGATAATATTCAGTGAAATAGCCTAACATATATGTAACTGAAGTCTAGAAGTAGAGAAAGAAGAATGAGTTAGAAGCAATATTTAAATCAGTAAAGCATAAGTTTTCAAACTTTATAACACATTAACTTATACATTCAAGAAGTTCATTGAATACCAAGCAGGATAAACACACACACACACACACACACACACACACACACACACACACACACAACCACCTCTAGGTATATTATAGACAACTGACTAAAAAAAAAAAATCAAACATGAAGAGAAAAATCTTAAAAACAGAGGAAGAAAGTACACATCTCTTGTCCTTCAGAAGAACAGTAAGAATGCAAGATGACTGCTCAAGAAAAACTATGAAACACAAGAAATAGCATCTTTAAATTACTAATGAAAAAAATATCAACACCAAATTCTATGCCCAGAAAAAATATCCTTCAAAACATGAAGAGTAACTAAAGATATTTTTCAGACAGACAAAAAGCTGAAAGAATCTGTCATTAACAGACCCTATTTCAAAGAATAAAAGAATTTCTTTAGGATGAAGGGAAACAATTCTAGATGGAAGCATGGATATGTTAAGAAATGAATAGACAAGCAATTGTTTACAATAATAACAATGTCTTGTAGGGTTTATAACATATGAGGGGGGTGGTAAAAATACGTAACAATAGCAAAAAAGTAGGAGGCAAATAAATGGATTTAAACTGCTTTAAGGCTTTTGTATTTTGGGGAAATATGGTAGAAGTACTAAATAAAGGTAGACTTTTGCAAGTCAGGACACATTTTGCAAGTTCTAAGGTAATTACTAAAAGTATGATATTAAAAGAGTAACCAAAAAAGCTAATAAAGGAGATAAAATGGAGTAAGAAATGCAGGGGTACAAGGAATATCTTTTGGTGAGGGAAGTATTCAATGCCTTAATCTGGTGGTGGTGCTACAGATATATGCACATATAAACAGTCACTGAGTTGCATACTGAAGATTTCTGCACTGTACTATATAACATGTATTACACACATTATAATAAGTAAACAAAAAAAATCTCTATATACTTTCCAGAGTAAGGAGACTAAGCTGCAGAATTTTTCTAAATAGAGTCTAACATATTTCTCAAAAATGTAATGGCTTACGTCTATTTTCTGAAATTTTTTCCATAATGTGCACTAGGCACTCAATACTTGTCATTAAAAGAAGTATATGTATAACTACAATTTTATTTAATTTATTGTACCACTGCAAAGATTTTAAAAATTACCTAATTCTCAAAAAAAAGTAATATTTGACAATCGTTTCTTCTATATTTTTTAGGAATAAACTGGCATTTTTACATTTTCATGTACATGTATTTTCAATGAATATTGCAGGAAACAAACTGGGTTTTGGAAACAGCACATGTACAACAGTACGTAGATGAAAATATTATATATACATATAAAACAATGAGATCACTATTGTATAGAATTTTAATAATAATAATAATAATAATATTCTTCTAAGAAAATATTTCTGGAACTAGAGAATAGATCAATTGAACCACAAGCAATAGAGCAAAGAAGAATCAACCTTTGTAAATTGCATAATATGAGTCAGACACATAAACAAGCACTTCACAAAATTCTCATTTAATTCTAAGCATCCTAGGCAGGACGAGTATTATTCTCTTAACAAATGAAGAATCAGAAATACAGAAAGGTAGAGAAACTTGGTTAGAATCACAGAGCTAGTAAGTCTTCAAAACAAAGACTTAGAAATTCATCACTGGATAATAGCCTAGAAAATCTTTCAAGAAAAGTAAATGTCATTATCAGTAACAGATTCATGCATGACAAATATGACACAAGACCTAGCAACTATACATGCCTGATGAAAAGACAAGATTAAAGAATAAACTAAGAACTACGGTAACTTTAATTGCACACAACTATAAATACGATTGACAACAAGTTTTCTAGTGATATACGAGTAGTTTAGGGAAACATTTCAAAATAGAGAAAGAAAATCTAATGATCTATCACATACTACAATGTCTGAATTTTCAAAATTATCATGTCTTCAGTGCAAAAAGATAACCAATTCCATTTTAACATCTAATTTTACTCAAAAAAATCTTCATAAATAGTAAATTCTCCTTCAAGGTAGACATTGAAAATCAATCTGAGAGATGTCAAGGTTAAACGAGGCAGACTGGACACAAACGTTTGCTTCACTAAAATAACAGCGAAGGCAGTAATCAAGTAGAGTCTGTATAACAAGAGCCCCCTCCGTGACCAACAGCCCCCTCTCACATCCCCCTTCCTGCTACCAATGTCTGTAAGAACTAGAGATTTACGACTCTCCAATGAAAATGATCCAGTCAGACTAAGGATTTAGGGACATCGGGTACAGTTGATTAATTTTACTGTGCTGAAAATGAAAACACAGACTTAATGGTATTTAACGGAATTAAGAGAACAAATATCAGAGGTTTGAACTTCCCTATTAGTTTGCAGGCTATCATATACCACTGCACTCGCTGTATGACAAAATGCATAATAGGGGGCCATTCACATAGAGTAAAATACGCAGCACCTACATAGAAGTACAAAGCAACTCAGACTTTGAATGACCTGGGTGCAAATACCTGGGAGAATAAATATACTATACATCCCACAGTCAATTTCTCATTGTTCCTCTCAGTGCTTTGATGACCTGAAGTAATGGTACAGAAAATTTCTAAAACCTTAGTGCTCCTCATTCTAGTAATACACGCAACTCTACTGTGTTTCCCTGTAAATAAGACCTAGCAAGACCATCAGCTCTAATGCGTCTTCTAGAGCAAAAATTAATATAAGTCCCAGTATTATACTATATTTGTATTATATTATACCCGGTCTTATAACGTAGTAAAATAAGGCCAGGTCTTATATTAATTTTTGCTCCAAAAGACGCATTAGAGCTGATTATCCGGCTAGGTCTTATTTTTGGGGAAACATGGTATTAGAACTGATATTTAAATTTATATTAAAATATATAAACATGCATGAAATATATTAAATATGTCTTCCTAAAAGAGTAATTAGATAAAGCATTGATTACAACATTAAAAAATAAAACATAGTTTTACTAACTAAAGTACCCAACAGAAAAATTATGCTAGATGGGAAACATAGCAAATCCTTCCACAGTATTTTGGAATAAATAGAGAACTGCAAGTTAAAATAAAAACTAAATATTAACTAATTAAATATTAATTAACATTAAATTAAAGGAAGAATTACTAAGTTTAAACACCCCCAAAGTTTAATTAGTCAATAACAGGAAAAAAGGCTTATTTTCTTATATCAATTCTCTAATACGTGAGAGTCACCATTAACCAGAAATTTTTATAAAGCAGAATTACCTGCACTGAATGTTATCTCTGTTTGACAATCTATATTCCAACTATCTATTAATAACTGACAAAATACAAAACACTTAAAATTTTAAGTTTTGGAAAAGCACATTAGTTGGGTATGTTAGATAATATCCTTAAAGATACTACTCTACAACCCCTTTTCCAATGTGAAACGGCTTGGAATTTGGGATAAAAAAGGTAAATTAGTGATCTTGCTAAATAGTAATACATATCGAAAATTTTAAACTCAAAAACTGGTAGAAAGATTAATATTGTATGTTTCCCACCCTTATTGAGATATAATTGACATATAGTATTGTGCAAGTTTAAGGTATAAAACATGCTGATTTAATGCAGGGGTTAAGGGGCACCAACCCTTACCTAGTCAAAACTCCACATATAACTTTTGACTCCCCAAGCCCAGATACTCCCTCAGTATCTGTGGAGATTGGTTCCAGGACCCTGTGTAGGTACCAAAATCCACGGATGCTCGAGTCTTACATAAAATGGCCTAGAACACATAAAACTGGCCCTCTGCATCAGCAGATCGAAAATACTGGTTTTGATCCAAGGTTGTTGAATCTGCAAAACCAGGGGATATGAAGCACTGATGGCGGATATTTACTGGGGAAAGAATGCGCATAAGTGGAGATGTACAGTTCAAACCCATGTTGTTCAAGGCTAATTGTATGTTGTGAAATGATTACCACAATAAAATTAGTTAACACATTCATTACCTCACATAATTACCTTTGTATGTGTGTGTGTGTGTGTGTGTGTGTGTGTGTGGTGAGGACACTTAAGATTTATTCTTAGCAACTTTCAAGTACATACTATGGTATTGTTGACTAGTCAGCATGCTGTACACGAGGTCCCAGAACTGACCTATAACTGGAAGTGTGTACCCTTTGACCAACATCTCGCCATCTCCCCCACGCCCCAGCAACTACCATTCTACTCTCTGTTTCTAGGAGTCCAGCTTTTGGAGAGTCCACATGAGTAAAATCATACAGTATTTGTCTTTGTCTGACTTACCTCGCTTAGCACAATGCCAAGGTCCATCCACGCTGGCATAAATGTTAGGATTTCTAAAGATCAACAATTTATATTACTTAATGATTTCAAAGTATAGAAACATAGTATCTGCCTTATCCACGGGGAATACATGCCAAGTCCCCCAGTGGATGCCTGAAACTATAGCTACATATACATAAACTATAGCTACATCTCTCTACATATACTATGTTTTATCCTATACATACATACCTATGATAGTTTAATTTATAAATTAGGCACAGTAAGAGATGAACAACAATAACTAATGATAAATGAGTTAGAACAACTGCACCAGTACACTGTAGTAAAAGTTATGGGAGTGTGGTGTCTCTCTCTCTCTCTAATAATTGACACAGCTACTACTAAGGGACTAATGGGTGGGGAGCACATACAACGTGGAAATGCTGGACAAAGGGATAATTCACATCCCGGGCAGGAAGGAGCAGGACGGCGCAAGATTTCATCATGCTACTCAAAAGAGCACACCATTTAAAACTTATGAATTGTTTATTTTTGAAACTGTCCATTTAATATTTTCAGACTGCAGTTGACCGTGGGTGACTGAAACAGAGGAAAGTAAAACCATGGATAAGGGTTTCCCTCTCTACCCAGGGAATGCAGCAGGAAACAGACCAAGGTGCTATCTTGGAGATGTGGAAATAAGGAATGAGGAATTCCAGTTTAAATATGGACTATGTATTAGACAGCATTATTTTCATAATGTTAAATTTTGGGGTGTAATAATGGTACTGTGGCTAGTTATGAGATTCTTAGGCTGCTGAAGTACTGACAGGTGAAACGTATCACTTTCAGAAATTTCAGAAAAAACACACAGAAAGAAAAAGAAAGCAAATGTTCAAAACGTTAACAACAGATCAATCTAGGTAAAGGGTATGTGGGGATTCATTATACATACTATTCTTTTACCTTTTCTGTAGGCCTAAATTTTTTTAAACAAAAAAGAGGAATGTACCCTTGTATATATTAAGACATGTACAAGAATGTTCTCCAGCAACATTGATAAGAGCCCAAAGTGGAAACAATCCAAATATACACCAGCAGTAAAATGAACAAGTAAATGGTAATAAATAAATGGACAAGTAAATTACGATGTGTTCATATAACAGAGTACTACACAGCAGTGAAAATAAACCAACTACTGTTAACACATCACATGGGTGAAACTCACAAATAATGTTAAGCAAATAACACTATGCACAAATAAGATGAACTAATATTTGTTGAATAAATATTTCAGAGAAGACTCAGATTAAGATCAGGGCTGTCATTTACCTTTATTTAGCAAAAGTTTTATTCATAGACAGTACAAATAAGATGACAATGAAAATGTATAAATTATTTAGGAGAAAAAATTCCCCTCAAGCACCCTTAAGTACATTTACAAAAACTACCCACATACTACTGATCTGCTCCACTAATTAGTCATAGTGCAATTTTTTTAAATATCCAGTTTGAATTAGAACTTGTACTTGATCGTTACAAACCCATACTACAAAGTCTTCTCTTCATCGAAAAGGGATTTCAAACTGTAATACAATTAAACAATTTTCGTTTTAAAATATAACCTAAATTCAGATGTATAACCAGAGATAAGTATTTAAAAGAGAGACAGAGACATAAAGGACTTACATTAACTCTGAAAGCCTGTACAGTGTTATCCAGAAGAAGGATGTTACAAATCACCTCTGTGTGCTGTCTGTCTCGGGCCAACTCGGAAGCTCGCACATTGTAGGTTCTGCCAGCAGGCAATCGGAAGCGTGAGGTCATTACTGTCCACACAAGGTCTAAGTTGAAAAAGAAAGTTCAATAAGTAAAAGAATAGCTCAAGATACAAAGTAGTTTAAACCACAAAATTTCACTATGTACTTTTTAAACTAACATTTAGGTAAAAAGCAGTTATAAATTTTGAAACAGCCAGATAAGAATTATAAGTACAAAAAAGATACTATATATATAATCATCTAAACAAAAATTATGAACTACCTGGAAGAGGAGCTCTATTTTTAACTGCTCCATTGAGAAAACAATACACAAATTGTTTAGGAAGTCATAGTCCAATTCAAAATATATAAATGTAAGAGTAGCCAAAGGGAGGAGGAGAATATGTTACCTCAGGAAGCTGGACATTACTCCTGATGCAAGTATTCAAAACGGTAAAGTGGCAACAGGAGGGAAGTTTATTTAAGCTTTTATTAAAGCTTAAGATTTGGGGGAAACACAGGAGTTTGCTGTTAACTGTAATTATACCCTTCATTTTAACTAAACTCAAATTCAAATTCGAATAGGATTGTTCTTCTTCTTAAGAAAACAAAAACAAAAACTTAAGGCTACAGATCTTTGCTCTCAATTTGCAACCTAGGAGGGAAAAATATATTGCCTATAAAGAACAAATATCACCAACATTTGATGTTAAAAGACAGCTGTAGCTTCAAAGTCTGAAAGAAAATTATCTGCAACATAGAATTATATATCCCCCAAACGAGAATTCATGTGGCAGAATAAATCTAGAGACATTTTCAGACATTCAAGGATTCAGTTTAAAATCCATAAAACTTCCCAATTATAGATAATTAGATAATGGAAACAAACTACACTAGAAACAAACACAAGTATATAGAAATTTTTAAATATAAATAAACAATAGACATTTAAATGAGCAAGCAAAAATAAAAAGAAACAGTTAAAATCAGTGGTATTCAGAAACTGCAGCTGACATCATGGACTGTTCATGTCAAAAGGATTAAAGCTTAAAGGGAAAGTCAACATCGCGTAAGCATACAAATTGTAGGAAAAGAGCTTTAGCATGTTGATAGAAAAAGATTAGCCAAGTAAGATTCACCAACTACCGGTAAAAGATAGTGATTGGTGCAACAAACAAGTGCTGGTGAGATTGTGGAGAAAAGGGAACTCTGGTGTTGGTGGGATTGCAGATTGGTGCAGCCACTGTGGAAATCAGTATGGAGGTATCTCAAAAAATTGAAAATGAAACTACCTTATGACCCAGCAATTCCACTCTTAGGTATCTATCCAGAGAAATCCAAAACACTAATTTGAAAAAAATATATGCACCCCTATGTTTATTGCAGCACTATTCACAATAGCCAAAACATGGAAACAACCGAAATGCCCATCGGTAGATGACTGGATTAAGAAACTGGTACATTTATACAGTGGAGTATTACGCAGCCATAAAGAAGAATGAAATCTTACCATTTGCAATGATATGGATGGACCTAGAGAACATTATGTTAAGTGAAATAAGTCAGATGGAGAAAGACAAATACCATATGATCTCACTTATATGTGGAATCTAAAGACCTGAATAAATGAGCAAACTAAACAGACCTAGTCTCAGAGATAGAGGAAAAACTGATGGTTGCTAGAAGAGAGAGGGATGGGGATGAGGGAGAAGGTGAGGGGCTTAGAAAGCACAAATTGGTAACCACAAAACTGCCACCAGAATACGAAAGACTGTTTGGGGAATGTAATCAATAATGTTGTAAAGATTTTGTAGGGTGTCAGATGGGCACTTGTCTTATTAGGGAGACCACTTCATGACCACTGCGCTGTACACCTGAACCTGAAGCTGAATAATACTGAATGTCAACTATAATAGTCACAGGATGTGGAGTACAGCATAGGGAACAGTCAATGGAATTGTAACAGCTTTATACGATGTCAGAGGGGTAGGAGACTGGGGAAAGGGGCGTTATCACTTTGTAAGGGGTGAAAATGCCTGAATAGTACATTGTTTTGTACACCAGAAACTAATGAAAAAAAGAAATCATAATTATGTGAGGTGATGTATGTGTTAACTAACCTTATAATGATAGTCATTTTGCATTATATACATGTATCAAATCTCTACATTGTACACCTTAAACTTACACAATGTTATATGCCAATTATATCTCAATAAAGTTGAGGGAAAGATTTAAAAAAAAAAGATAGTGATTGGTCGTTTCTAGTTTCATATGTAAGGAGATTGGAAGTTCCCACTCCATCCTAACAAGTAAAAAGCAGAACGAACTGGAAAATCAGCAACTCTTCTTTGGTCTGTAAGAAAGAGGACAAACCACTGTCCCCAAGACTGGAGAGACAAGCAATTATGAAGAGTCATGACCCACAGGACACCACCACCAGAGCCAGTGCATGAGTAGGAAAACCTGAACTACAACTGATGAATTGCTGGAGGCTCAACGTAGACAATTCTGAGAGTTAAAAACTCTAGGGGGGCCCAGTCACAAGAGGGCTCCCACAATATTGTGAGATTTACTTCCAGGAGCACAACCAGATTCCCACAGGAAACACCAGAGAAAAACACACTGGGCTTCCCACAGTTGAGTGAGGTGGAACGACCGTGGCGAAACCCACCAGGGCTCTCTGCTCTTAACAAGGTCGGCCCTCGGTCAGCAGAGCCCAACCGCCCTGGCGCAAGGAAAATACCCCACTCCAGCTGAATCTAGCCTTCCAGTGGGGAAGGGAAGCACCCAACTGCAGCCCCCAGCCACCCTGTCCCGCCTAAGGGAAGAGAAAAACCCTGAGAAACACTGTGCAGTGCACAGCCCAGAGGCCCAGTCTCACTAAAACACTGACAGCTAATCACAGGATAAAGGCCCCCCCACCCCACATCACTAAGGCCGAGTTACAGCAGTCCCGTTAGCCGGACATCATGTCTGCATACCAAGAAAGATTTACAAGGCATACCAAGAGACTAAAAACACACTGTGAAGAGAGAGCAAGCATCGGAACCAGACAGGGAAGGGATGTTGGAATCATCAGACAGGGAATTTAAAACAACTATGACCAATACGCTAAGGGCTCTAACAGATAAGGTAGACAGTATGTGAGGCCAGGTAGGCAATGTAAGCACAGAGATGGAAATCCCAAGAACGAACCAAAAAGAAACGCTACAGGTAAAAATCAAGGTAACAGATATAAAGAATGTCTTTTATGGGCTTATTAGTACTCGAGACACAGCAGAGAAAGGATCTCTGAGCTACAGAATAGATCGATAGAATCCACAAAAAATGAAAAGTAAAGAGAACAAGACAAAAAACAAAACAAAAACCAGAACAGAATGTCCAAAAACTGTGGGACAACTACAAAAGGTATATGGGACATACATGTAATGGGAATACCAGAAGAGAGAAAAGAACAGAAAAAATATCTGAAACAATGACTGAGAACTTCCCCATATTAATGTCAAACATCAAACCACAGATCCTGGAAGCTCAGAGAACACCAAGAAGGAAAGACGCCAAAAACAATGCAGAACACACCCAAACAACAAAAAACACAAACAAATAAACAAAAAATACATCTAGGCCTATCATTTTAAAACTACAGAAAATCAAAGATAAAGAAAAAATCCCAAAAGAAGCCAGGCAAAAAGCACTTTACCTATAGAGGAACAAATGTAAGAATTACGTCTGACTTCTTAACCACACAACAAAAAGAGAGTGAAGTGTAATATTCAAAATGCTGAGGAAAAACCAACTTAGAATTCTGTATCCTGCAAAACTATCTTTCAAAAGAGAGAGAAATAAAGACTTTCTCAGATGAGAGAACCTGAGAGAGAGAAAGAGAGAGAGAGAGAATTTGTTGCCAGCGGACTTGCCCTGCAAGGTAGGTTAAAAGTTCTTCAGAGAAGGAAAAAAAATATAGGTCAAAACTCACATCTACATAAAATAAGGAAGAGCAGCTAAGAAAGAATAAGTGAAAATAAATTTAAAACTTTTTAATATTCTAAATTGATCGATCACTTACAATACCCTGAACTTGAGTGTAGGAAGGACTTAAGGTATTTGATGGGCTTTTCCCTCCATGACTAGGTGAAGGCTGAAAGGGATTTGCAAATGTGATTCAAGTGCCCAGTCAGCTGAGTTAATCCAGAGATTCCATTGGTGGGCCTGACTTAATCAGGGGAAAGCCCTTAAAAGAAAGACTTCTCCCTGAAGTCAGGGAAACCCTGCTGCTGCCTGTGAGAGGGTCTGTGGCAGGGCCTCTAGGAACCGCCAGCCAGGAACTGAGGACCTCGGCCCTGCAGGTGATTATAGTTGTTAACAATTACACGAATTGGGAAGAGGACCCAAAGCGCTCCCAGTCCAGTCAGCACGCAGATTGTAAATTTGTGAGATCCAACCAAGCTGTGCCCATACTCCTGACCCACAGATAGAAGAAGAAAATAAAGGTGTGTTGTTTTAATCTGCTACATCGGTGGTAATTCATTACACAACAGAAAACCAAGGCATCTTGGGTAGTGGTGCTACTCAACCCATAAGCATTCACAGGAGAAAGAAAGAAAACACAAGGAATGAAGCTTTATTCATAGCGAGCTCCATGCACATTCCATTCCTGCCTGTGATGGACGCATACTTTCCTTCTCCCCAACCCTGCCTTCCCTTCACCAGGGTAAGTGGTCTGGCCAAAAAAAGTGACCAAAGAGATAAAGAAATACAGTAGTAAGAGCAGAATCAACAACTTCGTCTTAACAGAAGGGGAGCTACCTAAAAAGGAAAATTGGTCAATGTTACAAAAGTATCCCCAGTCAAAGCACCGTACAGGAATGACAAGATCAAAAGATATCAGTGTATTTTGCCAATACTAGTCTTTTGCATTTACTAACACACTTACTTTTCAAATTCGCACTTAAAGACTTCCAAGTAAAAGCACAAGTGAGTTGTCTAATCCACTCTTGAGATTTCCCCCAAAATTAACATATTTTTAGTTAGCAAGATACCAAATACATTCATCCTGCTTGCCACATTTACTTTCAATTCATAAAGCAAAAATTCTGTTTGATTTCAGGAGAATTTTGCTACTTGAAAATTCTAACTTTGTGAGAGAATATACTAAATCTTCATGTTTTAGAAAGGCACGAGTCAAATAAAATTCTTCATCACATCTTTCTTTTTTCATCTGAAAGGTGTTTCAGTAACACACACACACACACACACACACACACACACACACACACAATTACTGTCCAGGGAAGAGAACCCATCTTTTTTAAAGAAAGAACATGAATTGTGATCTATAAAAATGTTCATTATTTTAAAGATACTCAATGTAGTAATAAAATCTTAAATATTCAAAAGTTCTAAAATGATGATAAAAAAATTTTATGTCTATAGGTATTAAAAATGTATACATATCATGTTAAATAAAGGGAGTTGAACATAAATGGTGATATTCAAACTATAAAAATTATGGACAAATACAGTAAGAGACAGAAGAAGCACTTGGGCAAATTCACAGTGCCTGGTGAATAAAATTTTGGGATAAAATTGTTTCATATTTAGAATTCTATTAATGTTAATACAATGTTTTCTGTTTAGTAAAAATAAGCACATTCTTTCTGACTTTCTTTTAACTTCAAAGGTCAAAATGGCAAACACTCAGTTTATTTTTCAATTACCATAAATACAGATTAAAAAGTTTAGGCTGTCAGAAAAAGAGACAAGCGACATGACTACAGCAATACCAAGAAAGTCCAAGAAAGACAGAATGAGTGGGAGAGAATGAAAGCAGGGGACAGGTAGATACTCCTTGACCAGATACAAGACGTGTGAAAAACAAAGTTAACATCATACTTAATGTTTTTAAAATCTTAACGCTTTCCACCTAATATCAGTAACAAAACAAGGATATCCATCTGCTCTCATCCCTTCTATTCAGAGCTGAACTGGAGGTGAGAACCAGGGCAATTAGGCAAGAAAAAGAAATACAAGTCATTGAGATTAGGCAGGAAGAAGGAAAACTATCAATATTTACAGATGACATACTATCTACATAGAGAATCTGAGGGAACCCAGGGAAAAAAAATAACTATACTAGAACTAATAAGTGAGTTTAGCAAGGCAAGAAAGAACAATATGTAAAAATTAATTGTATTTATATAAACTAGCAACAATCAGGAATAATTTAAAAATAACAATTTATAATGGTATTAAACTGAAAACTTAACACTGCTTAGAGAAATTAAAGGAGAAAAATAAATGAGTAGATATAATGTGTTTATAGGTTGGATGATCTCAAGATTCAGTGCAATCTTAAGAAAAATCATAGCAGGCTTTCTTGTAGAAATTGACAAACTGATTCTAAAGTTCATGTGAAAATGAGAAAGACTTGAATAGAAAATAGTTTAAAACAACTTTGAGAAAGAAAAAGTAAAAGAAAGTAAAAGAAAGACTAAACCTACTGATTTCAAGACTTATTATAAAGGTACAGAAACCAAGACATTGTTATATTGGCATCAAGATAGAGCAATGGAACAAAATAGAGTCCAGAATGAGACCTACACATATATGGAGAACTAAATTTTGACAAAGATATAAAGGCAACTCAGTAGAGAAAGGGCAGTCATTTCAACAGATTGCCTAAAACAACTGGATAACCCTATGCAAAAAAATATGAACTTCAATCCTTATTTGCACCATATGCAAAAATTAACTCAAAATGGATCACAGACCCTGCACTGTCCTCTACAGCAGCCACGCCTCATAGGAGGACAACTGAACACTTGAAATGTGACTCATACGACTAATGAATTTTTAAATTAAATTTATTGGGGTGGCATTGGTTAATAACATTATAAAAGTTTCAAGTGTAAAATTGTATAATACATCATCTGTATATTGCATTGTGTGTTCACCACACAAGTCTAGTCTCCCTCTGTCGTCATATATTTGTCTCCCTTTACCCTCTTCACCTTCCTCCCACCCTTCTTTGCCTTTGATCACCACTATACTGTTATTTGTGTCTACGAGTTTGTTTCTAACAAAATTTTTGAATCGAATTAAATCTAAATGGCCACATTTGGAGAGGGGTTGACCTACTGAGCAGTGTAGGACTACGTGACCTCTAGATTCCCTTCTAGTTCTAAAATTCAATCATTTCTAATTTCCAGCATTAAAAAAAAAAACCTCCCTTCTCCCTAAAATGGAACAAATGAACTATAAAACAAATATATGACACAACCACACAGAAAATAAAAATGATCCTAGCAAATATTGAACACAGCATTCCTGACTAGGGATGACAAACTTTTTCTGTTAAGGAACCAAACAGCTAATATTTTAGGTGTTACAGGCCATACAGTCTGTCACGACTACCCAATTCTACCTTTGTAGCATGAAAGCAGCTATAAACAATATGTAAATGAACGAGCATGGCTGTGTTTCAATAAAATTACAGATACTGAAGTTCAAATTTCATATAATTTTCATAATTCCATGTTATAAAATGTTATTTTTCAAACATTAAAATGTAAAAGTCAGTCTTAGTTCATGGGCCATATAAAAACAGGTGGCAGGTCAGATTTGACTACAGGACCAGTGAGCTGACACCTGCTCATGACTATATAACCATAGCAGGATTTAGTCTGAGGATAAATCCAAAGAAATATTAAAAAACCCAAAAAACCTGAAATCTTACTTAGTAGTTTGTTGTCAGTGGTGGTCTTGATGCAACATTCTGAAACTATGTTGCGTGTATTATTTCACTGAACAACTGAATAAATGCATTGATGCTGTTGGGAACCAGGGGTCTCACCATAGGAGATAGGAGGTGACATAATGGGATGGGGGAAGGTTGTCATGTTGCATTGGAATTGGAATTAGAGATATTGAAATAATCTGTTTTTAAAAAAATGTATTTGCTATCTCTGTCCACTAGTAGGCCCTAGAAGCAAAAAGACTCCAACAGCCCTGAACATACCTAATGCCCTACATACTATTCCACACTAAAAAGAATCAGGACTCCCTGAGAGAAATGGCTGATTCCAGATCTGGGGCAAGGAAATTACAAGGTCAGGCTAAATATCTTGAGCCAGTAAGTAAAGAAGTCCTCAAAATCTGATGGGAACAGGTCAAAGAACACGAGCAGCAGTTTAAAAGGGCTCCCACCAGCCAAATGAGACAATTTAAGTTTCAAAATAAGTAATAACAACAATATATACTACTCTGAATAAAAAAGAAGCCATGGGTCTAACATGATACTAATTTTCAGTGAGGGAGAGGAATAACTCTTCTTTGTAGAATGCCAAATGATAAATGCAGAAGGAATAACAAATAGAAAACTACTACTTTACAACTACCATAACTGATTCAGGCAAGAATTATCAATGAATGCTAAAATCACTGGGGAATAGTTTGTAGGGGAACAAGATACACATGTAATCTGAAAATATTACCCCACAAATTACTTATTAATTATAAAGAGAATAGGTACCTTTACAATGGAGAAATCTGTCAAATTCTACCTTAACCAATGATTGTATTTGGCATCACAAAACTAATGTCATAAGCACCACAATGTTATACACTGAGAACACAAAACCTATGTAATGTTCCTGCCAAAAATGTTTAACCTGAATCTAATTATGAAAAAAATGAAATTAAAATAACCAGACAAATCCAAATTGAGGGACATTCTACAAAACAACTGGCCTGGGTCTTTCAAAACTGTGAGGAGGATGAGAAAGAAGTGGGGAGAAGGAGATGCAGAAAAAGGCTTAGGGAAGTGATGTAGATTAGAGACGTTAACACCCAAATGCAATGTGTAGTCCCTTATCCAATCATGGATCAGGAAAGGAAAGCATAAAGGACTTGACTGGACACTTGGAGAACTGTGAATGTGGACTGTATACATCAGAATGAAGTACTGTGTCATGTTCCATTTCTTGAGCGTGATCATGATCGCCAGGTTACATAGGACAATGTGTTTAATTCCTAGAAGATGCATGTTTACATATAGAGGCATTTAGGAGTAAAGTACTATGATCACGTCTGCAATCTTCAAATAGCTCAGAAATTTTAAAAGTATACACACACATAGAGATAAAGCAAAACAGCAAAATGTTAGCAATTAGTGAATCTATATGAAAGGTACTTGGGTGTTCAATATACTATTCTTGCTGCCTTACCATAGGTTTGAAATTTTTCAAAATAAAATGTGGTGAGTGAAGAGTAAGAAAAAATATTCCTTTCAAATTTTGCTTTTACACTTAACAAAAGCAGATACATTAAAACCTGTATTATCCAAAATTATAAAGCAATTAACCACTCCCACCAAAAAGTTTTCTGGACAGTTACAATCCTTCACACTTATTTTAAATGGAATGTTCTCCAATGAACCATTCTCTGCTATAATGTTTATGACACAATGCTTTGGATGTAACTATAAACTAAAATGCTGGTAGTGTAAGATATTGGACGGAATAATTTAGCTGGTTGCTGTAACACGACACAGTATTCAATGAAGGCTCCCTCAACCCTTCCAAACTGAACTTAGCAATATAAAACTGAATGGGCCAGATTTTCTTCGGGCAGTGCTATGAAAACTATGACCATAGAGGCGGCCAGTGAGCTCAGTTGGTTAGAGCACGCGCTCGTAACAACAAGGTTCCCAGTTCTATTCCCACATGGGCCAGTGAGCTGTGCCCTCCACAGCTAGACTGAAGACAACGAGCTACCAGTGGGCGACCAGATGGCTCAGCTGGTTAGAGCGTGTGTGTGCGCGCATGCGTGCGTGTGTGTGTGTGCTTAACAATTCCTGCATGAGATGGTGAGTTGAGCCTCCTGCAACTAAGATTGCGACTAGACTTGGAGCTGAGCTGCGCCCTCCATAAAGGACAAAGACTTGACTTGGAGTGATGAGTCCTGGAAAAAACGCACTGTTACCCAATAAAAAAATTTAAAAAACAACAACTATGTGCCACAAAACTGATATCCTGTAGAAGAAAAAAATATCCAACGTAGCAATAGTTTTGCTCTAGGGCCGGCCCGGTGGCTCAGGCGGTTAGAGCTCCGTGCTCCTAACTCCGAAGGCTGCGGGTTGGATTCCCACATGGGCCAGTGGGCTCTCAACCACAAGGCTGCCAGTTCGATTCCTCGAGTCCCGCAAGGGATGGTGGGCAGCGCCCCCTGCAACTAGCAATGGCAACTAGACCTGGAGCTGAGCTGCGCTCTCCACAACTAAGATTGAAAGGACAACAACTTGACTTGGAAAAAAGTCCTGGAACTTCACACTGTTCCCCAATAAAGTCCTGTTCCCCTTCCCCAATAAAATCTTTAAAAAAAAATAGTTTTGCTCTAAAATTTCTCTATATATTTAATATGCCAAATATATTTATATGGTAGTTATTATGAGTAACTTACACAAGAAGCTTCTTATTTAAGAAACGGTATATGCTACGACAAAAAAGTATCCTAGATAATCATGTGCAAATCAATTAATTGAGACATGAATGCATAGTACCGGGCCTGCACCTTGATTCACTGATGTATAGGCAGCATTTTCCAAATGTCTTTGTACGTCCTCCAATTAACTGTTACTGACCTGTTAAGAACACTGAATTTTAATGTCACAATGAATTTGATCTTCATTGTCAACTACATATTTAAACACAGGAATCTAATTTGAACCACGTCTTGCATCAAATTTATTTACCTGAGGCTTCCCGTTCTTTGCTAATCTTTTACATCTCATTATATTCTATTTATACATTATATTACTTACATTAATATACATTGTATTATAATGTATATTATTACATATTACAATGTATAATATACATTATATTAAGTACAGAGTGTGTGTGTGTATGTGTGAGAGAGAGAAATAGAGAGAGAGAGACACAGACACCTAAGTGCCCTAACCCTGTTATTCATGTAAGCATCAACAGCTTCTCATGGCAAGAGACAGTGCTAGATGCTCGAGATATAAATATGTTTACATCTAGATCTCTGCCCTCAAGGAGCTGAGTCTAGTTGTGAAAAGAGACTAAGTAGTTCAGTGAAATAATATACTCAAAAGATAGGAACAAACTGTTTTAGTGAGTCAAGGAACTACCGTCTCTTCTGTCTGTAGCTCATTACTAAACACAGGACACCACGTCAGCTGCCACCAGCGCTTTCCCTCTGTCCCTCCCCACTTTCTAACTTTCTGTTCTTTGTCTTCCTCCATAGGAGATTCCAACAATAAAGTCGATCTTTCACAAGTGCCACCAGCCAATGAAAATATTCTTTTCTTCCCTTGTTGAAAGAGGGCCATCAGTGTAGTAAACAGTCTGTATGGTTTTGGTGCTCCTTTCTTCTTCAGCAAAAATCATTTTCTTATTAGTTAGGGAATTCGTATAGAGCGTTTTTTTACATTAAAAAAAAAAAGACCGCTGGTCTCTAGAGTTTTTGTTCCTTTAGAAAGCAAGTCTCATACACGGTCTCACAATGAAGTGCGCGAACTTGCCACGGTGAGCTTACACTGGCAGCTCTGTACACAGCTGGGTGAGGTTCCTACCTGTGGTCTATCAGTGTCTCACAGCTGTGTTCGCGGTGACGGGTCGCGGTGTCTTGCTGAGTGGCGTTCATTATTGTTGCGTGTTTTTTTGTGCTGTCGCGAGAATATTTGAGCTTAAATTAGAGCAACGAACAAACAATAAATTTCTTGTTAAACTTGGCAAGAGTGGAAGTGAAATCGGGGATATATTAGTCCCAGTTTATGGGGCTAATGCCATGAAGAAAACGGCAGTGTACAAATGGATTAAACGTTTTTCTGAGGGGAGAGAACGCATCACTGATGAAGAGAGGTCACGGCGGCCAGTAAGGAGCAGGACTGACGAAATCATTGCAAAAATTAGTCGAACTGTGCGCAGTATCTTCGGCTGACTGTGAGAAGCACAGCAGATCAAGCAAACATCAATAGAGAAACAGAAAAATCTTAACTGAAAATCTTGGCATGAGAAAGGTGTGTCCAAAACTGGTCCTGAAGGAGCTCACTGATGAACAAAAGCAAAGAAGAGTCGAAGTTTGCCAGGACCTTTTAGAGAGGCAAGACAATGTTTTGGGCTGTGTTACCACTGGTGATGAAACCTGGGTGTACTGATATGACACTGAAACAAAGCATCAAAGTGCATAGTGGAAATCAGCCAATTCTCCATGACCAAAAACGTTCCATCAGTCCAAACCAAGAGTCAAAACGATGATGCTAACTTTTTTTAGATATCAGAGGGATTATTCATTATGAATTTGTACCAACTGGACAGTTAACCAAGTTTACTATTTAGGTGTGCTGAAAAGGCTGCGTGAAAAAGTTAGACGACCTGAACTTTTTGCCAACAATTCATGGCTCTTGCATCACGACAATGCACTAGGTCACACAGCACTGTCTGTGAGGGAGTTTTTAGCCAGTAAACAAATAACTGTATTGGAACACCCTCCCTACTCACCTGATCTGGCCCCCAATGACTTCTTTCTTTACCGGAAGATAAAGGAAATATTGAAAGGAAGATATTTTGATGACATTCAGGACATCAAGGGTAATACGACGACAGCTCTTATGGTCATTCCAGAAAGTTTCAAAATTGCTTTGAAGGGTGGACTAGGTGCTGGCGTCAGTGCATAGCTTCCCAAGAGGAGAACTTTGAAAATGACTGTAGTGATATTCAGCAATGAGGTGTGTAGCACTGTTTCTAGGATGAGTTTGCGAACTTAATTGGCAGACCTCGTATAAGCAGTTTTCTTTGTAATTGAACACAAACAACAGATTTTATAGTACCTAAATGTTTAATGAAATGCTTCAATCTGTAGGCTGAGACTCGCTATGAAATCAACTTAGTAGGTCAAAAGCAACATTTTTTAAACAAAACACAATAAAATAAAAACTATCAAGAGCATGATGTAAAAAGTACCTTTTAATGTAGGGTAAAATCTCCACAGTGGGAAAGTCACTGACTTTGTATCTGCTCATACATAATACCATCCAATCCTATCACCTCATATATGTTTTCATGAGTCCTTACGTCTGTTGAAAAGAACTGAGTATGAATCTTTCACAATAAAGTTAGATTAAAAGAGAAGGGGCTCTGCAAAGGGGCCAAAAGTATAATACAAATTATTAGTATACATGGGAGGTGATGCCACTTAATAGTTAAGACTATCAGCTCAGGAACCAGACTGTTTTAAGGTTTTAAGGTTCAATCCTTACTACCTTTATGACTTGAATCGTTACTAAACCACTCTGTGCCTCAGTTTCCTCATGTATAAAATGAATTGCTATGAGGATTAAGTGAGATAATATATAAGAATCCTTAGCACAGTGACTGACACTCAAAAGTAACTAATAAGTGTTAGCCGCCATCATCATCATCGTCATTGAGCACCAGCTCTCTAAATATTCAAAATTGACTTTAGGAAAAATTTGGAACTACATATTATGTTTTTATTAAAATATTCTAGTTACAACAGAATTACAACAGAGTATTGATTGTTAAAAGCCTCAGAAATCTGAGAATGTCCAAGAAATACCATCAATCCAGTTGGGTGGAAAAAAATTCATCAGGGGAACAGCAACAATTAAAGGTGGAAAGGTGTCTGGAACAGAACTGTGGGGGAGTTCGCACTAATGTGGGCACAGAGCGGGGCAGCAGCCATGGTCCACAGGCTGCACCTGCTCACGGTCGTTTAGGGCTGCGAGTTAGGAATGGTTTTTACAGATGAACATCCACAGCTGACCCGATGAGAGGAAACACTTAAATGCTACTTAAAAACAAACAAAAAAATTCCATTCTTCCTATTAGTATTTCAAAACAACAAATTATATTCAATTATTCTTATTGTATTTTTATTTCATCAATAAAAATGTGTAAAAAAATTAAGCCTCAATTCAAGGGTCTGTGCTACACAATGAGAAAAGTTCCTCTTTACTTCTCCCTACCCCTTCCCTTGTTCAGCGTATGTGCTGAATGTCTCATAATGTGCCAGACAGAAGCGACATGAATATATCCACAAACAAAACAAGGTAAAACCCCCTGCCCTTACGGATCTTCCAGCCTAATACAGAAAGAAAAAATATATATACAGTACGTTATAAGGCGGTAAGCAGGGAATATGGGAACAAGAAAGAAATTTTAAATAAGAGTATTCAGGAAAAGCATGACTGAGAAATTCATTTTTGAGATCTGAAAGGAGGTGAGAAAGTGAGGCATGCAGACACTCTGCCTGGAACGCTTGGAAGAAAGGTGCACAGGGAGAGAGAAGCACAAGCACAAGGACCTCAAGTGGGCGCGTACCTGGACTGTTCCAAGAACAGCAAAGAGGCCAGTGCGCCTTGAGAAAGGTGAACCAGGAGAGGGGTCAGAGACGAGTTCGGAGAGGGAGCAGGAGCCACAAATCACGCAGGCCTCACTGGCCATGGGAGAAACTGCAGCCTTCACTCTAAGTGAGACAGGAAGCCAGTTAAGGGCCTTGGAGCAGAGGGGCACATTCATTTCCCTTACACTAGAAGTCTTCAACTTGCAGCATTTCCTACTGATACGCTAAATACACAAAGCTTAGACTATGTCACCAGGACGCCACTGTGCCAGCAGAAAACCAGTTAATATCTACAATATTATAAATTGGTTAAAAAAAATAAGACCCTAGGAGATAAACAAAAAATTTGAAATATGTATGCAACAAGAAATGAAATTAGTAAATAAACATGAAAACATTATCACTAAAAAGAAAGTCAAAATAAAACAAAGTACCATTTATCACCCATTGCTAGGGAAACTTGTGCTAGGGAAAACTGATTCAGGTCAACAATCCTGTATCTGAAACCTTTGGTTTCAAAACACTTTCAGAAGTGTTATGAATATCAGAATATTTGGATTATGGAGAGGTGATATGGTACAAACACCTTATATTACCTTACATTCTTGGTTGGGTCTAGGGGTAACACCCTGTGTAAACCATACTGCTAATTTAACATTTCTTTACAGAGCTTTAAGAATATGCACTATAAGTGGAATAAATAAAAGATTAAACAACCTCCCATAGGTTTAAGTCAAGTTTTCCAGTTACAGAAACTTTTGTTTTTCAGGGCCTTGGGGATCTCAGAATTGCATATAAGGAATTATTGACTTACACAATTCTTCTGTAAACAATTAAGCTAACACAGATCAGAAACCATAAAATAGCCAGAAGCAAAATGGATCGCAATATCACGATCGCCTGGGCAAATTTTCCCAAATCACAAAATCCTTCCCAACGAAGATTCCCCATTTCCCTAGTAGATTCTGCATTAAGCCACTGCAAATGATCCCAGTACATACTGGGCTGGAAAAGGTACAATAAGTTTGAAATGAAAATACACCAAGTATAGAGATTTTTTAAAATTCCTATGTAAATAAAACAATTTGCAGATTCTTGGAGTTTGTAAAAATATTTTACTTCCATGAGATAAGAACTATCTTAAAAAGAAATGAGCAAAAAGAACATCAACATTACTTTAAAAACGGGTATTTCCCAAATCATTTTAATCTCCGTGGAAAATTCATTCATTTTATTCACTCAAAGTAGAGTCAATATTAACCAGCACATATTATGTGCAAGGCACCGTGTATACCAGGAAATACCAGGAGTGAGGCTTGGAGAGGTAGACAGGGGCTGACCACGTGTTTGGATTTTTATCTTACACATAGATGGAGAGGCAATAAAAAAATTGAGCCAGGGTGTAATGTGATCAGATGTGCAAGTCAGATCACTCTAGCTACAATGTAGAAGATTTAAAAGGGTAAGACCAATGGCAGAATGCACTTTAGGAGACAATGGTAAAAGTCCAGATATGATGAGCTTTGTTTAAAATCATCCCCCCAAATTTCAGAAGTTTTGCCTAAGCTTCATATTGCCAAACTAAAGCTCCAGTGGTGATAGAGGGGAAGGGAGACCTCAACAGCGATGATGAGACGGAATCTCTCAGTAGCAATGCTGAGGGGGAATCTCAGCCGGCAGGTAGAAAGTAGCTGCATGGCTTACTGCTTAGCAGGCGACAGGCAGTGATCCAGGCAAGCGGGGCCTTATTGTAGCGGCCAGATAAGCAGGTGGCATCCCAGCAATCAGGAAAAACACAATAGGGAAACACGTCTAATTTTATGGTTCCTGGTAAAAGGCTTATAGCAGACAGCAGAAAGCTCCAGCTATAAGACTGGAGTTCAGGAATTCAAAAATAGGAGACAGAAAATAGGACAGCAGCAGAAAAGATACAGATTATGGACTCCAATTAACCTACTTTCAAAAACAAAATCTGCCATTTCCTAACTGAAAGTTGGGACAACTCAGCTTTTTAAGCCACAACTTCTTCATCTATAAAAAGGGAACAACAGTACCCACTCCAAAGAGTTGCTGGGAGAATTAAATGAGATATCATACTTTAAAATATCCAGTACAGTTCAACAAATATTAGTTTTATCCCTTTATCTTCTTCCACTTTCCATCTAAGCTACTGAAATAAGGAAGTATTTTGCTTGGCCACAAAGTCTGAAAGGCTTATCCAAATAGGCATGAGAGGATGTTAGGTGAAGAAGGTAAGGCAGGTCATTAATGCAAAATGCCTCCCGAGAGCGCTAATTCATACAGAACTGGAAGTAAATGAGTCAGGCTAAAAGAGCCTAAAAAACTGGAGTAAAAGTTTAAATAAGTAGAATTAGTTAGGCTAATAGTATATCCACACAACAGAATATGTCACTATATTTAAAAAAGAAAAAAGGGGAGAGCTCTCTGTATACTGAAGTCAAAGATCTCCAAGGAGTATTCTAAATGATTATACTCATAAACCTTATACATAAATGGTAGAGGGGAAAACAGTAATCCAAATTTGTATTTTGTTTCTATTTGCATAAATACTGGCAAAATATACAAAGAAATAGAAGTGGTTACCTATAGAGAGAAGGGAAGGGAGGTATAGACAAAGTAGTATTGAAATTTCTCAATATATACCTTTGTATGTTATTTTGAAACTTAGGAACTAAGTAGCCATATTACCAATTAAAAAAGGAAATAAAATTTAAATAAATTTTTAAAATACTTAAGAAGCCTGAGTGTTCTGATAATACATTGCACTACACTTATTTTGTATGCCTTACTTATATACTAACACATAGTTAACTATGACTTGTCTGTAAACATTTCTATCTGCATAATAGATTGTAAGTTCCTCCAAAGAAAGAACTATAATCTCCTTGAGGATAAAGATCATGTCTTATTCATTCTGTAACCTCACTGTAAATCACAGTGCCTGGCGCCTAGCTAGTGCTCAAAGAATACATTGAATTGACTCTGGATTGTCCAAATGCTTTCCATCTGAAGTCACCTCCAATTCTGGATATATTTTTTCATTGTATTGCTGAGGACTTGTCAATATATATAAAAATACACTTAAAATTCAAGCTTTTATAAGAATGAGACAAGCTCTTAATTAACAACTGTTTAACAAAAAGGCAAGATATAAATTTAAGTAATAATAAAATAAGATTAACAATGACCCTGGATTACTCCAAAGACTCACCATAAGATGGCAAGCATCTGAAATGGGTCGAGGAGCTAGCCCATTTACCTTCCAAAGTTCATTCACAGCATTTCTTTGATAGTAAGTATTGCTGTATAGTTCCACTTATCCGTCTTTCAAATAACTACTACTATAGTTTCTTTCTCTTAATCCCCCAAAATGCTAAGGTGTATGCAACCTTTAAAAAAACAACAAAGGATGTTTTTCTTGATTCTGTCCTGCTGTTGCTCTATGACCCAAGAGATCTTCCTTCTTCCTTTATGACCAAATTTCTTAACAGTTGTCCAGTCTATTTCTTGTATGTCTAGTTTCCTCAATTTAGTTTTTCACGCCCCTCTACTGTAACTCTTCTGCTAAGATGATGAACCTGAAACTGTAGTATAACTCAGAATAACAGTAGCAGCATTTCAGCAGATTTCCTATGCAACCTCCCCATTCCTCAGCCACCCTTTCAGGAATCTGTAAGGTCTGAGGTGAAACCTGGGGAATTGATTATTCTAATCAACATCTCATTTGATTCTGATACAGGTAGCCTGCCTGAACACACTAGCTGAGGTCATTTATAACTTTCCCATAGCTAAATTCACAGCACTTTTGTTCTCTCTCTCAGCAGCATTGGACACCTTCCTGAAACTCCTTCCTTCATCACCTCCTACCACACAACTGGATTCTCCTCTCTCAGCACCTTTCACTCTTCTTAGCTGGCTTCTTTTCTGGGAGCCATTAACAATTAAACAACGGTGAGGGGCTGTGTCAGTGATCCTCTTCCTAACTTGGCACACACTTCACAAGCGTTAAGAGTCCCACCCATTGCTTCAACTACTACTTATAACCCTAAATCCTGCCACTTTGAATTCCAAACTAGTTTCAGGTAGTCAGAGGCCGTGCAGTATAGGAGTGGGGAAAACATGCTTCAGGATCATGCAAATCTGAATTCAAAATATTTGCTCTGCTATTTACGTGGTAACATGCCCAAAGTCACACACCTTTCTGAATTTCAGCTTTGTTTTCGTTTAAAACTGGAGATAACATGTTTCTGACAAATTTTGTTTGGATTAAATGAGGGAAATAAAAAGATTAAGTGAGAAGTTCCATTCCCTTCCAGGCATGGTTTTGACACCCTGTGCCATGGGTCTCAGAGGTGGCATGCAAGAGACAACTAACCTGGGTTAGGAAATTGGCACATACAAGGGAATAGAGCAAATAAGCAAATATAAGGAAATATACTGAGGATAATAAGAGCCAATTTCTCACTGCGGGAGAAGGGATTTATAAATACAGAAAGGGGGAAGACTAAAAAGAATCCTGAGGTGTTGGATTGGAATGGGACATATTAATGTGAACTTTAAAATAAAATAATACACCCAGACACACACACGCACACAGGAAGAGATTCAGATGTGTACATACATTTCCTAGCTCTGTCCACCTGGAAGTGATGATGCACCAGCAGAAATGAGTACATCAAGCACCCAAATCTTTGTTTCTAAATACCATCTCCACCAAGACAAAACAAAAAAAGAAAAAAAATCAGGATTCCTTGGAAAAATGTATGATTCCAGAAGTAGGACAGGAAAAGTACAAAATAAGTCTGCAACGCCTTGTTGTGCTAGAAAGTGGGGAATACGCGAGAGGGTCAGGACCTGTCAGGAAGACAGAAGAGCCGTGTCCAAGTGGTTCCCACTAGCCAAACCTAGGGCACTCTAAGCATCAAAATAAAATTAAAAATGCTAATAACTAATAAAATCCTCTGAATAGGAACAGAAATCCATGAGTATATATTGATATAAATAAATAAATGACTAAATAGGTGCTTGGAAAAGCAGCTAATAAATACAGATGGCGACCTTCCTAGGAGTGGGTGATTCAGGCAGGAGTCATCAGTGGATCCCAAGGCTGGTGACCGATGTTTGATGAGGAACAGGATAGGGGCACAGTCTTGGAGAGCCTCCCACAAAAGAATTACCAATCAGGAAGGGAAAATGATGACTTTACAGTATACTTGAACTTAAGGTGTTCGTGCTTAAACATCAGCAGTGGTGACACTGTGGGCCTCCTAGCAGAACACGAAGACTATCACACCATTTCCACGCCATTCCTGCCGACAACGCATTCAGTCTGTACACGAGCAACCACCAGATGAACGGAAGTTAAGGGACATCGTACAGAATTAAAAAAAAAAGGTCGTAAAAGACAGAGAAATACTGAAGAACTGTTCCAAACTGTATGATCCTGAATCAAATCCTGGACCAAAAAGGAAGAGAGACACTGTTGGGACAGTTGGAAAAATCTGAATGGCATCTGGGGACCTGAAGTAGTGTTGTATCAAGTTGATTCCTGGTTTGGCGGTTATGTAAGAGACTGTCCACGCTTTGGTAAATACGCACTAAATTATTTAGGAGGGCTGGACATCATGTTTGCAACTTGCTCTCAAATGGTTCAGAAAAAGTCTACTGAGATTAGAAAAGAAGGCCTCACAGAGGCTACTACAGTGAGCCAAGCACAAGATGTTGAAGGCTCATCTTGTATATACATAACGTATACACAGAGGGTGCCAAAAAAATGGATACACATTTTAAAGGAAAAAATTATATTAAAATTGTAATACTCAATATATACCGCTAACAAAGGATGAACACAAGTCACATTTGACTTCTGCGATTACAAGAGGTGCTCAGAGTGGTCACCATCAGCGTCCAGACACTTCTGATTAGGGCGAACATTGTTTGGTAGACTCCTGCGGCGAGCGTGTAACCTGTTCCAACACCTCCGCAGAAGAAGCAGGATTTGTTGCTGTGCGAGGCCTCTCGTTTCTTCCCTGTGCACGTGACACACAGCACCATGCGTGTCAAGCTTATCACGAATGTGTGCAGTTGTTAGGTGTGTTGGAGGTTCTGTTGCAGACTCAAGCCTCCACTGTCCTTGTTCTTCTACAACGTTCTTGAATTTCAAATACACTTCAAAATGGCCTTGCGCTCCTTGAACAACCGTGCTTCTGCCACTTTCTCTGACTGTCCTGCCTGTCGCATGGTGACGCTAGCATGCATTTGATTAATGCCGTCTTTTGAGCGAATGTCATACTACACATTGCTACTGTAATTCAAGTCAACTTTGAAAAGTAATACATAGATAACATTTCTTACTCGTAAAATGTGTACCCATATTTTTGGCACCCCCGGTATGTAGTACAATGTTAAAAATTGGTTGAAGTTCATGTGTGGGGATAGAGTTTATGGGAAATCTCTGTACCTTCTCTTTAACTTTGCTGTGAACCAAAAAGTGCTTTAAAAAAGTACTGTTACTAAAAAAAGAATTGACGTTGCAGTAATAGTTCAAGAAGAAAGAAATTGGTGAAGGGGCTTTGGGAGCTCTTTGTGCCGTTCCTGCAACTTTTCTGTAGGTTTGAAATTATTTCAAAATAAATTAATTTTAAAAATTCAATGAGAACTTATGACAACCTTGATGCCTACCTGGCTTACTCCAGGTACTTGATAAAAATTATCCAGCCTTCTCTTCCCAGTTACCTAAAGGGAAAAATCAGCATCATCATCAACTCTTCCTCCCCATATCCAGATGGATTCTCAGTCCAGTGAAACTACCTAATCAGTTTGCAGTTCGAGCCCCACATCTTCACCTTTATTTCTCCATTTCCGGCTCTTAACTCTCATGTGGACTGTAAGTCTCTCTGCTCCATTTTTAACCTCATCTTTGTACAATCCTTACATCTATGCATCATGATCTAAAAAGGAGTTGCCTTTCCAAACTCTTACATCTAATCATTCCCTTATTTAAATACTTATAATTGCTCCCCAAAGTAAATGCTGATTTCCCAAGAGGCAGACTAAACATGCGTGTAGGGCACTAGCAATGCAGGAACACCAAAAAGATATTTCTCTCTCTCTCTCTCTCTCTCTCTCTCTCTCTCTCTCTCTCTCTCTCTCTCTCTCAAGTAGTAATTACAGTGGGGGAAGAGGGAAGAGAGGGGCTTTGACTTGACCTCTTTTATGCTTATTTTAGGATTGGGTATTGGTTTTATTTTTGATTACATAGTGGGAATGCCAGGGATGAGTAGGTACCATAAACTTGCCAATACTTAGAGCCTCTAAAACAGTGCTTTTTCCCACTTGGCACCAAAGAAAATAATACATTTTTAGATTTTCAGCACACTGGGAGAAGCCAAGGACTATTCAACGTCAAAAGCAAACATCCTAGGGACTCCAACACGCCCAGTCCCATAGGCTGAGGGGCATCTTGCTCTCCAACACACTGGTAAAGCCTTCATGGCACACCAGCTGGGAAGCTCTACTCTAAAGGTCTTAATATGATCCCCCTCAGAGCCCAAACAAGGACCCTCACGACGTTACATCTCCTACCATAGTCGACACACACGTACAGGCACAGATTCATGCACAAATCAGACACCAACACCCAACCCACAGAGACAGACCTAGACAACCTGCATTTCTCCAAACACACTTTGTACCCTTTCATACTTCTGACTTTTTATACATGCTGTTCTTTCTACCCAGATCAATTCCAACTCAGGCTCCAAGACGCTGCTCAAATGCCACTTCTCATTTCCCCCAGATCATATTACACTTGTCACTCTGAACTGTAATTGTTTGTTGACATGTGTTACCACCCTAGAGTTTGAGCTCAAGGGCAAAAATCATATCTTATTTACCTGTACCACCGATCCCTATGATAAATATTCAAATGTTTGTTTAATTAACATATGTTTATGTATGTTCACTACATAATTCCACAACAAACCTTTTTTCCCCAAAATACATTAATTAAAACAATGAGGTCTAATTTTACAACCAAATTAGCATTTTTCCAAAACAAGAACACCCATTATTTTTTCAGAGAGAGATTTGGTGCTGAAATAGTCATACCACTGGACCATTATCCTAGTCCTAGGATTTTAGACTGAGGAAATGGACAAATAAACAAACAAGCTATAAGCACAAACATATTCACTGTAGATAATAATGTGCATTGGAAACTTTAGAAAAAACCAAAATGTTTAACAATAGGTAAATGACTAAATCAATCACCTGAATATCTAAACAATTATTTAAATTATACTCACGACTATGGGCATGGAAAAATGGGGTAAAGATATCAGCTACCATTTATTGATCATCTCTTCTACTTAAAGAATAATGTCAGGGCGGCCGGATGGCTCAGTTGGTTAGAGTTCAAGCTCTCAACAAGGTTGCCGGTTCAATTCCTATATGGGATGGTGGGCTACGTCCCCTGCAACTAGAAACGGCGACTGGACTTGGAGCTGAGCTGCGCCCCCCACAACCAGATTGAAGAACAATGACTTGGAGCTGATGGGCCCTGGAGAAACACACTGTCTCCCAATATTCCCCAATAACATTTATTTTTTTAAAAAAATAGTTCTAGATGCTTTATATATATATTACCCTAATGCTCCAGGCCAAGTATTATCCTAATTTCACAGACAGGGAAGAAAGCTCAGAGGTTATATAATTTGCCCAAGGTTTTCGAGACCAGATTCCAACTCAGATCTACCTGATTCCAAAGTTTCAGCTTTTCCCTACTTCCTACTGCCTCTACTAATACAATGTTTCCAATATATTAAACTCAAACTGTATCTCTACCATACAACTTTATTTAAAAAAAAAAATGTGCACAATTTCCTGGAAGGAAACAAAAATATCCACTAGAGGTGATTAAGGGTGAATATTTTTACAGTATTTATCTTTTTTTAAAAAACTAGCAACTTTTTAAAAAATTACTGAACAATGGACTAAACTCATGATGCAATACAAAAGAAACAATCCATATTCTAATTTTTTAAATATTTTCATCAGAGACACAGAGTAGGTAACATAAGGATGTACTCAACTATATCTAAACAATCACATATGAACCCCAGGGTACTTATTACCAGGATTCAAAACCTGGTCATTATAACTGGATTAAGCAGCATTCTTCCAGAAAAAACTTAATTTTGACTTAAAAAGGAGGCACATGGATTGGAGACAGTTAGAAATGTTTAAACTGAGGAAACAAGGGCAGAGGAAAGAACAAGAATGTTTTCTTTTTAAGCAAGAATGAGAAACAGGGTGAGATGAAGTTGGTGGAAAGCCTTCAAGGCCAAGCAGATAAGTTTGGAATTAATTTGATAGCAACAGGGAACTACAATACATTCTTAAATGGGAAGGTGGCAAGCTTGAAATACAGTCTTTAAACATTCAAACTTTGTTCCAAGGTACTGCCTTTGGTTACGTGTTTTTGCCAAACAATTGCAGGGAATAATCCATTATCTTTTATGTGCTTTATACATACTTTTATCAAAAAGAGAAACTGACTAAACAAACAAAAATTTTTATATAAGGGGTGAGTATATTGGGAGGGTGGCTTTCAGATATAAATGCTTGTGAATATTAAATGCTACTGTACATTTTAATAAGAATCAGAGCTTCACAGCAAAAAGGGATGCTGGAGATAATTGTTTAGTAACAACTTCCTCATTTTCACAATGAATTAAATTGAGGCTCAAGAACTAAATAGCTTGCCTACTGTTATATGTAAGCTAGTGGGAGAGTCAGTATTAAAACTCAGATTTTCTAGGCAGCAAAGCTGTGCTGTCCAGTATTGTAGCTACTAGCAACATCTGGTTATTTAAATTTAAACTGGTTAAAATTAAATACAGTTTTAAATGTCAGTTCCTTGGGCACGACAGTCACATTTTCTAGTGTTCCATGCCACACATGGTTAATGGCTACCATACCTGACAGTGCAGAAAAAGAGTACAGCAGGTCCTCAAATAATATCGTTCGGTTCAATGTCATTTTGTTGATGCCGCGGGAACTCAACTCTTTTTAAATTCAAATCGCCTATGGTAAAATTGGTTTCCTTGTACGTCATTTTCCTTAAAGTTGCACAACCTATCAGTGACTCTAAGTGAGGACTTACTCTATCTCTTCCATCATTGCAGAAAGTTTAACTGGACAGCACGATCTAAAGAATAAGCTTCAGAGTCAGACAGACCTAGTTTGAATTCTACTTACTAGCAGTGTGACCTAGACAAGTTAATTTCTCAATACCCCGATTTGGGGAGGCAGGAGGAAAGCAGGGGATTAAGAATACTTACCTCACCAAGTGTACTTGATGATTATGTGAAACAACATGAAAAGCCCCTTTACACTGTCTGGCACATGACAGTCAATAAACATTTTCCTTCTGGATCCTTTTTTCTTTCTATTCTTCTACCTAACATCCTTATTAAGATATACACATAATAACTCACCCAAATTAATATCTTCCCTTCACGATAATCCACAGTAACCTAATTTTCATTCTGTTCCCGCCAATTTCTTCAAATACTTGCACCTCTCTTCTAGGATTTCTACTTAGGAATAATGAAATCAAGAATGAATGTAGGGGAAAGCTGCCGCTAACGAAATGGAACAGAATGGAATAAATTTCCTCTCTGTTTTCCATCCTGTTTTAAATATTACTATCTGACTGATGATGCAAAGGAAAAGGAATACATTATACTATTCCTACATACTGTACTTCCACAATAATAAAGGGGAGTCCACAGTGCTTCTCCATTATATTACTTCTCATCATCTGTTCTACTAACTGAATATTAAATGAAGAAAGAACAACTTCCCCCTATAGTACTTTCCTGGGAAACAATAAAAAGGATTTCAATGGCATTCATTGTACACCAGAAGCTAAACAATAATGAATGCCAACTATAATTTTATATATATAATGTGATGGCTCGGTGCGAGGTCGGATGGATAATGGATGGGGGGAGGGGGGTTCATAGTGTGAGGGATATAAATGATGAACGTCTAAGTAGTACCTTGTCTTGTACACCTGAAACTAATTTAAAAAAAAATAAATTAAAAAAAAAAAAAAAGGATTTCAGAATGTTAAACCAATCTTTAAGGCTTCCTGGCTTAATCTAGTGAACTGACAAATTTAACAAATCTATACTATAGCGTATAAAAAACTTCATGGCATGCATGTTATAACCCAGAAAAATACCCAAATTCAACTCAGTTTGTAACTAGTGAATTCCTGCCAATGCTAAATTTTATTTAGGAACAATTCATATTGTTCAATTCCTATTGAGCCACATAAAGTCACATAAACTGGCCATTTCTAGTGAGGTTACCAATTTTACATTTCTAATAACTAAGAAAAAATTGAAGCAGAACTTTTAAACATTCATCTTGAAACATCCACCAAACAAGGTTTCTATTCTGCAAAGCTTTCTTACCGTTTAAAACTGACCACACCAACTCTCAGAGGGGAAAAACAAAAGTCCTCTCAATAACAGCGTCTCCTTGAAGTTACCTGGTAGTCTCTTACTTTGTTCCTTAAAGATAATTTACTCAAAAACACCACCACTGACCCCCCTTATATAGAGTTTAGAACAAGTCATAGATACTAAATAGGTAACACTGCACACTGTAGTCCTTTACAACTCAAATTAATTATGTTTAATAGACAAAACTAAAATATTTAAAATACACAAATCACAGAGTTTAATAATAATCTATGGGGGTCACCTGTTAAAATTTTTTTTAGGTTTTTATTACTGTCCCACATAAAGTATTTGATACATTAAAAAGTTAGGCTTTTATGCCTGAACTTAGGAAATCTAAATTGTGAGATTCCTGTTTTTTAAAGTCCTTCAATAATAATGAAGTGTACATTGGTCACAGTAGAATAGTTCAAATGAATTTTCCTGAGGCTGCATTCTGAGTACATCTGACCCAGAAAGTATTTTTAGCAAGTGTGTTCAATCAATGCTGGTTTTATGCTTAGCCTAAATTAGAAATTGGGTGTCACAAATTTAAAGTAACAAAGTTACTAGGGACATTTTCAAAGATACTCAATTAGAACACAAGATAAAAAATCACAAGTTTGAAACAATTCAATGCACACAACCCAGAAGCTAAGCAGGTTGGAAAGCAGGCAACAAAGTCACATCCTCATCCATTACTGCTTTTGAGGAGCCTGTGATTTTCCAACTTAATAAACTTTAACTAACATTAATTGAAAACTACAAAATTGTGATGGCTCCTTGTTAAAACACGTTTTCAAAATCTCTTGCCAAATGTTAACAACAGATGAGCTAAATCATTAATATTCCATATACAAAAAAGGCCATGTTTCTCTTCTTATAAACCACTCAAGATCATATTATGGGACCATGCATATGTTTCAATGGAAAATGGTAACAAAGACATGTGTGCCATTAAAAAAAATAAGACACATAAAAATAACTTTTGTGTTAACTGGAGCATAAATGTATTCTGACAAAAAATGGTGGGGGTCCACAAAATGATTGCACTTTTATTATGAGTTAGCAAAGTTCTGCACAACACACAAACTTTTGTTTACAGAAGAAAGTCTTTTTTGAAAACAAATATGGGGTGGCCGGTTAGCTCGGTGAGAGCGTGGTGCTAAAAACAGCAAGGTCGCCGGTTCGATCCCCGCATGGGCCACTGGGAGCTGCGCCCTCCTTAAAAAAAAAAAAAAAATCTATAGGTAGAGTTTATATTCATCAAAATATATCAAGGTTTAAGTGATGTAGCGAGCCGCATTCCATGAAGCACGCTTTGGGCTCTGAATGATTGTTTAAGGTCAGCTCCTCCTCCCCTTAACAAATGAAAAATAATTTTTTTCTGGCACGTTCACGCTGAAAAATCAGGACAAAAAAAATGCCTTGGCTTTTACTGTTCCACAGTCTTCCTTTCTACTCAAATTGTCTTTTACAAGTCGGATGCACTGGCTTTCTGGGGTTTTCTCCCCCAAAGACATGTTTTGAATTGTTTTAACGGGGCCCAAGATCTAGTCACGTAAACCCAGCATCACTCCAACTTCTCGGTTCCAAAAGCAGTGGGTGCGCTGCGTACGCACGAGTTCTCCGGGAACCAGCGCTTGAAAATGCTACAAAAGCGTCCCGGTGCGTCGTCCCTGTAATGCTACCCCCGGTGGAAAGCCCTCCACTGTAAGTGTCTCAGACACGCGTAAACACGTGACCCGTGCAATTAGAAACTGTCCCACTTTAAGGAAACCCTGGGAAGCGCATCGGCGCGTCTATTTAGCTGCATCTCAACTTTCTTCGGCCCGACTACAGATTCTCAAATACAGGCAGGATTCCTCGACACCGGGAGAATGGTGAAGAGGCTCCAAACTTCCGCGGGAGGCAGAGGGTGCCCACACAGCACGCGGGAAGCGCTCGCGGAAACCCATGCAAGAAAAGGGAGGAGGAAGGGAAAGGAGGCCGAGCAGCGGCGGCAAACTCCGCAGACCCCCCCCGAGGGCAGGTACCGCGGACCGTCCCACGCCCGCGCCCAGCCCGGCCCGTCCCGTCCCCTTCCGCCCGCCCGAGACACAAACGCCAACGGTAACCCCCGGGAGCGCCGAGAGCGGAGATCCCGGGAAGCCGGGCACCGGCGCGGCGAGCATCACTTTCCGCCCCTCCTCGGAAGCCGGCCCGGTACCCGCGGCTTCCCCGCCCGGCTCGCCTCCCGCCACACGCGCCCGGTAGCAGCTCGCGAACGCCGCGCGGGGCCAGGCGGCCCGCGGGGACCGACAGCCTCCTACCTTCGTCTCACCGCCGCGTCCTCTCGGCCGGAGAAGCCAAGCCTCCAGGCCCGGGGCGCGGGCAGCAGCGCGGCCGCCGCGCCGCTCCCGGGGCTCCCTCAGCGCCCCCCCAGCAGCCGCCGCCGCAGCGGCCGCGCCACGGCCGGGAGCCGCCGCCACCCCCTCATGCTGCGGCGCGGCCGCGGGCCGGGGCGGCCGGACACGGGCCGGAGGCGGCGGCGCGGCGCGCTCCCGGCTCGCCGCGGGGATGAGATAATCCACACCCCCGAAGCGCCGTGGGGGAGGGGAGGGGAGCCCGGGACTGGGGGCCGGCCCCACACTGCGGCCCTTCAGCCACCGCCAAGTGTCCCTCCTCCCCGCCTCAGGCCCCGGATGGCGCCCCCGGGGACCCAGGCGTCCTGAGAGAACAATGTGGGGGCGCCGCGCGGAGCGGAAAGCGCGCAGCGCGGCGCGAGCGGGCGGGCAGTGCCGGGCAGCGTCTGTGTGTGAGAGTGCAGGAGGCGCTCAAACCCCCGCCTCCTTCTCCTTCCCTTCCTCCTCCTCCCCCGTCTCCTCCTCCTCCCTCAAGCCCGCCCCGTCTCCCGGGCCACAGCATAGCAACCGAACATGGCGGCTGCGCAGACGCCGCCAGTCAGCGGCCCGGAGCCGCGGCGGCAGCCCCTGGACGCGATCTCGCGAGAGGTGAGGCCAAACCCCCTCCCCGCGAGCGCCGACTGGAGAGGTTGCCGCAGCCGGCGCGCCGGGGGACGCGCAGGTGCGAGGGAGGCGGGACCTGGGTAGGGCGGGGTGGGAGCGCGGGAGGAGGAGGCGGGGCGCTGTGGCTCCGCCCCACGGCCCCGCAGCGATTGGTTACTTCAACCTCGACCCCTGCGGCACCTACCGACCTAAGGGACCCGACCGAGGGGCAAGAAGCCTAAGTTTTAAAAGGGAAAAAGAGACCCGTTGGCCCGGGTCGTCTCCACTTCAGTGCTAATAGAGCACATAACGGGTTTTAGTGTGCAGCTTTGAATCGTTTCCTCTCCTAAACACGGAGTCTAAAACAAAGAGCAAACGTTCATCTGTAAAACAAACATTTGGGCGCCTTCTGCGTGCCGGGAACCGTGCGCTTTTGAAACTTGAATTAATTCACTCTAACAAAGCATATAAATTTGGTGTTGTCACGGCAGGGTTTTTGCCCAGGTGCATTCTCATATCTTATTGATGATACAGAGTTACCAGTGATCAGACGTGCTTACGGGCGGGTGAGCTCAGCCGAAACGATGGGCAGGGGCATTTGGGAACGGTCACGCGTCCCTCTGCCGTCATTTTTCGGTGCGTGTCAGTGCCCCTTCCTGTCGCCGGCGCCGTCTCGCTCTTCCTTGCCCTTGGCTTCAGCACCTCCCCAGAGCTGGCCTCCACACAGACGTGCTTTCAGCAATCCCTGTCCCTCTAAGGCGACAAAACGCCCGTTTACTAATCAGTGGTCGCACAGAGGAAATCTTGCAAATTTACACGAAGCTGTGAAAGAGCAATTTCTATTGACCCTTCTCCCTCGCACACCCCTTCCGTTTCTCCGTTTTTGAAAAACGACTTGTCAGTCCGTATTTCTTGCTTTGCCTCTGCTGCTTAATGTCCTTTCCAGAGCGTGGTTCCAGCCAGAGCTCATGCACCCTTCCTTCAGTATGCTGTCCCGCCTCTCCCTCTCCGTTTTCCGTGCCTTTGTTCCTGCTGGGTCCCTCCACTGAAATGTTCTTCCCTTCATCTCCATCTGTCAACCACAGAGCACAGGGAACTTCCACCAGAAGTGAGAAAGAATTTCTTCCACCTTTGACTTGATAGTTCCAGGTTTATACCTCTCTTTTTCGTATCGCAATGGACATTTTATTATACGATACTGCCCCTGTGGAGTCTTGTTGCCATTGCTACCTGGGAAGGTACTCGAGGGCCAGGATCTTGTCTTAGTCACTTTGCATCCCCTTTAACGCCTGATGACACTGCCTGTTGTCAAATAAGTTTGTTGAAAGAATAAATGTGTAAATCTCTAGTTGGTGGGATTTCAGGAAGGTACTTGGGATGGAGCAGGCTCTTCCTAGGCTTCAAGTCTGGTAGGGTGCTGTGTCTCTGGGTGATACTGGTCTGGTCTGGATTTGTCTTTGTTGATGCCTTGTAAAGCCTTGTAGCTGGTCCCCCAACCAATCTTCCTATCTCCAGACCTTCCCCCTCCAGCCCATTCCTCCCACCCCATCCGTAAACCACAGTGACCTTTTATACAAATATAAACCTGAGTTGTAACATAAATATAGCTGGAGTCTCAACATTGTAGGGGCTAGAGTGGGACACCCTTTGTTTTGGGAAACTCCACAGGATGAACCCTTTAGATAAACAAATATGAGCCTCATGTCCATCCACTATCCTTTAGGAAAACTGTGAAGTCGCTTTTTAAAACTTGAGATAATTCATGTATCATAAAAGTCACCCATTTAAAGTGTACAATTCAACGCTTTTTAGTAAATTTCAAAGTTGTGCAGCCATCACCACTATCTAATTCCAGAACATGTTCAGTCCAAAGAAGAAATCTGTACCCATTAGCGGTCACTCTCCATTCTTTCGTCCCCCTAGCATCAGACAACCACTAATTTACTTTCTGTCTCTATGGATTTGCCTACTCTGGATATTTCATATAAATGGAATCATAAATATTGCAAATTCTCTACAAAAGTATGTACATTTTGCTGTTACTTAAATTATAATTTTTAAAAAGTTAATATATGCCTATTCTGGATCATTTTGATAACTATCTTGTAATTAAACACTGCCACTTGATTGTATATTTGGCACCAAAACTATAACTTTAATTTTCTTGGGCTAATGAGAAAAGAATAGAATATTTCTCATGGAGATGACAGCATTCTGGCTAAGTGAAGGTCAAGTGTCCTCATGGCACACTGTACAAAAGTTTCACAGAAATTCAAACAGAGAAGAATGTTAGGGTAATTAAGTCGCTTAAATAAGCATGCCTTTAAATGCCTGTATAATGGCAGTAGTTCCATATTCTCATTGCAAAGGACAATTTAATTTCAGCAAAGCAGCATCATCCACCACGTTACGTAACATTAATTGAATTTTTAATTTTGTTAATTTAATTTGCAAAATTGTTTCAGTTTTAGATGTAGAAGAGCTGTGAGAATAACGACTTTATTCCTAATCGTATGTTTACACTTAATTAAGGAATACAATTTAACTAATTTAATAGTTGAGAGTTAGTGAGATTTTTTTTGTTTTTTCATTGAAAAGTGGCCTCAACCACAACTAGACATTGGTAGACACTGCTATGGACTGATTTTTTTCCCCCTTGTCTGCAGCCTGCCTTTGGCTGTGCTTCGAGAGAGCAAAAGCAAGATTGTGTCCACACTTGGAGTGTGTTAGCAGGGAAGGACTTGCCTTTCTGCTCTGTGTGGTGGATGTTACGACCTCTCCTAACCCTGGGTAGCTACAGCCAAGAGGGAATAGGCATTTGTTCTAGCCTGGGTAGCCGAGCCAGGCTGCCTGGGCCTTGGCAGTAGCCTCTGGCAGCCACAAGGAGCTTTGACCAGGCACTGTGGCTGCCTGACCAGCCACCCCCCACCCTATCAGCAACTTGCAAGGACCCCTTTTAAAGAAATGAGTAACCCTTGGGTTACTGGGGAAAACTAGGGAGGAGAACCCCAAGGGAAGGCTGGACTCAGCTTGCTAGGTAGAGCTCAGAAGAGTGGCATGAATTTTAACATTGAAAAACACGTGACTTAAGGTGACTTGATTTTGTTGCCTAAACAGGTGAGGTAGTACCTACAGGGTACACAGGCTTTCAAACACCTAGTCTCTGACGTGTGACCTTAATTGGGTATCTGTCTGCCTTCGCTGTGCAATTAAGGGGAAATCTTATTTTGTTACCTGTCTGGAATCTTCAGGCATAACTTGAGGCAAAGAAAACAAAACAAATAAATTTAAAGAGTTTATACCTTTAAACAAGTTATATATTTTTCCAAGTGGCAGAATTCTGTGGCTTGGGCTTCCTTTAATCATAGAGATGCTTTAAATACACTTAAAATAATAGTAATTATTATTATTATATTTATTTATTTATGTTTCAAAATTAGATATCATATAGCTCTGAGGCAGTTGGCCCAGATTTGATCACTCTGTCAACATGGTCCAACATGGCCCTCTCCCTCTTTACTGGACAGCAATTCTTTCCCTCCTTTTCTTTCCTTTCCTTCTTTCCTTCCTTTCTTCCTTCCTTCCTTCCTTCCTTCCTTCCTTCCTTCCTTCCTTCCTTCCTTCTTTCCTTCCTTTCTTTCTTCCTTCCTTCCTTCTTTCCATAGCAGCATAAGACCCAAGTTAGTAATTTCTGGAATCAAGAACTATACAGAAAAATGTAAAAATTTAAAAATCAAAGACTTCCTCTTACTCCCAATTTCACTCCTCAAAGGTAAGCGCTATTAAAAACTCCTTGTGTGTATTTCCAGAATTTTCTCTGTCTATGTAAGCTAAATGTATATCTTTTTTCCCCTACAAACAAGGGATTATACCACATATACTATGTTTCAATTGGAAATGTCCTTAACAAAACAGATATACATATATATATATATATATATACATGTATGTATGCATGTATAATACTTTCTAAGGGCTGTGCCACAATGTATTTAATCTTCTCTAATAAATGCACATTTAGGTAGTTTCAAGTTCTTTGCTATTACATACAATGCTGGAAAGAACATTTTCGTCATAAAGCTTTGTATACATAACTAAGAATTTTTTAAAGATAAATTCCTGGAAATGCAATTGCTAGATTGAAATGTATGGGCATGTTTGATTTTGATAAATGTTGCCAAATTGACTACCAACTACGTGTGAGTTACTATTATCTACCTCTTCCTTATCATTTCTGGGATTTGTATTTTCCTTAATCAAAAAAAAAAAGTATTTTCTTGTAGTATTTTTAGGTGTTTTGTTTTTTGGGTTTTTTTAAATGCTTAATCTGGGGCAGCCGGATGGCTCAGTTGGTTAGAGCAGGAGCTCTTAATAGGGTTCCCGGTTCACTTGCCACATGGGCCAGTGAGCTGCGCATCCACAACTACATTGAAGACAATGACTTGAGTTGAGCTGCTGGTGGGGCTACCAGGTGGCTCAGTTGGTTAGAGCACAGCTCTTAACAACAAGGTTGCTGCTCCCCCTGCAACTAAGGTTGAAAATTGCGACTTGACTTGGAACTGAGCTGCGCCCTCCACAACTAGGTTGAAGAACAATGACTTGACTTGGAACTGATGGGCCCTGGAAAAAACTCAGTTCCCCAATATTCCCCCCAAAATAAAATACTTAATCTCTGACCCATCTGGAAACAATTCTGGTGTAAGAAGATAGGGATCCAGCTTTATTATTATTTTTTTATTTTTTTTTTATTGGGGAGGGGGAACGGGACTTTATTGGGGAACAGTGTGTACTTCCAGGCCTTTTTTCCAAGTCAAGTTGTTGTCCTTTCAATCTTAATTGTGGAGGGTGCCGTTCAGCTTCAAGTTGTTGTCCTTTCAGGATTAGTTGTGGAGGGCGCAGCTCAGCTCCAGGTCCAGTTGCCGTTTCTAGTTGCAGGGGGCACAGCCCACCATCCCTTGTGGGAGTCAAACCGGCAACCTTGCGGTTGAGAGGACGCATTTCAACCAACTGAACCATCCGGATGCTCAGTGGCAGCTCAGTTCAAGGTGCCGTGTTCAATCTTAGTTGCAGGGGGCGCTGCCCACCATCCCTTGCAGGACTCGAGGAATTGAACTGGCAACCTTGTGGTTGACAGCCCACTGGCCCATGTGGGAATCGAACCGGCAGCCTTCGGAGTTAGGAGCATGGAGCTCTAACCGCCTGAGCCACCGGGCCGGCCCGCTTTATTATTTTTTATGAATCAGTATGCATTTGTCCAATATTGAATAATTTATCACACAAACACACCCACCCACACACACACACTTTTTGCTAAATTGCTTTCATCAGATACTAAATTCTAAATTTTGATTTGGGAATTTTTTAGTTTATTCCATAGAGCTATCTATTTCATCTCTGTATTTGTTTCCTATCGCTGCTGTAACAAATCACCACAACTTTAATGACTTAAAACAACACAGATTTATTATATTATAGTTCTGGACATAAGAACTCCAAAGTGGATTGACTGGCTAGCTGTTTCATTCGGAGGTTCTAGGGAGAATCTTTCCTTGTCTTTTCCAGCTTCTACTGTGTTTCCCCGAAAATAAGCCCTAGCATGATTTTTCAGGAGGACATCCCCTGAACATAAGCCCTAATGTGTCTTTTGGAGCACAACTTACTATAAGACCCGGTCTTATTTTTTGGGAAATACGGTAGAGGCTACGTGCATTTCTTGGCTCATGGACCCTCCCTCCATCTCCAAAACCAGCAGCCTAGCATCTTCAAATCTCTCTCCATCTTTTCTTTTTTTTTTTCTCTCTCCATCTTTTAACTCTGTCTCCCATGGTCCTCTTACCTCCCTCTTATAAGGACCCTTGTGATTACATTGGGCCCACCCACAGAATCCACAGTAATCTTCCCATCTCAAGATCCTTAATTTAACCACACCTCAAAGTCCCTTTTGCCAGGCCAGCTAACATATTCACATAATCACCGTATGGATGAGGGGGTGAACATTTATATGCCACAGTCTCTAATACCAAACTTTATAGTTACTAGAATTTCTAATAAATTTTACTCTCTGAAAGAGTTAATTTCTCCTAATCACTTCCTTTTCCCAAGATGAATATGTTTTTAATTCTATGAATTTAAAATGTGAGACCAGGTAGCTAGGTGGCTCAGTTGGTTAGAGCACAGCTCTTAACAACAGCATTGACGGTTTGATTCCCACATGGGCCAGTGAGCTGCACCCTCCACAACTAGATTGAAGACAAAGAGCTGCCGGAGGGACGGCCGAATGGCTCAGTTGATTGGAGCGCAAACTCTTGGCGACAGGATTGCCGGTTCAATTCCCGCATGGGATGGTGGGCTGTGCCCCTTACAACTAAGATTGAAAGCGGTGACTGGACTTGGAGCTGAGCTGTGCCCTCCACAACCAGATTGAAGGACAACAACCTGGAGCTGATGGGCCCTGGAAAAACACACTGCTCCCCAATATTCCCCAATAAAAAATTTTTTTAAAAAAATGAGCCCATGACTCTGACTGAAATGTTAAATTATGTCAACAGTGTATATGCTGTGCCTAGTGTAGGATCTACATGTTATGGGAAAAAATATTATCTGTAAATAGATGTGAATATAATCTATATGTACGAGTATACGTACATTCTTAGGATGCTGGTTATTCATCTTATAAGCCACAACCTGTATCCAAGTCTTTTTAATTTAACTGTTAATGCAAATGAGTCCTTATAATTTCATTCATTTAAAAAAACATGCATTGCTCACTTACTACGTGCTAGGCACTGGGAATACAGATAACAAGTGGTCCTTGCCCTTAAGGCAAGTATATGTCATTCTTAGGTTGTGACTTATCAGCGGGTTATATTAATTTGGTGGATCATGACTAGCATTTTGAAAAAAATAAATAAACTAGACTAGAAAATATCAGAATGCATCACACTGATATTGTTTGTGTGTATGTGAGTTGCGGTGTAAAATGTCTTTCTTACTTTGGGTGTAATGGCCAAAAACATCTTTGAGAGCCTCTGGTCTGTGGGAGACTTAATAAGTAAATAAACAATACAAATTAATATGAGAAGTGCTTTCACAGATTAAACCATAAACTCCATGAGGGCAGGAACCACGCTTCCACTCACCAACATTTCATCATAGCCTAACCTAATGTCTGATCTATAATCAGTCCTCAGTTAGTATTCTCAAATAAATGAATGAATGGGGTGGACCTAGGGTGCTAGGGAAAGCAATAGAAGATGAACCTACTAGCATATTTTGTGCCTTAGGTTTTGCATGGCTTCATTGAAAGTCCTGGGCTGCTGGGACAGGTTTGGAGAGGAAAAAGGTGACATAGAATTGAAGGTTGGCCAGTGCCTTCGCAAAGGAAGCCTGAGGGATCTTGAGTGACATCTAGTGGCTTCTTTGCCCAGATGGGAGCACAGCCTGAGGCATCTCCCATTAGCTGGAGTATTACTAGATATGTATTTGCTTTAAAAAACAAACAAACAAAAAAAAAACACGATGGATTCCATCCCTGCATAGTGTATAAATGTTCCTTTATTTGTAGATGAATACTGTGAGTTTATTGGTTGGTGCTCTTTTTTAAGTGTTGTCTTTGTCTGTAGGAGCCTTAGCATCGGATTAGAATATCTTGATTGATCTCTGTGCCTTTGTAGCTTGTTACTCAGCACCTGGTCCAGCACTGTCGGGGGTGCTTCAGGTGTGTAATAAACACCAGCTGTTGGCTGGCTGACACGTTTCAGTCATTCATCCAACCTGTGGTCGTTGACTGGTACCACCCACATTAAGGATTTTCCTCCCTAGCCACAGATTAGAAACACCAAGGGAGTTTCTAATAAATACTGAAGCCTTTGCCCCATCTTGATCCTACTTCCATTCTCACTTAATTGGTCAGAGTGGAGCCCAGGCGTTTCTCTACACATATGGATATAAAGATATTTGTTCAGCTCCTGAGGTGATTCTTCCGTGTAGCAGCAGTGAGACCGACAGATGCCATTGGACAGGCACCTAATGTAATGCAGCATCAGTGTGAAACATACCCCTGCCCTCTAAGTCAGTGCTTCTCAAACTGCCTGGGTGAAGGACCGGTCAGTCATGCACCAGTATTTTCGTAAAATATAAATAAAAATAAACAACGGAAAAATTAAATAAGACAAAAACATATAATAAAATACAAGCCCCATTTTAAAAAATTAGATTCAACAGAAATTAATTACTCTCTTAAATTTCTCTAAAAGGCTCTAATGGCTTAATCCGAATTTCTGCATTTATCTTCATATGGACTGGTGACAAACCATCTGCATGCAGGCACTTTGAGTCACATTGCTCTAGGTTATATTCTAGTTGGAGGTGGGGGCAAGGAGAAGACCGAGGAGATGCAAAATAGACAGGTAACAGCTGTAGCAGGACACACAGGTAATTCTTGGTACATCTGAGCAAGAGGCCCTCTGACCCTTCAGGCAGGCCTTGCAGGCATCAGAGCCCCATGGGATAGCCACACTTTGATCTTACCTGAACACCCAGTGATCAGACGCTTGGCACTGTCCAAATGCTACAATTTTTTTAGAAACTGGTTATAAAGCCAAGGTCACTGTCTTTTTAAAGCTAACATGCTTTTCCAGGGACCAGACACTGCTGTTTGCATTAAAGACACCCTCTTTCCAGTATGAAGGTCCTTGGGCATAAGAAGCTTACTTGGGAAACAGAGAAAGAAGATCTCTCCCTGCCCTACAATAGAGCACCTCTCCCTCTCTAGTGGTGGCTGTGCTCATGTCCACTCGAAGCATATGTCTGTCCCTTGGACAGTGCTTAATAAACTGTGACAGACTTTGACAGCCTGTCACACTTCTGGGATGTACCCTCTAGCACCTCAAGCAAGCAGGTTCAATTGACTAGAGTAAGTTATCATTTTCTCTGGTTTTAAATCACTTCTGAGGATATCCCAAGTCACCTTGATTGGATTTGAATGATCCCTCAGTTTTCATTGGCAATGTACTCGTCAGCTGTCCCCAGCACAGATTTCATCCACAGATGATTCGTCCATTAAAAGCTGATGATTCCTCCTCACCTTTTTATATGTACCTTTTCTGTCTGCCTATAATACACTCACTGCCTTCCCTTTCTTTGCCAAACGCCTACTCACATTTTGGATTTCAGCTCTCAGAGTGGCTTCTCCAAGAAGTCTTTCTTGATCTTCCCCTCACCCAGGGCTCAATTCTCTGCCCCCAGCAAAGCATATAGCCCATGATGCTACAATGGGCCATTTTCACTCTTCTCTCCAAATGACTTTTAAGCTTCTTAGAACAGAAATCCTGGTTTTCACTTACTCCTGGGTCCCCAAAAGCCATACATAGTAGAGACTTAAAGAAAAAAAGTTTGGTGACATAAACTAATTTTTTAGTTCTATTCTCCTTTTTTATTCCAAGGGGCAATAAGAGATATGGTTAACTACTTATGAAGGCTTGGTTGGGCAGGTAGTTGTTTCTAGAAAGTCAAACTGAAGAGTGTGAATATTAACTGGTAGATGATGAAAATGTGTAAGGAGTATGATGATGATTTCTGTGACTTAGGAAAAATTAATTTCATGCTATTGAGGAAGGAGAGATTAGATTTGGGCAGAGACTGAACCTGGAAGACCAATTAAAACAGTGACAATGTTTCTTCATGACGGGCATCTTGGAATCACCTGAGATGCGGTATCAGTACTGGCTCTCACCCTCTGCCCCCCCCAATTTTGATATGTTGCCTACATATCAGTGTGATAATTAATAAATGGAACAGCTCTGATATGTGTCAGTCCCTAACTCTGGTTAATAATCACTGCCGTGGGGAATGTTGCCTGAGGTGCAAGGGAAGGAAATTCAAGTCCATTTTAACAGTCTAGATGAGAAGTGCTAGAAACTTGATGTGTGACTGTTACATATTTAACCAGTTTAAATAATGATTCCAATTTTACAACTGAACTTTTGCTGGAGGCAAAGCAAAACTTCTAATGAATGATAAGAATTGGTTATCTTAAAAGCTCATTAACTAGTCACTTGACAAACTTTGTGTTAATTTCTAGTAAGGGCAGCTAGTCTGTGGATTATATACAGTGTTCTTTTACTGAATGCTTGATAAGTAACGCAGTATGCTACTCGTGGTCTAGTCATTTTCTTTGGAAAAATTACCTATACTGTTTTTATAGGTATTCAGTAAGTTATACATTGTTTTCCTTTCATCTCAATATCCAGTAATATACCAAACCAAAAATTAATGTCATGCTTCATTCTCTTTAAGTTGGATTTTCTCAGAAATGAAAAACAACAAAAAACAAAAACAGAAACAAAAAAACCTGCCTGCCACGAGTGAGCCAAATGTTTCTTTGGCCAAAATTAGTCAATTATAAAGTCTCATAATTGCCAATCCAGGTTTATCCATTTCTAGTTCCTAACTTCTTTAGATTCTTCTAATACTGATAGTTGCTCTGAGGATTATCAAAGTCACACAGTCTAGAACCCACTCCTTCCTATCTAGGCATTGGGAGAGAGGGAAAGAGGGAGAAAGAGAAAAAGATTTTGTGTATCATCCCTTCTTTTTAATGGCAGTCTGACTAAAGGACCAGTCCAAACAGGTCTATGTGTCGTCCTTAAATACAGACTCAGGTGTCCCACTGTGTGCAAAAAGATACTACAGTATGTAGAAAATCATATGTAAAGGGAATTTTCAATTAGAGGAACTTGAAAGTTCTCATGAGCCATAAAAATTTAATCCAATAGGAATCTATAGGCTGTTAAAATTAAATTTAGATTTAAGTGAAGCAATTTGGAAATGGGCATAAAAACCCAAAACAGAATACTTGACAAATCAATCTCAGAGAATATCACTTTTTTTATTGGGCCTATGGAAAGGCATCAGTGGTATCGGCCTGTATCTAATGTGGGAAGTAGAGTACGAAGAAAAATTTAGTTATTTTCTATTTACAATGATTCATTTCTTGAGAGCTGAGGAAAACTTATCCTAAAAGCCAAGTTGGGGAGGGAAAAGAACATAGGTAGGGGAGGGGTAGAACAAGTACACTCACAGATTAGAAATAACCTACAGAATCAAGAGTTTCCAAGTTTCTAACAGAGCCAGATTATGGATATTAAAAAATCACAGCAGTCGTACCTACCTGCTGAAGCCGACGTACAGCCCTGGACAAAGGCACACTTAAATTAAGGATGCTGGGTTGAGTTGTCAAACATCCCTCACTCCCAGGATTTTAAAAACAAATCTTGGCAGAAAAACCTTGATGCTCAACATGGGGATAGGTTAATTTAGTTATGGTTTATCCATGCATGCACAGAATATTATTCAAGCATTAAAATTGTGTTTATAAATAAGTTTTATTGACATAGAAAAATGCTTATTATGTAATATTAATTGGAAAAAACAGGGTGCAAAGTGAACAGACGTAGTATGAACTCTGCCTAAAAATGACATGCATAGGAAGGGATGAACAGATGGCGCTCAGGGGATTTGTCGGGCAGTGAAGCTCTTCTGTATGATAGTGTGACGGTGAGTCCATGATGTTAGACGTTTGTCCAAACCAACAGCATCTACTACACAAAGAGTGAATCCTCATGTAAGCGTGAACTTTAGTTAATAATATTCTATCAATATCAGTGCATCGTTGTAACCAATGTACCACACGAACGCATGATACCAATGACAGGGGAACCGGAAGGGAGTGCGGTGAGGGGGAGACAGAATATGCGGGGACTCTCTATACTTTCTGCTCAATTTTTCCATAAACCCAAAACTCTTCTAGAAAATAAAAAAGAATAACAGAAAAAAAAGTAGGGGGAAATACAACAAAATGTCAGCCAGCTTGTGTAATCCCATAAAGTAATGATTAAATAAATACTCGGGTTGTAGACTCAGATTGCCTTGGATGAAATCCTGTCTCCTTCACTTATCGCATAGGCACGTTACTTCAACTCTCTGTGATTCAGTTTCCTCATCCATTAAAATGGGGATTATAACATCACTGACCTCATTAGGCGTGTGGTGAGCATTAAATTAGTTAACACATACACTATGACTAAAACAGTCCTCAGAACATAGTGTTATCATCTCTAGAGGGGTGGAATTGTGGTGAGTCTAATGTACTTCTCTGTATTTACTCTATTTCACCAACAAATATATGTTATTTTGATAGTTATGGAAACCTACATAGGTGTGGATAGGTGTACACATACTTAGAAAATAAGTGTTCATATATTTTGTATTAGTTATATGTGGTTGCTGGACATAAAACAACAACATTTACTATGTCACAGCTTCTATGGGTCAGGAATCAGAGTGGGCTGCTGTCATCTAAAGCTGCAGGCCTGGGTGCAGCTGGAAGATCCGTTTCCTCCAGCCCGTTCATATGGCTGGCTGGTTGGGGTGGACTGTTTGCAGGAGGCCTCAGTTCCCCACCAAGTGAAACTCTCCATAGTGCTGCTGGAGTGTCTTCATAATATGAGGGCTGGCTTTCCCCAGAGTGAGTGATCTCAGAGAGAACAATGCAGAAGCCTCCATCATCTTTATGGCCAAGCCTAGGAAGCCACTGTCATGCAGGGTGTCATGTGGGGTCTCTGGTTCTGCTCCCCACATAAGAACGCAGGACATGGTGAGGCCAAAAAGGAACACCCACGGAGCCATAGGTAGGGGAGTCATACCACTATACTCCGTACCTCTCTGCAATCTGCTCTTGCAGGCTCAGCCACCGTCTTCTCGCTAGTCTTCATTTCCTGCTAGCGTAGCTACAGCAGTTATATTAGTGGCCAATGGCTCACTGGTTACAGCTGACGGCCAACTAGCCACAGCTGATGGCCAGCCAATCACAGTGATGGCCATCCAATCACTACCTGAGCCAGCACCCCTCCACGAGAGGCCGAGAGCCTGGAAACTGCACTCCTGGCTCTGTCCCCATTGCCCATCATTTCTGAAATAGCCTGTTGGTTACACAGTTCAGCCTTATTTGGTGTGGGAGATATAAACTACACATGGTATAGACACCAAGAGGCAAGGATTAGGGACCATCTTGTATGCAGGCTACTACGTGTGTGTGCGTGTGTGTGTGTGTGTGTGGGGGGGGCTTCTGCCAACTAAAGCACTACCCTAGTGTCCCTGCATGCACATTCTTACCTTCTTTATTCTATTGAAGCACCCCTCGCTTTCAACTCCTTGGTCTTAGCAAACTCTTCCTTCCCTCCCTCCCTCCTTCCCTCATTCTTTCCTTCCTTCATTCTTACTGTCATCAAGACATACTTACTGTGTACCTAGTAAGTGCCAGTGAGTCATGTCTGCCCACCCCTCTGACCCTACCCTCCTCTCGTGCTCCCTGCCCTCCTGTAGGGTCCCCAACACCAGATTCCGAGTAGTTGGTCAGCTCAGCTTCCACAAAAGCATCTAAAGCTTTCACCTCCAGTCCTGCCTCTTTCCAGATGTTCCCAAGCTCTAGTCCCCATCACTCTCCTCCCCATCACCAAATGCACCCTCCTTCTCTGCTGGCCTGAATAGCCTGGGGAAAGCCGAGGCTTGCTGCACACCCCTGGTCGTGCTAATGCATCCGTCTTCCTTGTCCCAGGTAACAGGCAGCTGAGTCTGACATGATGCTCAGTGTAATAGCTGGGAAATCAGAGAAAAACACACCCAGAACAGCTCTAGAGGGACCAGTTAGCTTCCTGAAAATCCACATAGAACAAAGAACCTAATATTTTATTCTGAGGTTTTCATTTCTGTCATGCGGGGTGTCCGGCGGGGCGGCCTGCGGGTCTCTGCTCCCGCTCCCCACATAAGAACGCAGGACATGGTGAGGCCAAAAAGGAACACCCACGGAGCCATGGGTAGAGGAGTCATACCACTATGGTCTCACTGGAGGCTGGGTTTACACGACGTGCGACCTGCTGTCCGCTTTGCTGCCAACCGACCAACTCTCCTCGACTCTCCTTACTCTCCTCAGTCTCCTCCTTCACTCTCCTCGGCTCCCCTCCGTAGCCGTGGCAGTTATATCAGTGACCAATGGCTTAATGGCTACAGCTGATGGCCCACCAGCCACAGCTGACGGCCATCCACTATCCGAGCCAGCACCTCTCCACATGAGGCCGAGAGCCTGGAAACTGCTTTCTGGGGCTCTGTCCCCACAATTTCCCTATAACTATAAACCTCCAAACATTAATAAAAACTCAGCTTGGATAGCTCACCGCAATCATTAACAATAGACCACTACTAAACAGAAAGTGTCTGTAAGACCCTTTCAGGGCTCACAAAGAGGAGCAGCTGAGACCTAAGCTCGGCAGCAGTCCTCTTCTTAGCCCGGCACAGTGACTCCTAAAAAACCTAGTGCCAAGGGGCCCTGGATGGCTCAGTTGGTTAGAGCGTGAGCTCTCAGCAACAAGGTTGTTAGTTCAATTCCCGCATGGGATGATGGGCTGCGCCCCCTGCAACTAAGATTGAAAGCGGTGATTGGACTTGGAGCTGAGCTGCGCCCTCCACTAGATTGAAGAACAACGACTTGGAGCTGATACACCCTGGAGAAACACACTATTCCCCAATATTCCCCTATTAAACAACAAAAACAACAACAACAACAAACCTAATGCTTAGGCAAAAAAGCAAAATAAACAAAAGAATCCAAGAGAGACTGAGATGGTCCCCCTCTGGGTTCCCTTGGCCCCTTGTATCTATCTACCCTTTTCGTAGTAGTTCTTACACCATATTGCAATTGTCAGCTAACTTGTCACTGCCCCCTTCTAGATTGGCAGCAATTTATTGATGGAGAACATATAATCTGTGCATTGTTGGTAGCACAGTCAGAGTTTTAGGTTCTGGGAAGTTGTCCCGCAGTCTGCTGGGGTTTTGGGGGTAGTGGTAGTGTATATGATTATTGTTTGGTGGGGGAGAGGAAGGAAAGAGTAGGTTGCTGCTGCTTTAAAAAATGATTGAAACCCCTGATATAGACGTTGTCCTAAGTTTCTTCTAGACTTGACTCTCAGAACCTATAAGAGAGAGATAGAGTAGAAAGATTAAATGGCACAGACATGTGATAGCACTTAGTTGGGTACCTGGCACACGGTAGGGCCTCAGTTGGGGGAATATCAACCTGGAAAGGAAAAATATAACGGATGCATTTCACAGAAAACCCAAAATACAGTGGAGTATACAGGGAGGGATTTATTTTCCTCTCCTGTGTATGATTGAAGCGAGCCTGGCAGTCCAGGGCTGGCATGGTGGCCCTGCCCTTTGACGTTCTCAGGGACCCAACTTTTTGCAGCTCCCTGCTCTGCCATCCTGGTGTGTGCCTGTCATTTTCATGGCCTACATTGGTGACTGGAGCGCCAACACATCCACATTTCAGGCAGCCATTGGAGAAACGGACAAAGAAAAAGGGGCAAAGCCAGGTGCCTGCAATTTGAAGCCGGCACATGTGACTTCATCATTGGCTGGTGCTTAGTCTGTGGCCACGCTGAGATGCAAGGGAGCCTGGGAAGTGGGGTCTTTACTCCACTGCTGCCACGTTTCCAGCTAAAATGTGGGGCTTCTTCACTTCCAATCCAGAAGAAAGGGAGACTGGGCACTGGGAGGGAAGCTGCCGCTGCTGCCACAGGGGAGCAGGACAGAGCCTGTAACCCAGGTCTCAGGACCTCTCTCTCTCCAGTGCTGCTCTTTCTCACTCTCAAGTATAATATTAATATTTACACTGTGCTTTACAATTGACAAAAACGTTTTCATACGTGATCCATTTTAATTGCATTTTGATCACACTAACATTAAAATAAAATATGCTCCTTGTTTAAAAAATGATATTACATATAAGGCAACTATCTCCGTTGATGACCACTCCCAAGCCTGGGTCTTCTCCATCTCTTAAGAGTCGGTGACTGTCATGGGTTTGGCATGCATTTGCCAAGTCGCTTTCTATGAGGGATGACTTGAAGACCTTCCGCCAGCCTTGGGAACGCGCCTGCAACCCCTACAAAAGGCGCTTGCCACCCTGTGCCTGGCATTCAAAGAACAATTCTCAAACTGTCAGACAGCATTCTCCCCACACCGACTGCTTGCTATCTTCTCACAGCCCTTCTGGTCTTCATTGTATCCCCACGTGGCCCCACCTGCTCAGAGCTCTGGACCAGTTGTTCTGGGTGAAGCAGACTTTGACCTTGGTTTTCATTCCTCCTTCTTGGATGAGGCCTTTGACCAGGCAGCTGTCAGGACAGTGCGTGCCCGGTGGCCACATCTGAACTGATGCAGAGCCTCCTCTCTGGGCACTGACCCCCCAGCTGGACAAACCTGGCTGTCCTCCGTATGGACAGTGTGTTAGAACAACAGCAATGGTGACTGAGGGCTTGCCATGTGCCAGGCACCGCTCTCTGCTCTTCTCGACTACACAGCTAATCAGCACAGATTTCCTAACCCTGCCCGGCCCTGGGCCTGTCTGGAAAACACAGGTACTGTGGACGGAAGCTGGGCTTTGAGGCACGGCAAATGTGTTTGTTGTACTCGTATGTTCTCAGGCATGTTACTCAACCTCGAAAAGGATTATCGATACCTACAAAGTTGTGATGAACATTAAGAGATAATACACACCAAGCACTTAGCCCAGCGCCTGGCACTTAGTGTTATCCATGAATGGTAATGCTGCGTTATGTAGATGAAAAGTAATTCAGTTGTTTCAAATGGGGGAGCAGGTTATTTTAAGGCCCCGCAATTGCAAGTGGGTGTGGTGGGGGGAACTTTCCCTCTAGGCACTGTCCCTTCAAGTGCCAGTTTTACTTGCTTCTACAGTTGGATTTTTGCCCCAAGTTTTTTTGGATGTTTTTGTGTGTGTGTGTGTTTTAATGCTTTAAGATAGGCCTGATTTAATCATGATCATAAATTGAGAATTTTTCCAAGGCTGCGCCATATTTCTGTTTTGGGCTTACAACATTTGAAATTATCATACACATTAGCATCTTTCCATATATGAATGTTTTATATGCTTAGGTAATAAGAAAGGGGAGGAAGGATTTTACAAAAATCACAGATCTAGTCTTAGTGGGAAAAGAGTAGGAGAAACAGCAAAAAAAAGAGAACTGGAACTGTACCTTTATCTGGTTATAGGGAAAAGAGAGCACGTGTTATTATAGTGTGGTAACTATAAGGCATGTCTTTTCTTTTTCCACAAGCATATCAGAATCTGCACATTGAAATCAGTACAGTCCTTCGATTTAGTCATTTTGAGAAGCTGTATGTCTTTCCAACAACTTGACAGTTCCCCAAACACTGTCAACCCCCATCTCATTTCATCTTTACCACCTAGGTTCCTGTACGGGAGGATGCTGTTATCTATCCCTTGTGAGTGCTCTGCCACCCTAACCCCAATTTTGAACCAATCTTGGTTGAAGCAGGAGGTAAAATAGGACCTCTCCTGCCACCAGCAGGATTGAGCGTTTGGCTTAGTTGAGTGCCCTCTCTGTGCCAGGCACCATGCCAGGTCTGGGTTTGCAGAGATGAATACAACACAGCACCTGCCCCATAGGACTTTGTAGACCAGTAGAGAAGAGGTTCATCTAAAGCTTGTACACTTATTCTCCCTCTTTTTGTAAGGGGTAAAATTTCCAAGTGTTCACGGAGTTGAGGGCAAGTCCTGGGAGATCTGTTTGTGTTGACATAAGGCATACACGCCAGCCCCTGTGATATACCCTTACACTTGTCCTGGAGCACCTCTGATCGTTGGAAGTTTGGCTGACACCCAACCCAGGAGACACTGGGTAAATACTGTAAGCGTGGAGCAATTTGCTCTAGCTCAAAGTCAAGTTTACCCAAACGGGCAGCCATAAGTGTCTCTGTTTTAAATCTCCTACAAAATGAAAACGATGTGAAATGGCAATTTTGAAAAGAGCCAAAATGTGTAAGTGTCTTTGAAGCAATTTCCAAACTCCTTTATTTACGAATGATAGATATAACTTTGGTCAATGACATAAATCAATTTTACTAGATCAATTCAGTGGAGAGAAAGAGCTTTCAAATTATTGAGAATTTGGGGTGTGTGTGTGTGTGTGGTTGAGAACACCCTATTGGCTTTATACTAACATTCTAGAAATTAGCCCTCAGATTTTCGTGTCCCCCAGTATAATTGGTAACACATTTATTAGAACTCTGGTGCATATAGCTAAAGCAAATGTATTAATTCAAATGGTTTCCAGTGATGAAGGAGACGCAGAGTTGCATAGCAGTTAAGAGTAGTGTTTGGAGCTGCCCTGCCAGGATTAAAATCCCTTCTCTGACACTCACTATCGGTGTGATATTGGGCAAGCTACTTGTTATGGGCTGAGTTACGTCGCTCCAAAATTCATATGTTGAAGCCCTAATCTGCAATACCTCAGAATGTGACTGCATTTGAAGATGAGGTCTTTAAAGAACTAGTTAAGTTAAAATGAGATCAGTAGGGTGGGCCCAAATCAAGTATGGTTGGTGTCTTTATAAGAAGAAGACACTTAGACATAGACACACACACAGAGGGCCATGTGACCACACAGCAAGAAAGTGGCCGTCTATAAGCCAAGGAGAGAGACCTCAGGAGAAAACAAATTGCCAACACTTTGATCTTGGACTTCCAGCCTCCAGAACGGTGAGAAAATAGATTTCTGTTGCTTAAGCCACCCAGTCAGTGATCCTTTGTTATGGCAACCCTAGCAAACTAATACACTACTCAAACTCTCTGTGCTTGTTTCTCCATCCATTAAAATTGGAGTAATAATACTTACCTCAAAGGGTTGTTACGATCAAGGGAATTAGCAAACGTAAAGCACCTAGAGCTGTCCTGGCCCAGAGTAAGACTGCTGCGTAAGTAGTAGCTGTTATCATTGATGAGAACTTACCATGTGCCATGTCTATTATACACACTGTTGAATTTTCACCTCCTAACTCCACTCTGAGCAAGTGTCAGTATCCCCACTTTGCAGATAAGGAAACCTGAATGTAGAGGTTTCAGCAAGCCCAGTCACATTTAATATTGACCTCCCACAATGGAGCTGTAAAAATTTAAAAAGTACTGTATGTAAATGTAAGCAACTCAAGTTACGAAATGGTAAAACAACGTGATGTCAGCAGCCAGCATGGAGTCCCATAAGCCACGAAGAGGAAAGGACAAGAGTAAGGATGGATGGTGGCCCTTTGTGTTTGTATGCCATGAACTCTGTGTTGGCAGCAGAGAGGAGCCATGGAAGGAGATTTTATAAAGCATATTTTATAAAGACCGCTATGATGATAGTGGAGGATAGGCTGGGGGGTAAAGATGGGGAGACCAATTTCATACCCTCAGTAATAACCCAAAGGGTTATAATAACTATTTAAGCCACGGTGGAAATTACAGATATAAAAGAGAACAGAAATACTAAGTAAGTAAAAACAAGATGACTCAATCTTTTATTATATGACCCAGATGGGACCCTGGTTCCCGGGTTGGCAAAGTGTCTGGATGGGTAGTAGTACCAGTCATCAAGATCAGGACATAAGACAAAAGGGAGAAGATTTTGAATGAGATGGTGATGAGTCCAGTTTAGAAGAAATTGAACTGAACCTGTGAGATTTTAGGTAGAACCATCCAAAAGTCAGTTAAACATACAGGTCTGCAGCTCAGGTCTCCAGCATGCAGTGGGGTTAGAGATTTGAGGTGGTAACGCAGGTCCTAAGGACAATATCTGGAGAGAAAAGAGAAGGAAAGGAAAGCATCCTGGAGAGTGAAACCCAACATTTCGATATAGGCTCCTGTGGTAGACTAGTCGTGGTGAGGAGAGAGTAGGGTCACAGGCCCCAAGAGAGGAGACTGTCAGGACTGTCAGAGAGGGTGGCTGTGCCATGTGCCACAGAGCTGAATGAGCTGTGAGTGGAAAAGTATGCTGGAGACTGGGAGTTTACTATTCATTCATGACCTTTGCCAGAGTTTCAAGGAAAAGGTGGGGGTTGAAGGCAGATGAGTGAGTTGAAGAGGCAGTGGGAAGCAGAGACAGACTGAAGACAGGTTACAAAGAGCTTAGTTGATTAAAGAAACTGAGAGAAATAGAGATGGGACAGGGTCAAGGGCAAGCTTTGGTTAGAAGACAGTACTAACAATACTATTTCATGGGGTTCAAGTCTCCATGAGAGTCCAAAACTAGTCTCTTTAAATATCATCGTTAATAAACCCGAACCCAAGGTAATCATTTGGTAAATGAATAGCCCATGTTTTACCAGCTCCCCCATGAGTTTGGAGTGTTCCAAAGGGTTGTGATAGCTCCACTGATTACCTACTTAACAACTACTGTCCTCTTCTTGCTAACAGAACCCAACTTAATGGTGTGGCAATTTGCCCAGCCTATCATGTAAGTTGTGATTGTTCTAGGACAATTAATGCAATTCTGTTTCCCTTTGTGAGTAACTAGACTGTGGTATGCGTATGACCCAGGCCTAACCAATGGGAAAATTTTTTGAGGGCTTCTAGAAAAGATTTCCCTCTTGCTTCTGACCCCCCCCCCCAAATGAGAGAAAAATGAGGAGAAAGCCCTTTTGTTCACCCTTCACCTTCCATTCTGTTTAGGAGATAAACATAATTGTAAGGAAGTCCAACAACGTTCTGATTTTTTCCAACAGTGATTCCTTTGATGCATTCTTAGAACATTCAAATTCAAAATTATTTCAAAAATAAGTTTTTAGGTGTTCCTGCTTTGCGGGTATTCTAAGTCGACTTTTAATTAGCTTATTAGACATCTAACATTGACTCCCTGATGTTAGCGTCAGACCCACAGATGAAGGGCTCAGTCCCACAAGACGATTCCCCACTTCAGACACCAGTTGCCAGTCACCACCCTCCTTACTTCTTCTGATTGACCGGCTAGAAATAGGGGGTTCGTTCCCACGACCCCCTCCTTGAGTTTGATAAATTTGCTAGAATGGCTCACAGAAGTCAGAAAAACAATTTACTTACAATTACTGGTTTCTTCTAAATGTTACAACTCTGGAACAGCCAAATGGAAGAGGTGCATAGGATAAGGTATGGTGTGGGGGTCACGTAGCTTCCCAGCACGCTGATGTGTTCACCAGCCTGGGAGCTCTCCAACCTTGTGCTGGACCGGTTCTTATGAAGGTTTCATTACGTAGGCGTGATTGACTAAATCATTGACCGTTGGCGATTAACTTTATCTCCCACCTTTCTCCCCTCCTCAGAGGTCCAGGGGTGGGGCAGAAAGTTCTAGCCCTCTAATCATATGTTTAATCTTTCATGCCCCAATCCTGAAGCTATCTGTCTGGGAGCCCTTCAGTCAAGGGTCGTCTCAGTCATATACCAAAACCCGCATCATTCAGGACATCCCAAGGATTTTAGAAGCTCTTGTGCCAGGAACCAGGGACAGATAACAAATATACAAGGTCAGACAATTAAGTTTGCAAACTCATCCTAGAAAAAGTGCTACATACCTCATTGCTGAATATCACTATGGTCACCTTCTAAATGCTCCCCTTGGGAAGCTATGCACTGATGCCAGCACCTAGTCCACCCTTCAAACCAATTTTGGAACTCTTTTCCTGGAATGGCCATCAGAGCTGTCATCGTATTACCCATGATGTCCTGAATGTCATCAAAATATCTTCCTTTCCAATATTTCCTTTATCTTTAGGTAAAGAAAGAAGTCATTGGGGGTCAGATCAGGTGAGTAGGGAGGGTGTTCCAATGCAGTTATTTATTTTTGACTAAAAACTCCCTCACAGACAGTGCCGTGTGAGCGGGTGCATTGTCGTGATACAAGAGCAATGAATTGTTGGCGAAAAGTTAAAGTCATCTAACTTTTCATGCAGCCTTTTCAGCACTTCCAAATAGTCAACTTGGTTAACTGTTTGTCCAGTTAGTACAAATTTACAATGAATAATCCCTCTGATATCAAAAAAAGGTTAGCAACATTGTTGTGACAAGTTTGTGAACTTAATCGTCAGACCTTGTATATTATATTTTGACATCACACAACATTGCTGTTGAGTCATGTCTGCCAGAAACACACTCACTCTTAGGGGACAACCCATATGAGTGGGGGTGGGACACAGACTGTGTAGCCAGGTCTACGGGGAGGAGGGAAATTTAGATACTGATCTTGTGTGAAGTTCCTCAGAGTTCACTCAAGTGTATAATTTAGAATCACATATAAAAAATACTTTTTTGAGAAAGACTCAGAATTACTGAAATGAAACTTCTTTTTTTCCATAATGTAAGAGCAAAGCACTCCCATCCCACCCACACTCTGGTTTCTTCCACCTTCTCTTACAATCATTGAGAAGTTCGTTCCTCTCCCCTCTCCCCTCATTCATGCTTTTCCCGGCACTGTTAAGAACAGCATAATTTGGAGTGGGTTTTCCCCCCCTTTTTCTTTTGGTCCATGTGAATGGTCTGTGGGTTTAGTTCATCCCAGATGTTTCTCTTCAACCTGCGTGTCGTAAGAAATCCAGAGTTATTTTTAAACATAATTTGGGAGCTTCCAAATAAAACAAATATCCTAATTGCCTGTGGGTTCCTAAGTTACAAGTCCTTGCTTGGTGGTGGGAAGAGCAGAAGACAAATGCCAGTGAGGCCGGCTCTGAGGACAGTGAGGTCTCAGGCTGACCCCGTGGGCTGGCCTGTCTCCCCTTCTCTCTTTTTCACATCTCAGGCATGTTATGGACTAAATTTTGGCGCCCGTCCCCAATGTACGTGTGGAATCCTTCATCCCCCATGTGACTATTTGGAGATGGGCCTCTAAGGAGGTTAATTAAGGCAAAATGAGGTTATAGATTGGGACCTTGGTCCTAGAGGATTAGTGTCCTTATAAGACACTAAGCTCTCTCTCTCCATGCACACTCAGGGGATGGGCCAGGTGAGGACAAAGTGGCCATGTGCAAGCCAAGAAGACAGCTCCCACCAGAAACTGAAACCTGCTGGACCTTGATCTTGGGCTTCCAGCCTCCAGAACTGTGAGAAAATATATTTCTGTTGTTTAAGCTATGCAGTCTGTGTTATTTCGTTATGGCAGCCCGAGCTGACACCAACCCTGTACCCTCTGGCTGCCTTGTGCCACCCTACTTGAGTAACTCATTTCTGTACCATGAAACACAGCATGAAGGCCTTCTGGTGAATTTTGTCAGCATCCTTTCTCCTCAGAAGCTAATCTGATAGAGTAATTCATACATTCATAATGTACATTAATTCATACATTCATGTACATACATACATTAAGCCATTAAGGGTCCCCATGAATGTATGAATTACTCTATCAGATTAGCTTCTGTACGCTGGCTATACATTAGAATCATCTGAAGAACTTATCAAAATACATTTCTTAGCCCCACTCGCCCCAGATCAGGGAGTAAAGCCCCAGAAATTAGCTTTCAAAAAAATGAAAGCTATTTTTTGTTATAAAGATAACACGTGATCCTCGTTTTTATTGCTAATGTAAACATCACAGAGCCCTTTGAAGTGAAAAATGAAAATCCCCCCTTTCCTCCCTCCTTGCTCTTCCAATCCCACTCCTCAAAAGCAAGCACTGTTAACAGTTTTATGTGTCTCTTTTCAGGAGTCGCCTATGTCTATTTTGGCAGACTGTACATGTTTATTTCTTATGCAAACGTCATCAAATTATTACAGTTGCTTTCTTCAGTTCTGATAAATCTTGGAGAACTTTCCACATCACTACAAACTCGTGTCGTCATTCTTCCTAAGATTTGCCGTGCCTGGTGCCCCGTGGCTGGGGCTGGGGAAGGCACGCTGGAGAGAGGGCTCCTCCATGGAGAGAAGCCGGGCTAGCAATGTCTAGGATGTCTTCTCACTTCTAGAACCACAGGGCTTCTGTTGCCTTTCTTCAGCATGCTTTTTGCCGAGGAGCTGGTCTGAATGATCACCTCTCAGCTAACACAACAGCAACGCGGCACCAAGACAGCACGAGAGCACAGCACTTCCGCAGGGAGAAACCCCGTGTAAACTGCAGGAAAACATACACTTTGGAAAAGAGCTGCAGGTACATCCTGGCTGTCTGCAATGTTTCGCTCATTTACGTATGGGCCTCAGGGCACACTAGGGGACTATGAGACATGAGGTTCACCTGGATTGTCCCTCAGTGGGAACAGAGGAAAAAGGGGGGCCATCTCAGGGGGACCACTTTGAGAACAAACCTAGGGCTTCACGTAGACAAAAAGACTGGAGTACATGTGTAATTTGATTTCTTAGATAAATGAACAGTCTAGTTTCCCACTGTGTAAGAGGGGTTCCCTCTGAATTTTTGTTCTATTTTCATGATCCGTTCCCAAGCAGCAGTGTGTCAATGACAAAACCCCCCTCTAATCCTGCCTCGGCCACTGCCGTGGTGTGGGAGGTGAGGCGGGTCCTTTAACCTAACTGGGTACCTGTTTCCTCATCTGTGAAATGAGGCAAGTGTGTTAGATGGTTTCTAAGGTCTTTTCTGGCTTTAAAATTCTAGGGTCCATGATTATGACCATTCACAAACCATATAGAAATGTTTAAAAAATCACAACTGAGCTGAAATATTTGGAAAACAGGTAGAAGGCCATTACTCAGCTGGGTGCTTCTTATGGATACTGTTGTATCCTGACTTTAGCTCTTTTCCTTTCAAACCTTTAAGTGGAGATTTAGAGCATTGCATTGGACCTTGATGGCTCGAGCTTGTTTTTTTCCAGAGTTGCTACCACCCTACCACTTCTTTCAAGAGGATATTGTCCAATTTAATGGGTTGTCATAATAAGTATGTTTTATATGTATATAAGCTTTAACAGTGTACCATGAATGGTATTTTAGAAAGCAAACGGGTTTTTCAGGAAGAGAAACCTGCCTGATAGCGGCTGGGTATTGGTTCCAAATAGAAACGGTGTCTGGGTTACGTAAACAGAAGAGGAGTGTATGTGCAGAGTGCTGTGAAGTCATAGCATCACTGGGAAGCAGGAGGCCCTGGCTGGGGCAGGACCCAAAGCGGGCACAATCAAGGGACTGCCGTAGGAGGTGCAACTTGTCACTGCACTTCAGGGCCACCTCATATCATTCCTAAGTGACCTGTGTCTTCACTTATCTCCCTCAAGGGGCAAAGTTTTGAGCAGCCAGAGACTGGGAAGATGGAATATCGTCTCCTTCAGCTTGGTTTCCATAGTGGGGGATGGAACCCTCCTCCCACGTGTCTGGATGTTCTTCCCAAATAAGTATTGTATCCGCAATGGAACATCCGCATGCAAAGGAAAATAATCTTGATTCTTACCATGTATTGTATACAAAAATTAAGTTGAATCGGACCTAAATATGATTGAAAACTACGAAATTTCTAAAAGAAAGCATAGAATAAGTATATCCGATGCCAAGCAGCCAAAATGACAAATGTTCACCATGTGGCTTTACCAGCTACTACTGTCAGCCAAGTGACCTTGGTAAGTTGAGGGAGGAGACAATATCCATCTCCACGGTGGCTGTGTGGGTGCAGCGGGAACGTGTCTAAGACGTCAGCCCAGGGCCTGGTGCTGCTCCCCCACCCCGCTGTGTAGCATGTTCCCCTAAACGCGGTCATGCCTTGGCTCCTACGTGTGTCTGGTGTGCTAATGGCACTCCCAGCCTCTGCCTGTCCTTCTGCTAGGAGTGGGGGGGGTCACATCTCTTGGTGTTTGCAGCTTTGAAAGCCCTGAAATTCAGCTTCCCTGGGGGGTATGGGTAACTGTAAAGAGAGCTTCCCTGGCACTTGAGAAGCTCATGTGGGGGTTCTCCTGAGACCCCTCAGGACCTCCCAAAAATATCTCTGGTGTAACTAATGTAGGGCGAACTGGAGGCCCTGTGTCAGCAGGTGGGAGGCATGAGCTGTGACATCTGTCACCTGGCTGCTGGGGCCTGAGAGAATGTGGGACACACATACACCCTCTTAGTGGGTTCTCATGCCATCCCTTTGCGGTCAGCAGAGCAAGTCCTAGTAGGCTCATTTTGTACCTGGAGGAAGAAACCGAGGCTCATGGATTAGAGGACACTTGCTGAGGTCACTCAGCTCCGGCCCGGGGGCTTGTTTTTCTGATCCTGAGCCCAGCATCCTTTCCACCATCCACACTTCTTCCTGTGTTGGTTACCTCCATTATTAGAGCACCTGGATATTCTTAGCTAACAATGGGTCACATAAATAAACACACAGCAATTTCCCCACATTTTTGCACAGACCCACCGCAGAGGGCAGAGTCCTTTCTCTGAACGCACTGCATGAAAAAGCGTTTCCAAAAGTGAAACAGAACTTCAGCGTTAATCACCATGGAGAGGTGGAAACTGGCTTTGCAGGCGATGGAATGTCCTTCAAGGAAGACTGGCAGCCCAGGCTGGCAGTCAGAGGACCCCTAGTGATGGAAAGTTCGGGCCGCCTGCTGTGCCAGGGAACAGGTGTTTGCACTCAGTACCCCAGGGAGAGCACCGTCTGCTGTGTCCCCTGCAGGAACTAGACTGAAGCTCTGAGTGCTTGATCCGAAGGCCAGGCTCCTGTCCTGGCCCTGAGGCCCCAGCTGAGGTGGGGGAGGGGGTGACTCCCTGTAAGTCCAGTCTGGAATTCTCCATGCATTTAATGAGTCAAGGAGGAGTAACTAACATAGACCCTGGAAGAAATAGGTCAGAGGCCAATAGAGGTGGCTTCTTATGTCAGGCTGGAAGGTTGTAGTAGAATTGGGGTACTGTGTCAAGAGCCAGTCAGGATGAGGATTAATGTGAATAGCCCCTCTCCTAGGACACTTTGTACCCAGCAGCAATGACTGTGGAAGTAACTCGTAGTTCAGCAACCAAGGATAGTTTTTTTGGGGTGGGGGTGGTTCCTAAAAGGGCTGCAATAGGCGGGATGAAGCAGGAAGGTACATGTGGCTCAGCCCCTTTTGGGCCCCTCAAACCCCCGTGGAGGCTTCTCTGCCTCCAAGCCCACGCAGCCTCCCCTCCACTGTTTTTCTCTCGGTGGTAGAGGAAATCAGGGCTCCCACGAAGGGCATGAAACGCCCCGGATGGGAGCACCTTAGCAAGCCTTTAGTCAGGCAAAAATGGACAAGTAGACATTTGTCTAACGCTATGAAGTTTTAACTCACAGTCTAGAAAGCATGTTTTAAATGAAGAGAGAGGAGGAAGGAAGGAAGAGAGAGGAGAGGAGGGAGGGAGAGAGGGAGGGAGAGAGGGAGGGAGGGAGGGAGGGAGGAAGGGAGGGAGGAAAATTTGCTCAATTACACAGAAAATTAATAGGTTGACCTCAATTGATTTGTTTAGATGTTAACTTTTAGAAATCAATCTGTATATGTAGAAACAGCATGTACGTTTAGTAACTTTGAACATGTGTTTACCACTCATGGGAGCTGACGACTGTTTTGGCATGATGGCATGAGCTCAGCTTGAGGTCCAGGCCTCTTTGTTTATCTGGTGTATGACCTTTGTCACCTGGTCCCTTGCTGGGGTGTGTGTGTGTGTATGTGTGTGTGACAGTTCGAGCCCCCCACCCCTCCTTCCACCCCCATCTTGGCTGCTTGCCTCTCAGGCACCAATTTCTTGGACCCTTGGTGGATACTGGGGCTCTGATGGCTTTGTTAGCCCTCAGGGAAGTCCTCGTGGCCGACTGGGCCCCGTTTCCTTCAGCTCTCAACTCTCTTGGCTTCTTAATTTCAACATCTCTTCATCCCTTGGGATGCTGTCGGCCGGGCCCACCCCTGAGGAGAGATTCTCAGCAGTTGACCTCAGCTTCCTTCCTTCCCTCCTTCCATGTAAAATGATATGGTTGGACTGGACCAGCTCCAAATCCCGTCCTGCTCTAACTGCTCCATGAGTCTAACAAAAGTACCACTGCGATGTTTGGGCCGGAGCCCTCCCTGAAACCACAGAGAGAGGAGCGTGGTGACTCCACATGCTGTGTCTACACAGCCGCTGTCATGTAAGAAGCTGTGGGATGCTTTCTGGGTAGTTAGAAAGCCAAAGGAGCCAGACAGGGAGCCACGGAAAATAAAGGCAGGACAGAAGGCAAGTATTCAAGGACCAACTTGCTCTCCGAGGGCCTGCCCAGCAGACTCAGGGCTGTTTGCACAGTGGATTTGTCATCCTGTTCTCGCAGGCTTACAAGCCACTCATTGTTCTCGGAAGACAGCAGCTGCTTCTGGAGAGCTTTCAGCATTTGGGTGTGACAACCTAGGGAAGCTAGTTTTTAGCATGAGGCACAGGCCTTCCTGTCACAAAGAAGGGGGAAGTCATTCTGGGCAGGGTATCAGTTTTCCGTTGCTGCTGAAACAAATCACTACAAATTCAGCAGCTTCAAACAACACAATTTGTTGTCATAGCTCTGTAGGTCAGCAGTCCAACACGGGTCTCCGAATGGCCACAGACTGGTGTGTCTTTCTGGAGACACTAGGGGAGGATCCATTTTCTTGTTCATGAAGTTGGCAGAACTCAGTGCCATGAGGGTGAAGGACTGAAGTCTGCATTTCCTTGCTGGCAGTCAGCTGGGGCTGTCCTCAGCAACCGCAGGCCTCTCTCTGGTTCCTGTACACAGCCCCTTCCATCTCAGAACCAGCAACAGGACTCCTCACTCAGCCATCTCTCTGACCTTCCTTTCATTGTCACATCCCGCCCTCTGGCCACAGCTGGGAAAGGTTCTCCACTTTTCAGGATTCGTGTGATTAAGTGAGCCCACCTGGATAACCCAGGATCCTCTCCCCATCTCAAAGTCCTTAATCACATCTGCAAAGTTCCTTTTTGCCATGTGAGGTTAAATTCTGGGGATGAGAGCGTGGACATCTTTATGGGGCCAATATTTTGCCTCCCACAGTCAAGTTTAGGCTATATGATTTGCTGACCCTCCGTTAGATATTACACGGGGCCAGTAACCCTTCATCAGGTGACTCAGCCCTCCTATGCATGTGGAGAGACGGAGCTGTGTGAACTGCAGCAAGCCAGTGCCAGCTGGGCTGTGCAAGGTGAGACTTAAATGCCTTTCTCCCAGGCACTTAATGGCCAAACCATCGAATTCACTGAGTAATTAATGTTCACATGGCTTTGTGAAATGCAATTATGTAGGCTAGCTCATAAACCTTTTATTTTTTACAACACCTGACACACATGGGACCTACTCAGCCTGCTTTTCCTGTTCTAGTTTTGCTGGGCATAGTCAGGACCCTTCTGGAATGTCACCTACTGCCAAATCCCCATCCCCCTTCCACCAGTGGGGTTTGGTCCCTTTTAGCCTCTGAACTATAGGCTGAACCCACAAAATCAGGGTTTGACTCAAACGGAACTTCTGTTCTGCATTCACACTTGCTGTTCCCTGCCTGCAAGGCCCACCCTTTCCACTTCCCCCAAGAGCCTGGCAAATTTTCCCACATGCCCATCTAACCCCTCTGCTTATAATGCAGGTAAGGACCTCATCTGAGAGCTGTGGGAAATGCAGAGTCTCAGGCCCCACCCCAGGCCTACTGAAGCCAAATCTGATTTTTAATTCCATCCCAGGGGATCATAAACACTTTCAAGTTTGAGTAGCAATGACTGAGGGCCTGCTGGATGGCTCCTCCTCCATGAAGCCCTTCCTGATTGCCCTAGACCCAACTAAATAAGCTCGTCTCACAGTTCCCATTGTGCCCCATTTGGACTTCTTCATCTGTAGGGAGTATAACTGGATATTTAAAGGGACTTTTCCTGTTATCCAGAAATTTCAGTAGAGGCCTCAAAGAGAGAGAACAAAATAGTCAATGCCAAGAAAGCCCCCGTCCACACAAGGTGCTGAGAAACCCCATGCAGGACAAACTCAGAGAATGTGATCTCAGCATTAGCTCTTCCTGACTTCCAGCCTATGAAAGATAGGTCAGGAGGATTTCTATGGATACAGTTGACTGAAGGAATGTGTTCCCGGCACCCCCAAAGCCCTTCCATGAGGGAGGGGAGACAGGTGCTTCCCCCACAGCTCAAGATAAGTGAGAAGAGCTTCAAGGGGAGCTTTCCTTGTACCTTTAAGTATTTGGGGAAATGCAAGGACTGGTCCAAGATATCAGGGCTGCACTGACCAATGCTGCCCTGCATCAGAGAGCAGTGAGGCAAAGTTGTATGGTTCCCATGGACCATATGGGTCACAAGGTGAGGAGACTGCCTGGAGCCTCCTTGAGAGGGACTCCACGAAGGAGGGCTGATTTGGGATTGGGGGAAGGCAGGCAGAGGGCAGCAGAGAGATGGCCCACTGGAAAACCAGAGGCTGAAGGGGTACTGCAGTCCCCTCCCCAACATACACATACCCTACCCACATACTGAAAGCTGTAGTCGGGATAGGGTTGCCAGATTTAACAAATGAAAATACAAATGGCCATTTACATTTGAATTTCAGATAAGCAGTTGTTGAGTTTTTAATATGTCACATGAAATATTTGAGATATACTAAAAAATTACTTGTTTATCTGAGCTTCAAATTTTGCTTGGTATTCTGTATTTTATCTGGCAACCTGAAGTCGGAAGCTTGGCAGCAGAAACTCTTGTGGCTTCCACAAGAAATCCACAGAAGGGCCCCAAATAAAATTAGCTATTGAACCCCAATGTCAGGTCAGTCTTGAAGCAGTCAAAGAAGGCCCTTTCTGCTCCTTTTTCTATGTTCCTTTCCTTTTTCCTTTCCCTTTCTCCCCCACCCCTCATCAAGAAGTCTGGCTAGTGCGTGGGAGATAGAAGAGGACAGGACCTCACCTACTCCTTTCCACCACTGCAGGCTTCTGAGCGAGAGGAGGGAAACACTTCCAATGAAATTGAGCCTTTTGATTATTGCCTGGGCCAGACTACTGAACACCTACTGTTCTTGTGATTAGAGGAACCTGTGTATGATACCTGCCTAAGACGGCATGCAGGGGTGGGGAAAGAGGCAAACACTGGAGCCGGCTTGGAAAGATAATGCCTGGAAGAATAGAGTTGCTTTATGGTTACACCCTGCTGAGTGGAGCTGGTTCACAAGCTGATGTCTTGTTTTCATATCCGTCTCTCTCACTAGTGTCCTGTTGTTCATTTGTGTCCCCAGTGCCTGGTGTTATGTAGTAGATGTACAGTAAATGTTTAAGTGTTGAATGATGAAAGCTTCAGTGTATCTACTCATTTCTTCACCTACAGAATCTACGAAGAGAGAGTTTTCTGGCAGGTATAACCCTTCCCGAAGGTACTTTGGCTGTAGTAAGCTTCTTGTTAGAAAACATGTCAGGTATGGTGATGGACATAAGCTAAACTGGATTTGGAATCTTCTCTAGAACATTTAAATTACAAATTTTAAAAAGCTAACAAATACCACACACATGAAAATTCCAGAAAAATCATAACATTTGGGTGGTTAACTATCAGACACATCACTATAATACACTATTTTTCCCCACATTTTTTGACTATATTTTCCCCCCACATTATTGCCTCATGGTGGTGGCGGCCTATTATGAGTCTCTGTTATTCTTGTTGATGTCTGCATTTTGTGGTCAAATCATCAAGAATGCAAATCTTTTTTAATATATTCATATGATTCACTCTTCTTCATTAAATTGGGTTGTTCAAACAACCTATTTATGCTCAAAATGTATTTCTTCCTCTTAATGAAATACTGCTTTTGGCATGATCTAATTCTTCTAATCTTTCTCTTTTCTCTTGACATTTTCATTATTTGTATTTTCTTAGTTGTGATTATTTTATGTGATTCTTTTCCTTAACTTCATGCTTTTGTCCATCAGACTTTTTAGCTTCTGTAGTGATAGAACAAAAGAGTATTTGACATTTTGCAGCTTCTTCTAGTCTTTTTCTTTCAGTGTTTGTCTGAGGCTTCAACTGAGATGTTTCTCTCTTAATACATTTGAATTTTGTATACTCAATCATTCTGAAAAAAATATACAAAAGTAATCAGAAATAAAGGCACACTCAAGAACAATTCAAATGCACTTAAAAATTGCTGAAATGTTGTGCTGAGTTCCACACTGCAAATCAGATCACTCTTCTGCCACACAGACTGATCTATATGTAGGGGTTTGGTTATTGTGAAATACATTTTCTTCTTTTTCTTCCTTTCTGTATCTGTGGTGATTTGGTGCACAGTTCATCTGAAACTACCAGGCTTCATCACAACAGGAGGATCAGATAGATACTCTCAGGAAGATCTGCTCAGCTGGGACAATAAGCCTATGAAAGGTGCCACACGAGCAGTGGAATGGCCTTTCTTTGCAGAGAAAGGTGGAAAAGCTGTATACAATAGACAAGCCTTGTCTCCAAGTCTGCTGTGAATTGATCGAACCTTGTTGGAAAGCAGTATTATTGAAAGCCTTAAAAATATTTATATTCCCCTCAAACACACACACATTCCTATACTTTGATCCACTAATTGGACGTTGGGGAGTGAATCTTAAGGAAATATTTCTAAAAATAAAAAAACTATGATGCACAAAGATGTTAACCATATATTCCCAACAAAAAACTAAGTGATTTGTTATCTGAATAATAAAACATAAACTTGATGGGTATTATTACTATTGAAATTTATAGAAGCTTTGTTATATGTTACAAAATAGTTCTTACAGTGGGTGGCCGGTTGGCTCAGTTGGTCAGAGCGTGGTGCGGATAACACCAAAGTTGCCGGTTCAATCCCCGCATGGGCCACTGTGAGCTGTGACCTCCTAAAAACAAAAAAATTCTTACATAATGTTAAGCCAAAAAAAAAGCAAGATAGAAAATTATATATGCATTTGTATTTCAGCTAGATTATAATAATCCCTATGCTCAGAAAAATCCTGGAATATACAAAATGTAATACTCTATAAATGTATTCGTTCTACATATAATGAACATTCTCCTGTGTCAATAAATATGGATCTAGGATATCATTTTTAATAATTGCATGGTATTCCATTGTATATATGAACAAAAATTTAATCAACTTCCTATTTTAAGACAGTGAGATTGTTTCCAATCTTTGCCTGTTTTAAGTATATTGCAATGAACAATCTTGCACATTAATCTTTAGCCAGTTTTCTAATTATTTCCTCAGGATAAATTCCTAGAAGTGGAATTGCTGGGTCAAAAGCATTTTTAGAACTTTTGAAACTATTGCTAAATAACCTTCCAGAGAGACTATAAATTTATACTCTCACCAGCAGTGTATGAGTGTATGCCCTTTCCCTGGTGCCTTTGCAACACCGACTCATTCATTTGCTTTAAAATCGATAAAATAACTTAAGAAAATATGCCTGCAACAGATTTGAAACTTACTAAAGTTTTTATGATGCAATCCCAGCTTGCTATAGTGTTAATAGTGGCTCACATTTATTGTGCCATTACCAGGTCCCAGACACTGTGTTACATGAGTTAACTTTTGTAATCCTCTGGATAATTCTATGAGGTAGGTACCATCATCAACCCACTTTACATGTGTGGAAAGTGAGGAACAGAGATGCTACTAAATAACCTGCCCAAGGTAACACACCCCAAGGTAATTGAAGGATGAGCTAAGATTTGAACCCAGGCCACAGTTTACACCACGTTGTACAGTTTCTCTCTAGAAGGTCCCTGTTGAGGTGTTCTTAAGTGCCCAGTGAGACCATTCAATTCAGGACTCCCTGGAAATCCATCTAGGTCATATTTGAGGATAGGTTTCAGTTTCGTCAGAGGCCTCAAAGGGAACCACTTAGAAAATACCAAGAACTACATGAGAGAGGGAGCAGACCCTCTCTGTAGGATCTGCTAAGAGAGTGCAAACCTGGCCTGCCAGTTTCAAGCCCACTGGTCACACTAGACTGAAGAGTCAGGAAAAAAGGGTTACGTTGGAGGGAGCTGGGAAGTATGATGTGCCCACCCTCTGGGTAAGGTGACCAATTCCTCCTGTTTTGTCTGAGGCTGTCCCAGTTTTAGCACTGAAACTTTGTATCCTGGGAAATCTTGTAGTCCTGGGCAAACTGGGACAGTCGGGTACCATATCCGTGGGGGAAGGTTCTGGCACTTCCCTGTCACCCTAAGACAAGTAAGTGTGAAAGGGTTTGAGGGTTCACTCTGGAGAAATAGGCCTGGGACACAGCTACCTCTCATGGTCCTCCCAGAGGACCCCATGCCACGTCACTCTGTGGTGCCTCCTTCCCCCAGTGGGTCCAACCTCAGATGACCCAAAACCCTGCTAGTGAGTGTGGGGGCTGGGCACTGCACTGGGAGAGAGAAGAGGCCAGCGACAGGGACCCCATGCCCCCTTCTAAGCCTCAGCTTGCGGGAAGAGGGAGCAGAAGCTAAAAATCTAACACAATTTACAGGTTGACTATTACACTGCCTGGGACATTGTAAGCACTGAAATGAGACTTGAAAGGGCCCAGAAGCACCATGGGAGGGTCGGGAGATGGTCCCAGGGGATGGGGAAAGATGATTGCGGAGAGCCGTCTGCTTTATGATTGCATGCTGCTGAGTCCAGCCCTTCCAATAACAGGGTTACGTGGAATAGCTGCTATGAACCCCACCCAGTGCCCTGCTCCTCTCAGGCAGGGGTGGGTGCAACCACAGCTGCTGCCAGTTCTACTGCCTAAGGGGTAGGAGTGGGGGCCAAGAAACCAGGGCCCCCTCACTGCCTACTGTCCATCAGGCTGTGGCAGGAGCCTTCTCCCACCCAGAGTCCACCTCCCCAAATGAAGCATCTCAGTTTCCCAAACTGCCAGAGCTCATCCTTGCCCTCCCCCAAGCAGCTACAGCAATAAATGATAGCTTGTTATATACGGAAGACACTCTAATAACTTTTTATGCATTGTCTTCTCTTGTGCCTGTAATTGACCTGGGAGGTATAATCATCCTCAGTTTTCAGAGGCTTAGAGAGGTTAAGGAATTAGCTCAGCTATTAACCAGCAGAGGTGGACTTGAAACCAGCTCCATCTCCATCTAAAGCCCATGCCCAGTTCATGGTTCTGTTGGGTCTCCTCGCTCTCACCTGGAAGGGACAGCTTCCTGCTGGCACTGCGGTGGCCTAGCTGTGTTTCCACGATTCCCCCTTGAAACGTGGAATGTGCTTTTGCTTGGAAACAATATGATAAAGGGTTGCTTCGTCTCCACTGTGGTTACTTATTGGTTAAGTCGCCCTTTGTGACCTGGCCTGGGGTTCTAACCACACTGGATCATGTGATTTCCCGGGAAGAAAACACATCCTGAGTTCTAAATAGCAAATTCAAAACACACGGTTTTATTTTGTATGACAAGAAAAACAAGCTGGGCTCTTGAATTTTACTATTTGGGTTGTTGGTTCAAAATAACATAGAAGTCATGGAGCTGCTCCACAGGTGTTCCTCTTCTAGGGTGTCATTAATTTGAATCATTAAATCTCTTTCAAGAGTTTGTGAATATGGCCTGATGAAAACATCTACAGCATATCGAGTAAAGACTAGGTTAGGAGTCAGGGGATGTGGGTCAGTCCTGCCCTTGCCCTTAATTAGTTGTGTGACCTTGGTTGAGTCACTTTATCTATCTAGGCATGTGTCTCTCCATCTGTAAAATAAGGGGTTACATTAGAGGATCCCCAAGTTCCCGTCCTGTTCTCAGATTCTATGAAACACAAACAGCCTCAGGTGCAGAATTACAAATGAGAAAGGGATCTGCTCCAAAATCATGTTTCTTTCTTTTACTTCCCTTTGTAATTTTAAAAAATCTCTGAGTAGTGGTGTTCTCCTTAAGCCATGGCAGAAGAGAAAAAGGGAAAGTCAGGTTCTTTTGTGTTAAATGGAGCATTTAACGATGGATAAGCAAAAAGATACGTGATGGGCCTTTTTCTCAGTTGGAGTTTGGCTAATAGATCAGCAGATCCTGGCATCTGAGTGACAACCTGCATTGAAAAGGGCGGAACTTGGCTCTCTTGCCCTTCCAGCTGTGAGGGCTTGAAAGGCAAGCTATGGGGGGAATGTCTTTCATTTCCCCCTGGAAGCTGGGAGAACATTCAGTTTAGCATTGCCAACTGTGCAATGTGGGCTTGTGTCTAAATGAAGCCTTTTTCCTGGGACGTCTTTCAGGCCTCAGTATTCCCTTCGGCACCCCCACCCCCTTGGAACAAAGCCTAATGTAAAGTCTGGGTGCTACTCAGACCAGCTTGGGAAAGAATTCACTTAATAATGGTAGAAAGGTCTTGATAAGTCTTCAGTGTCTTTTTTTTTGTTTTTGGAAAAAGAAAAGCTAGGATTTGATTTATTTACTTGTTTGTTTTTGTCCTATCTCTTTCAACTAAAATGGCTTACAGCAAGCACATTTACAACAAAACGCTCCTGGGAAAATAAAAACAGGTAGAAATTAAGGCTCAGGAAAATAGAAATGATACTGAAAAACTTCAAGTTTTCTTTCTTATATGGATTTTAAGTTTTCTTTTCCTTAAAGTTTCCTTTCCCAGGTTTTTAGCTCCTATCCCCCTGCTTCTTAATTACTTTATAAATCGGTTTCTTAATCATAAACAATAGATTGTTTTTAACCTGAATCATAGAAATCTCCTACCCCCTGCTTTAGATTATCCTGAAATTTGTGATTTATACTTGTTGATTGTAATCATTGAAACCTAATGTTCTTTCCAACCTGTTCTGGGCCCAGCTCCTCCTGGACAACTGATGCCACCGGAGTGACCGGTTGAATGACAGGCTCCCTAGAGCTGATGGATTTTCCATCATGTAGCCACCCCGCATCAATAGCTTTGAGCTCTGCTCTTTAAGCCAATAGTTTTAAATTTATTAATTCAAATCTAGTTTTCCTCATTTAGCGGACTTGGGGATACAGAGGATACCCCAGCAAAATTACCAGTCCCAACCAAAGAAGCCAGCATGGTCTTCCAGGTGGACCTTGAGACCCCTTCCTCTCATCTATGATCAGATAGGGCGAGAGTTCCGTGAACATTCACAATAGGTAGGGACAACTCTAGGGCCTGCCCAGCAGGAAGCAGATACAGAAGAAAACACCTCCTGTCCCTCAGTTTCCCATAGAAATTTTATGGGGATCACGTCTCTCAAGGGAAAAACAAGGCAGGCAGTTAGCGATAGACATGGGGTCTCTGCATTCCTGCACAGCCAACACAACCCACAGAATGTGACCGCTCAAAAGACCTCCACTCTCCGCCCAAAACTTCCCCTTTTCACTAAAATTATCTACAGCTATGAGGAAACAAATGGGTATAAAATACCCAACTAGATTAGACCAGTCACTCGCACCTGCTCAGTAAAGGCCACCACAACCTTCATTTCACCTGAGTCTCATTATACCATCGCTACAATGTCATACGTATGTCCGGAAGTTCATTAATATCATTATAACAGACTGAATTCTGGGAAGGAACATGCATAGTCTAAAAAGATGAGGTAATAGCCTCTAGTCCATTACAGGTGTCAATCAAGTGGTCCTATCCCAAAGAAGAACAACCCATTCTAGAGCAAAAAAAGAGTAAAAACTCCAAGTCCTTGCCAGTCAGGGCCATTTGAGCCTTTGAGCCTTTAAGCCACAGCCTTTTAAAGCTATGCTTTTGCTTGGGCCCGGTTCTACCTCTTTGGAGTGTCCTTTTTCTTCTAATAAACTGCTCTTTCACTACTTTACGTCTGTTCAATTATTTGCTCGAGATGCTGTAATGCAGGGTCTCTGGTCCCGCTCTCCACATAAGAACGCAGGATGTGGTGAGGCCAAAAAGGAACACCCACGGAGCCATAGAGAGGGGAGTCACACCACTATATTCTCGCGGGTGGCTGGGCTGGAGAGACAGGAAGCAGGAGCCACACGATCCACAATCTGCCGTCTGCTTCTTTGCCAACCCATCAACCAACCCCACTTGCTAGCTGCAATCCACGTCTGCTTCTCTGCCAACCAACCAACCCGCCAGCGTCGCCACGGCAGTTATATTAGTGGCTAATGGCTAACTGGTTACAACTGACAGCCACCCAGCCACAGCGGATGGCCATCTGATTACAGCACCTTTCCACGTGAAGCTTTGAGCCTGGAAACTGCTCTCTGGGACTCTGTCCCCACAGACGCCAAGAACCTGGACACTGTGCTGAGGAGGGCCCATCCTCCGGCCATGTAGCAGCTACCGTGGTTTTCCCAGTTTTCCTCCAGGAAGCCCAGGTTCAACCCCCCCATGTGGGAACCTAGCCCAGACACCACCGGGTTCGACCCCGGGTGTGGAAACCAAACCTGGGCATCACACCAAGAAGGACCCGCTGTCGGGTAACAGAAGTAGAAAATCAAGATCAGGTAACAAAAGAGTGCAGATATGTGCCCTCTGAAGGCCAAAGAGTTGTTAGAGCTGAAATTCAAAGTCAGGGAGCAAAACTTTTCCTAGTGTCAAATCAAGAACGGGCTACACAAATCATCACATCCTTCTTCATGTTAGGGGGAAGGAAAGGGTTCCAGTTACTCAGAGGAATGTCCTCTTGTCCATTCATGTAATTGCTCTCCATGTGCCAGGCACTCTTGGAGGTAATCAGAGATGAAAGGGCTGCCCTCAGCCTTCAGAAGCTCAGCATCTAAGAGGGAGCAGCATAAAGAATACTTATGTGCCCACTACATGTCGGGTACTGTGCATTTATTCTGTACCCACCATGTGTTACACCTATGCATTTTGGTTTAATGCTGATATTACAAATACTCATTCAAGTAGACATTATTATCTCCCTTTCACAGTAAGAAACAAACCCTCATCGCTTCTTGGCCTTTTGGCTAAGATCAAGTGTAGAAACAAACCCTCAGAGTCTGTTCCCATGGATGGTAAATACTGAAGTTGGGATTCAAATCAAAGGCCATTCTCTTTTTCATATGGTAGTATGCTGTTGGTGAACATCCATTATTCAGCCCCCTTTCCCTTTCCTAAGAGAACCTCAACTATGTTTAGTTATTTACCACTCCACAAAAAACAGCTTGTGTGGGCCATTTTCAACTCTTGGGGGGCAGATAGGAGATTGATTAATCTAAACTAATCACAGTAATGCCTTATGCTTGCCAGTGATTGATTTCAGAACTTGGGCTTAAACTACCCAATACATGGTATTCTCCTGGTGAACACCTTAGGTCTAGGATGATATACGTGGGCGCGGTAAGATTGAAGGAAACATCATTGATTCCTTGTTGCGGAGGTGGAGGGTGTGAATTAGTCTTTCTTGTTTGCTGGAAACAAACTAGTAGGTATGCTGCTGTTGGCAGTCTTTGTGACTCTGGCGGAAGCTGACTATTCTGATACCAAGTGTTGTGACGCCAGCTGGTACTGCAATACAATTCCCCAGACACAAACGCGAATCCCACCTGCAGTTAGTGCAGACTCCACAAATTAAAGGGCATGGTCCCCAACGAGACCGTCCACTTCAGGAGCCAGCTGCACGTGGGGCTATGTGCACTCTGACCAACTGGCTAAAAGCTCTGGTGTCTCCACAACACCCCCCAGGTTCAACAATTTGCTAGAATGACTCATAGAACTCAGGAAACCATTATGATTAGAATTCTATTACAAAGGCTGTAAATCAGCATCATAAGACCAGGTCTGGGAGGGTCCTGAACAGGGAGCTTCTTTGTCCTCTCCCCAGGTAATCAGGGCACATCACCCTCCCAGCATATCAGGAAGCTCTGCTGAACTTGAACTTCAGCATCCAGGGTTTTTATTAGGATTTCATTAGGTAGATATGATTGATTAAACACTGGCCACATGATTGAATTCAATCTCTAACTCCCCTCCCCCGCCTCCCTGGAGGTGGGACTGGCTCAAAAACCCAACCCTCTAATCACATGATTGGTCTTTCTGGTGACTAGCCCCATCCTGAGCCATCTCATTAGCATCAACTCAGGTGAGAGTTTTGGAAGCTCTGTGCCAAGAACCTAGGAGAGAGGCCACGTACAGTCTTTATTCTACAACCCCGATCTTCCGACAAACCTCATGGAGGAAAGTACTGATAGGTGAACAGGAGAGAAACAGAGCCAGAGGCCTGTAAGCTGCTCCTGGAGCCTACCCTACTTTGGACTCTGAAATAGGGGTAGTGCCTTACCCTACTGTGTAAGCCAGTCTCGGTTTCTTTGTCACTTGCAGCTAATTGATCTTATAGTTGTTACTGTGCTTTGAGCTGCAGGAAACAAAAAAACCCACCTAAAAGTAATTTAAACAACCATAACTTATTATTCCATATGATAAAAAGTCTAGAGGTAGGGCTGGCCCAGTGACTCAGGCAGTTAGAGCTCCGTGCTCCTAACTCCGAAGGCTGCCGGTTTGATTCCCACATGGGTCAGTGAGCTCCCAACCACAAGGCTGCCAGTTCGATTCCTCGACTCCCACAAGGGAGGCTGGGCAGCGCCCCCTGCAACCAACAACTGGCAACTGGACCTGGAGCTGAACTGGGCCCTCTACAACTAAGACTGAAAGGACAACAACTTGAAGCTGAATGGCACCCTCCACAACTAAGATTGAAAAGGACAACAACTTGACTTGGGAAAAAGTCCTGGAAGTACACACTGTTCCCCAATAAAGTCCTGTTCCCCTTCCCCAGTAAAATCTTAAAAAAAAAAAAGTCTAGAAGTAAAACAATGCTAGAGTTTTCACTTTCACTCTGGGCTGGGACTCGGTGAGGTGAGGTTACTTTTGTCTAGGGTACAAAATTTAAAGGTGTACCATAAAAGTCAGTAATTAAGTTAAATAGTATTTAATACAATATTTTAAAAAATGAAAATGAGGTGACTGGTTAGTTTAGTTGGTTAGAGTATGGTGCTGGTAACACCAAGGTTGCCTAGTCGATCCTCACATGGGCCACTGTGAGCTGCGCCCTCCTAAAAAAAAAAAAAAAAAAAAAAAAAGATATATATATATATATATATATATGAATGCAGAAATTCACAATGAACAAAATAACAAAAATAACAAAAATAGACAATATCAGTATTACTGCTTTTTCCTTTTGCCTCAGGCTTCACCATCTTTCAGTACAGTATTATTACTATACCTGTCTTTATTTAAATGTTTGATATTTTGTTCACTGTAGATTTTTTACATTAACTTTTATTTTTTAAATATAGCATTAAATATTATTTATCTCAATTATTGAGACTTTTTATATCCCCTGACATTTTGTACTCTAAGCAAGTGCTTCACTCACCCCACCCTTGCCCTAGCCCCGTTTTCACTATTCTATCTTCAGAATGTTGACATTAGACATCAGATTTAGACCCTTTCATTGTTGGAAAGTGACTGCTACAATTCCAGAAACAACATCAGACAGAAACAGAGGAAAGTTTTTTTTCCTGTGAATCTTTTTCATAAGCAAGAAAAGCTTTCACAGAAGCCCTTAGCAGACTTTCCATATTGGTCAGAATTGTATTACATGCCTGCATCTAAACCGGTTGGCTAACAAGGGTGATGGAAGACCCATACTTGACTTAGAGCAATCAAGGTCTATACCTGGGGAGAATACCACCTTCCCAGACCACATCACCTGTGGAGTCTGGAGTCTAATCAAGCTCAGGGCTTGGCACACTGCGTCAGTCCTCTAGGGCTGCCATAACCAAATATCACAGACTGGCTGGCTTAAACAACAGGCATTTATTTTTTCATAGTTCTGGAGACTGGAAATCCAAGGTTCTGACTGATTTGGTTCCTGGTGAGAATGCTCTTCCTGGCTTACAGACAGCTGCCTTCTAGTTATGTCCTCACCTGGTCTTTCCTAGCTGTGCTGTAGGGATAGGGATAGGGATGGGGATGGGGAAGGGGCTGGGGCTGGGGAAGGGGATAGGGTTGGGGATGGGAAAGGGGATGGGGCTGGGGAAGGGGCTGGGGAAGGGGATAGTGTTGGGGATGGGGAAGGGGATGGGGTTGGGGATGGGACTGGGGATGGGGATGGGGTTGGGGAAGGGGATGGGGAAGGAGATAGTGTTGGGGATGGGGAAGGGGATGGGGTTGGGGTTGGGGTTGGGGCTAGAGATGGGGATGGGGATTGTGATAGCTCTCTCGTGTCTCTTATAAGGACACTAATCCTGTGGTACCAAGGCCTCACCCCTATGACCTCATTTAAACCTTAATTACTTCCTTAGAACCTCAGTCTCCAAATATGTCCACACTGGGGGTTAGAGTTTCAACATATGAATTGATGTGTGTGTGTTGGGGGGGCACATCAGTTTATAACACATGCTATGTAGAGTTCAAAAACAAGCCACACTAATCTATGTTGTTAAAAGTCAGGAGGTGTCACCTTTGGGGAGGTGGGAGGAAGGAGTGATTGGAAGGAGGCCCAGGCAGCTTCTGGGATACAAGTGATATTTTCATTTCTTAACCTGGATGTGGTTCATGGGTGTGTTCATCACCAAGCTGTATACCTATGGTTTGTGCATTTTTCTATCTCTAGATTATATCCCGCTCCTTGAAGGGTGGTCCACAGCTAGCAGCACCCGCATTACCTGGGAGCTTGTTAGAAATGCAGTCTCATGTCCCACTGATTGAATCTGAAACTGCATTTTAACGAGATTGCCAGGTGATGTACTCACACAATAGAGTGGGAAATATGATATCATATGTCAGTTCTAAAACTGCTTTTACAGAAACTACTATCAGAGCTTTGCCAACAATACAGGCAATACATACTGGATGCTGACCTGGTCTTGTGGCAAGGACAGTGTGGAAATGAGGGGTGAGATAGCAATTTCCTCTGAAGTGTGACCCCTATTCCTTTGAAAGTAGCAAAGAATTCTCCAGAGATTTTAGGAAAATGGCAACAAATTCTGACCCTCAATGAGAAACAGCACAGCCAAAGGCCCCACCTAATCTGTCCAGACGACTGTAACCAAGCATGCACCCTTGTCAGCTGGAGCCATCAGATTGGAAACAGGTCAAGCGGCTCATCTCAGGGCTGGTGGGGATGGGCGAGACCATGGAGGTGGCACCACATGAGGCTACATCTTTCACGCATATGAATGGGGCGAATGGCTTAAAATCTCCATCAGCCTAATCAAGATTCCAGAAAAAGCTGCTTGGTAAGGGATGTTGGTTCTGCAAGAATATATGTTTTGTCTGAAGGAACAGAAACTGGGATTCTAAACTCCAGAAACAGGCATTTTAGGAACTATACACTTTATTCCTTTTGCTCTAATTTAAGATAAAAATTCTACTTATGAGTTCTGCCTACAATCTGAGCTCTCTCAGACCGGTTTGTGCCCCTACCTATTTGTGCTGAAGAGCCTGAGCTACGAGCAAAGGCAGAAGGAAACACACAGAGGGGTGTTTTGGCAGGCAGGAGAACAGGAGGAGGCTTCTATTAATATGTATCAGGCACACCCTCCTTTTAAAGTCTCAGGTCAGGGGAAAAGGTCAGCAGTGAGGGAGAGATTCATGGGAGCTGTAGCTATGACCAGACAAAAGGCTTATCCACCACCCAGCGGCCCGAGTGAAAGGTCCTGAACAACGCAGGCTTACTTCAGGGAGGTGACAGAGAGGCCACTAGAGCAGGGCTGGCTGGCTTCATGGGCATGTGACCTGTACAGTTACACAGGGCCCCACACTCAGAAGAGCCCTGCCACTGTTTCAAAATTCTTAATAAATTTGAACAAGGGGCCTCACATTTTCACTTTGCACTGAGCTCCACAACTTACATAGCCAGTCCTAAATATGAGAATGGCCAGCACGGGGCGATGTCTCATGCTTCCTCCCCACCCAGAGGTCCTTGGTACTCCATGAAGAATCAAATTCAACTTGTTCTATGTCTTCCTGTCCCCAGGATTGCCTTTTAGTTCTCTAGCTCACTGCTTCATGCCTTCTCTATGTCTGATTTTCAATCCTTTGTTCTCTATTTCTATAAATTCATTAATTTCCTACAGCTCCACTAATGAATTACCACAAACTTGGTGGCTTAGATGACACAAATTTATTATCTTACAGTTCTGTAGGTTATAAGTCTCACATGAGTCTCATGGGACTAAAATCAAGGTGTCTTCTAGAGGCTCTGAGGGCAGAATTCATTTCTTTGCCTTTTCCAGCTTCTAGAGGTCACCCATGTTTCTTGGCTTACAGTCCCTTTCTCCATCTTCAAAGCCAGCAAGGGTGGTCAAATCCTTCTCATATTGCATCACCTTGGCCTCCCTTCCACGTTTGAGGACCCTTGTGATTACATTGGGCCCTCCCGCATAATCTCTCTATCTTAAAGACAGCTGATTAGTGTCCTGAATTCCCCTCTGCTATGCAGCCCCACATACAGTCCTGGGTATTAGGATGTGGGTGTCTGGGGTTGGAGGGGGTGCAGTGGCCTACAACATCCTTCTTCCTTCTTTCCCCAATATGAAGTCCCAGCTTAGCTCATCAAGTCCCAGCTTGGCACACTTTTTGCCCAGAGCTTTTTAATTTAATTTAAGAGAAAGCAAGGGACTGAGAACCTATTTGAAGAAATAATAACTGAAAACTTTCCTAACCTGGCAAAGGAAATAGACGTACAAGTACTAGAAGAACAGAGAGTCCCAAGCAAGATGAACCAAAACAGGCCCACACCAAGACACATCATAATTAGAATGGCAAAGGTTAAAAACAAACAGAGAATCCTAAAGGCAGTAAGAGAAAGGCAACTAGTAACTTAAAAGGGAGCTTCCATAAACAGATTTCTCAACAGAAACGTTGCAGGCCAGAAGGGCTTGGCACAAAATATTCAACGTGGTGAAAAACAAGGACCTACAACCAAGATTACCCAGCAAAGCTATCTTTTAAAATCGAAGGACAGATAAAGAGCTTCCTAGTCAAGAAAAAGCTAAAAGAGTTCATTATCACCAAACCAGTATTATAAGGAATGTTAAAGGTCTTCTTTAAAATGAAAAAAAAAACAAATCAAAATTATTAATAATAAAATAGTAATAGCTACATATGTATCAACAATTACTTTCCATGTAAATGGATTAAACGTTCCACTCAAAAGATATAGGAGGGCCGAATGGATAAGAAAACAAGACTCTTACATATGCTGCCTACAAGAGACTCACTTCAGATTGAAAAACACATACAGATGGAAAGTAAAGGGATGGAAAAAGATATTTCATGAAAATGGAAACAAACAAACAAAAAGTTGGGGTAGCAATACTTACTTGTACCAGACAAAATAGATTTGAAAACACAGGCTATAACAAGAGACAAAGAAAGACCCAATAATCCCACCTCAGGGTATTTATCTGAAGAAACCCAAAAGGCACTTCAAGGAGACGTGTGCACCCACACGTTCATTGCAGCCTTGTTTACAATGGCCAGATGTGGAGGCAGCCTGGGTGTTCCCTTGATGGCTGAATGGATAAAGAGGAGGTGGTACATATACACAATGGAATATTGCTGGGCCATGGAAGGGAATGGGTTCTTGCCATCTGCAGTGGCATGGATGGACCCGGGGGTTACTGTGCTGAGTGGAGTATGTCAGACAGAGAATGACAGATACGATGTGTTTCACTTATATGTGGAATGTAAAGAACAAAATAAACAAAAAAACAGAAATAAACTCATAGATATAGAGAACATTTTGATGCTTGTCAGATTGGAGGGGGTTTGGGGATGAGGGATGGGCGAAAAAGGGGACAGGATTAAGAAGTATAAATTGGTTGTTAAAAGGTAGTCATGGCAGAAAAAGCAGAGAACCCTATGATTTCACTGATATGTGGTATATAAACCAAACACAACAAAAGAACAAGACAAATAAATGAGAAACAAAAACTCATAGACACAGACAGTAATTTAGTGGTTACCAGAGGGTAAGGGGGGTGGGGGGAGGGAGATGAGGGTAAGGGGGATCAAATACATGGTGATGGAAGGAGAACTGACTCTGGGTGGTGAACACACAATGGGATTTATAGATGATGTAATACAGAATTGTACACCTGAAATCTATGTAATTTTACTAACAAACGTCACCTCAATAAATTAAAAAACAAAAAAAAGGTAGTCATGGAGATGTAGTGTATAGCATAAGGAATATAGTCAATAATATTGTAATAAGTATGTATAGTGCAGATGGGTTCTAGATTTGTTGGTGTGATTAGGTGGAGGTTTGGGGGCAGGCTAAAAAATGTGAAGGGATTAAAAAGTACAATCTGATAGTTACAAAATAGTCATGGGGATGTAAAGTAAAGCACAGGGAATATAGTCAATAATACGGTAATAACTATGTGTAGTGCCAGGTGAATACTAGATTAGTCAGGGGATCATTTCTTAAATTATACAAATGTCTAACCACTTTGCTATATACCTGAAATTAATATAATATTGAATGTCAACAGCAATTGAATTAGAAAATGGGGGAAAAGGTGAAGGGGAATAAGCAGTCCAAATCTCCAGGTATAAAACAAATAAGTCATGGGGATGTAATGTACAGCAAAGGGAATATAGTCAGCAATATTGTGATAGCATGGTAACAGTATGAGGTAGTTGCTGGACTTCCCATGGTGATCATTTCTTTACGTATATAAATGTTGAATAACTATGGTGTACACCTGAAACTAATATATTGTATGTTAGCTATTTTTTAATAAAAATATTTTTTTAAAAAAAGAAAATAAGTTACTTATGAGAAAGTGGTAGGAATTGTACCCATTGAGCCAACACAACAATTGAGGCCCTAGAAAAGGCCTTTGAGGAGGAGATGTAAGAGAGACCCTTGAATAACTGCATTTCCTTCTTCGACTTCTGAATGTGGAATCTATGCTCTGGACCAGAGGAGTTGCCCAAGGCCCTTACATTTTCCTGTAAAGTCTTCATTCCATTCCTCCTTCCAAGGTCAAGACCCCCCTTCCTTTGGGGGTGATGAGAAGCTCTGGGGTGAGTGTGAATGTGCCGCGTGTATTCCTCATGCTGCACTTCTCCACCAGCTGGAGATCCAGCATTGCAAACAAAAACTCTGGGGCAGATTGCTAAAAGAGGATCCTGGCTTGGAAAGAGTTGCCAGCTGGTCTCGTACCCACATCTTTTCAGTAAATTTCTCTCAAGCATATGTACACATACAAATACGCCTTCTGTTGAAGGCAATGAAATAATCTTTCACCAATGAGGCTGGAGAAAATGCGCTACACCATGAGACTGAGGCAATGCTGTCAGGTACAGGTTTTCACGGGGTAAAGACCTTTTTCCACCATTGCTGAGCAGTGCACGACTTGAATGTTCAGCAAGTCCGAGCGGCCCCTGTGAGACGAACCAAGTGTGGCAGTCCTGCTGGGACCTGCTAATATCCTTCCCTGTCCACCCGGCTAAGGAGGCTCCAGTCGGTCCTGTCACATTCCTGGTTTACTTCCTTCGCAGCACAGACCATTACCATCCTGGTTTGTTTACAGGTTGTCTGTCTCCCCACAGGAATATAGGCTCCACGATCTATTTTGTTCCTGAATGTACCCCCAGTACCTGGGACCTAGATGCCCAGTCCGTACTGTCACAGGCCTGGTGGTGGATAAAGGGTGTCTTTGTCCTGGGCCATTCGTCATTGTGCCTGACCTGCCCACAGGGAGTCTGGCCGCTCTGCCCCTCAGCCGCAAAGGCCCTGAGCAGTGACTTCTGACCCGCCAGCTTCTCGCTGTTGGGAGTCTGACCTAAGATAAAGGGAAAGCCTTCCCCAGGGGGAAGTCACCCTGCAGGAGACCTGGGGGAGCAGAGGAAAATGTAGCGCATTTTCTCCCAGGGCTAGGAGACAAGGAGGAGGAAGCCAAAAGTCCGCCCTTCGGGTGCTCACAGCCCCCGGGGAGACAAGCCAGGAACCACTTACAACTCAGTGACGTGTGCTCTCAAAGGATCAGATCTGTGCCACTGGGGAACAAGGGGAACAAACTGCTCCTCAGTCTGGGCCAGCCTAGGAAGGATTCCAGAGGAATCCTTGAAGAATGACTGGGAGTTTGCCACGAGCAAGGGGATTCATGCAAAGGGATCTGGGTTCAAATCCCATCACTGCCACTGTGTGAGATACCCGTACTCTTGGTTTCTTCCTCTAAGGAAGAATGATAGCAGCCTCCACACGTTAGGCTAAGGCTTGTAGGATTCCCAACAACGGAGCAAAAGGGCCTTGCTCCTGGCATTCATGAGGCAGCTCTCATTCCAAGTGTAGGCAGACACACGTTTCCTGTCTTTTTTCTACCCTCCTTTCTCTCCAAACATCTTGTGTGGATTCAAACCCTCCTCCTGGCAGGGCTTGCACCTTGGACCAACTTTACGGTGAAGTCTCCTGGGCCTCAACCCGGAACCCACCCAGCAAAGGAACCCACCCTGCCTTTATGACCCAGAACTGAGTTCCAGCAGCTTGCAGCGACACAGCCCGGCTGCTGGTGGCCCGTCCAGCTCTGCCTGTCCTGTGGCCGCCCTCCCTCCCTTTGCTGCTGCACATCCAAGCCACTAACCAAGCTGTGTCTGAGGAACAGGGTGAAGGAGCAGTTGAAGAAGTGACTATTTGCGTGGCATCTATGACAAAACCTCCAGCTGCCAGTTTCTGCTGCTTTGCGGAAGGCACCCCCACTTTGTCCCCATCTTCCTTCCTCCCTATATTTCTCTCAGGGCTCTGAAAAGAGGACTCATGAGCTCATGTCTCAGAAATGCTTTGAAGACGAGAAACACTGAGCATTTCCCCAACAGCCCTCAATTTACTTTTTCAACATTCTCTCTGGGTTGTCAAGCCTTTGTATTTATTTTTATAAATAGCAATCACTGGCTGCTTCCATTTTTACCCAGGAAAACTCCACCTCCAGCTAGAACTGGCTACCATCCGATAGCAGACCAGCCACAGGGCTGTATTTGCCCTATTTCTTCTAACCAACCCCTTCTTTCCACATCCCTTCCACTCCTGCCCACCCCACCCTCACAGCCTCTCGTGTACTTCCAATGTCTCTCCATCTCCCTGTTGCCAAGCCACTGATCTATCTCAATTATTCCCCTCTACACACAAAGCCCAAGTGCTTCAATGGTACCCAGTGTCCTCCATGACCTGGCCACTACTTACCTGCTCAGCCAAACGCCCCTTGCCTTGTCTCCTACCACGCCTTGGGCTCAGACATCTTAAGCTACCTGCTTTCCCTAAAGCACCAGGCTCTTTCATGCCTCTTAGCCAGGAGAGAAACCAGTTTGTAGAAAATGGAGACTGAGTCTGGTGGTGAGCCTCTCCCAGCATGGAGGGGTGAGCGGGCTCCTTGACTGATTAATGTGCAGTTTTTGAATAAAATATTTAAATTATACAAAAATGTCTGGGGAATAGCATAATGAACCACCTGGCTTAGGAAATGAAATGCTACCTTTATACCTGTGGACCTCTTTCTTTCCCTTCTACTTTCCCCTCCAGAGAAAACGACTCTTAAATATGGTATCTGGATTTCTAGGAAAATCTTTATGCTTTGGTTATATATGTATATGTATGTATATCTAAATAATGTATAATATATAGAGTATTTTTGTGTGATTTTAGACCTATGTAAATGGTAACTTACTGTTCATATCCTTATGAGATTTACCTACTGAATTGTTAGTCACATATTCAACAAACTAACCGTTGCTTTCTTGCTGATTCTAGTAATATATCTTTTCATGATAGTCTTAACAAGAGTCATGTTGACCAGTGATGTACCAAGGAGGGGAGTGTTGGGAGTGATTTAGGCTGGAGGAAGGTATTTAATCACTGACATTCTTTAGAATTGCCAGTTCACACTGATAATAAAAAGCTGAGTGACTTTTAGTGGTGTCTTCGTAAGTTCTGGCTGCTGTAACAAAATACCATAGACTGGGTGGCTTAAGTAATAGATATTTCTTTCTCACAGTTCTGGAGGTTGGAAATCCAAGATCAGAGTGACAGCCGATTCATTTCCTGGTGAAGTTCCTCTTCCTGGTTTGCAGACAACTGCCTTGTTGCTGTCACATGGGAGGGAGAGAGAAGGAGAGAGAGGGAAAGAGGAGAGAAAGACTGAAGAAACTCTCTGGTGTCTCTTCTTATAAGGGCACTAATTCCATCATGGCAGCCCCACCCTCATTACTCCCTCAAAGCCTAATTACCTCCCAAAGGCCCCATCTCAAAATACCATCACATTGGGGATTAGGGCTTCAACATATGAATTTGGGGAGGGGACATACAATTCAACCCACAGCAAATGGTTTTATTATTTGTTTTTAAGTGCTGTACAGACAATGCACCCTTTATTGCCTGCAGCAGGGTGGATGATTGCCCCTATTCCCACCCCTTGGCACACCATGGATACCAACACATTCCCCCTTTGAAAATTGTAGAAAAAGGACACTTTCAGAGAAAACCTTCACAGAACCCACCACTGCCCTGCTTTGACCTACCCATCCCACCCATGTCAGATTTTCCCCTGCCCAGGACTTCACTTCCAAGGTTCACTCCAACTTGAGTGCCCTTTGCATTTCCTCCTCCCTCTTCATGATCTGGTGAGCAGCAATTTGTCTTTCAAAGCCCAGCTCCAGCTTTACCTTCTATGAAATTCTTTTTTGGTGTGTCTTTAGTGGAATGGATTTCTGTCCCATCAGCCCTTGTCAAACCAATTTCTGGCAATATGCCCCAGACTCCACTTCCAGGAGGCAACATTATAGAGTGTACATGCTTCGGAGTCAAACAAACCTGGTTCCCAAATCCACCTCAACTCCTCAGTAGCAAATTGCTTCTCTGATCCTCCGATTTCTCACCTGTAAAAGGGGGAGAAGAAAAGCCACCTCATAGTATCATGGTGAGGATTTAATTAAATGAAATACAGGGCCAGCCCGGTGGTTCAGGCGGTTAGAGCTCCGTGCTCCTAATGCGGAAGGCCGCCAGTTTGATTCCCACGGGCCAGTAGGCTCTCAACCCCAAGGTTGCCAGTTCAATTCTTCGACTCCCGCAAGGGATGGTGGGCTGCGCCACCTACAACTAACAATGGCAACTGGACCTGAAGCTGAACTGCGCCCTCCACAACTAAGATTGAAAGGACAACAACTTGACTTGGGAAAAGTCCTGGAAGTACACAGTGTTCCCTAATAAAGTCCTGTTCCCCTTCCCCAATTAAAAACAAATTGACAGTTATATTTAAAAAAAAAAGAAATACAGTATTCTTCACTCCCAAAACTGAGGGGCAGGATGAGAGAAGGGGAAAGGTATAATAAGACCATCAAAAGCTCTATTAGTAATTAATTTGGGTCCCAGTACTATGAAAGTTGATAAAACTTAGGTATGAATCAGTTGAAGAATTTCCTTTGCAGGTCTAAAGTAAAATTTGCAGAGGGTGTGAAGAGGCCAGTGGGAGAGCTAGCTCCTGCCAGGGGGTCTAGGCCACCACTATAACATAGACAAAATTGTGAATGTATTAAACTTTGATGATTGTTAGCCAATCATTTATTTATGAATGTAACTCAAAAAGAGGATCCTTAAAAAAATATTTCATGGGGGTGGGGGGTGGGTGATGAGGGTAAAGGGGATCAAATATATGGTGATGGAAGGAGAACTGACTCTGGGTGGTGAACACACAATGGGATTTATAGATGATGTAATACAGAATTGTACACCTGAAATCTATGTAAATTTACTAACAATTGTCACCCCAATAAATTTAATTAAAAAAAATATTTCATAATACAGATTTCTCGCTCTCATCATCATAATTATTGAACACTCATTATGTGGCCATTGTTCTAAGAATGCTACAGGTTATCTCTCCCATTTGGCTGAGTGAGGCTTGATTTCTTTACTAAAAACTAATATCAGTGTCTTACCTTTGCATGGTCTTTTCACACATTATTCATTTAATTCTCACAGAAGATCCATGAGGGAGGAGTTTCTTTGTCAGAGTCTTTGTCAAACTTCAATGGTGTAGAATAGTAAGTGTTTACTTCTTTCTGATGGGCCTGTGGTTGGCTCTAAGGCATCTGGACCAGGTTGAGCTCCAGGCCGTGGACTCTTGGCTCTGAAATCAGGCTAATGCTGTTGGTTGGGTTGACATCTGCTGCATGTTTCTCTGCTCCTCCTTGGGTCAGTGTGTGTCCAGGGCATGCTCTTTTCATGGCAAATGGCAGAGGCACCAGAGCACGGGCAGAAATGTGTGATGCCTCTTGAGGCTATGAACCCCAAGAAAAATTACATCTGTCCAGGTGGACTTCACATGGTTAACTGGGCCCAAATTCATAATCAGAATCTAGCAGCTACTGCTGCCAGAGGCCTCCCACACACTCTGCATTTTGGGGAAAGCCACAGGCTGAGCTCTCAACCTCCTTTACTCTGCCCCTGCTTGTTTACACTGCAAGAGTCAACCACTATAAGGAAGTTCCTGGTTTCATTTTTCACCCAATGGACTGAGACAAGGCCCATCCAATCAGAACTGCACAAATTGTATCCTTATTTGCATCTATACTGACCGATCAGAACTGCACAATTTGGACCAATTAGACCTATGTGATTTAGAACCCTCATTTGAATGAAATGAACCAAAATGAGGACTATGGGCAGGAGTTTTCTCTATAAAAGGTGGCCTCTCCTTAGTTTCCGCAGAGCACAATTTAATCTGTGTCTCTCGGGCAGCAGCTCTTTCTGCTCAAATAAATGCTTTTATTCTTTATTCCAGCCTAAAATTAATTTTGGTCCACAAAGCCTTGGCTAGGAGCTGGCATTCTGTCACCACTATCTGCATTCCATTGGACAAAACAAGTCTATGACTGTATTAGTCCGCTCAGGCTGCCATAATAAAATACCACAGACAGGGTGGCTTAAACAACAGAAATGTACTTTCTCACCGTTTTGGAGGCTATAAGTCCAAGATCAAGGTATCGGCTGGTCTGGTTTCTCCTGAGGCCTCTCTCCTTGGCTCACAGATGGCAGCCTTCTCCCTGTGTCCTCATGTGGTCTTTTCTCTGTGCAGCTTTTCAATTAGTGAAGGAAGCCTCCCTCAGGGGCAAAAAAGTACCCATATTTCAAGTCCCAGGGGATGAGAAAAACTGAGCGTTGTTTAGGAGTATTAATTTTCCACAGATATGAGTGTTTCTGCCGAGAAAAGTTGCCTGCTTTCTGAAGGCTGCTGCTCCATTCCACACTTTATGGCCACCTGTGTGCCAGGTGCTTTAAGGATATCACTCCATTGAACATTTGCAACTGCCCAGCAAGAAAGCATTATTATCCTCACTTTACAGAGACTCAGATTAAGCAACTTACTTCACATTTTGATCTCTGTGGGACACAAACATGAAATGGTGTTTCAATTCTCCAAATCTTTTAGAGGTTTATACCAATATCTTTCCCATAATCCTTAATAAAAATTTGGGGCTGATTCCCTAGCTTTGTGGTTGCCTTGAGATATTAAAAAAAAAAAAAACCGTGTCCAGTCTAGTTCATTTTCAAAGTCTTAAATCTTGAATCTGATATACTGTCCTCTGCCTGCCCTCCTCCCAGCACCAGCCACCTTTAGCCAGGAGCCTAGGAGTGAGGAGGAACATGGCTGTTCTTCAAATTTTGCTGCACTCTTTTGGTCCCTTTCTCTTCCTGTACGTGGGGACTTGGAGAAAGGGTAGGAGAGAGGATACCAATCTTTTGGCTTTACTGGGTATGTGACTTCAACCTCTCCTTCTGTGGTTTTTGTGGGTTCTCTATTGCTGTTCTCAGGATGGCAGGTCTCCAAATGCCATCTCCCAAGAGGAGTTACTGTGGGCCCCTCCCTCTGCCTCTGCTCAGCTCCCTCTGACAGCTGGAGTCCCTTTGCCTGGGGTTGGCTTTCTTGTGGAGAAGCATTGGTAGGACAACCCAAGAAACCTACTGCCCCATGAAACTTGGGGATACTGCTTATGTGTGCAAGCTGCTCAGATTAAGCCACTCAACTTACTTCACAGTTTGAACTCCATGTGTCACGCAGGAGACCCTGCTCCGTGTGGGGCGTCCGGCGGGGTCTCAGCTCCTGCTCCCCTCATGTCGTGCAGGGGACCCTGCTCGCTGCTCCATTTGTCGTGCGTGCGGGACGGCCTGCGGGGTCTCAGCTCCCGCTCCCCACATAAGAACGCAGGACACGTTGAGGCCAAACAGGAACACCCACGGAGCCATAGGTAGGGGAGTCAAACCAATATATTCTCACCGGTGGCATCCGCCTCTCTGCAATCCGCTCTTGCTAGCCCCCAATTCTTTTTCATTTTTTTCGCTAGCGTAGCCACGGCAGTTATATTAGTGGCCAATGGCTCAGTGGTTACAGCTGACGGCCAACTAACCACAGCTGCTGGCCATCCAGTCACAGTTGATGGCCATTTACTACCTGAGCCAGCACCTTTCTATGTGAGGCCGAGAGCCTGGAAACTGCTTTTTGGGGTTCTGTTCCCACACCATGGGACACAAACATGAAATGTTTTTGTTTTTTTCCTCTCCAAATCTTTCAGAGCAATATCTTTTTCACAATCCTCAATACAATTTTGGGCTGATTCCATAGCTTTTTGGTTGCTTTTAGGTAGTAACAACAACAACAACAAAAGCCCCAAAGAAGCCAAAAACAACAACAAAATAAAACACCTGGTCTAGTCTAGTTCATTTTCAAATTCTTAAATCTTGAATCTGATGCAATGTCCACTGCAGCCTCTCCATTTTGCCCCAAAGCCTCTCTCCAACTCAGGAACATGCTTCTTGCAGGCACCTCTGATCTCAAAGAGCAATGCTTCACAGTGCTTCCCTTGACTGAGGAGAGGAGAGTCAAAACACTCCCTGTACAGTGCTCCCACCAGCTCAGATCTCATCTTCCACTTAGCAGTCTGAGGTGGTGGGCAGGCTGGGTGTGGTTAGGTCTAGTGGAGTCGAATTGAGACATTTAATCCTTCTAGTGTTGTGTATTTATCTTTATTGGGTGAAATCCACATAACATAAAATTAACCATTTTAAAGTGAATTCAGTGGTATTTAGTACAGTGACAATGTTGTGCAACAAATATAGTGATCTAGTTTCAAAACATTTTCAGCATCCCCAAATAAAATCCTATGCCCATCGGTCCATTACTCCCATTTCTTCCTGTCCCCAAACCCTGGCAACCAGCAATCTGCTTTCTGTCTCTACGGGTTTGCAAAGACTCGTGTATTTTGATATTTTCTTTTTTGGGACTCTTTTCCCTAAGATTAGCTAGCTGACTATTAGCCATCACCAAAGGCTTCTGGGACCCAGTGGATCAAACACTCTGATCATTCAAAGAGATTGTAGTGTCTGGTGGAATTTTTAGCCAGAATCCATTAATCATTTGCTTTTCAACAACTATCCTTAAATAGCCACAATTTCATTCACCTCAAGAAATTAAGAATCAGATGGAGAGCCGTAATACATCTATTAGGCAGCAACCACTTCGTGAGGATTTTCTGTGCTTCAGAGGCAGTGCTAGGTGCTGCAGGAAAGGGGAGACGGAGGCGCCCGATCCAGTGCTGTGCTGCCAACGGGCTGCGTGTCCTTAGATAAATTATTTAGCTTCCCTGGACCTCAATTTTCTCATTTGTCTGATGAGTGGTGACGTATGATTCATGCAATTTGTAAAACTATTTAAAAAAGAAAAATCAAGGCTTAGACCAGATAATCTTTAAGATCCGTTTGTGGTCAAACGTCATTAAGAAGTTTAATTTTTGCTTCCATGTAGCTTTACACACAATTAGGAAAACAAAACAAACAGATGTAGAGAAGATGATAAGAGTTAAGTACCAAGCAGTGGCACGGTGACTCCGAGTCTGTAAGGGTCCAGACTGGGGAGGAAAGGGGTCCGTGTGCTGTGAGAGGAGGGCTGTGGACAGAAACTGACAAAGCAGAGTGTGTAGGGGACTCTGGGGGGAGTGTGCACAGGTGGGCGGAGTCAGAGGCGTGTGTGTGTGTGTGTGTGTGTGTGTGTGTGTGTGTGTGTGTGATCTTGTGGTGGGAGGAGTGTTCAAGATGAAACACTCAGAAAACATATCTACCAAGTGCAATGGGTGGACCTTGTTTAAATCCTGCTTCGAACAAACCCATTGTAAAATCAATCTTTGGAACAATTGGGAGGATTTGAATATGGACGGGGTGTTAGACGACCATAAGGAAGTTTTGCTCATTTTGTTAGGTTCTTAATGTGTGAAGAGAGGTTGGAACAATTTAAATATACTTGTTATGTAAGAAAATGTCCTCATTTTTTAAAGAGTTACATACTGAAATCATTTAGCAACATCATGATGTCTGGGATTTTTTCCCCACAAAAATAAAAATAGATGAAGTATGGCAGAATGGTAATCATTGTTAAATCTAAGTGATGAGTGTTTGGGTGTTTATTACACTGTTTCTATGAGTCAGGATCTAACCAGGAGGCAAAAACCACTTGAGTATTTAAAGCAGAGGGACTGGAGACAGAGTGTTGGCTACACAGGAGATGGGAGACTGAGAGAACCCGGAGATTAATGCCAGCCACTGCCAGTCCTGGGCTGGACAGACAACACAAGAAGGTGGGGTCACTGGAGCTCAGAGCCTGGGGTTACTTAGCAAAGTAGAAACCACAGCAGACCTTTTTTTGGGGGTGCTGGTGTTACTGTGGGCCACAGCTACTGTGGGAACATTACTCAAGGTAGAAGAGGCGATGGGAAACCCTGCTTCTCCCTTCCTCTCACCCTCTGGTCTCCTGCTAGTGCCCCTTTCAGCCAAGCCCAACCTACAACCAAAATAAAGCCATCGGGGGTCAGCCCCATGCAATGCAGAGCAGAGCAGCGGAGGGCAAGTGGAACAGGTCTGAGGGCAAACCAGGTTAGGGCCTGCGTGTGATTCTTTTGACATTTCTGTATGTTATTTTATAAAGGCAGGAAAAGAGATCTTTACCCCAAAACATCGTTTGCAGAAGGACATCCCAGCCCATCAAGACTGAGCATGGACACCCCCTTGCCACCCTACCATGCTCTGGGAGGCACAGCCATTAGTTCCATTTTTCAGCAGCTGTTGGTTGCTCATATCACGGCTTTGTAGCAATAAAACCAAGCGCCTCTCTGTGTCAGCAGAGCCTGTGAACAAGGACCCAGAAATAATCAAACACTCTGACTGCAGAACCACCAGCTTTGAGAGGCCTTGGACATTAAGCTTAAAATCCCACAGTGGTTCTGCTGGTGACCTACCCCAAATCCAGTTCCCATCTTCCAACTAACAGCACCTTGAATTTATTGCCTGTGGCAATGTGCCCAGATGAAACATTTACCTCCCCGGTTCCCAGTAACAGGAGTTACTGGTGACCATAGGATCAAGTTCTGGCCAATCCATGTAGGTAGAAGTCTTTGAGGAGGGTGATCCTTTCAGAATAAAAAGGCCAGTCTCTGCTCTCCCTGCTTCTGCCTGTGTGGAATGTGGATGCAATGCCCGGTAATGGAGCAGCATGCTTGCGACCAGGAGGACCGAAGTGAGACGCTGGAGCAACAGGGAGACTGGGGGCATGATGACATCTTTGAGCAACTGCACAAGCCCTAGCCTGCCTTCCCCTGGGCTTCTTGTTAGGTGATCAAAGTAGGTCCCTTACTTATTTAGCCGCTGAAGGCATTGAAGTCTTTTGTATGATTTGCAGTTGAACACACACTTTAACTCAAAGCAAAGAAATAGGCTTTTACTCAACTGAAGGAAAAGAAGGAAGTAAATAAGTTGGCTACCAAGGAAGAGATTAGCAGCATTATCTCTTTCTTAAATAGCAGATGCTATTAGCAGATGCTCAAGAAATGGGTGGTGCCAATAAATGGGTGAATCGATGTGGACAAGTGAGTAGTGAATCTGAAGAGTATAAAGGCTTCAGGTGGTAAGGCAAACTCTCCCATCGTTATCTCAAAAGAAACCAGCAACAAACATGGCCAGGATACCTGCTGTTATCACAATTGTTTGGGGACAAGGAATATTATTTCCTGAATGTCCTGGTAAAAATGCAAATAGTGACTGACTCTGGGTGGTGAACACACAATGGGATTTATAGATGATGTAATATAGAATTGTACACCTGAAATCTATGTAATTTTACTAACCATTGTCACCCCAATAAATTTAAAAAAATGCAAGTGTAGATGGATGGAAAATACATAAGTTTGTCCATCACCCAGCAGATAACAGGACCCTGAGGGGTAGGCGTGGTGACCCCCAATGAGTCACACACTATATAAATCCCACCCTTTCTTGCTGAGTATGGGAGGAAATTGGGACTTGCTTCTACCAATAGGAGATGGCAAAGATGATGGAGTGTCACTCCCTTGAGTGACATTACAGACATACCTCATTTTATTGCACTTTCCTTTATTATTCTTCACAGATATTGCACTTTTACAAATTGAAGGTAAAACCCTCCACCAGCAGAAGGATTATGACTCGCCGAAGGCTCGGATGATGGTTAGCACTTTTTAGCAATAAAGCATTTTTTAATTAAGGTATGTACGTTGTTTCATTAGACATGATGCTGTTATATGCCTAACAGACTACAGTACGGTGTAAATATAATTTTTATATGCATTGGGGAACCAAAAAATTCATGTGTCAATTTACTGCAATATTTGTTTCATTGCAGTGATCTGGAACCGAACGTGCAATTTCTCCAAGGTATGCCTGTATATGGCAAAGGTGATCATATGTGTGTGTTACACACACAACTCTGGGCAGAGTGGAGTGAGACAGATATTCTTCCATGCTGACTTTGAAGAAGGGAGCTTCATGTGGTAACAGAGCCACTTGGCAAGAAACTGTGGGCAGCCTCTAGGAGGTGAGACAGGCTTTTGCTGACAGCCAGCAAGCAAACAAAGATCTTAGTCCTACATCTAAGGACATGAATTCTGTCAACAAGCTGAATAAGTCTGCGTGATTTTGAGGAGAGTCAACGGCATATGACTGGGCCCTGAGACCAGCCCCAGTCAAGCCTTCAGATAAGAATGCAGCCCCACCGGCACTGGCTTGTGAGTCCCTCCTCTTCCCACCCCTAAGCAGTGGGCCCAGCTAGTCTGTGCCGAGAAACTCTGAGATAATAAACGTGTGCTGTTTTAAGCCACTAAGTTTGTGGAATTATTTTTACACAGCAAGAAAAAGCTAACATAATGAGATAGAGAGTAATATTTCTTTGGGGAAAGAGAGGAGGCTGCGAAGAGTTGTCCTGGGACCCAACCTAGGAAGGGTAGATCTGGGCAAAACATTCATTTCTTCATTCATTGATTTGTCAACTATTTATTAAGGGCTACTATTATGTGCCAGGCACTAGGTCACAATATGAAGCTTTCGTGTCTCACACCCCATTTCCTCTGTACCAGGCAGCCACAGCAGGAACTTTCCCACTCTAGACATGGTTGCAGGGTCACAAGGGGAAGTCATAGTTGTTGAGTTCCCATGATGCCCTGGTCCTGGGCACAAGGCCAGACACTACATACACCGACTCATCAATCATCACTTGTATTGATATGATCATTTTACAGATTTAAAAAAACCAAGGTCACACAGTGGTAGAGCTGGGTTTCTAAGAAATTAAATCACCTCCTCCCATTCTAAGCTGGGTGAGAATTTGGGATAGGGAAAAATCAGGTCATCTGAGCTCATCTGGCCTACTTTATCAAACTCAGAAGCACATTCTTAAAAGTTGAAATATTAAAAAAAGAGTTGAAATATTATGCAGTAAAAAATAGAGTCTGGTAGTAACTTCTGGCATTTTTTAAGTGGAATAAGTGTTGAGTGTGTCCTTTTCATCTGTCTTTTGTCGGCATATTCTTCCCTTTTGAAAACAACATTGTTCGAATATCCTTTCAAATGCTTTCTAAATCTGACTCTGGTTTTAACACTCCTCTCGACTACATTCCACTGCATTGTGAGGGCTCAGTGGAATAAAGCAGATAATGCAGTGGGCCTTTTTTTCTATACAAAGCTTTGTAGTCTTCTCCTTTCACTTAACATGTTCTCAGTCAGAGTCCCGGCAGGAAGCAGCATTCGCTCTGCTGGCTCAGATGAAGAGCCGTTTAGTGAAGGATGATTTGCAGAGATGCAGAGAAGTTGAAGGGAACCAACCAAGGCTGCTGTAGCACCCAGGAGCTGGCCATCGCAGGAAAAGGTTACCACCCTTAGCGCCAAAAGGGCAAGGGGAGACATCCGCGGTAACGGAGCTCAGGGAGGGCTGCAGGCTTAGCGGGGCAGCTGCAGGTTTACAGGGGGGTTGCCTAGAGGGAGCTGTAGTCCTAGAGATGCTGAGACAAGGAGAGAGGGAGGAAGACAGATCCTGGCCTCTCCCTCCTCCCACCCTTCCATCTCCTGATGGTGTCTCCCATTGGCTGAACCCACTGCAGCCAGAGGACGAGGAAGTCAGGATGCAGTTGTCAACGGGGGTCAGCTCCCGGATGCAGAGCAGAAAATGATTCTGGATGGACAAATGGAGAAGAATTAGCACATTACATTATGAGCATTATCCCATGTCATTAAATATCTTTTGAAGACAAAGTTCTTAATAGCTAAGTAATATTTATTTCATCATTGTGTGGGTCTACAATTTATTATTAGTAGTAGTAGCAGTAGTAACACCAGAGGATAATAGATAGGTCTCTTTCCTTACCACAGTGGGCATATTTGCCCATAATTATTCTTCTTCACGTGCCATTTCAAGTGACTCAGTTCATGGAGGTCTCTCCACAGTTCACAGGCTTGGAGAGTCCAGCCGAGAAACACCAGAGACCCAACCCCACTCCCCAGCCATCCCAGGATCCCTTGAAACCACCCTGAGCCATCAAGTCTAACCTTTTTTGTTCAGTTGCGAGTCAGGAGAAGTCTTGGGCAGTACCTGAAAGAACATTTCTTCAGAAAATGCAGGGCTGGGCTCAGGGCTGAGATGGGGGGATGGACGCCCAGGCGTGGTCTCATGCTCACAAAGGTGCCCACTCCCTAGAAGGCTGTTGGATGCCAGGAGGCTAAGCATTTTCAGCTTCCACCCACCCTTCTCTTCCCTGGGGCTCCTGGGCCTCGGACTGTGGCAAGCTTGCTCCCCCTGCTGGCCAGCTACGGCATCTGCGAGAAACAGTGCTCAGCCAGGCTCCTGCAGTCCATACAGCAGCCACCCTGGGCATAGTCACCAGCAATATGTGCCCAGGCTCTGGGACTAGCCCCTCTGAAAAGTCCTCACAGGGCTTTGAGCATCTGAGGGATGCTTGTATTCACCTCCCTGAGGTAGAGAACTGTCTTGGTTAGAACAGAATCTCTCAGACACCAGTGGAAATTTAAAAGGGCATACCTTTTGAGAACCTTCAGATTTTTGATTCAGCCTCACCTCCTCCAGGAAGCCTTCCAAGACCACCCCCTCAATTTCCCAGTGTAATCTATATGCCCCTTTTCCCTGCTTCTGGAGCACTTTCGCTTGTCTTCGACTCAAGCCAACAAGAAAAATAACTTTATTTTGCTCTAATTTTTTAAATTTCTATTTTGAACTCCATTTCCCCCGAGAAATCATAGTAACTTGTTTTCAATTACTTCAGGGTTTCTCTCTTCCCTGTCCTTGAGACTGTGACCCAGAGAGTGGTGGAGGGAAGAGGGAATGCTTATGTAGGGGACAAGACATAGGGGCCACCAGTCCTCTTAGTTGTCTGTTCCCAGACACCTGCTGAGATGCTCCTGGGCAGCAGTCAGGAAGTCCCCACCAAGAGGCCCTGTATTCCCCATAGCTCCTTCGCTGGGTCCATTGGGATTCCTAGGAACTCCTCTGTGGCCCTGTCACCTCACAGGGGCACCCAGATTTTCTGAAAGAACAGCTAAGGAAACAAAGAAGCTAAGTTCTTTTCAACCTGTCCCCTCCCCCACCCGGTCCCTTCTGCTCTCACATCCCATACCACACCCCAGAGGCTCAGCTCAGGAAGCAGAGCCCAGGCCCTACCTTTCACCTCCTCTGTTCCAACTGGCCCCCTCTGACCAGCCTGGGAATCATTGCCCTGGCAGGAAACCTTGCTCTCATTCCTCAGTGGTTTCCACCCAGATCTTTTGTCCCTGCCCAAGTGACTCTTCCCCTAATGGTCTGAGAGGGCTTTTGAAACACAAAAGCCAGGAAGTGACTGCTTTTATTCTGCTTTCTGCTCTCATACTTCTTCCCTCTTCCAGAAGGCAAGGAACACTGGTTAAATTGGGGAGAAGAAAGGAAGAAGGAAAAAGGGGGTGAGGGAATGGAGAAGAAATCATCTAATGTTTCAGTAATGTCATGCCACCACACATTCCTGAACTCATGCTTGACTCACCTTTCCTCACTCCTCCTGTCCCCAGGGAGGGAGGTCAGGCAGGCAGAGGAGGAAGCTAAGAGCTGGTGGCCGCAGGCCCCTCCCTGTCGCGCCCCCTACCTCGCACCCAGGCCTGGCCTACAGCCCGTCCTTAGTCAGTGCGGCCATCAGTAAAGATCTTAAGACAGCCAGAAAACGCAAGGAGGTAATCTACTCCTGAAAGAGAGACAGGGGCAGAGAGAAAAACAAAGGGAGAGAAATTTGCTAGAAGAAACAGCCTTTCCAGAAATGAGCACTTGACTAGGAGCTGGGAGATCTACTCATAAGTGCAGTGAGACCTCGGAAAGGTGCTTCTGCTTTTCTCTGGGTAGGTCCTGCCACCAAGTCCGGGCGGCAGAAGGAAACATGTCTTTGCAGTGGTTACTGCCCTTTGAAACTTAACCCACTGGTGGGTGTGACCACAGGCAAGCACGCAACCTTTTTGTAAGTCTCATTTCCTCATCTGTAAAGCAAAGGTAAGAATTTCCACATTGAGTGTTGTTGTGAGGATTAAGTGAGAATAGATGTGAGAGGACCCACAAGATACCTGCCTACCATATGGAAATACACGTTCTCCCAAGGTGGACAACGCAAGGTTTAAATGTCCAGGGAAGCCGGGGACAGCGCAGTGGGAACGCTCAGGCTCCCAGCACAGGTGATCTGGAAGACTCAATGACGTGCCACCTTGGAAGCCCGCAGACTCCCACTTGTTGCCCCCCTCCTTCCATGACCTGGGTACACGGGCCTCCTGTCCCCATCATGTCCTGTTTCACTTCCCCCTTGGTTCTGCTCCACACTGGAGTCCAGTCACCGGAACCAGAGACCCAACAACCAGCTTCCTTTCCCCTTGCTGTTTCACCAGAATTTCTGGGGATCTCATTCAAGGGATTGAAATTGACATGTGAGGAGGAGAAAGAAAGCAGGAACTTACCCGACAGGATGATACAGATGATGACAGAGGGAGGTGCAACAGCACAGTCAGGAGAAGACAAGTTGTGAGGAATCAGGATGGTTTCCTGGTCCCTGGGAAAGCGAGGCCTGAACAAGCTGGACAAAAAGGGCTGTGAACGCTTCAGGCAGAGAGAAGGGCACATTCCTGGAGGTGGGAAAGAATAGCCTGGAGTCCATATCACTGGATCGTAAATGGAGACCTGTGAAGTGACATGTCGCAGAGGCAGGGGCACACGCTGACTGACCCCTCAGTCCTGTTAGGACTTTGGTTCCATGCTTTGTGACAGCACCACTCAAAGGCAAGCTGGGTGGGACCTGCGCTTCTGAGGCCCCATCTTGGGGGCTCCCGGGGAGGCCAAGTTGCAACTGCACTGTCCCCATCAACCTGCATGGTCAACAGGCCTGTGTGTGCCACAGGCAACCAGGAGAAGTCCTCTCCAGGCAGGCTGCTTCCCAGGCCGGAGACACAACTGATTGCAACACAAAGTGAAAATAAACAAAGGTTTCCCGATGAAGACAGTCCTTCCTTCACAAGACTACACAACCCAGGTGCTTCCCCCACCGCTCTCACTCCATCTCCTGCTTCTCTCTCCCCACCCCGCCCCTGCTCCAACCTTAAACCCGCCAGGCACAGCTCCTGCCCCACAGCCTTTGCCCTTGTCCTTCCCTCAGCCTGGAATGCTCTTTCCCCAGATTTCCTCTTGGCTCACTCCCTGCCTTTGTTCAGGTCTTCGCTCCAAGGCCACCTTCTCACAGTAGGCTTTCCTGGTCACCCTCCTTAGGAAAGCACCTGCTCTCCCAACCCTGCACTTCCGATCCCTGGTCCTACTGCAGCTCTTATCGTCGTCTCACATACTCTGCAATTACTTATTCCTTGTTTATTGTTTGTGCCCCTCACTAGAACATAAAGGCAGGGATTTTTATCATTGCTGTTTCCAAAGCCTAGAACAGAGCCTGGTACATAGTAGGTGCTCAAAAAATGTGTGCTGATGAATGACGTAATGATGTGGCAGATATAGGTAAAGCTGCCCCCCGTTGGCCACCATGAAGTCAGAGAGACAACTCTAGCCGTCCAGTCCTCCTGAAACTTACCGGGGTCTCAACAGTGACCTCAGCAGCTGTCCTCCCAGCCACACCCTTCCCAGGGCACGGCCCCTTGCGTCAGATTTCATCTCAGGGCACTGATCTCTGCCCATGTGCTCTCGAACAGCTGGGATTTCTGCCCACTGCCCCACCCAGGCTGCCCACTCCTCGCGCATGCATTTGTTACACACTGCATGTCTCCTTGGCTGGGCCCCGTCGGAATGCTCTGTGGACACAGAGAGGAAGATGTCTAGGCCTCTCCCTGGTCACATCTGTCCCCACGCCTCAGTCCGCCCTCAGACTCATGGAAGCTGTACACCTCTTGTTTGGTGGCCAATCAAATAGTTGCGTGTTTCAGGCCAGGCAGGACATGGTGAGAAGGGTGGGATTGCAGAGCCAGTCCCCCCTCCTTTATAAGCCAGATGCTGAAACATTCCACTGTCACATGCCAGATGGGGGCACAGCCTGGCCTCAAAGCAAGGTACACGGCCCACGCCCCTCCCCTATTTGCTACATCTCATATAAACTCTGTAAACCCACTCTCTTTTAGGTACGATTTACCTTACCACAGTGTTGTGAAAGTGTTCGTACACTGATTAATGCATCTGGACTTTTCCCCAGCACCTTGCACTCTGACTGTACACAGTGGGTGCTCAGTAATGCTTTTGGGTTGGGTTGCTCTCAGGCCCATAAGGTGTCCTCCTCTCACCGGTGCTTCCTCCTGGCCTCTCGGCTCTCACGCTGCCCTCCCCCCTCACCTAGAGCAGCCAGGTGCTCAGCCAGGTGGCAGAGACGCAAGGAGGAAGGCCCTGCCCGCCCACCCTGCCCGCCCTGCCCACCAGACATTCACAGCCCGGTTGGGAGAGACTGACAAAGAACCAGACAAAATGCAGTGAGAAGTGCGAGGCAGAGTGTGCCAGGCTGCCATGGGAACAGAGGGGGGCTTGTCACCGCAAGAATGAACACAGCTCCTTCCATTTGTGCATTGCTTTCAGCTTTTTTAAAGAGATGGGTGTGAAGCGTGAGGGTGGAGGAACAGAAAATTGAGAAATGGAGTTTTCCCAGTCCTGTTTTGTTCGCGTTCCAGGACTGTCACCTTAGCTGAGCAATTTTAATGGAGAAAAAAGAAGAAAGACACAAAGACACTGTCACCCACCCCTGAACAAGGCACTTTTACCAGCTCTGTGTCGCGCAATCGTCTCTTGGTGTTTGTTTTGCTGCAAGGCTTTGCAGTACCAGCTGATGAGGGCTGCAAAGCCCTAAGCGTGAGGAATCTGCAGGACGGCTTCCAGTGAGCAGATTCTCACCTCCTATAGAGGAGCCACCCCCCAGCCCACTCCCAGGTTAGTGCTCAGACCACGTGCGTTGTCTAAGCAGAGGGAGGTTAACCCTTACTGTAGCCTGGCTCTTACGTGTGATATAGCAGAAGGGGGTACATAACTCGGTGGTCAGAAACAACCCCAAATCTGTGCCTTAAAACCACAAACATTTATTTTTCGCTCTCACGACATGTCCATCGGGTTGACAGGTCTCTGTTCCACGCCACCCCCACGTGAGGACCCATCATCTGGAGGCCCACTGGGGAAAGAGAAGATGGAGACACCTGGCTCTAAAATGCTTTCACATGGAAATGACCCCTACCATCCAAGGGCCGAGCAGGTCACCGCCACCTTCAAAGGGGATGGGAGTCAAGGTGGCAGGAGTCCTTGAGAACAGAAGCTGGTCCAGTGTGACCTTCACACAGGTGGCAAAGACCATAACCCCCTCGGAGCATGTCTCTTAGGGTCTCGAGGCTTTTCAGGCCCCACTACTCTCTCCCTGCACCTCTGGTTTAACTACGTGAGAGAGAATGTAATGGGACCAGGGAATTCATATTACCCTTATTTGGGCTGGACTTGCAAATGCTACCTGGGGTGTGACGTATTTCTCTTTGTTCGTGTATGTCTGTGTGTATGTGTGTGTGTGTGTGTGTGTGTGTGTGTGTGTGTGTTCTTCAAAGCTTCCCCTGGTGGGCAGGGGTCACAGGGGTGGGCCACGTGGTTCCTGCACGAGACCTTTGCCTCAGGTGTGGCCGAGGCCTTTTCCCTCAGAAGGGGCTGCATGGATTTGAGGCTCTACTCCTTAGGTATTTAAGGAACATTAACCTAAATGTTAGCTTATCCAAAAGCAGCGATTCTCAGACTTTAGGGTACACACAAATCACCTCAGGGAGAAGCGAGTGAACAATACAGCTTCCTGGGTCTTGCCCACACAAGGTCTAATTCAGTAGTTCTTAGGTTGGCCGGGGGGATCTGCATGTCACAAGTGTCCCATGTGGTTCAGAAGCATCCTTTTCTGAAAGCTGACATAATGTCACTCCATATTTCTCTCCTCAGAGGAAGTTTTACGAAGAAGCCGTCGTTCAGAAGCGAGACCTTAGTCAAGCATCATATCTCTATAGGACAAAGCAGTGACTCAATGACTGAAGTGCTCCGGCGGGGGGTCCTGGGGGCTCCATGTGCTACTGCTTCAAATCTGTTCAGCAAGAATGCCCCAGCAGGGGAGTGGGGCTCCGTGGGGTCTCCAGGAGGCTTTGTCACTTCACAAAAGGGTGCTGCTGTCCCAGTTATAGAAACCCTGGGTGAGCCCTACTTCCCCGGTGAGGCTGCAGCCTTGCTGGAAGAAACAGCCCTGGCTCCCAATTAGGGCTCCAGGGGTCTCATCCTGGCCTCACCAGCAACAGCTGTGTGTCCCATCTGGACCAGGAGACTAATACTTGCCTTTCTTTAATGGGTTTTTAGCAATTAAATGAGATCATGTAAGGAAACAGCCTGGCATAAAGCAGCTGCTCCCTCGTCTGTGGAGGGCAGAACAGGCAGAGGGCAAGACTCCCTGCAAGGGCCTGGGAGATACTGGGGAAACATGTGAGCTCTGCCCATCTGGGTGAACACAAAAGGCCACCTCTGCCACCTCTGCTGAGGACCAGCCCAGCGTGAGCTCAGTCAGGGGCTCAGGGGCCCAGTACTGTCACTGGGGGCCCTGAGCCTGTGGCTAAAATCACCGTGGCTTGCTCCTAAGGCCACAGGGCAGCTGCTTGCTGGGCCTCCTTAGCTGTCTCCAGGCTTCTTGCTTCTGCCCTTTCCCTGGGCTGTCAGTTCGGTCTGCCTCGGATTAACTAACAATTAACATAACCTCTGAATAATTTAGCAAACCTCCCCTTGCTCAACTGAAGATCTTATCACAAGGCAAAACAATCAATTCATATGTATGCAAGCATTTTCCCAGCAGCTGCCACTGGCTTGGGCAACAGACGGCGCCTGACATTCATTTGGCTGGCAGGGAGAGCCTCAGGTGTGGGATCCAGAATGGGTTGAACGGGAGTTAGGAAATGGAGGACGCGATGGGTCTGCAGTTAGAAAGGGGCCCCGGCAGGCCAGGGCCAACGGGGGGTGGCTGTGGCCGGACTTCTGAGGGGTCTCTGCAGCCCAGAGATAACATCTGCACATCCTTTCTCTGCGGGGGCTGGGTCCAGGCCTCCAGGTTGGGACACCTCTCCTCCCCAGGGACCAGCACAGGTAGTCAGTGTACCATCAGGTGGTCTGGACCTGGACACCTCTGCCTCAGGGCAGCCTCCAGCCGCCGCTGGGAGCCATGTCGGAAGGTGCTGGGGGATTCTTTGGATGTGCCTTGTCCGGACGGGTTCAGGGGCCTTGCCGCGGCAGCCTCTCCCCTGTGGTCCCCTGAGAAATGTGGGCTGAGCTGACCTTCACAGGCCGACGCCTCTGGGGTCTGTGCACTAGTCACGCTCCTTCATTCCCAACACAACTCAGTCACGTACTTTGCAAACACTTCCTGAAAACTGAGTGTCAGATACTGGGAATAAGAGGGTGGGAACGGCCCTTGTTGCTGCCCTGAGAGAGGTCCTTGGGGAGTCAGACACGTGAATGAGGCTGTGCCTCCACCGAATGCTGGAGGGTAGTTCTGCCAACCCTGGCTCACATCACAATCGCCTGAGCCGTTTCCATAGGTGTCACATGGGGCCACTTCCCAATCAGTGTGCCTTGGTGAATAAAAATATACCCAACTTCCTCAAGCTGTAACTCTGTGCCAGGCACTGTTCAAAGTGCTTTACAAATATCAACTTATTAAATTCTGAAAACCACCCCTAGCGTGGGCATTGTCATTAGTCCCATTTACAGATGAGAAAACTGAGGTACAAGAGGGTAAGTAATGTGCCCAGGGTAGTAAGTTGCAGAGCCAGGATCTTAACCCAGGTGGTTTGGTTCTGAGGCTAAAGGCTGCCTGGCATGGCACAGATTTGCCCCCTGGCCAAGGGCTCTCCAGTGGATAGAGGTCTCCTGGGACCCTGCTGCCACTTCTTTCCTGCCTCAGCAAATTGACAAAGACACATGTTCTAGGCCTGCAGGGCCACTCACGAGCAGTGGGAACCAGCAGCGGCCTCCCGAGTGTAGTTCTGAAGGGGACCTACGCTCAGCGGACTTTAGCTCAGGGACCAGGAAAGTGAGCGAGCGCCTCTGTGGGGAAAAGGGCTCGGACCTTCATCTTTTCACATGTGGATGACGCCGGGGAAAATTCAACACCGACACTGACTTTAGGACTTGGAAAACCGAGCCAGTGATCAGTGTGCACCTGACTGTGCTGTGTGAAGCAAACAGAATTACGGCCAGGCTGGGAACCGTCCACGGCTAGCGAGCCAGTCAGCGTCCAGGGGCCAGACTCTGGCAGGTCTTGTTTGGTGACAACAGTAGAATCTATAACACAATCAGAGTGTGATTGTAAAGCACACACTGCCACCTGTGTGGTGTGTGGATGCCTGTCTACGTCCTTCTCTCGACGTGGACTCTGGTGCGTTTGTTCCTTTGCCTGGACCCAGCTGAGCACCCCCCCGCCCTTCACCACGTCTGCAGTGCCTGTGAGTAGCAACCTATGCGCACAGCCACCTGTGCAGCGGGTGGGGGCGTGAGAGGGGTCGGGCAGAGGTGGACGAGAACATGACCCTGGCCCCGTTGATATGATGTGCCCTTGGCGTGTAGCAGGGAACAAGGCCCTCTGGGAACAAAGGCTCCAGGGGGCAAGACTGGAGGAAGTCCAGAGCCAGGGAGGCTTTGAGCCCAGGTGGCTCCAGGCAGTGCAAAGAGGAGCCTGCATCCCCAGGCCTGCTAGGGTTGGGTGCGGCGGAGGTAGAGCGTGCAGGACAGAGCAGCCGGAGGAAAGGCACACCGGAGGAGAGAGTGGGCAGGGCCGCCGGCGGACACCAGTACTCACCTCCGCGAGCCTTTGCTCTCAACAACCTGCGGATGCTTTAAAGACCATTTTCCAGTTCTCCTTACTCATTCTGCCTCAGTCTGGGAGCTCTCAAGCATCCCAGTGAGTTAAAAGTCTTCCGTCATCATGCACAAGAACATGTCTTTCTAAGGAGGCATAACTAATAAGGGAGGAGGAAAGTCCCAGGAGACAGAGAATGGACTTAGGGCCTGTGAGCGCCACAGCAGGGAGAGGAAGGGGCAGAGGGTGCACCCCAGATGCCCAGCTACCAAGCCTAAACCCAGGTGACATTCCTTCCTGTCACCCTGACATTCCTCTCCCACACCCCAGACCCAGTCCGCCACCAAATTCCATCAGTTCTACCTCCTAAAGGTAGCCCGAGTCCTGCTTCTTTCCATCGTCACTGCCACTGCCATCATCTCCTATGTGACTACAATGTCCCCTCCCCCTCCAAACTGGTCACTCTGCCCCCTCACCCCATTGTACACACTGGGGTCACTTTCTAAAATCCAAACCTAACCATGTCCTTTTCTTGCTATAACATCCTCACAGGCCTGCACTGCGGTTACAACAAAGTCTGAACACCTCGCCACGGCCCACAAGGCCCTGCGTACTCCGGTCCCTGCCAGGTTGCTCAGCCTCTTCGCTACCCACAACTTCCCTGCACTCTATGCCAGCAGGCTGGGTTTTGTTCTTTGGCAAGTGGACCCGTTATTCATTGATTGCCTCTCAACCCCAAATCCATCCTTCATTGCCTGCTCGGAGAAAATGGAGACAGACCCTCTCGACATTTCTCCCCAGCGGGCACGAGGTTGAATTTTGTCAGGAGAGGGCGCTGGAGGGACACTGGAGCAGGGCTGGGGTTTCCTCTTCCTGGTTCCAGCGTGCTCCTCTTGCCAGGCGGGCTCCTCCAGAGTGCAGCCTCCCCGGGGTCGGGATCCTGCAGCACGGCCTGCCCTGGCAGCTTTTAGTGGCGTTTCAGCAGAGTGCTACTGGGGAAGCTGCTCCCCATGGGCCCCGGCATTCCCTCAGGTGGCTTGGGATTGAGTTCCAAAGTGGGTCACCTGCTGTGGCTGGCTTTCCTGTTACCCCCAAGGGGGGGATTTCCAGCAAGTTCTGCCAGCATGGCACCTGACCTGAGCAACTTCCCACCACCATATGCCATGCTGACACCTTCTCCAATGAGGTCTGGATCTCAGCCTGGGCAGGGGCAGTGGCTGCTTCTCACGTACTCCTAGAGTTCTTACAAGCTAATCCCTCATAAATCCAATCCCTGTTATAATGATAATAAAAATTTCTTATAGAATAATAGTTCTTCATATCAAACTTCCCTTGTTCAAATTGCTGTGTGGTCTCGGTCTCCTGGTTGGGCCCTGACTGACACAAAACCACAAAACTGCCCCATTTCTGGCTTTTGCACAGACTAGTCCCATAGCCTGTTTCACTTGCCTGACACGGTATAGTGGCGAAGAGCACGAATGCTAGAGACAGACTGCCCCGGTCACATTGTCTAGCACTGGCTGGTGGGAAACCACTTGACCTCTCTATGCCTTAATCTTCCCACCTGTAAAATGGGCACAATAAGATTTTTGTGGGGATTGCATAAGTTACTATGTAAAGGGTTTGGCACGCCACTGTCAGATAAGTCTTTGACATTATTAGCATTAGCTTCTTTCAACTCACACTTAGGGGTTTGAGCACCAGGGTCCCCTCTTCTGGGAAGTCCTTCCTGCCCACCTACCATCCCAGTCTGGGTTAGATGTCCTTCCCCTGTGCTCCCACTAACCTGTCCCTTACACACCTTCAGTGCCTGATCTCACTGTGTTGTCACTGCAGGGCTTTTTTTTTTTTTTGCTTTAATAGTCTTTATTATTAAGAATTGGATGTTTGGGGTGAACATCTCTGGTTTCGCCAACCCAGCATCCCCTCTTTCTTCTGGAAAATGCCCATTTTCCTAACAAAAATAGATCTTGTGGAGCATCCCAACTACTGGTCATACTTAATTGAACTAGAGGGATGAGTAACCATGTCAAGCAGGGCTGACTGAAACACACGGTTTTGGTCCTGATTAGCACATGACCTAAGTCTGGCCAATAAGAGTCCTTCCTTATGGTTTGAAAAAGCAGAGCTGGGCAAAGAGGCTTATTCTTACTCTAAGACAAATGAAAAGGTGGGACATTCGATTTGTTTGTGGCATAATTCCCTGGAAGAAAGCTGGTGCAACAGAAACAGATAAGAGATGAAAGAAGGCTCCAGGTGGTGTTTGAATCTCTGATTCCTTGTCTATAAGGCCCAGGTATGCCCCTGACATCACAGAACCAGAGGAGCCTTCCAACACAGACCCTTTTGGCCTAAGCTAGTTTGAGTTGAGTTTCAGTCACTTTTCACCAAAAGAGGAGGCCTCACTCATATAATGACTTCAAATAAGTCTGGTGTTAATTTACATTGTCGAAAGTATATTTACATTGCTAAAAACTAACTTCACTTGGATAAACATCTGAAACATCCCACCCCAAATGGTAAGAATTAAGTGAATGTAAATAGCAGGTTTCCTTGTCTGTCTCTTCTGCAGGACTGCAAGCTCCGCGAGGGCAAGAGTGTGTGTGTCCTCAGGGCCTCACCCTGCACCTGAATGGGTGAGGGAGTAAGCGCGTTAGTTCAGGTCCTCTGAGAAATAGACACCGAGACAGGACTAAGTGAGTAAGACATGTGTTGGGGGAAATGCCTGTGAAGGACAAAGGGGGAGGGAACAGAAGAAAGTGGGGGGACCTTCATACCGTAATGCAGGTCTGCCAACTGTGAAGGAGAGAGGGAAGAAAGGATGGTTGGGTAGGAAGGGTCTCAGACTTCAGAGCAGTTCTAGGAAAGCTCTGCCCAGGCCACTGGAGAGTCCTTGAGCCTTAGTCACTCACTGGAGGCGTCCTGCAATTCCCTGGGATGGGCCCACGTTACTGTTGTCACCATGACCAGTCCTTGGCTGAAAGCAACCGCCAGAGACATGGCCACAGGGAAAATGTGGGGGTGGGTCTAGAGAAACAACAACTGGGGCTGTCAGTCAATTCTGCTCCCACAGCAGATCCGAGCAGCACATTTTCGTGACCACCACAGTGACTGACAGACAGAAGGCTGGCCACACCCCAAGGAGACAGGGCCAAAAACAGTGATGCTAGAATCTGTCACCTTAATGCAGGGAGATAGAGTGGGCCCATGGACCCCTCCGGAGTAATGCTTTGTACATATATATAAATGTGTATAGTGGTACGTCCTTTTATATATTGAAACAATAAAGTCATTGAAAATTCCACCATAACAGAATTCCTTTCAATGTGTGAATCTCCTCCCAGATCTTACCATGTTTACATTATTGCAATCATCGTGGAAGTAGCACTTCATATTTTTTTTAAAGATTTGATGTTTATAACGAATATTTCCACATTTCTGCCAGTCTTCATAATTAAACTTTTGAGTTACTGAACAATATTCAAAAAAATGGATGTACTACAATTTCCTAAGTAATTACTGTTCAACATTTCCATCATTCATATATGTATATGAATAATCATATATATCATATATTTATATACATATGAATAATCATATGTATGTGTCATATATATGATGTATTTAGATTAAAAAATAGTTTTATGATTGTATCAGGTTTTACCAGATTGCTTTCTGAAAACATTATGGCAATTAGTAATGTGTATTAGTTATCTATTGCTACATAAAAAATTACTATAAAACGAAGTCGCTTAATACAACCCACATTTACTGTCTCACTGTTTCTGTGGTTCAGGGACCCAGGCATGACTTACTTGTGTCCTCAGCTTCAGGCTGTGTCACAGGCTGCAATGAAGGTGTCACTGACTGGGGAATCATCTTAAAGCTTCACTAGATAAGGATTCTCTTTCACACTCATGTGGTTGTTGTCAGGATGCAATTCCTCAGGGGTTGTTGGATTGATGACCTCAGTTCTTAGCCAGCTGTTGGTCAGAGGCCACTCTCTGTTCCTTGCCCTGTGGGCTTCTCCAACATGGCAACTCATCAAAGCATGTGTCCAAGAAGACAACACTCTGCTAGCAAGAAAGAAGCCACAATCTTTTGTAACTTAATCACAGAAGTGATATCATCTTAGTGTTGTCAAATTCTATTGTTTTGAACCAAGGGGACCAAGGGAGAGGATGACACCAGGTCATGCATACAGGAGCAGGGATCAATGGGGGCCATCTTCTAGGCTGCCTCTACAAATGTCACCAAGAGCATATGCTCGTGCCCATTTCACCACAACCTCACCAACACTGAAATGTTCTAGTATTGAAGGATACCCAGTATTGTTGTAAAAGACTCTCCCATCTTAAGGCCGCCTGCTCCAGTCTGGCATTAGGTTAGTGCAAAAGTAATTGCGGTTTTGGACTGTGAATTTTAAATCATTATAACTAGGCTCAAACACATCTTTATTAATCAAAATAGGAACCATTACAATCAATACATTTTTGCCAATGAGAAACAAGTTTGTTTTTTCCTGTAGCATAAAAATCCATGCTTTGGGATTCAACGGACTCTTAGAAAGCATTTTCTGCATCCTCCTGGTTGTGGAAGCATTTTCCCTGCAAAAAGTTGTCGAGATGCTTGAAGAAGTGATAGTCGGTTGGCGAGAGGTCAGGTGAATATGGGGGATAAGGCAAAACTTCGTAGCCCAATTCATTCAACTTTTGAAGTGTTGGTTGTGCGACAACGTGCAGTCAGGTGTTGTCGTGGAGAAGAATTGGGCCCTGTCTGTTGACCAGTGCCGGCTGCAGGAATTGCAGTTTTCAGTGTATCTCATCGATTTGCTGAGCATGCTTCTCAGACATAATGGTTTTGCCAGGATTCAGAAAGCTGTAGTGGATCAGACCGGCAGCAGACCACCAAACAGTGACCATGACCTTTTTTTGGTGCAAGTTTGGCTTTGGGAAATGCTTTGGAGCTACTTCTCAGTCCAACCACTGAGTTGGTCGTCGCCAGCTGTCAGATAAAATCCACTTTCCGTCCCACGTCACAACTGATCAAGAAATGGTTTGTAGTTGTTGCATAGAATAAGAGAAGACGACACTTCAAAACAACGATTTTTTTTTTTCCGGTCAGCAAATGAGGCACCCACTTAGCAAGCTTTTTCACCTTTCCAGTTTGCTTCAAATGCCGAATAACTGTAGAATGATCGACATTGAGTTCTTCGGCAACTTCTCATATAGTTGTAAGAGGATTAGCTATGATGATTGCTCTCGGTTGGTCGTTTTCAACTTCCAATGGCCGGCCACTCTGCTCCTCATCTTCAAGGCCTTCGTCTCCTTTGCAAAACTTCTTGAACCACCATTGCACTGTACGTTCGTTAGCAGTTCCTGGGCCAAAGGTGTTGATGTTGCGAGTTGTCTCTGCTGCTTTACGACCCATTTTGAACTCAAATTAGAAAATCGCTTTAATTTGCTTTTTGTCTAACATCATTTCCATAGTCTAAAATAAATATAAAATAAACAGCAAATAAGTCATTAGCAAAAAAGACATAAAGCGAGAAATGTGCATTAAAGTGATGTATAACATAACCACATTTCTTTAAGAATGTATTCCAATATCAAATGTCAAATTTCAACAACGCAAAAACTGCAATTACGTTTGTACCAACCTGATATCTCCCCCTAGGGTCGCCTGGGTTATTTGCTTTCAGCTTCTGCCAAGTAATTTTTCAAAAGGTGTCAACTGATATTAACCTAAAGATGCTGTAACTGGGGCTTGAAAAGCTCTAAGTGCAGACCTCTATTAGGCAGCAGTCAGTTCCCTGGGAGGGATCCAGTCTCAAGGAATTGCTAGTATTTGGGTAGCAACTCCAAGCCCCGAACACTCTGGTACTTGTACCACTTAAAAACACTAAAATTTAGGAAACCAATCTTCATTTAAAGCTTACTATCGTGTTTCCCCCAAAATAAGACCGGGTCTTATATTAAGTTGTGCTCCAAAAGACACGTTCAGGGGATGTCATTCTGAAAAATCATGCTAGGGCTTACTTTCCGATTAGGTCTTATTTTTGGGGAAACATGGTATATATCCTCACTGGGCTCCACATTCTGCAAATTTATTTCACTTTCATTGTCAAAACAATGCTGTAAGATTCATGTTACTGTCCCCACTTTATAGACAGAAAACTCAGGATCAGAGCTGTGAAATCACTTGTTCAAGGTCACTCTGCTAAAATGGCAGGACCAGGATTTGAACCCACGGCTGCACCTCCCCCCCCCCCCAGTCTGTGCTTTCTGCCTCCTAAGGTGTCCTTGTCCTCAGCTGGCGCCTCCGAGGGCTCCGTGACACTCTGCCCTTCCACACCATTCCCACCTCAGCACTACACACAATTGATCGGGTGGCCCCTTCCTCTAGTTAGCTGATAGGCTGTCTCCTGGGAGTTCCAGAAGGCTCTTCTCAGTGATCATTTTTTCCTGATAAAAGAGGTGAGGCTGGAAAATCACCCCTAACCAGCATGGGGAGAAAGGCTGTAGAGTCCACAGTACAAATTTGCACTATGAAACCCTCAGGATAAATAGGCCAGTATAAATGTAGTTTTGAGAATGGGATCTGGAGCCAGACTGCTGGTTTCAAATCCTGGCTCTGCCACTTACAAAGCTTTATGATTTGGGGGAAATTTCTTCCCCTTTCTGTGCTGTTTCCTTGCCTGTAAAATTGAAATATTATTACCAACTACACATCCCAATTTGGAGATAAATTTAACAAATGACTCTAAGAACCCAGCACAGTGTGTGGTGCACAATAAAGGACCCATAAACATTACTATGGGGATGTGGTGGGGAGGCCGCCTCACTGGGTGAGGGGCTACATGTCCATTTGGGACCCAGCTTGTGATATATACATACATGGCGATCAGGTTCCATGTTTGTGTGCCCAGCTCCAGGCATGGCTGCACTGTGGACGCCGGCTACTGGGAACGGAGGCAGTAGAGCCTGCTAGGGTCCGGGATGGGCAGAGCCAATGCCAGCACCATGAGTCTGGGACTCCCCTCCCAGTATTCTGTCTGGATGTGCATGTGTGTTTTGGGGGGGGGTGGTGGTGTATTTGTGTGTTGATGTAGCTGAGAGCCAGGAACATGCAGAAGGCACGACTCACTAGAAAAATGTTCCCTAGGGACCCCGGGCGAGTGCTGCTGACTGAGAAGGAAGATGCAGGGCAGGGTTCACAGGTAACCTCCTCTCACCTAGCCCATCTGCAAAACCCTAGAGCATTTTCCTTCTTTCTGTAACCAACCCGGAACTGCGAATACATCACAAAATTTTACAGGTCACCTTCCCCTAAAGCCTCTCGTGGGGCCCCTGGTTCACTGAATAGTAACCTGTACCCTGTAGGAAATGACCCGGAAGTGTCCTGGTTTCGCCATGGAAATCAGTAACCATGGGGGATTGGGCTAGGCTCTGCCCTTGGAAAGTCCCGTGTTGGGAAGACAGGACAGGGTCACATCCAATTCATGCATCCTTGCCCAGGGTGTCCAACCAGCCTTACTACAATCACTCAGAGACTCTAAAGAGCCAGGACTGCCCGTCGTAGCCTAAGAGCCTCACTCGTGTATTCAAAAATGTTGTGGGGGCCAGCCCGGTGGCTCAGGCGGTTAGAGCTCCATGCTCCTAACTCCGAAGGCTGCCGGTTCGATTCCCACATGGGCCAGTGGGCTCTCAACCACAAGGTTGCCAGTTCAATTCCTCAAGTCCCACAAGCGATGGTGGGCAGAGCCCCCTGCAACTAAGATTGAACACGGCACCTTGAGCTGAGCTGCCTCCCAGATGGCTCAGTTGGTTGGAGCGCGTCCTCTCAACCACAAGGTTGCCTGTTGGACTCCACCAAGGGATGGTGGGCTGTGCCCCCTGCAACTAGCAACTGGCCACTGGACCTGGAGCTGAGTTGCGCCCTCCACAACTAAGATTGAAAGGACAACAACTTGAAGATGAAAAGCACCCTCCACAACTAAGATTGACAGTCAAAACTTGACTTGGAAAAATGTTGTGGAGCGCCTCAGTCCAGAGCTGTACTCACAACCCATAACCCTGCCCTTGTAGGTAGTACATTTCAGCAGGAAATGCTAGGCCACTAACTCTATGACAACTTAATTATTTAATGACAGTAAGGCTAGGCAGAGATAGTGTGCTCACAGGGCATGAATGGGGACGGCTCCCGGAGTCAGGTCCTTGAGTCATCCTGCAGGAGGAGCATTAAATAATTGAGCAAAGGAGACAGAGGCAGTAGCCAGGAGAGTAGCTCAGGTGAGACACAGCCATGATAAAGGGCTGTGTGGGGAAGGAGGGGAAGCAGTTAAGGAACTACAGTGCTTGTGAGGCTGCCATCTACAGAGCTGGGGTAAGTGGGACACAGGACGGTCGGGGAGGCCAGCATGCCCAGGCTGGGAGATGTGGCTTTAGTCAGAAAGCAAGGGGATGCCCACAAAGGACGTTAAGCAGGGGAGAAGCCACTCAGACCTGCACTTCCATAGGTGGCGCCAAGGGCAAAGATGGAGCTGAGAGCCCCCAGACAAGGCTGGGCACTGGGTTAGCTGTGAGGTGGGATGGTGGCATGGTGGGCTGAGGGAAGGGATACAGAGCCCAAAGCAGTTTCTCAGCAGTTGTTGCCTGCCTGCCAACCTGCCAGGGAAGGGGGCTACCCTGGGAGGGTTTCAGATGGTCACACTGCCTGAGCTTGGGCCAGGCTTGGGGCATTTGTAGAAGGCAATGAAGAGGATCGGCAGCTCACAGGATGGAGCCTCCATGAGTGGAAGTTTGGAGGTGGCGCCACGTAAAGCCCATGAGTGGAAACAAAATTTGACACAGAGGGAGCCAGGTAAGCAGCCATTTCAGGGGTTCCACCCCACACACACGTACAATGGGGCTCCCTGACCTTACTATTTGGGCAGATCGGGAATGCCTGATGCCACCATCTTGGCTCTTGCAGTATTGAGAGTAGTTGGGGTGAGACTAGAGTGGTAAAAAGTAGAGCTCATCGGATCCAGATCCCAAATGACACTTCTACAGCCACGATTAGATGGTCCCACGTGGCAGCAGCCACTGGGTGATATGATGCGGGCCCACTGAAGTGGCATTTCCCTGAGTGGGGACTCGCTCACCCACTCACTATCTCATCTATCCATCTATGCATTCCTCAAGTCTGTGCCCAATGCTGTCCCAGGGACCTAAGGGGTGGGGTGCTCTGCCAGCAGCAACTCAGTCTGCCTAGGCCCGATGCAGGCACCTGCAAGCTGGCACAGAATGGAGCCAGGGCACTGCGTGCCAGCCCAGTGAAGGACCCAGGAGGAAGGCGTGCCTCCCTGCCCTCCACTCTCCGTTCATGGTCCTCTGCAGGAACTATGTGTCACCCTAGTGGGCCTCCTGGACTGCTCTGTACCCATCCCTGAGACATTGGTACCAGGCCTGAATTCTTCAGCTCTTTCAGGGAAAATGTAATTGCCAATAAAGACAATACAGAAAGCCTGGCTTGCTGATCACAATGCTCCTGACTATCCCCACGGGGGTCTCCTGCCCAAGGATTAAAAGTGGGGTCTCCTCTATCCAGCCCCAGAGGATGCAGCCTCCCCTGGGTCCTGAGTGTGACTCCAGGCCCGGGTCCACTGCCCACCTCGACCTATCTGCTCTCATCGCTGCCCGTGAGCCAAGTTCATTTCCATCTCCCCTCACTGCCCCCACCTCACTCCCCTCTCCAAGCCCTGACCAGGCTCTGGACCCCATCAGCAGGCTGCCTCCCTGCAGGGCCTGTTTGGCAATGACTTGTTCCTTCCTCTTCCTTTGGCCAGAGCTCCGACCAGGTCTCCCTCACCACAGGTCTCGTCAGGTTCTAGCAACACCTCTCCTTCAGGTCCAGAGGCTCTCTGGGGCCCACAATGCCTTGTTGGCTGCCCAGCCCTCTCTGAGCATGCCATCTGCACTGGATACACCACCCTTCATGCCCCACCACTAGCTCCCATTTCCCAGTCTCTCTGGTGCACACTAGCTTCTTATCTTGGCTTCTCAGTGCTTTTAATCTCGACCACAGTAGAAGGAAATTGGGATTTGACTCTCAGGTAAATTCCAGGATAGTTCTTCACTGCAGCAAAGTGTTCACATCCTGCAAGCACCTCTGCTGGTGAGATGTGTCCTCATCTGCACAGCCCACTTGTATTCAAAGACCAAGAACAAGGGACATCCTGTTTATTTATGGCACACTCTCTCTTCCAGGTGACCCCACAGCTCTGTCAGGAAGTTTACATCATCCCCATTTTATAGTGGAGAAAACCAACGGTCAGATTCATAAAGCGATATGCCCAAGGTCACTGAGATTTTAAGATGTGAGTTGGGGTAAAATCTAGGCATTTAACTCCAAAGCCTGTGGTCTTTCGGACATTGGGATGTGGGTGCAGAGGCATCCAGAGAGCCCCTGAGTCAATGGCAGGTGGCGCCTGCACGAGCTGGAACTGTCCATGAGATAAACCCCTCAGGAGCGGCCTGGGTTGAGCGTCGCCCTCCACATTTGCAGCACGGAGTCCCGGCGGGTCGTGTAGGGTAAATGTTTGATGCGGAACCAGTGTCTGGGAATGACATTCCCGCTGGGCGAATACAGCTTCTCTCCAGGGCTGCCCAAGAGACTGCGCAGGGCCAGGTTGGCCGACAGAACCTTCTCATAGAACTCCACTCCACCCTGGGAATAGGCTGCAGACAGAGATGCAGTGTGGCGGTCCAGCCAGGCTTCCAAAGCATGAGTGAGAGAGTCCGTGGAGAAGCTGTAGGCCACAAAGCCTGCCACTGCTGCCATCAGGTTGAAGGCAGCCCGTAAGGTCATGGGGCCTCCATAGAGCCCCAGCGCATGCTTGGCACCCACGCTCAGTGCCCAGGTTCCTGCCAGGCAAGCTGGGGCTGGCAGGGCTTGCAGGGTAGCTGCACCGCTCTCCAGGTACACCACCTCCCTGGCTAAGGCGAACTTCTGGGCATCGTGGGACAGGGTCAGGGCATCTCTCAGCCGGGCACCTGCGGGGCTTTGCCAGTCCACTCTTTGCCCATGTATGACCACAGGCCGGTTAGCGTTGGCCACTGTATCACCCAGGAAGCTGGCAGGGATGCCCACCACAGCCCCAGCAGGGAGTCGTGGGAAGCCAGCGCTCACAGGCTGGAAGGTGAAGGTGGTGAAGGCCTCGTAGCAATGGCCTGACGGGATGCCTATGTCCTGTAGCACCTCTTGGAAGAGTCTCTGTAGCTTTGGGGAGAGCGGGGCTGGCTGCCCCCGAGGCCAGTACTGGTACAGCCATCGAAGCACAGGATCTGGGAAGAGGTGGTAAGAGATTTGGGCCCCAAACAGGCCTGCACAAGAACCCACCAGAAGGCCTGTCCTGTGTCTCTGCACAAATGCTGCGACCCGCCACAGGGGCCCTGCCATGAATGCTGCCACTGCTATAAACCTGGGCCAAGAAAAAGAGAAGTCAGCCAGCAGTTCTCCAGGTGTGCCTGCACAATGAACACCCCCCAGGACCACATCCTTTTTAAGTGGGGTAACACAGCACAGTGGTGAGAGCATGAGCTTTGGAGCCTGAGTTCAAATCCCATCTCCATCTCTCTGCATCACCTTCTCCATCTGCCAAAAAGCTTTGTGACAATGGCCCACCCCTGGGGTGGCTGTGATGAGTAAATGAATGAACACACATCAAACAGTTAGTGTCGGGCACAGTAGTGGACACGCCTTGGCGTCATCTGTGATCATGAGTTCTATCCTCACGGCTAGACAGAACAGTAAGTATTCAACTCACTCACTCCAGTACTCATCCCATCGTGAAGCGCTCTGATCACTAATTTATAGGTGAAACATGTTCAACTTACTGAGTACTACTAGATGCCAGACACAGTTCTGAGAGCTTTACAGGCAGTATCTCACAACTGAATGCTCACACCTACATGACCTAATTAGTACTACTGCCCTATTTTAAAGCAGTGGAAACTGAGGCACAGATAGGCTAAGTAAAGTGGTCAGAATTCTAAACTAGTAAAAGTGGCAGTGTTACCTTGTGACTTGTGTCCTGCTGACCTGTGTCCTCCTAAATGTCTACGTTGAGGTCCTAACCCCCAGTATCTCAGAATGTGACTGTTTAGAGATGAGGCCTCTAAAGAGGTAATGACGGTGAAGTCATGAAGGTAGGACCTAATCCAATACGACTGGTGTCCTTAGGAGAACAGGAGACTGAGACACAGGTACATACAGAGGAAAAACTGCGAGACGTGACAAGCCATTGAGAGAAGCCTCAGAAGAAACCGGCCCTGCGGACACCTTGCTCTTGGACTCCCAGTCTCCAGAACTACGTGAACATAAATTTCTGCCACCCAGTACCTGTCATGGCAGCCCTAGCAGACCACCGTGTTTCCCCGAAAACAAGACCTCACCGGAAAAGAAGCCCTCGCATGATTTTTCAGGAGGACGTCGCCCTGAACATAAGCCCTAATGCATCTTTTGGAGCAAACCTTAATATAAGACCCGGTCTTATTTTCGGGGAAACGCGGTCGACCAGGCACCGTATTTGAACACAGGCTGTCAGGCGTTCCCAGCAAACTTCATCTGTGAAAAAATTTCAATGGTAAATTGCAAACATACACAAAAGTAGACAAAATAGTACATCACCTTCAATCAACTCACGGCCCATGTCGTTTGATCTAGTCCCACGCACACTCCCCCTCCAACCGGTTTATTTCGAAACACATCCTGGGAATCCCACTGTTTCATCCATCAACATTTCAGTAACAATTCACAGTTACTTCACTTTGGTTGAAGCTTAGTGTCTTCCCGTGAAAAGTATTTCATTAGCAAGTAAACTGCTGCAAACAGGAACACGGGGTACCGCCTGGCCAATTTTAATCAAAAGCCCCTGCAGCGCCCCGGCCTCGGGCCTCCTTTCCACCGCGGGCAGTGAGGCGCGTACAGGAAGCGCCGTCCCCCAGGACGCAGCGCCCCCGGCCCGGCCGCGCCACGGCCCGTCCCACGCAGGCCCCCGGGGCAGCGCGAGGGGCTGCAGGACCGCGCACAGGGCTTCCCGCTCGGCTGCCCGCGGGCCCGGGGCTACGCCGGGGCTCGAACGCGTCGCCGCCACGGAGCCCGGGCAGCGGGAGCCCTGAGGCCCGCACCCCATCGCCGCCCTCCCCGCGCGCTCACCTCCGCCGCCGCAGCCGGACGCCGGGACACGTGCGCGGGGCGGGGCCGGGAGCCACGCACGCCGGCCCGGCGGCGGGGGCGGGGCCGGCGCAGAGCACGTCGGCCGGGAGCGCGGGCGCTCTGGGGGCGGGGCCGGAGGCGGGGCCGGAGGCGGGGCCGGAGGCGGGGCCGGAGGCGGGGCCGGAGGCGGGGCCGGAGGCGGGGCAGGTGGAGCGGGGCGGAGCCCGCGGCTGCTCCGGGCCGTGGGAGGCTGCCTCCTACCTGAGAGCCTGGGCTGCTCTGCGATCCTCAAAGGCCCGGCGGTGGGTTGCTCACCGTTTAACTCTCTAGGAAACGGCGGCCCCGCGTGCGCTGTGAGGCGGCCAACAGCAGAGCCGCCAGTGGAGCCCATGCCCGCCTGACTGCCAGGTCCGTGACCTTTCCTGCCTGGAAGCACTCACCGCTGGTGGGGTCCTCTGGGTTTTATTTTAGTTGCCACGTCCGCTTTGCCGCCCCTTACCCCCAATTCCTCTCAACTGACCCACACTGTACAGTGTACAGAGCAGTGTCACATCTGTCACCTCACTTTCCCAGCAGCTCTATGAGTATGTCAGGGATGGGCTTGCCTGTGCACCAAGCCCAGCAGCTTGCCACCCAGTTTTATTGGAACATAGTCACCACCGTTCCTTTACAAATGTCTATGGCTGCTTTCCCTGGAAGGACAGAGTGGAGTGAGAACAGAGACACCCTGGCGCAGATAGCCTAAAATATTTCCTATCCAGACCTATACTGAAAAATTCTTTGAGACCCTTGATGTAATCTATTCCCACTTTATAAATGAAGAAACTGAGGCCTTTTGCTTGAGCAGGATGCCCAGCTCCCATGCACCGGATCAGAATGGGACTCCTGTCCCTGCACATTTCCCATTATGGCTCCTGCCTTCATACAAATTCAACCTAGTGGATCTTACTAATTCTCCCAAGTGGATCTGGCCTCTGTGTCTGGCTTCCTCTTCCGAGCCCCCAGGGAAGGGGGAAAGGAGGGCTTACCTTCTGGGTGGAAAGGTGAGGATGAAAGGAGACCTAGAAGCTTGTGGGTATTGGGCTGAGGCTTTGGAAGGTTAGTAGCCCATGGACCACTGTGTCTCCAGACAAACCACCTCTCTGCAGGGTTCCTGACCACAAAAGGACCAGCTGCAGTGGGTCAGTCTGGACTATACTTGATTGCCAGCTAACCCTCTGTGTGTGTGTGTGTGTGTGTGTGTGTGTGTGTGTGTCATCCAATGTGGACAACTTGGGATTGGCATTTCTGTCTCAGGCGTGGCCCAGCAGCCTCTTGTGGAGTCATGGACTGGCCAGGCAGAGAGAGACCCCTGCTGACACTAGGGGAGAACCTAGACCTGGTGTGGCTGCCTCTGGACCTGGGCCAGTGCTTCAGCCCAGAATCGGTGCTTAGGGAGACTGCAGCCCAGGGAAAGAGAACTTCCTTAGGAGACTGGGGGCCCTTGTGTAAAGGATGTCACCTCTATGGATCTCGGTTTTCTCATCTGAAATGGCCTTGTTACATTCTTATCCTAGAAGCCACCTAGGCACTCTCATTTGCATAGCTGAAGGGGTGGAGGAAATAGTACTTCAAGTCACTTGCTTCTGAAAAGGACTTGGGGGTCTCCCTTCAATCTTGGCCTTGAAACGCATCCTATCTGTCACAAAGGGTTTCTGTGACCAGCTGTAAATCTGGAAATGGTGAAGAGCACAAATGAGGAAGCCAGACGGCTGGGGTTAGATCCTGGCTCCACCCTTTATTATCTGTGTGTCTTTGGGCAAGTTAACCTCTCTAGGCCTAGTGTTCTCATCAGTACAATGGGGATGAGAGTACTATCTACTTCCTAGGGTTATGGAGATTCAATGAGGTGATGTATGTGTACTGCCCAGCACAGGTTGTGCCATGTAAGTAACTATAAGCTATTATTATTCAGATCTGTTCTGGTTCTGAGACTTCACTTTGGCTGCTCAGTTGTTTGTATGTGAATGGTGCTATAACATGTTTTAATATGTGACTTCAGCCAGATCCAGAATGTGGGATATTCTACAGGGCAAATGATTTGGTTTTTCTAACAAATCAATGGTTGAAAAAGATGGAAGGAAAGGAGACTGTTTGTTATAAGTAGGAGACTTGAAAGATATTGCAGTTAAATGAAATATGTGGCTTTTGTTTGGATCCTGAATCAACAGTTTACTAACTGTAAAAAAAAGACACCTTTGAGACAACTGGGGACATTTGAATATGGATTGAGTATTAGATGATATTAATGAATTGTTTATTTTGATAGGTAGGATGAAGCATGATGTTTATGTAAACCAAAAAGTCCTTATCAGTTAGAGATGCATATTGAAGTATTTACAGGTGCAAAAATGTGATGTCTGCTACAGCCAAAACAAAAACAAAAACAAAAACGGGCATATATGAAACAACATTGGTAAAATATTGGTAGTTGTTGAAGCTTCATGACAAGTTAAGGGGGTTCATTATATTGTACTCTATGTATGTTTGGAAATTTCCATAATAAAATGTCATTTAAATGTGTCTTTAAAAGTAGGCTGACCAATTGGACTTTATCAAATTAAAAATTTTTAGGCATCAAAGAACATTATCAAGAAAGTGAAAAGACAGTCCCCAGAATGGTAGAAAATATTTGCAAATCACAGATATGGCAAAGGCCTAGTATGCAGAAAATATAAAGAACCCCTAACAACTCAACAAAAAGACAAACTACCCAGTAAAAAAATGGGCAAAGTATCTGAACAGACATTTTTCCAGAGAAGATAGACGAATGGTCAACAAGCATAGCAAAACATCCTCAGCATTATCAGTCATTAGGAAACCCACAAGAGGATAAAATTGCACAATCACTAGGATAGCCATAAAAACAAAACAAAACAAACAAACAGAAAATAAGTGCGAGGGTGTGGAGAAACTGAAACTCTCATACATTACTGGTTGGGATGTAAAATGGGTCAGCCACTGTAGAAAACAGTTTGGCAGCTCCTCACAAAATTAAACAGAGTTACCATATGATCAAGCAATTTCAGGAGTAGCCCAAAAGAATTGAATGCAGGTACCTAAGCAAATATTTGCACATAAATGTTGATATATTCACAATAACCGAAAGCTGGAAACAACCCAAATGTCCATCAACTGGAACGAACAAATAAAATATGGCATATTCCACACAATGGAATATTATTTGGTCTTACAAAAGCATGATCAGCTGGGAGTGAACAGGCAATGAAGGGCTGAGGTTGGAGCAGCCATAACAACACAGCAAAAGCCCCGGCGACACTCTCCTTGGGTGCTTTGTGCTCAGGGGACAGGCTCTCAGAGGCCTGCACAGTCACAAAGGCCTCCTCACAAAGCCCTAATGTGAGGTTGGAAGTGGCACCACTGTTGGCACTGCTGCCCACGCCACTGTCGGTTGGCACTTTGCTGCTGCCGTCCGGCGGGTCCCAGAACAGCTGTGATGAGGTCTCTTGTTCCTTCTTCTCTGCTGGGATTCTCCTTTTCAGGAATGTCTTGCTCCGGGTCTGGGAGGGCTGGCCTGACTCAGGGTGGGCCCAGATAGGCTGGTGCAAGTGTCTGTTCCTGCCAAGGAGTCCCTATCCTCCTCCTGCCAGCTGGCTCTGACTGGGGACAGTGGCCAGGGTGCACGGGCGGGTTGCATCTGGGGACCACACACTTGTCCATGAGTGAGTGGTTCTCTAGGGCTGTCAACAGGCCAGGCATCCTAGGGGTAGAAGTGAAGGCCCTGGCCCTGCTCACCCAGGGTCTGACTCCTCACCACCCTTTCTTTCTGCTACTTGTGGGTCTAGTGAAACTTTCCGTAAGAGTTTGCTTACTCAGTCAACACATTTCTTTAATGTGCTTATGTACTTAGCAGCTTATTTAGCAACATAAGAAAAGAAGTTAATTTCCATCAGGGATAAGGCTATCAAGGAAATAAAGCTGGTACTGGGATGAAAAACGGAAAGGTAGGGTAGGGGGACATTTTAGCTAAGGTGGTTAGGAAAGGCCCCTGAAGAGATGTTTGACGTGGGTCCTGAGAGATGGGAAGGACGAGATGGAGATCTATGTGAACGCCTTCCCCAGCACAGAAGACGACTAGTTGCAAGGCCCGAGGACAAGAATGAGATAGTGTGTTTGAGAAGCGGAAATTCCAGTGTGATGGGCAGGGGCTAGGACGCCAGGGTCTTGTAAGCCTGAGAGAGGCCCTTGCATTTTATTCTAACTGCAATGCAGGTCATTGGTAAACTAAGAGCTGTTCAGTGGAGTGTGAGAAGGACAGTCTGAGTGGTTAAAAAGAGAATGGGTTGGGGGTGAGGAAGTGGAGGTAAGGAACACAACTAACTATTTTAGCTATGAAGGGTGGTGTCTAAGAAGGGCTTTGTTTTGTATGGCGTATTTATATGATAATTAGCTCACTGAGAAATATTATTATTGAGATGATCTCATTGAAAGAGACAAATTGATGATGCCAGAGAGAGAGATTCCTTCCTGATCACTGCAGGAAAGAATTCCCTAGGTAGGAGAGAGGGGACGGGGTCCATGACATGGGTGGGAGGAGAGGGTTCAGGAGCAATTCTTCATTGTAACAAGAGGGAAGCTGCTATCAAATCAATACTTTGTACTCCTCAAACTTATATAATATGTCAATTATATCTCAATAAAACTGGGGAAAAAGGAGGGAAGCTGTGGTTATTGGGCCCAGGCTGGTGATTTCATGCTGGGAGGATGAGGTTGCTTTTATCTGATTGCTTCTTTTTTCCTCAGTGGAAAGAGGATGAAATGAGGATATCAGCTGAGAGTCTAGTGGGGCGGGGGTGGGGAGGGTTTGCAGAAAGCAGAAAACATGGGAAATTTCCATTTGAAGAGGGAGAAAGAGCCACTGGGGAAATGTAATTGTTGTTGTAAAAAATTGAGTGCCCGTTTGAGATCTGGGTCAAAAATGCAACGTGAGACTAATTAGTACTGCTGTGTGATTTTCTCCAGCAGTGTTCAGGTACTCAGGTGCAGGGAGGGGTAGATGGATAGTGAACAAACCAGAACTGGAGTTTGCCAGCCGAGGACAGGGTGGGGAGAAATGGGCGAGAGAGGGGAGGACATTTACCAAGAAGTGATTACGTAGTGATGGGCCGTGAAATGGAAGCTGGTGAGGATAGTGAGGGCCCTTGGAAGTGATTTATATGCTTAACACCTATTTGGTGCATACCACATGCCTAGCACCATTTCTATGCACTTTACACAAGGAAGAAGTGGCAAGAGTATTGACCCAGTAGAAGGTAAGGATTGTTGGAATAGAGTCACCAGAGTACGCCAAGTAGAAGCACGAGGAGGTGGTAATTAGAGGGTGGGAGGTTTGAAATGGACACTTCAGTGGTGGTGTTAGTCTTAATGATGGCAAGGTCAGGAGTATGACTAAGGGGCTGGAAGAGATTATTAAGAATCGAGGAGGTGGATTAATCTTTTTAAAAAATTTCTATATTTTATGATGCTTTGACAATTTAGGGGCCTTGGTAATGCAAAGAGACTGTCCCTCCGAGGACTAGCTAATTCCTCAAGATAGCAAAGGACTCTCCCACCTCCATCCCGAGTGTACCTTTTATATGCAAACCAACCAATCCAGAGCCCTTACCCCACCTGGCTTCCTATCTACTGTCACAGCCCAAGACAATACTTCCCCTTCCCTAAATCACCCCAGGGCCGGGTACTGGACAACTAGAGACTACCTCTCTAGCCCAGAGCCTGCCAAAATTATTCACACTAACCAATCTTAAAGTTGCTCAAATTCCTGTACCGTGCTTTGCCCATTTTTCCCCCATGGAAAACACAATAAAGGCTCTGGGCCATGCTTTCCCCCTACTCCTTCTGCTTCTTAACCAACTCTGGTACTTCCTTATGTGGCCCTGCATGGCATGGCGTGTCCCTTTCTCTCAGGAAATGTAAATAATAAATATTCTTGCCCAAAGACAGGAGTCCAGAACCATTTCCAGAATGAATCATGAGTTGGTGTTTATTAGTCTGAGTCACTGTGGAGATAATTGGACTTTCCAAGCCTGTCTTTTTTTTTTTTAAGAGTAAAATCTATAATATTTTGTTGCCTGAATTGAGCTGACGAGATATTGCATCTCCTACCAGGATTGCAATCAATCTTTAGTTGTTAGATTTGTAATGATATTCTGATGCTGACCAAAACTTGATACAGTATACAGACTTTGGGTTCATCAACATACTGTAAAAAGTTCATTAAAAAATTGTGCATGGGTGACGTCATAGGAATGGAGGCAGCAGGGCGCACTTTTTGAGTTCTCCTCCGGATCTTATCACAAACGGGACATATAACCCATCAAAGGACTCTCTGCTCATCACGCAGAACAGCTAAGTGACTCGTGCAAGGATTACTTGCAGGTGGGCAAATTGGGCGAGCAGGGGAAGAGGGTAAGGAGCGGAGTGGAGACTCAGCCCGCATCTGCGGCTGTGGGGACGTGGCCTGCACCTTCAGCTGTGGAGACGCAGCCCGCATCTGCGGCTGTGGAAACGCGGTCGGCATCTGCAGCTGCAGAGACACAGGGGATTCCAGAATGGAACAGAGAACACAAAAGCCAGGAGGAGGGCTGTTTCCCTGCGTCCCACAGCTGATCTTTTCTGCCGAGGGGGCAGCATATCCAGCATTTGAGGCAATAACCTCAGCTGATACCTCCAGTTGGGCCCTAGGCAGGACAAAGGACACAAATTCCATACCTGCCCCCCCCCCCTCGCTCTTCCAATCCTCCCCTCGCCCTTCCGGAGACTTAAACTGGCCCCTGAACTGAGGAGTCGTGCCTTAGTGCTCAGGCTGTGGGAAGACTGGCAGGCAGCTCTGACCCAGGGAAGAGGCTGGGAAGAGTGTGATTTTTGCGGGGCTAGGAGAGAAGAGACTCCTCCACCCCCAGCCACCACCTTTTCTGGCCTGCGGGAAGACTGTGACACGGCTGGGCTGGGAGAGAGAAGACCCCTCCATCCCCAGCCCCCACCCTTTCTGGCCTGCCTAGTGCAGAGCAAGTATAACTGCGGAGGCACTCCCAGGGATCAGCAGTAAGCGGCAGATGCAGCTCCCAGCTTTCAGCAGCTCAGAAATCTCCCGCCCACCACACACACATACACACACACACACACACACACACACACACACAGAAAAAGTGCCCTAACTCAGGACAACTGGACACAGGGCTGGTGGTGCTACTCTCAGTGTGCATATGTGCAGGCAAGGACAAAAACCGCACTGACTTTGTAAAAACTACCATCCAGACCCCTCAGCCCCACACATATAAATCTGCAGTCCCAACGTCACTCTGGGCACCAGGTGACCAGCTCTGCCTGCACAATACGCAGGGAACTCTTTGGTACAGCAGAGGACAACCAGGAGATTACTTGAGCTTAAGCCAAGACTGGCGCTGCTTTTTGTTTTGTTTTGTTTTGTCTTTATATCTTTGATATCTTTGCCTATGTTGAGTGGGGGTTGTTGGTTGTTTTTACATGTGAATGTATTTGATTTTTTCTTTGTTGTTGTTGTTGTTGTTGTGCTTGGTGATTTGCTTTGTTCTGAAATTGCCCTACCAGGGCCCAGCTTAAGAGGCACAAGATTCAACATATCCAGAGGCCAACTCCAGACCAAACCAGAGTACTACTGGGTTTGACCTACAAGTCACACACCCAGAGGGAATTCTCTGCAGGCACAAGAGCCCATAGAGGCCAAACCACATTTAAGCGGTCAACCCTAACGCAGCAGAACACCCTGCGGTGGGCAGAGCCAAGTCTCACAACTAGTCAGTCTAGGAGTAACCCCACCTACTCACAAGTGAGAAGCAATTAAAGATCTTCTTTAACAGGACAATATACACAACACAAGAGTCACCTGTGGAGCACACGCAGAGGAGAAGAATGAAGTAGTGCAAGTCAAATATAAAGGCCACATACTACATAAGATAACCCAGCAAGAACTAAGAACTCTAGGGGATCTACCTAATACATCAAATCAAACACAGAGAGTCAGCCAGAATGGGGAAACAAAGAAACATGTCCCCAATAAAAGAACAGAAGAAATCTCCAGAAGTGGAACCAAATGAAACAGAGGTAACCAACCTATCAGAGACAGAGTTCAGAACACTGATGATAAGAATGTTTAAGGAGCTTAGAGACGACATAAAGAAGGATGTAGAAATCATAACGAACAACCAGTTAGAACTAAAGAACACAATTGCCGAAATAAAGAACTCACTTGAAGGAATTAACAGCAGGTTAGATGAAGCAGAGGATCGAATCAGCGACTTAGAAGACAAGTTAGCAGAGATCACCCAAACAGAACAACAGAAAGAAAAAAGAATAAAAAACAACGAAGATGGTTTAAGAGACCTCTGGGATAACATCAAGTGCAACAACATGCGCATCATAGGAATACCAGAAGGTGAAGAGAGGAAGCAAGGGATTGAGAACATATTTGAAGTAATAATGTCCGAAAACTTTCCTAATCTGATGAAGGAAACCAACTTACAAGCCCAGGAAGTACAGAGAGTTCCAACCAGGATAAACCCAAACAGGTCCACAACAAGACACATTATAATTAAAATGGCAAAGCTTAAAGGCAAAGAGAGAATCCTAAAAGCAGCAAGAGAAAGACAGAGGGTTACATACAAGGGAACTCCCATAAGACTATCAAATGACTTTTCTACAGAAACATTGAAGGCCAGGAGGCAGTGGCAGGAGATACTCAAAGTGATGGAAAACAAAGGCCTACAACCTAGATTGCTTTATCCAGCAAGGCTATCATTTAAAGTTGATGGAGAGATAAAGAACTTCCCAGAAAAGAATAAGCTAAAGGAATTTATTACCACCAAGCCAGAATTGCAAGAAATACTAAAAGGACTTCTGTAAATAAAAGAGAGATGAAAACAATCTAACTACAAATTAAAAAATGGCAATAACTATGTACATATCAATAATCATTTTAAATGTAAACGGATTAAATGCTCCAATCAAGAGACATAGGGTGGCTGAGTGGATACGAAAGCAAGACCCTTGTATATGCAGTCTACAAGAGACTCACCTCAGATCAAAAGACACACACAGGCTGAAAGTGAAGGGTTGGAGTAAGATATTTCATGCAAATGAAAATGAGAAAAAAGCTGTAGTTGCAATACTTATATCTGACAAAATAGACTTTAAAATGAAGAACATATTAAAAGACAAAGATGGGCACTATATAATAATAAAGAGATCGATCCGACAAGAGGACATAACCCTAGTAAACATCTATGCACCCAACATAGGAGCACCTAAATATATAAAACAGATATTGACTGACATAAAGACAGAGATCAACAGTAACACTATCATAGTAGAGGACTTCAACACACCTCTGACAACAAGGGACAGGTCTTCCAGACAGAAAATCAATATGGAAACAACAGCCTTAAATGATACATTGGACAACTTGGAGTTAATTGATGTTTTCAGAGCATGTCACCCCAATGCTGCAGAATACACGTTCTTCTCAAGTGCACATGGAACTTTTTTCCAAGATAGACCATATGTTAGGCCACAAAACAAGTCTTGATAAATTTAAGAAAATTGAAATCATACCAATTGTCTTCTCTGACCACAGTGCTATGACATTAGAAATGAACTACAGGAACAAAACTGGAAGACACACCAATTCATGGAGGCTGAATAACATGTTAACTTGATAATGAATGGGTCAAGCAAGATCAAGGAAGAAATAAAAAGATATCTGGAGACAAATGAAAATGAAAACATGACGACCCAAAATCTATGGGATGCTGTGAAAGCAGTTCTAACAGGGAAATTCATAGCATTTCAGGCCTACCTAAAGAAACAAGAAACATCACTAATCAACAGTTAGTCTTCACACTTAAGGGATCTGGAAAAAGAACAGCAAAATAATCCCAAAGGGAGCACAAGGAAGGAGATAATAAAGATCAGAGCAGAAATAAATGAAATAGAAACCAGAAAAACTATACAAAAGATCAATGAATCCAAGAGTTGGTTCTTAGAGAAGATTAACAAAATTGACAAAACTTTAGCCAGACTCAAAAAAAAGAGAGAGGACCCAAATTAATAAAATCAGAAATGAAAGAGAAGTGACAACAGGCACTGCAAAAATACAAAAAATTTTTAAGAAATTACTATCAGCAACTATATGCCAACAAATTTGACAATCTGGAAGAAATGGACAATTTTCTAGAGGTGTACAACCTTCCAAGACTAACTCAAGAAGAAACAGAAAGCCTGAACAGTCTGATTACCACCAGGGAAATTGAATCAGTAATCAACAATCTCCCAACTAACAAAAGCCCTGGACCAGATGACTTTACAGGTGAATTTTACAAAACGTTCAAAAAAGAATTATCACCTATTCTCCTCAAGCTCTTCCAAAAAATCCAGAAGGAGGGAAGACTCCCAAACACTTTTTATGAAGCCACTATCACCCTGATCCCAAAATCAAACAAAGACACCACAAAAAAAGAAAACTACAGGCCAATATCGCTAATGAACATAGATGCAAAAATCCTCAACAAAATATTAACGAACAGAATTCAGCAATACATTAAAAAGATCATACACCATGATCAAGTGGGATTCATCCCTGGTATTCAAGGGTGGTTGAACATCCGCAAATCAATTAATGTGATATACCACATTAACAAAATGAAAAATAAAAATCACATGATCATATCAATAGATGCAGGAAAAGCATTTGATAAAATCCATCAGCCATTTATGATAAAAAACTCTTAAGAAAGTGGGAATAGAGGTATCATATCTCAACATAATAAAGGCCATATATCACAAACCCACAGCTAACATCATACTCAATGGGGAAAAGCTAAAACCACTCCCCCTAAGATCAGGAACAAGGCAAGGTTGTCCACTTTCTCCACTTCTATTCAACATAGTGCTGGAAGTTCTAGCCACAGCAATCAGACAAGAAAAAGAAATAAAAGGCATCCAAATCGGTAAGGAGGAAGTAAAATTGTCATTATATGCAGATGATATGATACTATATATAGAGAACCCTAAAGACTCCACCAAGAAACTATTAGAACTGATAGATGAATTCAGTAAAGTAGCAGGATATAAAATTAATATTCAGAAATCACTTGCATTTGTATATACCAATAATGAAACATCAGAAGGATAAATTAAAAATCAGTCTAATTTACAATTGCTCCAAAGACTATAAAATACCTGGGAATAAATTTAACCAAAGAAGTAAAAGGTCTGTGCTCAGAAAATTATAAGACACTGAAGAAAGGAATGAAAGAAGATAGAAATAGATGGAAACACATACCATGTTCATGGATAGGAAGAATTAATATAGTTAAAATGTCCATACTGCCTAAGGCAATATACATATTCAACACAATTCCTATCAAACTACCAACGTTTGTCGTTTTCCACAGAAATAGAACATATAATCCTAACATTTATATGGGAACATAAAAGACCTTGGATAGCCTCAGCAATCTTGAGAAATAAGAACAAAGTGGGAGGTATAACAATACCTGACATCAAATTATACTACAAGGCTACAGTAATCAAAACAACATGGTACTGGCATAAAAACAGACACAGATCAATGGAACAGAATAGCGAGTCCAGAAATAAATTCATGCCTATATGGCCATTTAATCTACGACAGTGGAAGCAAGAATGTACGGTGGGGTAAAGACAGTCTGTTCAATAAGTGGTGCTGGGAAACCTGGACAGACACATGCAAAAAAATGAAGCTGGACCACCTCCCTACACCATATACATAAATAAATTCAAAATGGCTTAAAGACTTAAATGTAAGATCTGAAACCATAAAATACCTAGAAGAAAATATAGGAAGAAACTTCACAGACATTACCCGGAGTAAGATTTTCACTGATCTATCCCCTCACGAGAGGGAAGTAAGAGAAAAAATAAACATGTGGGATTACATCAAACTAAAGTTTTTTCACAGCAAAGGAAACCATTAATAAAACAAAAAGGGATCCTACTGAATGGGAAAAAATATTTGCCAATGATATATCTGATAAAGAGTTAATATCACAAATTTATAAAAAACTCACTCAACTCAACTCCAAAAAAACAAACAACCCAATTAAAAAATGGGCAGAGGACATGAAGAGACATTTTTCTAAAAAGGACATACAGATGGCAAACAGACATATGAAGAAATGCTCAACCTCACTAACCATCAGAGAAATGCAAATAAAAACCACAATGAGATACCATGTCACTCCAGTCAAAAGGACTATCATCAATAAATCAACAAACAACAAGTGCTGGTGTGGATGTGGAGAAAAGGAAACGCTTGTGCACTGTTGGTGGGATTACAGATTGGTGCAGCCTCTATGGAAAATAGTATGGAGGTATCTCAAAAATCTGAAAATGGAACTACCTTATGATCCATCAATTCCACTCCTAGATATCTATCTGGAGAAATCCAAAACTCCAATTCAAAAATCTTTATGCACTCCTATGTTTATTGCAGCACTATACACAATAGCCAAGACATGGAAACAACTGAAATGCCCATCGGTAGATGACTGGATTAAGAAACTGTGGTACATTTATACAATGGAGTATTACGTAGCCATAAAGAGGAAAGAAATCTTACCATTTGCAACAACATGGATGGACCTAGAGAACATTATGTTAAGTGAAATAAGTTAGACAGAGAAAGACAAATACCATATGATCTCACTTATATGCGGAATCTAAAGAAAAGAATAAGTGAATGAACTAATCAGAAACAGTTTTGGAGACAAAGAGGAAAAACTGAGGGTTGCTAGATGGGCGGGGGGGGGTGGGGGTAAGGGGGAAGGTGAGGGGATTAGAAAACAGTCAGTAACCACAAGATTGACATGGGGTTTTGAAAATTAATTTGGGGAACATAATCAATAATGTAAAGATTTTGTAGGGTGGACACGTGTAGGATGGACACGTGTCCCATTTGGGAGACCACCCCAGGGTTAATGTAGATGCCTGATCACTGCACTGTACACCTGAAGCTGAACAATAATAAATGCCAACTATAATTTTACATATATGTATGTATATATATGTATGTATATACTTACAAGAAGCGGAGTACAGCATTAGGAATAGAGACAGTGGAAATGTAATGGCTCGGTGCGATGTCAGAGGGATAGTGGATGGGGGGAGGGGGGTTCACACAGTGTGAGGGATATAAATGATAAACGTCTAAATATTACTTTGTCTTGTGCACCTGAAACTAATAAAAAAAAGTACACATCTTGTGAATTTAAAAAACTTTTCAAACAGTAAATAACATAAATCCCCCCCAAAAAATTTGTGCATGTCTTTTTTTCCCCCCCAGCATGCCTCCGAGGGCTCTGCAGAAAACTGCTGTTTTCTTTCCTTAGTGCTAAAATTATCACAAGTTCCTCAGCGGGAGCCCTGTGCAACTGCCTCCTTTATCCCTCAAAATTTTCTTGGATCATTTTGGAATCATTCTTTCTCGCAAAAAAGTTGATGCTGCAAGGCCATCTTGATTATCCTCATTCCAAGATACTGAATCAGATGCTTTCCAAGGCTTCCTGGTTCCTTTTGCTGTGGAACCATATTTGAGACCAAAACGTATGTGCTTCGGGCACATGCTAAATCACCCTACTTGATACTGGGGGTCACAGCACAGCAGACCACTTTAGAGGCAGACCCAGAAAACATGTATTTTTAAAATGTCATGGAATCATACAATTATTTTCAACTTAACTGAGTACTTAAACAAGTCTTGTTCTAATATAAAATAATTTCTTTTTTCTTATATTTTCGGAGACAACCAGCTGTCCTTGTTTCCACAATATACAACAGTGTTTTACTAACTTTAACATGCTGTACTGTGTATTGTAATACTGACCACAGAGATCAAATTAGATCCTGGATCCCTTGCGTAGGCTCTGCTGCACACACTCCTTTTGCTTTCATTACCCCATTTTCCCAGCGACTGTCATTGTTTAGTGTCTTTTTGCCACCAGATGACGACAGTGTGAATAGTTTGATTAAGTAATATCAACTCCCTGAGCATAAATGAAATGACTTTATTTTTCCAATAATTGTTACCTGTTGGACTCTTCAAACCATTTCATTTGCTGTTTACTGGCAGGCTCCCTAAGGACGCACCATTCAAATCTATAACTTGTCAGTCAATATCAGTGGCGGAGACAGTATCGTTTGGTTAAGACTCAGTCTCGTTGTCTGTTTCAAAACTTCAGTCCTGTATTTCACTGCCTGTATTACATTAGCACCCCACTCCCAATGCAGACTCGACTTGTGGCTGCAACAGCTTGGAGTGGGGTGTCTGCGCTCTCTCCCATAGCTCTCTTCCTTACAGGATCTCTCACTGGTGGTCCTCCTACTTGAGGGTGATACGGTGAACAGCTGATGTTGGCAGAAAACAAGTTTCTGTCTCCTGTTAACCTCTCTGCTAATCTAGCTTGATTTCTGGTGGTGGTGGAAATAATAGCACCCTGAGGCAAGATGAGATCAGTTTGGGGAAGTACTGAAGTACTCTGGACTTAGAAGCTAGGGAAAGGTGGTTAAACAGTTTAGTTAAAGGTCCACAGTAATTAGTCAGAAGTTACAAAATAGGCCATGGGCATCTGGTCATGCTTGTAATTGGAGGTGAATGTATTAGCCTGAAGCAGAGGTGAGAGCTTCTGGAAGGCTGGGGTGGGAGTGGGAGCAGCAGGACCATTGGTGTCCCAATGGATGTGGGGCAGGGTGTGTGTGTGTGTGTGTGTGTGTGTGTGTGTGTGTGTGTGTAAGGGCTTGAGCTGTTGGTTACTGCGGGAGGAAGGATCATCTGACGACCTTCTAGATACATTTCAAAGTCTTTCTTTTGCATTGCTTCCTCGGAAGTCTTTTCACAATGGCTTTAACAAAGTTCCTGCAAACAGAGTATCTGAAATGAAACATTTTTTTTTGAAGACATGGCTGTTGGAGAATGTGGCACCAAATCCCTGTGTCTGTGCCTTTGCTAAGCTCAGAGATCTGATTAGGCTCTGGCGGTAAGGAACAGACTCCCTTCAGCTTCTTCACGAAAAACAGGGGTTGTGACCAGGCTGGGAATGGGGAGCTCAAGGATAGGCATGTTTGGGTTCCATGTTGACCTGCCCCTTGCTGTCTCTCTGGGTACATCTGCTTTATTTCCTGGGTTTTCCAAATGCCATAAACCCACTTCTTCACTGCCCATTATGGCTGCCCCTTCCAACTTCTCTACTTCATAACAGTCCAGCTTCTGTCCCTGTTGCTAATTTACTCAGTCTCTTTCTAGTCCCTCGTCCAGATTACTGAGAAATTGCTGTTGTCCTTAGTCTCCCTGTTGATCACAGCCTTTGGGTAAAGTGCTTGCTTGCTCTGACTGGATTAACTATGAGGAAGAAGGGGAGGGGTGCCGGGTGCTCTCCCCCTAAGTGGCTGCCCCTTTCCTTGCTGCTCCTGGATCAAGGGGCCTTCTGCGAGATGTCCTCTAGGAGAGGTAGGTCTGCCCGCCTTCATAAAAGGAAAGATGGAAATCTCAGAGAGATTTGGAAATCTCACAGAGATGGAAATCTCTCTCTGTGACGTCATCTAGGGAGAAAAGGGTAAATGGCCTGTGGTCTGACGGAGAAGGGGAAGGCTGCAAGGTCTGGACAAAGAGACCTGAGACTGACTCCTCTGCATCTCTGCAAAGGCTTCAGAAAGCATCCAGCCAACCTGGATCCCTGTCTTCAGGAAGGCCCACATCCCAACCTTGCTCATTCTTTAACGTTTATCCAAACCCATCCTCCCAAACCCTGTTAGAAGAGACAGCCTTAGTGTTCTTTAGTGCTATATGTCACCCCCTCACCAACGGAAAGTTCTCTTTCACGCTCAACTTAGCTACTGGAGAATGGGAGATGGATGGTGGAGGGTGGGGAGGGGAATTGAGGAAGATGGGGTGGTAAGGACTCAGCTTCACTCCCTCAACAAATACAGATTGAGATCCTAATAATAGCTGATATTTATTGTGCACTGTGCCGCCAATAACATCCCATTCAATCCCACAACAACCCCATGGAGTCAATACTGTTATTTCTGCCTGTTTAATACAAGTCAAAGAAACTGCATGAACTTGCTAAATGTCCAGAGACTACACCCATATGCATATTTATCAGGACTGCACTTGATGACGTTCTGCATTCTAAATTCACCTACCTGGTTCAACTTCTATTTTTCCTCTAGCAAATATGCTCTATAAACATACATATCCATGGAAAGATAAATGATATTAAACCCATAGTTTTCATATTTCTTTTACATTCTTTGGTTCAACAAACATTTATTAAGAATCTACATTGCAGCAAACATCTCGCTGTGCGCTGGGTGTACAGAAATGAGTAAGACGTGGCCACTGCCCTTTTGGGGCAAACTTACCACCTGATTTGATTTCTTTAGATCCAAACTGATGGCTTTTAGAAACAATAGATACAAATTATTTACTAATTTGTATTTTTCCACACTACTTATTTAAAAGAACAAATAATTAAGTAAAATATAAATATCATTACGTAATACCTGTATACTTAAGACCCCAAATTTGAAAGTTTATATAAAAAGTAAAAAAAGATATGTAAATCTGTAATATTTCCATTGATTTTCATGTGGTAGAGAGAAGAGTGGAATGGCAACCAAGAAACATGGATTCTGTCCAAATCTGACTTTTCTGTTAATTGGGCAAATCCATGAATCTGTCTGGGCCTCAGTTTCCCCATATGTCATGATAATAATAGCTACTCTGTGATTCTCAATGTCTTAGAACATTGTGAGGATCATTGAGAAAATACTTCATAAACTGAAAGTGCTAAAAAAGGAAGCAGTTCTAATTACTTGTAAAATGAAGCAACTGTAGTGAATTATCCTGAGGTTCTTTGGTTTGATATATTTTTGGCTTGATAGAAAGAATGATGTGATAACCTGAGTAAATGTAAGAGAGAGGGAGCTGGTAGGTCTTCAGAGACAGCCTCTTAACCCTGAGCTCCTCATTCATTCGGCCAACCCTTGATTATATCCATGATCCCTATGGAACCTAGCTAACTGAATCCACAGGGAACCCCTAAACTTCACTTGGTCAATGATTTCACTGAAGGAAATTTTTCTATGGGATTGATCATGGAAGACAATACATACAAGGTCTCCTTGCTTTTTCCCTCTTAAAGGTGGTCTGAAAAAAGGAAGAAAAGCACAGATGATCATCCAAATTTGGAAGCTGTTTTTTTCTTTTTTGCTTTAAATTTTTTTTTTTTTAGTTTCAGGTATACAAAACAATGTAATGGTTAGACATTTACACACCTTACAAAATGATAAAACCCCCCAATTTACTACCCCTCTGACATCATATATAGCTATTACAATACCACTGACTATATTCCTTATGCTGTACTTTACATCCTGTGACCATATATATGTATATGGGAGATGGATGGTGGAGGGTGGGGAGGGGAGTTGAGGAGGATGGGCTGGTAAGGACTCAGCCTATATATATATATATATATATATATATATATATATATATATATATATATATATATATATACATACACACACACACACACATATATAAATATGGCCAAAAATTGTGTAAACATTAGTTTCAGATGCACAGAACAATGTAATAGTTAGACATTTACACCCCTCATGAAGGGATAACCCCCCTCCCCCAGTCCACTACCCTCTGACATCGCACACAGCCGTTACAGTTCCTTCATGGTGAGAATCCCAGGCTACTTCCGAGACAGAAGAGGCCTTTCTTGTGGCATCCACCAGGTGGCACCACATCCCCAATACAGTCACACAACCATTCCAAGGGGCCACAACTATAAGACGGCCCTTGGACGGCAGGGAGAGAAATAAAAGAAATTGGCTCTGGTTTATAGGTGGGGAAGCTGAGACAGATACAAATACATGTACTGACATGACAGCAAGATCAAAGTCAATATGACAAGGCCTAAGCAAGAAAGCTCACACAGATAATGCAATGCTGAGTGCCAGGAACAGAGGGAGATGGGGTAGGCAGAGTTAGCCAGCGGCTCAGAAATGGCTGGTTGGGTGTGCTGAATGAAGGCAAAGTGGTGTTGAGTCTGGATGTCAAGGGAAGCAGTTCCCTGAACAAGTATTGACTGGGCCATTCGCTTCTCAGTAATGGCAGGGACTAGATACCCTGAGATGAAAGACTTAGTCCCTAACTCAGAAGCTGTGCAGGGCTGAGGACCAGAGGCCTGGGGAAGCCTGAGCAGAAAGTGGTGGGTTCTCAGGAACAGCACGTGCAAAGGTGCAGGATGTGACTTAGTGGGAGATTTTCAGAAAACTGCTGAGGCCAGTGAGTGCAGAGGAGGAATACAGAGGGGAGAGTGGGGTTCTCAGCCCTTGGGGGCTTTAAAAAAAATGACCAATGAGAAGTATAAACTAGAAACTAAAGACCCCCTGCAGGGGGTGGGTCTGACCAGGGTAATCAGATGAAGGAATGGGAAGGAGTATGAATGAGGAGGGAGTGACACTTCCCTGAGTCTTTCCGTATAGCTCAGGCTCTTAGAACCACAGTGGCAGTACATACCGTTCACGTGCCCAAATATAAACAAGTAACTGAAACTGACAAGGATGTGGGACAAGAACAATGGTGATCCTAACTGCATCCTAAATGAGTCATACAACCACACTGAGGGAAAGGAGGGAAAAGAAAACTAACCCTAGTAACCTTGGAAGCTTTCTCTAATGCCAGAGACAAAAAGAACACAAATACTACAATATACTTAGTTATTACATGTGTTTCCTACAGGGATTAGGTTAGCAATTCTGACATTATTTTATGGATATACTAAGATTGAACAAATAAGTAAATATACGAGCATTGTGGACAATGAGAGCAGGGTTAATCACTGTAGGAGAAGTTACAAAAGAGGAACGGGGGAAAGCCAAAATGAACCTGGTGGTGCTGGATTGTAATCAGAAATAACAGTATCAATTCATGTTTTTGATTAGATAGATAGATAGATAGATAGATAGATAGATAGATAGGTAGATAGATAGATATATGTATGGTTATATGTGTGGGTTAGTAGTATAAATGCATATATTTCCTAGCTCTGTCCACTGAGTGAGATCCAGTAGCAAGGAGCACCTAGGTCTTGGCTTCTAAGTGAAGGGTACCAAAGATTTGTTACCCTAAAACTGCTGTTTGGAACATTGATCTTAAGCTGGTTATTAAGAAACAAAAGACTCAAAAAGAACCTTTGATCTTCTCCCTTTCTTGCCTAAGAGATTCAGATGGAAAGGCCTGCTCCAGGAAGAAAATCTTGGATGTTCACCTTACCCTAATTTGAATTGAGAGGGATGGTTGGGAGGGCTCCAGGCAGGAAGAGGCCTGGTGGCTGGATTACTATGTCCCATTATTTCTGGGTTGCCTAGACGTTTACCTGCCATGTATGTTCTGCTCTTCCTCAACTACCAATAAATTGCTTACTTCCTTTGACATCTCAGAGCCCTACTCCCCTTTCCACTGTGTCCAAAATGTCCTGTATACCCAATTTTACCTCACTATCTTTGGGAATTTTCATGCTTATATGAATTCCCTATGTGCACATATAAAAAAATTGATTTTCTCCTGTTAATCTGTTTCTTTTAATTTGATTATTAGCTCAGCTAGAAGAATTTAGAAGAAGGAGGTTTTTTTCTTTTCTTTCTTTTTTTTGCCACCACATAAAGATCATTCTCCAATAAAAGGAGCTAGAGCTTCTTGGAGAAATAAGGCTAAGGCAGAGAAAAAACAAGATAAGGACTTCAGGGCTGAGGCAGAGGAAAAATAAGATAAACTTGGAATATCTTGTAATGCTGGAAAATAATGAAGTACTTTAAAAAGGATGGGGGGGCATGTTGAAAAGACAGATTCAACCTGAAGGAGCTCCCAATGGCCAATGTTGGAACAATTTGAGCAACAAAATAAATAATGATTGTGTCAAATTATAACCCATATAATAAAATTATCCATTATTGAGTAGAGTTGCCAGATTCAGCAAATAAAAATATAGGACACCCAGTTAAATATGAGTATCAGATAAATAATGAATTACGTTTATAGTGTAATGTGTCTCAAATATTACATACACTATTGGGACATACTAAAACATTATTCGTTGTATATCTGAAATTCAGTTTTAACTAGGCACTGTTGTCTCTGGCAAACCTAGTTTCGAGGGGTGGCAACTAGGCTTTGTCTCCTGTTGTCAGTCCCTCTCCATCTCCCCATGGCATTTCCCATAGGGATTTGGTGCATAACTGAGTGATAAAAACTTCTGTTTTGTACATGGGCTGGATTGGTCTTCAAGACATGGGCTTCACAGACACAAGCTCACTTGTTTACCTATTATCTTGAATGAAAACAGGAAATGGTCACTAACAACATTTAATTGTCTAAAGTATGTGAGGAACTGTCTCAAACACTGTAGCTAGGGTTCTGTGCCTAAAGAGTTTTGGTTTTATGATGGAAAAACAAATCCCAGAAAAATGTCAGAATCAGAGTTAATGAAGAGCCCTTTCAAAATTGTATATACAAAAGATCCAAGGTGGCACAGTAAATAAACACTGTGCCTGTATCCTTCCATGAACACATTAAAATTACAACTAAATTATAGAACAATCAACATGGAGAACCGTCTGAAGTCTAGCTGAACAGAAGTCCTATGACTAAAAATACAAAAAAGAATCCACTTTGAGACTGGTAGGAGAGACAGAGATGTGAAATGGGCCTGAAACCTGTGTGTGGCAGTTGAGAATCAGGACGGATATCTCAGTCAAGTAGGTTCTCCCCACCCCCAGAGGAGTGAGAGACCCCAACCCCCCACTCCAGGCTCCCCAGCCCAGAGTACAGGTTCCAAGAAGAGGAGCCTCCACAATATCTGGCTGTGAAAGACAGTGGGCGTTGCAACTATCCAGGTGGGACAGAAGGCAGCAGGAAACCCAGACATTCTCTCAAATGGCCCTCGCACAGACTCACTGTTCACAGGCACTCACCTTGGGCTCTGGCAGAGGGATGGTGACTCGAGAGGCACTGGAGACATAAGTGGGGGAGGGGTGCAGACTGAGGTGTATGGCTTTGAAGGGAAAACTGGAGGACAACTGACATTTTTCCTTTATGAGGTCCTCCTCCCATGCAGCTGGCAGGCGGCTACCATCTTTCCCGTGTTGAGCCCGCCTCCACAGGTCAAATCTGAATCTGATTGGCCTGGTGAGCTCCGCTGCTCCACCTTGCTGACTCACTGGGACCCCGCCCCACCCACTCCCCCAACACCAGAGGCACTTTTTCTGTGAGCAGACAGCCCCACCAGCATTGTACTCTTTCTTGGAAAACTATTGGAGGCTGGCAGGCCCCTGGAAGGCAGCAACTAACTTCAGTGTGCTCTGAGACTTCTGCTGAGTAGCTCCAGGCTCAGCACTGGCACCAAATTTACATTAACCTGGTGACCACAATTCTTCTTACTCTAGTAACTCCCAGAGACCCTGACTCGCACAACTTGCATATGGTACAAGGTTCTATCAGCAGCTGAACCTTCAGGGAGCTGGCAGGTGGCAGCAGACCTCGGGTCATCCTGGCTTTTTGCAGAGCTACCCCAGGCCCAGTACTGGTGGCAGACATCCTTGGTTCAAAGGGTGGCCTCTCCCACGTGCCTCCAGGTTTAGCACAGGCAGTGAACAACCACAGATTACTCTGTAGCTCCTACCAGGGAGTTCCCAAACACTCACAGGCAGTGGGTAAACTGGACCTGCACGGGAGCCCCTCCCAAGAGGCCCCAGAACCAACATAGTTGGAGGTTGGCTTCGGACCACAGCAGAACACTGCCCAAGTAGCCCCACAAGGGGCACATACATAGGGTGGTCTCAAAAGGCACCAAAGCCCACTGGGGCAAATCCCACTCAGTGGGCTCAGCCCTCTGCACAGCATCCTGCAAGCTGCGAACATTCCCAACCCCATAGTCAGTCAGCCTAAGGGTCAATCCCACTCACTGACATGCTAGTAGCAACCAAGGCTCAACCATAACAGGGGGGCACACACAATCCTCACAAGAAACACTCCTAGAAGACCCGGAGCAGGTGACCAGGGAGACTGTGCCCCTGGGCCCCACAGGACATCTACTGCATAAGGCCACCCAGCCAAGACTGGGAGACATAGAAAATATATCTAATACATATTAAAAAACACAGAGAGGCAGGCAAAATGAAGAAATGAAGAATTGTGTCCCAAATAAAAGAATAGGAGAAAAATCCAGAAACAGAACTAAACTAAATGGAGGCAAGCAAACTACCAGGTACAAAGTTCAAAACAATGGTTATAAGGATGCTCAAGGAACTTAGTCAGAACTTCAACAAAGAGATGGCAAGCATAAAAAAGGGCATAGAAACTATAAAAAAGAACCAGTCAGAAGTGAAGAATACAGTAACTGAAATGAAGAATGCACTACAAGAAATCACTAGCAGACTAAATGAAGAAAGGATCGAATCAGCAATTTGGAAGACAAGGTAGCAGAAAACACCCAATTGGAACAGCAAAAAGAAAACAGAATCCAAAAAAATTAGGATAGTTTGAGACCCCCTGGGACAACATCAAAAGTAACAACATTTGCATCACAGGGCTTCCAGAAGGAGAAGAAAGAAAGCAAGACATTGAGAACCTATTTGAAGAAATAATGACTGAAAACTGAATGACTGAAGGAAATAGATATACAAGTACTAGAAGCACAGAGAGTTCTAAACAAGATCAATCCAAACAGACCCACACCTAGACACATTATAATTAAAATGGCAAAGGTTAAAAATAAAGAGAGAATCCTGTGTTTCCCTGAAAATAAGACCTAGCCAGACAATCAGCTCTAATGCGTCTTTTGGAGTAAAAGTTAATATAAGACCTAGTATTGTATATTATATTGTATATTATATTATATTATATTATATTATATTATATTATATTATATTATATTATATTATATTATATTATATTATATTATATTATATACCTCGTCTTATATTATAGTAAAATAAGACTGGGTCTTATAGTAAAATAAGATTGGGTCTTATGTTAATTTTTGCTCCAAAAGATGCATTAGAGCTGATGGTCCGGCTAGGTCTTATTTTCAGATAAACACAGTATTAATAGATTTTTGGTGGTAATAGATGGGAGAGGGTTGGGGATCAGGGTGAAAAAGGTGAAGGGATGAAGAAGCACAAATTGGTAGTTACAAAATAGTCGTGGGGACATAAAGTACAGCACAGGGAATATAGTCAATGATATGGGAATAACTATGTATGGTGCCAGGTGGGTACTAGACTAGTCAGTGGGATCACTTCTTAAATTATATAAATGTCTCACTACTATGTTATACACCTGAAATTAATATAAAATAATATTGAATGTCAACTGTAATTGAAATTTTTTAAAAGGGGGGAAAGATAAAGAGGAATAAGAGGTCCAAATTTCCAGGTATGAAACAAATAAGCCATGGGGATGTAATGTACAGCAAAGGGAATATAGTCACTAATATTGTGATAGCATGGTACGGTGTCAGATGGTTGCTGGACTTATCATGGTGATCACTTCTTTAGGTATGTAAGTGCTGAATGACTATGGTATACCTCTGAAACTAATATAACATTGTATGTTAGCTATATTTTTAATAAAAATATTTTAAAAGAATTGTATACACAGTCTGATATCAGCTATTTAAATGTATGCATAGAAAAAAATGGAGGGAATCCATCCAAATACAATTGGATAATTATGGGTTGTTACAGCCCAAATATCATCAGCCATACCTGCTCATGCAAGTAAATGGAGCCATGTTAACAAACACAATCAAAAGCGGTGGTTTTTACTGATAAGTTTTCAGGGACGCCTGGCCCCTTGGCAATGACCTCCTGCCCCAGGTGCTTCTGAGAGTCCCCAGAAGGCTGTTTTACCAGTTGTTCCCAAACCAGTCTGCGAGCTCTAGTTTCCCACTATGTCCCCTCCATTTCCAGTGCCCCCCTCGTTAGTGTCTGCCATCCCATAGCTACTCGGGAAACCAGTGTCCTTACCAAGGCTGATCTTTCTGGGAGTGGCTGCCAAAGCCAAAGTCAGTGACGCTCAGGGAACTGATGGGGATGGTTCTGTACAGAGGTAGGAAAGCGACCCTTCCACAAAAGCTTGCTCCCTCTGGCCCCCAGGCACCACGCCACAAAAGACTCAGGAATGGTTGTCAGCACCAGCTCTTAGCCTCTCCTCACAGTGGCTCATACCTTTCAGGAAGCTTTCTGCCAGCACTAAACCCTGCACCAAGAAGCTTCAAACATTGCCATCATACTAATGACATTTTATTTTTAAAAAGAAAAATTATAACAAGAATATATACATCATCATCCACATTTCAATTTCTTTTTCACTAGAAACTTCAGTTCCCAAAATGGCTGGAACATAAATGGATACAAAGGACCACAGTGACCTGCAGAAAGCAAATGACAGCAACTGACCTACTGATGATTTTTATTCTAGAATCAGGTACGAGTTGAGAGCTTTGGCCCGCAGATTCTTCATCTCCTCCAGCACCTTTTCTCCTGCCTTCTCCACTGGTTGTGCTTGGTGTATTACCTCCCTAAATAGCAAGAAAGCCAGACAAGGACATATCAGGGCACTTCATAAAACACTCGAGTGATCACCAATGTCCTGCTGCTGGGCTCAGGGTCACCAGTTATACCTCAGTGACACTTTAAGGATATATATGTATAGTGATAATTTAATTACCAGTGCAAACCCTTGGCTGATGAGTGAGCGATTCGAATCTGGCTTCCAATCTCCGCTGCACCAGTTTCTTAGCATGGCTGCTACCTCAACTTTCAGTTTCCGTTTCCCGATGTACAAATGGTGGTGATTCCCATGTCCCACCACTATTGTGAAGGTGAAATGAGACATTACGACTAGACATCCTAACACGATGTCTTCTAGATGCTCAGTGGGCAGTAGTTGATTTTTCATGTTTGTGAATAAAGCAGGCACACAATATCTCCGACTTGACACCAGCTCAAGAAGGGTGGGATCCAGAGGGAGGCGTACTTGGATCGAGTAGTGGCTGACGTGAAGCCCAGACCTTTGCTGGGAGTGACTAGGGGTTGCTGGGTAGAACTTTCCAAATATCCGGGAAGAAATGGGCAGTACATTTGGTTCAAGGGACGGATGTCCAAAGATCTTGAGCTCAGCGATATGATCTGCCTACATGGATCCATTATAAAATCAAGTGATTCTGAAACATTTTCTAAAGAAGGTGAAATGTCAAGTTCTGACAAATGTCTGGCAGTTTTGAAAAAGTGGAAATATCTGAAAATGGAGAATTAAAATGTTCTCTAATGCGTATAATTAAAAAAAATTAATTTGCACCATTTTATGGAATCGATTTTAAAATAGGGGTCACGGGGTCACGTCTCCCTTTAAAGGGGTCATGTCTCCCTTTAAAGATATTAATGATTGAGTGATATTGTGAAAAATCTAAGGAATGTTAAATGATGTATCAGCACCTATAGTTACTCTCAGAATTTCTTAGATGTTGTACATGATTCCCCTTGGTGGGTCTTGAGAGAGCTAAGCTCACCACTAGGATAGAATAAACTTTCTGTGGTTAATCATAATCATTGAGGGAGAGCAGATGGTTCTTTGCATCCAGGAAAATATTATTTGCCAGAAACCAAATGTGGAAGTTAAACCCCACTGATATGTTTCTTTTGTTCTGTCCCTGTCTGTCCACGCTCTGTGCGCGTGTCTGACAGTGAGGACTCTTGGTCAGCTTCTGGCTGAGGCTGAAGGAGGTGAGTAAACAGGAATAAGCAAGGGCAGAGACAGGGCTTCAGATAATACTTGACAGGAGCTAAAGAGAATTTATGAACCAAAGAACTTTCAAAACTCATCTATCAGATATCAACCTGTTGGAGTACTATTCAACTAATAAAATGATAATTATGCTGACAATTTTGACATATTAGAAGAATGTACATAAAATAATTTAAATTGAAAAGTAGGTAAATTCAAAATGGATGGATATGTGAAAATGTGTAAAATGTATGTGTATTTTGAAAAAATTGGAAGCTAATTCGGTGTGCAGAAAATATTTAGAGTTTATTGTTAGTTTATTTTGTTTGGTAAAATAGCTGAAATACATACAAAAGGAAAGAGGATATACTATTTTGGGTGAATATATGAAATAATAATTTCTATTTCATGTACTAATAATTTGATAATCAAATCGCATTCAGCATTAGCTCTGTAGTATAAAGGATGAAAGCCATGATAAAGAGCAAATGAGCAAAGAGGCACTGGATGTTAGCCCACTCTTGAGGCAAGCTAGTCTATGTCCAGGGGTAAATTTTGAAATAGGAAAGAAAAAGTTTTTATTTAAGACTCCTAATCAACTGTTTGAAACCTGAACCAAAATGCAATGCAAAGAGCGTCTATTTGTCAAGGTGTAAGAAGTTTTATGTGCCATGTAGTGTAACGTGATAGTGTTAATTAACTGATGCTTGCTGAAAATCTATTTAACATTTTTATTTCCTAAATTTTCTTTTGACCAGACACTGCCAGTCTACTTTTTTTTTGTTGAGAAGTTCTGGTTCTTGTAGTCCTCTGAAACTATCATAAAACCCCCAAAGGAACCCCAGACTACTCTAAGACATGTGGGCATTCCTTTCAGAAAAGGTAGGTCCTCCCAAAATACCCCAAACAAAGTTGGAAGACAAACTGAGAAATTTACAACATATACGAGAAAGGGTAATTAGCCTTAATAGATGAAGGGCTCTTATAAATAAATAAGAGATAAACATTTCCTACAAAACAGGCAACACAAGCCCCTCAGAAAAGAAGAAGAATAGTTGACAAATATAGGAAAATTTTCATGTCACTTATAAAGAAAAAAGTTAAAATTAAAATAATAAGATGGACACATTTTAATCTATCATATTGGTAAAGAAGAAAAAAATTGATAGTGTTCCATGTTGTTCAGGGCATTTCAATGTGGGTGGTCCTGGCCTGGGCTGGTAGGAGGTATGTTGATATACTTTTGGGATGGCAATTAAACAGTATATGTTAAAACCTTAAAATGCATATTGAGCTAGTATTAACATTTCTAGGAATTTATCCTAAGGAAATAGCTTGGTAAGTTTGCAAGGAATTGTGGCACAAGGGTGTTTACTGAAGCACTATCGGTAACAGCAAAACACTGAAAAGAGTTTACATGTTCATCAGAAGAGGGTTGGTTAACTAAATCTCATCTACCAGTGAAACATAGCGATATTTATATGTCTGTATTTATAAGTATCTGTTTATTTATATTGCTAAATAAAAGTGTAGAAAACAAAATAATATTATGATTGAATTTTGTTAAAACATACATATATGTATATTTATTTACTTAAATAAACATTTGGAAGACCATACATCAAAATGTACAAGTTGCTGCCTGTGGGTGGTAGGATTATTGTTTTTCTTTTATTCTTTATATTTTTCTGTATTTCTGATTTTTTCAATAAGAACCATTTTTTTAAAGTAGTGAAAAAGCAGTTTATTAGAAAAAAGTACACTTCAAAGAGCTAAAAGTGGGCCCAAGCAGAAAGCAGTGGCTCAAGGCCATTATTGGAAGAGAAAGTACACTCCAAAGATTTGGAGTGGGTCCCATGCAAAGGAAAAGCTCAAGGGGGAAGAAGCATTTCTTTTAAATAAAAAAAAAATTGTAGACGTATACCTAGAATTTCAAACTTACAAACCACATGTACTGCATGTGGTTATTTCCATTATAAAAGTATTCATCAAACTAATTTCTTGAAGGATGATGATGAAGTTCTCTTATCTTTGGCCCCTGATGTGGGGGCAAAGAGAGGAATTAACATTTGCTGAGCGTCTAGTTCACATCAAGTCACTAACTAGATGCCTTTATGGCCTTGTCTCATTTAACCCTCACAATCAGCTGTGAGCAAGAGTTTATTTTCTGCTTGGTACAGATGAGGAAACTGAGGCCCAGTTACCTAAGATAAGTAACCTGGCTGCACACCTCATATGCAGTAAATGGTGGAGCTGGGAGCCAGCCTTCCGTCTCATCTGGCTCCAGAGCCTGGGTTCTTCGTACTGAATGAAACTCATTCAGCTATCGGTAAGAAACAAACACATGTCTGAAATTAAACGATAAGCAAATGGAAAAATGGGATTCTGTTTTTAAAGTCTTCCTTGCCAACAACTTTTGAGGGAATGCCATTGTGCTAAAAAATAAAATGCATGTCTAAATCGAAAGCATTGGAAACCCCTCTCCCTTGAAAACTGAGATACTTAGATTCAGACAAAATGACTGTTCTGCACTTCAGGTAGGACAAATTTTATCCAAGGCTACCTCTTGATTAGGCATAAAAGCATCCACTTACTTTTCTTTTTTGGTGTCTTTGCAGTCCAACATAGGGAATTCCACTTTGATCATTTCTGGAGTCAACATAACTTCTATATTCTGTTCACAGAGCTCACTGAAAAGGAATATGAATGATGTTTAGCTGGAACTGTTTTTTTTCCCCAAAAAATAAAATAGAGAAATATTGTGATCACTCGTTCTACCTATTTTTGTTGGGTCTGTGTTAAGAGAAGCATAAGGCTGATAAATTGCTTTCCACCAATGAACCATGGTAGGAATAGCAGAGAATTAAAAAACAATTTTAAAAATGGGGTTACAGAATTCATATCCTTTTCAAGTGCACATGGAACATTGACTAATATTAACCATATCATGGACCATAAAGAAAGCCACGATAGGATTCAAACAGAAATCAACTGCAAAGAAGATAAAAAAATCCACAACTGAATGAAAAATTAAACAACACATGTTTAAATAATCTATGGGTGAAATAATACATTAAAGGGATCGAGGTTATTTTAATCTTGTGATCTGCTATCCTCTAAAGCGGGGGTCAGCAGACTTTTTTCATAAAGGTTTTGCAGGTCAGAATGGTCTCTTGCATAACTCCTGCTGTTGTATGAAAGGAACCATAAAAAACACTAAATGAATGGGTATGGTTATGTTACATTAAAACATTATTTACAAAAACACAGGCCAGATTTGGCTGTGGGCCACAGTTTGCTGACCCCTGGGCTAGAGCTTTGCTGTTTGGTGGTTAGAGCTGGGTCACTGCCCACTGCCATGTCAGTTGGAGCAAAGTAGAGAGAGAGCGTGGGGAGGAGGAGTTACCCTCACTGCTTTAAGAGTCCTGACCTCAGAAGCAGAATCTCTCACATCTGCTCACATTTCTTTGGGAAGAGCCTAGTCAAACGGATGACAACTCAAGGGAGACTGGAAAATTTAGCCTCTAGTTTCCACAACTCTATTACTTTAGAAGAGGAGGAGAATAATTTATTTATTTTTTTGATAGCGGCAGTCTCCACCACACTCGGTTAAAGAGAAATGCTTCAAGATCAGCAAAGGCCTCAAAATTAGGAATTACAAACAGGAACCCTATTTAGCAGTGACACATAAATAGAGGCACTCCTAGCAAGCTTCTGTTAAGGAAAGTACCTGTAAAAATAGCAAAAGTTGTTCTCCGACCTATAAAATTGAAAGCTAACAACTGCTAAGGACGTGCTATGTGCGAATCACTTATGCTGGTGCTTTGCAACCAGGCTCTACCCATTAGCAGTTTCCTGGTCTCTGAGGGGGGGATGACAACACCACCTCCTTGTGGGGTTCAATGAGACTGCTCGCAAAGCCCTGTGCCTGACCCACACTGAGTGCTGGGCAGATGTTAGATTATGCTTACCATCTTCATCAGTAGAAGTAGCAACGCTTTTAACTCTAAAACCCCCTATGAAGTAGGCACTATTATTCTCATTTCAAAGAAGAGGGAACTGAGTCACAATAGTCTGCACATCTGTGGTGCGTGGAGGAGGGGCTAGCTATGTTTTGGTTTGCTGAGTGTCTCCCCAGCGGCCCTGCCAGACAGGACTTGTTCCTCTGAACCTCAAGCAAATGTGTATCACCTGGGCCTGGCTGTCGCATTCTCAAGATGGCCGCATGCAGTGGTCTGAGCAGAAGACACTTCAGCCTTCTGAGCGTTCAACACTCGTGTATTGCCAAGTATCATGGCACGTGGGCAGGTCTTAGAAGGACTGGATTCAGATATTTAGGATTTCACTAATTGACTATTTACATGTAAAAATGTTGAAATGGGCACAGCGACAGGAGATTCAAAGACTTGTTTTCACTCGCTGTTGGATGCTCATCAGTAAAATCAAACTTAAGTGCCTGGTTTTGGGCCTATATTTCTTTATGCCTCTCCAAGGCCTACCTATCTTTCAAGTGCTGACCCAAGTTCACATGACCACTGAGGCCTTCCAAACCTCTGCTCTCCCCTGCCTTGAGCTCCTGGAGTGCATAAAAATCAGCAAATTTGAGACCTTAGAGACTGTATTCTCCACCACGAATTTAGCATCTTATCTAGTTAGAGGTATGGCTGGGTGTTAGCCTTATCTTGTTTGGGTTGCAAGCTCAGTCACTGTGCTTTTTCGAAATCTCTCACAGCACCTACTATATTTTTGGAAAACAGACTCCATTAGAGACCAAAGGTAAAAACTGTACCGTTCGATGGTTTCCAATCTGTCTTCTTCTGGTAAGGCATCAAGAATGGCAGGGACATTTATAGGAAGCAGAACTGAATTGAGGGAATCACAGCTGTGGAAAAAATCACACAAGCAGCCAAGGATAAATGATCACCTCAGTAGTCTTGGGGCCTTTGTACAATTTTCTAGAGCACTTTTATTTTACTCCTGCTGAGGCCTTTACTATTCTGTCCTTCACTCTTGAAAACCCACCAACATTTCCCTAGAAGCAAAGGGGAGGGGATGTGATAAGTACCAGTCAAATCCAAATCCAAGAGAATGTTGCCACACAAGACATTCTCCAGGGCTTATAAACAGAAATTTTGAACTTGCATTGTTCAAAATTATGTATTTGGGGGGTTGGGAGGCAGTGTAGTTAGAGAGTTCACTTTTTTGTTCTTAATTTTTCCCACCTTTATACTCTTCCTTAGTTATTCTGTTCAATTTCAAACCTTCCTCCCAATCCTTTATATATTGTTTGGTATTATAAGTTTAAAACATTATATAAAATTCCTTAACATTAAAAAATTGAAATAGGGAGAAAAATATATTGTTATCTTAAAAGATGGCAGATCTTGTTTCAAGATGGTAGAACATCTTGGTCTCTTATTTGGTCTCTACTCCTCATAAATCTTTCAAATGATATTAAAGAAATAAAAACTGAACACACTACAAAAAGAGATTAGGAAAAATGATATAAATGGATAAAAGTTTTTAACAATTTTCTGGAATATATTTCTTTTTTCTTTTGTCTTGTTTTAAAGTCCTCTTGTAAACAAATCAGACATGAATAAACTTTTATAATGAACTAGCAAACAAATCTTTTTAATATCTATCTTTTTTCTTGGGGTGACAATAGCATTAAGTTTTATTTTTCATTCAAATAAACTGTTTTCAAGATTAATGGTTATTAGCAAATCTTGATTTTTATTGCTCTGCTAAGGCAAAGCTGGAAACGACACTTTAAAACTTCTTTTCAATTTCCTCTGAACTATTTTATAGTACAAAATTATTTGTTACTAAGTATTTTTATGCTCAAATTCTACAAGTAATCTTTAGTCACAACTAAACTTGGTACTCCAAAATTAAAAAAAAGTTTTAAAAGATATCATATTATGTAAATATCATTAAAAATTTTAAATGATATTATATTATGTAAATATCATTAATTTTTTTTTAAATTTTAGAGTACCAAGTTTAGTTGGGACTATCGATTACTTGTAGAATTTGAGCATAAAATTACTTAGTACCAAATAATTGAAGTTTTGGGGTGTGTGTGTGTGTGTGTGTGTGTGTGTGTGTGTGTGTGCGCGAGCACGTTTCTCCACATACACACCCTAGTTTGTCTGCTGAAGAGGCCAAGACACAACCCCCTTCTCCCACCACACCCCCCAGTAGCAATATATACACCTATCACCCAGACTTTGGTCTTGAATATGATTCCTCACTAAAAGGAATCCCACCACCAGAGATTAGTCCTATTGACTGACTTCATGACCAAGAATGCAGGTTCTAACTGACAACCCCCCTGAAACCTCAGAGTGTGTAGTCCAAGGGGAGTCCTGCCCAGAAGAGGGGCTGAGGCACTGAAAATGCCTCCAGAGACAGGTTGGTCTTGGAAGATGGAATGGCAACAACCAAGTGTTCTTCATAAGAGAAAACATCGAAATTTTAAAATTCTGAGACCATGTTCCTCTTACTTTTGTGTGTGTTAATCTGTTCTTCTAAAACTGAAATGCTGACAATAGATGGTGGTTGGGCATTTTGTTTTGCTTTGTTTGGTTTTAATGCCTTATTTGGCAAAGTAAAATTCAGACAACCCTAAATCAGTCTCCAAATTCTTCTGGACATTTCACTCATCTATAAAACCCAGAAGTCTGGGCACTACTGGATTAGGTGATTTCTTCCGTTGCTGTTGACTCTCGGATTTTATGGAAGTCATAGAGACAACAAGTTTGCTCTAAATTTATTAAAGAGTAAAGAAACCAAGTGAGCTGTTTTGATTATTATGAATACAAAAATGACTCAGAATAAATAAACACTAAATAACAATATCACATAGTTTAACAACAAACAGATAACTTTCAGGAACAAAAGACACTAGGGAAATACCTGATAAGCAACAGGTAATTTATTCAAGCAAAATGATTGCAAAGTTGAAGTATCAATAATGGATTTGTAGAAACTTAAAAAAGAAATGCCATTATTATTTTTTAACTGCTATAGAAATAAAAACATGATCTAGACTCTTACATCATAGAAATCCATGATAAGGAAATATAGAATCCTCTCTTGATTTTATAATCTGCTATGCAATTATGGTTTATTTGGAAACAAACTAGCCCAACAGAGCAGTCAGACACAGAAGCTGAAAGTGATAACTCACGGTTGGCAAGTTTTCTTTAATTTGTGCAGAATTCATGTTTAATTCATGGTTAATTCAAGCCCAAGGTAACCGCATTCTAACTGCTTTTTGAAAGAACAGCCTCAGGAGATTTTTCCAAGGACATTGCTTTGGAAAACAAAAATAGCATTTTTCCCCCTTCTTAATTCTGGAGACCTGTGTGTGCAGACAGCTGGTGTTCACTGGCAGTGTCCATTTCTAATTTTCCTTAGTCTCCCAACAGTACCCCATACCCAGCTATGTTTACCGATCACATGGGTCAATGTTGAAATGTCCTCACCCCACAGCAAAAAGAAGCAGTGTGTCAGGTGGTGGCGGACCATTGCCATCTGGGGGCAACAGAGTGATTGCAAGGTTTAGTGGGTTGAGTACAGAGGGCAGATGAGCAGGAAGAGTTATTCAAGATGGTGCCAGATGCTTCACATCACCATTTTACTTCAGTCCTCACAGCAGCATGGTGAGGATGCCATCAGCATTCCTGTTTCCCAGATGGGGAAGTTATTGCTCAGAGGGCTTCAGTAATAAGTAACTTGCCCAAGGACATAGAGCTGGTGGCACAGCTAACAAATAATAAGGGCAGATTTCTCAGCCACCAAAGCATTGTTCTCTCTACAGTGCCACTGTTTGGCACCAATTCTGGAGATTTCAGGTTTTAGAAATATGCTAAAATGAAGAACAAAGACGCTTAGTTTATTTTTAGATGGCAGTGGGGTGGATGAGGTATGAATGAACTCATAGAAAAGGAACTAATATTTTTGAGCTTCTGTCACATCCCAAATCCTATGCTTGGTCTCATGTTAACCTCCAGGCAAAGGAGAGCAGTAGGAAAGCACTGAGGAAATAACCCAAAAGGGAGAGGATGTTAAAAAGCCTCTAGAAATAAGGTTGGATTTTGCTTAATTCAGGAAGAGCTTGTCTGCCAGCAATGAAGGAAAAAGCACATGAAGTGTTCTGGTTCACAAACTGGATTTCAACTATCTCCTCCGATACCTGGGGAGAGGCTGCTGGACGGGCGATGTATGCGGGGTCGCTGCACATTGGATAAGCTTTCCTACTCCTACTAAATGAAAATGTCCAGGCTGAGGAGGGTCTTTGCAACAAGCCTCTGGACAAGAGGACTGGGCCCAGAGAGGTGGCCAAAGAGTGTGGTCGAGGTCACACAGCTCCAGGAAGACATGTGACCTTCGGCTAAGGGAGAGGAACGTGAGTTTCTGTGTCAGGAGATCCAGGCCATGCTGTCGGGAGTCGGGGTATAAAGGTCCCCTGCTGATCTTGGTTGGTGGCAGAGCCCAGGTTTCCCAACCACTTCTGGGCTGTGACAGGGCTCTGCTTCCTTGGGGTGGGCCTCATTCTGAATTGAGGATTTGAACAGAAGAGGACTGCTGATGACAATCATTTTGGGATACCGGTCACATTTGCTGACCAATAACTTATTCAACTATGTTTACAAGGACAATAAAGAAACAAATTTAAGGGCTCAGAAGCGGGTTATTGAGTAGGCAGAGGCCTGAAGAAAAGGCACCAGGCTCTTTGATTATATCTAAGGGCTTTGCAGAAGTGTTATATAAACAAATTGGAAAAAGGTGGTTACTCTAAAGCTCTTCTGTCTTTGGTCCAACAATATTCTCATCTACCTGTTCTGTTTCTGGAGCTGAGCTACAGGCTAAATTCAGAGCTCTGCATGATGACAACTGTGAGTCCCCACCATGAATGCCAGGCTGGAGCCTTTGGAATTGGATATCGAGGGTGTAAAAAGCTAACCCTGGCAATTTTAAAATGTTAAAAATTGACCATGGATATTTCCAACTGAATTGTATGGATCGGTTGTCCACTTTTATTGAAATATGGCCAACTAGCCACCTAACATTAATTTTTTTAAATTGTATCTTAAGATCATATCAAAATAGGAAAATCAGTATACATCATCCTATTTCTCTGACTAGCAAACTTCCCTCACGCACTAGAAGTATGAGCTGACATGACTGGCATTTCACTTTTGGGGATCACAGCTCCTGTAATCCATGGGGCAAACACACCTCTGTGAGACAAACAGGCGAGCTGTGCTTACCTGTGTGTCACCTCTGACGTAGAGGTCTCAGGCAGGGATGAGAGAACGAGGGACTGGAAGCTCTTCCAGTGCATTATCCCGGGAATGATGTCCTGGAATGGAAACGAGCATGAAAGGGTCCGACAGGTAAAGGCAAAGGCACCGCTTGGTGAGGTACAGCCTGGGAAGGGCTTCCATTTCACGCAGATGACTATTGTTCAGTCTTAAAAGTTCAGCTCCAAAATGTATAACTTTATTCAGCTTGACTGAATTTTTCTGAAGCTAAAAGACAACTGCTCCAGCAAAGGGTATTAAACAACACAATAAAGAATCGAAGTAGGGGCAAAGGAGTGTTTTCTTCCTCACAGCTCCCCCAACCCCCCACCCCGCCCCGGTTCATTAGGGACACAAGCAACAGGTCCTGGTGACTGAGGGCAGATTCGGCCTCATGATCCATTTGATTATAGTGAATGTGGTGCTAATGCGACATTCTAGAGAGGCTGGGTGGTTCCTCAAGTGGCACTGCAGACAGGGGAAGTGCCTGCACATGCGTGGGGATGCGAAGGAGGGTGCTGTCAGGCGGCCACCAGCTGGGGGGAGTGCGGGCCCTGTGATGGGGATTGTGGGAAATGAGGCTGGAGGGGCAGGCTGGTCAGAAAGGGCCTGTGGGCCAAGCTAACGAGCTTGGAGCTACTCCAATTGGCAGCAGGACCACTGAGGGTTTTCAAACCGGAAAACAACATGATCGGATATGTGTTGGAGGAAGGTTTCTAGAGAGGGCTGACTGCACAGTACTGGGCCATGACAGGGAGCAGAGGGAGATCTGTATGCTGTTTGGGGCAGACCGGTGGAATCCAGTGATGCTTAGATGTGGGACTGAGGGGGAGAAAGGGATCAAGAGTCTCATGGGCTATTGTGGAGGTCACAGAACAGAAAGGCAATGCAGGAGGAGGAGCCAGTTTGAGGTGTGGTTGGCAGAAGCAGGGCAGAGACGATGGTCTGAGTTAGGCATTTATTGAGTTTGAAGGGCCTGAGCGTAACCACCAAGAGATGTATTGGCTGTTCAGGCCGGGTTGGTTGTGTAGGGGGAGAGGGAATTCTACGGGGCATCTTCCTAACTGTGCATTTGGTACATCACCGTGTCCCTTCTGATGTTTCTACACTTTTTGGGGCCAAAGAAAGGCGGTCATAGGGGTAGGCCTGCCATGTGATTGCTTCTACATGGCTAAAGCAGGAATACAATGAATATGAGGCATAGCCTCTGAGGGAGAGAGTGAGGGAGGATGTTGAAACAAGGGTGACGTGCAGCCTGAGAGGTGGGGATGGAGAGGACGAGAGTGGTCTGGAGTCTCCCGTGACCCCCTGCAGGGCTGGTGGTAAGAGAGTGTACTCAGCCACCCGTTACCATTCTTGTTCTGCAGCTGTGGCCCTCCATTCTTGTCCCCTGCCCTTCCCTGGAGCCAGGGAGCCTGGTGATGGCATTACCGTGTGATGGAGAAACTGTTTTTGGGTGAGAGGAATGCTGGACCCACTGTGGTACTCCTTGGTGAACTTGTACTTTGGGTGAGAGCACAGATGGTAATCTATCAAGGTTTCTGCGTAGGTCAGAGGGTGCTTCACAGCAAACAATCCTGGGCTAGGATTCTGCAGAAGAGAGAGAAGAAAAAAAAGATTCTCTTTTGTTTACCAGTTTCTAAGCCAGGCATAGGACAGGCGTCTGCTAATGTTCTCCGTGGCTCCCAGCTGCACTAACACGCTCACTCCATGTCAGCTCGTCTGGGAAAGAGAAGCAGGAGAGCAGAGGTGTCTTCAAATTGGCAGGGTCTTAAATGTCACAGTCATTCATAAATGTCACTTTTCTGGTTTAAGGGCTTCATTACATACCATGTGGATTTATTACACTCACATGGAAACAAGTACAACTGAAATCACAGCTTAAAATGGCTTAAAGTATTTGTTTCTATATTTGATGAATTAGAGGGCTTTATTAAATAAACAAACTGGTTTTAAAAAGCAAGAAAGCTTCTGGCTTTCGAAAAACAGCAGCTTCTTAAAAACTACTTCAAAGAGAAGGCAAAGAAGAGGGGTGACATTTGCTGTATCAGGAAATGTCAAGATTTAACATTGTTTTGGTAATGTTTTTAATTGCGGAAGGCTCCATTTGGCTTAGTATCTGGTTTTAAGGAAGATCCTGTTTGTTTTTGTTTTGTTTTGTTTTTCACTAATTTTCCAGCAGAACTAATGGAGGCACAGAATAATTATATCAAAATATGAAAATATAGAGCCTTTTCCTTCAAGGGGTCTGTCCAACAAAAACCCCATTTTTGTCCCGAAGAACAATACAGCTTTTGCTGTCTCACAGTTATTTAATTTCAGATGTTTAAGAACCACTAAGCTGAGATTTTTGTCCTATACGTTTCTATAATTTTTTAAAATAATTGATAAGAAAACACAAAACTCCACATGGTGTATAGAAACCCAGTCTCACTGCCAAGAAACAAATGTCTCCCACAACTTAAGGGAAATCAGCTAAACCAGGGAGGCATTACATCACCTGGAGGCAAGGGTGGGAGAGCCTCGTGTGGAGTTGGTGGTAAACGTGTTCCAACCAACACTGGGAAGGCTGTAAACTGTGTGCGCAGAGGCTGGCTTGCCGCTAGGGCCGGGGGTGGGGGGAAGAAGGGGAGAAGGCTCCTGACTGAACTCGTGGATATAAAGGGAAGAAGAGGGCAGGGAGGAGGTGACGTCCACTGAGGGAATCCTCGATGCCCACAGTAATGCAGAAACAAGCAAATGCCTCAATGAGCACTTGCAGTGGAGGGAAGAGTTAGAGCGCATATCCCCTAGGAAGCCACTAATCTGCTTTCTGTCTTTATACATTACTTTAGATGTTCTAGGCTTTTACATAAATGGAATCGTACAGTAGTACTTCATTGGTCTGATTTATTTTACCCAGCATAATTATTCTGAGAACCATCTATGTTGATACATGTATCAAGAGTTCACTTCTTTCTATTACTGAAGAGTATTCCATCGTATAGTAATACCATAATTTGCTTATCCATTAACCTGCTGGTGGATGCTTTTTTCCAGTATGGGGAACATACACAGCCGCTATAAATACTTTTGCACAAGTCTGATGCTTCCATCTATCTTGGGTAAATACGTAGGAGCAGAATAGCTGGATCACATGATAGGTGTATGCTTACTACCAACTTTTTAACTTTGTAAGAAACTGTTAAACTGTTTTCCAAAGTAGTTATAGCACTTTACATTCTCACCAGAAGTCTTTAATTTTAGATATTCGAACAGAGGTACTGCAATGTGGTTTTAATTTGCACTTTGCTAATGATGCATTCTTTTGAGCATCTCTTCAGTGCATATTTGCCATCTGTATATCTTCCTTGGTAAAGATCTTTTCCTCATTTTAAAACTGGGTTGTTTGTTGTCTTACTATTAAGTTTTAGGAATTGCTTGTCTATTTCTCAATACATGTTTTTTTTTTTAATCAGATATGTGATTTCCAAATATTTTCTCTAAGTCTGTTATTTATCTTTTCATTTTCTTATCAGTGTCTTTAGAAAATCAGAAATTCTTAATTTGGACAAAGTTCAACAAATAATTTCTTTCCACTTATGGACTGTGATTTTGATGTTGTACCTAAGAAATCTTTGTCTAACCCAAGGTCACGAAGATGTTCTCCTATGTGTTTTATAGAAGTTTTCTAGTTTTAGGTTTTACATGTAGGTCTATGAGCCACTAATTTTTGTTATTGCTATGAGGTACAGATGAAAGTTCTTGTATTTTTATTTATTTTTGGTAAATGAATATCCAAATGTTTCAGCACTATTTCTTCTTTTTGTGAGTAGTTGTTCTTTAAATAATATCTTTTATTTTTCAATTACAGTTGACATACAATATTATATTAGTTTCAGGTATACAACATAATGATTAGACACTTACATAACTTACGAGGTGATCACCCCAATAATTCTAGTACCCTTCTGACTACATACATAATTATTACAATTTTATTGACTATATTCCTTATGCTATACCCTACATCCCCATGTCTACTGTGTAACTACCAATTTGTACTTCTTAATCCCTTCCTCTTTTTCATCCTCCCAACCCCCCTCCCATCTGGTAACCATCAAAATGTTCTCTGTATCTATGAGTCTGTTTCTGTTTTGTTTTTTCATTTATTTTGTTCTTTAGATTCCACATAGAAGTAAAATTATATGGCATTTGTCTTTCTCTGTTTGACTTACTCTATTCAGCACAATAACCTCTAGGTCAATCCATGGTGTTGCAGATGGCAAGATTTCATTCTTTTTGTGGCTGAATAATATTCCATTGTGTGTGTGTATTCCATTGTGTGTGTGTGTGTGTGTGTGTGTGTGTGTGTGTGTATATATATATATATATATATATATATATATATATATATATATGCACTACATCTTTATCCACTCATCCATTGATGGACACTCAGGTTGCCTCCAAATCTTGGCTATTGTAAATAGTGCTGCAATGAACATATGGATGCATGTGTTCCTTCAAAGTAGTATTGTATTATAGTTGAGCTTTGGTTGCTGTTTGCATGTCAGTGGGAGGGACTGACCCTTGTACTGATTGGTTGTGAGAATGGGCTGTGACTATAACAGAGGAGCTGTTGTGCAGGGGCTGGCCTTATGGAGCAGGATTCGCTTTAGCAGGCCTCTGGTGCCTGCCCAGTCTGCCCTTTGGTTGTATCATCCCCAAAGGCTGCTTGGTCTGAAGGTGGCCACTGGGCATGCTTGTCCTGGAGCCTCCTGGGATGGGCCCCGCTGCAGGCCAAGTTCAGCAGTAGCCTGTGCCCTGCCAGGGGCCACCTGTCATGAGCCACAAAGCAATCCGCAGATGACCTGTGCTTGGCTTGGAGTTGCTTGGCTTGGGAGATGCCAAGCCTTGAATGGAGGTCAATTGCCACTAATGCCAGGGTTGGGGTTGCTCATCAAGGAGTACTGGGCACTCTGAGGCCAGATGCTGCTTGTTTGGGTTTTGTGAACTTTTGAGAGATTTTAGGAACACCCGCAGCATGCGCCAAGATAGGATGTTTATATGGAAATTATAGGAACTATAGCTTCTGCCGACACTTCTGTCTGGGAGAAAGCTGCCCCTCCAGGTCTCATCCTAAAGCCAGACAACTCAGTTCTTCCCCTATGTCCTGGTGCCTTGTAAGCTGCTGCCCAGCACTGGAGCTAAGAATGAGTGAGTCTGTTAGCAAATAAGTCTGTGCATGGACCCTTTAAGAGGAATGCCTGGAACTGCAGCCACTCTTAATTTCATCCAGCCACAATCCCACTAGTTTTCACAGCCAGAAGCTGTGGGGACTTCTCTTCCCAGCACTAGAATCCTGGGCTGAGGAGCCTGGTGTGGGGCTGGAATTCCTCACTCCTTGGTGGGGATCTCTGCAGCTGAGATATCCCTCCTGATTTTCTGCCACACATGAGTGTGGGAGCAGCTCCTACCAGCCTCCAGGTGGCTTCTTCTTCTGTGTGTCCTTTGCTGTAAGACTTTTGTTCAGCTAGACTTCAGGCAATTCTCAATGATGGTTGTTCTGTAGTTGTAATCATGATGTGGTGGTGAGAGGAGGTAAGCACAGCATTTACTTACTCCACCATCTTGAATGAATATTCTCCAGCTCTATTTCTTGAAAAGACTACCTTTTCTCCAATGAATTGTCTTTGACATTTGTCAAAAATCAACTGACCACATATGTATGAATGCATATATTTCTGGATTCTCTATTCTGTTCCACTGATCTGTCCATTTTTGCTAACACTATACTGCCTTGATCACTGTAGCTGTACAATAAACTTTGAAGTCAGGTAGTGAAAACCATTCATTTTTGTTCTTCAAAATTGTTTTGGATATATTTGTGTTCCATATAAATTTTAAAATAAGCTGGTTGATTTCTACCAAAAAAAACCCCACACACCTTTTTTTTATTGAAATTGTGTTGAATTTTTAGATTTGTTTGGAGAGAATTGACATCTTAACAGTATTAAATCTGCAATCCCACCAACATGGTATATTTCCCCACTTATTTAGGTCTTCTTTGATTTCTCTAAGAAATGTTTCTTAATTTTCACTGTATCAGTCTTACATACTTTTGTCAGATTTATTCCTAAATGTTTCATATTTTTTGTTGCTATTGTTAAGTGAGATGGCTTTTTAAATTTTGGATTGTTTGTTGCTAGTATATAGCAATATAATTAATTTTTTATGTCGATCCTATATCCTTTAATCTTGGTAAATTTGCTTATCAGCTTTAGTAGATTCTTGGGTGGATTCCACTGCATTTTCTACATAGACAATAATTTTATTTGTGAATGTGAATAAAGATAGTTTTACACATTCCTTTCAAATCTGGATGCCTTTTATTTTTCTTGCCTTGTTGCACTGGCTATCATTACAATCTCGAATAGAATTAGTATGAGCAGAATCATTATCTTATTGTTGATCTTGGGGGAGAACATTTATCCATTTACCATTCACTATAATTTTAGCTACAACTTTTTAATAGATGCCCTTTATCAGGTTGAGAAAATGCCTGTCTGTTCTTCACTTGCTATGAGTGCTTATCAGGAATGATGTCAAATAATTTTTCTGCACCAATTGAGATGATGATATAGTTTTTCTTTTTGAGCCTGTTAATATGGTGAATTACATGGAGTTTTGAATGTTAAACTAATCTTGTATTCCTGGAATAAGCCCCTATTTGCTTATGATATGTCCCTTTTCATATAATGATGAAATTTAATTAGTTAAAATTTTGTTATAAATTTTTTTTGCATCTATGTTCAGGAAGGAAACTCTACCCTTTTCCTGTAATGTCTCTATCTGGCTTGGTATCTGAGTAATACTGACTTCTAGAATGAACAGGAAAGTAATCCCCCCTCTTCTAGTTTCTTGAAGAGTTTTTGTAGATTTGGCATTATTTCTTCTTTAAATGTTTGGCAGAATTTTCCAGTAAAGACATCGGAGCCTGGGGTTTTCCTTGTGAGAAGGTTTTTAACCACAAATTCAATTTCTTTAATAGATAAAATTTAATAGTTTGTACCTTTTAAGGAATTTTTCCATTTAACTTCTCTAATTTACTGGTTTAAAGTTTTTCACAATATTAACTTATTATCTTTTTAATATTCTGTAGAAGCTGTAGAGATGTCACCTCTGCCATTCCTGCCATTCCAATATCATATTCTAATATGATATTGGTCATATTTGTCTTTTACCTTTATTTTCCCCTGATCTGTTGGCTTAGAAATTTATCCATTTTATTGATCTTCTCAAAGAACCAGTTTTTTTCTATTTGTTTTTCTGTTTTCTATTTCATTGATTTTCAATCTGATCTTTATTATTTCTCTTCTTTGCTTGGTTCGGTTTTCATCTGTTCTTCTTCTTTTTATTTTCTTAAAGGGGTTGATGAGGACATTAACTTGATACCTACCTTTTTTTCTCATGTACGTGTATAGTATTATAGATTTCCCACAACATTTTTGTGTTGTGTTTTCATTACATTCAGATAAAACATTTGCTATGCTTTCTTTTGATTTCTTTTTTTTTTATTATTTATTAGTTTCAGGTGTACAAGACAAGGTAATACTTAGACGTTCATCATTTATATCCCTCACACTGTGAACCCCCTCCCCCTCTTTTGATTTCTTATTTGGCCTTTAGGTTATGTTAAAGTATGTTAATTAGCTTTCAAATTTTGGGGGTGTGGTTCTAGATATTTTTCATGCTATTTATTTCTGACTTGGTCCATCAAAGTCAGAAAAAATACTTTATATGATTTGAATCTTTTCAATTTTATTGAGCCTTGTTTTGTCACCCAAAGTATAGTCTTCAGTGTACACTTGAAGAGAATCTGTATTTTATTTTTTGTTCATTTTTTTGTCTTGTTTTTTGGTAGAGTGTCTAGCAATGTCAATTAGGTCAAGTTAATTGATAGCGGTAGTTAAGTCCTTTATATCCTTACTGATTTTCTGTTCACTTGTTCTATCAGTTATTGAGAGAGGGGAGTTGAAATCACCAACTATAATTGTGGATTTGTCTGTTTTTTCCTTTACAGTTCAATCAGTTTTCATTTAACACATTTTGAAGAGCTGGTATTAGGTGGATAAATATTTAGGAATGTTGTGTCCCTTTACTGACCGCACTATACTTAGGTTTCTATCCTATACATAGCAGGCATACCCTAAGTATCTGTGGAATTAATGAAGTAATAAATAACTATGGATCTTTTCCACGGAAGTATGAGTGTGACTATGGAAAAATTACCTTAACTTGTCTAGACTAGTTTTTTCACTTTAAAAACGATGAGGGGATGGTAGTGAGTGGGTATGGGGGATAAGAAACTGAAGAGTGGTTTTCAAATCTTGCTGTGGGAAACCCCAGGGTTTTACAGGGATATCCCCTTCAGGAGAACCTACTGCCATCCCAGAAACTAGAACTTTATCTATTTTACATTTTGCCTTTCTGTGTAAAATTTCAGCTGTTGAGAGGGTTTTGGTGATAAAAGAAGTTTGAAAATTACTGAGTTAAATGTCCTGTGAGGTTATCCCAGCTTTACAATTCTATATCTTTGAGGAACATTCTCTTCAACCGATGAGATGACAAGAAAATGCCCCACTATGGCCAAGCCACAAACATTGCAGCTCTCTATAGGAAAGCAGTATAATTCAGAGGAAGAAGGAAACAGTTCCAGCTCTCCTATTAACTGGCTAAGTGACCCTGAATGTGACTCTCAGCATCTCTGTCCACATTAAAGATACAGATTTGTACTTGGATATTGTCACAAAAGAGACTTTCTCAATTAATGTCTGAGTTTCTTTAATTCTCTGTGTGTGTTTTCTTTTTAAAAAAAGGGGGGGGCATAACTTGGGCAACTCCTGTATTTCACTGATGATTCCATTATTACATAGAACCTCATCAGATTTCCTGTCTGGATTCCAGTCACTTGAGACTTGGGTAACTGGAAATAGTAGAAGAGGGAAACCCATGAGGGCAGATCAAAGTAAGCAAAGGACTGGTGATGGGAGGAAAGCACACAAAGTTTGGCAGAGATATGCAGGGGAACAGGGAAGAATGAGGCTGGGATTTTATGATCGGCTTCGCATAGTCAGGAGCTTGGACTTAATTTGCTAGAAAATGGGGTCAGTGAAGAATGTCGAGGAGAGTGGCACGGTTAAGGTGTGCTTCAGGGAGGGTAGTCAAATGTGGCTACAGAAACGAAGCAGAACAGAGAAATCTGGGAGGCAGAGGAATGAGTATGGAAGGGCTACACTGGTCAAGGATGGAATAAAGACTCAAAGGAGCTCTGAGTGATGGAGTTTGGGGTAATTTGACTTTCTCTGTCATATTTTTTTCTTTCTCATTTTTAAAAACATTATATGTATGTATACATATACATATACCGGGGTGCCAACAAAACGTACACAAGTGGACACTTTGGTCAGTGCTGCTCAAGCAATAGTTCACCATAATCAGAAGTGTCTGGATGCTGATGGGAACCACTCTGAGCACCTCTTGTAATTGCGGAAGTCAAACGTGATTTGTAATCGGTATATACTAAGTATTACCATTTTAATACAGTTTTCCTTTTTTAAAATGTGTATACATTTTTTGGCACTCTCTGTATATGTGCCTATTATATAATTAGAAAAGGTTACAAAGCCATTGTCATAAAAATAAATTCTGAAATTGTTAAAAGACAGAAACATTGATATTCTCCAAGCAATACATGCTAGCAAACACTTTCAAAGATGAGATATTGTTTAAACCTTGAAATTCCAAAGAGAGAAAAATATTCCCAATTAATTCTTCTGTTTTCTTATAAAGTATCTGCTGAAATAAAGGAACATAGAACACAAGAATTCTGCCACTTACAAAAATATAAAGTGGGTCATAATCTGGAGACACAGCTAAGGCCTCAGGTGGTTTCATGCTCAAGACCTCAGTCTTGTCAGGGAACTGAGGGGTGGCGTCCTGCTTTGGCAGGGCGATGATGGTGGTGGCTTCATCCTGTGCAGGGACCAAGAGCAGCGTGTTAGTCTTGATGCCAGGAAAAGAGGGGAGAAGTGAGGGCAATTCCTGAAGGTGGGGATGAATTACCTCAGCTCCTTGCCTTAGGGCTCGAGCAAGCTTTTGAGGTCTGTAACTTGTTGAAGACCTCTGGACACAGAATGGCTGATACCCCTTAATTTTGTACAGTTGAGGAACCTGAGGGCAAAAAAAAAAAATGACTGACTGAAGATCCTGAAAAGCCTAGGACCATTTAGTGGGACCTATTCTTAATGACAGCATCTCCGAGCTGCCTGACGATGAAAGGAAAACAAGCAGCCCATTGTAACCATCACATGGTGGCAACTGTTGGTTTGACCAGCTCTGGAGAGAATAGTGCCAGCGCCAAGCTCTGTGCAGGGTTCCAGCACGCAGGAGTATTCACAGTTACTGGTACTGGTACATTCCTGTACCATGTGGCTTAAGTGCAGGAATACCCCAAACACTGGTTTGCCAGTTTAAAACATTTATATTTAAAAAAATAGAAGTGCTCATAGACTTCAACAAAGGCTCACTAACTTTGTTCACTTCATCTTGTGTTTTTTTTCTTAAAGTTCCTAATATATTAGGTTGGTGCAAAAGTAATTGCGGTTTAAAAGGTTAAAAATAATTGTAAAAATTGCAATTACTTTTGCACCAACCTCATGTGTAGTTCAGGGAGCCTCATGTATGCAGAATATATGGTCCATCCACAGAATGAGGATCCTGGTTCCCATAAACCACATTAGGAAAAAAGACTGTTATACCTCACACATACCATTACATCACAGGACAAAAACGTACACGGTATGGTACACAGAATAATCCGTCATAGAACAAACTAATAAAATAATGCAATTCAAATTCAAGAGTATTTCGTTCCGTCTATAAGAAACCTGATTAAAATACCATATGGCGGGTCTGACCTGCAGCTTGAGGAAGGAATGACTGTGCTTGACTTGAATTTCCACAGGTTTGATTGGGACTGGTCCAAGGCCATCAGGAGCCTGCAATGTGAAAATTCAAAAAATTAACACATAGTAACACTGAGCAAAAGTGGCTGTGCTTCTATTTCCACACGTCTTGAACATCAAGTAAACAGCTGTATTCTTAAAGTAGCCCTCCCCACAAGCACAGTTGTTACTGGATGTGTGGGGCCTTGAGGCAGTGTTGGTCACCCCTCCTACTTGTCTCTTCGTGTGTGTGATTCTCTCTCATTTTCTTCTGTTGTGGATGATACCAGGTGCCACCCAGAATCCTCTTTAGGCTGGAAGGTTTTATTCCCCAGCTGCTAGGAGTCCTGTTCATACAAACACCTCTCAGGGGTCAGCCCCCTTCAGGATGTGCCCTGGCTGACGGGAGCTGCCTCACTCAAGGTTGTGCGCCCCTCTGAGGGCAGCCCACCTCCAAGGACAGGATGAAGCACAGGTGTGAAGGCTGGTCCTCTCACACTCTTGTCCTGGCATCGGCGCTGCTCATGAGTTTAGCTGAGGCCTTGGTCAAAAAGTCCTGCTTCTCTCTCTGTCCACTTCCGCTCCCGCCGCCTCCCTCCCACAGGTGCTAACCCCCAAAGCACTACGTAATAAACTACCTGCGTGCTGATGGGCCTCAGATAACCGGAGAGCCTGGAACAGCGCCTGCCATGTGAGGAGCACTCAGTAAACACTCTATTTCCCCAAATCTAAGACACCGCAATTTAGTATGATGCAGTACTAATATGCCATCAGTTACAAGACATTTCCCAATTTTGAAGATGCTAAATATTGAAAAAGTGATCTCAGACTTGAAGAAATAGGGTAGTCATGGAATGAATTACAAAATTCTTTATAGACAGGAATGCTAAGCAGTCTGTTTTTCATCAACCTTGAGCAGCCACGTCTTTCAGAACTGACGAAAGCACCAAGTTAAATATATAAGCTCCAAACTATTCAAAAAGAATGAGAAGGGCTCCATAGCAGTGGTGATTTCTTTCATCCCATCCACCCCATCAATTACTGAGTATCAGATGTTTACTGTTGCATGAAAATCACAGATTTATTATTTCCTAGGAAGTAAATAGTCTAGTCTTTTAAGTAATTTAATTATCTAATACAGAAAACACATGGAATTTCTAAAGACACTCCTGTAATTCTTGAGTAGATTAACCTGCAATACTTAATACGTGTTATAGGATGTGAATGTCAAGTTTATTCTTTGAAATTAAAACATTTTTTTTGCACGCGCACTTTCAATATCAATTTAAACACACTTTTTATTGCTAACTATGTGAACTTGGGAAACATTTTGCTACTGGCTATGTGCCCTTATGTCAGCTTCCTCCTCATCTGTAAGGTGAGAAATGTAGCACAGAGATTTGTTGAAGTTTAAATGAACTGATACAGCTGAAGTATTTAAGACACTGCCCGACGCATGGTAAATGCAATGTAAGGGCTATTATTTTTATTATAATGCTATTATTTTTATTATATTGTGCCCATAAAGCAAGAAGGATAAACTGTCACACCTCTTGCCAGAGAGAGAGAAAGAGAGAAAGAGAGAGAGAGAGAGAGAGAGAGAGAGAGAGACAGAGACAGAGACAGAGACAGAGACAGAGGGAGACAGAGAGAGACAGAGACAGAGACAGAGAGAAACAGAGAGAGAGAGAATTATGAGTATAATGCGTTAGATTTTTGGACTCTGGGCCATCCTTTGCTGGCCCGTCCATTTGCTCATGCAGCAAAGAGCTCAGCTGAGCAGGGCCTGCCTCCCTAGGCCAGGCCAGTTCTCTGTCTGGTTTCTCTGTCTGCCCTTCTGCTCTCAGGCTCGACTCCCGGGTAGTCAAGTGGGGCTCTGTGCTCTTGCCGGGCTCCAGGTTTGGCAGGACCCAGCCCAGGCTATCCGGAAGCTCTGCACAGGTATTTCAGGTGCCAGATAGGGAACAGTAGGTAACCCTGGTTTCCTATTGGTCACAATTCTCTGGGCATACATAGGTCTCCCTTCGGAGTCTCTTAGGAGGAAACAAAGGGACTGATACTGGGGCAGGGCTTGTCTCGGTATCTGCCTGATGGCCGTCTGATCATGCCTGGCCCCCACCCCACCACCCAGTAGCACCCACCAACTCGTCGGAGGCCTGGGGAGGAATGTGGGAAGGGAAGGCGAAGGGCAGCACTTGACTGGGCGACACGGAGAACCGGCAGGAATAATCATCTTGACTGGTCTTCAGCGGTTGGAATTTGGAGGGATTCTTGTCTATAAGGGAAAAACAAAACAGCACTTTTGGGGGGTTCTTAAGGTGTTTTATGTGACACCACCATCTTCAGTTGTGTATTTCCCACACACCATTTAGGGGGTCTGTGCCACATGCCATTTCAAAAAGAGTATCTACGTATGTATGTATATAGTCCCATTTTTAGTATCCACTTTGTTCTGTACCTCAACTTCTTCTCCAATTGTTTTAAAATATTGTTTTATTTTTACTTCCAAAAAGTTGCTGCTCAAGGAGGACAGGGAAGCCTGAGCCAGGCTCAGGAGCTGGGGCTCGGGAAGAGAGGAAGGGTCTGAAAGGATCAGCATCTGCCTGCGGGTCTGCGTATGAGCCACAGATCGGAAATACATATTTTGGGAAAAGCTGGTGGTATGGCTGTTGGGCTTCCAGAAGCTACTGAGAGTGGGCCTCTCACAGCCCCAGTCAAGCTGAGGATCAGAGGATTAGAATTCCTTTAAATAGGAGGGTAATATGAGATAAAAGCTTTATGTGCAAATGCTAGGGTAAGATAACACCAGGTCCAGCCAATCATGGACGAGGATAAGTGCCGACTGTCTTAGTCTCTCTGCTGATGAGAGAGAAGCGAGGGCACAAAAGAGGAGCGTGAACCACGGCCAGACTTCACAGACATTACAACTTAGATCGGTCAGCCATGTGTATTATCAACTGGGCAGGTATTTCAGCCAAAGCAGGTGTGGAGGTCTGCTCTATGTCACGTGGTAGATTGAATAACGGCCCCCCACGATGTCTATGTTCTATTCCCCAGAACCTGTGACTATGTCACCTTGCATGGTGAAAGGGACTTTGCGGATGTGACTAAGGATTTGGAGAGAGGCAGAGGGTCCTGGCTTCTCCAGGTGGGCCAGTGTAATCACAGGATCCCTATCCGAGGGAGGTGGAAGGGTTCGAGATAGAGAAGACGTGATGACTGAAGCAGGAGGGCAGAGTGACCGGAGGAGCTGGCCGCACGCCAAGCCACGCAGGCAGTCTCCGGAAGCTGGAAAAGCCAGGACACATTCTCCACAGGAGCCTCTGCAAGGGACCAGCCCTGCTGACATCCTGATTTTAGATTTCTGACCTCTAGAACTGCGAGATAATAAATTTGTGTTGTTTGAAGACACTAGTTTATGGTGATTGGTTACAGCACCCATAGAAAATAAATATCTGTGATTTATGAAAATTTTGTATTTCCACACAGCTAACTTCATTATAGAGAAAGCTCGTGTTCAAAGGACTACTGGTCAAAGCTTCTGTACTTCCCAACTGTAGCTTACCTCGCGTTACCAATTGTCTTCCATCGCTGAGCCTTCTGACGACGGTCTCTCTGTCCATGTCATGAATAGCGTCCAGCATTTTGAGTAATCGTTGATGAACCATGACCTGGAATTAGAAAGAATAATGATTTCCAATGATTAATTGGCACATGCTTATTTTGGCATTCAATTTAATTCACTTTCTGCAACCACAGCCAAGGACTAATGCCACGGTCCTAAGTCAGAATTCACCAGGAGAGGAGAGGAACATGCTGCCCTAGACCGAGGTCACAGGGACTTCAAGGTCAGGGCAATGTCAACCTGCCTGATACAAAAAAAGGCCAAGTTGTCATCTAGCCTTGTCCCACCCAATTTACGAGACCCAGTTTTCTCATATTTTCAGAGAGGAAAGAAAGACTATTGCTACATTCTTTTTATTTTCATTGTATTTGAGTAGCACTCTTCCTGCTGTGTTATTTTTGGAGTCGAAGGACAAACTAAATGGACCATTCTGTAGAAATAGAGCTGTGGGTCATGGGCAATGCTCACTGTACATCACTGCGCTTTGCATTCAGAGCAAATGCTACTGGAAGTGAGTCTACTTGTGCACAGAGCTGCAGCTGAAGGGACATTCCATGAATAACACTGCTTTCCATCCCGTAAAGGACTTTTCCATTTAACAGATATTATGAAGTGGCTATTTTGTGGCCAGTTCTGTGCAAGGTACTGGAGATGCAGCGGAGACAAACAAATGTCAGCTTGCGCGGAGCTGATGTTCCAAGGCGGCGTGGGTGGAGTGGATGCCAGTAACACGTAAACAAATAAACAAGGTAAATACTATGAAGAAAATAAGAGAGTCAAATGCACGAGAGCATGACTCAGGGGCTAGGAAGGGGCGGCCTGGCATTTATACAAGGAGAACTAGGGAAGAACTTTCTGAGAGGGTGAGGTTTGATCTGAGACTTAAATGATGAGGAGACCATGACCTTGGGAAGAGGTTCCTGAGCAGAGGAACCAGCAAGTACAAAGATCCTGATTCAGGCACAAATGAGACTTATTGAAGGGACAGGGAGAAATGTAGTATGGTCTTGTAGCCTTGATAAAAATTGTGCATTGGATTCCAATCGTAATGGGAAGCCTGGGGAGGGTCTTGCCAGGAAGAGGTACCATCTTTCAGCTTTCATCCCATCTTTCAGTGGGATCCTACTCTGGCTGCTGCCTGGGGACGGGAAGCAGGGACGCCTGCTGCAGGCTTTTAGGCAGGAGGTGACAGAGCTGTGACTGAGCTGGGGAGATGGCAGGAAGTCATTAGACTGGGAACATACTGTTCTGAATTGACAGTACTTGCAGGGGTGTGTGAGGAAAAGAATGAGACCTCACTCAGAGCAAAGCACATAACTGCTGACAATACAATACGTTTCTTACCCTGGTGGGCATGTTTCACTAGTGGGAAGCCAGCCCGGCCCGTGACTTGCTGTTGTTTGCCCACTGGTGACAGCTGTGCTATTCTCCCTCGGAGCACAGTTTTGTGCTGCCTCTTTCTGCCTCTTTCTTCCCCACACCGAGCATTCTGTGGCCACTCAGTTCTGCACATATACAGAGCCCACCAGACAAAACCTGAGCAGGGACTCTGGTTCTCTAGAGCCTTGGAGGTCAGTGAGTAGGTCACCAGTGAAACAAGCTCTGTCCCTCTTTGCTAGACTGTCATCAGTCCAGGCCTAAAGCACTGCTTGAAAGATAACCTGTACCACAAACTTTTAGTCCCTTCTACACATTCACTCATTTTATTTTCACACTAACCCTACGAGGCAGGTCTTACTGTTATCCTCAGGTGCAGGTGAAGAAACTAAGGCATGGAGGTTCTGCAACTTGTCCAGGATCAGAAAGCTATAAGAAGTAGCATCAAGAATTATGGGCAGGCAACCTGGTTCCAGAGTTCAAGTCTTAACCATTGCTGTCCCCTGCTTGAGGAGTGGCTCTGCCCCTGGCTCCCAAGGAAGCCACACTCAAGTAGAATGAGACGCAAGCGGCACCCAGAGCTAAAGCTTACAAGGACTATTTCTTGGAGGAAAGGTAGACTTGAGTTGGCCCAAAGGACAGGTGTGGACAGATGGAGGGGAGCTGGGATAGCCTGTCAGTTGAAGAGCAGAGCAGAAACACGGGGTCGGAGTAGGGAACGAGCTGGTGTGTTTGAAAGCTGAGGACTGGACAACGTAGAGACAGGGGTAGCTGGATTGGTGTGGCTGCAGCCAGACCAGGGAGCCACTTTCTGCCCTTTATTGGCATTAGAGGCCAAGAAGTTTTCATTTGATCCCGATCACAGGAAGCCACATTAGCAATGTGCTGGGTGGAAACCCAGTGTGAGGGCAAAGAAGCCACAGCAGTGAGATGACACATCTTGACAGGGAAGCCATAAGCCTGAAGTTAGAGACAAGATCCCACAGGACTTCTCAGTTATTCTCTCTAGAAATCACTGATCAACATCACACTGTTGTAGAGCTACCAGGTAACCTAGCAATTGTTCTCCCAGGGTTATGTCCCCAAGAGAACTGAAAACATGTCTACAAATTTGCACACAAATGTTCACAGCATCATTATTCATAATAGACAAAAAGTGACAACAACCCAAATGTTTTCCAGTTGATGAATGGTAAACAAAATGTGGTCTATCCATACAATGAGGCAATATTCAGCCATAAAAAGGAATGAAGTACTGATACATGCTATAACATGGGTGAACCTTGAAAACACACTCAGGGAAAGAAGCCAGTTACAAAAGGCCAGGTATTGTATAATTCCATTTATATGAAATGTCCGGAACAGACAAATCCATAGAAACAGAGAGTAGATTAGCGGTTGCCAGGGCCTGGGGGATGGAGTGTGCCTGCTAATGGAAACCAGGTTTCTTTTTGTGGTGATAAAAATGTTCTAAAATTAGACAGTTGTGATGGTTGTACAACTCTGTGACTATACTAAAAACTACTGAATTGTACACTTTACAAGAGTGAATTTTATAGTGTGTGAATTATATCTCAATAAAGCTGCTATAAAAAAACTCATTGTTTGATTTCCTTGTGCTGAGGACTAAACAAGTTAAAATTTCAATCTGGTGCTGAGACTTACCTTGCGTGCTACTTGTTGAAACCGTCTTTGGGCCCTGAACCTATTGACCCAAGTACTATTCGTGAGTGGATCAAAATTAGGATGAAATTCCTTGATTTTCTGTGAACATAAAACATAGGCACATCTTTGATTTAAATTTTAAAGCATTTAACACAAATATTTTAGAGTTTGAGACCAACTCTAGTTATTACTTATTTGTTCTGCCATATATTATAATAAGCAATTATGAAGCACTTTGAGTGTACATGGCATTATAGGGAACATGTCTTGGGTTGGGGGCCAAAAGTGGAAGCTTTAGGTTTTAAGAAATTTACAGTTTAGTTAAGGGGCACAAGCAAACTCATGCGACCCTGAGGAAGAAGAAAAGGTCACACAGATCTTAGTCCCATGTGCAGGGTGCTTGGCACTGCCTCCAGAATGGGAAGGAGCAGACTAGATGGTGCCCGGTGGAGAACGGCTGCTTTGCTCAGCCCTGCCCCCCCAGCACCAGCAAGTGCCTGCATGTGGTGGGCACAAGTGTGCGCAGATCCTGGGGACGTACTGAGGCCAGACAGAGCCTCAGGCCATGTAGATTCTTGAACAGGGAAGCAATATGAAGAAACAGGCATCAGAAATAAATGAGTGTCACATTAGCACAAGCAGTGGGTTGGAGAGGAGAGGGAGGAAGGGCAGATACACAAACAAACAACCTGTTGGATTACTTGGGGTCAGACATGAAGGGTGGACTTTGAGATGGCCTTGTGGGAAAGCTACTGGTAAGACTGGTGGCCGGATTAAACGTGAGGAAGAAAAAAGAGGTAAAAATAACACAGATGTAGCAAACCCAGACAAGAAAAGTGAGAATGATGGAGGGGGGGAGATTAGGAAGAAATTGTTCATTGTTGAGATTAGAAGTTGGGGTTTAACTTGAATATCACATGACTGCAGATATTCAGGTGGAGGGGCTACTACTCCCATTTTACCTTTGAGGAACACTGAGGCACTAAGGCTCAGAGGGCTTTCCCCAAGTCCCAAATCAGTGGTACAGCTGGGACCAGAACTCTGGCTTCTGACTTCCTGTCTTGTTTCTTTCCTACCAAGGGGAGGGTCAAGGAACAGAGGCCCAGGGACCCCCCCCCCTCCACCCCCTAAGGACCTGCAGAAAGGGGCATGGAGAGCAAAGGAAAACAGAAAACGAAACCAAGAAGGAGAAAGTAGAGAGCTGGGAAGGAGAAGTCAAAACATGTAATGCCATTAATTTCAAGGGGAACATTAATTACGAGTTTTGGTGCTTTACTTGAGAATATGTAGTGAAAAAAACCCTCTGAAAACGTAAGCATACTAAGAATTAAATATCTCTTGCTAAAAGGATTGCTTTAAAATTGTCTAGCATTTTAAGAGTAAGCATTTAAAAATAAGAGGTGCCAATAATTACATTCCAAATAAAGGAAAGTTACCCACTTCTTCTAGATTGTGAACAACCCGTTTGTGGTTAACTTCTGTCTTCAGTCGCTGAAATTCCTCATCCAAAACAGGATCTCCTCTATCCAGCTGAGTTTTTAAATCATGAAAATATAAAATTGAATACAAATGCACATAACTTTTATTTCTCTTTCAAACTGCTAGAAACCGTTATGCAATTGGTCAAACCCGCCCAAGAAGTTTCTGTTGGGAGTGGTGGCGACAGAAGTAGGTTAAAATGATCATTATAATTATACTCACTGTTTAAACATAGGGAGTTTTTAACAGAAGCACAAACCCAAATACCTTCTTTTTGTAACTAGGAGAGAGTGTCTGGAAATCATTTCCAAGGCGTTTAGAAGTCAACAAAAAGACTTTAGGAAACCGAGTTTTCATTTAACAGAAATGTAACGTGCCAGTGATGTTTTAAGATTCTCAGAGCTGATTAACCGTTTTAACAAAGGCACATGACGCCCCCTCCTTTCCTGGGTGGTGGAGGTTGACGGGGTCTGCCCCTTTCCTGCACCCCAGGCTGTTCCCCTTCCAATGCCTGCTTCCTCAGTACCTCAGAGCTCTCTTTCCTATTCCCCATGAGCCGTGGGTCACTTCCAGGGAAGGCTGGCTGGGCTTGGATAAATGTCTACACATGCCTGCTTCCATAGAAAAGAGGACCACACACACTGTAAAAACTTGTTCGGTTTTGCTTATCTGTGGTTTTTATTATTTGTTTGTTGGGTAACTTCCAAAACTACCTTGGCTCTTAGGTATACTGTTCACAATCATTTTTCAAGACTTAATGAGAAGAAATCTATTCTGATCACCACATCACCACCCTATTCAGAAGTAAGGGTTGTATTATTGTCACCAGGTGGTCAGCTGTCGAGCTCTGATTTGCACGTGTCGGGAAGTTGAGTTTGAGATTATGGACCTTAGGCCCAAAATACAGGTTTTGGGGGAAGAGACCCAGACCCCCACCACCACGAAAAGTAAAATAAAACAGGCAATTAAAAGGAGGGACTGGCAAACAGGCTGTTAGCTAGAAGAAAGAGGAGGTAAATTCCTATGTCTTATTAAGACTGCTTATTTATGATGAACATTTCAGTGTTTAGTATCATCGATCATCTCCCCTGAGTAAAAAAGCTCATCGTGCTCAATGGTTTGTGCCACCAGCTATGAGGCCAACTCCCTCGACTCTTTTTCTCTCTTTTTCAAGCCTTTCTGCCATATACCTTGGGCCTCCAGGTGTGCCTCACCACTGGGTCACCTGCCAGGATTCAGCAGCCACATGAAATGTCCTGGGCACACACACAGGGTCCCTGTAACACTTGCTCTCCAACTACACTGGGGCATCAGGGTGGCCTGCTCATCCTTCTACTCGTCCTGGGATTGATAGTAAGGATGCGGCAGCTCCTTTCCTGCTCTCTCCGTATCTTCTGAAAGCCTCTCTCCAGTCCCTGTTCCCCAGCGTCTGCAGCTGGCCTTGCTTCCTGTATCGTCCAGAAAGATAAGGCTGCGTGCCCCTGTCAGCAGCTCTGTCTGCATGCAAACCTGATGATACCACCGTCCTTCTTTACTCGGCCTTCTCCAGTCCTTCCTCCTGTTCAAAGACAATCTTTCCCTCTGACCATGGCCTCCTCCCAAGCTTCTTCAACCTTTTCCTCTGCGATGGCTCCGTGCCCTCAGCCATGCTCAAGTCTTCCAAATAAAAACCCCTTCCTGAATCAACATAGTTAAAATGGCCATATAACCCAAAGCCATATACAGATTTAATGCAATCCCCATTAAAATCCCAATGGCATTTTTTAAAGAAATAGAACAAAAAATCATCAGATTTGTTTGGAACCACAAAAGACCCCGAATAGCCAAAGCAATATTAAAAAAAAGAACAATACTGGAGGTATCTCACTCCCTGATTTTTGCTTGTACTACAGGGCTACAATAATCAAAACAGCTTGGTATTGGCGGAAAAACAGACACATAGACCAATGGAATAGAATTGAGAATCCAGAAATAAAACCACATAAATATGGACAGATAATTTTTGACAAAGAAGCTAAAAACATACAATGGAGGAAAGACAGCCTCTTCAATAAATGGTGCTGGCAGAATTGGATAGCCACGTGCAAAAGAATGAAACTGGACTGCTATCTGTCACCATGTACGAAAATTAATTCAAAATGTATCAAAGACTTAAGCATAAGACCTGACACAATAAACTGCATTGAAGAAAACATAGGTACTAAACTTATGGACCTTGGGTTCAAAGAGCATTTTATGAATCTGACTCCAAAGGCAATGGAAGTAAAAACTAAAATAAACGAATGGGATTATATGAAACTGAAAAGCTTCTGCACAGCAAAAGAAACTATTGACAAAATAATGAGGCAACCAACTGAATGGGAGAAGATTTTTGCAAACAGTGCCTCCGATAAGGGGCTAATATCCAAAATATACAAGGAACTCATGAAGCTCAACAACAAAAAAACAAACAACCCAATTGAAAAATGGACAGAGGACCTGAAGAGACATTTCTCCAAAGAGGATATAAAAATGGCAAATAGACATATGAAAAAATGCTCAACATCACTAAGCATCAGAGAAATGCAAATGAAAACCACAATGAGATATCACCTCACCCCAGTCAGAATGGCTTTCATCAACAAGACAAATAGTAACAAGTGTTGGAGAGGCTGTGGAGAAAAAGGAACCCTCATACACTGTTGGTGGGAATGCAGACTGGTGCAGCCGCTATGGAAGGCAGTGTGGAGGTTTCTCAAGAAATTACGAATAGAATTACGATATGACCCAGCAATCGCTCTCCTGGGTATCTACCCAAAAAATCTGAAAGCATTTCTCTATAGAGACACGTGTACTCCAATGTTCATTGCAGCTTTGTTTACGGTGGCCAAGACATGGAAACAACCAAAATGTCCTTCAATAGATGAATGGATAAAGAAGTTGTGGTATATATACACAATGGAATACTATTCCACGTTAAGGAAAGATGATATAGGAGCATTTGTGACAACATGGATGGATCTTGAGAGTATAATGCTAAGTGAAATAAGTCAGACAAACAAAGCAGAGAACCCTATGATTTCACTGATATGTGGTATATAAACCAGAAAGAACAAGAGAAACAAATGAGAAACAAAAATTCATAGACACAGACAATAGTTTAGTGGTTACCAGAGGGTAAAGGGGGTGGGGGGGTGGGTGATGAGGGTAAAGGCGATAAAATACATGGCGATGGAAGGAGAACTGACTCTGGGTGGTGAACACACAATGGGATTTATAGATGATGTAATACAGAATTGTACACCTGAAATGTATGTAACTTTATACTAACAATTGTCACCCCAGTAAACTTTAATTGAAAAGAAAAAGAATGCATTTTGGAATAAGAAAATAAAATAAGTAATTGCAAAAACCTCAATTACTTTTGTACCCACAGAATATTCACTTTCCCCAGGGCACCGCACTTGTTCTGTGGTCTCATTCTCTACTCTCTGATGTTCATCTCCAAATCACTGTCTCCAGCTTAAACTTGTTCCTTCAGCTGCCACCTGGAGATCACCCCAGATGTAACACGTCCCAAATTAAACTTTTCACCTTCCCCTTAAGCCAGCTTTTCTTCCATACTTGAGATCTCATTTAAAACCACCAGCCTGCACCCAAGCTGGAAACCAAGGAACCATGGTATCTTCTCCTTTTCCTTACCCCTCATTTCCAATTTCTCTACAGGTTCCAGCTCTGTCACTGCCCTCAGCACCTCCTACAGCATATCTCAATGTTTCTGTGCTCCTTCGGGACAGTGACCTTCTTGAGGGCAGAGACCGGGGCTCATTCACTAGCACAGAGTCTTACACACAATGGGCATTCGTAAGTGCACTTGCCGGACAAATAAATGGTTGGGTTTGTCTGTCAACCAAATGCTGGCAAATACAGCCTTAACTCTCATGTCGACCCGGCTGAGGCACGTCTATGTCACGGGCATCTCGAAAACATCTCGAAAGTATTCCACTGTGGGGTTGGCAGAAAACACTTGATGTTTTGATTTTAAAATCATGTGCAAAATATCTGGACAACACACCCAACTAAATTTAAATGCCAATCTAATATGTGCCTTTCCTAAATGCTAAGATTTCCTGATGTAATAATTTTATATTCTTTTGTTTGTCTTATGAAAGATAAAAAAGGACAAATGTATTCAAATATCCAATTGGGAGTCCAAATCTAGGAAGAAAAATATATTCTGTATGAGAAATATACTCATATCTGACAGGACACATGTCTTCTCCCAATTCCTCCTACTGAGTTCTGCCACTGTGTGTAGCACTAAGTGTAGGAACCTTCTACTTCTAAGCTTAAATATGTGTGTTATGACTGAATAGTGAGTGTCCCTCAAAAATTCATATGTTGAAATCCTAACCCTTAGTCAGGAGACACAATTCTTCAGGAGGTGATCGAGTTAAAACGAGGTCATTGGAGTGGGCCCTAATCCAATGTGACGGGTGTCCTTATAAGAGGAGGAAATTTGGACACAGAAGACAATGTGAAGGCACTGGGAAAGCCATCTACAAGCCACGGAGAGAGACTTCAGGGGGAACCAACCCTGCCAACACCTGGAACTTGGCCTTCCAGCCTCCAGAACTGTGAGAGAATGTATTTGTTATTGAAGCCACCCAGTCTGTGACATTTTGTGGCGGCAGGCCCAGCTGACTAATACAGTCAGTGATGATTCCACAAGTCCTACCGATCAAGTCCAAGCCCCTGTGTCATGGAGCTCCAGCTGAGTCCTATCTCCTCTGGCCCGTGTGTCCTGTGTTTCAGCCCCTATGGACCTGTCCCCAGTGTTCTCTTCCCCTGCCCTGCAAGTAACAGTCTCATGCCACAGAGAGCAGAGGGGTGTTGTACAGTTCCACAGCTCCCATCTCTACTCTCCCCTCCCTGAACCTACAGGTGTTGCCTTGGTAACTCAGATGTGGCCCTCTCCCTCAACCCGTTTTCTCCTCTCTGCTCAGCCCCTTTGCGTGTTTAGATCTGGCTCTGGCGTGGCTCCCGGTCACTGTCTTTGGGTCTCTTACCTTCATGCTCTGCAGATCACGGGACAGGTGTACCGCACACCCAGAATTCCAGCCCAGGTTTGAGGCATTCCCTCCCGCTCAACTGAATGCCTTTGTCCTCTTTACGACTTTTCAAAATTATACCATGTCTTCCAGGAAGCTTTCCAATTAGATGAGTTCTCTCTCCTCTCTGGCTTCTGAATCCCCCCAATACTTAGTAGAGGTCTCTTGTGACACACAACCAGCCTTGGTTTATAGTTGACAATTAACTTGTCGTCAGCCTCCTCCCCTTCCAACTTAACTATAATATTTCTTTCTCCGGATATGGCATCTTGCATATAGTAAAAATTCAAAATAGTTTGTGAAATAAATGATATCAAATTAGCAGTCATTCTGACCTTGTATTTGGTGTTTATTCTTTGCCACTCTTTAGCAAGGTCTTTTCTAAATTTAAAAGACACAGGATCTTTACCAAGGTGCACCTGCCTGGGGAGAAAAAAAAACAACTTACAGAACCTATCAGAAAACGATAGTCAATTTCAGAATGGTGTTTCTTGCCCATACTCTATGACTGAAAAGGGATGGTGAGATATTGGAGGAGACATGATGGGGAAGACAAGTTATAGAGACTCCAGCAACATAACTAAGATGAATAATCTGTTCCACAAAATTAAGCTTATTCTCTAGTGATACATGCTGAAATATTTATGAATAAAAAAATCTGGCTGCTCAACATCATCAGTCATTAGGGAAATGCAAATCAAACTACAGTGCTATACCACTTCACACACTCTAGGATGGATACTATGATAATGATGATTTTGATGATGATGGTGATAACAAAGGAAAATAACAGAGATTGCCAAGGATGTGGAGAAAATGGAACACTTGAACAGTTCTGAAGGGAATATAAAATGGTTCGGCCATGGTAGAAAACAGTTTGGTGGCTCCACAAAAAGTTAAAGAATTACCACATGACCAAGCAATTCTACTCCTAGGCACCTGCCCAAGAGAACTGAAAAGATATGTTCATAAAAAATCTTGTCTATAAATGTTCATAGCGACATTATTCACAATCGCCAAAAAGTGGGAACCACCCAAATGTCCATCAACTAATGAATGGATAAACAAAATGTAGTATGTCCATACAGTGGAATATTATTCAGCCATAAAAAGGAATTAAGTCCTGATAGAGGCTATGACACAGATGAGCCTTGGAAACATGTTAAGTAAAAGAAGCCAGTTACAAAAGGCCATATATTGTGTGATTCCATTTCATGAAAGGTTCCAGAATAGGCAAATCTATAGAAATAGAAAGTAGATTAGTGTTTCACAGGGGCTGGGGGAGAGTAGAATGAATGGGAGTGACTGCTAAATGGGTATGGGGTTTCTTTTTGGAGTGATGCAAATGTTCTGGAATTAAGTTGACGGCTACACAACACTGTAAATATACCTAAAACCTCTGTATTGTACACTTCAACATTATTAAAATGGTGAATTTATATTTTGTAAATTTTATTGCACTTTTAAGAACTCTGGTATATAATTATCGTGAAAACTATATATTTTTTAAATTAAAGTTTATTGGGGTGACAATTATTAGTAAAGTTACATAGATTTCAGGTGTACAATTCTGTATTACATCATCTATAAATCACATGGTATGTTCACCACCCAGAGTCAGTTCTCCTTCCATCACCATGTATTTGATCCCCCTTTACCCTCAGCTACTACGCCCCACCCCCCTTAACCTCTGGTAACCACTAAACTATTGTCTGTGTCTATGAGTTTTTGTTTCTCATTTGTTTGCCTTGTTCTTTTGTTGTTTTTGGTTTATATACCACATATCAGTGAAATCATAGGGTTCTCTGCTTTTTCTGTCTGACTTATTTCGCTTAGCATTATACTCTCAAGATCCATCCATATTGTCACAAATGGTCCTATTTCATCTTTTCTTACCACTGAATAGTATTCCATTGTGTATATATCCCACAATTTCTTTATCCATTCATCTATCAAAGACATTGTGGTTCTTTCCATGTCTTGGCCAATGTAAATAAAACTGCAGTGAACATGGGAGCACACGTGTTTTTGTGGATAAATGTTTAGAGATTTTTTGGGTAGATACCCAACAAAGGGACTGCTGGGTCATATGGTAATTCTATTTGAATGTTTTGAGGAACCTCCACACTGCCTTCCATAGTAGCTGCACCAGTCTGCATTCCCACCAACAGTGTATGAGGGTTCCTTTTTCTCCACAGCCTCTCCAACACTTGTTACTATTTGTCTTGTTGATGATAGCCATTCTGACTGGGGTGAGGTGAAATCTCATTGATTTTTATTTGCATTTCTCTGATGCTTAGTGATGTTGAGCATTTTTTCATATGTCTATTTGCCATTTGTATGTCCTCTTTGGAGAAATGTCTCTTCAGGTCCTCTGCCCATTTTTCAATTGGGCTGTTTTTGTTGTTGTTGTTGAGTTTCATGAGTTCCTTGTTTATTTTGGATATTAGCCCCTTATCGGAGACACTGTTTGCAAAAATCTTCTCCCATTCAGCTGGTTGCCTCTTTATTTTGTCGATGGTTTCTTTTGCTTTGCAGAAGCTTTTAAGTTTCATACAGTCCCATTCATTTATTTTAGCTTTTACTTCCATTGCCTTTGGAGTCAAATTCATAAAATGCTCTTTGAACCCAAGGTACATAAGTTTAGTACTTATGTTTTCTTCTATGCAGTTTATTGTGTCAGGTCTTATGCTTAAGTCTTTGATCCATTTTGAATTAGTTTTGGTACATGGTGACAGATAGCAGTCCAGTTTCATTCTTTTGCACGTGGCTATCCAATTTTCCCAGCACCATTTATTGAAGAGGCTGTCTTTCCTCCACTGTATGTTTTTAGCTTCTTTGTCACAAAATTATCTGTCCATATTTATGTGGTTTTATTTCTGGATTCTCAATTCTATTCCATTGGTCTGTTTGTTTTTCTGCCAACACCATGCTGTTTTGATTATTGTAGCCCTGCAGTACAAGCTAAAGTCAGGGAGTGCGATACCTCCAGTATTGTTCTTTTTTCTTAAGATTGCTTTGGCTATTTAGGGTCTTTTGTGGTTTCAAACAAATCTGATGATTTTTTTGTTCCATTTCTTTAAAAAATGCCATTGGGATTTTGATGGGAATTGCATTAATTCTGTATATTGCTTTGGGTAATATGGCCATTTTAACTATGTTGATTCTTCCAATCCATGAGCACGAAATGTCTTTCCATTTCTTTGTGTCTTCTTCAATTTCTTTCAAAAATGTCTTATAGTTTTCAGCATATAGGTCTTACACATCCTTAAGTTTATTCCTAGGTATTTTATTATTTTTGCTGCAATTGCAAAGGGAATTGTTTTTTGTATTTCTTTTTCTGAGATTTCATTGTTAGTATATAGGAATGCAATGGACTTTTGTACGTTGATTTTGTAGCCAGCAACTTACTGCATTCGTTGATTGTTTCTAATAGCTTTTTGGTGCAGTCTTTAGGGTTTTCTATGTATAGCATGATGTCATCTGCAAAGAGTGATAATTTCACTTCTTCATTCCCAATTTGGATGCCTTTTATTTCTTTCTCTTGCCTGATTGCTCTGGGAAGGACTTCCAACACTATGTTGAAAAGCAGAGGTGATAAGGGACAGCCCTGTCGTGTTCCTGAATGTAGAGCAAAGGGCTTCAGTTTTTCACCGTTGATTATGAGATTAGCTGAGGGTTTGTCATATATGGCCTTTATTATGTTAAGGTATTTTCTTTCTATACCTATTTTATTAAGTGTTTTAATCATAAATGGATGTTGTGTCTTGTCAAATGCTGTTTCTACATCAATTGATATAATCATGTGATTTTTGTCCTTTATTTTGTTTATGTGATGTTATCACATTGATGTATTTGCATATGTTGAACCATCCTTGTGCCCCTGGGATGAACACCACTTGGTCGTGAGGAATAATCTTTATAATGCATTTTTGCATTCGATTTACTAGAATTTTGTGTAAGATTTTTGCATCTGTATTCATCAGAGATATTGGTCTTAGTTCTCTTTTTTTGTGTTGTCCTTACCAGGTTTTGGTATCAGGGTAATGTTGGCCTCATAAAATGAGTTACGGAGTACTGTCTCTTCTTCAATTTTTTGGAAGAGTTTGAGCAGGATTGGTATAAGATCCTCTTTGAAGGTTTGGTAGAATTCACTAGTGAAGCCATCTGGTCCCAGACTTTTGCTTTTGGGAAGGTTTTGGATGACTGATTCAATTTCGTTACTGGTGATCAGTCTTTTTAGATTTTCCAGTTCTTTTTGGTTCAGCAAAGGAAGGTTATATATTTCTAAGAACTTGTCCATTTCTTCTAGGTTATTGAATTTGGTGGTATATAGTCCTTCATAGTATTCTTGGATAATCCTTTGTGTTTCTGTGGTGTCCATGATAACTTCCCCTTTTTCATTTCTTATTTTGTTAATTAGTGTCTTCTCTCTTTTTATCTTAGTGAGCCTAGCCAAGGGTTTGTCAATTTTGTTAATCTTTTCAGAGAACCTGCTCTTTGTCACATTAATTTTTTCTATTGTCTTTTTGTTCTCTATTTTGTTTAGGTCTGTTCTGATTTTTATTATTTCCTTTTTGCTACTGACCTTGGGTTTCATTTGTTCTTCTTTTTCTTGTTCTTTAAGGTGTAACGTGAGGTTATTTATTTGGGTTTTTTTCTTGTTTCTTGAGATAGGCCTGTAATGATATAAATTTCCCTCTTAAAACTTCTTTCACTGCATCTCCAAAATTTTGGTAGGATGTATTTTAATTGTCATTTGTTTCTATGTATCTTTGATCTCTCCTCTAATGTCTTCTTTCACCCGGTCGTTCTTTAAAAGTATGTTGTTTAATCTTCTTGTATTTGTGGTTTTTCCTGCTTTCTTTTTGCAGTTGATATCCAATTTCAAAGCCTTGTGATCAGAGAATATGCTTGGGATGATTTCAATCTTCTTAAATTTGCTGAGGTTAGTTTTATGTCCCAATATATGGTCTATCATTGAGAATGTTCCATGTACACTAGAAAAGAATGTATAGCCTGATGTTTTAGGATGAAGTGCTCTATATATGTCAATTATGTCCATTTCATCTAATGTGTCATTTAGGGCTGCTATTTCATTGTTTATTTTCTGTTTGGATGATCTATCCATAGCTGTCAATGATGTATTTAAGTCCCCTAGTATAATTGTGTTTTGGTCAATTTCTCCCTTTACTTTTATTAATAGTTGCTTGGTACATTTTGGTGCTCCCTGATTGGGGCAATAAATATTGATGACTGTTATGTCTTCTTGTTGTATAGTCCCCTTTACCATTATGAAATGCCCATCTTTGTCTCTTGTTACCTCTTTCACCCTGACGTCTGTTTCATCTGATATCAGTATAGCTACACCTGATTTTCTCTGGATACCATTTGCTTGGAGTGTCAATTTCCACCCTTTCACTTTGAGTCTATGCTTGTCCTTGCAGCTGAGATGCATCTCTTTGAGACAGCATATGATTGGGTTTAGTTTTTTGATCCAATCTGCTACTCTGTGCCTTTTTATTGGTGAGTTCATGCCACTTACATTTAGGGTGATTATTGATATGTGAGGATTTCCTATCATTCTATCTTTAATTTTCTTGTAAGACTGTGTCTCCATTGTTTCTTTACATTTTTGTTGTTGTATATTATTTCTGTGTGGTGGTATTCTATGATGTTCCCCTCTGTTTCTTCTTTTATTACAGTATATATTTTAGTTCTGGATTTTTTTTGAGTGTTTACCATTAAGTTTATGTAAAAGAAAGTTTGATATTTAGAGTATTTCATTTTCTTCAGCATGCCTACTTTCTCCATTCCCATATTTTGGTTCAGGCCTTTACTCTCCCCCTTTCTGTGTTTTGGTTGCCACAAATGGTCCCTGTTGATGGTGGTCAAATAACCTCCTTTAGTATTTCTTGTAGTGCAGGTCGTGTATTAGAAAATTCCCTCAGCTTCTGTATGTCTGGAAAGGTCTTTATTCCTCCTTCATATCTAAAGAAGATCTTTGCTGGATATATTATTCTTGGCTCATAATTTCTCTCTTTCAATAGTTTGAAAATTTGGTTCCACTACCTCCTAGCTTTTAGAGTTTCTGCTGAGAAATCTGATGATAATCTAAAGGGCTCTCCTTTGTAGGTTACCGTCTTCTTTTCCCTGGCTGCCTTGAGGATTCTTTCTTTGTCTTTGATTTTTGACAGCTTCAATACAATGAGCCTTGGAAAAGGCCTGTTGGGGTTGAGGTAATTAGGTGTTCTATTTGCTTCTTGGATTTGAGGATCCAATTCTTTCCACAAGTTTGGAAAGTTCTCATCGACTATTTGTTTGAATATACCCTCTGTTCCCTTCTCTCTTTCTTCTCCTTCTGGTATGCCCATTATTCTTATATTGGCCTTTCTGATGGAGTCAGAAAGTTCTTGTAGAGTTCTTTCATTTCTTTTAAGTCTCTTTCTTCTTCCTTCCGTGTCATTTCCAGGTTTCTATCTTGGATGTCACTGATTCTTTCCTCCATCTGGTCAACTCTACTACCTAAGCTGGCTATTTCATTCTTCTTTTCTTCCATTGAGTTCTTAATCTCCAGAAATTCCCTTTGGTTCTTTTAAAAATTTCAATGTCTTTAGTAAAATGTTCATGTTGTTCTTTGTTTGTTTTTCTGAGTTTATTTAACTGCCTTTCTGAGTCTTTTTGCATCTCTTTGAGTTTTTTTCAGAAGTGCAATGTTGAATTCTCTGTCATTTAAGTCACATATTTCCATATCTCTAAGTTCATTTTCTGGAGACTTTCTACTTTCTTTCTCACCTGTCTTGTTGCCTTGGTTATTCATGGCAATTAAAGATTTATTGTTTCTCTTCCTATATATCTATAGGAGGGGGTTCTTCAACAGGTTGATAGGAAGAGTTCTTTTGTTTTCCAGTACGTGTTCGTAGAATGTTTTATTTTCTCTCTGACTGCAGCCCGTTTTTCTCTCTCACACTGTAGTGTTGTTTTCTCTGCACCATTCCAGCTTCTTACACAATGGGGTGATTCCCTGGAAGGCGGGCTTCTCCTCAGTTAACCGTTCACCTGGGTAATATGGTGCCGCGTCAGTGTGGGTATGTGAAGAGCTTTTGAAGTTCCAAAGCTCTTCCTGTATCAGATTCAGAGCCGTGTGTTTCAGCAGTTCTGTTTACTGCTGCAGGGATCCGCCCAGATAGGTGGGGCCAGCGGCAGGGTGAGTTGTGAGATTTGGTCCAGAGCAATGGCGGCGACCACCACCATAGCCAGTCCTGCTTCCACAGCTCCCTCCCCTTTGCCAGAACGAGTTGGGCTGTGAATCTGTATCTCCAGACCACAGGTCTCAGAACTGCAAATATTCTGTTCTTTGGTCTGACACTGCTACTGTTCCCCTTCTAGCACTGGGCGGGGGGGAAGGGGGGGCAGGGTGAGCTCCGGGAGGGTAGGGAGGGGGCGGCTAGTCTCAGTGCCTAAGGCTTCCGTTCTCTGCTCCGCAGTGAGGCCTTAAACCACCGTTTTCAGCCTTCTTCCCTCAGTCTTTTCTCCGAGGTCTCTGCTGTGAGCGTTGGGTTCAGCCCTGTTATATGCTGCCTCCTCCGCCCTGTGGGCCATAAGCGGAGCCCTAGCAGTCCGAGTTCCTCCCTCTCCTGCAGCTGCGGTAGTTCTGGGATGCAGCGAGCTCGGAGCACTAAGCTGGGTCTGCGTCTTGCGCCTGCGTGGCTCCGTATCTGCACTTCTCCCTTCCCTCTTTCCCCACTAATGCAATTTTCCCACCTTTAGGTGAATTCAGTAGTGAATTCAGAGTAGACTCTTCATGTTGCCTGCCTGCTGTGCAGGGAGTCCTTTGTGGAGTTACAGTTTTTCAATTTGTTGTAAATTCCAGGGGAGATTTCCAGAGGCTCACCTCACACTGCCATTCTGATGATGTCTCCGAACTATAGTTTTAAAAGGGATGGAGGGCGTCTAGAGAACTGTTTTAGATTACAGGTGACTAAAGAGACATGAAAACTAAATACAAATTGTATGATCTTTGATTGGACCCTGGATTCCTCCTCTCCAAAAATAAAAAACCCAGGTATATAGGAAATTAATAGGATAACTGGGTAGATTTGCATATAGACTGATTATTATAATATTATTGTATCAATGTTAAATTCCTCATAAGTGATTATGGCAATGTTGAAGAATGTCCTTGTTTTTAGGAGCTACATGCTAAAGACTTTATGAGTAAAGCTTCATGATGCCTGCAACTTACTTTTAAATGGTTCAGGAAAAAATGTGTGTGTGTGTGCATGCACACGCGTGTGTGTGTGTGTGTGTGTGTGTGTACAAATGGGAAGTATATGTGGCATAATATTAATAATTGATGAACCTACGTCAAGTGTCTATGACTGTTACTGGCAGGTTTAAAGTCTTTCAACAAAAAAATTGAAAGAAAATATTAAGTAACCAACACAACATTCAAGATTGAATTTAGGATGTGATTTCAAGTATGTTACAAAGCATAGAAGGAAAGAAACACACCAGTGTTAACAGTGGTCATTGCATCATAGTGATTATTTTTCCTTCCCTATACTTTACAAAAAATAGTTTTCAGGTTTTCTATCATGATAATGTGTCGTTTTTTATAATAGGGAAAGAGTATTTAAAAAAACGATCTTCAGTTACTTGGCATACTTCTTATTCTACTGAGAACAGACCCTGTCTACAGACTTAAGCTGAAGCAAAAGGTTATTTTCATGAGAAACAAAGGCACCTGGCCCCACCCTGCCCCCCATGCAAGCAGGGTAGCAGGGTGCATGGACGAAGTGGTCTCTCAAAGACCCTTTCCAGGAGTCTCTTTTTTATCTCAATTTAAGGGTTTCTAAAGTTTCCTTTAGCTGCATCTGTATATGTGGGTATGCCTGGTACGAGCTGGTAAAAAATTGTGAAAAGGGCTCCATTTTGATTGCAGGAGCACAAGGCAGAAGACTCACATCTGACTTTTAAAACCTCCATCAGTAGCCTCCCACACCCCAGCTTGCACTGCTGGGCTCCCCAGAAGGCCCCTGGGGCATATAGCCCAGGGCGCAGACGGCTCCTAGTAGGGTGAGATTTGGGGAGTCTGGGCAGTGAGGGGGTGCTGGCAGCAGTGGCCAGCAGGGAGCAGTGTCCCAGCTTCTCCCACAGTTCATTCTGGTTCTGTCTGGCCACTGTCTGGTCCCACTTAGGAAAGAGTATAGTTCGGTCACATTTATTCCTAATAGAAATTTCTTTCTGAAGTAGTGGGTCCAGAAGAGGGGGGGAGAATAATCAAGTTTCAAAGAGCATGAAAAGTTATGACATTTCATTGTGTCTCATATAAAAAAGCCATCACCAAAAACCATGTCCTGTTACTTGACACAAATAATTGCTCAATATTTACCACTTCAGATGATTTTCAGTCTCTTCACAAATGTCCTGTCTGACTTTCTGTTCAAAGAGTGCTTCCTTCATCTGTCTTGTTTTTGAAATCTCATTGCCTTGGTCCAAAACTGAGGGCAGGAGCAAACACTGATTATACTAGTAATCAAATCAGAATCATTTGCCAAGAGAAAAACACATTTCTAATGGCAAAACTTAACAATGATCTGAGTTTTGCTGTTGTTCATACATAACAAACACCACAAATAACAATTCTTTCATATTCTGCCCAGGTGCTGATTTATGGTGGATTAACTGGTTACCTTCTCTTAGCTCTTTTATCTTCAGTTTTCCTGGTTCTTGGTTTAAAACAGTTGCCACAGCAAATGGATTTGATAAATCTACTGGAAATCTCAAGTTCTGATATTCAATTTCCTGGAACCAAATCAGAAGGAAAAATTCACTATTTTGCTTCTTTCTCACTCCTCTGATCATGGCTGGCATGATGTTCACTTTACCTTAATTTTTGCAGGTTTTGACTTTGCTGGCAGTTGCTGAAAACGTATCCGTGTCATTGCCTTTTCTGAAGGAATGTCTACTTTCTTAGAAAGAGTATTTAACATTTTAAATTCTTCTAATCTATAATTTAAGACAGATATTAAATTAGTATATAGTCCAACAACTCAAGGTTCCTATTTTTATCTTTCTGATAACACCATGATTTATAGCCCATTAATTAGTATATCTAAACTGAAAATCAATCGATGTGCTAAAATAGTGGTCTACTAAAATAAACGTAATGTTAGTATACCAGAAAAGAATCATTTATATCAAAATAACTAACCAATGGCTATGTTCCCTTCCATTCTCAAAAAACGTAACAAGTGGAAAATACGCATGCCGAAAATCACTCGAATGGTCTAGCATAATTCATTTCTAGGCTGTTGGTTTTCAACAGCTAAATTTAAATGTACTACATTTAAAAAAATCTTCCATTGGTTTATCTTTTTTTAAGTTTATTGGGGTGACAATTGTTAGTAAAATTACATAAATTTCAGGTGTACAATTCTGTATTACATCATCTATAAATCCCATTGTGTGTTCACCTCCCAGAGTCAGTTCTCCTTCCATCACCATATATTTAATCCCCTTTACCCTCATCTACCACCTCCCGCCCCTCTTACCATCTGGTAACCACTAAACTATTGTCTGTGTCTATGAGTTTTTGTTTCTCATTTGTTTGCCTTGTTCTTTTGTTGTGTTTGGTTTATATACCACACATCAGTGAAATCATATGGTTCTCTGCTTTTTCTGTCTGACTTATTTCACTTAGCATTATACTCTCAAGACCCATCCATGTGGTCACAAATGGTCCTATTTCATCTTTTCTTACTGCCGAATAGTATTCCATTGTGTATATATCCCACAACTTTTTTATCCATTCATCTATCGAAGGACATTGTGGTTCTTTCCATGTCTTGGCCACCGTAAATAAACCTGAAGTGAACATGGAGCACACGTGTCTTTATGGATAAATGTTTTTAGATTTTTTGGGTAGATACACAGCAGAGGGATTACTGGGTCATATGGTAATTCTATTTGTAATTTTTTGAGGAACCTCCACAACTGCCTTCCATAACGACTGCACCAGTAAGCACTCCCACCGACAGTGTATGAGAGTTCCTTTTTCTCCACAGCCTCTCCAACACTTGTTACTATTTGTCTTGTTGATGATAGCCATTCTGAATGAGGTGAGGTGATATCTCATTGTGGTTTTTATTTGCATTTCTCTGATGTTTAGTGATGTTGAGCATTTTTTCATATGTCTATTTGCCATTTGTATGTCCTCTTTGGACAAATGTCCCTTTAGGTCCTCTGCCCATTTTTCAATTGGGTTGTTTGTTTTTTTGTTGCTGAGTTGCACGAGTTCCTTGTATATTTTGGATATCAGCCCCTTTTCGGAGGCACTGTTTGCAAAAATCTTCTCCCATTCAGTTGGTTGCCTCTTTATTTTGTTGATGGTTTCTTTTGCTGTGCAGAAGCTTTTAAGTTTGATACAATCCAATTTGTTTATTTTAGCTTTTACTTCCATTACCTTTGGAGTCAAATTCATAAAATGCTCTTTGAAGCCAAGGTCCATAAGTTTAGTACCTATGTTTTCTTCTATGCAGTTTATTGTGTCAGGTCTTATGCTTAAGTCTTTGATCCATTTTGAATTAATTTTGGTACATGGTGACAGATAACAGTCCAGTTTCATTCTTTTGCACGTGGCTTTCCAATTCTCCCAGCACCATTTATTGAAGAGGCTGTCTTTTCTCCATTGTATGTTTTTTGCTTCTGTGTCAAAAATTATCTGTCCATATTTATGTGGCTTTTACTTCTGGGTTCTCTATTCTACTCCATTGGTCTACATGTCTGTCTTTCTGCCAATACCATGCTGTTTTGATTATTGTTGCCCTGGAGTACAAGCTAAAGTCAGGGAGTGCGATACCTCCAGTATTGTTCTTTTTTCTTAAGATTGCTTTGGCTATTCGGGGTCTTTTGTGGTTCCAAACAAATCTGATGATTTTTTGTTCCATTTCTTTAAAAAATGCCATTGGGATTTTGATAGGGATTGCATTAAATCTGTATATTGCTTTGGGTAATATTTCCATTTTAACTATGTTGATTCTTCCAATCCATGAGCACGAAATGTCTTTCCATTTCTTTGTGTCTTCTTCAATTTCTTTTAAAAATGTCTTATAGTTTTGAGCATATAGGTCTTTCACATCCTTGGTTTAGTTTATTCCTAGGTATTCTATTCTTTTTGCTGCAGTTGCAAAGGAATTGTTTTTTGTATTTCTTTTTCTGAGATTTCATTGTTAGTATATAGGAATGCAATGGACTTTTGTATGTAATTGATTTATCTTCCTAGTTAAAAAAACAATGATTATACCTGCCGTTTGTAGTAAGATCTTTCAAAAAGTGATTCAGACTAACGTTTGAGATCTTTACTGTAACTGCAAACTGCCTTTGGACATATGTAGGTACAGAGAGTACCACTAACATGCCTATAGAAGCTATTCAAGTTATTCAAGTATTATAAGATGTAGTGGAACTACGTTATGTTCATAAGTGTTACCTACATAGCATTTCTTTAAGCAAGAATATCTGAACTCTTGGTTTACTGGATTACATATGCCCACGATATTGCAGACATGAGATATGCTAACATTCATTCATTCTGACAGTCAATGTGTATTTGCTGAGCATCTGTGGAACAGGCCCCAGTATACGTCACCGGCAGCATGCCTGCAATCTCGTATTTATTACCACTTATGTAAGAGTGGCCTGAAAGGTCCGTGGCAGGGAGGATATGTCATCTGGTGAGACACATACTGACGGACCTGCTGTGATATGTGGGGATCGGGTGCTTGGTTAAGGGATAAGCTGTGGCCCAGCCTCCACATCTCAACAGAGCTCTGACATCACCTCTGCTGTAAATATTGGGAAACAACAAAACAAAAAATTTGAGGTTGTTGAAAAACAGTCTCCCTAAGAAATCTGATTGCTAGTGTCGGCAACAAAAATGAAGGGGTCTAATAAAGAGATAAATGAAAGGGTTACACGTGGAATTTGGCTATGCCAGTTCGGGACATGAATAAGTCTATCACACATCAATTCTGAAACAAAAAAAGCAACCTGTGAAACATTCAGAGAACACTGGAGCCAGGAGAATTTGTCTTCCTTCATGGTGGAACTCATTTGTTATAGGTCTATGTGCAGTCTGGGGAGACATAGCCCTTGAAAACATCTAGAGTGTGCTAAATACGATATTAAACTCCAGTTGGGAAACCAAAACACAATAATTTAGAAATGGTATGTGTCTGCATTTGTATGGTGCTTCTGCCCTACAATGCTCTCGTGAAGTTAAGAACATGTCTATGGAAGGATATAGAAGTAAAAATCCCACTCACGTGATGTCTGTAAGGAAGCTATTTACACATTGCAGCACTTGACATGAGATTGCGAACAGCATTGTGCTCAGCCAGTTATCCGACACCAGAAAAATTCAGTGTTTTACTTCTATCCAACTCTACCTGTTTATTGCCTGGGTAACTTTATTTCTATTGTGGCTTTCGGTTCAGAAGGTCACAATAATATCCTATAGTTGATTTAGGCTGCTTTGAACTTTTAGGAAGAAAATCATATGAATATATAATAAATCATAAAGTTAGTTCATTTTTTGATATAAGGTTGTTACTTCACTTTTAATATGCCTGATGATGTTAATAAGCAATGACTGCTACAAACATTCGTGATGTGTATCTATATGAGATGGAAAGAGGAAAACCACGGTACTTCTTTACCATTTTCAAAATATTTGTAAGGATTTTCCAAGATTTTATGTTATGTATACTGTGACAAATTTTCTTTTTAACTTTTATAAAAATCAAACGTATTAGAAAAAAAACCTTATGTTAACTAGAAAGTTTGGGATGTGAACATATAAGCTCACGTTCAAATGGAAATAGAACTTGAGAAAAAATTTGTTCTGAAGTAAAACTTAATCCCATTTCACATCTTTACTCTGACTTGAGCGCTGATGGTGCTTTAAACAACCCCCCCTGTGGGGTTGTCCCTTGCTGCGTTATTTTGAAATCACTTGTTATACATGATGTATTTCGGCTCCTCTGTTGTGGGTATCTTCAGGGTGTGGACCATTTCCTATGAGTCTTTACAATGGACACGGCACAGAGCAGGCTATCGATTAATTATAATGTGATACTGAAACTTTGAAAAGACTTATGTTGTTCTGGCCTTATGATTTAAATTTTTGAGTAAACCATCATACACACATATGGTCAAAAATTCAAACAGCACACCAGTAGTCATCAGTGAAACAAAGTATGCCCCCAAGCCCCTTTTTCTCAGTCGACTCTTCCCCTCTTGGCAGAAGCAACTACTGACTGCTACAAGCATTAGAGATATCCTAGGCATTACCATTATATGTTAAAGTGTATTTTAAGTAAGTTTTTGATGGCATTCTGTTACAAGAAAGAAAAACAGAATGGAAAGAAGACCTGGATTTTTAAAAAAGTTTTAAGAATAAACTAAGACATTCCAAAACCGCCATACTTTAAAGCCATGTTAGGGTAGCATGTTCCGGTGAAGACACATTCGTAGGGTTGAGAGTTGAACTGTGAAATCCATAACTGCATTTTTATCTGTGCCGTCCCATACTGAAAGGGTGTAAACTTCACAGTCACATTCATCTTCCCATTCGCTGGAATTATTCCTGAGAGGAAAGAAGTAAGAAAACATGATACGGGTGGTCCCGTGGCTCAGGTGGTTGGAGCGCTGTGCTCCTAACGCAGAGTTCGATTCCCACATGGGCCAGTGACCTGCGACCTCTACAGCTAAGATTGTGAACAATGGCTTAACCTGGGCTGCCATGCGTGAGCAGCCAGCAGCGGCTGTGAGCTGGTGGCCCACTACCTCAGGTGACCGACTACCTCAACCGGGTGGAGTGCAAGGCTCATAATATCAACATGGGCCAGGGAGCTGTGTCCTATACAACTAGACTCAACTAAACTGAGAACAAAGGCTTGGATCGGAATTGGGGGTGAGGGGTGGTGCGGGGGTTAGGGGGAAAGAGAAAAAGAAAAAAAAAGACAGCATGATACTTTCCCTTCTGCAAAGTCCAGTGAAAGAGGCTCTCTCCCTCTTATACACACACACACACTCTTCCCAAGATAAGCACAAGTATTTCTATTCTCGTTCTCTCTCTTTTTTTTTAATTCGAGTATATTGGGGTGACAATTATTAGTAAAGTTACATAGATTTCAGGTGTACAATTCTGTATTACATCATCTGTGAATCCCATTGTGTGTTCCTCACCCAGAGTCAATTCTCCTTCCATCACCATATATTTGATCCCCCTTACCATCATCTCCCACCACCCACCCCCTTATCCTCTGGCAACCACTAAACTATTGTCTGTGTCTCTGAGTTTTTGTTTCTCATTTGTTTGTCTTGTTCTTTTGTTGTTTTTGGCATAAATACCACATATCAGTGAAATCATAGGTTTCTCTGCTTTTTCTGTCTGACTTATTTCGCTTAGCATTATACTCTCAAGATCCATCCATGTTGTCACAAATGGTCCTATTTCATCTTTTCTTACCGCCGAATAGTATTCCATTGTGTATATATACCACAACTTCTTTATCCATTCATCTATCGAAGGACATTCTGGTTGTTTCCATGTCTTGGACACCGTAAACAAAGCTGCAATGAACATTGGAGCATACTTGTCTTTATGTATAAATGTTTTCAGATTTTTTGGGTAGATACCCAGGAGAGGGATTGCTGGGTCATATGGTAATTCCATTTGTAATTTTTTGAGGAACCTCCACACTGCCTTCCATAGCGGCTGCACCAATCTGCATTCCCACCAACAGTGTATGAGGGTTCCTTTTACTCCACAGCCTCTCCAACACTTGTTATTATTTGTCTTGTTGATGATAGCCATTCTGACTGGGGTGAGGTGATATCTCATTGTGGTTTTTATTTGCATTTCTCTGATGATTAGTGATGTTTAGCATTTTTTCATATGTCTATTTGCCATTTGTATGTCCTCTTTGGACAAATGTCTCTTCAGGTCCTCTGCCCATTTTTCAATTGAGTTGTTTGTTTTTGTTGTTGAGTTTCATGAGTTCCTTGTATAGTTTGGATATCAGCCCCTTCTCTGAGGCACTGTTTGCAAAGATCTTCTCCCATTCAGTTGGTTGCCTCTTTATTTTGTCAATGGTTCTTTTGCTGTGCAGAAGTTTTTAAGTTTGATATAGTCCCATTCATTTATTTTAGCTTTTACTTCTCTTGCCTTTGGAGTCAAATTCATAAAATGCTCTTTGAACCCAAGGTACATAAGTTTAGTACCTATGTTTTCTTCTATGCAGGTTATTGTTTCAGGTCTTATGCTTAAGTCTTTGATCCATTTTGAATTAATTTTGGTACATGGTGACAGATAGCATTCCAGTTTCATTCTTTTGCACGTGGCTTTCCAATTCTCCCAGCACCATTTGTTGAAGAAGCTATCTCTTCTCTATTGTATGTTTTTTGCTTCTTTGTCAAAAATTATCTGTCCATATTTATGTGATTTTATTTCCGAGTTCTCAATTCTATTCCATTGGTCTATGTGTCTGTTTTTCTGCCAAGACCATGCTGTTTTGATTATTGTAGCCCTGTAGTACAAGCTAAAGTCAGGGAGTGCGATACCTCCAGTATTGTTCTTCTTTCTTAAGACTTCTTTGGCTATTCGGGGTCTTTTGTGGTTCCAAACAAATCTGATGATTTTTTGTTCTATTTCTTTAAATAATGCCATTGGGATTTTGATGGGAATTGCATTAAATCTGTATATTGCTTTGGGTAATAAGGCCATTTTAACTATGTTGATTTTTCCAATCCATGAGCACGGAATGTCTCCCCATTTCTTTGTGTCTTCTTCAATTTCTTTTTATTTCTATTCTCTTTACGCAGTCTTTTCATTAAACACACATACTTCTGCCTGTTTACACTGATTTTATTTACCAACTACTATATCAATCCTTTATAATAATTATTTATTGTGTCAGTTACATAAGTGTATACATGTCAATCAGCTTTAGTGGGTCAGAGATGCATTCCCAGAACTACAATCTTTAAACTAATGCCAGATGTCAATGTTAATGCTGTGAGCAACGAGGAAAAGCGAGGAACACACATAAAAGTTTCTGTTCAAATAATTCAGTTCCCTATATTTTTGTGTAACTTGATTCTTTTCTTTCAAATCTTCAGGATGGACTACTGTTCTCTTCAAGCTCCACCATGCCTTATTCCTGCCTTGTATCTCTGGTGCCATTGAGGCTGGAACACAGTAAGTGCTCAACAAACGGGGAAAGAAAAATAAAAGGGAGAAAGGAAGGGAGGGGAGATGGCAGGAGGATCATGTACTAAGTGTGAGAAAGGCTAATGTTCTGACTGCTGAAGGCTCTCTGCTTTGCTTTCTAGATGATTCCTTATGCCTCTGTGCATCTGGTCTTTTCTCTCTCTGCAGAGGCCTTGCACATTCTCCATGCATAGGAACTGAAACTCCTCTAAACTTCTGTCAGCCCTACAGTAGTCATCTAGTGTTTGAATTGTTGCCTTTCAAAGTTTATAAGTTCCGAACTAGATTGCAAGCCCGGAAGGGAGACAACAGGCCCACAAACTCTTTTATCTTCCTGGATCCCTAGCACAGTGCTTCAGAAATAGGCATCTGTCCATTTCCTGAGAGCAGAAGTCAAAAATCTCTAAATAGCATTCCCTAGTGACCCGAGACACCTCCACAGGGAAGAGTGAAGCAGAAGCCCTCCATTCTATGGGTCAACCTAAGATCAGCTAAATAGAAATGCCTCGATGCCCTGAAGTTCAATACCTGGCCACCCACTTGGTCAGAAAATACACCTATTTAATCTGCAATTCACTGGGACATTCACTAAGAACATTCTATTGCTTCTGCTCCAGCTCATTAACTTAAAAAAATAAGAACAAGCTCTGGAGCAAGGATTAATGTTTGCCTTGACCTGGCTGATTTATTTTTAAATGCTCCCAGCACAGGCCTAATACATAAAGCACACAGGAGCTGTAGCCTAGGCAACTGGAGTACGCTGCTTTTTCCATTAACAGGGATACCAGTTAACACAGCTCTGTTAACGGAACTTGGCCACAGCTGATTGTCAAATGTTAACATCTATAAATGGTGTGCCAAGCAGGCATAGCTTACTGCTTGCAAAAATTAATGGTGGGAGAAATGAGAGTATGTTTCATGTTTAAAAGTGAGAAGAACATCCAAAAATTTACTACTGCCTTAAAACAAAAAACAAAAAACAAAGTACGATTTTATGGCTTCAGTTCAATTTCATCTGGGGCCAATTTCAGATTTGGCATAACCAGGGATATGGTTAAATCACAGGGCAGGGAGGATTCTGAGGCAGAGAAAGAAGAAAGAACAAAACTTAGAAATCAACTAAAGACTAAGAAAACCCCAGTTTATCAATAAAATTAGTATTATAAAGAAAATGTAACAAAACTAAAAAACACATAATTATAAATGAACTCACCAGAAAATACCACTATATCTTTGCCTTGATTACAATTATGTACAATGTGCATAAATATGGGCTGTTACTAAAAGGAAATGGAAATATAAAAGTACATTATTGGTTAAGGAGTTAGGCCAGAATGGGGAAAACTTTTTAAAATTTCTTTTCTTACAGGTCCATACAATGTTACTACAATGTGATTATAATTTTTTAATAGCATTTTCTTAAAAAATCTCAGAAAGTACAGATGATTTTCCCACATGCTTAAAGTGTAAGTATTGGTCTTTTAAAAAAATTATTTTTTCTTCAGTTGCAGTTGACATTCAATATTGTTTTATATTACTTTCATGTGTACAGCATAGTTGTTAGACATCTATGTTCATCAGGGATATCGGTCTATAATTTTCTTTTTTGTGTGATGTCTTTGTCTGGTTTTGGAATCAGAGTAACAACGATGACCTCATAGAATGAGCTTGGGAGTTTTCCCTCTTGTTGAATTTACTGGACTAGTTTAAAAAAGAAAGGTGTTAATTCTTCTTTGAATGTTTGGTAAAATTCACTGTGAAGCGATCTGGTGCAGGACTTTTATTTGTTGGGAGTGTTTTGATTACTGATTCGATTTCATTAGTAGTAATTAGTTGGTTCAGATTTTCTGTTTCTTCTTGATTCAGTCTTGGAAGATTGTATGTTTCTAGGAATTTGCCCATTTCTTCCAGATTGTCCAATTTGTTGGTATATAATGGTTCATAAGATTTTGTATTTCTCATAATCCTTTGTATTTCTGTGGTGTCAGTTGTCACTTCTCTTTCATTTCTGATTTTATTTATTTGAATCCTCTCTCTTTTTTTCTTGATGAATCTGGTTAAAGAATTATCAATTTTGTTTATCTTTTCAAAGAATCAGCTCTTGGTTTCATTGATCTTTTGTATTGTTCTTTTAGATTCTGTTTCATTTATTTCCACTCTGATCTTTATTATTTCCTTCCTTCTACTAACTTTGCGCTTTGTTTGATGTTCTTTTTCTAGTTCCTTTAAGTTAAGGTTAGATTGTTTGATATTTTTCTTTTCTTGAGATAGGCCTTTGTTGCTATGAATTTCCCTCTTAGGACTGCTTTCACTGTGTCCCGTAGATTAGGGGTCGTTGTGTTTTCATTTTTATTTGTCTCAAGGTATTTTTTTATTTCTTCCCTGATCTCATGGTTAACCCATTCATTGTTTAGTAGCATGTTATTTAGCCTCCATGTGTTTGTGTGTTTACCAGGTTTTTCTTGTAATTGATTTCTTGTTTCATACCAGTGGGGTCAGAGAAGACACTTGATATAGTAAATTTATTGAGACTTGTGTTGTGACCTAACACATAGTCTATCTTGGAAAATGTTCCATGTGCACTTGAAAAGAATGTATATTCTGTTGCTCTGGGGTAAAATGTTCTAAAAATGTCAATTAAATCCATCTGTTCTAGTGTGTCATGTAAGGCCACTGTTTCCTTGTTGATTTTCTGTCAGGAAAATCTGTCCATTGGTGTCAATTGGGTGTTAAAGTCCCCTACTATGACTGTATTACTGTCAATCTCTCCCCTTATGTCAGTTTGTTTTAAATATATAGTACTTTATATATTTAGGTACTCTTAAGTTGGGTGCATAAATGTTTACAGGGGTTTTATCCTCTTGTTAGATTGATCCCTTTGTCATTATGTAATGTTCCTCTTGTGTCTTATAGCTGTTGTTTTAAAGTCTATTTTATCTGATATAAATATTGCTACTCCAGATTTTTTTTTCATTTCCATTTTCATGAAATATCTTTTTCCATCCCTTTACTTTCGGTCTGTGTGTATCTATTGATCTGAAGTGGGTCTCTTGTACACAGCATATGTATGGGTCTTGTTTTCTTATCCATTCAGCTACCATATGTCTTTTTTTTTTTTTAAGATTTTATTGGGGAAGGGGAACAGGATTTTATTGGGGAACAGTGTGTACTTCCAGAACTTTTTTCCAAGTTAAGTTGTTGTCCTTTCAATCTTAGTTGTGGAGGGTGTCGCTGAGCTTCAAGTTGTTGTCCTTTCAGTCTTAGTTGTGGAGGGCACAGCTCAGCTCCAGGTCCAGTTGCCGTTGCTAGTTGCAGGGGGCGCAGCCCACCATCCCTTGTGGGAGTCGATACCAACAACCTTGTGGTTGAGAGGACGCGCTCCAACCCATGAGCCATCTGGGAGCTCAGTGGCAGCCCAGCTCAAGGTGCCATGTTCAATCTTAGTTGCAGGGGGCAGAGCCCATCATTGCTTACGGGACTCGAGTAATTGAACTGGCAACCTTGTGGTTGAGAGCCCACTGGCCCATGTGGGAATTGAACCGGCAGCCTTCGGAGTTAGGAGCATGGAGCGCTAACTGCCTGAGCCACCGGGCTGGCCCCTACCCTATGTCTTTTGATTGGAGCATTTAATCCATTTACATTTAAAGTGATTATTGATAGGTACATAATTATTGCTCTTCTTTTTTCTTTTTGCTGTTCTGATTGGGTGTTTTCTGCTACTTTGTCTTCCAAATCAGATTTGATATTCTGCTTCATCTAGTCTGGTGATTCCTTTTAGTGCATTATTCATTTCAGTTATTGTATTCTTCATTTCTGATTGGTTCTTTTTTTACAGTTTCTATATCCTTTTTTATGCTTACTGTCCCTTTGTGGAAGTTCTCACTGAGTTCTTCTTCCTCTAAGATCCTTGAGCATCCTTATAACCATTGTTTTGAACTCTGTATCTGGTAGGTTGCTTGCCTCATTTCATTTAGTTCTTTTTCCAAAGTCTTCTGTTCTTTCATTTGGTTCATATTTCTTGGTTTCCTCATTTTGGCTGCCTCTCTGTTTGTTTCTATGTATTAGGTGGGGCTGCTATGTCTCCCAGTCTTGCTGGGTCTCCTTATGTAGTAGGTGTCCTGTGGGGCCCAATGGCACAGTCTCCCTGGTCACCTGTGCCGGGTGCTCCAGGAGTGTACCCTGTGTGGGTTGTGTGTGTTCTCCTGTTGTAGTTGAGCCTTGATTGCTACTGGCATATAAGCGGGTGGTATTGACCCTTAGACTGACTAGCTGTGGGGTTTGGCCACATCCACAGCTTATGGGCTCCTGTGTGGGGGACTTGCCCTGTAGAGTGGGCTTTGCTCCAGTGGGCTCCAGTGCCTGCTGAGACTGCCCTTTGGGTGTGCCACTTGTGAGGCTAATTGGGTGGTGCTCTGCTGGGGTCTGAAGCCAACTTCCAAGTATGTTGGTTCTGGGGCTTTTTGGAAAAAACTCTGAATCAGGTCCCGGTCAACCACTGCCTGTGGCCAGCCAGGAACTACCTGATAGGTAGACAAGCAATACACAGTTGGTTGCTCCCTGTGCTGGACCTGGAGACGCCTCGGGAGAGGCCATGCTTTGAACCAAGGATGGCTGCCACTAATACCATCTTTGGGGTAGCTCCACAAAAAGTCAACACCAACCCACTGGGACAATTGCAGGCCACCACTGCTGCCCAGGGTGTGTGGACAAGGAAAGGTTCCAGAGACCACACAGACCCTGACTCACATCCTTGTCTGGCCTCCCACGGACTCTGTTATTTGGCTTGGTTACTTTACCCAAGGCTCAGTTTTCTCATCTGTAAAATGGGATGAAGAGAAAATAATATACATGGTTTGGGATAATGCTTGGCACATAGTATGTGTCCTTCCCAACGTTTGTGCCAAATAAAACAAGTTGTAATTTATTGTGTATGTAATTATCATTAAAATGTCAGGAAGAGAAAGTATTTTTTGGAAAAACTTACACTTGACCCATTTGAGATTTTATAAAGGAAGCAGCAATTGCCTCACAATGCCATGCCACTGGGATGTGCTGCCCAAAGCACTAGGTCTTTCCTTTGGCTCCATGAAAGTGGTAAATTCAGGGAAATCAATAGGTCAGAAGGCAAGGACTGGGCTGCCACTGGAAAGGCCTACTTTAAAATTTAGGACAGAAGACTTTCTGTGAAATGGTGAAAATAGGAGCCCTGAGGCTTTTAGTGACCAGTTCGTTTCTGAATTTCCTGGGAAGAACCAACCCTTGCTTAGCCACAGCTGATGAAGACACACATGGTGCAGATACAGTTAGTAGTCCCCAGTCCTTATTTTAATCTGTAATTCCCTTCTCCCTCCAGTAAGCATTTGTGACTGGAACTAGAAATAAGTAGTAAAATGAAGTCTTTTGGAATTTTTCTTTTACTCCCTGTCCATCAAATACTCAAAATGCAGACATTAGAGCAGGATGACAACCACCTGGGGGCTCTACGTACACCAATGGAAAGTTGAGGAGAAGTAGTCTGAGTAGAAGGATGCTGGGAAAAACTAAGCCAGGTCAGCAGTTCACTGTCAATAACAAGTCCTATAACTTGGTAGCTGGGAGCAAGGACCGTAGCACACATGTATTGCATGCCTACAGTACTGGGTACTGTGCCCAGCACTACAAACACAGCTCCTCGGAGGGCAGAGTTAAAGTACAGGAATGCTCATTGCTGGGTCAAGGTGCTGCCTGAAGTGTAGCACACAGCCCTTGAAGCCACCCATTGCTCAAACGAAATCCAAAAGCCACCTCTTGATCCCACCAGCCTGGCCAACCCTTCAGCAAGGCCTGTCCACTCCACCATCCACTATCACCATCTGAGTGGCCAGCACCCATCCAGGCCAACCTCAGCTTCCTTCCAAATGGGGTTGGTTGTCTGCTTCTCCCTTGTGCTACTCCAATCCACCCTCCCCTCAGGAGCCTAAGAGACCTTTTAAAACATAAATGAGGTCATGTCACTCCCTTGATTAGAAACCTCCACTGGACTTGCACCTGGCTCAGAGCCAACCCCTGACTCCTACCCTACTCAAGTCCCCATCTGCCTCTCCAACTCGGTCTCACAATCTCCTCCCCTTGTTCACACCCTCCAGAAATGCTGGTTTTCCATATTTCCCTCAAACATGACCATGCCAAGGCTGTTCCAACCTTACAGCCTTTGCACCGATAGCTTCCTCTGCTTGAAATCCTCTTCCCCAGCTCTAACCAGGTCTGGCACCTCTTATCCATCAGGTCTGACCACTCAGTCTAAAGCCATAACCTGTTCACATCACCATGTTCTGTTTTTCTTCAAAATTGTTTCTACTCTGGGCAATGGCCTTCTTTGTGTGCTTGTCTCTCTCCCCCAACTAGAATGTCAGCCCCATCAGAATGGGGGTTGTATCTGTCTTGTTCCCTGTGGCACCCCAGTACCTATCACAGTTCCTGATATACAGCAGGTGCCGAGTATTTAGTTCTACAATGAATGCATAGATAAATAATATGGGACCCCAGGGGAAGATGCAAACCTTGCAGAAATGAACCCAGCAGTAATTCTGGTGAAAGATGATGAAATAAAGCTTTTTAACTTGACTAGCCTCCAAAAAAACAAGAAAAAAACACACATATCAAACGAAAGAGAGGAAAACTCTCCTATTGAACAAGAGAAATGACTATAACCATAAAGCACAGATAAGCAGCATGCCTACCAAATACTGTAAACTGAGGCATGGAGCATGCTGAGAGCCAGGAACATAATAGATTTCCCCTAAAGTAAGAGTCACAGACGTGAAAAACACATCCAACTACTCTGATTAAAGTGACAAATGTGGGAGTGTGGCTGGGTCCTAGAGAAGTGGAGATCATGACAGAAGGGACCCAAACTCAACATCATAGAATAGCAGGGAGGGGAGCAGATGAAGCAACTATGGTGCATGCCATTTCTCTCATCTTAGAACCAGGGCTTACTTCAGAAGGTGACTAGAGGTGACATGGTGAGACAGAAGGGAGCCAGTGACCACAGAATGGCAGCACACAGAACAGATGACGAAGTGACTCTCCTATGACTCACCCAGCCCTTGTGAGCACAGGACTGTGATGGGAGATATTCCCTCAACGTGCTTGAGCTCACAGAGTGTGATGCCAGTTTTGCTGAGTTCCAATCCCAGCTCTGCCGTTGGGCAACTAACCTAAACACTCCCCGCCTCAGATTCCTCATCTGTAAAGTGGACACACTAATAGAATCTACTCATAAGAGTTGTTGGGAGTATTAAATGAATTATACATTCAGAGTGGTGACTGGCACAGAATAAGCACTATGTAAACATTGGTTATTATTATTCTTATCATCATCATCAGCCCTTCTCCTACATTATTCTTCTGCTGGTAGCAGGCCCTATTCAAAGTTGAGTGAAATGCTGAGTAAAACCAACACAGGTACTATGCATGAAAACTGCAAATTTAAAAATTAATGCATTTTGAAGGAGAAAAGAAATATAAACAAAATCAGGTGAAGAACACACATCATAGGAGGGTGCCCTCAGAACACAGGTGAGTCACCAGAGTCTTAAACAAATTACAAACATCATGACCTTGTCACGGGAAGTATTGACAGAATTCAAGGAAGCAATATTAGAACATACTAGAAGGAGATGAAGAGAGAGTTGGTGGAGCTCAGGAAACAAATGAAAAACAAAACAAAAAAAAGGAACGGTCACTGAGATAGAAACTGCATCAGAAGGAACACCACACACACACACACACACACACACACACACACACACAACACAGAAACATGACAGATAGAAAGGAGGAATCCATGCACCATGAAATTATTTTAAAGAAGATAACAGATAGGAGGAAAAAAGATAACCAACATACACACATAGTTAATACTCCTGAGGAAGAGAACACAGCAAATAGAAAATTAAAATATTTAAAGTTTTAATAGTTGAAAAATTTTCTAAAATAACAAAAGTCATTTTTCTCCAGATTGAAAGGACATGCCATGTTCCAGGTGAAAAAATAATACAGAACAACACCAATATATGTCCTAATAAATTACTTAACCTCAAGACTGAAAAAAAAAAAAAGAATTCTAAGGTCATCCAGAGTTCACTTGAATGGGGAAAGATTCAGACCACCCTCAGAATTCCTAGCAAATTCAAAAAGGACAATCAAGCAATGTCTACAAAATTCTGACGTGAACAAAGTTGTAAACCAAGACTTTTATACCCAGTCAAATTGTCCTTCAAGACTACAGGCAGCAGAGAGACACTCTCAAATACACAAGCACTCTGGGAATGCCGTCCCCAGGAACCTTTGGGTAACAAGCCACTAGATGACACAATTTAGACACCAGAAAAAGAACTGAAATTAAAAAATGGAGCAAACAATGGAGGTGAAACATTTAAATAGAAATTAAGTAGTTCCATTTAAATAGAAATTAAGTAAGTGGCATTTATGGTCACAAGAGAGAATGTAAATGCTATTCAAAAGAGCTTCAAATAGAATAGTGCCTAGTACATAATTGTCACTAAGTGTCAGTATTATAATTCTACCAAAAGGCCTTTTGTGAGAATATCAACTATACTTAGGAGAAGAAATATTATCTTGTTTAGTATAATTTTGGTAACTTACTTTCTCTTCTTTTTAAAGCCTAAAAACAATAAAGTTCTTCTCTCTGGAAATAGAATCAAGTCCTGATTTTTGCAATATAAATAGTAACCACAGTGTATTTCAAAAATCTTAGAATGGCTCCTGGTTCTCTACATTTCATTATTTAGAAGTAATTCAAAGTTTCTGCTTTGAACTCTCATTTGTTGGACAAAATACACACTTACAATGATTAAACATGAGGAAACAAATGGATAACTACCCAGATATCTAAAAACATAATTTTAGTGTTCACAGCAGACCACTGTAGACAGATATTTAAATCCCAAACCTAAACATCAAGGGACAGAAACTGGGGAGCAGAAATTACTTCAAATGGAGATTTCACCTTCAAAAGTCCTGAGGCTATGGAACTATTTCTTTGGGGGCATGCAAAGACAGACTGCCTATACCATGCATGAGATAATTCATTAGACACTTCAGCTAAGGTTCTGAAAGCATGGGAAGAAATAATATTCACATTTTATTTGAAATTGAATTAAAAGGTTTATACAAAACCAAGCAGGTACCAAGAGCCAAAATTAGAATTAGAATGGATTAACTTCTTATTTCAACTTTTGACGTTAGCTGAAATTTACCTGGACACTATAATAAAAATCTACACAACACAAATGACCCTAAGTGTCCTTATCCACAATTGTGCAATTCCAATTTAGATTATGTCAGGTATGTAAAATTTATTACTGTTACATATTTGAAAATAACATATTCAAATATGATTTATTCTCTTTTGTAACTTGAGAACTAGTCACCAAATCCTCTTTGATCTAAGAACTCTAAGGAAATTGGAAACTTGAAATCTTTATTCTCTTTACCTGATGTTGGCTCAATAGCAAAGGCTTGATGAGACTGAATCAAAGTAATATGAAATTCAAAGTCTACAGGGCAGCTGCACTGCAAAGGAATAACATATTTTTTGCTGCAAAAGAAAAAGAAAAATGGAAAATATCATTTTTGTTTCTAAGTAGCTCTTTTGGTATCAAAGAATAGAAACTCAAGTTATGTAATAAACAACCACAGCAATGATGACAGTCAACACCAATACGATAATTCCTGGGTGCCAGTGCTTCTACACATTTCCCAGGTAATAACTATTCTAATCCTATGAGGTGATACTATGATCTTCCCACTTACAGAAGAGGAAATTGAGGCACGAGAGAGAATACGTGTCCTTCCCAAGGTCACATGGCTAGTTAGTGGTAGGACCGGGATTTAACGGTGGTTGACTATCCCGAGTATCCACACTCCAGACACTTCTGTCCTGCTGCCTCTGAAGTACTGCAGGTTTATCCTATTGGGTACTCACAGTCACAGGGGAAAGGCATCTCTGTCACATACGAGGCCCTAGGGAACCTGAGGACTGCTGAATAAGCAGGTCTTACAGAAGCTGGGAAGCCCCAGCCTTTACAGAGCTTAGAACTAGGCCATGTTGAAAAAACCACACTTTGGGTTGTGTTTGATTGAAACATGCTAGATACTCTATTTAGTTAGACGTCAACAACCAGTAGGAGACCCGGGGAGTGTCTGTGCATTCAGAAATGCTCTCCCACCCAAGCTAAGGTCAACTTCTGGGCAAGCCTGTTGCTTACAGCACTATAGGAGTTGCCGCAGTGGGGGCATTTCTCAGAGAGCCCTGAACGTCTCCTCATGTCCTCTCCTTCGCTCAGGCCTTTCCCAGGTAAGCGAGAGTTTGTAGGATGAGTGAGACCTGGAGCAGCAGAGCTTCCCAGCTATCACTGGTATCCTACACAGAGCTGGAGCAGGTTATTTCGGTGCCTTTAGCAGCATCGCTTGAGCTTCTTCTTCAAGTGGCTCAGCAACGCCCTCCGTGCCTGTCTCTGCGTCTCCACCTTATAACTCCCGTGCCCTCAGGCCCATCACGTCCTCCTGCCCAGTAGCTGGTCCTTTCCTCTTCACCTTTCAGATGAGGACCTCCCAGCCAACTGCTCTCCCCCCTCACATTTCCCAGTTCACACTCCCGGGAGAATGTGATTGTGATCAGTTGGAGCAGAGCTGCCAGGCCGGCTCCTACCCTGCCTCCTGAGTGGTGCCCACCCAGACCTAGGCTGACTGGGGACTTTACCCATCATGCCCTGCTTCCTCACCTGCCCAGTACCAGTCTACCTGAGAGACTCTAAGTCCTATGAAGGCAGAGCTGAGTCTGCTTGCTTCTCCAGAGTAACCTCAGCAAGATCCCAGAGTCCCACACAGACTAAACATTCAACAAATATTTGCTGGAGCAAAGTGAAATCACTCCTTTTCAGTATCAATTTGGGAGACACTGTATAGCTCAAATGTGGTTTTTAAAATTATCCCAAGAGCACTTTTATTTGGCTTTAAATTTATTACCTTTTAAAAATTTCTGAAATTTCCAAATATAAACAAAAATATACAGAAGTAAAATAAAGATCCCTTTACCCACTACTAAGCTTTATCAAATATTTTGCTTTGGGTAAATGAATGTTTTAGTTTTAAAGAAACTTTGCAGAACAGTTGCACCCTGTACACCCCTCCCCTCTCCTCTACTCTTTCCTTCCTCCCCAGGTGACCTCCACCTTGTATCCACTTACCATTCCCATGCATTTTTATAATATCACTCCATATCTATGTACCCACAAAATGTATAATATTGTATTATTTGTTTTCAACAATATTGTTCTAAAACTTGCTAATTTTGCTTAACACTATGCTTTTGAGATTTAACCATGATGATTCATGAAATTCTTAGTCATTCATTTTAACTAGTGATGAGGATTCCTGCCTCACACTTTATCTACTACCCTGCTGTAGGGCATTTAGGTTGGTTTTCTTTGCACTTTTTCACTATTGCAATGTGGCAGTGGCAACTTTGTGTGACTCCTTATGTGTTTGTATCAGGGCTACTCTAGGTACAACTGAGAAATGGAATTTCCGGTTAGTAGTAAAGTAAAAATACCAACTGTATACTAGATATGGTCTAAATGCTCTCCAAAGCCCTTTTACCAATTTATGCTTCACCAGCACATATGAGACCTCCCACTGTTCACAACACAGGATTTTCAAACATTTTAACTTCATCCGGCCTCGGGTGTGAAATGGTATCTCATTTAATTTTCATTTTCATTTCTTTCAGGTTGAGCTTCTCTATTCATATGTATCCATTTGTGTTTCCCCTTTTATAAACTGCCTGTGCATACCCTTTGCCCACTTTTGTAATGGGTTATGCTGTTATCTTATTAATTTGTAAATTCTAGATATTAATTTTGTCAATTAGGTCCGTTGATATGAGTTCTCGATAAGGGTCATCAGATGAAGTAGCCTCTTCAGCCAACAGTGAGATGAACACTCCATAGGTTTTATGCCAAACTCATAAATCCTGTCCTAACTCAGGCTCTACTAGAAGCAACAGTCTATCTTAACTCTCCGAGATGCTTCCTAATTCTGAAACACCGGGTACATAAAGGTCATTACATTTTCAAGGCAATTCAACCTGACAGATACTCGGGTCCCACTGAGCATCAATTACTCTACAGCACTGGGTCGCCAAATGAACATTACCAGTTCCATGTACCACTCAAGATGTAAGCAGCCTTGGGAAACGGTCAATGTGAAGTGTTAAACTGACCAGATGTGGTCTCTAAAGTTGAGACCAGTGACTCACACAGCCACATGAGCTGGGTGGCTCTCCGGTCAGGAACTGCAGGGGTCTTCTCAGAGCCGCCCCAGCATCTTCTCAGAGCCGCCCCAGCAAGGTAAAGTCTGCTGCTCAGACATCTTCCGCTAAAAGCTGCATGTCTGCATTTTCCAGAAGTAAAACACAAAAGCCCCCAAAAAACTGGGGGGAGGGAGCTTTTCATATATGCCCATATTTTAACCAATTTCAGAGCTCTAATAATACCCATAGAAAAGGTGTCAGGGTATTTGTTTAATGATGATTCCATGAAGTCAAGTCAAGTTCCTGATGCATTAACCAGTCTGGAAAAGCAAACAATTCCTAAGAGCACAAATTCCAAGTACCTTGACGCAGCAGGAGACACAGCAGTGCAAGTAATACAAATTTCAGTGGAATCCCTGGATTTGCTGTCATTGCTGCTGTTCAATATTACGGGTGCCAAATTAGTGTGAGTTGGTAATCATAATCATAAATCAGGGATAGTCTAGATGAATTTGGGTCAAAAGGAATTTTGGCAAATATATAGTTTAGTTTACTTAGATGTTTTTCATTCCTGAAGAAACAGAATACCATTGGATTCTGGAGATAATTAAAAATTCTAGTCTAAATTCCTATTGGTAAATAACATGAAAACTGATCTACAATGAAGAAATATGAATACCTATATGTTATGCCTGTTATTCCTCAGAAGCAAATAGGAGCCTGAATTAGAGTTCTTCTACAACGTATGGGAAGCACCAATTAAAATCCTAAAGCAGATAGAAGTTAGTACTTTGGGAGATATCCACAACTTTTATCCCTGTTGCTTTATTAATTAAACATTTCATCAATTATACAAAGGCTATGTCTAAAAATATGCCAAGTACTTTAAAAGAATTATTCCCTATTTTGAATAAACCCAACACAAACCTTTAAAATACTAGACTTATATTATGATCGTGTACAAATTGTGTACCTATAAGAAAGTATAAATTTGCCTTACAGTATGTATTACAAAATAATATAAATTCAAATATTTTGTTGTCCCTTCTCTGAATAAATACTAATAGGAGACTAGACATCACATTAGTTCCCAGTTAATTTTATAACATTTGTTTTTACCTTACTCTGCTGTTATTTTCTCACTTACCCTAAAATTTAACATTGTTTTTGTCAAAGGAGTAATCAAGGATTTTTTGAGAGAATGCATGATCTTCTGAACTTACTGTGGATAAGAAAAATCAAATCTCTCCCCTAATTCAAAAACATCAGTGTCTAGCGAGTGGGATATGCACAACATCTTATTGTAAATTAGATTTGACTCCTATTTGGAGAATGAAGTCAGCTGACAGTGAGCATGACAAATGCTACCTTTTTATAAGACGCTGGACTCAGCACAACAAATGAACCATTAGCTATTATGGTTCTGTAAAATTTGAGAGAAACACCAACAAAATAAAGGGAAGCCTCCCCACTGAGACGTGTGGAGGATTTAAACTATCACATAGGTTATAACATGTCGATGTCGTAGGATTGTTTTCGACCACAGCTCATTGTGGAGAGACCAGTTATAGAGCAAAAGACGTGGACTGCAGTGACACATCTGTGTGGCATTCTTTCCCTTCCAAATGTGCACAAGACTCATGAAAAAAATGGAATCTGGTCATGCTTTGGCACTACACATTGTGGCAGTTTTTAAAGCCGTCTATAAACTCTTGGACACTCCTTCCCTGGAGAGGTGAATCTGTGTCTCCTTCCCTGGCATCTGGGTTCTCTGACTAGTTAACTACTAGAATACAGTGGAAATGACGCCTTGGCATTACCTAAAGCCAAACCTGAGAAACTGTTATTTCCCACTTCTCTTGGGATACTCCCTCTGGAAGCTAGTCACCATGTTGTAAGGAAGCCTGTGGAGAGCTCTACACGGAGAGAACCGAGGTTCCCAGGCTCAGCCAGTGGAGCGCCCAGCTAATAGACAGCATGTGAGCGGACCACCTTGGAGGCGGATCTTTCAGCCCCAGGTTAGCAGCCCCAGCTGACTCTACATGGAGTGGAGCTGGGACTTCTGCATGCAGCCATGCTCAAATGGTAGGACCATGAGCACAAATGATTGTTGTCATATTAAACCACTATTTCTAGGGTGATCTGTTACACAGCAATAAAAATTTAAAAAACAACTGCATTCTCTCTTTCTTCTCATCTCATTTCTTCTTTAGTGAATGATTACCTTACCCCATTTCTGTTTGCAATCCCAATTTGGCAGTTTTAAAGTCTTTTGTTGTTGTTGTTCTAGCCCTTAATACATACCAGTCACTGTGCTTGTATTGCAATTAACCCTCTTAACAACCCTAGGAGGTAAGTGCTATTACTATGCCCATTTTATGGATAAGTAAACTGACCTACAGGGAGGTCCAAGGTCACACAGTTAATAACAGGTGAGGTGGGAATTAGAGCCAGGTTTCCAGAACCCTTCTTCACTGCTCTTCACTGCTATACTGTATTAGCTCTCCTAAGTGTCTGATTATAAGGAATGGTTAATGATATCTCGTTGTTTGCATTGCAGCCCTCTTCTCTATTGACATTCTCTTTGAAACTGATCCCTCTGTTTTATTTGTTGAGCTTTTTAGAAGGTATTTCTTTTTCATCATGAAAGGTCTATAAAATCCCAAGACCTTTTCTCAAATGTTACCAACCTCCCCTGAAGTACTGGCATGCACACAGAGAGAAAGGAGGAAATCTGGGGACAGGTCAGTCATTGTCATTTAAACTTTACATGTAAATGCTATATTCAGAATGTGACCAACGAAAACAGATAGAAGCCAGACATAATGATTAGTTGCCCAACACCCAAACAAACGGGCAACAATTTGAAAAGATAGAAAGAGCAGGGGGGTAAATTATGTTTCAAATGTCAAAGTATGCCCTTTTAACTAAGATAATTTATGTTTTTATGAACTTTCATATGCTGCTTATCTTATTTTCAAAGACACAATTAATTTCACTGGGATTGGGCCTCAAACCAAAAGCATAGTGGACTCATGATCCTTAAGATATAGTCAAATAAAGACAAACAAATTTACATAAAGAAATGTTCACGTAATAAGCATTCAATTATTTTGTACCCCTAGAGAATTAAACACCACCCTCATTTTAGAGTAAGCTTAAACCAGTATAGGGGCAGAGACCAACAAAGAGTCAGGGAGGTTTCATATTTTTCTCTTGCTGGCCTTGACCTTGACTCTTTTCTTGCCCTTGGTTCAATTCTTTCCCAAACCTTACTTAGTCCTCCCTATTGGTAAAACTACTCTTATTCCCGACTCTCACCTATGCCCTAGTAGTTCAGGAAAAGTGGAATTCTGGTGAAAACGCTACCCTGTTTCCCCAAAAATAAGACCTAGCCAGACAATCAGCTCTAATGCGTCTTTTAGAGCAAAAGTTAATATAAGACCCAGTATTATATTATATTATATTATACTATATTATATTATATTATACCTGGTCCATATAGTAAAATAAGACCCGGTATTATATTTTATTGTATTGTATTCTATTGTATTGTACCCAGTCTTCTATTATTGCATTGTATTGTATTGTATTGTATTGTATTGTATTGTATTGTATTGTATTGTATTGTATTCTATTCTATTCTATTCTATTCTATTCTATTCTATTCTATTCTATTCTATTCTATAAGACCCGGTCTTATATGATAGTAAAATAAGACCGGTCTTATATTACTTTTTGCTCCAAAAGATGCATTAGAGCTGATTGTCCGTTAGGTCTTATTTTCGGGGAAACACAGTAGGGAACAAGCAGAACTAAATGAGGTCACCTCTGCGTGCTTGGTAAAAGAAGATAAGGCATTTCTCTGGGAGCTGGAAAGGAACTGAATTCAGGAAAGGTAGGAAGTGACCAGGTGATGCTATCTGTCATCTGCACAGAGAATATACACCCTATTCATATTTCAAAAACACCTTTTAGAGAAACTGTGGTAAAATATATATAACCAAGTCTACCATTTTAACCATTTTAAAATGTACAGTTCAGTGTCATTAGGTACATTCACATTGTTGTGCAACCATCACCACCATCTATCCACAGGGCATTTTTCATCTTGTAAAACTGAAACTCTGTCCCCATTAAACAAGTAGCTGTCCATTCCCCCTCCCTCCAGGCCCTGGCAACCGCCCTTCTACTTTCTGTCTCTGAATCTGACTCTAAGTGGCTCATATAAATGCAATCATACAGTATGAAAAACCTTTAAAATGGACTGTACTTAAAATATTAATATAAATAATATGCTTGATAGAAAATAGGACCTTACAATTGGACAGAGTTGCAGATAATGTGAGATAATGTGGGGTAAAGAATGACATTCAGGGGTGGCTCACTTGAATTAGAGCAGAGCCTGTGGCTGAAAACCAGAGAACAGGAGGATCTGGTATCTGAAAGAAAGTCTCATTTAAAGGGGAAGGAGGCAGCTACACTATGATGGGGAGGGAGATGAAAAGTCTCCTGCAGACTGATTTCCTTTTTATTGAGAAAAAACATAGCATTTATTGGGAGAAAATAAAGAGGATACACTAAAACAAGCAGTAGCATTTTCCTCTTTCAAAACAGAAGGTAGAAGGAACCACATGCTGGCTATATTCCAATCACACTTCCTTGGAGCTAAATGAGCTACAATGATGTTTGGCCTGAAACAGCCAGCAGGACACAGCTGCCAGCTTGGTAGTCCTTATGGCTGACCCATCAGCAATTATTAGAACAAAAAGATGACTGGGCAGTGGAATAAGAAATACATTTTTAAAGGAAAGCAACTTAAATTCAAATACTTCTGGGTTTGAAATTGTAGTATACAAGATTTTTTAGTGAGAAATTTGGGGTACGTGTAAGAGAAAGCAACTATTTAAGAAACAGTCAATTCAGTTCACTGGTTGCTAGTTACTTACTGTATTCTAAATATTTTGACAAGCATTAGAGAATCACATTCTAGAAACCATATTAAAAGTGTGTGTGTGTGTGTGTGTGTGTATCAAAAACCTGTGATGCGGGCATCAGAGCAGCAGCAGCAGTGACCACATGTGCTGCTTGTAGAGTGTTTGGTGTGACATTTGACTGTATAAACCAAACAAGGAGGAGGGGTGCCCAGAAAACACTTTCCGTTTAGGGGTGTCTCTTCAGGACTGAAAATCATCCACAATTTTTGCCTTTGCTTCTTCTAGGCATGTGCTTTGGGTAAACACTGAAACTCCTTATGTTATATTAAGTATTAGCGCTGAGAATTAATCTATACCTACTTATTATAATATTTTAGTTGCTTGCTGCTTAGTCCACAATACTTAGTTTTCATAGTAGCCACAAAATGTATATGCTGTTGAATTTAATGAATCATTCCAAGAATTTATCCAAGGACTAGAAGACCCAAAACAAGAAAAATACTACACCTTTAACTGCTGCCCCTGATACACACTTTCATTTTCTCTGAATACTGACTGACCATAAATGAGTGCTGCTCCATCCCTTAGCCCCATGCACACCAACTGAGCAATTTTCCAAATTAAATTTACACAAAATTTAAGGGAGAAGAGCAGAGTATTATAATTTTCAAGCTAGGCTTTAATAAGGTCACTATTGGCTTTCGTGATTTTAAGTGTTTCAGGTTTTTGATTGCTTTCTTCAAAAGGCAAAAGTCTAGAATTCAACATTTTGTGAGGAAAAATTTTAAAAAGAAAGAAAAATTAACTTAGGTCTTTCACTGAAAGTTCCCTTTGTTGACTGCTCTCAAGTTGGCAATCACTTCTGCTAAATGAAAGGGGAGACATGTATGCCTTTTTCGTATTCTTAATATAGATCCCTGTGGTTTAGGAGCGGGATGATTTTCTTTTCCTTCTAAAATTTATAAAAAGAGACAGGGTCAAGATGAGTAACTAGATCAATACTAACTAGGTTAGCAAAGAGATATTAAATCAAAGACATTTTAACTACAAAATATGGGGAAATTTTTCATGCAGAAAAAATTCAGGCAATTGTTAAGTGACAGTGACGTTTTACCTAAATATAAATTTTGAAACAATTTTAAAATATAAGTTCCCTGCTGCTTGATATACCCAAGCAGGGGCTGAAGGAAGAAACAAGTGTGTGGACGAGCTCAAGTCATCCTTGTCGGAATGTTTCATAAAATGCTGCTGCTCCTTCGAATCAACTTTGAGTTTGGGACACACAAAATGAGACACTAGTACAAATAAGAAGCATGTTTCCCTTGACAAGCTGAAAAAGGTGGATTCAGAAAATCCTTCTGGAGATCACCTTTATAGTCTCATCCTAACACCCTCATTCTAAGCCAGTTACAGCTGGTTCTCAGGCCCCTCACATACAGCTCTTCAGTGGCACAGTGCAAGACGGGACCTGGTTGTTTATGATGGGGCCAACTGTCACCATCCACATTCCCCTCGCAGGGCTAGTTTAAGAATGCACATTCTTCTGAGGCCCAGAGGCTTTGAACTCCAGGGGCAGTGAGGGAATTTGGTATCATTCGGACATCCCATTCTGACCCTGGGTATTCCCACACTTTCTAAAACCAGCCATGAGGTGCTAAAGGAAAGCATCCTTTAGTAAATTCTGAAATTAATGATGTAAAAGTCCCAGAGACTAAAATATCCTGGCCTTGGAATGGAGTAGCCGGGACCTTTTCTGTTAGAGTCGTTAATGTGGACCGTGGTCTACGGAGCATTGTAGCCCTGAGATGAACGCATGGTTCCACTTGCTACGAGAGCAACATGGCTGCCCTGCCCATGGGACCAGGTCCATCGTGGAAACGGGGGAAGTGGCAGGGCATCCAGGAGAGGACCCGGGTGACGTTCATGACAGCTTTGTCTATAGCTCACTGACCAACTGGTCAGTGGAGACAGCCTGATACAGGGAGGATAAGTTGATGCCATATGGTGAGATCAACTGGTCAACTGACTGGATTTGCTCCAGATTTCAACCAGTTATTTGTTGCCAGGTAGACACTGCTGGAGAAACTGCAGAACATGATGAATTCACATGAATCTTTTTAGAACCATGGCAATGGGAAAATATAAAATTTAAATACCTAACATAAATGTATTCTCATTTACTTGTGTATATAGGAAGGGTAAGATTGTATTTTATCTACAATATTCTCTAAGTATGATTACAAGATTTTAACCAGGCATGATGGTTAGGTTTATCTAGTTATAAAGCACAGTTTCAACCTACAGATGGGAAAAGGAGCTGAGAGTCCTCTGCGCCCCACCATGTTTGATTTAGAGATGTTGGACAGAACCTGGAATGCAACTTTTTGTTATTTACAGAGGCTGTCAAATATATTTTACCAGCTCTTAAGCCACCGAGGTTGTTTATAGGTAGTTGGCAAATGTCCACATGGAATTTTATCTAAGTAAGGAAAATTAGCAGCATCAAATCCAGCCAACGAAAATGCAGTTGATGAATGTATACAAGTCCACTTCATGACCTTGTGAAAAATGTACTGAGGTGCTATCCATTCCTTGGAGAAACTCTACCCAGACCACGGTTGCTTCTCCACAGATGCAACCTCAAAGAAAGCAAACTTAGTGGTATTAAATGCAAATCCTACAACTTTTAGCCATTGTCTAAATCAATTCTATATGCAAAGAGAAAATATATCCTTCTGAATCTACTCCTGCTGAATTTATGGTCTCTCACGACCTCTGTCCTTCTCCATAACGTACAGTATTTTTTTGTGTTAGCTGTAGAAATGGTGGCTTTACTCTGTCATTTAAAAATATAAGTGCCATTGGAACTTTCATACATGGCTGGTAAGAATAAAAAATGGTGCAGCCACTTTGGAAAGCAAATTGGCAGTTCCTCAAAATGTTAAACATAGAGTTACCACATAACCCAGCAATTCCACTCCTAGGTATATACCCAACAGAAATGAACACATATATGCACATAAAAACAAATACCTAAACGTTCATAACAGCTTTATTCAAAATAGCGGAAAAGTAGTAACAACGTAATCAGTCGCAGAAGATCACATAATGAATTGTCAGAATAGATAAATTTATAGAGATAGACCATAAATTAAAATTTGCCTGAGGCTAGGAAATTTGGAGGGGAAATGAGGAGTGGGTGTGCAGTGATGAAAATGTTCTAAAATTGATTGTTGCATATACTAAAAAACCATTGAACTGTACATTTTAAATTAGTAAATTTTATGATATGTGAATTATATCTCAATAAAACTTTTAAAAGCATAAATGCCCGGAGAAAGAAGTTCTCCATCATAGACCTGCAGCCATCCCCCATCTCACTCCCTGCTCTGTTCCTCTGTGGAACTGCCATTGGGCCACATTCCCTCCAGTTTGTGCAGTTTCTGACAGGCTGTTTTGGGGACCTCACACATACCCCCTTTGCCATCAGCCCAGTCACTCAGTGTTGGAAGCCCACCTTCAACATGGCCACCAGCTTCCCACACCAAGCCTCTCATGGCAATTTCTCTGTATGTTGTCTACCTTTGTTAATATGTAAGCCAAATTGGCTGGGTCTCATTTGTTCATTCTTGAGGTAAAAATCTCTTCGGTGGTGGTGGTGGTGGTGGTGGTGGTGGTGGTGACAGCTAATACAAATCACTAACTATATACTAAGCACTGTTCTTACTACAAAGTATTAAAAAACTTTTAACTATTATTGCTATTAATATGTTCTACTTTAACTCATTTAATCCTCAGAATAATTCTATGAGGTAGGTACTCTTATGAACTGTATTTTATAGATGAGGCTTCTGAGAGGCACAGAGAGATTATCATTTTTCAGAGTCACACAGCCATCATGAAGTAGAGCCTGCGTTGGAATCTAGGCAGAATGGCTCCAGAGCCTTAGGGGTTTATGCTGTTAAACACAACAATGTATTTCCTGGTCTTCTTTCCAGTTTCTTTACTGAAAGACCTTACGGGTCAGGAAGGTAACAAAAATCTGTGAAGAGGGCTGACTGTGAACTGATAAGGACTGAGGTGAGTTGGGCAAGGCACTGCCTTCTAAAGAGGTGCTTCTGAATGCTGCTGCTGACTGCCATCCAACGGAAAGGGAAGCCGCTTCAATATGGGAAGCGGCTTGTTAAACCTCAGTAACCGTGTGTGACAAGTTTCATCTTACTTGATGCAGTTAGTTGGGTGTGAGCTTCAGTTGAGAGAAGGTGTGTTTTAAAGTGTGCCGTAAATCATCCTCCATCATGACAATGTTCCGTGTCACACATCTCCTCTGGTGGATGGCAATTTCTGTCAAATAACAACATTGCGGTGTGTCCTCGTCCACCTTGTTCACCGGCTCTGGTGCTGTGCGGCTTCTGGCTCTTCCCCAAAATAAAAGTGATTCGGGACATCGAGGCAGCCATGACGGCGCAGCTGGGGACGCTCATGGAGGAGGACTTCCGGGGCTGCTTCGGGGGGTGGCAGGGGCGGTGGGGTGGGTGTGTTCGGGGCGAGGGGCAGTATTTTGAGAGGATTGATGGCAGTGTGTCTTTTCCTGTAATAATTTCTTTTGTTTGCACATTCACCGTGTTGTTTGATCACACCTCATATATAACATAAATATTTAGAAAAAAAGGTACCATAATGGTTGAAATATAGAGAGTGGTTATTTGCAGTTGTCAAAACATGAGCTTATGCCATGTTCTTATTCATATTTTCTTGCACTTTCCAATAAAATGAACATGAACCTCAAAAAAAAAAAATAAAAAAAATAAAGAGGTGCTTCTATTCTATCCCAGATGAATGGAATGGCTCATTCAGGAACGTGAGCCCAGTACTGCTGGATCTTCCCTTTTTTTTCCCTTTTAAGAACAAGTGGAAATCTAAATTTTTATGAGAAATCTTTTGATTTTCAAACATTGGCAGCTAATTCAAATGTTTTTAAAAAAAAAAAAAAAAAAAAAAAACAACTGTGTGGGCCACATCCATGTAGACCAAACCAATCAGGTCAACAGAAATTAAATCAGAAACCACAAACTGGTAGCCAACAGGCCAAAATCAGAATGGATGGATGAATGAACGAATGAATGAATGACCAGTGAAACAATAAGTTGACGATTAAAAAGTAGTCTTCGACAGACAAGATTTGAAGATTGGTGGACCACTTCTTCACTCTCTTCCAACAATCTAAACATTCCTTAGAAAGCCATCCTGGGCTTGCTGTAAGGAGGTACAAATGGAAAGACTGAGGTTAAGGGATTCAGGAGAGTAAAATGAGCCAGAGGCAGAGGCAGAACTGCAAGTAGCCAGGCATCCCAGGTACTGAAGACACAGTACTGAATCCTCAGGTACTGAATCCCCACAGTACTGAATCTCCAGGTACTGAATCCCCACAGTACTGAATCCCTAGGTACTGAATCCCCACAGTACTGAATCCCCAGGTACTGAATCCCCACAGTACTGAATCCCCAGGTACTGAAGCCAGGCATCCCAAGTACTGAAGACACAGTACTAAATCCCCAGGTACTGAAAACACAGTACTGAATCCCCAGGTACTGAATCCCCACAGTACTGAATCCCCACAGTACTGAATCCCCAGGTACTGAAGCCAGGCATCCCAGGTACTGAAGACACAGTACTGGATCCCCAGGTACTGAATCCCCACAGTACTGAATCCCTAGGTACTGAATCCCCACAGTACTGAATCCCCAGGTACTGAATCCCCACAGTACTGAATTCCCAGGTACTGAAGCCAGGCATCCCAGGTACTGAAGCCAGGAGATGGCAGAGCTGCAGGAGGTGCTGGCTGGTGCCCCTCTGGGTGGGGTGGGGCCGGTAGGAGAACCTGGTGAGGTTGGGCTCAGAAGCTGCCAAGTAGCTGGACAAGCTCCGAGAGGCAGCATTCAGAGGTGAATCTCTTTCTGGTCCCACAGCCTGATCTCACAAGCAGCCCCCAAAGAAGACATTCATGTGCATATGGGGGTCAGGTGCATAAGAGGCAGAGAAAGAGCAGGAGCTAGACTGCAGTTCAGCACTGAGGGAGAGGGCCCAGTGGGCCGCACAGGTAAGGCAATACTGATAGAAACGAACACAAGGGCGGCAAACTTGGAAACCACAGGGAGACTAGAGATCACAAATGAGGTGATCATTTCTTATGCTTCTGAGCAGTGGCTTGCAGGGAGGAGTATTTTATCACTAATCAGATTTAGAATTGTTGGTACATGGCGCTGTTCAAGTAGGTTTTGCTGTCTTTTCAATTTTGTTCTACAGACAATGAACTCTTATTACTGCTCTCATGTGAGCAGGACCACTCCCACCATCCACCTCTTGGTGCCACTGATGAAAGTCCTGGAGGCTGCCCCGACCCCCTTCCCTGTTGTGGGGGGGAAGGCATCCGGTGGTGGTTCTGCTGGAGTACATCCATCCTGCGCTGCCCAATCAGGACACGATCCACTAGATGATTGCCTCTGCCAGGCGACAGCTCCTATCAGTTCAATTGCTCATGGAATCCATACCATCACTCCATGGAAGTACAATTCCAGAGCCAGATGAAGCCAGATGGAGTGCTGACAAGAGGATGTGTAAGTCAAAGACCAGCTTGCTTGTCATACATTTGTAGTGGACAGTGGTGGCATTCTCCTTCGCCAGCTGGTGCACCCATCGCCCAGCTCTGGGAGCGGTGTGACTGATAAGCCCCCTTGACCTTCTCCACATAAGTGCCCTTGGTTGGAGGACCAGGCACTCCACCTGTATCCTTCCCTCTTTAAGGGTTATGCCTTAATAAATCACACACAATGCATACTTGTTTCTGCTTGTAAGGAACCTGACCTAAGACCCCACTGCCACATTTAAATGTTTGCAATCATTGCCCGTTTTTGAAGTGTTCCAGATGCTCTGCTGTCTCGTGCCTGGCTCACCACAGCGGTCCTGGCCACGCCACCTCCACCTGTCTGCATGGGGCACCAGAGTGAGGTTTCTAAAAGGCAGACAGGACTGTGCCATTTCTCTGCTTAAGCCTTTCACTGGTGGCTTCAGCGTAAAATCTACATTTCCCAGCAAAGCCTGTCTTGCTCAGCCCTCTCCTCACTCCCCCTGCCACAGTTCTTGTAACCCACGTCCAGTGACACAGATGCCCTAGACCGGCGCAAGCAGCCATGCCATTTCACGTCTCTGACTGCCCAAGCATTACCTGAAACACCCCTGTTCTTTCATACTCTGCTCCCTTCTTCTGCTGGCTGATTCCTCCTTAGCCTTCAAAACCCAGTTCAGACGCGTTCTCCTCTAGCAAGCCCTCTTTGAGCTTCCCCATCCTGCCCACCCTAACTCCCCTCACACTGGGTGCAGTGTCCTTCTTCAGAATACACTGCATTAGACATTTCAATTGTCCACGTAATCGTGATATCAGGTCTTAATCTCTGTACCCTCAGTACCCAACACAGTGCCTGACACACAGTAGGCATTCAATAAAGATGTGTTGAATGAATAAATGCTGAATAAACAATCTGTCCAAATGATACCTTCAATTCCCAAGGCAGCCTAGGATTACTAGAGAACATTTTGTGTGAAAATCCATTCACATACTCACCCTTGTTCTGCTACCAAACGTTTTGGATTGAATGTAGCCGAAGATGGTTTGGGTAGTTAAAAGCTGGTAAAAACCCATTAAGTAAAGTGCATAAAGTCTTGGGAAGGTACTGCCAGCTGCCAGAATGTTTGCAGGAAGAAAGTAGCATGCTTATCTTTTGAAATATTTTTTTAAATACAACATAATTATACACAATAACTCAGTTTAATAAACTGTTTAGCTGAAATGTTCATTCTGATTACAAATGAAGGGCATTATGTACAAAATAGCTCCAGAAAAGCCTCTAGGAAAGTTGGTAGATTTGTGGTTTAAGAACCAACACTGATTCCTGCATTATAAGGCATATCATTTTTGCCAGTTTATTAAAACGTGTTCTCATAAGCCTGGTTTATGATCCAAACAAAAAGTAATTTGTGGAGAAAAAGGAAAATATAAAGAAAAGGAAAGAAGGAAAGAAGGAAGGAAGGAAGGAAGGAAGGAAGGAAGGAAGGAAGGAAGGAAGGAAGGAAAAAAGGAAGGAAGGGAAAAAAGGAAAGGACTAGGAAGTTAGTTGTTTCCTGCCACTTTGGTTTTTGTAAAAATTGCTGTATTCACCCATTTAAAGGAAATAGTTATGTTTGGCCTCAAAATGCATAGAGTGAGTAAGTCTCACCAGGAGAGATGCACCTTAGTTAGGTGAATCTTGGGGTCCCCAAACAGACCACTATACTGAGAAGGACTAGGTGAAGACAGGAAGGGTTGATGAGGGCAAGGGAGGAAGCACTGGGATAGAATTCTGACAGAATATTTTGGGGAAAATAAACATAATAGAAGAACAAGGAGCCAAGACTATATTTCACCCCAAATGCAAAAATCTGATAGTACCCATGGTTGGCAGTGATGTAGGAAAACAAATTTTCATGTACTGCAGGTGGGTATATGAATGGGTAAAACCATTTTGGAAAACAATTTGACACAGTAACATTGAACTTGTGCTCAACCTGTAATTCCACTTCCAGGTGTGTACCCAGGAGAAACTCTAAAGCATGTGCCCCAGGCCATGTGCAAGGATATACAACAGCAATGTTGGGCATAGCAAAAGAAAGCAGTGAAAACAACCCATAGGTCCATTAGCAGTAGAACAGGTAAAAACCTGTGGTATGTCCATACACAGTAGATACAACAGCCATGAACTATATACCATATGCATTAACACAATTGAACCACAAAAATATAATATTAAATGAAAAAAGCAAGTTACAAAAGAACTTACATATAGTATGATTCCATTTATGCAAAGATCAAATACTGGCAAAACTAAACAACCTGTTATTTAGGGGTACATATGTATGTGTCAAAACTATTAAAATAACTCAAAGAAATGATTATCACACAATTCAGTATAGTGGTTGCAAAGTTACTGGAAATGTGTACGCCTTAAAACAATTGTTCATTATATTATTTTATTATTCTTTAATTTGCACAGATTACTATAAATTCTTTTGTATATATTATTATTTGTAATTCTTAAGGAATTGTTTAAAAAAAAAAAAGTACAAAGGGAGGGTGAGTCAGACACAGGGTCACACATCAGCTGAACCAAGGTAATTGTTCCAGACCTAAATTTGTGGGTTTCACTCAAGGACAACATGGTACTAAAAAGAAAGGGTCCTAAAACTCACATTCATTTGTCCCCATTACTACCAACAGGGTTCAGTTGCCCCTCCCTCTAACTATAGCAGCTTGTACCCCTCTCCTTGGGCAGTGCTGCCTGCAAGTACTTGAACTTGCTTTGACCCCCATAGCACGCTGAAGCCCACGGTCTTTGCTCACTGTCTGGGCCTGTGTCAAGGGACATCTAGTATTTGCCAGTTTACTGGCTGGATTAAAATCCAGCACCTACAAGTGTAGCCCATGTTTTCTGTTGCCGCCATGCCTTTGTACATGCTATTTCCCTGCCTGGAATGTCATCCTCACACCCCACCCCCATGGTGTCCTCTTAGGTAACCAGATGTCACCCCCATAGGAATGAGGACTTTCCCCAGCTCTCCAGTCAGTTCTGTGCTCCCTCTTCTGGGCGTACACAGGACCCTGTGTGTGCCTCTATTACAGAACTTAGCAAATGGTGTAATTAATTGATAATATGCCTCTTTCCCCATTAGACTCTAAGACCTTCAGAACCAGAACCTTTGGCTATTCGTGTCTATTCTTTTTACCGTGGGTGACATTCAAAATATCAACCAATTGGGACTTCACAGGCAGTACTCAATTAAAAAGAATACGAGGCTGGAACCCCATCCTGCAGGTGCCTCCCCGACCCAAATTGCTAGGTATTAACAACTTAGTTGCTGAATCATTGGGAGGTGAGGGGAAGGCAGGAGGGGCCAGGAAACTGAGATGAAGGGATGGGTTACTCAGGACAGTATATATTTCCCAAGCAGCAGAGACGTATTCAATATTTTAACAACTGGTATGGCCATCATGTCTCAATACCCACCAGGGCAATGTCCATCTTGGTTATATCCCTAGGGACAGAATGCATTGTGCCTAGTAATAGATATTTCATAAATATTTACTGAAACAAATAAGACGTATCTTAAATTACAACTGGAATTAACTCTTTTCCAAACAAGAAGAAGGGGGAATCTGAGATTTGGCTTCCATAGTCACTGTCTTTTGTCTTTCCTGCCTCCATTTCCCCCTTCATCTAAAAACAGAGACTGGCTAAAGGATGGGCACGAGATTCAAGTTGGTCTATAAGCCTCCACCCTGACACTTCTGCTTAAATGCCCCCAACCCCTCTAGCCCCTCCAACCACCCCTGTTGCCAATAGTATTTGGAATGTCTGGCACTTGTCTTGCTCCCATGAAGAAGAGCCTGCTAAGAAAGAAGCCTGCAGAAAACCAAGATAAGGGGAGGGCCTGGTTCCTGCAACCAAAACTCTGGGACCCAGCCATGCCTGAAGATTCACCTTGCACCTTTCAGTTAAATGACCCAATAAATTCCCTTTCTTGCTTATGATAGTTTGAGCTGGGTTTTTTGGTGGTTTTTTGTTGTTGTTGTTTTTTCCTTTGCAACTACAAGTTCAGTCTAACTCAGCTAGAAAGATAACCTTCCATTAGGAAAAATACAAATCTAAGTTTTTATATATGTAAATATCTCTTAACTTTTCCCATCCTATGATATTTTGGTAGTGCATTTTGGTAACTCACCTTTCACCAAGTAGAACATTTGATAGATTTATAAATGAAGGAAAGTCCAGGGTGTTCGTGACAGGATAGGCATGGATGGGAATAAGCAAAGTATCATCACCCTGAAATTGATGGGAAAACAGTCAAGTTGACCATACTGAAGATTATAATTTTTTTTAAATGGACTTGTAGATACTTAATTTCCTATTTTGTTTTCTATCATTAAAAAATATTTCCCCAAACAGAAAAAAAAAACATTTCCTTCAGAAGCCTGAGTGCTTAAATACACCATTTCAAATACTGAGTTTCCTTTGCTATAAACAAAGTATAAGAAAATGTAAATACATTTCATTGACATTATATTCACTATTATCCAGGAACGCTAAAGATAATGACGCCTTCATGTAGACAGGAAGACAGCAGTGTGTTTGTTTCTATTTCAGAAAGTTATAGTGAAACACAGTCCATAGTGGCCTGAGAGAAAGAGAAACCAACACAGAATCAGCGGATCCAGACTCCTGGTTAGTACGCAGTGAGCTGCAAGGGGGCGGAGGGCTGCTTCTAGTCCTGCATAATGTATGACCTTGTGCATGACCTTTAACCTCTCCAGGCCTCGTTTCTTCCTTTGCCAAAGGGGAAAACTCTGCCTTTCCTTAAAGGTGCTTTTGAGAATGAAAGCAGATGACGGTCTTAAAAGGTGAAAAGCACTACATAGATGCAAAGTATTCTTAGCATTCATATTAGGCAGCAGGAAACGCGCTGGGGCACTCTGTATAACGCCTGGCCTGGGGATTTTTGTTCAGGTAAACAGATTAGGCCTCCTGAAAGACGCTATATTCTGATTTCGTTTTTGTTTTGTTTTTCCTTTTTAAAAATGGAAACTTGTTTGTTACCAAAGCATACTCTACTGTTATAGCTTTGAAAAATTAAATTTAGTTCACCTTAAGGCTTCTCAACTTTTACAAGATTTGGTCTGGAATAGGGAGCAGAGGTAAGGGTGGAAGTGACAGTTTTAAGAGAAGGATTGACAGCATGTGGAGGGGGCTCTTGCTGGAGGCCAAAGGATGAGTTAGGTGACCTAGAAAAGGCTCCTATGAACTCATACAGCACAGCCATGTGAGGTCAGGCACATAGGCTGCCACCGCCCTGCAGACCCCCAGGGCTGCCTCTGTGGACATTCCCACACGGGATACCATCCAGTCTTCAGTGTTTAAAAACACATCTGTGGAGTGTTGCTAATTTTTTAACCTAGCACTTAAAGGAGTGTGTTTAAGTTATTTGAAAAGCCTTCACCAACTCCCACATGTGATAAATGAGGTTTTTAGGCCAGGGCAGGAGGGAAACCTGCAGCAAACAGTGTCTCATGGCTCTGCCCCAGTTCTCGGCAGCCTTACCAACTGGGACCCACGTCACTGGACAAGGACTCTCGAGCCACTCAGACAGGCTGAACAAGGAAAGCCAGGAGTTGGGCTGAGAAACTTCATATTGGTCATTCCATCTCTCTTTCTTCTTCCCTTGAGGATATTAATTTTGACACCACTTCCCACCCCAAGAAACCTTATTTCAAGAAACTTACCTTACAGTGAACACGGATGCAATCATAATAGTATCGCCACTCGTCTGGTGAGAATGTAGTGGTGACTGTAAGGGACAAGCCGGGGACAAGTCGGTGTTCCTACAAGAAAAGTGGGCTCTTGTTGGCACATGCCACAGAGCACGCAGAGAGCGGGACTGTGGTGATAACACTCGACACACCCGTCGCAAGCTGACCCTGGACACCGAAAAGCACAACCCCACAAAGAACACCAGGGGACAACAGGACATCAAACAACGTTTACTGGGGCGGCCGGTTTGCTCAGTGGTTAGAACGCAGTGCTCATAACACCCAGGTGGCCGGTTTGATTCCCACATGGGCCAGTGAGCTGCGCCCTCCACAACTAGATTGAAAACAATGACTTGACTTGGAGCGGATGGGTCCTGGAGAAACACACTGTTCCCCAATAGTCCCCGCCCCCCCCAAAAAAAAGTTTACCTTTTTTACATACTTGATCTGAAAGTATTTGGTTTGTGGGGGTAAAATATGAACATGTATGTCTTCGTTGGAAATGTTGACCAGATGCTAGGGGAGAAAAAGAAGCGTTCAGAATAAACACACTATTTTATCTATTTGCATATTAATTTCCTCATGTATTTATATCTCATCTTGTTCCAAAAGGGATTTGAGAAGATACAATGTATTTTTTAACTTTTTTAAAGATTGGAATTCTATCATATGCCATTTAAAGAATGATAAAATAAACACAACCAACACCATTTAAAGAATAATAAATATGCCCATGCGCCTTCTAAGCCTCGAGGTCCTTAGAGCCTGACCCCTACCCGTATGCCGGAAGGCCTATATCTTCCTGCCCAGTCCTGACCGGCTACCCTGGTGCCTTATTGTTGAATTCAACTTAGTCCTGTGATTCAACTAAGTTGAGAAGCCAGCCACCCACCAACTCCCACAGTTTCTCTAATTACTTGCCACTGGTCCTGGACCCCGAGACACTTAGGCAGTCAAAAATAGAAAAAAGAGCCTGGCTAGGGCAGCCTCCAATCCATCCTTGGGGCAAATTAAAAAACTCAAGGTCACGAGTTCTCTGATGGTGATAGGAGGCCATCCCTGTGAGGCAGGACAACTTGCTGGATGAATTAACTGAGTCTCTGGGTAGAGGTGTTTTTCCTTCCTCTGCCTGAGAGGGGAGCAAGAACTTTGGGTTCCGGGGATACAGACTTCACCTGGGCCAGGGGGTTAAGAGTCCTTTGGTTTCCAAAGTCTCGGCCAGAGGCTGGGCTTGTCACTGGGCCCACTGCCTGAGGCCTCGCATTCATCAAAGCCGGAAATTAAACTTCAGAAATTATTTCCTGATGAGGTTACACTGGTGTTTGCATTTGTTAAAAGTTCTCATTTGTCACCTGTGAACATTCTTAAAGTACCACAATTTTTGTGACCCTGTTTTGCAATATCTTCTCTTTTTTTTTGAATATGTTAAACACCTTTAAAAAAAATAAACATAGTTACCAAGGCATTCTTGACTTCCAAGGACCCATGCACAGGAGCGACCTTGGTGAAAGTGTGAGCTGCTGGGGCCCAAGTGTGAGCTGCTGGGGCCCAGGACAGCTTTTGGTTCTTCCAAGAGAGACCGGGACAGCAGGTATGCTGGGTCCCAGGATGCCAGCAACCTTTGCCCAACACACCTGTAGCCCTGAGTGGTGGGATCTGCCCAGCGATGGAGAGGTAGCCACTCAGCCCCAGGTCTCTGAAGCCTTCACAAAGAGCTCGGTCCCCATGCTTGTCATGGAGGGAGCACTGTTAAAGGAGTGTTTAGAAGGTATACTTTCAATTAATAATACAAGTTTATTTGAAAACCTAACAAAACATGAGTAACTCAGTGTTACTCTTGAGGATTGCCTAATATCCTACTCTGTCTTCCAAGTTTGGGGGTCAATAGATGTCCCCACTCCCTCCATGACCTCTGTTCCCCTGGGGGCTGACCTTCTCCTGGCCCCGTGGGTCCTCATGACTTTGCTGCTACCTCCAGAGGGCACCCCATTCAGCCCTTGCTTCAGTTTTGCAGAACTGTCCCCTACAACAAACAAACAAAAATCCACCCAACCAATGGATTTAACAGCTTTTACTCAAGATGTATAGGGATTTCCCAAGTGTTGTCTATAGCTCTCTCCACTCTCCCTTCCATGTCCCCTCAGGCGATTCCAGTCTTCCCCATCTATAGGGGAGAGCAAATCTGACTTTCCTTGGGGTCGGGTCAGCAGGGGCTAACCTTTAACCCCAAGCATTTATCACAGAATTTTCCCAAACATAATGTTTTAGACTCCAAATTGGGGTCTTTTAACACCTCCCTTCAGTGGCACAGCTTCTCAGAGAAGGTTAATACTTAACCCCAGTGATAGGGGGACAAAATTCAAGCAGCCTTGTAAGTTCTTTAAAGTGTTTTTATCTTAAAATACATGTCGGTCATGCATTTTACTCTAAAATTTTTCTCTACAATATGTTGCTCCAAAATGAGAGAGTAAAAGTGATGGTTTAGAAAGATGCACTGTGTTTACACTGGGGCTTCACCTCTCCCCACCCTCAGGCACTGAGGAGAGGCTACCGGGATGCATGGTCCCAGTTCTGAGACCCAAGATCTTGGGGGAGGGGAGTCTCTAAAGGCTGCACTAGGGAATTGAAAACTAACACTATTATTGCAGAAAGCCTGAAGGAACTGCTAACTTATGTAAGATAAGGCTGTATAAGCTAACAACATTGTTTTGGGCTGGCAACAACAACAACATGGGTTTTCTCATGGGGAAAAATGATTAATTAGGTACTTAACAAATATAGTTTCCCTGGGGGTGCGGCCAGTTAGCTCAGTTAGCTAGAGCATGAGCTCTGGACAATAAGGTTGCTGGTCCGATCCCCACATGGGCCACTGTGAGCTGCACCCTCCGCAACTAGATTGAAACAACTACTTGACTTGGAGCTGATGGGTCCTGGAAACACACACTTAAAACAAATAAAAGTTCAGAAACAAACAAACAAATATAGTTTCCCAGACAAAACCTTGCTGCAGAGGGGAAAAGAATTTAAGAGGTCTTGGTTTTGAGAAAACGGACACAATTATTTCAAATTTTAAAGTAAATCGAAACATTGATTGCAATATGAATCCAAGTAAAAGGCTTTCAATCCTTTAAACAGATATGGATCATTCCCAAATGTTAATGAACAATTTATCCTGGTTTTAAACCGACATTCAGTTATTCCATTATTGAATAATTTGCACAGTTTCCTGTAGTAAAACTAAGATAAAAGCAGAGTTGGATTTTTCCTCCTTGTTTGGCAAGAATCTCAAGGTAATTGCCTTCAGCTTCCGCTTAACTTTGTTGATGGAAACAGGAGGCTGGCTCTCCCAATAGCTCCCAGAATGTTATTAAGATGAAATCATTTTGTACTTTTATCTATTTCTGTTTGTTTTAATGTCTGATAGAAGCAGTATGATTGTTTAGACTTTACTCTGTCTTTATTTGGAATTACTGAGTTTCTGCCACGTCACTCAATTCCAATTGTGGACCCTGAGAAAGAAGACGCCTACCAAGAAGGGCTCCTGGTGGTGAACTGGGCTCAAATTTAAAAATAGAGCCTAGCACTCATTTCTAAACGGGCCTGTCATGCAAACTGCACTTCAGGAAGAAGCCTGAACGAAACTGCCTGTCTCCCACGCTGAACTGCCTGCCTGTACTGTGTTCCTACCACCTGAACCAGACCGTACAAAGGAGTCCCTGGATTGTATTTCAACCAACAACACAGGCTTTTCCTGTTCAATCGGAGCTGCGCAGCTATATGCCCATTAGCTTCTATACCAACCAATCAGACCAGCTTCAACTGACCAATCAGAACAGTGCCTTTTGGATGAATCAAACTGTGAGGATTTTGGAGGGACCAGGGCCAGGGACTTCTCTCTATATAAGTCAGCTACCCTCTGGCTCAAGAAGCACACTTTATGTTTCCACTGAAGACAGAAGACTGTGTTTTCCTGGCTGGAACTGAAACACTGACGAAGTCTCACTGGACCCGACCAGAAGAGAGCAGGGCAGACCAGACTGACAACAAAGCAGGGCAGAGGGGAACACAGCAGGGCAGAGCAGCCTCTCCCCAAGGCAGCCTCACTCCAAGGTCAGCTCACAGCCATGCTGTTGCACTGCCATGCTGCTTCATAATAGAGCTGTAACATTATTGAGCTGTTCCATAGTTATGCTGTTCTCACAACTGTGCTGTATCACAATTGAGCTGTCTGCACGGAATAAAGATTCCTTCTTCACTGTATCCCAAACTGGGGATGCCTGTTGGCATTGAATTGGCACCAATGACCACTGGTTGACACAATAAAGTGAGTTCAATACCTTCACAAGTGTATATTGAGTGCTGTCTGTGTGTTACGCACTGTGTTATACAAAAGACAGAGATAGCCTCTGTTCTTCAGAATGAAGCTTTCACCTCCCTTCAAAAACCCTACAATCCAGGTAAACCAGATTGCACGCTGGTCTCCAAATATGCTGCACGCTTGCTTAGCCTGAACGTCTCAGCATGACTTGCTCTATGCCAAGAATGTCTTATCCCCACTTCTCACTTTGCTTTCAGACTATCTCAAATGGCTTCTCCTCCACAAGCCTTTTTTACATCATGACCAGTAAGCTAATGAAAAGATGCTCAAAATCATTAGTCATTAAGGAAGTGAAAGTAAAACAAAAGTGAGTTGAACCGTGGCCTGAAAAAAATATGTCCTGGAACCTGTGAATGTGACCTTATTTGGGAAAAGGGTCATGGCAGATGTGATTAGGACCTTTAGATGACATCATAGATTACCCAGATGGGCCTTAAATCCAGTAACAAGAGTCCTTTTAAGAGACAGAAGAGAAGATAGGGAATCAGAGAAGGCCATGTGAAGATGGAAGTTGAGATTGGAGTCAAGCAATCACAAGACTAAGAACACTGGAAACTACCATAAGCTGGAAGAGGCAAGGAAAGCTTCTTCCCAAGAGCTTTGGAGGCAGCATGGCACTACTGACTCCTTGATTTCGGACTCTGGTAACCAGAATAATTTTTTGTTCTTTTAGGCCCCTAAATTTGTGATAATTTGTTATGGCAGCCACAGAAAACTAATATTTTACTCCTTGATATATATCCAAGAGGACTGAAAATATATCCATACAAAAGCATGTACACTATGTTCATAACAGCATTATTCCTAATAACTCCAAAATGGAGACCCAAATGTCCATCAATGGATGGATGAATGGATACAAAATGTGGTGCATTCATACAATAGAATATTGTTCAGCGATAAAAAGGAATAAAGTATTGATGCCTGCTACAAATTGAATGAGCCTGGAAAACTATGCTAAATGAAAAAAATCTAGTCACAAAAGACTACATGTCCTATAATTCCATTTATATGACATGTCCAGAATAGGCAAATCTATACCGATAAAAAGTAGACTGTGGTTGCCTAGGGTGGGGGTGAAGTAGGTGGGGGAATGAGGAGAGGGAGGGGGCTGCGGATGGGTAGTGAATTGTTTATTCATTATAAACAATGGATATTTATGAATGATTATTTTAGATCTATCCTACCATAATCTAGACAGCAAACCTAATAACCAGGAAAAGTAAGCTCTAAAATGTGTTATTAATCTTGGTCCTTGATGCCGTGTTGTAAGAAATGTGTCCATGTAGGTTGATGGGTGAAGTTTGTCAGTTTTAAATCCTAACCCTTTTCCTGAGAGGAAACACTTGGCACCTGACAGGTTCCTCCCCTGATCTGTCCGCTCTCTACCCACTTCAGTGCATAGGGGCTCATGAAAACTGCACTGTCTTTGCATTTGGGACTGCCTGATAAAATCCAACCTCACTTCCCGAGAGGATTTACCATTTTTCTCAGTTTCCTCTAGTAATTCTCTTCACTCTGAGCAGTCTAACACAATAGTCAGAATTATATCTTAAAATGATCCACTTTAAGACATGGTTTCTGAGAATGCACTACATCTAAAAGTAGAGACCCTCGTGGTGGCTGAGGACAGGGCCAGAGGGTGACACCACATACAAAGCCAGCATCTCAGAGGGCTCATGTGAAGAGAACCCACCTCTGCCCACTCTGACACCTGAGCAGAGGCCAGTTTGGCTCAAATCTAGGGCCCCATTGGAGGTATTCTGACTTCTCAGTGTGACTTGAGGGGATCGTGCTGAGGTCACTGAGGTTGTAGAACTGATTAAACTCTCAGGTCCCTCTTAGCACGGGAGTTAGGAGTGCTGCATCACCCACAACCCACTCCTGTCTGGACATCCAGGTTGATGAAGGGGACCCAGCAAGCCCTGGCCCTCAGTGTGGCTCTGTGGAGGTGCAGTCGCTGCAGGCTTCAGCTCCTGTGCAGCCCATCCTTCCACCTCTCCCTTCTGAAGCCTGTTCAGTGGCGCTGACCCCTGCCATCCCAGACCTGCCCAGCGCCTCTCTAACCAGAATGACTGATTTAGGCGTGGGTGACTGACCAGGGCACGTGAAACAGAACCCTCGCTGGAGCCTCTTAGGAAAGGGACGCCCCTTTCCCTGGTCGGGTGTAGGCATGGAGCAAGAGTGCACTGGCCTGCAAGGAAAGCAACCTAAGAATCTATCTGTCTCCATCACTTAGTAGCTCTGGTTCTTGAGACAACTATTTAACCTTTTGCAATCTATTTCCACATATATAAGGAGAGTAATATTACAACGACCACAGGGCTAGTGTAAGGACAAAACTGAATTACATGAGACACACAGCACAGTTCCCAGCCCCTAAGAGTCATTCAGCAACGACACCTGGCTGGAAAGAGTGCTGGGAGGAGCCTCAGGCAACGGGGAAGTCACTTGTCCAAAAACACTGGTGCAACTTGAAAATTTTTCATCCTCAAACTACCTTTCTGGCCCAATTTATACCTGCACTTATGCTGTTCTTTAGATAAATGAGTAATATAAATGCAGAAAATACATGTCTTTCATTCCGATGATGAATTATCCCACTTAAAAAGTACCTACCAGAGTCTGTTGGTGTTGCTTTTCTACTTGATAGCCTCCAAAATGCAGTATGCCAGGCTTTGCTTGTATGACCTTATTATTCAGAAGTTTTGCATAAACCTCTATAAAAATAATGTGGATAAGTACATCATGAGATGAGACACAAAAGAAAATATTAAATGAAAGAAGACCTATTAACATGGGCTCCTTTTCATTTAGGATATTTTAAGCAATATGAAAGTTTCAGAGGATGTAGCTGTCAGCAAGATTAATGGTCTGTTCCAAATGAACTATACTACCTCTCCCTCTGATTCTACACGTCACTTGGGAGATATTATCATCACAATCCAATTCAAGTGTACTGTTTATTACCTATGAAAAGAATTTGCTCTTCACATTTTGTACAAGTCTTCATAACAAAAGACAAGCTCATAAAGCTCACATACCCTGTCTTTGTATACTGTGCTCTCTTATTATGTAATGAATGCCCACTTCAAAGATTCTAAACACTAAGTGTTGAATTTTATTACTGCATTTTTAACTGTTTGATTTGATTTCCTTTGACTAGAATTACAATGTGATATAATCTTAAAGCTCTGAATAATTATCACTCTGGACAGGAAAGTCTCAAACTATTATAATTGTAACATGAATGTCTTTTTTTTTCCAGTTTTGAGAACAAGATTAAAACAACTGAGCTCACAAAAGTGTCCAGGGCTACAAAACTTCTCCCAGCTCTTCATATAGGCATGAACTGAGATGTGTGGAGAAGGCACTGAGAACCCACTGCACGATTGTTTCCGTGCCTCCAGCTGTATGCCAGGCATGTGTTTGTAACCCTCACTCCAACCCTCTGAGGTTGGTATTATATCCATTTTGCAGATGAGGGAGCTGAGACTCAACAAGGTTAAGCAACTTGCCCACAGCTGGTAGTTAAAAATCAAGCCCAGGTCTGTCTGATTCCAACCACCAAACTACCTCCCTCAATATAAATGCATTGTCTAGTTTCTTATAAATGATCCCCTTTCAACTTTGGCTCTACCTCAGTCACAGACACCCTTACCCATCCCTTCACCCACTGTGATTCTAGTATACCTCTGAAGTGGGTATGAAATGTTGGGGTTTTGGCTCCTCACCAGGTGAGCTGTCGCCACCATCAGCTTTGAAGGGCTGGAATGTGGTTAGGATAGCGTTTCAGGAGGACTGACCATCTCTTTAGTCATCTGGTAATTTTTTAAGTATTGAAATTAACATTATTCGGTAATTTTTTTTTAATGCTGAAGGGTTTTTTTGTTTTGTTTTTAGGGGCACAAAATAGATGTAAACAAGCATTTTTCCGTTAATGCCCAGAAATAGAAAGTATACTAATTTGCCCTCAACAAGTTCTATAGTGACAAAAGAGCCACACCAAAACACTACACTTCCAGCCTTTGTGATGGGCCTTGAAAGATGAGTGGGAAGCAACCTAGTGCGATGGTAGAGAGCGGGACATGGGGCTGTAACAGCTGAACACCAACTCTCCACTTAGTTGTGCCACCTTGGGGAATTCACTTGACCTCTCTGAGTCTCAGCTTCCCCAACAGTAACATGGAAATAGAACACTGATGTTGTGTGGATTATGTGAAAATAATGTAGGCAATAGATTAGCCTTTTCCATAACAGCTATAGAATTTACCAGGCTGTGGGGACAGAGCCAGGAGTGCAGTTTCCAGGTTCTCGGCCTCACGTGGAAAGGTGCTGGCTCGGGTAGTAAATGGCCATCAACTGTGATTGGATGGCCATCAGCTGTAACCAGTGAGCCATTGGCCACTAATATAACTGCTGTGGCTACGCTAGCAGCAAATGGGGGCTAGCAAGAAGATGGTGGCTGAGCCTGCAAGAGCAGATTGCAGTTAGCACGGCAGGTTGCAGATCATGTGGCTCCTGCTTCCTGTGTCTCCAATCCAGCCGCCAGTGAGAATATAGTGATATGACTCCCATACCTATGGCTCTGTGGGTGTTCCTTTTTGAACCATATCCTACGTTCTTGTGTGGGGAGCAGGACCAGAGACCACGCATGACACCTTGCATGACACAGGCTTTCCAGGCTGAGGGACGTGCATGGAAAGGGGCAAAAAGATATAAAATGCATGTGGTTTTGAAGGAGCAGGAGTTGGGGCTGGAATTGGGGATGAGATCAGCTCAACAGCAAAAGGGGACAAATACCAAACAAAGGAGTTGTAACTATTCTGTATATAAGGGGGACTGCTGAGATTATTCCAGTAGGATAGGGACAGGAGCTGGCCAGGATTCTACAAAAGAAACTGAATGGGGTGTGAAGGGTGGTCTGGAGGACAATGGGCCAGGATGGAAAGCAGGTCGGCAGTCTGGTAACTTGCTAAGGACGAGGAACAAAGCGGGGGGCAGACAGGAAAGATATCTGAGAATGTGGGAGCAACAGAACTTGGTTACTAATTCACACCTCAAAAATCTCACAGCTTGGATGGCACTAAATAGAACCATTGTTCTCAATAAAAACTATTATGAGCCTTTAAAACAATATAGATAAATCAGCAGCAAAAGTTCCACTCCGCTTTCTGGACTTTGGATCCTCTGGGAAGATGTCAGTTGTGAAGCAAATCTGTTTCTAATCACTTACTTGATTCTAGGAGGTGATTAGGCACTTCTCGTCTTTTTGGGGGCTCCTCCACTAGGCTCTTCAAAAGAAGGGGTGATACGTTATGAAATGGTTCTTCAGCATTCTTTAGTTCTCTGCTGGGGGTTTTCACTGCTGCCATTTTATCATGAAAAATAGAGTCTTCTTTTTAGAGCCAAACTGTTCCTGGGAAGAAAACAGTAGCAGTATAACCATCCATGAGAAACCACGCACATTTTTTTTCCTCAGTACTTGACAAATGTACCTCTTGCCACTGCATGGTTCACTGTGGCTCAGGCCCTTCCTGCCTCTAGTCTCTCTGATGGCCACCCCATTCCCACACACGGCTGTCCCATTAATCTCCTTGTGTCACACATCACAACCCAATACCAGGCCATTGCTCAATACCCTTTCGTGGCCCTTGGTTCTCCTCAAGAGCTTTTCCCAAAATGTCGTCCTGAGATACTTCTTGAGCTATGAGTAGGGGCACGGAAAGAAGAAAATAAAGGCTCTCACAGTCGAATAAGTTTGGAAACTGTTGAAGTAAACAATTTAAACAGGCGTCGTCGTTCTGAGATTTCTCCAAATCAGTATCTTAGATGTATGTGACCACAAAACCCTTTAACATTTTGAGACAGTATTTACAGGACACTGTGATTTATGAGCCATCTTCCTGGGTCCCTGTGGGGGGATGGGGAGACCTCCTCCCAGGGTGACTGGGTCTGTCCTAGGAGTTCTTTCCTAGGACAGAGGGTCCCACTTTGTGTCATACCCTTTCTCTGACTTGCCTTCCCTTAACACAGTCATTTTAACTTGCCCCTTCTTCATAAAGTCCACACTGATCCCACCACCCTTTTAACATTCTTTAGCAAGTACTGCCTCTTCTACTCATTTGGTGTTAGCAATTTATTGACTTGTAATGGCACTTTACATATCCCACACATCTTTATATCTTCCCCAGCTAAGTCTCTTAATTTGGAGCCCTTGTGCAGGCTGGGGGACTGCTCTGTGAAGACCCTGAAATTGAGTGTAAGATCACTTGTGGATCTTTGTGTGTGTGTGTGTGTGTGTGTGTGTGTGTGTGTGTGTGTTTAAGAACGCTCATAGCTTTAGATTCCAAAAAAAGTCTACAGCATCAAGCAAAATAAAGTGACTGCACTGAAAAAGGTGCTTAACCACTTTCTGAAAGAAGTTCCTCTTTTCCCCTCCCCTCCCTCTCCCTAGCAAGGCTGAGGACTCCCCACCCACAGCGCAGCCTCCCCCTCAAAGCCTACGCCCCTCAACCCCTACCCCAAGTTCACTCTCCAGCCCGCTGTCCCTCAATTCCCTGCCCTTCTTCAGGCAGGTACAATAGTCAAACCATTCTCACTGCGCTCCGCTTCCAGTTCACTCACCCCCAGGGTGAACTTGTCTTCCTTTTCACACATCCCACATCCTTGGTCCCCTCGCCCCATCCTCTACCCAGCAGGCCCTCCCATCCTTCCAAAGGCCTGCTGCTCAGCACCCTTTTACTCCATCCCCTGCTAAGGGAGGGGTCGGCCCCCAAACTCCCGCACCACCCGCCCCCCATTACCCCTCTCGGCCTGAGCTCGCCTCCTACCCGGGCCCAGTCTGACGTGCGGCTGGACACCCGCCCGGGGTTCGGACTGCCTCGGCAGCTTGGCGGCGCCAAGGGAGCCACCTCGGCCCCAAGTCCCAGGTGGCCCACACTGGAGCTGGTTCCCGGGCCGGCGTCTGCGGGCGCCCGCTCCAGCTCGCAGCGTCGCCATGACGACGCGGACGCGCTCCCAGGGTCTGCGCCAGGGCACCACCAAGCTCCCCAGGGACGTGGGGGGAGCCGGCTGTCGCAGCGCGAGGGACAGAGGCCGTGGGTGACTTCTGGGGACTCGGAGCGGTCTGCGGGGCATGGGGAAGAACAGAGCGCGCGACTTATGAAGCACGAAGCCGATGGAATCCCACGGGAAAATGAAAAAGCCACGAGACACTATAAACTGGTGACCTGCGAGAGCCGATCGCGGGAGAGCTGCGGGCCGAAAGGGGCGGGGCCTCCCCGGCGCAGTGGGTGGAGCTCCCCCGACAGGCAGGGATTCCTGGACGCCCTACTTAAATACAGGTTGTTTTCCGTTTTCTCTTATGATAAATTTCAAACATATACAAAGGTAGGCAGAATAGGGTAATGAACCTTCAACACCCACCTGCAACAATGATCAAATCATGGCCAATCATGTTTTGTCTATACCTTTCCCCTACTCCCTATATTATTTTGAAGAAATCCCAGACATCATTTCAATATTTCAGTATTCAATATTTCAGAATATACTTCCAAAAGGTAAGGACTCTTTTAAAAAACATAACCACAATACCAGTGCCTTAAAAAATTATGATAGTTTCTTAACATCTTAAACTATCCAGGACCCAATTGTCTCATAAATGCCAAAAACTTTTAGAGTTTCCCAGTTTGAATCAGAATTCAAATAAAATCCACACATTGCAATAGATTGATATGTCTTTTAGGTCTCTTCTAATCAATAGAGTCTCCCTCCATATCATTTGGTTGTTGTTGCAATTATTCACTGAAGAAACTTTCTATCTTGGAGGCTGATATTTAGAGGTTATAAACCGTAAAACTGGGCCTGCTCCCTGCCACCCTGCTCACCCGTGGACATTACCCCTTACACAGATGGCTCCGGCTTCTCTCTTCCCAGGAGTTGCCTTTGTCTTGCTACCTGCACATATGACTTGGCATTTGCTTGATGTTATTTATGGCTTCGTGTTGAAGAGAGATTATAGCAGGAATTCAATGAGGATACCTTCATTTCCCACATCCACATCATGTGTTGTGCTCTATGTGGTTTTGACCCCCATCCCCACTGGGCATGTTCATTTTTATCATCTTCCCATTCTCCAATCTCTCCCTCTCCCCTTCATCACCATCAATTAAAAATGCCCCCATATTTTAAGGCTAGCCCTAGAGATGGTATATCCCCTACCTTCCCCATAACCTTCCAGGTCAGAAGGGCTGTTTTCCTCCTCTGGGCTTCCATACACTTTGTTCCACCATCTTTTTTGGCATTTATCTTTTTATATGCTGCACCCATCATTGTTTGTGTATGATCTTAAACTGAAGAATTCTTAAGGGCAGGGTACTGTGACTTCCCTTTGGATCTCCCACAGCCCTTGACACAGTTCTTTATTCATAGTGATTACCCAATAACTATTGGCCAAGAAGGTAAACAATTCATTTGCTTATATAGTAGGTTGCTATATTTCGTTCTATTTTGTTGCCCCAACAAAGTTGTAGATTTCAAAACAGGTACTATGTTTCCAATAGTCTCAGACTTTTCCACCCCAACTCAAATCATCAAATGCTTGTTTCCATATACTTTTTAATGGATATTGGATAACAGTTTTTAATTTGTACTTAATTTTTTTCTTAGAAAAATTGCCAAATTCCCTATTTTATATATAGCTATAGACATATAGCTATAGATACAGATATAATATGTAGGTCTCTGTACAACCAATACTTAGAGTTGAGTATATAATCCAATTCTGGACACAGAGACATTAGGGGATGTCTCCTAGGGGGTCCTCTCTCCTAAGACAGAGAAGCACATAGATACAGTATTGTTTTCTTTATGTACGTTATAGTGTTCAGAAGTGATTCCTTGGAATTGTAGCAACCATCAGAGGCCATGAGGGGCCCTAGCACTGAGGTGAAGTTGATGAGGACAGCAGGAAGCAGGAATAAGACTCTGGATGACATCATTTCACCTCCCATTGTTTGGCACGTACATCCCACATCTTTTTGTTTCTGAAGACACTCTGACCTACAATGATTTCTAAACACTTACTACTTATTGAAAGTGTAAGCTGTAGCACAGAAACTTGTTAGAAATACAGAATCTCAGGTCATCCCAGACCTACTGGATCATAATCTGCATTTTAATAAGCTCCCTCAGGAAATTTACAGACACGTGAAAATTATCGAATCACTGAACTGCCCTACAATCGCAGCTGTTTTAGATAATCAATTATTTAATCAATTCATTTATGTATTTCACATTTATTTTACTTAGTGTTTGCCATGAGCAGAATATCTCAGACTCCTGCAAACTAAGGCAATGAGATGAATGTGATAATAATCCGGAAGTGGTAAGCTATACACTGATAGCATAGGGGGAGCAGTTAATTTCCTTGCTTAAAAATCCTCAGTGGCTTCACATTGTACAGAAAATAAAACTCAAAATCCTTAACACAAATTTCAAGGCTCTGCAGGACCTGATTGTTGCCCCCTGTCTTCACCTTCTCTTCACCCCACTCCAAGTGCTTCCCCCACGGCCCCTTCACCTGGTGTGGTGTGTTAAAGCTGGCTGAAAATTCTTTGACACTCCTACCCTGGACAGGTGGGTCCGTGTGCCCTCTCCTTGAACCTGGGTGGGTCTATGACTGCTTTAACTGTCCAGTACGGTCCTGCATGAATGCCAGACCCCAAAATTCATGAGAAATAACAAAATGATTGTTTCAAGCCTGTAAGTTTAGAGACAGATATAGCTGCAGCAATAAATAACTAGAAACCTGGCTAATTCTTACTCAGCCTTAGGATTCCTTCCTCAAAGGGGCTTTTCCTAGCTTCCCTTTTGTTAAAATTTAGGAGAGACCTTAATCTGGACAGAAATCAGGAGGATCTAAGGTCTGTGTGAGGAGCTGTCGCTCTCTGTGTCTGTTTTCAAGATAACCCTACAGGAAGAATCCTGTTTACAACAGAGCTCTATGGTTGCAATCACCCCTCCCCTTAACTTCCTCTTCCCCTCTATAAGTTACTTCCTCCACCTTTGTCTGGGCAGAACTTCCATGTGGTTCCCCTTGGCTGCACTTACAGGATTGCAATCCTTTCTTTTTCCCAAATAAATCCTTTTTGGTGATGTAATACCTAGCCAACTTTTCTTTTACAATGAACACTTTCTAAGTCAGGTCCCACTCCAGGACCCTCTCCCAGCACTGAGGTCTTTTCCTCCAATGCCTTAGCACAGTGTGTGACCCTAGACTGATGGGTTTCCCTCTTTGATGTCTGTCTTCTTAGACAATAATTTCAATGAAGGCTGACTTGTCCACTACTGTATACTGATCACCTTGCACACTGCCTGGCATCTGGTGGGAAGGACCTCCAAAATATTTGTAGAATTAAGTTACTAATGAGTTATGCCAAGTGAATTCTAAATATATATATATTTGGAATATGGCCAATATATTAATATGCTTCCAAATCTTTGAAGTAAAAAATCTCCCTCTTACTCTTGATCTTGAGCCACCAGGTTCCTTTTCCCAGAGGTAACTCATGTTAACAGGTTCTTTTTTGTCTTTCCAGGGATAGTCCATACATATGGAAGCAGTTATATGTATGTTTGCATGTGTGAGAAGTTCACCCCTTGTTTGAAAGCCCAAATAGCTTCCTCTTCTGACTCTTCTTGTTTTCACTTAAAAAGATATCTGGGTGATCATTCCATATCAACCTCCTCATTCTTTTTTTATGGTTACAAATATTCTGTGATATGTGTAATCAGTCCCCTGTTGTTAGAGATATAGGCTGTTCCTGGTCTTTCGCTATTATAAACTATATTGTAATGATTTATACAAATGAAGACATCATTTCTTCTACACACATTCATTCTTATACATGTGAGTATCTGTGGGGACAAAACCCCAAAAAACACTTTCCAGGCTCTCGGCCTCACATAGAAAGGTGCTGGCTCGGGTAGTAAATGGCCATCAACTGTGATCAGATGCCAGCAGCTGTGGCTAGTTGGCTGTCAGCTGTAACCCGTAGGCCATTGGCCACTAATATAACGGCTGTGGCTACGCTAGCAGGAAAAGGAATGGGGGCTAGCAAGAAGATGGTGGCTGGCAAGCGCGGACTGCTGTTAGGCAGATTATGTAGATCCTGCTTCTTGTGTCTCCAGCCCGGCCACCAGCGAGAATATATTGGTTTGACTCCCCTATCTATGGCTCCGTGGGTGTTCCTGTTTAGCCTTACCGTGTCCTGTGTTTTTGGGCGGGGAGCGGGAGCTGAGACCCTGCACGACAAATGGCGCAGCGAGCAGGGTCCCCTGCGTGACAGTATCTCTGTAGAAAAAGCCCTTTAAGGTGGAAGTGCTCGGTCAAAGTGTCTGTATTTGCAATACTGATAACTATTGTCAAGTTGCCTTCCGTGGGCTTTGCATTAATTTTTTACTCCTACTTGTAATGCATGGGCACACTTGATTCCTTACAGCGTCACTAACAGAATATGTTATAAAACTTTTATAGTTTCACCAATCTGATGGGCAAAAATTAGTATTTCAGTATGGCTTTTCTTTTCTTTAATTATTAGTGGAGGTGAGCATGTTTTCATATGTTTAGGAGACATTGTGTTTCCTTTTCTGTAAACCCATGTTCCTTCCCCATTTTTCTATTAAGTTCTTGGTCTTTTTCTTATTGAGTTGTTGGAGTTCTTTACATATTAGAGACATTAGTCTCGTGTTCTGTGATAAATGTTACAAAATTTCCCCCCAGCTTGTTATTTGCTGTTAATAGCTTTTGCCTTGCAAATTTTTTTAAAAAATTTATGTTGTATTTTATTATATATTACTCCACAGTAAATTGTCCCCAAATTTAGTGGCTTAAAACAACTGTAATCATTTACTATCTCTCACAGTTTCTGTGGGACAGGAATTCAGACAAGGCACAGCAGAGATGGCTTGTTTCCTGCTCCAGGTGGAAGACCTGAAACATGGGAGGCAGAAGAGTGGTTGATGCTAAAGTTGCCAGCTGGGAACCTCGATGAGGCTCTCGACCGAAGTACCCACAGATGTCCTGCACTTCCTCATAACATGGCCGCTGGGTTCCAAGAGAGAGCCAGGCTTATGCTGTATTTCCTTTAATGACCTAGCCTTGAAACGTGTGCAGCACCATTTCTACTTCATTCTATCAGTTGAGATTGTTACAAAGGTTCACCAGGAACATAAACTCCACCTTTTGATGGGGGAGAGTCAATGTCTTAAGAAAGTACCACATTCTCTGTCACTCTACCATTGATTGTAGATTAGCCTGAGGTTACCCAACTCAGAGGAGGGCAGAGCCCAGAGAACCATTGCAAACAGAGCATGAGCCGTGTACCAGGCTAACCTGATGCATTCTCTGTCTCTGGACTCTCAGTCATGTGAGCCAATAATTATCCTTATTGCTCTTTCAGCCAGTTTCAGTGGATTTGTCTATTTTCTGCAGCCAAATACATCTTAATTTATATATCCAGACAATTTAATTGCACTGAATTATTTTCAACCTCATGGCAATGCTGAAAGATGGGTATTACTTTCCCCACCATATAGATGAAGAAACTGAGGCTTAGAGGGCTAAAGTAACTTGCCATAGGTCACACGACTAATTGATGCCTACGTCAGGATTTGAACCCAGGTTTGTCTGCTGAGACCATTCTTTTCTGTATGCCAACCCAAATTGCCTTAGGCAGAAACGTGGGGAGCCCCTGGGAAGTTGGGGTGCACCTGACTTTTCTTTGCTCCATCCAGTGACGATAAGTCCTTGGAAGCACCAGCGACATTGTCTTCCAGATGTGGTTTTATTTACTCTCTTTTGTTTGATCTGTGTTAACCGTAATATTTAATATAAATATTCAAAGGATGCTGACAAATGGAGGAAGGAAATAAGAAAAGTAAAGGAAAAACTGCTTTAGAGAAAGCCAGCCCACATTTCCAGAGTGTAAACAGTGAACCTGGACCATAAAAACTTCATTTAAATGTCAGTGTTATACCTTTGTACTTCAGTACTGAATAGGAAATCATGCTTGCCCCATTATTTATGGCTCATCAATAATACATTAGCTTGGTTCTCAGAAAAGCTCACATTCAGGAAAGGACAGAGCCTTTTGTTTGGTTTATTGAGCAGCTGAGGGGCAGAGCAAGTTCATTTCATTGGTGGAGTCGTTTGGTGAAGGCCTTAGACCCAGACACCCAGTGATAGCCAACTCCTCTCGTCCCCAATGCTCTCCTCTCCTCCCACCCCAAACCAACCCCTTCAGCTCAAATATTACTTTCCTGGGAAGCCTTCCTTACGTGTATGTCAGTGCTCTTTCTTTTACAAGGGGCAGAAATGGATTCAAAAGTGGAAAAAAAGTTTAGAACGTATCATCTGTATGTCTATCTATCATCTATGGTGACAGGCTTCAGTCACAGCTACATCTAGGTGACAGATGATGGTGTCAAGATTTTGTCTCCTCACAGACAATAGTTTAGTGGTTACCAGAGGGTAAGAGGAGCGGGAGAGTGCTGGATGAGGATAAAGGGGATCAACTATATGGTGATGGAAGGAGCACTGACTCTGGGTGGTGAACACACAATGTGATATACAGATGATGTATTACAGAATTGTACACTTGAACCCTATGTAATTTTACTAACCATTGTCACCCCAATAAATTTTAATTAAAAAATAAGATTTTATCTCTGTTTCTTGGTTCTCTTCACTCCATGTTGGCTTCATTCTCAGACAGGATTTCTCTGCTGTGGAAAGGCTGCCATGTTGCTCCTAACTTGAGCATGGTGCCAACATAGTCTTGTTGATGCCATTCCTATTGGCCCAGCTTGAGTCATGTGACCATCCCTGAACCAATCATGGTGATTATTGGTAGGGATGACTCTCTTCACCCAGGTCTGAGTCATGTGCTCACTCCTGGGCTGCTGTTGGGGAAAGTCCCACCCAAGCCATGTGGTCTGAGATTGGGGAAAGGCAAAGGGGTTCTTGTATCAGAAGAAGAGGGAATAAAATCTGGCCTGACACAACCAACAAATGTTTATTAGGTTGAAACTTAAAGAAATGTCAATATTCAAATGTATTTTACCTACTAAAATGGGTACTAATATAACTTAACTTAATACCCACCAGGTTTGGTCTGGCCCCTTAGTATATGCTCCCATAGCATTTATCAGGTTGCAATGTCATCCACCATACATTCCAAAGTTGCTTACTCCAGCCAACCAATAGATTTGTTAAATATGTCGTTATGAAAGCCTCTGAAGTCTTGACTATCAGTCTCAGTCATCTCTCTGGGCCTCCTGGGAAGGGGTGCAATCTAGCCCCTTGGGCTTCATGAATGGGGCTGAGGTTACCAAGGGCAATTTCCCCAGGCCCCTATCATTCTGGTTCACAGCACCTGGATCAGCGTAGGTACTCCATAAATATTCATTGAATGAATGTGCTTAATTAGTTTTCCAAGTGTTTATTGCTTTTGGAAAAATGCAAAAAAAAAAATGACATGATTTCTTGTTGGAAAAGTAATTAAAAATAAAATGTCCTGCCAACCAGATGAATCCTCTCCACAAAATGAAGGAACGAATGAATCAGTGTTATTGAATAAGCATTAAACGAGACGGTGATGCCCATCACCAGCAATCCACAAGAGAGGTTGCAAAGACAAATAGAAATCTTACCCTTTTACATAGCCAGGCAGATACAATCCATCATACACACATGCTAATTGCCTTTATTCAAAGGAAAAATAGAACTTCTCGTATCCTTTCCACAAGTGGGAAATTACAACGTAGAGCCAAGCGCCTGGGCTAAACTCCCATAGTGACAGGGAAGCAGAGCACCATTTTCCTTGGTGTTCACATTTCAAAGAGATGACTCCAAGGTCTTCATTCCTGGGATGCAAAATGGCAAGAGGCTTAATTAGCTTTTTAAAAGATTTACATGCATCTCAAAGAGAAAGGGAAAAGATTTACAATGAGAAGTTTTTTAAAGGAGATGCTAAAAGAAAAGGAAGAAGAAAACAGATCTCTTTTTGGCACAGGGAAATGTTTAAATTTAATTTTTGAGGGGATTGGTAGGGAAAGAAAAATCCTTTTCCTTCTACCTTTCTACGTTCACTAGAGGGAGGGTGGATGTTGGAAGCTGGGGGCGGGGGGTGTTGGAAATCCTTTCTCACAAAGAGGAAGAGACAGCTGAGGAGCCCCTCAGATGTTTCAGCCCCAGACATTTGAGTGAGCAGATCTTGAGGTAACTCTGGTCTCAGCTGCTGTCTGCCTGCAGCCATGTGAAAGACCCCCAAATGCGAACTGCCTGGCTGAGCCCAGTCAATCCCCAAACTGTGAAATGACAATAAATAATTGCTGGTTTTCCATTGCTAGATTTGGGGCTAATGGGAATGAGAGTGATGGAAACAGCTCACCTGCGTTTCGGTACCAGCAATCCTACCTCCTAGCTGTATGACCTTGATTTATTGCCTCATCAAGTCAGTTTCTACACCTGTTAAATGGCTTTGACGATATTTCCAAGTGGGATTATTCTTCTTTTCCCACATTCCTCACAAATTAATTTTCTACCTTCTCCACCCAGGAGATTAAACTCTATGGACATTTCCTCCCCCCAGCCCTCATTTGTCTGCCTGTCTCTGGCTTTGGGTTGAGTTCAGCCAATGGAAGACATTGCCAGGAGGTCAGTGGACAGGAGAAGAGAGAGGGCAGAGTATTTATCACAGTTTTGACAGTGGCTGCATTCCTCTATGGTTAAGTTCCTAAGAGTGGCTTGTCTTTCAAGGACAGCTCTTGCCAGCTTCTGGGATCATTGTTTTCTGTCCTTACCCCTTGTTAAAGACAAAATTATTCTGACACTTGTTAAAAAACGATGAGGAAGCCTTTATTCGAGACTGTTGCAATAGGGGAGAGAGGGATCAAACTCCACTTGGAATATGACAGGCACAAGTGGGGATTTATAGCCAAGGAGCAGGGTGAGGGGTAAGTGGATGGAAGATTACAAAGAGGAGAGATCGAGGATTTGGTGAACCAACAGGATTTGGTGAGGGATGAGGAACTTGATCCGATATCAAGGGTAATAAGATCAAGAGAGGAGGCATTCTAACAAAACTGATGGCAGAATCCTTGCCGAGACTGGGTGAGGCAGGCCAAAGACAGTCAGGGTCACATTGGAGGCCTAATCAAGAAGAGAACTCAGAGGAGACTGACTAAAGTTTGGTCAAGAGAGACTCTTTGTCACTCGTCAGGCCCATTGTTGCTAATCCCTAGTGACTCACCATCCCTTGTTGGTCCCCTTAACCCTGCCCACGCCTCTGCACATAGTCCTTTCATTAAACTGTCTTCAATTAAATCACATGAGCAATGGTTCCTCCCTCTCCTGTCAGCCCCTGACTGCTGGTCCTACCTACCCCATAGGCTGGTTTTGTGGATCAGATGAGATGATGTGTGCAAAAGAACTGTGGAAGCCCCAGGGTTTAGGAAGTCATCTTCATGGATGAGAGGAATGCTAGTACAGTGCAGAGGGCATGTGCGTTGGGTTCAGTCCTGATTTCAAATTCTGCCCCTGCCCCTTATTGGCTGTGTTGTTGGAGGGCAGTTCTTATCTTCTCCAAGCCTCAAGCTCCCAACCTATTAGTCAAGGAAAGTAATTCTCTCTCATGTAGTCTTGGAGGATCTAACAACGCACTACAAATTCCTACAAGACTCCTTCACACATGGCAGGTATTACATAATGTTGTTTGGCCCCTATCTCTTCCTCCCACCTCTGTTATGAAATTGTTTTCTCAAGTGTGGTTTACAAAGCCACTAACAGCACACATGGCTTTAAGGGCTTCTCACAGAGTACTTCAGACCCTTTTCTTAAATACCTCCCATTTAAGGAAGAACGAATGGCTTGCCACAGGCCAGAAATTTATTGAATTACCCAGAACAAATGTTGTTTTGCTTTTTCAGTGGACATCATGAGGTTCTGGTAGAGAACAGAGGTTGCATTTTTATATTGTTTTCTTTTTATTTCTTTCCATCAAAAAAATAATATACAGTAGTTACAGAAAATATCCAAGCAACAGGAAATCTATACAGTAAAAATTGCAAGTCCTTAACTCAAAAACTTTCTGATGCACATTTAGGGTGTTGGAGTTTAATTGGGGCAAGTGACATTATTCTTTCCAGTCTAAATCTTGAACCAATTGAGAAATAAGATTAAAACAGACATGACCAATGTCACTTTTTTTTTTTAATTTTTATTGGGGAATACTGCGGAACAGTGTTTTTCCAGTATCCGTCAGCTCCAAGTCAAGTTGTTGATTTCAATCTAGTTGTGGAGGGCGCAGCTCACTGGCCCATGTGGGAATCGAACCGGTGACCTGGGTACTATAAGCACTGCACTCTCACCAACTGAGCCAACTGGCCGCCCCGATGTCACTTTTATTAGTGATAATATTGGTCTTGGAGAATGTGGTTTATATTTGTGGGAAAGTGGGTTTTCTAACAGTGAACCCCAAAATTAGATAGGCCACCACCCTATCACTGGTGATACTGGATAAATACAGGCAGAGCCTTGACCACCAACGACAGCCTGGCCCAGGGCAACTCAGTTTCAGGCTCTCTGCAGGTGGGGGTGCTGTGAAAGGAAGGGGAGAGTTGGGGGGCAGAATCTCATGCCAGTTCTTATCCCAAACGCATTAATCATGTAGAGCTCAGCACACGTGTGCACGCGCTTGCATGCATGCACGCACGTGTGTGTGTTGGGGGGAGGGACATGACTGAGGTGGGTAGAGAGAAGCCAGAAGTAGTATACTCATGGTTACTTTTCACAAGAAAGGTAACGTCAAGCGTGGGGCTAAGTGTTTCCCTTCCATCACATTATCTCCCGTTTTCCGCTGCTACGACGGTGCGTTCACAGACATCCTTGCGCTTCTTTCATCGGGTCCTTGGGTGAGTATTTCTATAGTGAAAGTTCCTAAAAGTGAGTTGGTGGTTATGTAAACTTTAGATTGACATGTACTGAACATTGACTGCTGACCTGAGAGCAGAAAGCATTTCCCCCCTTTTATTTCTGCGGTGGTTTATGAATCTCACCTCGCCTCTTCGGGTAGGAAGGCTGCTGAGGACTACAGCATCTTACTTTAACAGCCGGTTAGCAATCTGACCAGAGGTCATTCACAGAGAATCAGAGTCAGCCATGGTGTGCAGAGCCGGGCTTTCCCATCTGACATGCTGAGTTGCGTGTGCCTGGATGGCTCATTGATCTTCCTCCACTCTCAATGATCTCTTCTGTCAAACCAGTATATCACCTTCAGATTTGGGGGGAGTTTAATGAGCTGATGTATTTAAAATGCCTGGGGAAAGGTCAAGGTAGAAGGAGAGGCAAGTGGAAAGGGAGTGGGCACCAGTGCAGAGGAAGAAAATATTGAGTGTACAAAAGCCGTGTGCGGGTACCTTGCACTGAAAGGCCAAATGCCATCCTCCAGGAAATCTAAGCACTCAGGCTCAGATTGAGCAGGCTACTGGGAATATCTGCCTAATGTTTAAACAGCCTCCAGTGAGGCCAGGAAGCATGAAACCTAAGGGCGAGTCAGCCCCGGGTGGACCAGATGGTCCTCCTTGGTCCACCTGATGGTGAAAGGCTTCCCGGGTGATGGTGCTCATGGAAGTGAAACTTTCCAGAATGAGCCAGCATAACTTTAACCGTGAAGAAAAATAAAGTGAAAATTGGAAATCAAGTGCAAGGTAACTGCCCGGCAGAATAGATGCAACAGGCATTGACAGAGCTCCCGCTGTCACAGGGCAGTACTAGCGCAATCTTCTTTCATCCCGAAGGCGGGTGTTAGATGTACGGTGAGGGAGGAGAGCACTGAGGTTCACAAAGGTGACCTGGGCTGTCCATCCGCGCGCAGCAAGGTTGTGGCAGGGCTGAGTGCGCTCCCTGGACTCGGGGTGTTGCCGCGTCGAAGGCTAAGCCAGCGTGCCCTCTCCTGGTCTCCTCGCTCCCGGGCCGAGGCTGCGGGAGCCGGATCCAGGCCCCCGCGCCCTCCCTGCCCCCCCCCTGCCAGCCTGCCCGCGGGTCCCCAGCCCGTCAGTCCGGCTGGGCGGAGGAGCGCGGGCAGCGCCGCGTCCTTATCAATGGGCCGGGCGGCGTAGCGTGCGGCCACCTTTTCCGAGGAGGCGCAGTGCCGGGGTAGCCGCGGTTGCCTGGCCCAATCATGGCTCCTCCCGGCGCGGCGGCGGGCCGGCCCCTGCGACCCTGCGGGGGGCGCTGAGCTCCGGAGCCGGCGGTGAGCACGGGCGGGCGGCCGTCGGGGCGCCGCCGGGAGCGCGCCGGCACCATGCGCCCTCGCCCGCGGCCGCCGCCGGGGCTGCTGTCGCTGCTGTTGCTGCTCGCCGGCGCGGCGCACACCGTGAGTACCGCGCCCCTCCGCGGGCACAGGGCCCCTCCGCGTTCACACGGAGTTGGGTGGCGGGGGACCCCCAGGTCTTCCACCGAGGCGCGCGGATCCTTCCCCCGTCCCCCGCTCCAACAATCTCTATCAGCTTCTCTCCGGAGGGCCTCCTCCCCTCCCCTCAAAATAAGTACGTGTGCGCCGGACAGGGCAGCTCTAAGGTGAACCCCCGGGCTTCCATCCCACCCCTTCCTCCAGGCTGCCACCGTAAGGCCCTCCTAGACGGAAATTCTCCAGCCGTCCTCGGCGCTGCCTGTTCTGTGCTGGGCACTTTGCCTCCATGGATTCATTGAAACTTCATAATCTCTCTACAAGGTTGATGTTATCACCCTCACTTTACAGACAAGGAAACCGACACTCAGAAAGACCAAAAATCTTGCCCCCCCCCAAAAGACAATTGGAACCCACATCCGTCTGCCCCAAAGCCTTGACATTCACACTCAGGGCCTGCAGGTGGGAAAACCTCAGAAAGCTCAGCCCCGAGCTTCCGGGCCTGTGATGGGACCGTGTGCAGCTCCCCCCACCCCTCCTCTTCTGTGGAATTTGGCTCCATAACGTCTACGTGCCCAGGGACTCCTGAGAGCCTCTGGTCTCCACAAACCAGCTCCAGGGAGAAGCTGGAGGAGAAAAGAGAAGGCGGTGGAGTAGATGGCCATGGCTTGTTTTCCTTTCCCTGAAAAACTCCTGGGAATCTGCAGGCCTCTCCCTGTGGGATTTGTGAAGTGGCTGCACCCAGATGGGCTGGATGGAAGGAATGGGGATGGAGTGGGGGATGGAGAGTGGGTAGGTGTAGATTCCAGAACTACTACTTTCCATCAACATTCCAAACTGCCCCCCCCCCCAGTCTGTCCCAAAAAATTCCCCAGGGAAAGCTCTTGGGAACCCAATTTTGTGTCTCCAGTCTCTGTCCTGAGCAAGTCCTTCCTGGTGTCCAGTGACCTTGCCCCACTGTAATCCTCTTTTGCTTGATCCTAAGAAAAACCTCAGCTCCCCGAGCTGATGGGAGTGTTGGCACTCAGGAGACGCCCATCTTTCTGGCAAGTCCATAACATTCCAGCAGCAGTAGTTTGGAAGAGTGGAATTTGGGGCTCTTGTTCCCAAATTCCCTTGTAACCTTGGAGCTTCTTCTCCTCAGTGCTGGTGAAGAAAGGTGCTAGAACAAAAGCACCCCCTCATTAGTCCGAACTCCTAATTTGGGGAAAAGCCACCGAGGCATTGGAGAAAAATCAAAACCAAATACAGCTTAGAGGTGTGTTGTTATTCAGTGCCCAGGGATGGGAGAGGGGATAGTTCTTTCTTTGATATCCTCCAGGCTCCTTAAGTATTTGTAGTAACCCTGAGGTTGTCCAGAGAAATTAACAGGCAGTGGACTTCGGGACTGAGGTTCAGCCTGTATTTTAATCTCCCCCATGTTATCTCAGGAAGGAGCAGAGGGGAAAATAAGAAACTTTGCTTGGTTCAAGCCTTCGGTGTGTCTCGGGAGGTTGCTTTGTTATATGCTCTGGTCCAATTCCCTCATTTTACAGACGAGCAAACTGAGACCACAGGGAGACGGGACCTGCCCCATATCTGCAGGTTAGTGGTAGAGCTGGGACTAGAACCCAGATCTCTTGATTCCCAATGACCCAGAGCTCTGCTAATTACATCACTTGTCTTTCTTTGCATGTCACTTTCATACACTCATGTACTACCTTGTATTATTGCCAGATAGTTTTCTGTGCATAAGTCTTGCTCCTCTGATTATTTTATGGGCTTAACCAGACCTGAGGTCTCACATTTCTTGGCAGAGAACTCCTTTAATAAATAGGAGTGGAACTGACCTAATTTGATTGGTGTTATTTCCCAGCCTATGAAACCCTGTTTTCCTTCTGTGTGATTGAGTGGTCAGACATTTGATTTTGAAATTTAAGGGTATTCAAACAACTGTTTATTCATTTGGGGCTCTCTTGAGGAAGATCACAGGCTTCTTCCTAATGAGGAGTCATTAAGGCCAAATTCTTTGTTACTACCCCCCACCCTCACTGCCTTTCCATACAGGGAGATGCCAGGAGGGTACCTTGCAAGTGGAAGCCAAAAAGTGATGATGGCTGATAGGGGCAGTGTTCTCAGATTGCCGTAGGAAACCCTGATCACACCTCCCCTTGCTACCCCACGCCCGTGTATTGCATAAGCACTTTTACCTGGAAGAATATTGCAGTTATTCACCAGTACACCTGTCCTCCCCTCCTCCCAAATACACGCACTTCAAGCTTGAGCATTGAGACTTAGTCGCTTTCATCCTTTATCCCTGGAGCCCATCACAGTATAAGAGGGAGCGCAAGGAGTATATATTGGTTGAATGAATGAATAAATGAACGAGTGACACGGTGATGATATCCATAGCAACTGTCAAGCAGTGGCAATTTTATATAGCAACAAGCAGGGAAGAACGACAGCTTGAAAGCAATGATTGCTTTAAAAATTGTGCATAAGTGTGTCAATCAAAGGAGAATTAGTCATTCAAGGTAGGGCTTTTTAATCCAGGGCATCTGGCAAACTGCCAACTTGATAATCTCAGTGAGTTAAGTGGGATGTGTGGGGCTGCTTTTTCCTTCAATCACTGTTTCTTAACTTTGACACTATAATCTTGGATATTAAATCTGGGCTTTCAACAAGCAGTGCCAAGAAGAGAGCTATGTCTTCCCCTGGCAGGGAAGAAGTAATGGGGAGGGGATAACAGGGACAGAGTGCAGAGAGCGGAGATGGGTAATTCTTTGTTGTATGTCCTGTGCATTGTATGATATCCAGCGGCATCCCTGGCCTCTACCCTCTAGAAGCATCTCTCTAAGTCGTGACAACAGAAATGTCTTCGGACATTGTCAAATGTCCTCTGGGAGGACATTGTCAAATGTCCTATGGGAGGCAAAGAGGGCAAAAATGCCCCTGGTTGAGAACCACTGCCTGAAGGTTGTCATGTTTCAGGGGAGATGAATTAACAGGGCTAATAATAGGTGTTAATTGCATGCTGGACGCAGGGCAGTGGGGTTGGTGGCAGGGAATCTGAGTCGGAGGATGAAAGCAAGTGTACATGACGAAACATTTTCAAGCCACATAAAAAGACTTCTGTGGGGAATAACTTCCTTGATCTTTTTCACCCTCCTTTCCCACTTTACCCCTCCTTTCTCCATGCCTCCCCAGTTGACGGCTCAGAAACATAAAAAAGTATGGGGTCTGTACACTGAAGTTTCCAGCACATGGTGGTCCCTGCCCCTTCCCGTGGTGCATCTGATTCAGAGGCTGACAGGCTCTTTGGCGGCTCTGAGCAGAATTGTAGGAAGGCCTGCAAAAGGTCATGTGAGGAGCTGGCTATTGATAATTCTTCAGAGGAGGGTCACTGGGATTTTCTTTTATACCTGAACAACCACTTTCTAATTTTCTGAGGAAGTGCTTGTGGATTTATCTTGAAAATTTTACCATCCCTAATATTAATGGAAATGATGATTTTAAAGTTTCCCCTTATTGAGCACCTTCACACCAGAAAGTCTGCTAAGCCCTTCCCAGACTGATTTAATTCTCACATCAACAATCAGTAGCCCTCATTGTGCAGATGAGGACACAGAAGCCATTTGCTCAGATCACCCAGGAGGACACGGTGGCATGTGATTCAAACCCAGTTCTTCTTAACCAGCACATGCACCTTTCCCATCGTGAGGCCTGCTCTGGTTTCTGGTCCCCAAAGGGCTGTCATAAAATTCTCTCCCAAATCTCAAAATAACATTAATTTCAGTTTAATCTAATTGCTTTGTAAAACACAAAACATATCTAATTGTTTATAAAACAGCCAATGTATTTTATTGATAAGCTTGGAGTCACAGAATCAAACAAACAGGAAGTACACTTCCAGACTGTTTAAGGGAGTCCTCTTGGCTTTGGTGTTACCTTTTTGGTGTTCCCACTGAGCGTCCCTCTCTCCACCCGGTCCCCATTTTCCCCATCCTGTTGTTACCTCGCACACCAAGGGAAGACATCGCTCTCTTCCGGGTGCTCCTGTTGAAAGCCCAGATTTAATATCCAGGGTTAGAGCTCCACCACTAGAGCCCCATCCAGTGGCCCCTGATTTGGTCCCTGCTTCCTTGCCCTTAGCAAACTGAGGTTTATCACCACTGACCTTCACTCAGGCTCTGGGACAACCTGCAACCCAAGGTAAAACCCACAACACCCAGATCCTATCAACTTGCTTACATTACAAACAGAGGGCTGCTCAGTGTACTTGTGGACAAGTGAGAATGTCCTGGGACCCACCCAGCCTCACCATTCTGTGTCTGACAGATTACAAGGGGCATGTAGGGAAAAGACGTCCCTGGTTGATCGTCTCCTGTGGTCCCAGCCCATCGTACTGCCAGGATTCCTGAGTTTTCCAGAGTCTTCTCCAGAATCCCCACATGCCCAACATCCATTTTCTCACCCCTGACTCTCAGAGGCTCTCCCTGATGTGCACCATCTTTTCAAATTCCTCACCTTACCACCTCCTCTTCATTTTCACCACACGGGCTTGCCTCCCACTTCCTGAGAGTCAACACTACCTGGATGAATTTCTTCTCACCAACATCTTATAGGTGTGTCTAAATGATGCCCTCCTGTTCTCTTCCTTCCTGTCTGCTCAGTTGTCTCGGGTTGCCATAACAAAACACTGCAGACTGGGGGGCTGAAACAACATCTATTTTCTCCCATTTCTGGAGAATAGAAGTCCAAGATTAAGGGCCAGCAGCGTTGGGTCCTAGTGAGAGCCCTCTTCCTGGCTTGCAGAGGCTGATTGGTCCTCATGTGGCCTTTCCTCCGAGCAGGTGCAGACAGACAGCGAGTTTTCTGGTGTCTCTTCTTATAAGGAATCCTATCAAATCAGGGCCCCACCCTTATGACCTCATTGAACCTTAAGTTAAATTACCTCCTTACAGGCCCCTCTCCAAATACAGCCATAGTGGGGTTAGGGATTCAACATACAAGTTTTGGGGAGACAGAAACATTCAGTCCATAATACCATCCAAGTAAAACAGAGGCTGTACTCCTCCCTGCGGCCAGTCTCTACACCAGAGCTGATCCTGCTACCACCATCTTAATGGCCTCTGAGATGACACAATGCAGCCTCTGTGCCCAACCTTCACATTTCTTTGGACTGGCTTTTTCCATCAGCTGATCAACTTGCCTAAGTCTGTCCAACCCAGGCGGTAAAGAGCTCTGGGCCCTTCTAGCCAGTTCCACCTCTGCCCCCTGATGGCCAGCTTCTTGGAAAAAGCATCCAGGATCATTGCCCCCACATGCACTCATTTCTCAGCCCACTGCAATCTGGCTCCTTCCACACTACCCATTGAAATCAGTCTCAGCAGTGGCCTTCATTTTGCCACATTCGCTGCAAACTTTTCAGTCGTGGTCCTGCCTATGGTGACCACGTGATTTATGAGACAGATGAGACATTATGAATAATGACATTGAGACAGAAGGCATACACCCAGTCTGTCCTAGGCAAAGTGAGGCATGGGGCCAGGCCTGTCGGAGATATTCAGTGCCAGGACACTCCCTTCTTTCTTCTCTCCCTTCCCTGGGCTTCTTTTTGTAGTCTCCTGGTTTCCATCCTGTGCCTCGTGCTGTTCCCCCTGGAGCTCCGTCTTCTGAACCTGTAGGGATCACTCCTTAGGCTCTTCCTCTTTGGCCCTTCCTCTCCTCTGCTCTCTCTTACCATGTGTTCTCCCTTGGCAGTCCTACTTGTTATAAATCCAAGCTTCCTTAACCAAAACTCCCAAGCCTATGTCTCTTTTCCTTGTTTTTCTTGTTCTTTAAACTATCAAAGCACCCAAAGCAGACTCCTGGGAGCCACACTGCCCCGTGCCCTCACCCCATACTTAGGCCACCTCCTGCTCTTGCAGAATCTGTCTATACACTGTCACACCTGAGCCCTCCTCTTTATAGGGTGTTGCTGCTCTGGTTACAACAATTCTTCCTCGTTTCTTGCCTAAATGGCGGAGCCATCTCCTGGGACGACCCTGCTGTCACTTTTGGTCCATTATCATCTGGCCACTTCCTTCACTATGCATTCTGGCCGTTGCCCCGCGTGGACCCCTTTAGAGACCATGAACTTCAAGGGCATGAGCTGTGACCCTTTTACCTTCATGTCCCCAGCGATGAGCAGATTGCTGGGCATATAGTAGGTGCCCAATAAACGTTTGCTGAAATGTGTTTTGAACTGGTTGTATGATAATGAGTTCCCTCTTCTTATTTTTCATTGTATAAACTAGACTCGTATTTCCTTTTTTTTCCTCCTTGAAACTATTTATTTCCAGTCTCAAGTTGGCAGGCAAGTAATTATAAAGTGTGATCAGCAAAGTGATGTTGATTCTCTTAATCTTCTTCAGAATTCAATAAGGCATTATTATACCTCCTCTCAGATTTTACCTTTTCAGATTTAAAAGTCCAAAAATAAAACTCTAAAATAGCTTATATAACTCTCTTTTGACATTTTCCCCCTCTTATTTTGGGGTTCACTTCATTACTGTCTCTCTGCAGACTAGATTTTTCTGTTGCCTTTTAAAGGATGGAATATGATTACCCCATAGCTTCTAAGCTTACATGCTCTAGGAATGGAAGGGATTGACCTTACTCCCTATTCCAATACCAAATATCCAAGAGAGGAAAGCAGGGTGTCCCAAATTTGGTGAGGTTTTTTTCCCTTGGTCTCATCAGTGAGATGGAACTTTTTATGAATTTGTTCACTATAGTGGGCCAGCCATGACTAGGTGTTGAGTGAGACACAAAGGGTGACATGCCCTACAGAGATACTAATAGACGTGCAACATCTTGGAGAAGTTACAACTTAAGTGTCTTTTCTAAAATAAAAATAAAAAATAAATAAATAAAAAATACTGTAGGTTATACCCTAGCAAAACCAAAACTGAATCTAAAATATTGGACACAAAAAAGTGGAATTTACCCAGCATGACCAGGGACAGATAGCAGTTCCATAGTTCTGCAACAGACCAAAAAGAATTTAGTTTAGAAAGTCAAAGGGCTCCCAGAGGCAAATCCCGGAGAAGCTAGTTGTCAATATGACACAGTGTTGTTCTATTCAGAACCTGGGGTACAACTATGACGCATAATTGATGCAGTGATATGTAATTAAGGCCTACCAATTTTGTGATCAACAAGAAAAAAGAAAGTCAACTTAAAATTCCTGAAAAAGACAAAAGTTATATGAAAAAAAATCTGTGGTCCAAGTATTTTAAAAACAGAACTTTGGCATGATTTTAGCAATATATTTAAAACTCTGGATGTAAAGATGGCTTGGACTCAAATCTCTGAAACTAGCAAGGGAAGTATATATGATGTATAGGTTTTTTTGGTTAATATAAATAATAAAAGCACTATTTAGTAAATTTTTTTCTCACAATCCCTTATTAAATTTATGGGGAATACATATTTTTCAATGTACTTAGGTCTGAGGTGTGCTATTTTTACTACCAAATAGCACCCTATTCTTAGTACCAGCTACTTTGGTATTTTCTGCTCAAAACACTTCACTTACAACACCAAATATATGGGGCTTTTCCTCACAGTGACAACCAATTCTTCAACTCTGCAGACACTAGCTAGGTGTCTTCCAATTCAAGTCAATTCTGACACTAACTGCCTCACAGGTAAGGACTCCATCCCATAAGACTGCTCCTACATCAGACACCAACTGCAAGTCTGGGCCACCCCCCCTTTTTGACTGACTGGCTGTAAATTGGGGGTTCCCACGAGTCCGTCCTTGGGTTTGATAATTTGCTAGAATGGCTCACAGAACTCAGGAAAGTGTGTTTCTTACTATTACTGGTTTATAATCAAGGTTATATCTCAGGGAGAGATGTTATAGGGCTATGAAGAGGGCGAATGGAGTTCTCATGCCCTTTTCTGGATGTACCCCCTCCCTCGATGTATTGTCCAACTTGGAAACTCTGAACTCTGTTGTTTGAGGCATTTATGGAGTTTCCATCACACAAGCATGACTGACAAAATCGTTGCCCATTGTTGATTATTTAGTTTCCAGCCTCTCTCTGCTCTGTAGGGGTCGGAGGGTGGAACTGAAAGTCCCAACACTGTAACCATATGGTTGGTTTTTCTCGTGACCAGCCCCCAACCTGAAGCTATCTAGGGGTCCCCAGCCACTAGTCACCTTATTAGCACATAAAAAAAAATCACTTATCACCACTTTGGAGGTTCCAAGGGTCTTAGAAGCTCTGGTCTCAGGAGATGGGGACTAAGACCAAATGTTATAGGGAAAGATGCTCCTCTCACCCCAACACACAGGAGATTACAAGGGTTCTAGGAGCACTGTGCCAGGAACCAGGGACAAAAACCAACATATAAATGTCTCATCATGTCACAACAGGACATCCAATTTAAAATGTCAGATTAACCACGTGTGTGTACCTACTCTGCCCGTGGGGATGCCTAAAGATGATAGCAAAGGAATCAGAAGAGTTTAAACTTACAAAGTCAAAGAGAACAAGAGACAATAAGGAAGCAGAAGTTCCAAGAAGTCTTTGGGAAATGGGAATTGAATGAAGTAGTGGTGGCCATGTAGGGAACAAAACAACCTAAATGCCTCAGTGCTTTGGGGGGCATCGATGAGAAGCTGTCCGGTTGGCCGGCAGCACCCTGGAAAGGGCCCAGACGTGGAGGAGAAACACCCCATAGACCCTGATTGTGGGGCCCCTTGCAGCCTGATTACTTTATAGTGAATGCTACCAGTCAACAAATGGTTCAGGCCCACGGTGGTTCCAAGGGCCACTTTCATGCCTCAAGCTTAAGTGTGACATTGAGGAAGGCCTCCAGCATGGAAGCGAACAAATAGGAGAGAACTTAGAGGGACCATGCAGAGAGGACGAAAAACTTAAAACACACGACTACAACTAACATCCTGAAATACAGTTCTGTAAAAAGGATGCTGGAGCCAAGAAGAGGAAGTATAGAGAAGGGAATGCTATGCAAAAGGAATCATCAGAGAATAAGAAAGGCTGTTTGGAAATTAAATGTATGATGACAGAACAGTCATTAGAAAACCTAACAGATAATGTCAAGGAAATATTCCAGGAAGAAGATCACATAGACAAAATGGTAGAAGAATAGAGAAAGGTGAAGATTAGAGGATCCATCCAGGTTGTCCATTATTCAATTAATATGAAATCCAGGAAGGCAGAATAGGGAAGACGAAGGGAGGAAATAATAAATCAAATACGGTATTTTTTTTATAAGTTACTGGGTTTTTTAATTGGGGAAGGGGGAACAGGACTTTATTGGGAGACAGTGTGTACTTCCAGGACTTTTGTTTTTTTAATTGGGGAACAGTAGTGTGTTTTTCCCAGGACTCATCCAAGTCAAGTTGTTGTCCTTTCAGTCTTAGTTGTGGAGGGCGCAGCTCAGCTCCAGGTCCAGTCGTAGTTGTTAGTTTTAGAGGGCGCAGCCCACCATCTCTCATGGGAGTCAAACTGGCAACCTTGTGGTTGAGAGTCTGCGTTCCAACCATTTGAGCCATCTGGCCACAGGGAGCTCAGCGGCAGCTCATTGACTTCATTCTAATGACTTCATTCTAATTGCGGAGGGCGCAGCTCACTGGCCCATGTGGAAATTGAACCGGCAGCCCTGTTGCCCAGAGCTCACACTCTAACCAACTGAGCCACCGTCCGCCCTACAGTATTTTTTAAATTCCCAGAAATGAAGAACACAAATCTTTAGATAGAAATGCCCACTGAATAGCTAACCAATCAGTAAAAAAAAGAACCGTTTCTTCAAGAAATTTTAAAATAACTAAAAACAAAGAAAAATCCTAAATATTTCTAGAGAGAAAACATAAGTCACATACAAAAGGTTTGGAATCAGAAATAAACTTTTTATCAACAACACAGAAAGAAAGGAGAAATGCCTTGAAAATTTAGAAGAAAAATTATCTTCTACCTAGCATTCTCTACCCAGATTATTAATTAATTTCATAATTAATCAAACTAATAAAAGCTTTGTCACTCCTGCGAAAATTAAAATATTTACCTCCTATGTATGCTTTCTTAGGAAGTTACTAGAGAATTTGCTTCTGTAAAACGAGGAAGTAAAGCAAGGCAAGAGACATGGAATCTAGGAAAAGGAAGCTTACCCAGGAGAGCTGGGAAGAGGGTACCCCAAACCACAGGCAGGTATCAGGTCTAGCCTGGAGCAAGAGGAAGGAGGGGGGGGGGAGAGAAAGGTCTCCAGAAGGAAAACAACTGTTGATAGATGTCTAACAGCTGTCGGAGTACTTGGAAAATTTAGCCACATATAGAAAATTAATCAAATGGAAAAACAAAATAATTATTAACCTCAGGAAAAACAAAATGTACAAGAAGAGACATAATCATTTTACATGACTAGACTCGGCAGTGAATGATATTTCATAGTCAAAATAAGTCATTATAAGTACAAACCATGGATTTAAAATTAAATCAAGGGGAAGATATGTAATATATGGGGGAGAGAAGTATACGTGGGGACATCTAAAAACATCTAAATCTTGATCTTCCATAATAGAGAGTTTTTGGAGTTTTGGATAATGTCTCAAATTAATAAACCAAGAAATAGCTGTATAGGAACATAATTTTAAAATGTATAGAGATACAAATGAGACTAAACATCTAAAAAGAATTGAAAGTGATTGCCTCCGGAGAGGAAGTAAAAGTTAGGGAAGAGAACAGCTATTTCTCATTATAAATACTTCGTTACTAGTACAAGTAAAAATTTTTTTTTAAATAGACTTATACAAATTCAAATGTTTTGTTGTTTTTTTAGAAACAGTTTAAAGGGAACTTTTAAGGACTAATAGCTCTTGTTTTGAGGAAAATATTATATAAATTTTTAGCAATTCTTTCATCTTGTCTCTTTCTCCTGTGAATTTTATGGAAAATTATATTTAATTAATAACTATATAGAAATACATATATAAATATGCATGCATATGGCTACTAAATACCTGACTCTCCTCCCCTTCTTGAGGTTAATCTAGGTAATAAAGGGGCTAATTTCTCATGCATTCTCCCACCTGGGCAACTACCAAGTGGCTGCTCCATTGAATCCACAGGGTCCCCCTCCTTCACTGGTGGGCACCATCTGGAAGCTATGGCCTCAGTCCTTTCAGTAGAATGCTGTTGTTGTCACATGTTTCTTTAGTTGGCATGCCACTACCACACAAAACTATCTTGGTTTATTACCCTTTAATGGATGGGTCAAGGGTAAAACGTGTGATGATCCAGTTCACGCCCATTAGGATGGCTGTTATTAACAGAAAAGTAGCCCGGGTTAACGAGGGTCGGGAGCACTTGGAACCCATGTGCGTGGCTGGTGGAAACATAAAAAGTGGTGTGTGGAGCTGCTGCATACAAGTTTGGTGGTTCCTTGGGAAAGTAAACACAGCATTACCTTGTGATCCAGCTATTTCACTCTGACTATATACCCAAAAGAATAAGAAGCAGGGGCTCAAAGAGATATTTGTACACCGATGTTCATAGCAGCATTATTCACAATAGCCAATAGGTGGACGCAACCAAGTGTCTGTCCATCAACAGATGAATGGATGAACACAACATGGTACGTACGTGCAACAGAATATTATTCAGCCTTAAAAACAAATGAAATTCTGATGAATGTTAAAACATGGATGTGAAATAAGCCAGACCCAAGGGAATAAATATTGTATGATTCCACTTACATGAACTATCTGAAATAGGCAAATTCATAAAGTCAGGAAGTAGAATAGAGGTTATCGGGCTGGGCGAGGGGCAATGTGTAGTTATTATTTAACAGGGACAGAGTTTCTGTTGGGATGTTGAAAAAGTTTTGGAGATGAATAGTAGTGATAGCTGTACATTATAAATGTACTTAATGACAATGAATTGTTTACCTAAACATGGTTAAAATGGTAAATTTTATGTTATGTATATTTTACAACTTAAAAAAGTAATGTTAAGATGAGAGAAAAAAATAAACTGTCTTCTAATTATTATTTTTCCTATAGTCCCAGGGAAAAACACTAAGGAAATTGAACTTTTCTTGGAGGGGGGGGTCGCATTATAGGTGTTCTCTCATTTCTAATCTTATTCCATTGCTGTCAAGAGTCTTCTTTGCCAGAATACCCTTTTCTTCAATCTCTGACAGTGCAAATTGCCACCCAATTTTGAGAACCTTCATTCCCCATTTACACACATTAATGCCATTCTAGAATCTATTTTCACCCTGCATCAGTCAGCTATGCTGCGTAACAATCACAGATATCTCAGTGACATACAGCAATAAATGTTTATTTCTCTTTTAGTGTTTTCAAGTGAGCTAGGGTTTGATTGATCAACCACGATATTGACAATGATACAGTCATGTACGGAGCATTTCTATTACCCAATTAGTACTTAATGACAATGAATTCATTGATGGCGCCCTATTATAGTCATACTTTCTTCCCTCCCATTCCCACCCCTTCCTTAACTCCTGACAACCACTACTATGTTTTCCGTTTCTATAATTTTGTCATTTCAAGAACATTATATAAATGGAATCAAACAGTATGTAACCTTTGGGGATTGGCCATTTTCACTCAGCAGACTTCTCTGGAGATTCATCTAGGTTGGTACATGTATTAACAATTTGTTCAGCATCTTGGATCTGTAAGTCTATGCCTCTTGTCAAATTTGGGAAGTTTTATCTTCTCCTTTTGAAATTAATATGAGTTTCAGATGAATTTCCACTTATGGAACATTACTGTAGAGTGGACAAGAAGGTATAAAAACCCGTTGGAAGGTTGGTTTCTGAAATCCGGATCCCTGGGTGTACAACCTTGGTCACATCCCATAACCAACATGGCCCTTGGTTTCCCTTTCTGTTTCTCTTTATAGGGTTATTTTGAGAATTAGATCTAAGTCAATGTATGTGAAAAGAATATTAAAATTCCATACTTTGTGAAAAGTAAAGTAGGAGTTCAGTTTATCGATCTGTTCAGTTGTTCGTTCATTCATTCATTCATTCATTCATTCATTCATTCATTCATTCATTCATTCATTCACATATTTATCAAGTCTCAGGCACAAATGAAAGAATGGCACCATGCTTTGAAATCTACTCTGGGAAGAGCTAGGAAGCCAGATCTGTCTACCAGTCCTTCCTCAACCCTCCTGTCCATCTCCTCCCTGCAGTCGCTCTTGGTTTCAGATGGACACACGCTCTCTTCTGGGGGACAAGGAGATGGTTATGTGCAGGTTTCAAAGACCTTGTCTGAACCAGACTAAGCTTTCAAAATATGAGAAATAAACACAGTGGGAGTAGAATACATGAAGTCTTGCAGCTAATAGTAAGGTGTCAAGAAAGTCAATAACTTGGTAGATTCGGGAGCCTTGATAAACTTAGGGGCAAGATTTGCAGTGGACAAGATACAGAACTCTGCCCCAGGAGTAGCTGCCTGCACCCCACTGTGAACAAGGAGCTTCTCACGGGCAGGACTTTGCCTCCTTCATTGTCCAGGAATCCCCCTTGTCTAGCCCCACTCTTGCTCACAGGAAGTCCTTATGTGGGAGAACCAACTCAGTGGCAATGATGAGCATTCTTGGTTTGGGATTTGCAGGTTGAAGCCCTCCCTCGGCTGTGTGATGTGCTGCGGGTGCTGCGGGAGGATCGGGACCAGTGCCTGCAGGAACTCGCTGAAGAGAGGACAGGAGACCTGGGCAGAGAGCAGCCCACCCCAGGTACGTAGCCCACCTTAGTCCAGTCCTGACGTCCATCTTGTCCATTCCCACCAGGTCAGGGAAATCTTGTCCTCTGGGCCTGAATGGAGATGCAGGGGACTGGACCAGCTGTAGTCATGCAGGTAATCAGCTGGAGGGAAGGGTCTAGCGTGATCCTGGTGATCAGTCTACACATACTCAAAAAACTGATCATCGCCCCTCTTCTTTTCTCTGGGCTGTGCACACAGCCAGGGTTTTTGTGCCATTAGCTTCTGCATGAGGACTTCACTAAGGTAAGAGTTTGATAAGAAGTACTTATCAAAGCAGAGTACCTCTCATGCATTCTCTCACCTCCGCTGCTAGTTTGATGTGTGAGGTAGTCAGAAAGGCCGCGTGGGTTCAGAAAAAACTGGGGTCCTATGCTGGCTGACACTCACTGGCTGTGCAACCATGGACAAATTATTTAACCTTGTGAGCCTCAATTTCCTGATCTATAAAATGGACGTGATGTCTACTTCAAATTATAATGAAAATGAGATAAAGTATGTTAAAAACAGGTGTTTCTTAAATATTATTAATTTATATGCTGATTATTATTACTAACCAGACTTTGATTATTAATTTGATATTTGAATGTTCATTTTATTTCTAGACCCTTTCTTAACTTATCTTCTTCGCTGTTCTAAGGGTAAGGAAGGGTTGCATTAAGAAAAGGATCCATTACAGGTATTCAAATAAAAACTTGTACACACTTATTCACAGTAGCACCAGCCAAGAGATGGAAACAACCCAAGTATCTGTCAACTGATAAACGGATAAACAAATGTGATGTGTACAAACAATGGAGTATTATTCAGTCTTAGAAAGGAATGAAGTACTGATACATGCTGCAATATGGATGAATCTTAAAATGTGTTAACTGAAAGAAGCCAGTTACAAAACTCCATGCATTTTATGATTCCATTTATACGAAATGTCCACATTAGGTAAATCTATAGAGACAGAGATTAGAATAGCAATTGTCAGGGGCTGAGGGCAGGAGGAATGGGGAGTAACTGCTTGGGGGTTTCCTTTTGGTGGGGGTGAAAATGTCTTAGAACTAGATGGAGATGAACTAGATGGCAGCACAATACGGTGAATGTACTAAATGCCACTGAATTGTACACTTTAAAATGGCTAATGGTTAATTTGATGTTATGTGAATTTTTTCAAAGTAGACTTAATTGTTTTAGAGCAATTCACTACAAAATTGAGCAGAAAGTACAGAGAGTTCCCATATGGGAAACTTTCTGCTCTCCCCACCCCCAAACACACAGCCTCCTCTACCATCAACCTCCTGGGCCAGAGCGGCACATTTGTTACAATCAATGAACCTGCATTGACACATCTTTGACAGATATAGACACAAAGTCCATAGTTTACATTAGGGTCACTCTTGGTGTTGTATATTTTGTGAATTTTGACAAATGTATAATGACATGTATCCACTATTGTGATATCTATGCAATAATTTCTCTACCCTAAAAGTTCTCTGCGTTCTATTTATTCATCCCTCCCTCTCTAACCCCTGGAAACCACTAATCTTTTTTACTGTCTCCATAGTTTTGCCTTTTCCAGAATGTCATATAGTTGGAATTGTACAATATGTATCTTTTTTAGGTTGGTTTCTTTCACTTAGTGATATACGCTTAAGGTTTCCTTCCTGTCTTTTCATGGCTTGGTAATTCATTTCTTCCTAGAGCTGAATAATATTCCATTGTCTGGATGGACCACAGTTTATCTATTCACCTACTGAAGGACGTCTTGGTTGCTTCTAAGTTTGGGCACTTATAAATAAAGCTGCTCTGTGTGGGCATGACTTTTCACCTCATTTAGATAAATACTAAACAGTACGATTGCCGGATTATATGGTAAGGTATGTTCAGTTTCATAAGAAACTGCTAAACTGTCTTCCAAAATAGCTGTAGTATTCTACATTTCCACCAGCAATGAATGAAAGTTCCTGTTGCACCACATTCTTGCCAGCTTTTGGTGTTTTGTTTGGTTTTGTTTTAATTGTGAGAAAATACATATAACATAAAATTTACTAACTTAATCATTTTAAAATTTAAAACAAAAAACAGACAACATAAAATTGACCATCTTAACCATTTCTAAGTGTACAGTATAGTAGTATTAAGTACATTCACGTTGTTGTGCATTCATCCAATCTCCAGAACTCTTTCCATCTTGCAAAGCTGAAACTATACACCCATCCAAGAACAACTCCCTTTTCCCCCTTCTGTTATCCCCACTGTTCTACCTTCTGTTTCTACGAATTTGACTGTTCTATGTACTTCATGTAAATGGAGTCATATAGTATTTGTCCTTCTGTGATTGGCTTATTTAATTTAGCACAATGTTCTCAAAGTTCATCACTGTTGTAGCATAAAGCAGTATTTCCTTCCTCTTTAAGGCTGACTAATATGCCACATGTTGCTTATCCATTCATCCATTGAAAGACACCGAGGTTGCTTCCACCTTTTAGCTCTTGTGAAGAATGCTGCTATGAATGTGGCTGTGGAAATATCCCTGCTTTCAATTCTTTTAGGTGTATACCCAGAAGTAGAATTGCTGGATCATACTGTAGTTCTACTTTTAATTTTTTGAGGAACCACCATACTGTTGTTTGGAGTGGCTGCATCATTTTACGTTTTCACCAACAGTGCACAAAGTTTCTAATTTCTCCAGATCTTGTTATTTTCTCTTTGTTTTTTGATGGCAGCCACTCTAATGGGTGTGAGGTAGTATCTCATTGTGGTTTTGAGCTGCATTTCCCTAATGATTGATGATGTTGAGCATTTTTTTATGTGCTCTTAACCATTCATGTGTCTTCTTTGAAGACATATCTATTCAAGTTTTTTTTTTTAAATAAATTTTAAAATAGGGTTGTTTGATTTTTTGCTTTTTAGTTGTAGGAGTTCTTTATTTATTCTGAATATTAACCCCTCATCATTTATAAATAATTTCTCATATTGTGTGGATTGCCTTTTCACTCTGTTAATTGTGTCCTTTGATACACAGAAGTTTTTAAGTTTAATATAATTCAATAGTATCTGTTTCTATACTTGTCTGTTCTTTTTGGTGGTGTCAAGAAATCATTGCCAAGTCCAATCTCATGAAGATTTACCCTTATGTTTTCTTCTAAGCATTTTGTAGTCTTAGCTCTTACATTTAGTTTCTTTGTCCATGTTGAGTTAATTTTTGTGTGTGGTGTAAGGTAAAGTTCTGACTTCATTTTTTTGCATGGTGATATCCAGTTTTCCCAGTCCCATTTGTTGAAAGACTCTCCTTTTCCATTGAATAGTGTTGGTACACCTGTGAAAATTCGTTTGACCATACAGGTAAGGGTTTATTCTGGGGCTTTCTATTCTATTCCCTTGGTCTATCTGTCTGTCTTTATGCCAGTGCCACGATTATGGTAGCTTTCTTCTAAGTTTTGAAATGAAGAAATGTGAGATCCCCAACTTTGGTTTTTGGTTTTTTTTCAAGATTGTTTTGGCTATTCCTATGTCCCTTGAGAGTCTATTTGAAATTTTAGGATGGATTTTTCTATTTCTGCAAATAAATGTTAAGTAAACTCTAAATAAATAAATATTAAATAAAATATTTCTGTCATTGGGATTTTGATAGAGATTACTAAATCTGTAGATCACTTTGGGTAGTGTTGACATCTTAGCAATATTAAATTGTCACATCCATGAGTTCAGGATGTCTTTCCATTTATTTGTGTCTTCTTTAATTTCTTTCAGCAGCGTTTTGTAGTCTTCATTTTGCAAGTCTTTCACTTCATTGGTTAGTTTACTCCTAAGTTTTTTATTCTTTTTGATGCTATTGCAAATGGATTTGTTTTTTAATTTCCTTCTTAGGTTGTTCTTCATTAGTACCTAGGAATGCAGCTGATTTTTGTGTTGATTTTGTATCCATCTGCATCTTTGCTGAATCTATTTGTTAATTCTAACAGGTGTTTTGTGTGTGTATGGAATCTTTAGGGTGTTCTGTAAGATCATGCCATCTGTGAACAGAGATAATTACTTCTTTCCTTCCAATTTGGATGCCTTTTTTTTTCTTTCACCTAATTACTATAGCTAGGAATTCCCATACTATGCTGAATATAAGTGGCAAAAGTCAGCTTCCTTTTCTTGTTCCTGATCTTACAAGAAAAGCTTTCAGTCTTTTACCATTCAGTATGATGTTCATTGTGGACTTCTCATGTGTGGTCTTCATTATGTTGAGATAGTTTCCTTCCATTCCCAGTTTAAGTGCTTTTTTATCATGAAAAAGGTGTTGAATCTTGTCAAACGCCTTTTCTGCATCAATTGAGAAGATCGTGTGGTTTTTGTCTTTCATTCTATTAATAAGGTGTATTACATTGATCTCTTTTCACATATGTTGAATCATCCTTGCGTTTGAGGAATAGATCCCACTTGCTCATGGTGTATAAACCTTTTAATGTGCTATTCAATTGAGTTTGTTAGTATTTTTTTGAGGATTTTTGCATCAATGTTTATCAGAAATATTGGTCTTTAGTTTTCTTTTCTTGTAGAGTATTTGTGTGGCTTTGATATCAGAGTATGATATCAGAGTTTGATATCAGAGTATGCTGGTCTTATAGAATGATTTTGAAAGTGTTTCCTCCTTTTCAGTTTTTTGGAAGAGTTTAAAGAAGGTTGGTATTTCTTCTTTAAATGTTGGGAGGTTTTGTAATTTTTATTACAGATTCAGTTTCTTTACTAGTTAGAGGTCTGCTCAGATTGTCTATTCATGCTTCCATCTTGGTTGGCTGTGTGTTTCTAGGAATTTATCCATTTCATCTATGTTACAGTTTGTTGGTGCATAGGCCATGCTCTTTTCTCCAAGTCATGGCCTTTGTTCTTGAAATTCTTGAGCTGTTGGTTGTCCAGTTTCTTGTTGTCCACCATGCCAGGCTGGTGATTCCCTCCCTCACGCCAACCCCTGCTCTGCAGTCACACTCCCAGGAACTCGCCACTGCCTGAGCTGCCATGCCCGCTGTACCACTGCTTCCTTCCTCCTCTCACCCGTCTGCTCCTCTCCCTGCCTGTGCCACTTCAGAGCTCAGGGGAACACTACTGCCTGCCCAGTGGTGACAATGGCAACGGCATGTGTTGTGGGCTGAAAGGGGAAAACAGCCTCCATCTCTGTTACGTGAATTTTACCTCCATTTTCAAAAAGAAAGAAAGAGGAAGAGGAAGGGAGGGGAGGGGCCCATCCTCTTAAATTAGATAGACTGTTTGATCTTGAACAAGTACTTAATGTCTCTGGGCCTCAGTTGGAGTTGGGGTTGGTGTGAATTTAAAAGCATTCATTGACAAAATATTTAGCATTTACTGTCACGAGGTGAGAATGGTGAGAATAAAAAGTATAATAGTGAGAGGAAAAGGTACATAGACTCCTCTCTTATCACTTCGGAATGTATTTGGCTGCAAACAACACAAGCTTAGTACACTAGATCCATCAAATAAGAGTCGGTTTTTTGCACTTGAAAAAGTCCAGAACTGCTGCAAAGTTCCAGGATGTCACCAGATCCCAGGTTCCTTCTGTATTTCTGCTTGATGTGTGACATTTGCCTCGTGGTCGTAAGATAGCTGCTACACCTGCAGGGAGGAGAGGAGGGGACAGCACCGTGTTTCTGGCGGGAAGAAGAAAGTCCCAGGAAGCTGAGGGTGAGATCTACCGGAAAGCCAAACTTTCCTGAAACTGTCCAGCTGACTTTTGCTTCTGCTTCATCAGCCAGAGCTGGATTGCATGGCCACCCCCGGCTGCAACTGAGGCTGAAGTTTGAGATTTTTAGCTGTGTGTGTGGCCACCTTGAACAGGTCATATCCTCTTAGTGAGAAAGGAGAATGAGCAATGGAGAGTGTCTGCCACAGCCGTTCTGACTCTGTCAGGTGAGGGAGCTGTTAATCAAATAACCACCAATTAACGCAAATTAGCAAAGAGATAAGAAGAGTGTATGCGGCTGTGTGTAAGTATGTAAGGAGGGGGTCTTACCCTGGTCTGCGGCTCAGGAAGGTTTTCCTGAGAGAGTGAGGTTTCCTAAGGCTGCTCCTTAAGGGTGCACAATAGTTGTTTGGCAAAGAGGAGGAAGAGTGTGCAGCAGAGACAGGAGCACACCTGTGGCGGGAGGGAGCACGGCGCATTTGAGGAAGGCCTGTACAGCTGGCACACAGCTTGGGGCACACAGCCTGGGGATGGGCGCGAGCGCCGCAACATGAACGCGACAGGCTGCAGGGCCACCGCACTCAGGACGGCTTTGACCAAAGGGAGGCTTTGCACCCTGGTCCTAAATCCTAAAAGCGATGGAAAGCCGTGGGGAGTCTTGAGGGGGAGTGATGTAATCGTCGGCATTGTGAAAGATCATCTTTGCTGCAGAATGCAAGGTGCTTTGGAGAAGGACAGGAGTAAGTTCAGAGAGACCCCTTGTGAAGTTGGTGGGCGGCACAGAAGATAATGGTCATTGGGACTACATAGGGTGCCTTCATTTGGGTTCCCCAGAAGTAGGCCCTAGGACAAGGATTCAGATGCAAGTAGCTTATTTGGCAGGCGATTCCAGGAAAGCCCAGTGGAGGTGTGGGGAACCAAGACACAGAGGAAAGGAGGCCAGTAAACCTTGTATTATCTGTCGCTGTGGGCAATGGGAGCTTAGCCCCCTGGAGCCAGCATAGGACACACACCTGGGAGTGACAGAGGAGCTGGTACATTTGTCCTCCCTCCCCCAACTTCCCATCAGTCAGAGCCTGGGGCTGCACTTCAGCCTGCTGCGCTTGGGCGGCCAAGTGGGCTCCTATGGCTAGAGAAAGCACCCAGACAAAGAGATTTGGGGGCCAACATTGGAAAGTGAAGGGAAAGAAAAGGAAAGACCACGGAGATATGGACAGGGTCTGCTTCAGGGGGAGCAGGAGGTGGAGAAGAGTGGACACAAGTACGGGCTATTTAGAGGTAACACTGACAGGGCATGGTGACGGATTGGCTCAGGGGTGAGGTTGAAGACAGCGTGTCCAGGAGGACCCTCGAGTGTTCAACCCGAGCAACTACAGGAAGGGGTGAAGGGAGACCAGATATTTGGGGGGAGAAGACCATGAGTTGGGTTTTAGATGCGTAGAGTGGAGCCTTTAGAGGAGGTCAGGAATGGGGACGCTTCTGTACAGGTGGCAATTAGGCTGCAGCTGCATGTGGTGGGGGGAGAGGGGGCAGGAGGTGCCTAGGAGCAGGCCTGGGGATCCCAGGCATTTGTTGTCAGAGCAGCCAGAGGCAGGAGGAAGATCACGGTGTCATGGTGGCAGAGGCCTTGCAGTTTGTGTGTTGCAGTGTGCTTTAGCCTGTGCCCCCATCCGCTGCCTGAGGGACAGGGGCTGGATGGCTTTATCCCCACAGTTCAAGCCTTTCCTTCCTCTCTACTGGCTATGAGAGCTGCCTGGGAGGAGGCAGACTGTGGTCTTATGGTGCTCACGGGGGGCCACTGAGCAGAGCCTCCTGATTTCCTGGGGCCTCCTGCTACCCCAGAAACTGTCTGGAACAGCAGAGAGTGAAGCACGGACAAAGCCAGCCTTGGGAGCAGCAGAGCTGGCATCTGCCCTCTCTCTGCACGTCCCTAAAATCCCAATGACAGGGCATGAGCCTTTCATGCAGCCCTGAGAGCAAAGGCCTAGAATGGCAAGCCTCTGGGAAAGATGATGGTGAACTTCAGTTTACACTGAGCAAGAAGGGACAGTTATGTCAAAAATTAGCATCTGGCGTGTTTAAAATGTCCCATTGCTTTCCAGGGGTTCCAGGACGAGATCCAGCTCCTGACTTGAGCCTTGTCCATACCTCCAGCCAGCCCAAACATTTCCACTTGGCTCAACCAAATTGCTTACAGTTTCCTGTCTGAGTTAGTTTCTCTCCTGCCTCTGAGCCTTTGCACTTGCTGATCTCTCTGCGGTAACACCATTCTTTCTTCTTCACTCTACCAACCACTCTCTCTTTTAGACAACTCCACGAATTATTCCTGAATGCCCATAGCTCTGCTGGTTTAGCTGGCCCCCTACCTCCTGCAGGACCCTCTGTTTCTCTCCCTCCTGGGACCTCTGCACTGCGTTGTAGAGATGTGTTTGCTGGGCTTTTTCTGCCTCAGCCTGAGGCAGGAACTGTGTCACTCTCCTCATCTTTCCCAGTGTGTGGCACAGGGCCTGTAAGACACTTGAGGTGTGTTTGTTGACTGACTTCCTGAGTGAGTGCAAGTACTTGACTGGGAGGAGGGTGAGAGGAGAAAACAAAAGAGAGCTGGCCCCAAGGAGAGAGTGGGAGACGAGGCAGAGCCTCTGAGGGAACGAGGCCCCACAGAGGAGATGTAGATGGCTCCCAGCTTGCCCAACGTGTCACATACTGGCTGAGGTGAGCAGTGTAGCCCATGTCACCCATGGAGGGATGCTTTCCAGAGCCTGATCTGGGAGCAGAAAGGGGAGTCGCTTGTTCTCCTAGGTCCTCTCGTAAAGAGCATTGAGTGGCTCTGCCTCTGCCTACTCTACTCAGACCAAGTGACCCCATTGGCTGGGGCCTCCTGTTCTGGGTGCCCCGATGTTCCTGCCAGGCTCCCTCAGCGAAAGGGTAGTTTCGCTCCTGCAACTGCAGGAGGAAGTGGTCAGCTGCGTGGCCACCAACAGGCTGGATTTAGTGAACTGAGCGCAGGGCTGAGTGCAAGGCTGTGGGACAAATGGAGCCAGCCGAAATCTCAGCACTGTTCCTTCCTGTCTGCAATCCTGGACAAGAGACGTCACTCTTCTCCTCAACGTGCCCATTTTAAAACGGGGAGAATAATCTTATGACCTCATGACTCTGGAGAGAGCGTGTGAAGACAGGGCGTGTCATCGTAGCAGGGAGCTTCTCTGATGGCCTCTGCCCCAGTTCCTTGGTGCAGATAGGCTTACCCCTGCCATGGATGGGTGGGGTCCGCTTGTGTCCCCTGCACAAGACCCTCTCCCATGAGGCTTCTTTCCCGTGAGCCACTTGCCCAGTCACCCTACGGGTGCCGACCCCACGTTTACAGTCCTCGGGGACATTGTACTATGGCCACGCCCAGATGGACTAACGGGGGCAGGTCTGGTCATCTGTTTTCCCCAAAGCTCCCGTGTGGTCCTCAGTCTGCATCCAGGACTGAAAAAGCTCATGAGGGACTCCCACTTGGTTCTGCCACAACCTCCCTGGGGAGATACAGGTCAGGCCCAGACCGCACCCCTCTCTTCTGGACCTCGCTCACCTCCTGTGACAAAAGAGTTGTGCTGGACTTGCAATATTTGAGACTGTGTTTGGCAAGGCCAGGGCAGTGGGTGAAAGGGTGGCCAGGCTGGCCCCACCTTGCCACACATGACTCAGGTCACTTGGATCTATTTTGCGTGTTGGCCTTCTGCCATTTTCATTTAAGGAAAGGGGTCTGTTGCTTTAAAAACCTGGTTGCAAAGTCCCCATAGCAGAGGATGTCCAAGGCCCAGACCTGCTGGGAAAGTGTTCAGGCCTGCTCTGCCGAGAGGTTGGTAAGCAGAGCCAAAGATCCATCGCAGAGGTTAGAACAGATGTGGTGGCGGAGGGGAAAGGTTCCCTGAAAGACTGGAGAGGAGAAATGACGAAGGGGCACAGCCACTGGGGATGGGTGTAGCCTCTGGTGTCCACATCAGACCCAGGTGAGTGGCAGGGCTGCGGCTGAGGCCACCTGGATGTGGGCGTAGCCTTGTAACCTAAGCCCTGCAGGCCCCCAGCTCCCCGAGGAGCAGGACTCCCGATGTCCCCAGGAACCGAGGCCCATGGCACCCTGTATCTCCATCCCAACAGTCATCTGTCCTGATGCCCGGGCAGGGAGGGGCTGGCGAGACTCTCCGATGGGGGCAGGAGGTTAATGGTTAAGCTGCCCGGTCCTCCCTGGGAGGAGGTTAATGTTTGAACTCCAGACGAATCACAGGAAATGCCACTCACGGAGCTGTCACCGAGCCCGGCACACTTATCACAAATAAAAAATTAACTCTTCAGCTATTCCGGGTTTTGTGGCCAAGGCCTTCCCAGCGTTTTGTGAGAATGTTTCAGGGTCACCCTAATAGCTGCACGGCCTGCTCTACCAGGCTATTTATTGCTCTGTTTACAGAAGCTGATACCCCCTCCGAGTTGGCTGATCCAAGGGCTTTGGCTCTCCCCAGGGAAGAATGTTCCAGAAAGACGGTGTGGTAGCAGGAAAGGTGTGGGCTTGGCAGTCAGACAGACCTGAGCATGTCCTCTACTGTCACGTAGGGGCTGTGTGACCTTGAGCAAGACACTGATCCTCTCTGGGCCTTAGTGTCCTCGCCTTCCAAACGGGGACATGCCCTCCCTTTTCCTTCTCTCTGCCAGCTGGTTGCCCACTCCCAAAGAACGTGAGCAGGAAGGAATGGCTGGCTACTTTTGGGGGGACGGATGGGGTAGACTTGTTTTATTAAGGTAAAATTCACCTAATGTTAGAGTGAGCGGTTCAATGGCATTCGGTTAATAGTTAATAGTGTTAGAGTGAGTACTCACAATGCCGTGCAACCAGCACCTCTGTCTAGTTCCAAAACGTTTTTGTCACCCCAAAATAAAAGCCCCTGCCCATGCAGCAGTTGCTCCTTATGCTCCCCTCTCCCTGGCCCCTGGCCACCACTAATGTACTTCCTGTCTCCATGGACGTTTCACATAAATGGAATCACACAGTACATGACCTTTGCTGTCTGTCTTCTTCCATTGAGTGTAATGTTTTCGAAGTTCATCCACGGTGAAGCATGTGTCAGTATTTCATACATGCTGGCGTGTATGTTTTCTCTAACAAACATTCCCAGGTCCTTTGCTGGGTCCCCCCTCCCCTCTCCGTTCCTGATGGCCTTTGGGAGACAGATACCTCCCCCTGCCCTGGGACACCCCCCTCATCCTGCCCCCAACTCACCTCTCTCCATCCTTTCCTTGGCACAACTGATTGGCACAACTGATCTTGGCTCATTTTTCAGAAACAAGTAACTTATGTTTGTATAACATTTTAGACATTTTTTATTTTTACTTCTTAAAACAACCTGTGCAGGGTGGGGGCGGGGGCGGCTGGTTAGCTCAGTTGGTTAAAGCACGGTGCTCTTAACACCAAGGTTGCTGGTTTGATCCCCACGTGGGCCACTGTGAGCTGCACCCTCCACAACTAGATTGAAACAACTACTTGGCTTGGAGCTGATAGGTCCTGGAAAACACACTTAAATAAATACAAGTTTAAAAAAACAAAACAAACAAGAAAAAACAACCTGTGCAGTAAGTACCATTATCCCCATTTCACAGAGGAGGAAATCGAGGCTCTGAGAGGCTTAGGATGATCCAGGGCTGAAACAGGACTCTCAGCCCAAATCTTTTTTTTTTTTTAAAGATTTTATTGGGGAAGGGGAACAGGACTTTATTGGGGAACAGTGTGTACTTCCAGGACTTTTTTCCAACCCAAGTTGTTGTCCTTTCAGTCTTAGTTGTGGAGGGTGTAGCTCAGCTCCAGGTCCAGTTGCCGCTGCTAGTTGCAGGGGGCACAGCCCACCATCCCTTGCGGAAGTCAAACCGGCAACCTTGTGGTTGAGAGGACGCGCTCCAACAAACTGAGCCATCCAGGAGCTCAGCAGCAGCTCAGCTCAAGGTGCCGTGTTCAATCTTAGTTGCAGGGGGCGCAGCCCACCATCCCTTGCGGGACTCGAGGAGTTGAACTGGCAACCTTGTGGTTGAGAGCCCACTGGCCCATGTGGGAATCGAACCGGCAGCCTTTGGAGTTAGGAGCACGGAGCTCTAACCGCCTGAGCTACTGGGCCGGCCCACAGCCCAAATCTTTTAACTCCAAATCCTGAAAATTTTCTAATTTGCAATCTAGGCTAAGCTATGAATGACGGATGGCCTCACCCTCCCAAGAACGGATTTGCATTAGAAATAAAAGAGAGGAGACTGTTGAAGCCAACTGATCTTTAATTAGTCTGAGAGTTGGCAGGAAACTAAAAGCTTTAGGCCAGGTGAGGAAGAGTTCTTGGAATGAGTAGGGGGATTCTGCAGGGCGGGGAACAGTGTGTACAGATCCTGGAAGTGGAAGGTCTCAGCATACAGTGCTCAGAAGCTCACCTCAAGCCGGCCTCCTGGAGGGAGACGTGGAGGGCTGCTCCCAGGAAGCAGCCTCAGCCTCAGGTTTGAGGGTCCTTTATCTCATCCAGTGCAGCCTCCATTCAACGTCTCAGGCATTTCTCTGCCTCCTAATTCCATAATGCTCTCTGCTTGAATACTTTCAGTGGTGGGGATCTCACTACTTCCAAGGCAGTTCATCCCATGGAATGGCTTGTGCTTCTTGGTTTAAAGAGAAACATACCAGGTGCTCTAGCTGTTCCTCCTGTACTGTGCTTTTACATGCCTTTGCCCCCCTGGAACTTCAGTTCCTCCAACCCCACCCCGACCACTTATATGTGTGGTCCAGCCATCACAAGGAGGGCAACATCTTTCCTGACGTAAACACTATAGGTCAGGCCATTAGCAAAGCCAAGGAAACCTCACCAGGTTGCCCCTCGCATGGCCTAGGCATGGGGCTGCGGGTGGGCTGAGAAAGGCAGGGGGAGACATGAGGCTAAGAATCAGGCTCCATGCAGGAGCTTCTCCTGAACTGCCTTGGGGTCTTGGGGAGCAGAAAGGGTGAATGGACCTGAGCAAGGTCATGCAGGCTCGAGGAAGAGGGCAATGGCAGCTCCAGGCCCGAGGAAAGAGTTAACATCGATAAAAGCAGAAGCTGGAGGAAGACAGGGGTTCAAGGCAGGAGGAGCTTGGATTCCCTGGTGATTTCCATTAGCAGGCATGGTGAGCACTGGGGGGGCGTGGAAGGGGTGTGAGGGGGTGGAAGGCCACTGCCCAATCCAGCATGGCCCTGGGGGGCTTGGCTTGATGTTGGCCCCATGTCCCTGCAGCCTGACACATTGCTCCCGAAATAGTTTCAGGTTATCGTCAGGCCATCTGAGCTCATTTATAAATAAATCAAGGACTGCAGGATGGATGCTTCTCTCTGGGTGAACGCAGGGCAGACCTGCAGCGAGCAGAGGGCGGGCAGGCCTTTGGCCGGGCACTGGGCTGCGTGGAGGATTTAGAGATCGCCAAGGCACCGTCCTGCCCTCCCAGATCGCCTTTTCCTTACTCCAGTCCCCTCCCCACTGCTAGACCTGCCTCTGAGGCCACCTCTTTATCCCAGGGTAGTGGCCGACAGAGGGAATGATGTTACTGACTGTCCGCTTTAGGCCTTGCCCAGGGTATGAAAGAACCCAATCTTTGTCCACAAACTCCAGTGGGCACAAATAGAACTTTCTCCATTTTTCTATCATTTAAATTCTGAGTGTATTCTCCTGGGATGGCAGAAACCTAAGCCTTGGTATTTTCTGGACCTTCCCCACAACTTGCCCAGGTTTCAGAAATTCACGTGGCACCATTGTGTCTGAGGGAGTCCAACTGGTCTTGACCTTTGCCCCACAGAGTGGTAGCTGACAGACCCTGTTTCAGTCCACGTGGCCCCTTCAGTGCTTCGCTGGAGGCATGGGCTCTGCCAGGCTGTCTGTGTCCTGCCCATGTAGACGTGACCGCATAGCGGTCTCTCCTCTGGCCATCCCACCATCCGGGCTGGCAGGCAGCAGGGCACTAGTGCCTCTTTCTGGAACCCACTGTATCCTGCTCATCACTTCCCCTCCCTGTCTCCCCAGTCTGAAGGAAATCTTGCTCCTTTTCTGTTTTCTCCCAAGCATTTTGATTACACCAGAATTTCTCTTCATCCCGCCAGAAGCCTTTGGAATAGCCAGCCAGGAAGATTATAGGTTTTCCTTTCCTCCTTGGAGACTGTGAACCAGTAATCTGAGGAGGAAGGACAGAGAAAGGGAAAAAAACACCAGGAGGGAAAAAAACAAACAAAGATTAATAGATCAGAAAATATTTTACTGCACACACAAATCCTTTAACTCTCACTAAAATCCTGTGGGTAACACTATGCCCATTTTATAGATGAGGAAACTGAGGCTCATAGAAGTTAGTGGCAGGCCAAAGGTAAATATAGGTCCAAAGCTTACCCTACATCCACCATATGACCTGCCTTAAGCCAGTTTCCCAGGCTGTCCACTCAGGCCAGGGCACTCGGTAGGCCCCCCTGCTCTCCCAGATGACATTTGTGGCCCAGTGTTGTCTGTTCTTGTTTCCCCACTTAAACTTCCCCAGCCTTCCATCCCATCCCCTCCAGCCAGGCAGTCAGTGGCATCAGGTGACCGTCAGAGATGGTGGAAGGGTGGGAGGCAGGCCCCTCACCTGTCCTGGGCCCTGTTCGCCCACGCAGCAGCTAATTTATGCTTATTTCAGCCCTGCTTGTCCAGAGGCTCAGTAGCAGTGGCCCTATTAACAAAGTGCCCCCATTCCTTATCTCATTGGACGGCCCTCACCCCCAATCAGTCTGCAAGCTTTGCAGCTCAGGACCTAAAACTTATCAGGATCCCACAGGGACCTGAGTCCTGAGCTTTGTCCCTTCCCTTCCAGAGCTCCTGGGGAGAGGCCAGGCCAGGCCAGGACTCCTGTCTCCCTCCCCCAACTCAGAGCAAGGACCTGATGGGGAGTGAGGTCTGAGGTCCTCCCCTCACACCCTGGAGCAAAAGAGGTCCCTGAAAGCAGCCAGGAGGCCACATGGACCACCTTGTTCCCCGACCATAGGCCCTGCAGCCCAGCTGTGGCCACGCATCACCTGTACTGGGATTTCCGTAATAATTTTTCCTTTAAAACAATTGACTTTATTTTCATCATGCTGTACATTAGCTCTTAGACTTATTCATTGTACATAACTGCAACTTTGTCCTCTGTGTCCCCCATGGCCCCATGGCCCCCGCCCCAGCCCCTGGTAACCACCATTCTATTCTCTGCGTCTGTGAGTTTGTTTTGGGTTCCACAGATGAGTGAGATCATGTGGTATTTGTCTTTCTGTGCCTGGCTGATCATTTAGCATAATGTCTTCCAGGTTCATTCATGTCGGCACAAATGGTGGGATTGCCTTCTTTTTTAAGGCTGAATAATATCTTATTGTCATTTTCTTTGGTCGTTCATCCTTCAGTGGACATTTAGGTTGTTCCCATATCTTGGCTATTGTAAATAATGCTACAATGAACACGGGGTGCAGCTATCTCTTTACGATACTGATTTTGTTTTCCTTGGGTAAGTACCCAGAAGTAGACTTCTTGGATCATATGAAATCATCCTTTTAATTTCTTGAGGAACCTCCAAACTGATTTCCATAGTGGCTGCACCAGCTTACATTCCCACCAACAGTGCACAAGGGCTCCCTTTCCTCCAATTGACTTTTTTTTTTTAAACTTAGCATCATCCTAAAAAATAGTCGTTATAACATCACCAACGTGATGTGCTAGTTGTATAACTTTTTAACGCCTATAAAATTCTCTTTAAAATTGGGTCACTATTAAAATTAAAATTAAAAGGGTTCCACCATGCAGCAGCTAACAGTACACGCCGCCCGGATGTGCTCCTTGAACGCTGGGCACCCTGGGTCTGTCCCAAGGCCCTTCATGCCAGACGGTGAAGCCAGACTGGCAGAGGGTGTGGCCGTGTCGTGGAGCAAAGCCGTGTGCAGTGAGCCTCCAAGTCTGCTGCCACGGAGGCTCAGGGTGTGGCCGTGTCGTGGAGCAAAGCCGTGTGCAGTGAGCCTCCAAGTCTGCTGCCACGGAGGCTCAGCCTGGCAAGTGGAATCCCAGCCCCACCACTATCAGCTCTGTCACCCTGCACGTGTCACTTCACCCCTTGGAGCCTGGGTTCCTCATCCCTGCCGTGGGGTCGGACTCTGCCTGACCCCTATGGGCTCACATGTCTGATGCGTGTCCAGAACATGACGGGATGGCCCCTTCCCCAGTTTTCACTCTCTCCATGGCTGTGAGGAAGGGCGTGGCAGTGAACCAGTCGGCAGGGGAACCCCACTTATCGTGAGGGGAGTCTGCTCTCCTCTCTCCCTCACCTCTCACCACCAGCCACTCCCACCCTACCTTCTGCCAGCACCGGGCCAGTGTCCCTGTGGGCCCAGCCTGACATGACTCAGGTCAGGAAGCCTGCCGCATGCCCTGGCACCTTCCCCATCTGTCTGGCCAGCCGGACATGGGTTGTCCAGCCCCATGGACTGGAGCTATGGGCCAGTCCCAGCCTGGAATCCATTTCTCCACAGTTGGTAAGGACCCCCACTGCTCCAAAACAAGAGACGGGCTGAGCTGGCAGAGAGGCTGCCACAGAGAGCTCTGCAGGAGAGAGAACACAGGGCCTGCCTCATCCTCCAGGCTCCAGATGCTAGAATAGCTCTGAGTGGAGACACAGTGGGTCATCTGTAAAAGGCCCTCCCAGGACCATGTCACCATCCCAAGGGCAGCCAGAGAGACCAGTTACCCAGGGGCTGTGAGCTCTAGGACACTCTGCTCAGGCCTGGTGAGCAGTGTCCACAGCTGGAATCTGGAGGACCAGGCCCCCGGCAGTGGTGAGCCCTGCCTGAGCATTCTGGGGGCGTTCAAGATAGAGATAAGCTTGAGCCCCCCCCACCTCCCCCGCTCTTTCAGGGCTCAGTGTGAGACGTGGATGAAGGCTCACAAATATCCAAGGGGCTTCTCATCCCACATTCCTCAAAGGACATTCCTGGTCCTTTTGTCCCATAGGTGCTTTGACAGTCCTTGTAGGAGCCACATGCAAACCCCGCCCTCTGTGTCCAATGTCTGTCTCCTCCATTCCTGAGCCGCTCCCTTGCCCAGCATGGTAACCTGTCCTGCAACGCCTGGGGCTGCTTCATCTGCAAAGCCCCCAGTCTTCCATCCTGATCTCAGGCTGACCTTCTCCTGGGGCCTGCCCACTTCCTCTCTCCCCCTGCTGCACCTGGAGGCTGATCCTACTGCCAGGGGAGAACTGGTCACACCTGCCTTCACCTTCCCAGCCCTCAGGCCCCTCCCTGCCCCCTCCCTGCTGTCCCAGGCCCACACCCGGCTTCCCCTCCACCTCCTGCCCCTCCCCTGCATCCCTGGCTCCAGCAAGGAGGGCGCTAGGAAGCTGGGGCTGGTGCCATCTGGAGACAGGGCAGGTGGGTGGGTCCTGTGAGGTGGCACAAAGCAGCGTGGCTGTATAGTCAGTCACTTCCTGGCCTCTATTTCCTGGCTGCGTGACTCCGGGAACCCACTGGCTGCACTGCTGTAGATTAAATGAGCTGTGTATAAAGCACAAGTGACCCTGCTAGATACCACCAGAGCTGGCAAGCAGGGGAGTGGCTGGCCAGAACCTTAACATGGCATTTAGAAGTCAAGTGTGCATCAAGGCAAAAGCCCATGTACAAGGGACGTGTGACAGGGAATGGCAGTGGAGCCAGAGGCTCTGTCATTTGTCTAGTGCCTACACCAGGCCCAGCCTGTTGCAGGCGCAGGCCTCTGGTAGTGGGAATCACGGGGAATCACACAGGTTCCTGCTCTCATGGGCTCTGTGCCCAGTGCGGGAAGCCATCCCCACCCAGGCCGTGGGTGGAGCTGCCCGCCTACAGTGACCTCCTCGCCACCCGGAGCTACTGCCTGTCTCACTATCTCAGATTTGCTTCTGGGAGCCAAGGGTGGGTCTGAGCCCCAAATGGGAGCCCTCGCTGCAGGGAGGAGGAAGGTACAGCGTGGAGCTTCTCAAAGCAACGCCTAATGACCACAGACTCCAGGGAGTTCTTAAAACGCAGATTCCTGAGTCTTGGACGGACTGGATTAGACCTCTTGGGTTGGGGCCCGGGGAGCTGCATGGTTAGCTTGCTCCCACGTGATTCTGATGTATGCTGGAGAATCAGAACCTCTAAAGGGGGACAGGTCCCCAGGGAACTTTACTTAGAGGAGACACAGGTGTCAGAAGGATAGTAAGGCTTTGAGTCTGGTTGTATTCACACCAGAACAGACTCTTGCTCTTTCCAAAACTGGGAATTTGCCCTCTGGGTAATCCAACAACCCCTTCCCACCACACCCATCGCCTAGTGCTAAAAATTGCCCTGCAATTCAGAGGACCCAGCCTGGCCCAGCCTCCTGATGCCAGGATGAAACAGGAAAGGGCCTGGGGAGGATGGTCAGGTGGGAGCTGCCTTTCACCTGCAGCCACTGTGTGGGGCTTGGTCTCTTCCTCTTGACAATTTTAGGAGGAAAGCATTTGTTTCCCCTGGAAGAGAAGAAGAAATGGGCTAGGGCAGCTGCTGGGTGATGAGGCGGATGGGAATCCAGGTCTGTGGGACTCTAGAGTCTTGGTGTTTTCGGAAGGTCATGGGCTCTGTGGTGGTGATGGTGGTGGTGGGGGTCTGTGCTCTGTTCCCCAAACTGGATGAGGGGTGACTGCTCACCTCCTGAGTGTCGTCTCAGCTCTACTTCTGCCCCTCTCCAAACCTGCCCACAGTGATGTCCTCCCAGGTGGCATGGGTCTCCAGAAGCCTGGGTTTCTCTGGGTTTCTTCACCTGGGATCAACTTTGGGAGAATTGGTGGCTGGTTATGTTAAATGATAATTTTTTAAAGGGAGTGTAATCATGCTCGTGAACAGGAATCATTTGCACTGCTAACAGTTACCTACAACTTACAGAGTTACGTAGTAGCTCAAAGACAATGAACGTCCCCAAAGACAAAAGTCCGGAGACCCTAGAATCCAATTACCCAGAAGCCTGGGCTTAGCACCTCGTTTTGCACTGAAGACACCAGTCATCTTTTTTATTCATTTCAAAGTCTTTCAGTTACCAGAAGTGAGCCACAAACATGGGTCTGAGCTTTCTAGCAACCAAGTCAAAGAGGAATCAGCCTCAAAATTCAGCGTCTCTAAGGAAAGATACGTCGTGGTCGTTCATCATAGATTCAGTTTCTCATTGCATTGAGACCAGCTTCTTCTTCCAGGAGGGGCCTCGTAAAGGGAGCCCAGTGAGCTGGCAAGCAGTGTCTTCCACAATATTCCTACTAAAGATGCAGTGTCCTCTCTGGTGTGGCTGCTTCCAAAGGCCAGGACCGTGGCTCACAAAGGGTGGTTCCAGGCCAGCAGCGTCAGCCTCACCTGGGAACTTGTTAGGAATGCAAATTCCCAGGCTCCACTGGGACTGCAGGGGTGGGGTCCAGCTATCTGTGTTTCAACAAGCCTTCTGGCTGATTCTGATGCAGAATGAAGTTTGAGAATCATGATACAAGGGCTGTGAACCTTGCCATTGCGTTAGAATTACCTGGAAGGCTTTAGCACAGGATCAAGCCTGGGCCGCACCCAAGACCAATTAAATCAGGATCCCCGGGTGTAGGGCTCAGTTAGGTATGTTTTTAAAGCTCTCCAGGTGGTTATACTGTCCAGCCAGGATGGAGGCCCACTGTCGTCGTCATTCCATGCGAGCTGAGAGCAAGAGGCGTTCCATCCTCTGCTTTAGAAAAATCCAGACCTGTGCTTGTGAAGCTTATGAGATACTGTGTCTCTCTCCCGCCCTCCCTCGTTCCTTCCCTCTCTCCCTCCCTTCCTCCCTCTCTTCCTTCAATACTGAGCACTTATGTATAGATGGCAGAGTCTAAGGCTCCAAGACAAAAAGGCACATTAGACACCGTTGGTTCCTGACCTCAGAGTCAGTACCTAGCGGGAACTCCTGGCAGACAAGCGTGTTAGGGACGGTGACCGGTGGTGGGGCGGCCCTTGGCCCACGCTCCATCCCAGTCTGATACTGGTGCTGTCCTTGGCAGGCTGCGCGGGGCTGTGGGACAACATGAGCTGCTGGCCCTCTTCTGCTCTGGGACAGACTGTGGAAGTGGAGTGCCCGCGATTCTTCTGGATGCTCACAGGCAGAAACGGTAACCACCCAGCCCCAGGGCTCTGGCTGACAGGCTGTGGGGTGGCCTCTGGATGGAGCCTCGGCCTGGAGCCATTAGTCCAAGGAAACTTCCCTGAGGACAAGTAGTGAGGGGAATGGTGGGGGTGGGGATCCTCGTTAGGATTGAAACCTTGCTTGGGGGGTGCGGAGTGGGCTCCGTTTTGAGGGCCCCAAGGAAGGGACAGGAGGCAAAGTCCTGGGGGAGTGATAAAGGAGATTGGGCGTGCTGCACTCTGCCCCACACCCCCACTTAGAGGTTCTCATCTTTCCTTCCATATTTCTGCCCCCTTTGCAACCAGAGCCCTTGCTCCAGCCCCTATGTCTGGGTCCCACCCTGGCACAACCTGACCTCCAGAACACTTACTTCACCTGTGCCCATTCTGCCAGGCCCTGCGGATAAGCTGTGCCCTCCCTGGAAGTCCCTGGTCTCCTGGGGGATCTCTTGTCTGAGAAAAGTTACAGTTTACAAGAACTTTCTTAAGTGCAGGCAGGGAAGTGAGGAGGCGGTCTCAGACAGGGGATGGTCAGGGACTAACATTGGCTAAAGCTCCATTACGTGCCAGGCATTTAGTCATCAAAAAGCCTCTGCAAATCGCAGACGTTTTCCACCGCACTTGACCTAGTAAATAGTAATAATAACAGGGATTAAGAGGGGTTTAGCAGTTTGCCTAAAGTTCACAGCTACGAGATGAAGAAAACAGGACTCAAACCCAGACCTCTCCAACTTCAAAACTGGTTCTCTGTCTCCTAGGTCAAGATTGGCCTACAGCCCCACAATGGGAGTGACCCTGGGTGGAGGCAAGCTGGTATCATGGCCTTTGGCCCCTGCCCTTATTGGGGTCATTTAAAATCTAAAGCTTGGCCTGGCTCTGCTATCCCTCTCCCCTCATTCATGTCGGATAGGAAAACTGCCCGATGAGGCCCTTAACAAGAATGAACCAAAAAAGGTGACTTAACATTAAAACCCAAAGTCAGGAAACTATAATCAGCACAGAACCGAGACTGTGCAGGAGGGGAGAGGAGGATAAATTCTTCACATCATGATTCTCTAGTACACATGGGCATGCATACGTGTGCGTAGAAGCACACACACACACACACACACACACACACAGATTTGGGGAGCACACTCCTGTAGCTCACTGTCCCTCTCAGCCTCACTTGACGCCCCTGGATACAGGAGTTGGAGGGGGCCAGGGAGTCTGGTTTGAATCCCACCTCTCCATTTATTGCTTGGGCAATGCTAGCTGCTGAAATAGACAAATCCCCCAAATCTCAAAGCCTTCATCCAGGGCCTGCCTGCTGAGGGTCCAAAACAGGCATTCCTGATGAGCAGGAAGCTCCTCTCTCCATGGTGATTGTGACATCCTGGCACCTCCTTGCTTGTGGTGTCAGCACACAGACTGGCAAAGGAAAGGACCCAGAGGATCAGCCAGGGAAGGACCAGGCCTGAAGGTGATGGCACTTCTGCCCTCATTTCCTCTGCCAGAACTCAAGTCATATGGTGACAGCTAACTGGAACGGACATAGGAAAATCGGATTCAGTTGAGTGTTAGTCTCTGCCTCTGGGCCCCAGTTACTCAAATTGTCTCTGAGCTTCAATTTTCTCACCTGTAAAATGGGGAGAATAAATAACACCACTCCTGTAAGGCTGTGCTCGGAAATACATTTTAAATATCTTTGTCTCTTCTGTCCCTTCTTGTCCTTCCTCTCTCTGCCCCCTACACACCCCACATGCACACACACAGGCGAGCAAACTAACCAACAGACTTTATCTCCTGGCATGACCCCTCCGTGTCTGTCTCTGGGATCCGTTGATCTCCGAACACAGGAAATTAATCCAGACACTGTTGACCTTAAGTAACTCGCTGGTCAGGTGCAGGCCAGGGCCAGACCTGGCTGACTCTCCCTGCGGTGCTCCCCCTCGGCTAGCCCAGATCTCCTGTTGGAGGGACTGGCAGCTCGTCCCCCTTCCCAGTGCTCCCTTCACAGTTTTCCCAGAGCCACAGTGGCTGTACCTCTCCTGCCAGCATCCCGCCTGCCAGTCTGCAGAGCCCTGCTCACGGCCACACCCCTCCCCAATCAGTTGCTTGAATCTCTGCCTGCCTCACTAAGTAGAAGCCCGCTGTCTCCTTCTTGAGACACCCCAACTCTTTATTGCTCAAGACCCAGCGGGGGTTACCCAGGGGTGCAGTGCCAGGGCTGCGGGCTGTCTGGAAGGAAACTGGGGTCCTACTCCTACCTCTGCTGCAGCTCCTTCTTGCTGCCACATGGTGGCGCTGCGGGGCCGCAGGACCCTCCCTGGTGTCCTTCACTGGGGCGCTACCTGCTGAGCGCTATTGCACAGGCCACCAGGGGAAGGGGTGGGGATCATGTCGCCCTGGGGAGCACCCTGCTCATACCTAACCCCAGGCCCAGGGCACTGGCAGGCCCAGGGGCATAGGTCAGGACCGGTCAGCTCCCACCAAGAACCATCCTCCCACCAGTACCTTCTTCCCCATAGATCCACCTGAGGTCCGGTTAGATCCCAGCCCTTTTGTCTTCTCTCAGGAGTAAAGGCTTCCCTCGGTGGTGTCTGCCAGGATTCCAGGGCTCCCCACCCCAAGCGAGGGAGGACAACCTGGCGTTCTGGTGCCTTCCTTTAGAAAGAAGGACATACTAATAAATTACTTCTGTCTCAGGGCGTCCACTACATGGGCCCGGACAGGATGGGTGTCCGCGTGACTGGAGAAACTGCAAGCTCGATTCTACCCAGATATTTCTCTGTGTGTGTGTGTCAGGGCCTAGAATGTTCCTTCTAGGATGCATTCCTTTGATTCTTAAAAGGGCATTGGTCTTCCAGAGTTCCTTATTGAAAAAACATACTTCCCAGAGAGCCTCAGGCTTTGGCCCTCTTTCCCTTTTATCTTAGTGGGGATTGGAGTCTTAAAGCAAGAGAGGTTCCTAACCTCATTAGAGTCCTAGAGCCTTTTGAGAATCAGATGAAAGCTTTGGACTGGCTCTTCCCCAAACTGCATTATGTATGTGCACAAAATTACTGACCGTACTTTCAAGAGTCTTTGAGTGTACATTGGCCAGAACCTGGTAAGGACCCCTTTTCTATTAGGCATTAAATCCAAGGGAAGTGGGAGAGAGCCCGACACTTGTCTCCTCTGCAGTTCTGCTGAGTGCCTGGTCAGCGAAGGTACTGCTTTGTTAGATGCTCTGGGCCATGGCCTGGGTCCCATGCAGCCTCTGTCATGGGAATCCTGCTGGGTCAGTGAGGAGACGGCCTCAAATAGGCAGCCCGGCCTGTGGGCAAGCTGACAACACATTCTGGGCTCCAAGGTTTATAATCTCTGAACTCACCATCCCATCCAACCAGCCTAAATTTGGCCACCATGCTTTCCTGTTTGACAGCCTCGTACCCTTGACCTGATCACAGAAATCTTCTACCCATCTTTTGCATTCCAAGACTCCGAGTCCTATCGCTTCTCGTCAATTTTAGAAAGGCCAGAGCAGTGGGGAGTCATACTGTGGTGCCCATTTTGTGCATGGCACCTGCCAGGGCAATTTCCACGGGCCATCACGTTTCCTGCTCAGTCCTGCAGCGTGGGTGATTATTCCCATTTGGCAAAGTGGTGCACCTCAGGTCACATGGCAACCTAGAGGCAGTGCTGGGTTTTGAATTCAGATCTGGCTGGTTCTAAACCTGTGCTTTTGGCTTCATGAGACTTGATAGGCCTGGCATTTTTAGAGCCCAAAAGCCACAGTCTCCTGTTGCTCCTGTTGTTCCTGGGTCGGCAGGAAGAGGGTCAGGCAGGAGGGTGGTACAGTGATGGGGCATGTACTATCTAGGCACTGTTGCCCAATTCTGAGCCTTGGTTTTCTCATCTGTAAAATAGGCCAGCAGCACCTCCCTCGCTGGGACGCTGTGAGGATTAGATCAGAATCTATATGTTAGCATAGCGGCTGATTCTAGAAATGCCAGCCATATTTCCCCATCTCAGTGGAACCCATTTGACCCTAAACCCTGTGAGTAGTGACGCAGACCTCGGCGCCTGTTAAGAGGAACATGCTAGCCCAGCTGGGGTAGTTAAGCTCCTATCTACAGGGCTGTAATCAGCTCCCTGCACCCTTGCAACACCCACAGCAGCTAGACCTGGGGACCAGGAATTGGCCCTCTGGCAATCCCAAGGATGCAGCTGGGCCAGTCATTCCAAGGAGCAAAACCCCTCTTAGTGAGTTTCCAAGACTTCCTTCTTGATTGGCAGCTCCCCTTCTCCAGTCTCTGGGCTCCTGCTCTGAAAGCTCCTTGTGGGCAGGCTCTCCCGTCTTCTTTATAAAAGAGCTTAGGGTGGGCTCTTCATCCCCACTCATTTGCTTTTGTAGACAGCTGGCAAATGTTTGATGGGCAAGGACTGTGGGCAGGCCCTGGGGAGCCCTTGGAAGCTCATCATCTGCTAGGGGAGGAGGGAAGCCATTGCCCTCACTACGCGGCGATATAGCCCTGTGTTGGAGGTATGGGGCAGTGAGCTTAAAAAGCTGGAAGTGGCAGATCAGCCACTGGGGGTGGAGGGCGGGGAGGGGTAGCCCCCACTGGAGCACCAAGGGACCTTGGAGTTGAGTTTGGGGCCTGGAGAGGGAAGAGCGAGGAGTGAGATGGGAGTGGACAGACCCAGGGTGAGGTTGCCATGGCACATGGGTCTAAGAGGGCCCTGGAGTGGGGCTGGGCCCCCGAGGACAGCAAGCTGGACCGGGGAGCAGTGACCCTGGAAGTTCTGCAGTGGCCTGGCTGTTTGCGGCCTGGGGTCTGGTTGAGAAGAGTTGTTGGGACTATTGGGTGCTGCCACATGAGTCATTCAGCCTCCCTCATCTATGGTGCCCTAGTGCTTGGCACAGTGGGATGTGGGGGTGTGGGGGGCAGTGGGAGGAAGGCAATCAGTGACTGGACACTGGGAGGGGGTGTTTGTTCAGGGCCAGCTTGCTTTGTAGGTCGCAGTGTCAAGGATCGCAAGTTCTCTCGCTCTTTCACACACACACGCACACACACGCTAGTGCACACACACACACACACACACACACCCCTCCCAGGTCTTTGCCCCCTCGAGGTCCACCCACCTACGTACGTTTCCCACCACTTTTCCTGACTGACTGATTTACATATTCTTCGAAGATCAGCTGGGCCAAGGGGGAGCTGACTGTGTAGTTCAGAGAAAGGTAGCTGGGGACAGAGTGACAGCAGGAAGCTCCAGGCTGCCCCTAATGTATGGCCAAGGGCACCCAGGAGACACAGCCGTCTGTCCTTCGTCCCCACCACTCACCCACAGGATGCTTGGCACCCACAGGTTCCATGTTTCGAAACTGCACACAGGGCGGCTGGTCAGAAACGTTCCCCAGGCCGGACCTGGCCTGTGGGGTTAATGTGAACGACTCAACCACCAAAGCCAACGAGAAGCGGGTAAGCCTGTCCCCCCTCCCCCCACAGACGGGGCCTTGGCAGAGCAGGGAGTGCAGTCAGCCCAGGGCCAAGGGCAGGGGACCTGGGGGCTGCCCCTCCCACGCACCCCTCCCCTGCTCATCGACGGGGGTTCAGGGGCCTGCATCACTGCCCTGGTCTATCAGCCCTGAGATGCTGGTCATGAAAACCATGGCATAATGATAACTGCCATTTGCCACCATGAGACTGCGGGTCATTTAGTCATGAAACCAAAAGAGAAGCAACGTGGTGGCTAAATGCTCGGAACAAGACTGGTGAGTCTCAACCTTGACCTGTGACCTTGGTGAGGCGGGGGAGGACTTCACTTCTCTATGCCTCAGTTTCTTCATCAGGGAAATGGGGTTAACAATAGTTCTGACCTCACAGGCTTGTCAAGAGAACTAAATGACTCAATCCATGGAAGCGTTGAGAAGGGTGCCCGGCCATAGTAAGAGCTCAATAAATGTTTGTTGTCAAAGGAGTCTTGGGCTCTGATAGGAAGGAGAGAGCCCAGCCATAGGGCAGTCCTGGTTTGAAAGAAGTACACTGTGAGCCATGGGCTGAACTTCCTTGGGTGCCCCCGGAGGTCCTCTGTGAGGTTGCCACCAGTTTCAGAGAACCCATCCCTCTTCACTCTTCCTAACTGCTTTGTAGACATCCTTCAAAACTCCACCCCAGCCCTTCAGTACGAGAAAGTTCTTACTTCCTGTCGTCCCAGGAAGGGCACCTTTAACACATACACACACTGTGTTGGCCTCCATTTATTCCCTTACTGTATTATGTTAAATCGTCAGCATGTGCCTTGTGCATCCATCTCTCTCACTAAAATATGATCGCCTCAAAGGTATTAATTTACTCAGCAAACCTTTATTGAGCGTCTACTATGGGCAAGGTATGGTTCTAAGTACGGAGATACAGCAGTGACAAACTGAAACGAGTCTTATTCATTTCCAGGCCCCCAGTGCCTAGCACAATGCCTGGCACCTCTAAAGTGCCCAATAAATATTTGTTATTGTACTGAGCATGTGCCATGTTCCATTAAATCCTCAAAAGGATTCATTTAAGTTCATTATTTTCTCCATTTTGCAGATGAGGAAACTGAGGCTCAGAGGGATGAAGGAAAATGCTTAGAAAGTAATGGAGGCAGATATTAAAGAGATATCTGCACCACTACGTTCACGGCAGCATTACTAGCAATAGCCAAAGCGTGGACACAGCCTAGGTGTCCATCGGATAGATGAATGGATGAAGAAATTGTGGTACATGTACACAATGGAATATTTCTCAGCCATAAAAGAGAAGGAAGTCCTGCTATTGGCAGAAACATGGATGGACCTTGGGAGCATTATGCTAAATGAAATGAGTCAGACAGAGAATGAAAAATACAGTATCATCTCACTTATATGTGGTATCTAAAAACAAACAAACAAAAAAACCCAAACAAAAAAACCAAACTTATAGTAAAAGAGATCAGATTTGTGGTTACCAGAGGCTGGGTTGGGGAGTAGGGAATTGGATGAAAGTGGTCCAAAGTTACAAACTTGAAGTTATTAGATAAGTGCTGAGGGTGTAATGTACAACGGTTAACACTGCCGTGTGGCATATATGACAGTTGCTAAGAGAATAAATCCTAAGAGTTCTCATCACAAGGAGAAACCATTTTTTCTTTTTTTTTTATATATCTGTATGAGATGATGGGTGTTAAGTAAACGTATTGTGGTACCATTTCACCATGTATTTAAGCCAAATCATTATGCCATACACCTTAAACTTATGCAATCATATATGCTAATTATATCAATAAAACTGGTGGGAGGGAAATCAAGGGGGGAAAAGATAGTTATGGAGGCAGGATTCAAACCAAGCGTAGCTCCAAAAAGAGCCAGTGTTCCCCATCTATCTCCTGCCGCTGCCCCATGAAGGTGGGTGCCATCCAGGAGATGCAGTTTTAGCAGTTCCGTGAGCTAAACTGCCCGGTGGAAATAGGACGGACAGGCTTGCATCTCCCTTCGAGGCTGATGTAGGGTCATGTTAGAGAAGCACAGAGGGGTGAGCAGCAGATGTAAGGGAGAAAGAATGTAGCAGGGAGGCAGACCACACCCCCTTCTGGGTTTTCTGTGAGACTCTGCTCTCTATAACCAGCCTGGCTCTAAATGAAGACGTCTGATTGGGGGATCTCTACGAAGGATGGAGTTTCTTTCCTCTCAGGGCTTGCTTTCCAGTTGGGGAAAACACATGCGGTCTTCAGATCTGGCCAGAATGGGGTAATCTAATAATGGGCCTCCACAAGAGTTGGTCAGTGGGGTACGTGTGGTGCTGGGGGGGGGGGCAGATTGCCGCTGCCATCTGACTTCTATGGAGACGGGGCTTATGTCTATCACATGTGTAAACTCCATAAAATTAGGAGGGAACACTTTTATGATGCGTGGCACGTCAGAGGTTCAAAAGGATGCTATGGGCTGCAAAGAACAAATTCCAACTGCCTTAATGCGTAAATGTGGCTCTTGGACCTGGGGGTGCAGAGAACTGTGTCAGGACTCCTGGATGAAGAAACACTGCAAAGCCCCGCCGAGGACCAGCTTCTTTCCGTCTCTTTCTGCTCCCCCGGTGGTTTCTTCCCAAGGCTGGCAACTCTCCTGTTATCAAATGACTGCCATTGTTGACTGCAGCCACAGACTTCCCCATGTCTGCTTGTCCAGGAAGAGGGACAGTCTGACTTCCTAGAGCTTCTTCCTAGGAGCAAGGAAATTTCTTTACCCAAACCCCCAGCAAACCAGCCTGTCCAGGCATCTCACTGGCCCAAAGTGACTTAAGTCTGCCCACCACTGGACCATCCCTGGCAGAAGGCTGGGGTACTTGATTGGCTTATGCCAGCACTTCTTAAACTTTTTAGCTTTGGGACCCTTTTACACTTTTAAGAATTATGGAGGACCCCAAAGAGCTTTTGTTTTAGTGAATTATATCTATCAAAACCACACATGAGAACTTTTGGTTTAGACTCGTCATCTGGAAAAGAATGAGCCAGGGCCCTAACTGTGATAGTCATGGTAAGTCAAGACTATAAAATCCTAAAACAAGGAGCTGAAACTTGACAAAAATAAATGCAAAATTTGGACTTAATTCAGATAATTAATTGTCCAAAAATAGTAGAAAGGAGACCTACCTTGGCTTCAGCTGACATAAAAAAATATAAAAGTCCCTGAGATTAGAAAGATTTCAGACCATATGATTCACTGGTCCCTAAATGCTGGCCCAGAAACTGGCATAAAGCTTGTCTTTTATTCTGAGATTTGTATCATTATATGTCTAATTGATGAAATGTCTTGTTTTCTTTTAATCAAATGATGGTCAAAGTGCATTTGTTGGTTTTTCTTCAACTGCCTTACTTGGCACTCACCACTCTATCATTGACAAATGCCAATAGTTGATTCAGATTGGCAGAAAGACAAGGCAAAGCTTCCCCTTAAATAAATAAAATGGAGTCTGCATAGCTAGAGCAGAGATTGGTCCTTGGGCCAAATCTGGCCCACCGCTTGCTTTTGCAAATAAAGTTTTATTGAAACACAGCTGTACCCATTTGCACTGCAAGGGCACAATTAAGTAGTTACAAAAGAGATCGTATGGCACCCAAAACCTAAAATATTTATTATTTATCCTTTTATGGAAAAAGTCTGGTGACTCTGATCTAGAGGATATAGAAGGAAGGTGGCCCAGTCAAGATATACAGCAGAGAGATAGGCAACTTGACCCAGAACAGACAGCACTGAGACTTCTGGACCCCAAGCTCTCTGGAGGGTGACGGACAGTTGCAAATGTCAAGGGCTGGGGCACTGAGGTGGCATCAGCCCTCCTGGGAACAGCGCTCCTTCTGGGTCAGAGCTTAAAGACACAAGGCAGGAGCAGGTCTGCATGAGAGCTGGCCCAGGTGTCTGAGGGTCACTCGACAGACAATGACCCCAGCCACCGGACGGTACAGAATATTCAGCCTGAACACTCTATGCTTAGCACCTGTACCTCCTCATGCTGCCATAGGCTGACCCAGACTGCTCCTGAAATGCGGGCTGCAAACGAGGCATCCCTGGGATGAGGCCAACACCCTCAGCTATGGAGCTCATCCTGAACATGCGTCCCATGTTGATCTTCCAACATTTTGACATTTCACTCTCTTTGATGTCGCAAAGTCTAGGCACCCTTAATCTAATGCAGCCTCCTGCCCTTGTGCTTCTCCCCCTTGTCCCTGTAAGGTGGCTGCTGGCTTCTGGGATTGTTAGTACATCAGTGGGGAAGAGTATGTCGCACAGCAGCTGTCTTGTCAAAGGTCACCGCCTGCTGTCACAAAGTTTTAGTCACTCTGAGTCAAATCTCCTTTCTGGTAACTTCCTCCCACAGGAGCTCACACAATTGCCTTACTCTTCTACATGTCAATTGTTCTAATACTTTCCTTCCCTAAGTTTGTTTGTTTTTTCCCTCCAGGTGTAATGTACCCAGTTCATGCACTCTTCAGATGACACAATCGCCCTCCTCTGGAAATGCTCCAATTTATTAATGTGCCTCTTAAAATAACATGCCCAGGACTGGACCAAACACTCCAAACACTCCAACGTGGCTGGCAGCTCCACAGCACTCCATTCATGTAACTGAGAGTAGGCCTAATTTTTCTAGCAGCGACCTCATACCTCATACTTCCTACCACAATCTTACACAACAATCTCCTACCACTGACTCATGTTGAAGGGTGGATGATGGGAGTGGACGGTGGATGGTGGGGAAAGACTAACACGCACTGAGTGTCTTCCAAGTGCCAGGCACTGTCTAAATACTCTAGTCGATACCTTATTTGTTCTTCCAACAAGCCTGCAAGGTAGATATTATCCCCATTTTGCAGATGAGGAATCTGAGACTCAGAGAAGTTAAGTAATTTGCCCAAGGTGTCACAGCTGGTGAGTAACAGTCCTGGGATTGGAACCCTTGTCTCTTGGATCTGAAGCCTGTGTTCTTTTTCTGTAGCACAGTTCCTTAAAACCATGAAGCTTTGGCCATTCTGACCTCAAGGTCATTTTCATATGAACAGCTGTCAGCCAGGTTTCCCCAATATTATTCCTGTGCCTATCTTCTTTTTTAATTAGTTACCCCCTTTTCTTCTGGTTATAAAGTAGTACTTACCCACTGTAGAAAAATGAAAAGTGTATAAAAATGCAAATGAAAATAACAACTCAATCCACAAACGTCATCTAAAGTTAATCAGTATTAACATTAACACATCTCTTTACAAACTTGTTTCTGTGCATGTATGAGACTGAACCACATGAAATGGCCCATATTCAATCATTTTTGATCTACAAATAAAGGCAATTTCATATAGTTCAACCTAACACTTTTTTTTACGTATAGTGGCAATCACCCTGTACATGTGAAAATTGTATTCTGCCTTTTCATTTAACATGACATTCTTAGCATGTCCTGACAGCTTTTAAAACTCTTGGTAAACAGCATTTTAATGGTGACATAACATTAAAATGGTTTGGATTTAAAATAATTTAGTTAACTCTTCTTCTATTGTTGGACAAGTGTTTTTCATCACATAGTTCTGTGATAAACATCTTTATATATAAATATGCTTCCATATTTCTGATTATTTCTTTTTTTCTCTCCCTTCTTCCACCCCCCCTCACTCCGGTTCAAGCCGTTGTTTCTCAGTCTAGTTGTGTAGGACACAGCTCCCTGGCCCATGCTGGTATTATGAGCCTTGCGCTCCCTCCCGCTGAGGCAGTCGGTTGCCGGCCTTTGGTCGGCTACTCAAGGCAGCTCACAGCAGCTCTCACCAGCTCTCACCAGCGGCCGACTACTCATGCTGGCTGCCGGCCGCTCATGAAAGCACATGGCAGCCCAGCTCCAGGGAGAGCCGTTGTTCACAATCTTAGCTGTAGAGGGCACAGCTCACTGGCCCATGTGGGAATCAAACCGGTGACCTCGGTGTTAGGAGCAAGGTGCTCCACCCACCTGAGCCACCTGGCTGGCCCAATTATTTCTTAGAATTAATTCCTAGAGGTAAAAAGGAAGTCAAAAGGAATCCCATTTTAAATATTCTTGATACATGTTACTTTCCAGCGATTAAACCAATTTTTATTTCACTATACCCTCAACCTGCATAGAATATTATTAGTTTCAAATATCTGTTAATCTGGTTGACAAAAAATGATGAAGCATTATTGTTTTAATTTTTATTTTCTTGATTCATGTTGAGACTGTTATACAATTTATTTTTTGAACCTAAATGCAGGTCTTCACCTTTATCTCTATATGTCACATTATTTTATTCCATTGAGATCTTTTAAAATCAAAGATGAACCAGTAGTGTGAAGTGGCTGCTGAACAAGTAAATGCCTGATTGGCTGCATTAATAGAAGTGCAGTGTGCAGATTAGGGGAGGTGATGGTCCCACTCTACTTCTTCTTGGTCAGAGGATATCTGGAGCTTTTCAGCTATCCAATTCTGGGTGTCTTATTTAAGAAGGACATTGACAAACTGGGGCGTATTAATTGAGCAAAATGGTGAAGGTCTGTGGAAAGAGATGAAGGACACAGGGAATGTTTAATGCTGAGAAGATAAGTGAGGGACGGATGGGTGGAATAGCTGTATTAAAAAATCATAGGCCTCTCTGTAAGATCTTTGTAACTTTTCTGTAAGTCTCAAACTGTTCTAAAATGAAAAGTTTATTGTTAAAATAAAGACAGGCCTGAGGTGCAAGACAAATTCAGTTTAAGTGGCTCCAGAAACAAAAAGGACCAATAAGTGTAATTTTAAAGGTAACAGATTTTAGCTTTACACGAGAAAAAAATTATCTAATATTTTGCACTGTTGTATACTAAATGACTTCCTTGTTCCCGGAAGTATTCAAGTAAAGCCTTGAATTCAGGGTGCTGTACAGGCCTTAAACATGGGCTAGAAGTTTGAATTGGCATCAGATGATCGTTTCCAAAGCCAAGGTATTACAAGTCCATGAATTGGTGTCCTTAGGGTGTGACCAGCAAAGCAGTCCCAGTGGAAGGGGTTCAAGCAGCCTGAAGCAGGTACACTCTGAGGCAGAAAAGGGCAGAACCAGCTAGGAGGGCCCGTGGGACTGACACACGCCTCTTTCTACAGCACAAGTACCTCCTGAAGCTGAAGGTCATGTACACCGTGGGCTACAGCTCCTCCCTGGTGATGCTCCTGGTTGCCCTCAGCATCCTCTGCGGTTTCCGGTGAGAATACGCTGCCAGCTCTCCGTCTTCCCAGCCTTCCCACCACACAGACTTTGCATCTTTTTTAACTGCTCAGGCCAGAGGAGGAAGGTCTGGGTGGACCCCTTGGTTACCCTTTCGTCTAAAGCTTAGCTGTGACAAAAGTTCCTGGGGCTGAATTTCCTGTGAAGGTCCTGTGACCTTGTTCATTCTTTTATGCATTCAACATTTACTGAGCATTACTAAGAACTTACTGCTTTACATGTGTTATTTCTAATTTTTACTCAATGCTACGAGAGAGGTATCATCACCCCCATTTTACAGGTGTGTTAGCCAGACTCTTTGTTGCAAGAAACAGAAATCCACCTTCAAACAGCTTAGGAAAGCAAACATGACCTAACCCACGTAACTGATGAGTTCAAGGGCATCTGACTTTAGCCATGGCTGGATCTGGGTGCTCAAAGTTATCAGCAGAACGAGGTCTGTCTCTCTTTATTTCTCTGCCTGCAGTGGCCTCATCCTCAGATGGGCTTTCTGCAGAGGGGACAGAGGCAGACACGAGTAGCTGCAGGGGTACATTCTCCCAGATCAGCAGCATCAGGACAAAGAAAGCCTCTTCCCCGGGTAGAAGGATGGAGTCAAACCAGCCTAGAGCTGGAACAGGTTCCCCATAGAAAGCCTGGTTGTGGCACCTGAAGAATAGGAGCAAGTAACAGACTTCTGTCCACTATAGCAAAGGAGGAAACCCAGGCTCTGAGGAGTGAAAAGGCTTGCTCAGGGTGATGTAACTAATAAGTTGCAGAGCCTGGATCTGATTTCTCCCTGCAGACTGTGTACTTTCTATGTTGCTTGCCCACTCCCATTCTAGTTGCCCTCCTCTGGCACCCCCACCCCTCTAACAATTCTGGGAGCTGGAGATGGTAGTAGGTCAGAATATAATGTTGCCCTATACTTTTTTTTTTAATTACACCATAAGACAGAGTGGAGTGGGCACCTGGGGGCGTGGATTCTCATTAGGTTCTGCTAACGAGAGATATAGATAGATGTATCACCTGGAAAGAGCTGATGTCCAGGGCCTGGGTTTCCCCTGTTCGTTGGGGGAGGGGCTGACGTGGCTGAGCCCTAGCCCCTCCCCCATCTCTGGCCCCAATGGCTCTGCTTTCTCTCCCTCCAGGAGGCTCCACTGCACCCGAAACTACATCCACATGCACCTGTTTGTGTCCTTCATCCTGCGTGCCCTATCCATCTTCATCAAGGATGCTGTACTCTTCTCCTCAGACGATAGCTTCCAGTGTGATACCCACAGGGTAACGTGCCTGCATGCCCCAGGCTGTAGTTAGGCCTGCCTGCCTTCCCTGGCCTAAGTGTGGGGAGGGTGTCTTTCCCTGAAGTCCCCGCTGAGGCTGCACTTAAGACCTCATGTAAGGGAACAAGTACTGAGGCTGGGCCAGGAGCTTCAGGGAGGGTCCCATGTCTCCACATGCGCAGTCTGGGGCATATGTGATATCAGCTTGTTGGGAAGCCCGCGGGGGCTGCTGCTCAACTCCCAGTGTCCAGGAGTGGATTAGCCACTCTGGGGTTTCGCTACATAGCAAGGCTCTTCTTTTCTCTACTCTTGCCAAACCCCAGCTGTAGACAGATGACCAAGTATAGAGAGGGTTGTGGTTGGTTATAGAAAGAAAAGGGTGAGCATATACCTTTATGTCTGCACACACTGCGCTGTAGTAAAACAATCACGTTTTTAAAAATCTAACCGTTTTCTTCCTTCTGAATGCTCAGATGAGTCTTAATTCATTGCAATATTTGTGTCAGTTGGGAATCGTGCACAAAACTTTTTCGTGCACATAACAGAAAACTGCACATCAGTGGCTTAAACAGATGGGCGTTGTGTCCACACAAGCCGTCCACAGATGGGCAATCCAGAGGTGGCACAGTGGCTCCATGACTCCGTGAGGGACACAGTCATGTTCCCTCTTTCTGCTCTGTCATTCTTGATCCCATGTTTTATACCACATGTTTGCAATATGGCTGCTGCAACCCCAGGCCTCACACCCACATTCCAGACAAGAAGGAGCAAAGTCAAAGGTTAAACATTTTTTTCTGTTTGGGAAACTTTGCCTTTTCATTTGGGAAAGAACGCCCTCTCTAAGATTCCCACCTACCTCTCACGAGGGAGAACTGGGTCATGACACCACACACCTAACTGCAAAGGAAGCTGGGAGATGGAGTTTTTTACTATCATAGTCTACAAAAGCAAAGGCAAGTGAGGGAGAAGATTGGAAATTGACATCAGTTCAGCCACCCTGTGTGCCACTTTCCACCGCTCACATCTGTAACTCCTTACAGATCTAATAAGTTTGCGTTGTTTATAGCTTTGTTGATGTGTGTGTGTGTGTGTGTGTGTGTGTTTTCTGACTCAAACTGAGAGGTCCCTGAAGTAGGGACCATGACTCTCAGGGACATCTCCAGGATAAAATAACACCAGACTGGTAGTCAGGAGACTGAAATTCAGGCTCCACCCCATCATGACCAGAGGTGGAGAAGTCCAGCAGTGCCCAGCAGGGACCTTCTTGGATTCTATTAACATCAGACTTGCAAGCCAACCATGGACCATGCCTGGAATCAGAGTCTCTGGGAGGCCAGAGGGTGGGAACCACAGCTGACCAGAGGGCAGCAGTGGGCACTCCTCCTCTGTGGATTGACCTCATAGCTGCCCATGCAAAAGCCCTCAGGCCATCCCAGGAGCTGCCCTTTCCCTAGGGGACAGCTCAGTGAAAGGAAAGAGGACCCTCATGGCGCAAGTATGGGAGCTGGGCTGGCGTGACGCCCCCCCAATCTCTCAGGCATAGCTTCCAGGGATTCCTGCAAGGGACGTGCCTGTTGTAAGAGTCACCGCATCTGGCAAGGCCAGCACTGTGGCGTCTTCATCAGGCATAAAGGTCTCCAGTCCACATGCCGTGTACCGGTCATTGGCCATTTTTGCTATAATCAATGTTGCCTCCTAACATACTTGGTATGTCCCTTCTTCCTCTCTTTCTGGAGACTGAGCCTGGAAAGCATTTTCACCCTTTGCTCAGGTATCCCATCTCTTCTCTAGGCCTCAATTTCCTCATCTGAAAAATGAGAGAGTTGGGAGTTGGGCATCTGACACAATTTTACAACTGGCAGACAGTTCCTGAATTTGAATGCAGTTCCTGCTTCTGCTATGACCCATGAACCATCTTGACTGAGCCGGCTGGCCGGTGGACTTCCACTTTCCAGAGAACTCTGTGGACCTCGTCTCCTCATAGTGGAAGACCACAGGGGATGGCCATGAGCCCCAAAGTCTCACTCTATGGCCTAGCCCCTGACCCCAACCTCACCCTGCCACTTCCTTTGGGGCTGGCCACCGGAGGGGAGCCGCAGTCGCCCGTCCCGGGGCTCACCTGCCTCTCTTTGTCCAGGTGGGCTGTAAGCTGGTCATGGTCTTCTTCCAGTACTGCATCCTGGCCAACTACGCCTGGCTGCTGGTGGAAGGCCTCTACCTCCACACACTTCTTGTCATCTCCTTCTTCTCAGAAAGGAAGTGCCTGCAGGGGTGCGTTGCCTTCGGATGGGGTATGTTTCTCCATGGGGATGGTGGCTGAGTGGTATGTGGGAGAGGGCGCCAAGTCCAAAGCCCCACACTTAAAGTTAGTTAACTTGTGTAATCTTAGGAAGTTACTTGATGTTTAACTATCTGGCCTCAGTTTATTTATCTGTCAAATGGGAAATAATAGCTAACATGTAGCCCTCATTTCTGGTATCCAAAGCCTTTTATAATTCAATACCACCCAATATTTGTTGCCTCATCTTCCTTAGACATTCCATTTATATGTCTTCGTATTTGCTTCCTTTCTGGATTAATTAGGGTGCTTTTGACTGTAGGTATCAGGAAATCTGGCTTAGATGGGCTTTAAACATAAAAGAAATTAACTGCTTCATATAACTGCAAAGTCCAGGGATTGCCAACTTCAGAGGAGGCCAAATCCAGCAGCTCAATGTTTCTTTCCTTCTTTTGCCTTCAGCTGGTGCTCCCAATGTACCTGCCAGTGGCTTCTGGGCTGCTGGCTTCCTTGGTATATCCAATGGGAGACGGGCTGTGTCCCAGCAAATAATCTGAGGTTCACTCTGATTGGACCAGCTTAAGTCTCATGCACCTCCTTGAACCAATCACAGAGACCTGAGGGAATGGAACACACCGACTGGCTGAAACTACTCAAACCACATGGCTTCCCAAAGGAAATCAGGATTCAGTTTCTAGGAAGCAGAGGAAATAGAAGCAACACATCCAACTGCAGGCCCCATTATATCTCTTTCCCTTTTCCTTTCTGGCCAATGAGAATGATATCAACTCCTGTTTCCTGAGCACTTACTAGGAGCCAGACATTGAGCTCAGCACTTTACATGCATTATTTGGTCATCACAACAACCTTCAGAACCCCCTGAGGATTACCTTGGCTCAGAGATTTGGCATAATATACTCAACTCACACTATAGACAAGGGCAGATCCAAGGCTTCCTTCCAAAGTCCCTTACCTCCTCTTCCACAAGGAGCAAACGTCCATTTATTCATCCATCCATTTGTCCATTCGTTTGTCCATCTACCCATCTATCCATTCACCATCCATTCATCAATTGTTCATTTAATAGGCAGACATATGTATCTGAGTTCTGGGCAGAGAACTAGCTTCCTGGGGGTGATTCACAGGCTTACAGGGATAGAAATGTGTACCAGCCATTGGCTTCATGTATTAGGTTGGTGCAAAAGATATTGCGGTTTAAAAGGTTAAAAATCATTGCAAAAACCGCAATGCCTTTTGCATCAACCTAATCCTTTCTTCTTGGTGCTTTTCGTTAAGAAGTGCCCCTGTCAGGAATGCCCTCCACTCTTCTTCTGCTTGTCTAAATCCTGTGTGTAAGGGCCCTATCTCCTCATCAGACCTTCAGGGAAGTCACCTGACCTGGCAACGCTCACCGAGCCCTCCTGCCTCTGACCTTGGGCAGCCTGATTAGCACATGACCGTAGGCCAGCAGGAGCTTGCAGGGCTTTGCAGATCTCTGAAGCTCTGCAAAGGCCAGTAGTCCCCCAGTGCCAGGGGACCAGGGACGTGCCGTATGCAGCCGACTCTGCCAAAAATCACCCAGCTTGGAGCCCAACTCACTTCCACATCTGCCAGGATTTCACTATATGAACTTGGACACTTTTATCATCTATATCAGGGTCATAATTTATTCAACTTTCTTCAGGCACTTCTTTGTACTCAGAGGGGTTTATAAGGATTACGAAAACAAAACCAGTTCCATCACTTGAAGGGTTTATCATCTAGCGGGGAGACAAAATTGCATTGTGATGTCTCTGTCACAGGATTTTAGGACGTTTCAATGAGCTAATGAGAACCTTCCCCTCTTTTGCAAATATTAAGCATCTACTATATGCAGGCCTAGGGAGAGAGCAGCACATGAAACAGCGCGTTCCTCTCCTCCGGGCCTCTTGGCCTACACAGCCCCAGAGAGACCATGAAGGGGCTGAAGAAAGTCTAAAGGTCTCCAACTGGGAGAAGCCTTTCTCCTGCAAAAGCAATGGCCCCTCTTCAATTTGTACTCAACTTGTTTCCACAGAGATAGGTTGCTTAAATATTGTGTCCACTGTAAAACTTTGCAAAAAAAAATTTTTTTTTCTAAGTAGAAAAAAAATTACTCTAGTCCCATCTATTGAACACTTTCTGGGGTTTCTGTCCAGACATCTTTTTCCTACTCACAGTTTTCCCCACTTAGTTGTGGTCATTCTGTATGGAGAATTTTGAATCTTGTTTCTTTCTGTTAACACACAAACATACTCTGGGTTCTTTCAACTTTTCCATAAACATTTTTAATTACTCTGTGGATGCAGTTAAACAAATACCTATTATTTAGATATTTAAGTTGTTTCTAATTTTTCACTATTATGAATAGCATAGTGATGAATGCTTTTTATGGGCAGAGCTTACTGTAGGTGTAACATAGAATCCTAGAATTGGGATCACTGGATCAAAAAGAATGAATACTTTTAAGGTTTTTAATACTTATCCAAAACTTTTACAAGGTGGCTGGGGTGTCCGTCTGGGCCCAGAAAAGGGTGACACCTCTGGCTGTCATGGGGATGAACCGAGCTCCCACTCACCAGTGAACTTCAGCTGGGGGTTCCCCAGCTGGAACTGGCATCAGAATAACGTGGAGGGTGTGTTGAAGGGGTTCATAAGAGGTGTCCCCAAGATGTGCCACATTGGCATGTGGATTATTTTGAGCTTAAGGCAGTCGAGACCCTGTGGCCTCAGAAGAAATTTTTACCTCTGCCTTAAAGAATTTAACTTTGAGGACTTGCCCATAACAAGAGTTATTATCAGAAATAACTTTTTCTGACCTGTCTATAGGGCAGGGTAAACTTCTAATTACCGAACATCTGCTCTTCTTATCATCCTGCAAAAGACCTTCCTACCCTGGAAGCCTCAAGGAACCCTCATTCCGAGCTCAAAATGTTATGCATACCTCATTTTCCCTTTCTGTCTCTGAACCTCTCATGTATGTGGTCTCTCTGACTCTCTCATGTATGCGGGGTTTCTGTAAGTATGTAATTAATTTTGGTATTTTCTCTTGTTAATCTGACTCAAGTTGCTTTGATTATTAGACCAGCCAGAAGAACAAAGAAAGGTAGAGTAAAATTTCTTCCTCCCTCACAGTGTCAAACCTAGTTGTCTGGGCCCACCCCCAGAGTCTCTGAGTGAGTGGGCCAGGGGTAGAGCCTGAGAGTCTGCATTTCTAACAAGGCCCCAAGTGACCTTGATATTGCTGGTCCAGGGACCACACTGAGAGCCCTGACTCACACTATTATCGATGTTTTAGTTTCCCACCAGCTCTCTGTTAAAGATGGCAGACAATGAACAGGTGCCCCTCAGAATCCATGTTTTTTACCCAGAGCCCCCAAACTTGAGGCAGGGAATTTTTTTTATTGTTATTTTTTATCAAATCATGTATGTACTTGGTCTAAAGAGTTAAATAGGATTACAAGGCTTATAATTTAAAAACAGAACCTCTGGCGGTTTTCACGAGGGCCGCAGCCATGTCTTACCCCGCTGATGATTACGAGTCTGAAACTGCTTATGGTCCCTATGCTTACCTGGGCGACGATGATATGCACACAGGAGGTCCCAAGCAGGGTCTGGCCTATGAACATCAGTACGAACAGCAGGCCTATCAGGTGACCCCCAAAGTGATCAAAAACTTCATCCAGTATTTCCACAAAACCATCTCAGATTTGATTGACCAGAAGGTGTATGAGCTGCAGGCCAGTCGAGTATCCAGTGATGTCACTGACCAGAAAGTATATGAGATCCAGGACATCTATGAGAACAGCTGGATGAAACTGACAGAAAAATTCTTCAAGGATACACTTTGGCCTGAGGCTGAAGCCTTTGCTCCACAGGTTGGTAATGATGCTGTCTTCCTGATTTTGTACAAAGAATTGTACTGTAGGCACATATATGCCAAAGTCAGTGGGGGACCTTCCTTGGAGCAGAGGTTTGAATCCTATTACAATTACTACAACCTCTTCAACTACATTCTAATGCTGATGGTCCTGCTCCCCTTGAACTACCCAACCAGTGGCTCTGGGATGTCATCGATGAGTTCATCTATCAGTTTCAGTCATTTAGCCGGTACCGCTGTAAGACCACCAAGAAGAAGAGATTCACTTCCTTCGTTCCTATCCCAAAATCTGGAACATTCACAGTGTCCTCAATGTCCTTCACTCTCTGTACAAGATGCTTGGCTACTTCAGCCTGCTGGGGCTTCTGTGTTTGCACTCCCTGTTGGGAGATTCCTACCAGGCCATCAAGGTGCTGGAGAATATCAAACTGAACAAGAAGATCATGTACTCGCGTGAACCCGAGTGCCAAGTCACCACACACTGTTATGTAGGTTTTGCACGTCTAAGGATGCGTCACTACCAGGAAGCCTTCTGGGTCTTTGCCTCCTGTACATCCAGAGGACCGAGAGCATGTTCCAGAGGACCACCTACAAATATGAGATGATTAACAAGCAGAACGAGCAGATGTGCGCACTGCTGGCCGTCGCCCTCACCATGTACCCCCTGGGGACCTATGAGAGCATTCACCTGCAGCTGCAGGAGAAGGAGGGGGACAAGATGCTAAGCACGCAGAAGGGCGGCACACAGGTCTACGAGGAACTGTGCAGCAATTCCTGCCCTAAATTCCTATCTCCTGTAGCTCCCAGCTATGACAATGTGCACCCCATCTACCACTTGGAGCCCTTCTTGCAGAGCTTCTTGTTCAAGGTGTTTTCTGATGAGATCCAGCAGCAGGCCCGGCTTTTGACCGTCCGCAGTTTCCTCAAGCTCTACACCACCATGCCCGTGGCCAAGCTGGCCGGCTTCCTGGACCTCAGAGAGCAGGAGTTCTGGATTCAGATCCTTCTCTTCAAACACAAAATGAAGAACGTGGTGTGGACCAGCGGCATCTCTGCTCTGGACGGCGAATTTCAGTCAGCCTCTGAGGTTGACTTCTGCATCGATAAGGACATGATCCGCTTTGCAGACACCAACATTGCCAGGCGCTATGGGGATTTCTTCATCTGGCAGATTCACACATTTGAGGTGCTCAATCGAACTCTGAAGAAGACTGGACAGAGACCCTGAGTACATTCACACTCGCATTAGTTAGAATGTAGTTTGATGTCATTGGTGATGGGGAGTATTTTTGCCACTGTGAGGTCTTTACCTCGTTCAGTCTTCAGTCAGTCAACTGATAAAGTTTATTTGAATCAAGGATAAAGTGTTTTAAATAGGTCTCAGTAAAGGGTCTTCTTTGGGGAAAAAAAAAAAAAGTCTCCTGTCCCCACTTTTGCTCCCCAGAGGTCATGCCCTTTAATTCTATAGCTGTTCCACCTAAAATGTACTCTAATGTTTCTAAACAATGTTCTACTGTTTCTTGATTTATCCATTTGTGGCATTATTTGTTGACTCCTGATGATGGATAATGAGGATATAAAATTTTTCATCCACCACCTCCTTCCTCCCATTAGGGTTTTTCACAGTTTTTGGTTAAATCACGTTCAAGCATTATCACTATGTAAATATTTTATTAATGAGCCAAGTGATGCACAGTGATTTTCCAATATTTAACCTTTCATTTTCATGGAATCATTTAAAATTTACTTGTTTTGTGTTGCTGTCATTAGTTCTCCCAAATTCTCCAACAAAATCGAAAAACCCTCCAATGCTATTTTCCAAATCATCCAACACAACACGAAATCTATTAGTTGCTATTTGTTTGTTTGTTTTTTTCCTGCTATATTAGTTTCCTAGGGCTGTTGTAACAAATTGCCACAAAGTTGTTGGCTTACAACAGCAGATATTTATTCTCTCAATTCTGGAGGCCAGAAGTTGAAAACGAAGGTTTTTACCGAGTTGGTTCCTTCTGGGATCTCTCAGGGACAATATATTCCATGCCAATCTCCTAGCTTCTGGCGGTTGTTGGCAATCCTTGGTGTGCTTTGTATAGCTGCATCACCCCAATTTCTGCCTTTATCTTTACATAGCTTTTGTCCCTCTATGTCTCCTTTCTGTGTTTTTCTTGGCCTTCCTATAAGGATGCCAGTCATATTGGATTAGGTCCCAATGGACTGGCATTCCTATAAGTATGATTTCATTTTAATTGCACCTGCAAAGACCCTATTTCCAAATAAGGTCACATTCTAAGGTTCTGGGTAGACATGAATTCCAGGGGCATACTATGCAACCAAATATACTCACTGTTAAAGCACAAAATTCAATGGAGTAAATTTGAAGATCTAATTGGCTTTATTAAGTTATTCAAAATGGAAGGTTTTATAGGCAGAAAGAGGGTGGGCAAGAAAGTTAATAGAATGGATTATTTCAGGCAAGTTCACCTTCACTTAGGGGAAGGCAGGGGGTCTTATCAGGAGATTACCTCACTAGTGCTGACCAGGGAATTCCCGGCTGACTGGTTTAAAACCCAACTCTTGGAAGAGGCTGAAACTGCAATTAGGTTTGAAATTAAGTCTTGATAGGCCTTAGCAAAAGTGACTCCATTTTGGGTTGCTGTTTCCTTTTAACTTCACCAGTGTTCTTTGTAGAGCCTTCTGCCTTCCTGTTCTATTTGGTCTGCTTGTTCTCTAGACTTGCTCAACTTCCTTAGTCTTCATGCTGAGAATTTCCTTCCTTTTCTTCCACCAATACTATTCCTTTATTTCTTGTCTGTCTTTGGCTTACTCCCTAGTGTTGCAGCTCATCTTCCATTATCGAACAAAAAGTGCTTGGAAGATACATTTTTTGCATTGCATATCTGAAAATACCTTTGTTCAATTTTCACACCTAATTTGCAGTTTTACTAGACATAGCAATTAGGTTGAAAAATCATTTTACCCCAGAATTTTCAAGGCCTTCTGTTTTGGCATCTGGTGTTACGGGACATGCTATGTAATTCTGTTTCTAGAGCCTTTTTACTCTCTCTATATATATAAACTGCAGGGTGTTCTCTCTGTCCCCTGTGTTTTATTTGACTTTATTTATTTAATTTTTTAAGGGAGGGCACAGCTCACAGTGGCCCATGCGGGGATTGAACCAGCAACCTTGGTATTATCAGCACCACGCTTAACCAACAGAGCTAACTGGCCTCCCACCCTGTGTTTTAAAATGTCATAGCGATGTGTCCCCACACAAGTCTGTTTTCATCCTTTTTGCTGGCCTCTGGTAGCCCTTTCATTTGGAAACTCACATCCTTCTTTTCTTGGACAATATTCTTACATTATCTATTTGATCATTTCTTCCCTCCCTAGTCTTCTATTTTCCTCTTTCTGAAACTTTTAATCAGAGAGTGCACATCCTGGAAATGACCTCTAATTTTCCCATTCTTTCTTTCTACTTTTCATTCCACTCTTTATGTCCTGCTTTCTGGGTGATTCCTAGTATTTCTTCCAACCCATCTATGGAATTTTTTTTTATCTTGGTTATCTTATATTAAACGTCTAAGTCCTCTTCCTTGTTCTCTAAATGCTCTCTGTTTTCAGCATCCTGTTTGTGTCTTGCAAATGTAATCTTTTATCTCTCTGATGCTATTCCTCAGGGTTGTTTTGTTCAAGCACCTCCTGCAGCCTGCATGGTCTGTTTCCTCTGAGTTCCTTTTCCTGATTGTTTTGGTCCGTGTCTTTTACGTAGTCAGCTTTCCTCAGGTGTCAGTGGCCTTGACTGTTGTATTTAAGGCTGTCACCTCAGAGTGACTGAAAGCCCTGTGTGTGGGGCATGTGTCTCGAGGGAGACGGGGCTGGGAAGTGGCCCCAGCATTGCCCTGCATAGGCCTATGTCTGGGGCTGTTTGGTTCCTCCAGAGAAGAACCCTTGAATCTCCTTCCTAGAGTGGAGAGTAGACGGCTGGAGCAAGGGTAGACATCTGGCTGCTAGAGATCTGAAAACTGAGCAGCCCAGGGTTGGGGCTCTTTTATCCTTCACCACATAGACAAGCATGTCCTTTAGAAATAGAATCTGAGCCACACCTGTAACTTCAATTTTCTAGTCGCCACAGTAAACACAGTAAAAAGAAACAGGAGAACTTAATTTCAATCATATGTTTTCTTTAACCCAATATAACCAAAATAGTATCATTTCAACATATCATTAATATAAAAATTGTTAATAACATATTTTGCATTCTTTTATTTGCACCAAATCTTCCAAATCTGGCATCTGTCTTGCACTTACAGCCCCTCTCCAAAGGGACCAGCCACATATCATGTACAATAGACACAGGTGGCGAGCGGCCACTGTGCTGGACAGCACAAGTGTAGCCATCACTTCATCCCCTCCCTCCTCTGCAGAGGTCCCGCAGAGTCTCACGCGGGCTCCTAGGAGACCCCAAGCCCCTAGTGGCCTTCAGGATCCATCTGATCCTGCCTCAGTTCCCAGGACACCCCTCGCACTTTTGAAGCATGAGGCTACACGTGCTTTATTTAAAAGGGGGTTCCCATGGCACCTGCTACCTACCTGGGCTGGGGTACCTGCTTGTCTTGACCTGGGCTGGGGTACCTGCTTGTATTAAAAATTGAGTCCTCTCTCTTCTGTGCCTTTCTTTCTTTTTAATCCTCAGGTTCCCCAGCTATTTTCGTTGCGTCGTGGGCTATCACCAGACACTTTGTGGAAGATGTTGGGTAAGCTGTTGGAAGGAGAGGTAACAAGAGTGTATTTTACATTGTCCAGTTCTTCAAATAGGGCGGACACTGCTTTGGTGCTGTCTAGGAGAGGCCACGGGAGAGTTCTCTGTGCCAGGCTGCTGAGTGCCCCTCTCGGGGGGTGAGTTTGCAGAGGGACAGCGCACCTGCACCCTCCCGGGCCTGTCTCCCTTCTTGCCTGCCTTAGCAGCACTGGTTAGGTCAGGTGCCAGGCAAGAGCTGCAAAACTCCAGGCAGGTGCTGCCCAGAGAGGAAGCTCTAAGAGCCTTTCCTCTGCTCCTGGGATCCCGCTCCTCTGCTCCCCCTTACAAGGTGGTACAGAGGCCTGCCAGTCAGGCCTGGAGGGTGGCAGTCTGCCTCCTCAGCAACTCCTGCTGGGGACAAATAGATCTAATCCTGTTCTCTAGCGATGTGAAGCACTGTGGACAGAGGTGAGCCCAGGGGGCCTTCTGGAAGTCGGCACTCAGAAAGAAAGCTTGAAAGAAACCAGGGAGGAAATGAGGCCTGTGACAGAGCAGGAGGCAGAATATTTGCATAACGACACAACCAGGCCAGGAAAGGGACTAGGTCGGATGAGGCTTACACTCAAAATCGGCCCCAAATTGTTTCAAAATAATTTTTTAAACTGGGTGAATTCACTTAAAAAAAAAATCTGGATTTTTCAGCTTCTCCAGAAAATAATGAAAAGTTCTGCCATGTTTCCCATTTTCCCTTGTGGCAAAAATCCGCAGGAGAAGAGTTGTGTTTGCCTTAGAACAGGCACATGCTCTCCAGCTTGCTCTGCACCCTCACCTCATGGCCCTGGGGTCCTGTGGTCATGTGTCAGTCACCCAAACACTTCTCTCCCTCACGTCAGCTGCCTGGCCGCTGTTGGCACTTGAGTTTGGCACTTTGCTAGCTTTGAGATCTGGGATCTTTTGGCTACCAGGTTCCACCCACCCGATGCTCACTGGACATGCGTGGAGACAGGGCGCTGCTCCCTCGGCCCCAGCAGAGCTCCCAGCAGGAGGGAGTCCGTTCTAATGGTGCCTAGCACACAGCCACAACGTTCAGGACCACAAGCATGCGTCCTTCATAGGAGGGCACCTCAGGGAATGAATCTTTTCTGGTCAGCCCAGCTCCCCACTCCTAACAATGCCTACTGTCCCTCCATAGGTGCTGGGACATCAACGCCAATGCATCTGTCTGGTGGGTCATTCGAGGACCTGTGATCCTGTCCATCCTGGTAAGTGGCCGTCCTTCCCTGAGCTGGGCTCCAGTGCGAGAGACTGGACAGCGACTGGCCTATAGGGGCAGAGGAGACAGGACTAGTGCCCCTCCTTCCAGGTTTGGGAGGGATAAACCTCAGAGCCTCCGGAGGCTGGCCAGCAGCAAAGGGAGCTGGAAGCTCCCCCGCCCCAGAGAGAATGGTGGATGGGAGTGGGGGAAGGGGCGGGAAGAAGGCGAGCGCTTACAGGAGGAGCCGCCGAAATGTGGTGCGCAGAGCTCCTTGCCCGAAGCTGGCTGGCTTCACGCTGGCCTCAATTCTGTCTTCACTGGTTTACATCTTTGGGTCTTGATCATTTTTCAGGCATCCTCTTGTTAAATTGGGCAGAATCACTGAGCTGGGTCACGGAGCGAGGGGGTAGGTGTGGCTGGGGAGAGCTGAGTGGGGCTGTGGTCTTGGGCCTGGGCACATGTCTCAGCTTTATGTTTCCAGGTGCTCCTGCCTGAGGGCATGGATACCAAAGGGGGGGCCGAGGAAGAATGGGGGACACAGTGGGGTTGTCTCCTGGACAGAATCCGCCCCTTAGCTGTGCATAGGGCTCAGAGGGATGCCAAGGATGCAGGACAAGTGACAGAAAGTGCCATCCATGGCCTCGCTGGAGTGGGAAGAGGGCGCAGGACTGGGCAGCACGCCCCTCCGGTGGCCAGTCAGGAGAAGGTGGCCATCACATCACCGCCTTTCTTCTCCTTTTCCTGACTCAACACCACGAGAAGTCATGCAAAAACAAAAATTGGGAGATATAAAATGTATTTATAAAAAGTGGAATTAAATCAACCATAAATCACCATTTAGCCCCTAGATACACATTGTAAATACACACGTGCTTTTTTTCCCTGTCGGCCTTTGAGCACACATTCTTTTCTTTTTTGAAATGCTTAATATGGTTTTGTTTCCCAGTTTGTTTGTTTGTTCTTCACGTAGCAATAGATGTGAGCTGCCCTGTGTCATTTGAAGTTATTTGACCACACAATGTGCTATCACTGCATAATATTTCCATGGGAGGATATTTTTCTCATCGAAGCCAGTTTCCTTTCTGTAATTCTGAGACTCTGACAGCCCAGCCCAGGAAAGCCCCAGCTGAAGGACAACCAGCTCCAATGTCCAGGCTGCTGTCATGGTACTGTGGTCTGTTGTGATTGAGGGACGTTGAGTGGGTACTCCTGGTGCAAAATATCTCCTTACCAGCCTGTCACGGCGTGAATTCTGGAGTCTAGAATTCCGTCATTTAAGATTCATTCTTGGAACCTTAAGAGTTTTTTTCTTTCACCTTCAAGGGCTCCCTATTAAATCAAATACAACTAACTGTAAGACAAAATATAAAATAAAACTAAAAAGTCTTTATTAGTTTACCCCATGCACAACCAGCTCAGAGCAAGATAGATAGCAAGCTGAGAAGCTGTATTCCAGAAGAAGCAACACTGACTAGACTAGGAATTCTAGACAGGCCAGTAATCCTGTGTCTTTTGGCCAGTGTCCTCAGGCCCCAGGCTATTTATATGAACAATGAAGGCGCCCAGCTGGGCGATTCGACTAATCCTTGCTTCTGTAAATGGTGCTGAAGCCAGCTGGGAAGAGAGGAGGAGAGGTGCTGCCATGTGGGCAACTTCTTAAGGTTCAGGCACTGGGATTGGAGGAGGGACACCAAAAGAAATAAGGAGACTCCATTCCTGTCCTTTAGGAAATGATGGAATTGGCAGATAAGTGGACAAACACACAAGTTTGACAGATGCATGTATTTGCCCCTTTCAAATATTTCAAGTGTTCTTACACAGTGACATCATTCCTAGCTACAATGAATTAGGAAAGGGAGGTAATCAAGGATGACTTCCCGGAGCTGGTGGTTGAGTTGCCCAGTGACTCTATAAGGCTCTGAAGCCGTTCTAGAAGTGTGTGCCCTAGACCAGCAGCTTCAGCATCACCTGGGAACTTGTTGCAAATGCAAATTTCCCACCCCAGGTTTACTGACCTGTAACCACTGTGGGGAGGGCACCCAGCAATCTGCGCCCTAAACTTTAAGAACCTCTCTGTAAAGCCTTGCTACTCAAAGTGTAGTCCAAGGACCATCCTGGAGCTGGGCATTCCCTGGAGCTGGTTAGAAATGCAGAATCTCAGGCCCACTCAGACCTGCATTTTAACAAGATCCCCAGGGGGTTCCAACACACTCCAAGGGTGAGTAATCCTGCTGCAGGTGAGCCAAGTTACAGGTCCTGCAGCCCAGGGCTAGGATGGGTGCTGTGATTCCTTGGCCTCCAGACGGTTTGTTTCACCAGGATGAGGGGTGGGGGTGGGGTGGGAAAGCACTGATGTGCCATCTTGGGTGTTTCCTGGGTGTGGTTTGCAGTGCCTTCCTTCTCTGACCTCAGGTCCAGGGGCAGGGAATGCAAGTCTCCTTTAGCCTCCCGTCTGCCTTGTGTTTTACAGATTAATTTCATCCTTTTTATAAACATTCTAAGAATCCTAATGAGAAAACTTAGAACCCAAGAAACAAGAGGAAATGAAGCAAACCATTATAAGTAAGTGAAAAGCAAAGACCTAAACACACTTGGTCAGCACACATTTACTGAGCACCTACTGTTTACCCAACTGGTGCTAGACACCATTGGAGATGGAGGAGAAGGGAAACCTTGACCTAGTTCCAAGGAGTTTACAGTGTAAATGGGGGGAAGGGGAAATGGGTCCATCATGAAATCTGAGACACTCTCCTGGGTGTGGAGCGAAAAGACACCTCAGCAGGATCCTTGGGGCAAGGCTAGGGAGTCAGCAATGGACCTCAGGGACCCAAAGTCAGACAAATTTGTGTAGGTATGTGTATTTTTCAGGGGAGAATGACCTTAGCTTTCATCAGCTTTTCAAAGAGATATGTGATCCAAAAATACTTTAAACTTTTAAGATGTTAAAGAGAGATGCTGTATGAGTTCACCAGGGCTGTCATAACAAAATACCACAGACTAGGTGTCTTAAACAAGAGACATTAATTTTCTCACAGTTCTGGAGTCTAGAAGTCCAAGATCAAGGTGTCGACAGGACTGTTTTCTCACGAGGCCTCTGTGCTTGGCTTGTAGACGGACTTCTGCTGTGTCCTCACGTGGCCTTTTCTCTGTGTGTTCATCCCTGGTGGGTGTCTTCTCCCACCAGGTGATTGGTCTAAGGCCTCACCCTAATAACTTTAACTTCACCACCTCTTTATTGGCCTTCTCTGCAAATATACCGTGTTTCCCCAAAAATAAGACCTAGCCAGACAATCTGCTCTAATGCATCTTTTGGAGCAAAAATTAATATAAGACCCAGTATTTTATTATCTCACATCATATCATATTATATTAAAGACCCGGTTGTATATTATAGTAAAATAAGACCGGGTCTTATGTTAATTTTTGCTCCAAAAGACGCATTAGAGCTGATGGTCCAGCTAGGTCTTATATTCGGGGAAACACGGTAGTCACATTCTGAGGTCTTACAGGTTAGGGCTTCAACTTGCTAATTTGAGTGGGGACACAATTCAGCCCATAACAGATATTAAAAGCAAATCGGTGTCCGACAGAGGCCTTCTCCACAATTCAGAGTTGTGAGAAACTGGCAGAAGCCTGGGTTACTTAGTGGCAGAATCCCCAGGATGTCTTTAGGGCCTTGGGCGCCAAGTTAGGGTGGAGCTGGGCCTCCAGGATAAAGTTGCCAGATAAAATACAGGACGCCCAGTTCAATGTGAATTTTTCATAAACAATGTATAGTTTTTTAATACTTACACCCAAAACCCACAAAACCTTGTTTATCTGAAATTCAAATTAAACTGGGCATCCTGCATTATTATTTGCTAAATTTGGCAATGCTAACCTGGGAAGAAAATGAAAGAATATCTCCTTACTTATTATTAAAACAAATAAGAATGCTGTCTTTGCTGATAATATGCTGATAATGGAGTGGCAGTCATATATGCACATAATTTATAAACAGTTACTCGGGTGGGTCCATATTCAGATATTTTTTTACTGGTAGGGGGTACATGATCAGAAAGTTTAGGGACTGGCCATGGGTTGGTAAATGTATCTGGGTGAGGGGTATATAAGAATTTTCTGAAATAAAAAGTAAAAACAAAAAAGTTTGGGGACAGTGCTGCAAAGCCTTTGGCAATCGCGCAAAAGATGGGGTGTGCGGAGCCATGAGCCCATGGCCAATGGAGGGGGTGGGAGACGGCAGCATTTCTCTGTTCCCAGGCGTCTGGCCAAATCCACCCTCCTGCTGATCCCTCTCTTTGGAGTCCACTATATCGTCTTCGCCTTCTCTCCAGATGATGCCATGGAGATCCAGCTGTTTTTTGAATTGGCTCTTGGCTCATTCCAGGTAAGTTTCAGGGACTGTGACTTTAAAGTAAAAAGAGGAGTTCTCTCTTTCCTTAGAGAAACATGGAGGCCATAGAGAGAGCAAGCCACATCTTCCAGGAAGAGTTCCACAATGTGGTTTGAGAAGGCGGATGCCTCATTTGGCAGAGACCCAAGAGAAGCAGGGGCTGGCCTCTACCCTGAGGGTCACCACCAGACCCAAGTGCCCCACCAGACAAATGGGGGTAGGAGCTAAAACTAAGGAGAGAGAGACTGACTCCAGGGAAAACAAAAGGGAAAAGTAACCCTAGACGCTATATGGGACAGCCCTTAACAGGGCCATGGCTGAGCCATCAAAAAGTGGGGCAGGAAAATGAGCATTGTGAGAGGATGCAACTGGGGGGGAGGGTGTTTGAAAGAATAATATCCTCATGTCCATACTGGGAAGTCCACAAAAATGCCCCAAACTGAAAAATCCAGAAGTAGCAGCATCAGCATGTTATTTAGAAGCAGTTAAGAAAGTTCCAAATCGTTGCCTCTAAGGAACAGGAAATGGGGGTGGCGGGTGTCAGGAGGCTGCTGCTGTGTGTGTGTGTGTGTGTGTGTGTGTGTGTGTGTGTGTGGTCAAGAATCATTTGACTCTTCGAAACTATGTGCATCCACAACTTATTAAAAATGAAAACCAACTTAAAAGAAAAGAAAAAATGTGAGGGGAAAGTCACTTACCTACTTATTCAACAAGATGTTGTGAGGTTAAAATAAAATAGTAAAGATGTTTAGACAGAAGGGACTCTTAACATGAATCCCAAACTTCACAAGGTTATTTATTTACTCAGAGCTGTCTCCTTCCAAAAATAAAGTGATGTCGCTTTTAAGAAAAATATACAGAGGACAAAAAATAAGTAGATGAGGGATCAGTGAAAAAAGAAAATAAAGCCAAAAGTGTTCATACACAGAAGCAAATTTGGTAAAGTCCTATAAAGGTAGGAGATGTAGGTCATAAATTTGATTTAGAGCTTCCCAGTAGCCAAAGCAAAGACAGAAGCACAATCTGTTTCAAGATTTACAGTATCCATAGATGAAAACAAGCTGGTTCCCAGGAAAGACTAGTGATTCTAGGCTTTGGGGCCTGAGAGAAATTTTTCCTAAAGAAGCCAGCCTGCCCTCAACAAGGTTGATCATCTTACAGAGTCCTCCTCACCAGGCTGGCCTTGGCCTCAGAGTGGGGGCTCAGAGCCTCCCTCATTCCCAGAGTTCTGTTCAGGGTTGGCGTGGCCAGGGTCATTCTCACTCTCAGGTTCCAGGGAGGACACATCACTTGGGAACACTTTATTGAGTAGAGTCAAGTCTTGCTCTAACCCATGCCTTCAGACTCCACCCCAGGGCTGTCCCCTCTGCCCTCCTCTGAGCCTCTCTTCTGCCCAGAGCCCCCCAGCAGCGCCCCAGACCTCCCGAGAACCCAGCCTCTTGTGCAATCCTTGATTCTTTTTCACTGGGCCAGGAAGTTTTCGTGCCCAGTGATCTTGCAACGTGTGGGGAGGCTGGGTTCACCATGGCCCTTTAAGCAGCTGGGGGTTCCAGGTCCAGATGGGCAGGCAGATTTGACACAGCTGAAAAAGTGGGTAGTGATCTCTCTGAGACCATGGAGACCCAGGTCTGCCTCCCTGCGTGGCTGAGGACTTCCTGCCCCCTGGAGCCGTGGCTTGTGGTTGGGGCTGTGGGCTACCCAAGCGAAGGTCATTTGGCTTCTCTCGGGGGAAGCAGCTTGTTGAGAGAAAACCAAAAGCACTTTCCTAATGTTTCCACAGAAATGTTTACCAAAAAAACAATTGTTAAGAGTTTTTTTTTTATATAAGAACATTTGTTCATAGACAAATATATCATTTTCTGTTACACATTTATATTATATATATTTTTAAAATTTGTATTATGGAAAATTTGTCCCACATACAAAAGCGAATGGTATAGTAAACCTGAGTAGCTATTCCCAGCGGCCTCTCCTATTTCATCTCCATCCCATCGGCCACCATTTTAAGCCAATCAAGGCATCATTTTCTTTCACATGTGAATATTTCAGTATTTCTAAGACAGGCTTAATGAAGAACACACACAGAGCCACATACCGTTATCACTGCACATATTTTTAAAAACTGAAGTGTATTAGCTCTTTCTGGTTATAGAAATACTTGCTTATTGAAGGAAATTTGGAAAATAAGGCAAAGTTAAGAGAAAAATTCATCCATCCTCTCAAAATCCAGAAATAACTTCTGTTAAGATGCTGGTGTGTTTACTTCTACGTCTCTTTTCTGTCCAGGAAGACACACAGATGTACCCACACACACGTGATTAGGATCACGCGTGGCTTTGTATGCATATCCTGCTTGTTTAATTCCCCATCATGCCCGTCATTAATATTTTTCCACGTCATTGAAGTTGTTTAAATACTTCATTTTTTAATGATTGTACAAACACTGTGGGGTTCTTAAAGTTGCCGGCTGTGTGGGGCCTGTGCTATATATACCTGGGGCACATCTGACTGTCCCTTACTTGGGGCCCCTGCCCTCCCCTGAACAGTGCAAATGTGTTCCTGGATCCTTGCGGCCCAGGCAATCCTGGGCCCAGCGAGACAGGCAACAACCTTGGCTGGCAGCTCCGGGCCAAGCAGACACAGCTCGTCCTGCCTAAAGCCTCGTGACAGCCCCTCACCTATGAAGGGGATCCCCGTACCTATCTCCTAGGGCTTTGGAAAGGATTAAATGAAGCCCCTGGAGCCCAGAAACCCACAACTATGCAGACCAAGCTATACTTCAATTTGGCTATTTTATTTCAAAGCCTACCTTTCACACCCTCTGACAGTGTTCCCTAACAAGTGATGTCTGTTGGAACCATCTAGGGAATCTCTCAAAGTTGCTGATGCTCCCCCCCTGAGACATTCAGGTTTGGGGTACCGAGTGCAACCTGGGCAAAGCTTCCGGGTGATTCTAACATGCAGCAAAATTTGGAAACCACTGCCCCCATTCTAGGCAGCAGTTATTGAGGTCTGAAATTCTAAAGCCAATTCTTCTAGTTTTGTCACTGAGTCTTGTTAAATGCCAATATCCCTGAGCAGTCGGACATATCAAGCCCACCATAGACAGGCTGGCTCATTGCTCTTTGGGGTCCTTTCCAAGGTAGTAAGTTAAGGGCAGGCCTGGATGGGACTAAGGAAGAGGATTAGGCCACCTAAGGTCCAAGCTGTGGCCACCAGGCCTCAGGGGTAAAGTGCTCAGCAGCTGGGGAAGCCTGAGGCTTACTTACTGAGGCAAGTAAAGGCCTGTAAGGAAGGGCTGGCCCAAGGAGAGTCCCTGAGGGTGAGTGGGGTATCCGCACTGCAGAGACCCTGCTCACAGCTCAGGGTTCCGTGCAGGCGTCTTAGGCTTAAATCCTGCATCCCAGATTGTAATCCCTACCCTGGCAGAGGTCCTTGCCAGGATCCCAGAGGGTACCATGCAGAAAACAGGAGATACCTGTGAGATAACAGGAGGGTCCTGATGGGCACAGACCCCCACCATGCCAGGAACACAAAGCAGTGTAGCCCCAAGGCCCCTGACCAGGGAAATGCAGTCACCTGTCTGATGAGCAGAGGTCAGGACCTGCATATAAGCTTTGTTCTGACCAAACGTTCACACTTCTGTTTTTCAACCTGAATAGCTATCCATGTTTAAACATCTCCAGACTTCCAGCTTATCTTAAAAATGAGACCTAGGGTCCAGGGGCTCACGTACATGGGCTGGCCCCAACCCCTCCTCCTGGGATGAGCTGCCTTTAGGTGTCACGACTCCCTGCTTCTCCCGATGGACCCACCTTACTAATTCAGGCAACTTGCCTTTCCCACGACTGAGTTAGCAGCCCTAACTTTAATGTTACTGACACCACGTATGGTGTCACCGCTAGACGCTGGGAACACGTGATTGGGATCCTGTCCCTGCCCCCTAGGAGCTGTCTGTGCCAGCCGATGCCAGCACAGCCAGGGACACTGTGGGGCCCAGAAGAGGTAGCCCCAATCCCCCCGAGGTGTGGGAAGGCTCTGCAGCTCTTCCTGTGGTGGGGGAGTGAGCCTGCACCTGACGATTACAGAACTGGGGGTGAGGGAGGCTGGTGCTGGAGCACCCACACTAACGCCTGCTCCCTCTGCTCCCTGGCAGGGCCTAGTGGTGGCCGTCCTCTACTGCTTCCTCAACGGGGAGGTGAGTGTGTTCAGGTTGCCTGGAGGGGCTCCCTAGCCACCTGGGAAGGCGGTGGGAGCGGAGGAGTGGGTAGGAGAGGCTAGGGCCTCTTGGCTTAGGCATCTTCTAGGAGTCTGAGCTCACTTCAAGGGAGCAACAGAACCACATGGAGAGCTAAATGTTTTTTAACAAGCGCTCCAGGTGATTCTTATCGGTGGGAAGTTCAGGAAATGCAGGACAGTGCAGGCACCCCAACCAGAACCCAGGTTTCTGACTGCTCGGCTGCTGATCAGGACAGGTGATGTGGCTCTCTGCCCTTCTCTGGGCCTGTCTTCTCATCTGTAAAATGTGACTCAGATGACATGTCTGCCAACTCAGCCCTCAGAGAACCCCAAATGAGCATTGACTCTTTGAGGGTCTGCACACTTACCTTGAGGCCTCTGCCATTGCCCTGAGCATTTGGACCAGAACATGAGGTTCCTGGCACACAGAAGCTGGGCAGTCATTAGTTGAACATGGCATGGCACACAAGTAAAGCCTTTCTGAGACTGTTGACCATCTATCTGGTTCACCACACATATGAATGGTGAATGAGAATAACTTCTGACGATTTCCAGAAATCAGGCCTCAAGCCTAACCTCAAAGGTTTTGCAGTTGGAGCTGAGGATTGTGAGGGAAATTTACCGACAGCAGCTCCCTGGCTCCCAGATAAGTTCTGACTAGTGTGGCTTCATGGCAATGTGTCTGGTTGTCCCAGGTGACAATCTAGACATTAGAATTCTGGAGTTTGTGAAACAACCACAAGCCCCTTTTCCCCGACAGTATTGAGACTGCAGGTGATTCATGCCCAGAGGAGGGCTCTCAATTCCTACTGGACATCAGGCTGGAATTGGTCAATCTGAGTGGCCAGCAGGATAGGGGAAGGCATGACCGCTAGGCAAGAGTGGCAGGGTCGGGGCCAAGGCCCCAGGAGAGTGAGCAGGACTCTGGGTACCGGTCCTTTATGTTCTCTCCTGGGCTAATGGCTGATTTCTGGGGCCAGGTGCAGCTGGAAGTTCAGAAGAAGTGGCGGCAGTGGCACCTCCATGAGCTCCCACTGCGCCCCGTGGCCCTCAGCTCCTCCTTCAGCAACGGCATCAGCGGCCTCACCCATGGCACCACTGTCAGCCCCTCGGAGCCAAGTCGGGGCACCTGCAGGGCCAGTGTCATCTGAGAGGCTGGAGCAGGGCCACAGAGGCCACGCCAGGTCCTGAGGGCAGGACACTGCTGCAGGACAGTCTGTCTTCCCGGCAGACACTGTATGTTCTCCTGTCCTCCAGGCCTTCGGGTTGGGGGTGCAGTGAGAATTCCTCAGAACTGAACAGATGGGACTTGGGGCACCATGGAGGGGTGGAGGCCTGGGATTTGGGTCTGTTGTGTTCTCCTGGGAAGAGCAGGTCAGGGGTCCCAGAAGGGAGCAGGGAAATGAATGGTAGCCGGGATGAGATTTGGTCTCAGTATCTGTCAGTCTTTTTGCCTTCCAGACACAGGTGAGGGAGGATGCTCTGGCCCACTCTCCTACCCCTTTCTGTAGAAGGGGGCTTCCCTGATCCCCACTCATTTTCAGGGACAAGCTTAGAAGCCCAGAAAACATGAGAAATTTTCAGGGACAAGCTTAGAAGCCCAGAAAACATGGCCCTACCTGGATCTTTCCCGCCCCTCATTGCACCTCACCTGTCTAGCAGTTCTCATCCTAGAGCCTTCAAGACAGTACCTGAATTAATCTGATCAAGTCCCAGGAGTCCAGGAGAACCCCAGGACCCCCGCTCCCTTTTAGTAACCCCAGCATGGTATGAGATGTCCCTCTGTTCTTACTGCTCTCAGTCAGCTATCCACAGCCCCCAGGGCAGACACAGCAGGAGACGGGGCATGATCCCACTTGACAGAAGAGAAACAGGTTCACCAAGGTCCTGTGGCTTGCTCAAGCTACCGGGCAAAGAAGTGGCAAAGTCCAGTCTGGGGCTTCCAGTCTCAAAGCTCAATGCTCCAAGGCTGTTTTACACGGCCCATCTACTCACCCCATTGGGGATTTTAATCTCACCCTTTCCTCTCTGGATCTGTCCCCTTTAATATCAACACTCCCTCCCCACCCGGCTTGTGAGGATTAAAGAGGATTCAATATTTGAACCCTTTTACAAAACAAAACCTACCAGTGCTCAGGGGAATGAAATCTGGACATAGTAGAGAACTCCTCCCCCCAATGTAAAGAATCTTGCTGTTGGGTGGGCCCAGCTCTAGTCCTAGCTTTGGGTGATCCTGGACAAGAGCTATCCCTCTCCAGGGCTTGGCTCCCTATATCTCTGTACCTTCCCCCTGCAGACAAGGCGGTCACCCTTCGCCTCTTGTAGACTGCTCCTGGTGAGAAGGCCAGGTGCCCACTTCCAGGGCTAAGAACTCAGTCTACATGGTTGATGAGCTCTGCTCTCCAAAACATCAATTGGTCCACAACACCTTGCTCAAGTCATGTCCACAGACTCTGTGCATTTTGGAATAAAAGTTTTTTTAAAAAATCACAAGAGGTAGGTATAGGCACCCAGCCCAGCTCAGAAAGTGGACCTGCTGTGGCAAGGTTAGGGCAGAGACCCAAAACTCATGCAATCAGTCAGTGGCAGCAAGAATGAACCAGGGAAGGCCCAAATTTATCAGGTGGGGGAGTGGGAAGAGGCTAGTGTAGAATGAATTGGGCTGAGGGCAAAAAAGGGATTGGAAACGGGGCAAGTTAGTGTACAAAAACCCTGATCTGCTTGCAAGGATGGAAATCTCCACTGGTTTCTGGTCCCCTTCACCTGCATTCCTCCCCAGGATGGTTATTAATCATTACCCAAGGTCCAACAGGTCTAGACACATGCTCTTTGAAATGTGTTCTAGAATCAAAAATGGTACCCTGAGACCATGTGATCCTTACCAAAGATGGACACACACATTCATCTCAGGGAGGGCTGTGCATCAGAAGTCAGGGAGACCTGTCTGGAAGGCTTGCTCGAGAACTCTCAAAGAGGGGACAGCCAGCTGCTGGAAGCTGGAGTTATCCAGGGGGTATGGGGTTCCAGGAATTGAATCAAGTCAAATGGTTTGAGAACCTATCATGTGCCAGACATTCTGAGGGAATCTTGAACTCTGCCTCCCTGGCATGACCAAAGCTAAAGCACGGAAATGTGCAGAAAGAGCCTTTGAGCTGACGGAAGTCCTAGGCCCTGATTGGACAGTTAGCTGGAAGAATGATCCACTCTTAGCAACCCCGGCAGGCCCTAGGGACCCCGTAGCTCATATCCCAGCACAGAGCCATAAACCAGGTGTAAACAGCACATGGCTATGCAGCTTAGCCCAGGCACCAGTTACCAGAGCTGCTCCCAAATCTATTCCTGTTCCGGGGGAAGGATTCAAGAAAAGGGTTTTATAATGAGTTCTTCTAAAAGCTACATCTTAATAACTTGGCTAAGCCTGTGTAGCTGGTGGCACAGTGGCATTCTCCTGGCCTCTGGCCCTGCAGACCAGTTGCAAAAGCCCCTGGGCCATTTCTGGCCAACATCGGAAGGTTATTGGCCAAGAGGCAGCAGTTTCAAGGTCATTGTTCTACCCTTTCCCCCACCAAAGGTCCCAGGTTGGAAAAGTCCCATCTTGACCACAATTTCTTATAGAACCAGGCATCCTCGGGAGGTGGAGGGCTCTAAAACTTCCTTGGTTGGTCCCAGGGATGGGTGATGCTGTTGACATGAAGGCCGCTGATGGCGTTCAGGAAGAAGAGGAAGGAGGCGGTAAACTGGCACCAGAACATCAGAGTGAAGCCGATGAGCGAGATCTGGTTCCTGAGAAGGATCACAAAACCCAGAAGGCCCGCAGAGGAGAGGACAAACGAGATGAGGAGCAGGATGGAGCCCAGGGCCCACTTGCGCCGTGCGTGGAGGTCCTCACATACCTGGGATACCATGAGGAGCTCCAGGCCAAAAATGGCAGCCACCACAGCCAAGGCGCCCCCGCTGCGTACCAGGACCATGCCCACAGCCAGCCCTGGCACACGAGCCTGACTCAGGTCTCTGAGGCACTGTGGCCCAGTCTGATTGGAGGTGGTACAGAAGTGCCACAGCCCAAAGAGGCGGTCCTCAGCCAGGAGCCAGTGGCCATCACAGATGGAGACAGAGGAGAGGACCACGGCCAGGGCAGCACACACGATGATGAGGGTCCGGATGAAGGATTCAAAGAAGGACCGACGGGGCCTCCTTTGGCCCAGCAGCCTCTGGGCCTGGAAGACACCACAGACGTACATGTCAGAGAGGGCCCTGCCGCACCCCCTCCAACCTCTTCAGGGAAGACCCCGAACATGCCTTCCACCTTCCCACAGCCATGTTTCCTGCTACGGTCTCCAGGGAAGCTGGAATGCCACCTTTACTCACAGCTTCCTCCCCAGTTCCCCCTTACCTTTCAGCACCTTCTTTGGGGAGCCCTACCCCCGTTCTACTTATTCCCTGTCCTCCATTCAAGACCTATAAGTATTGACTGTCCAGTTATTCACCAGGCCCAAAGAGTTCCCTGACCTTTCTTTAATGATCTTCTTAAAGAGTAAGAAATCCAAATTCAAATCACTGGCAAATCCCAATCCCTTCTGAATTCAGAAAATCTGTCTGGCTTGGCTAGTGTGACCTTGAGCTTGCAGTTGTCCTGGGTTTCTTTGTAAGCAAAACAAGAAAACTGCCTGGAAGGCTGTGAGGGTTGTAAAAATCACCAGAACATAATACATGGTTAAGTTTCCCTTCTCTCTCCCTAGGATTTCCCCAGTACACATCCAGTTTTCTCTAATTCCCACCCAGCTGGTTCTGCACTTTCCACATTGTGTCCAGGCATCTGTTTTATTAACTTGTTTTCTTCAGTACTGAAAGTGATGTTTGCACCTTGCCCTGTAGTCTTGCTTAGCCCCTCCCAGAACTTGCTAACCAGACTGTTCTAGCAGCTTATTTTGGGGGACAGGGAGTGGGCAGAGTCACTGAGGCTGTCCTTCAGTCTCTGGTTTCAGCACTGGACGCCCCTCCTCTCTTCTGGCAAGCTGAGTCGGGTGTCTAGTGACTGTCCCTTATCTCACAGCACTGGGACACCACCCAGGTGCCATTCCCAACCACTAGCCCAGAAAGCAAAAGAAACTTCATAGTAAAAATCCTTATTCCACCCATAAGCACTGCAGATCTGCCCTGCCGACCTCTCCAACTTTGTCCCCCAGTGCATTCTCCTTGGCCACCCCACTCAAGTACAGTAGCCCTCTTTCCATGCCTAGAACTTTCTTGCCTCAGACCTATTGGCCCCTCCACCAAAAAGGCTCTTCTTCAGGTTGCCTCCATTTCTCCATTCTTCATATCTCAAGTAAAATGGAACCTCCTCAGAGCCGCCTTTTCTATTTACCCTATCCAAACTGGGTCCTCGCCTGACATTTCCCATCAGGTACCTATTTGTTTTCACCATTCTGACCACATTATCCCTTCTGATTTGTAGTTTATACATTATTGTCTATCTCGCTTAGAGACTGTGCTCTCCAAAAGGGCATGGCCTCCTGTTTAGACACTGCTGTGTCCCCAGCACCTGGCACAGTACTTGACCCGGATATTCAGTGGGTACTCAGGAAGAGCCATGGGATAAATAAATGGTCAAGTTTGCAGCTATTGTCACCTCTATCTGAAGCTCCCTTTAAACTGAATCTCCTGCCTAGTCATAAATTAAATTACATACACCATTTACAATATGTGTGGAAGCAGCCCAGGTTGTACCCCATTTGGGGAGGTAAGCAAAACGAGACATGTGGGACAGTCAACGCTGGGAAAATGGAGGCTTCCAGAGGTAAGTCTTTATGTGTCCCTCACTAACGTGTAGTTCTCAGTGAGGGACACAAAAAGCAAAGCCATGCTCCTGGGAGAGTCTTATGGTCAGAGCCCTACCAAAACATCAGGCTGGCTGCTAACTTGCCCACCTGAGTAGGAGCGACTGCGAATTTCAATCCCAAGGATACATGAATGAGGACCTCATTTGCTTTTGGCACTGCTGCTGAGGTAGGGTCCTATTTTACTCTTAAACCTGTCAGGCTGGTAGAGTAGGAATCCCTGTGGGGGTATGCTAAGATGGAAACTGTCATGCAGAGGTCAGGTGACTTGCCCAAGATCACTCACCGAAATCATAATAAAGCCTGTTAACAGCTAAGAGGACGACTATATGATTGCAGGGGAAGGGACGCAATCAGCACCGCCTGGGGCCTTCCAAGTAGAGGGCTGTAGAGTTAGGGGCTCAATATTAATGGGGAGAAAAAGGATTAGAGTACAGAAGGATACCCAAGGGGTCAGGACCCCAATTCAGATCCCGAGAAAAAAGCAATCTGGGGTGCTGTGAAGAGTACTCTGGCAGGAGACTTGGCTCTGGTTCTCAAACTGTCCCCTTGCTTCCTAGAGGGGCTTCCAGGTAATGAAGCAGGGGAGCAAGGGAAGCTGAGAGGGCCCCTTCCTCACTCCCACTAGCAGATCCCGGTTACCTGCTGGAGACAGTGGGAATCTAGGAATCTGGATTGGAAAGCATTAGAAAACCAGCTCTACTGTGCTCGCTTCGGCAGCACATATACTAGAATTGGAACGATGGAGATTAGCATGGCCCCTGCGCAAGGATGACACACAAATTCGTGAAGCGTTCCGTATTTAAAAAAAAAAAGAAAGAAAGAAAGAAAAACAGCTCTACTGCTAAGAAACCAACCAAGGAAACTTTGAAACCTCTGTGTCTACAAACCATTAAAGGCCCTTGCCCTTAGGTGGTTTCTTAACCCCTTTGGCCCTTGTTTTCCCATCTATTAGATGGATCACCCCTGCAGGAAAACAGTAGCCATAAAGGCACCTGGTGAAATTACAACACCCCAAGAGGCTGAAAAGGCCCCAGGTACAGAGAGCAAGTCACAATAACACAGGACCCAGAAACCTTCTGACCCTAGACATCATGGCTGTTTGGAGAACAGGCACGTCCTGTCCCTCCATCAGCCCCACCTGTCCTGAGCACTGGCTGGACTTTCCTCTCCAGGTCCTCAGATATCCCAGATCAGAAAGACAGCTGACGTCACTTCATCCCCCCCCCCCCACTGCAAAACAGGACTTTGTTTAAACTCTGACCACCAATAAAACTCCCAAGGATTAAAAGAGATCATGTGTATGAAAGTGCTTGCCATATGAGCAGCTCCCACTTCACCGGAGCTATTAACAGTATTAGTAACAATAATAATGCATATTAGAGTCTTTATTCCTAAGCAGTCAGCACCACACCCCAGCTTCCGGCACCTCCACTAGCTTTCAGTGATCCAAAACCTGAAATCCTCTCCTGGAGGGCAGCTGGGCAGCAACATGGTCAGTGAATGGCCAGTGGTGAGGGCAACTGAGTCTTACCCCTGACCTGCCAGCCCCCAAATGTGTGACTGTGGGCAAGTGACTTTAATCTCTTAGGACCTTGACTTCCTCTGCTAAAAAAGAGCAAATGTTTTCCTTATTTCATCTGTAAGCCAGAATGAATGATTTCTAGTGATTCATAGAACAGTGTCACTTAACACTCCTGGGCCACTGAGTCCCACGCCAAGGTCTTATCTATAACCCAGGACCCCATCTGCTCCCATCAACACTCAACTTTGGCTGCTCACTACTTACTCTCCACATCCCCAACACCCGCCCCCCCCCCACTCACTGCCCACTCTGCCCTGGCCCAGGTCAGACCCTCATCATTAGCAAGAAATTCCTTCAGTAGCTTCCTACACAGCTGGCCTGCCACCAGCCCTTGAGCGGTGGCCTGGCCTGCCTGCATGACCCCAGTGCGGTCCCAGGAGCCAGCCAGCCAGCCAGCCAGCTTTTTAGCTGTGTTTGACCTCTGGCAAGTTATCCTCTCTCTCTTTCCCCTTTCCTCGCCTGTCAATGGAGATAACAGGACCTATCCTCCTGTAGTTGTGGGGCTGAAATGAGTTTTCATCCCAGGTACTTAGTAACAGTCACAGGCACCAAGGTTAAGTGCTCCTAAGCAGCAGCGACTATTGTCCTGTGAGCGCAGCGTCCTCCCACCTCAGAGTAGAGCCACTGGGCTTTACCCCATCTAGTCCCCCCCCCTCCCCGCAGGCCTCCTCCCCCTTCCTCCTCTTCCTCCACTAACCACTTGGCTTTCCTTGCTACCAGTCTGCCCAACCCTCCTCTAGCCCAGCACAAAGATCCACCCCCCATCCTGCCCCACAGTTTTTGCACCTCTTGATTTAGCACTCACTCCCCCATTCCTCTTCTAAGTCCTCGTTTACGAGCCTCTCTCCCCAACTGGACAGTCAGCTCCTCGAGGGGAGAGACCACGCCCGGTCCCACCCTCCTTGCTGTCTGTCCACCTATTCCCAAGGCCTATCCCAGGAGGCTGCCTGGTCCCGACTCAAAATTCTGCCCCAGAACAAAGAGGAGGCACTTGTTGCATCCCGTTCCCCACCCCCAAACTCACCCCAGCAGCTGTGTCCCGGGTAGAAGTTTAGGGGGGTGGCCTGTGGGTGGGGTTTACTGTTCCGGAAAGGGCGAAAGAGCGAGTGAGATTTGGAGCCAAGGAGTTCTGATTTTGAATCTCGATTCTGCAGCTTATCTGGGGCCACGGACACGTTACTTCACCTCCAAACCTCAGTTACCACGGCAATTAAATGGGCAGAGTAGTATCCACCCGAGTTAGTGTTGTGGGGGTCTGAGCACTGGCGTGCGAAGTCAAAGGAGCCTCTACGCGTCAGGACAATCCAGTCGGCAGGCTCCGGGGGAGGCGAGCTGATGGGAAGCCTCCGCGAAAAGGAAGCCAGCCGGCAGGGGAGTGATCCCGCCACCCACTGACCGCCCTGGGGAGAGCAGCACCTCGGAGGGGAGAGGGTGGGAATGGGTGGGTTCTCAGCTGACACAAACGTCTTGCACCACCCGTAAGGAGAAACCAAAACTAAGGGGATGCGGGCGGCTCCCCTCACTAGAGCCTTTTCTCTGAGGCGTCTGCCCGCTCCAGAGAACCCATCGCTCGCCCCAGCACTCTAAACGCAGTTTTGGGGAGAGGGGAGATGGTCTCTCTTGTCCCCACCCAAGAAAGTTCTGGCTTCCCCAGAGACGCATCCTCAGGTTACACTAAAGCAAGCCTCAGTTGGCAAGTGGATTCTATGCACCCTCCACCCCAGACACACCTCCTTTTTAAAAAGGAGGGACCCCTCTGGTGAACCTAACCGATGGGCACTGGTGACCCCAAAGAGAAACGTGAAAAGAGGTGTGGGAGCCTCGGGGGCTTGCAGGGTCGCGAGCAGAGGCGGGAGCAGACCGCGCCGCAGGAGCACCGTTGGGGGCGGGCGCCCCCAAGTTGCTTCCCGCCCACAGTCTTCGGAGCCCCCAGGCTAGCAGCAGGTGGCAGGCACGGCCGGGCACTCCCGTCCACCACCGCCCCAACCCCCACACCCCCTGGCAGGGCCAGCGGCTGGGAACCGCTCACAGTGCGAAATCCCTTCCCTCCCCCACGGTGGGGCAGACCTCGGCCCGCGGGGGGCCTGGGGGCTACCTGCACGGTGATGGCAGTCATGCTGCCCGGGCTCGGCCGCGCTCCCGCCCCGCTTCCTCCCGCGGCTCCGCGGCGGCCGCCGGCGTCCGTCTGGGGACCTCTCCTGGGGGGCGGGGCGGGGCCGCTACGGGGCGGGCCCGACCGCGGGAGGGAGGCCGCAGTCACCACGGAGCAAGTAAGCCCCGGTCGGGCTCCGCCCGCCCCGCCGCCGTGCGCAGCTCGGTTTACGCTGAGTCAGCGGGGCGGACCCGAGGATCCCCAGGGGAGAGAGCGGGGGGCGGGCGCCGGGAAGGGGCGAGGACCCGGCTCTCGGGGGTAAGCTACTCCGGCCCGAGGGAGGAGCATCGGCTCTGGGGGGGGGCTGGCCCGCCTGGTGGCCCGCCCCGAGTCCCTCCCTCGCTACTGATCCTCCCGGGCGACTTCGCCTGGGGCGCAGGTTCCTCGAGGGCCGGACGGCGCCGGCGGGAGGGCCGGGGAATTGCGTTCCAGCCCCAGGTGTGGAATCGGGCGTCCGTAGGGTCCCGGGAGAGGAGACCCGCGCTCCGGCTCGGCTGTCTCCACCACCCGCTCTGTGACCTTGGCTGCTTCGTTTACGTTCCTGAGCCACGGATAATAATGAGATAATATTTGTGAAAGGTCGGGGTCTTGCGAAGCCCTCGGTAAGTGTGAGCTTAGTGGAAACACTGGAGCAATCCTTGCATCAGTTTCCTCTCCCCCAAAGGGGGGGGGGTGTACCAACATGTCCCCCTCCCGGCCACCTCAGCGACCATCAAAAAGGCAAATGTGACAAAACAAAAGCCATTGTTCTTCCTCGACTTTTGATGGCGCCCGAGTTCTCAAGGCGGCAACGCATAAAGTCCCCACACCAAAAAGGGATGGGACTAGGCAGGTGGGCCCCAGGGCAGCAATGTCCAAGTAAGACCCACACCTCCCATCTCAGTTTGTAAGGAAGTGTGTTGGTGAGGGGGTAGTGTGCCTCTATAAAGCAAGATCTCCTTTCTCCGTAACTAAATGGGGTAAATTATTTGGCTCATTCAGGCAGGCAGGCAGCTACCCTGTGACTACCCAAGGACATTCAAAATAACTGCTCTTTTCCCCCAAGAGCCATGTGAAAAAGGGGGAATGTTACAGTTGTCCGTGCATCTCCCAGTTAGATGTTTATTGGTTTCCATGCTTGCCAGAGACCTTGTAAAATCCTTAAACCCAGTCCTCAGGCCCAGGCACGTGAGTGCCATGCCCTCAGCCTCCCATTGGAACCAATGGAGAACCAGGACTGGACTTAACTGGCAGAACCAGTCTGGGCCTGAGTTCTTGCCACAAATCAGAATCACCTGGAGGACTTGTTAAAACACAGACTGCTGGGCCCCACCCCAGAATGTCTGACCTAGTGGGTGGGTTGGGGGTGGGGGCAAGGCCTCGCTTTGTATATTTCTAATAAAGTGTTGCTACTGTGGAGTGTCTGTGGACTCTGCTTTGACAATCACTGAGCTAAGGCAAAGGGGAGTTGGCCCAGCCCAGGCAGGTCAACCCTTGTCTGCTTGGGCCTTCCCTCCATGGCCCCCACCTGCCTTCTCCCCAGTCAAGGGTCCCAGATGCCAGGTTCTCCCTCCACAGCCCTGGGCTCTGGAGAAGGGGCTGACACAGGAATGGAGGACCTGGCCTTGTTGGGGGTCGCTTTACAGAACCCTAGAATGCTTTCTGGGTTACTGGGGCCCGGCAGCATCTCCTGTGACCTGGAAGGGAGTGCCTGGCATTAAAATCAGAAAGAACTGTCAGGTTGGGAAGTCCACGCCCACCTTGTGCCTTCTAAGATTTCAGTGTATGGTAAGGCTGGGGATATGTTGCTTGTTTGCTTTCTTGGTAAGAATAGAAAGTCTTGAATCAGTGGAATTTAGTGCAACGTGTCTTGTCAGCAAGATAGCTGGAGAAGCAGAAATGACTTAGGAATAATAAGGAGGAAGTGACTGTCCGTTCCAGTAGTTTTATGGTCCTAAGAAGACCTGGGACACAGCTAGGAGTCAGGGTGGAGTTTGTGCTGAGGACCAGGCACGAGGTCTATGAGCTGGTCACAGGGGCTAGCCCTCTGTGTTCCAGGATGCTGGAGTCTCCTAGATACCCCCGTGGTGCCCAGGGCTAGGGACAGAGTGGGGTGTGACCGCATCCATACTCCCTTAGTGCATACCCAGCCCCTGGTGAGATAGTGAGAGGCAGTTAACTCAGCAGGAATAAATATCTGGAGGAGAGGAGGATTCTCAGTGCCATGCGGGTCATGCAGGGGCAGAGGTGGGGGTGCAATGACAGGATAGGGCCCCAAGGGGTTTACACTGGAACCAGCATGGAGAGAGTGGTAGCTCCTGGGACAGCACAGAACCTGCCCTATACCTTGACTTCTCTGCCTTTTCTTCAGACAGTGTGACAGATTCAATACCTGTCTGTCTCCCACCTCTATTTCTAGACCTGGCCAAGGTTGGGGAAAGAGGAACAGCATAAAGAAAGGGAGGAAGTGGCCCCCACTCCACCCCTCCGACCACTCTTGTCTGACGAGAAGGCCCTATTCCTTGCTCTTAGAGAGTTCCTGATTAATGAATCAACAAGGATTAGATCTATTGGTCAGTCAACAAGCACTCTCCCACCCCTGGACCTTTGTACTTGCTGCTTCCTCTGCGGGGAAACTTCCTCAAGAAATTCACATCTAAGCCTCACCAACCCCTTTGAGGTCTGGGCTCAGATGTCATCTTATCAGAGAAGCCTACCATGACCACCACATCTGAAACAACCCCCTCCATTCTCTTTTCCCTTTCCCCCTTATCACTACACACACACACACACACACACACACACGTCCCCTCTCCATCTATAGTATAAGTTCCAAGAGGCCAAGGACTTTGCCTTGTTCACTAGTATGTACCACAAAGCCAGGCACTTAGTAAGTACCCAATAAATACTCACTGAATACATGAATCAGTTGATTGAATACCTACTATGTACCCACCACCGTCTTGGTTAATGAGGGACAAAGAAGAAAAGGGCAAATTATCTGTCAGTGGTTGAATGCTTGAGTTTTAAGGTCAAAATCTGCCTCCCCTTCATTTCTGCTCCCTCCCTGGCCTCCTCACCCAATCCAGGCCCATATCCTCCAGCTCTTTATTCCCTCACACTCCTGGTCCCCTGTATCCTCTCCTCTCCCCCACTCTAGATTGCATCAGCTCTAAAGTGCATTTGTGTACAATAGCCTCCTGCCTGGTCTCCCTACCTCCATTCTTACCTCCTCTGTCCTTTCATAGCTTCCCGCCCCCTTTCCCAAGGCTCATCAAGGTGGAGTTACCTGGCCCCTGCCTGTCCGTCATACCCTCAGCTCCAGCCACCACGCTTGCCAGCGTGCATCCTGGGCAGGAAGTTCCATCCAGTCTCAGGGCTTCTGCACTCCGCATTCTCTCTGGGTGGCAGGCCTTGCCCTGATGTCTGCAGGACAAGCTGTCACCTCTTTACGGAACTCCCTCGCCTTCCCCAGCCAGAGTATCATCCACACACACTTGCTCCTATTACCTTTGTATTTTCTTGATCATTAGCTGAACTTCCCTCTTTGTCTGTTTCCTGGATTTTCTGTTTCCCTCTCTAAAATGCTATGCACGTGCTCTCTTCAGCAGCACATATACTAAAACTGGAACAATACAGAGAAGATTAGCATGGCCCCTGTGCAAAGATGACATGCAAATTCATGAAGCGTTCCATATTTTTTTATAAAAGAAAAATACTATACGTTCCCTGAGACCTGGGACTTTCTCTCACAGCTGTACACCCAGTCCCAAGAGTAGGGACCCGTCAATAAAGTTTACTGAGTGACCAACTGAGGCTTCAGGTGCATTCTGGGCCAATTACTTCTCTTGTGTGCTTTGGTGGTTTTCTCTCAGGTGGGGAAACACATCCGTCTTGGTTTTGTAAGGGTCTCATTAGCAGTGTGTGTGAGGTGCTCAGTAACTTATGATCTTGACCATCCAGTGTCCTTGTCCCCAGGGAACCTTAGATGGGAGAGGCAGCTCCATCTCTGCCATCAGGGAACTTCCGTCTGAAGAGAGAGATCCCTGCCCTGGAGTTTTCTCTTTTGAGGATTTGGGGTTGAGGGGCAGGGGCTCCTGGTCCAAGGGACAAGGTGGGGCAGGCACACTCAAAAGACCCAGGAGCAATAACTGGGAGTGTGCTAGGAGCCCTGCTCGAAGTTCACTGTGCAGTCTCAGTGCAGCTGACTAACCCTGCCTGCTCCTGTGCCTGGACTTCTGACCTCTCTGACTGTGGCCTGCACTGTGGCCCTGTGGCTTCTCCCATCCCCCACACCCTTCTCCCTTTTGCCCTGCCTTCGCCCACCAGGTCTGCCTCTTCTCCCACCCTATTCTTCACGGTTTCCTGATTCCAGGCAGTTCCATTTGCTTCCACACCAGGCCTCCTCCTGCCCTTTGCCTTGTGCCTTGAGCTCCAGCCCTGCATTCCGACCTCCACGCAGAAGAGCCCTATTGCGACACAGACCTTGTTTACAACATTCTAGTGTAGCTGGGGGCCAAGGGGCTTTCCCTGCCCTGCTCTGTGGCTTGCCTCTGTCTTTCCTTCCCTCTGGACGGGCCTCAGGTGTGACATTTACCCTGTGTCTGCCTCAGCCAGCCCAGAGCACCAGCTTCTGTAGAGGGAGGTGGGGAGGAGAACTGGCTGCAGCTGGAGCAGTGAATGAATAAAGCAAGAACCTGGGATCTTTTCTGAAAGTCTCCATACATCAAAACTCCCTCCAATGTTTTTTGAAAATGATGCAGACGGGGCCTCTGAGGGTGGCCTTTCGGTGGGGTCTCCACTTTCTAAAGTTATCTGTCCTTGAGACAGGCGCTCTCCAGGGCACCAGGGCCCAGATTTCCAGGTGGACCGTGTACCTGCATGGGGATCACTCTGAGCACTTTCTTTGCAGGCTTGGACACTGGACTTGTCAGCACACTCTGAGACACCCAGTCTCTCCCAAACACACCCAGGGCCAGCAGAGCAAGAGCCCATTCCTTGCTGAAATGGGTCTGTGTTCTTCCCTACTCATGTCACCCCACCAGAATCAAAGAGTCCAGGAAATAAAATTAAGCACCAGGAATTGGTGGGGAGCACAGTAAGATGACAGGGGAAGTTAAAAGGAATAGACAGGGCTTTGCCTGAGCTCTGGGGAATCCCAGGAAATACCCCACCACACAGTTTATTTGATTTGATGGACAAGGAGAGCAGGCTGGGTCGGAGGAGTGGTAGGGAGAGCGGGGTAGCTAGGGAATTCACTGCAGGGTGGATGGTCTCTCAGGAGGATGGGGCAGCTCCCAGGCCTTCAGTCAGTGGCATCTGGGAGTCTGCATGCTGGCTGCTTACCATCCTCAGTCTGTAGACATGTTTTGTTTTCATCCACAAAGTGTTTTTAATTAAAAGCAAAAACTGTTGTCAATTCAAAAATTGGGAGGTTTTACACTAAATTCTGGATTCTCTTGAAAATGAGACAATTTGGAACCTGGAAGGTCCTGTGTCTGCAGGGGAACAATGGCCACTTTGTTTGGCTGCCCCTTGGACATACTGTGTTCTGTGGGGCCTCCAGTCTTATCCCTGGCTCTGTGCACTCTTCTGTGTTGCCTCCTGGCCCTCGGCAGGATTTCAGTTTGTAAGCCCAAGTCTGTATTGTGCTAGTAAAGGAAGACAGCCATTATTTCAGTGTCTGCATATTTCCATCCTAACACCACTACCCTCCCCACTGACTCGGCTTTTGTTCCCCGTAACTCTGGCCTGTGGGAGACCCATCCCTGTCTCTCCTGCCCAGACTCATGACGGTTCTGCTGCAGCTCTCATGCCTATGGCAATGATCTCTCACTTCTGGGTTCACGTTCCCCAGAGAGAATTTCTTTAGTCCAGGAGAGCCAGGCTGCCCAGTTTAAAAGGAAACCAAACAGCCCAAGTGCTGGTTACTTTGAGGCTAGGAGTTCAACCCAGTCCAGAGGAGCTGTGATGAAGGTCTGGGGGCAGGGTCACGTGGTATAAAACATGGCCTCTTGGGCAGCAGACACTAAGGGCAAGAAAGGGATGTCAGTAAGGCAGGGGTTGTGCGCCCAGCAGAGAGCCCTCTGCCCTGAAGTGCACCCAGGTGTACTGACCAGCCATGCCTCCCTGACTCAACTCTTTGCAAGCTTCCAAGCTGACTACCTGCTTTTCAGCTGGCATCACTTTGCCGACGGTGAAGGGACCCTTTCTCCTCTCATCCATCTTTGCACTGAATGTCATTCGGTCTCTGACCTCAGGAACTGATTTTATTAGTAGTACATTCCAAGAATTCTAAATGCACCATTCTCCAACTCCTACGTATTATTTTCTCGATACTTATATGATTCTCAAACTTTTCCAGCAAGAGACACCCCCCCCATCTTTTTGTTTTGTGGGACCCTGATTCAGGACGCTGTCATCCGTTCTTCTCTAAACATAGCACTTGTGGGCAGGACCTCTGCATTCAAGATCCTCCTGGGCTTTATTTCCTTGTTTTCATTCCCGCATTGGTACCCCTCTAATGTGTTTGATATGAATTCATTACTGTGTGTGTATCCATGTGTGTTTGCTTTCCTAAGTGGCATAGTGCTATAAATCTGGTTGTTTTCTCCTTTCCTACCCAGCCGAATGATTTAAGACCATCCCTGTTGATGTACATATAGATCTAATTTAGTGTTTTACAAATGACAGTGTGGATTTTTTTTTTAAAAAAAGGTTCTATGGAAAATAACCCCACAGGGTGATCTGATCATAAATTCCTAACTGGACAGGTCATGGTGGGTAGTCGTGCCCCAGGGGTATAACTTCTTTAGTGAAAGGTTTATCTTTGCCTTAAGCAAGCCCTGTCCATTGTTTCTGTGCATCTAGGTTAACACATTTTTAAAATAATCTGTAACCGCCCTCCAGAGAGCACCTAATCTTGTTAACTATCCTGTAATCCGATCCCCACAGTTGCTTTCTCCCACCTCCATGTAACCTTCCTCATGGTTCCTCCTTAATTTCAATGCATAAAAGAAACTGCAAAACTGTTACTCTCTGGAGCATGTGAGATCTTGCTCCCCAGCATACATCATCAGTTTGGCTCAAATAAACTCATACGGGTCCCAGTAAGAAAAGTTGAAAGGTCTGTACCATTGCTTCTGGCTGCTCTGGTATTCATCCATGCATTTAATTTGTTTACCTTAGTGACGAGCAATAAGTCACTTCAGAGCCCCTCCACCAAGCCTATCTTGGTCCGTGCTCTGTCCTGTGGGGACTTACCTTTATGCTCTAGAAACCTCCAAGTATATCACCAAGCAGGTCGATGCAGAGATCACAAAGCAGAAGGGCTCATAGACCAAATTAATATGCCCGAACAGACGGCTTATTACATCCACTTAAAGCACACAGTGAGAAGACAGGGAGAGGTGGAGCAGGTTCACACACCTAGGACAAGGCGCGAGGGTGTGGGAAGGCATATGTGACCTGCATCCTGGGTAGGCAATGTTCACATGTCCTCTCGTTTTCTCTCTCTCTCTCCCTCTTTCTCTCTCTCCTTCTCTCTCTCTCTCTCCTTCTCTCTCTCTCTCTCTCTCTCTCTCTCTCTCTCTCTCTCTCTCTCTCTCTCTCTCTCGCTCGCTGACATTAGCCTTTTCCACTGAAGGTGCTACTGTGAGAAAGGTACGGCTACTCGCCGCAGGAAACCAAACATCAGAGGCGAGGTTGGTGGGAAAAAAAGCAGGTTTTATTCCAACATGCCAGCATTAAGGGAAGACAGTGGACTCCCTGTCACTAAGACTGCCTCCACTCTCTTAATACCAGACACGCAAGCAGGGGCAGAACAAAGGAAGGAGAAGTTGGCCAGGCAACTTCAGGAAAAGATGCTTCCTAGAGGCTGGCCTGCCCCAGGGTCAGGAGTGAACCCCATACAGATACAAAAACCCCTCCAAAGGTACAAGGCCAAGTGTGCACACTGGTCTGAAGTAAACAGAACCATTGGAACTGGTATGCATGGTAAAAGCACAGTAAACAGAGTCATCAAGGTTTGGTGGGAGGAGAGGGAAGCAAAGAAGGGAAAACTTTCAAAAAGTCCCAAGCCAAACCACTGTCAAATCGAATTACATCAGAGGTCCAAATTTCAAAAATAGAAGATATAGGGTCACCATTACAAAGGTAAGTTGTAAGGGCTACTGATGGGGACACTGACCTTAAAATGGTTCCCTGCCACGTGGAACTAAGCTAAAATGGTGGCCCCACTAGAGAGAGAAGTCCCCAGCCTAAGCCCCAGCCCACTTCCACATAACCCCCTCCAAGCCACACCTTGAGCCAATCACCAGATGACACCTACCCCTTCCCCGACTCAAAGAAGTCCCCAACCCATAAAACCCTGCTCAAAACCTTGCTAGGGGCTCAGTGTTTTGGGAAGGATCCCACTGAGCCCGCCGGTGTAATAAAGCTGTGTTCTCCCTGATCTCTGTGTGCCGCTTGAGTTTCTCGGTCCTTGGCCGTTCTTCTGCAACACTACAGTTGAGGTTTGAGCAAGGGGCCCAGCCAACAAAAGGTGCCCCGGGACAAACACACTTGCTCTCTTAGAGTTAAAGGACCAGTATGCCTGGCCACGGCTGCCACTCCCCAATTAGTCTGATGAACTGCTCTGGACTTGATCTGCCAGAGGACCTCTGGGGCAGAATGGGTGTCACCAACGGATAGGAGCATTAAGATCACGAACATAGGTGTGTCATGTGCTTTGTGCATATGGAGTGTTTTATAGTCTGTGCCTCATGAAAATGTAATGCATCAGGAATAGTTAGCACCTTTGGGTCATTTTATCCCTTTCTATCTCTATTCAGACAGCATGTTCTCTTGCTCTATCTGATATGTCTATCTATTCTTAACATACCTTCTGCCTTTCTTACTTTCCTTCTGTCTGACAGAATTGAATGTTTTCAAACCACCTAGTAAATGCGCATTACCTGTTCCCAAGATGCTGGGTCACGCGGCCTGGGTGTGGACTTGAATTTGTTTTGTGTGCCTGTTGTCCTCAGATTGTTTCCTCAGCATACACCAGCACCAGCAGTATCAGTTTCCGTCTCCACACATCCTTGCCAATATTTGATTTCATCTCCCTTGCTAACATTTGCTATTTTGATGGGTATTGTTAAAGGAAAAAAAACCCACAGACCCAAAATGGGATCACTTGTGCTAAAAGTCCTAACTGCAATTTCAGCCTCTCCCAGAAACATTTTGTTTTTGAATTTTATAAGAGTTTGTTTGAGCCAAATTGCCAATATATGCCAGGGAGCAAGATCTCAAATGCTTTGGTGAATAACAGCTTGCAGTTTGTTTTATGCATTTGGAATTAAGGAGAGAACATGAGGAAGATTACATGAAGGTGGGAGAAAGCAAGGTGGGGATTGGATCACAGGATAGTTGACAAGGTTATATGCTCTCTTGAGGGTGATTATACTTATTTCAAAGGTATGTTAACCTATATGCCCAGAAACAACTGACAGGACTTGCTTAAGGCAAAGATATACCTTTCACTAAAAAGTTATATGCCTGGGGCGTGACTACTCACCATGACCTGCCCAGTTGGGAATTTATGATCAGGTCACCTTGTGAGGTTACTTTCCATAGAACCCCTTTTCATCTACAGTTCTTCTTTTTAGTCATAAATCAAACTGAAGGATACACTGAAGACCAACCTTTTGGTTGGATGGTGTGATCTCACAGTTCTAGGAAGGATAGTTCCTAGGAAGTCTCAGTGTCAACGTCACCTTGTTGACCACTGCAGATAGGGCAATACTACACCATGGGATCTGAATTGAGGCCAAACTTTTCCCAAAAAGGGAACGGCAGGTAAATGGAATGCAGTCAGGTCTATGGCCTTCATTGCAAAAAACACTCTGGATCACTTCTATCCTTTGGACTATCATGCTCTGAATTTTGCCTTCTGTTCTGTTTTTCTGTATTTGGTGATAAAAGTGAACTGGCATCTTAAGATGACTAACCATAGAGCTGGGAGGACTTTGGGCAGAGCTGGGCCCCTTGTTAACTCTCTTGTCCTGACTTCGTGTTAAAACTTTGTGGTAACTTCCAGGGGAGGGATTTGTGTATGTGTGTATATATGTATATATATACATATATATATATATACACACACACACACATATATATATAGCGGCCACCTTGGGAGGGGGCTGTCTCGCTTTTTCACGTGTGCAGTTTGTTGGAGCTCTTGCCAGAGATGTGTGTTCTCACTCTGCTGTGGTAGTTTTGTTTCTTTTTCTTCTCCTGAATAAACCACTCTTTTGGTGGATTGTCTGGAGAGTTATTTTGGCCGGTCGACATTGGCATCTAGTATAACATCTAGTAAGCCATGAACAGAGTATTAACAGTTATCTTATACATGTTCAGTAATCATAAACAGTTGGACTATATAGAACAAGTCAATGAACACGTATCACTGTCATAACGAATATCATTAGCAGACAGGTAAAGACAAAGTGGATTTTGAGTTCAATATTAATCCATAGGTATACAGGCCTTGATGTCTTGGGATAGCTGTCTACCTGTGGCGTAGGCAGCTTCTTGTCTTCCAGGAGTCTTTGCTGTCCATTGCATGCAGGGGCCAGAGTCACCAGACAGGGATAGATGTCCATTAGTGGTTAGGGGCCTGAGAAGTTCCCTTCCAAGGAGGTTGGAGAGTGTTTTTTATTTGACGTCCTTTCCAATAAACGAAATCTCCAGGTGGCAGCCAATGATCTTTAAAGTCTTCATCTTAGAAACATAATCTTCATCAACCAGTCTGGAATTTTCTGGTCAAGTACAATTATCTGTCACCTGGGCCCTCTCTATCTTTCATAGAAAGAAGAGACAATCTGCATGATACAAACCCTTCCTCTTGGCCCCTCCCTCCCCCACGAAAATGTCCAGAAGCCCAAGAATAATCCTTTCTTTTCTTTTGTTAATAGCTCTCTTACAACACTCCTCTTATAAAAACCTTCCATTTTGTACAATCCCTCAGAGAGCCTAGAAGTTGCTAGATGGGATGCTGCCTGATTCATGAACCACTTAAATCCAATTAGATCTTCAAATTTACTAGGTTGAATTTTGTTTTATAATGGATTAAAACAGGACATTTTTATAACTTCAAAAATTGTCAGAATCCTATGTGAAGGTTTCTTGATTGAAAAAAAAATACATGTTTATCTGTGGACTCCTCGACTCCCTGCAAAATCCTCCTCCAGTTCTGCCTCTGGTAAACTGGGAACCACTGGTCTTAACTACTGACTCTGATTATCAAAGAAGCCATTGTTCTCCATCTTTATCAGCCTGAAAACCTGCTGGTGTGTGCTGCAGGGTGTGGGGTGACAAATACATGGTAGGGGCTGACAACACCCAAACTCCAACTTCCAAACTCTGAATATAAAGTTTGATATAGGTGTAGATTATACATTTACATATTTATTTGTAGGTATAAAGAGGTCTTTCCTAATCATGACGTAGGATGTCCCAAACTATTTTTTTAAACTTTAAAAAATTTATTTTAAGTGTGTTTTTCCATCACTCCAAGGACCCAAGGACCCATCAGCTCCAAGTCAAACAGTTGTTTCAATCTAGTTGTGGAGGGCACAGCTCACAGTGGCCCATGCGGGGATGGAATCGGCAACCGTGTTAAGAGCACCGCACTCTAACCAATTGAGCTAAACAGCCAACCCCACCCCCCCTCAAAAAAACCTTTTTTTTCAAACTTTCTTTCAGAAAGTTCTTGCTTTGACTCAGGTGCGCCTCTCTCCTAGAAGTTGGTTATACTCCGTGGTAAAACAAACAACTGTGTTATGGCCATAGGGCTGCCAACCTGAAGGATTCTATGGTACATGAGGGAAAGAAGAAAGTTTCCATCATTTTGAGACTCAGATCTCAAAAATGCGAAGGGGTTCATATTGAAGGGATCCAGAATATGCGACGGGAACATAAAAATTATTTTGAGCTGAAGGCATTTGAAAATAAATTTTTTTCTTGAATTCCCTTCTCTGACTAAAAGCAGAGCCTCCCAAAAGAACTTGTAGGGGAGGAAAATCTGTTTTTCTCTATTCATCTTTGGTTCTTTAACTGGGGCCCTATAATTTCACAGAACATAGATTAATAAGAGAAAAACAAACACATTATTAGCACATGCATCACACATACACAAGGGAGCACTCCGTGATTAGTAACTCAAAGCAGACGTTAGAACTTGGCCTTATACAGCATCTTAACAAAAGAACAACACATTTTTAGAAAAGTGATAAGACAAAGGAAGAAGACTGAATTTCTAGGGTGCCAAACTGAGGGAAGGTGAACATGTGGGGGAAATTAACGGAAGGTAAGGGATAGTGAGTAAGGTTTGTGATGTAGATTCCTCTGGTGTCTTCTCTGGGCTGATAAGGGTCTAGAGTTGTCTCAGGTGATTAAACATTGTCCTTCCTGGTAGAGAGGGGAGGGGGACACCTCCAAATTTATGTCCTACTGTTAGGTAAATAGGGAAAGGGCAGAGAGCTTTTATTTTTTCTTTTTTCCCCTTCTTCCGTCTCCCCCCAACCCACTCTAATTCAAGCCGTTGTTTCTCAGTCTAGTTGTGTAGGGCACAGCTCCCTGGCCCATGCTGGTATTTATTATGAGCCTTGCGATCACCCCGGATGAGGCAGTCAGTCGCTGGTCATCGGTTGGCTGCTCACAGCAGCTCATGGCAGTTCTTGCCAGCGGCCAGCCGCTCACACTGGCTGCTGGCCACTCACGGCAGTACATGGTAGCCTATGGAAGTACAGCAGTCTGTAGCAGCACACAACAGCCCATGCTGGCCTCCGGCTGCTCAGGGCAGCCCAGCTCCAGGGAGAGCCGTTGTTCACAATCTTAGCTGTAGACTGCGCCCATGTGGGAATTGAACCGGAGACCTTGGTGTTACCTTGGTGTTAAGAGTACAGCGCTCCAACCACCTGAGCCACTGGGCCTGCCTGGTATTTGTTTTAAAATCTCCCTAGGTGATTTGAATGTGCAGTTGAGGTTGAAAACTTCTGTCCTAAAGGCTTTCTGCTTCCCTTAGTTTCTTGCCCTACCCTCTTCTCTTCCAGGCTCACAGATGCTTTTACCTTGGAGTTTTGTTTATTTGCTTACAATTGCTCGCAGAGAGAGCAATGTGGTTTCAGAAGTGGAGGGTGGGTGAAAAAGGGGTTCTATAGATTGTAACCTCACAGGGTCATCTGATCATAAATTCCTTACTGGGCAGGTCACGGTAGGAAGTCACTCCCCAGGCGTATAACATCTTTAGTAAAAGGCTTATCTTTGCCTTAAGCGAGCACTGTCCTTTGTTTGTGTGCATCTAGGTTGACACACCTTTGAAATACCTCTTTTCAGACCCCTCTGTCTAAAGATTACCAGTCTCCAGAGAGCACACAATCTCATTAACTCTTCTGTAATCGGATCCCTTGCTTTCTCCCAAATTCACGTAATCTTTCTTAGGTTCCCTCCTTAATTCCAAAGGCATAAAAGAAGCTGTCATTTCTTGGAATCATTTTTCTCAGTCTGTTGATCTTGCTTCCAGGCGTATCCTGTTTGACTCAAGTAAACTGTTCTAAAATTCTCTACAGGTTTGAACGTTTCTCACATTGACACTTGCTTATGCACATGTCATTTACTTGACAATTTCACGAGTCTCAAACACAAATGAGAACCAAAAAATAAGCCTTCCAGAAGTTCAACAGAATCCCTAAAGTCATTGAATTAACTTGTTACACTGATGACTGCTCCCTTGACCTCATGTCAATAGGAAAAGTTTACTCACACTTTTTAAAGAAAACAGAGAGCCCAAAAAGTACTTTAAAAGGTTTCTAACCATTGCTGATGGAGTGTTCGTGCTTGAAGGGACTAACAGCAAATATTTACCCAGTCAGATAAATAGGGTATTAATATGTGGGTTTGTGTTGGGGTGTTAAAGAACAAAATTCAACTGAGTAAATTTGAAGATCTAATTGACTTTGTTTAGTGATTCATGAATGGGCAGCATCCTATTTGGCAACTAGAGAGGCACTCCAGGGGATGTGCAAAATGAAAGGTTTTTATAGCCAGAAAAAGGGTGGGTCAAGAAAGTTAAAAGAATGGATTATTCCAGGCAAGGTCCCCTTTACGGGAAGTTAGGGACCTTATTAGGCATTTTACCTCACTAGTGCTGACCAGGGAATTCCAAACTGGTTTAAAATTAAAAACCTGAGAGAGGCTGAAACTGCACTTAAGATCATTATTAGGTTTTGGTTTGGTGACATAGCTCAGCAAAAGTGACTTCATTTTGCTGCTCTTTCTTTTTTTAACGGGGGGCATAATAATATAATAATATTTGTTGAGCACATATTATGTACTAGATACCAGGGCAAGCATGCTACATGTATTTTTTCAATTATTCCTCATAAGACAGGGTAGCTAGCATGTTGTTAGGTAGACAGGAAGGTCTCTGATGGAAGAAACAAAAGGCAGCCATATCCTGAAACTCCAGGTTCTGGAATGGCTCCTTCACTCCAGGATAAAGACACAAGAATGTGCCTTGAGGTTAATAAATTATCTCATAAGTCCCTTTGGCCAGATAAAAGAACAGATCTGATAGATAGGAATGGGTTTGTTGATTCCTTTAGGGTGGGCAAACAGGACAAACCTGAAGACAAATTCCATTAGAAGGTGCCAGCTCCCTTTTCCAAAATGGCAAAGGAAGGTACAAGTAAGAGCTTTTGCCTCAGTCACTGGGCAACCTGGTCGGAACCCCATCTTGTTCTGAGAGCTATGGCTCTTTACTTTTAATAAACTATCCTCTTTTACAACTCCTCACCTCTCCTTGATCCATGCTTCCATTCTTCGGTTTCATGAGACACGATTCCAGCACAAAGAAAATATTCTACATCATTTGGGGGCTCGCCCGGGATTGAAGGAGAGATAAATACTGTCTGTGCCTTTCTACTTGCCCACTTACGGGCCTTCATCATTTTTTGTCTCTTTTCCCTGTTACACAGGTAGTGGGCCTCCGTCAGCCACTTAAATGCAAATAGCACCTTCGCCACTCTCTCCTCCCTTCTCCTACCTCCCCCCACACTCCAGTTCAAGCCGTTGTTTCTCAGTCTAGGTGTGTAGGACACAGCTCCCTGGCCCATGCTGGGATTATGAGCCTTACGCCCCTCCCCCCCAGCTGAGGCAGCCATTCGCTGGTCATCAGTCGGCTGCTCACAGCAGGTCACGGCTGCTCACAGCAGGCTGCCGGCCCTTCATGATGGCTACCGGCCACACACACTGGTCACCAGCTGTTCATGGCAGCAAACGATAGGCCCACAGCAGCACACAGCAGCCCACGGCGGCTCATGATGGTTGCCGGCCACTCACGCTGGCCACTGGCGGCCACTGGTGGCCACCGTCACTCATGGCAGCACAAAGCCACTTGTGGCAGCACATAGCAGCCCACCGCAGCACTCAACATCCCAGGACAGCTCACTCCAACCTCCGGCTGCTCACCGCAGCCCAGCTCCAGGGAGAACTGTTGTTCACAATCTTAGCTGTAAAGGGCGCAGCTCACTGGCTTATGTGGGAATCGAACCAGAGACCTCTGCGTTAGGAGCACGGCGCTCCAACCACCTGAGTCACCTGGCCGGCCCCAGGGAAATTCTTTTGAAAGACAAATTTATACCCAGGCTGCCCCAGGTATCCGCAGGAAATTACAAAAATTGGCTATTGGTCCTGAGATCACCTTGGACAAGTTCCTCAAGGTGGCCAACACCATCTTTTACAATCAGGAGCAGGAGGACGCCCAGGATAAAGAAAGGAAAATAAGAAAAAAGGCAGAAGTACTGGTGGCTGTCTTACACGGTGCTTGGAGAAAGTCTGACTGCCACCAAAGCGGACAGTCAGGTCCCTGGCGAAGGGAATGCCCACGGCAACCGGAGCCGAGTAGGATACCTCTGTGGCCCTGTCCATCTGTGAAGGGGATCAATCACCGGGAGTCACACTGTTCCCTGAGGCCTCCACGCCCGAGGCCAGCCTCGTTCAGTCAGACTCCCACTCAGGACTGATGGGGCCCAGGGCTTCTACCAGTGGCTCCCTTATCCCATCTAACCATCGGGACCCCCGAGCCCCAGGTAATCCTAGAAGTGGAAGGAAAATCTATTGATTTCCTTCTAGACACAGGAGCCACATTTTCTGTCCTCTTCTCCAATCACCCTCTCCAATCGACATGTTACTGTCCGTGGAGTAATGGGCAAGCCAATTACTAAATATTTTCTCCCAGCCCTTAGGCTGCATATGGGGTGACCTAATGTTCTCCCATTAATTCTTAATTATGCCAGAAAGTCCTACTCCACTATTAGGAAGAGACATTTTGACAGCGATGGGAACTGTTCTCCTAGCCCCTCGAAGTACTCAGAGCTGCCTCCCAGTAATAGAAACCAACATTAACCATGATGTTTGGGAATCACAAGGGACAATTGGCCGCAGCATAATGGGGGCTGCTCCAGTCCACATTCATCTGAAGGACCCCACTCTATTTCCTTTCCGGAAACAGGACCCTCTAAACCTGAGGCACAGAAAGGACTAATTCCTATCATTAAGTCTCAAATGACAAGGGCTCGTTAGAGAATGCGACAGCCCTTGCAATACCCCCATCTTAGGGGTTTCCAAACCAAATGGAGAATGGAGATTGGTTCAAGACCCCCGGGCCATTAATGTGGCAGTTATTCCTCTACACCCTATAGTTCCAAATCCTTACACGCTCTCAGCCCAAATACCTCACATAGCGAAATGTTTCACAATGTTAGATCTAAAGGATGTCTTTTTCTGTATACCCGTGGCACCCTGACTCACAATATCTCTTTGCCTTTCTGGACCCTGAAGGCCAGATTTCACAGCTCACCTGGACCGTCCTCCTCCCTCAGGGGTTTAGAGATAGTCCCCACCTCTTTGGACAGGCCCTCTCTAAGGACCTGTCAGAGTTTTCCTATAGCAGCTGTACTCTCTTACAATATGTTAGCGATCTTCTATTGTGTGCTTCGTCTGAAGACCTCATCAGCCAAGGCACTACTGCCCTTTTAAATTTTCTAGCCTCTGAGGGTTACAAGGTTTCCAAGGCCAAGGCCCAACTCTGTCAGATTTCTGTCAAATACCTTGGGCTAATTATCTCTGAAGGAACGAGGGCCCTAGGGGAGGACAGCATTTGTCCCATTTCCACGTATCCCCTAAGACCCCAAAACAATTAAGGGGCTTCCTAGTCATCACCGGCTACTGCTGTCTATGTATCCCAGGATATAGAGAAATGGCCTGTCCCCTCTACCAATTAATTAAAGATACTCAAAACTGCAAATACTCATCCGGTACTTTGGAGCTCAGAGGCAAAACAAGATTTTAGCCTTTTGAAACAAGCACTGTTAAGTGCCCCAGTCTTAAGCCTTCCTCCAGGAAAATCCTTTCATTTATATAAAACAGAGAGCAAAGGAATGGCTTTGGTAGTCTAATGCAATGCAAGGGGACCCTCACAATTTAAGTAAGGAGCTAGAGCTGGTAGCAAGCGGCTGGCCAGCTTGCCCCTGGGCCAGAGCTGCGGCTGCCCTCCTGGTTCCTGAAGACACCAAGCTCACGATGGGACAAGACTTAACCGTCTTTGACCTCCATCACATTCAAGGACATTTAAATACTGACAATAGTTACTGGCTCACAGATAGCCACCTCTTGCGGTATCAAGCTCTTTTACTAGAAGGTCCTGGGGCTCAAATATGGACCTGTTCTTCTCTCAATCCAGCCACATTCGTCCCCGAGGTGAGAGACGAGCTAATACATGACTGCCAACAAGTTTTATTACAAACTTATGCTGCTGAAGCAGACTTACAAGACACACCTCTAGGTAATCCAGATTGGATGCTTTTTACTGGTGGAGCTCTTTTGTAGAAAATGGCATACAAAAGGCTGGATATGCTGTTGTTATTTTACATAATATCTTAGGGCATGCGAGCGTTCCCTCTGGAACCAGTGCACAACTTGCTGAGCTAATAGCTCTTACTCGAGCACTAATGCTGAGTAAAGGGAAAAGAGCCTTAACTCTGGCTAATCAATGCGGTGATTTCACCAGCTGCTCAAAGCAGAGCTTTAACCTTTCAGGCGGTTAACAGTTTAAACCACCTCTACCACCTCTAAGAGTGATGCTAATACACATGTCAAATTGCCAGCTGGTTTCTCATTTGTGGAAAGATTGCCTCTTCTTATGTCCCAATTTACAACACTGGGGGACCCTGCTCTCTCGGGAGATTAACTGTCTTTTTACCCCCAAAGCCTCATCAGGTTAAATATTACAATAAACTTACTCTGGACTCCATCTGTAGCAGTGATATACATTTATTCAGCCCAGCTGATTATGTTTCCGTCTCCTTTTGTGGTACCTGCCATGACCATAGCCTTAAATGTAGAGATTAGCTACATAGCTTCTTCAATAGCAAAGGCCCTGAATGCTGCTTCACAGGCCATCAGCCAAGAGTTAGGACAAGTCAGAGAAGCAGTTCTCGAAAACCAAGCTGCGTAAACTACCTACTCCTGAAACACAATCAGAGATGTGAAAACTTTAAAGAACTATGCTGCTTGAATCTTTCTGATAACTCTCAGTTAATTGAAGATAAAGTCCAATAAATTCACAACATAGTTTCCAATATTAAAAACGGACAGGATTCTTTGGCTTAGATGTATCCTTCTTTACTTCCTGGCTTACCAGTTTAGCGGGACTTAAAGAAACTTTTCTCATTTTTCTTTTCTCCATAATTATAGGTATTACATCTTGCTGTTGCCTACCATACATCTCCACTTACATACTATCCACTGGTTGGCTACGATGGCCTACAAGACAACAACATCCTTACCCTGCTCACTGAGCCATGTGTCATGCGGGGTAACAGGCGGAGTCTCTACTCCCGCACCCCACATAAGAACGCAGGACATGGTGAGGCCAAACAGGAACACCCACGGAGACATAGGTAGGGGAGTCACGCCCCTATAGTCTCACTGGAGGCTGGATCCACACTGTCCGCAATTCACCATCCTAACTGCAATCCACGATTGCCAGCTCAGCCACCATCTTCTTGCTAGCCCCATTTTCCGCTAGCATAGCCACGGAAGTTATACTAGTGGCCAATTGGCTAACTGGCTACAGCTGACGGCCAACTAGCCACAACTGATGGCCATCTACTACCTGAGCTAGCACCTTTCCACGTGAGGCCGAGAGCCTGGAAACTGCTCTCTGGGGCTCTGTCCCCACAATCCTCATCTGGATTTGTTCATCTACTGGGGACTTTAGATAGACCTCTGTAGAAGCCTTAGTTGCCGGTCTCTCTATACTACGCCCCTCCTCAGCCTGAAGTAGCCAGAGCAGTTGTCACCCCTATTCCCTAACAACAGTTAGGGTTACCTCTTCAGAAGGGGGATGAGACAGGTTAGCTAGCATGTTGTTAGGTAGATGGGGGATCGCTGGTGGAATAAACAAAAGGCAGCCATATCCTGAAACTCCAGTTCTGGAATGTCTCCTTCACTCCAGGACAAAGATATGAGAATACGCCTGAAGGTTAATAAATTATCTCATTGTGGGGACAAAGTCCCAAAAAGCAGTTTCCAGGCTTTCGGCCTCACATAGAAAGGTGCTGGCTCAGGTAGTAAATGGCCATCAACTGTGATCAGATGGCCATCAGCTGTGGCTAGTTGACCGTCAGCTGTAACCCACAAGCCATTGGCCACTAATATAATTGCTGTGGCTACACTAGCAGAAAAAATGGGGGGCTAGCAAGAACGGATTGCAGAGAGGCGGATGCCGCAGGTGAGAATATAATAATTGGAGTCCCCTACTTGTGGCTCCGTGGGTGTTCCTTTTTGGCCTCACCATGTCCTGCGTTCTTATGTGGGGAGCGGGAGCTGAGACCCCGCAGGCCGCCCCGCACGACACATGGCGTAGTTGGCAGGATACGGTGCTGGCCAAAGCTCTCCGAAGGGCAGTGGAGCAGTTTGTGCGTATGAAAGCTCAGTCTGAGGAAGACCAGGAGGAGCAGCTGCCGGAGAGCTCGATCCCCGTGGAGGGGTGGGAAGATGTAGATGGTTCCCCAACCAGCAGAGGCCGGAGAAAGCGAAGGTTGTTGCTGCCCTGTGGGCTGGGAACTGCTTGCTGAGGCAGCCCGGATGCAGGACTTGTAGTCCCAGGAGGAAACACTTGCTGAGTCCTCTGTGGGAGATGAGGGTGAGGTCAAGGTCATCCCTCACCCCCAGGACAGCCCTGGCGAATGACTATGGACTATGGGGAATTGCCTTCCATCCCTGATTTAATGGACGCTTGACTGTTTGGGAACATACCACCATGTAGTGGGACTGGCGGATGTTTGCTTTTGTGTCTTGACTGGCCGCCATTGATAATATGTAAGCACCTTGATGTGAGCCGCTGTTTTTCCAGCACGGTACCCCGAGAGGCCCAGAGAGAAAGTGGCAGTGCCCTGAGGCCCTGGCTGTGTCCAGGAAGTCTGGCTGTGTCCAGAGAGAGTGGCAGTGCCCTGAGGCCCTGGCTGTGTCCAGGAAGTCTGGCTGTGCCCAGAGAGAGTGGCAGAGCCCTGAGAGCCCTGGCTGCGTCCAGGAAGTCTGGCTGTGCCCAGAAGTACTAGTGGTGCCCTGAGAAACCTTGGCTGTGCCCGGGGAGACAGGTGGTACCCTAAGAAGCCCAGGAAGTCTGGATGTGCCCAGAAGTACTGGGGTGGTGCCCTGAGAAAAGCTGGCTGTGCCCGGGGAGACAGGTGGTACCCTAAGAAGCCCAGGAAGTCTGGATGTGCCCAGAAGTACTGGGGTGGTGCCCTGAGAAAAGCTGGCTGTGCCCGGGGAGACAGGTGGTACCCTAAGAAGCCCAGGAAGTCTGGATGTGCCCAGAAGTACTGGGGTGGTGCCCTGAGAAACCCTGGTTGTGCCCAGGGAGACAGGTGGTACCCTAAGAAGCCCAGGAAGTCTGGCTGTGCCCAGAAGTACTGGGGTGGTGCCCTGAGAAAAGCTGGCTGTGCCCGGGGAGACAGGTGGTACCCTAAGAAGCCCAGGAAGTCTGGCTGTGACCAGAAGTACTGGTGGTGCCCTGAGAAACCCTGGCTGTGCTCAGAGAGCCTGGTTGTGTCCTGGATATTGCATTCACCTCCAGGCTCCTCGCACGGGGCCCCTCGCGGAAGACACTTGTCACGTAGATTGTGAGGCGAGACCCTGTAGGGGTGGAGTGTGGGGACAGAGCCCCAAAAAGCAGTTTCCAGGCTTTCGGCCTCACATAGAAAGGTGCTGGCTCAGGTAGTAAATGGCCATCAACTGTGGCTAGTTGACCGTCAGCTGTAACCCGTAAGCCATTGGCCACTAATATAACTGCTGTGGCTATGCTAGCAGAAAAAATGGGGGGCTAGCAAGAGTGGATTGCAGAGAGGCGGATGCCGCCGGCAAGAATGTAGTGATATGACTCCCCTACTTATGGCTCTGTGGGTGTTCCTTTTTGGCCTCACCATGTCCTGCGTTCTTATGTGGGGAGCGGGGGCTGAGACCCTGCAGGCCGCCCCGCACGACACTCATAAATCCCTTTTGGCCGGACAAAAGGAACAGATCTGATAGGAACGGGTTCACTAATCCCTTTAGGGTGAGCTAACCAGAGAAGCCTGATAGACGAATCCCATTAGAAGGTGCCAGTCCCCTTCCCCCAAAAGGCAAAGGAAGGTATAAAAGTAGAACTTTTGCCTCAGTCACTGGCAACCCTGTCGGGACCCCCTCTTGTTCCGAAAGCTGCGACTCTTTACTCTTTACTTTTAATAGACTATCCTCTTTTATACCTCCTTGCCTCTCCTTGGTCTGTGCTTCTATTCTTCTGTTTCATGAGACACGATTCCAGCACAAAGAAAATATTCTACGTCATTCACATCAACCTTTTTAGGCAGGTACTATTATCTCCACTTCAGAGAGAAGAAATCAAAGCACAGAGAGGTCGGGCAATCGACCCAGGCACACACAGTCAATAACGGCAGTTTAGAGGCTCAGATCCAGGCCTCCGTGCAGGGCCGGCACTCTGAGCATCAGCATAGCACCCATACCAAGAACTCAATGCTCTCATCCTGGGTGCTCTGTAAAGGCCTGTGTTTTTGAGATCTCACAGATCTCCCGTAGATATCTTCTAGAGACTATCCAGAATGCCCAGCTGTTAAGATGGTGAGCAGAGAACCAGGAAATGCCTCTTTCTGGGGAAAACTGTGAGCAGAGACTGGACTGTGCCGGAGGACTGTGGACCTACAGCTCTCAGCGTTCCCTGCCCCACACCCCTGGGCAGTCTGGCCGGGCTGCGTCATGCTTTAGGCAAGGGTGGAAGCGTTCTGTCTCTCTTTGCTCCCTTGCCACTCACTCCAGTTCACCACCAACAGAAGTATCCCAGCTGGAAATGAATTTGGCTTCGCAAGTATTGTCTATTAGCAGAGGAACCCACAAATCCCAGGAAATTGCAATGTCTCCCTCTGCTGGCGTCTGTCTGGGAGTACAATCACAGGATGATGTTTTATTTCCCCCACCAACGCCCGGCACCTCCACAGCCTCCCCTAAACACACACCCCTGGTAACACTGCTCAGTTCTTTGGGGGGTGGGGCTGGGGTGCTATAGGCTCTCTCCCACTGCCCATGTCACTCCATCCCAATGGAGCCACAATCTCAGAATCCCATGGCCCCTGGCCATGGCACTGGTCACATGGTCCAGGGTGGCAACTCTGATGAGACTGAGGGGTGAGGGCATAACCCAAACAGGGCAGTCCAGGGCATTATACGTGTCTCCTTCCTCTGGGGTCTCCCTGGGTGGGGCTGTCAGCTTGGGCTGTCTGTGGCCTGGGCCCACTCCCAGCCCACCCACTGCAGGAGGGAAGAGGCCCATGGACAGAGAAACCTGCAGGTGAGAGCAGGGGAACCCGTGCATTTCTAGATCCAGTCTGAGCCGGCTCACCAGTTCCCTTCTTGAGAGCTGGGTTTGCTGTGGGTGTTGAAATTTAAGTGGAGGAGGAGGCACCGAAGGAGGAAGCAGGGGGCTCCCCAGGGAGTTTACCTTCAGCCTTCCATGTGGCTGTAGCTGGACAAATGACTGTATGGAACTGGGAATAGCCTCAGTTTGCACAGTGTTCACTTCATTCACTGAGTCTGTGTTTCAGCCATTTCTCAGGTACTTCTGTCCACTCCATCTCCACCCGCCACATACACATACGGAACTCTCTCAGCCCTCCTGATGCTTTCATTGTGTCCTGGTCCAGCGTTTTCAAGCTAAGCCTCAGTTTACGCAGTCATGTGGTGTCTGGGGGCCCATGGCAGGAACACAGCTCTCCTCTCCCAAGTCCACACAGCTGCTGCCTGTGGTGATGCTGGAACCTACAGAGGCGGATGTCCCACATGTCCCTTAGTGGAGGAACAAAGGGCAATGGTTTGGCTCTCCTGTCCCCTAGATCTGGGAGTCCCAGATGCAGCAAGACCAAGTAAGAATGCAGATTTTCAGGCTTGTGCCATTTCTGCATTCTAGGGATGGTGGCAAAATTCCCTTTGGTGAGAAGAATACTTTTCTCTCTCTCTCTCCTCTCTCTTTCCTCCCTCCCTCCTTCCCTTCCTTTCTCCCTGTCTCCTTCCCTCCCTTCCTCTTTCCCCCCTCCCTCCCTCCCTCGTTCCCTCCTTCCCTCCCTCCCCTCCCCTCCCCTCCTCTCTCTCTCTCTCTCTCTCTCTCTCTCTCTCTGTCTCTCTCTCTCTGTCTCTCTCACTTTCCTTCCTCCTTCCTCCCCCCTTCCTCCCCACTTTCTCCCCCCCTCATTCTTTCTCTCTTTCTCTTTCTCTCTTAGTTGACAAATAATACTCTATTAATTTCAGGTGTACAACACAGTGAGTAGCTATTTATATTCCTTAGGATGTGATCACAGCAGTAAGTCTACAAACCATCAGTCACCATACAAAGTTATTATGATAATTTTGACTATTTTTCCTGTGCTGTACATTATATCCCTGTGACTTATTTATTTTATAAGTGGATGTTTGTACCTCTTATTCCCCATCATCTTTTTGACCCATCGCCCCATCCCTTTACCCTCTGGTAATCATCAGTTTGTTCTCTGTTTCTCTGAGTCTGTTTCTGTTTTGTTTTATTTGTTTGTTGCAAGGCTCTTCATTGCCACACAAAACTCCTCATGCTGAAGCAGCTCTTAGGAATATCATGGAGGCAAAGGTCCAGCATCCGCTCCTTACAGAGGCAGGCCAGAGTGAAGGGGCAGCCAGTGGTGACATCAGACAGACTAGAATACGATTCCTAGCTGTGGGATCTTGGGCAAGACCCTCAGCCGACCTGTGTCCTCATGGGAAAAACGGGGATGACACAGCTGATGTAAGGAGACATGGGGCCTGGAAGGGACAGGTCACTCCCGTAAGCCGTTCTATAAATGCGAGTCCACCTCGCTTGATCTTCCCCTGGGGACAATCCGCAGCATCTGGGTGGATGGCTGCTGGACCCAGAGCATTCACTCGGTGGGTGTCTTGGACTCTCGGGGTTTGGGCTGGGCCGCCTCCACTTGGGCTAGCCATGTCCCTGCACGGTAAGGTCTATTTGCTGGTTCATCTTTCCCGTCAACAGCTCATATCCCAACTGCACCTAGCAGGCATCACAGCAATATAGGTGTAATTCCTATAAGCTGATAGATCTGGAGCCTTGATCAGATTGGGGTGAGATTATTTGCAAGGAGACCCAGAAGTGGAACAATCGCTCTATTTGCATCTTTCTCAGGTGACAGAGAAGTCTTGAGAGCAGACTTCTCGAGAGCAGGGACAAGGCTTATGGCTCTATGTGTTGCCTCTATAAACCCTTGTGTGCAAAGGTCTGGAATCTCAGCAGCTGCCTTCAGAAGGTGAGAACCTGGAATCCATTTGCTTTAGGCCCCTGTATTCCATCTCCTGATGAAAGGGACTCAAATCCTTTCTCCCTGTCAATGTGGGGCTCCGTCTACCTGCAATGTCTCTTCCTAGCCTGGACCCATCCCAACCCCTGGCAAGGTGGTTGAGTCAGCTCCGGGGCAGCTCTTTCCCAGATTCTCTCTGTCTCCATTTCTTTCTCTTGATAAAAAGCCCAAGAGGAGACAATGTAGAGAGGTAGGGTGAGGGCTCACAGCCAGCTCTGCCCCTTACTGGGTATCTTGTGCAACTTACTTAACCTTTCTATGTCTCAGTTTCATAATCTTTCAAGTGGGAATAATAACAGTATCTACTTCCTGGTACATAGCCCCCAAATGCTCCCCAGTATACGTGGTCCTTCTCAGCATCAGCTATTCCACCCAGGTGAGTGCTGAGGCCCTCTGGCAGGACAGGTGGGGAAGGCTGAGACCCTGGGAGGTGGCACCGCCCCAGCACAGCTTCCCTGGCTCTCTGACGCCTGAGGATGCATTAGGAGTGAGTCGTCTCTCGGGTCAGCATTGCCGGTTCCCCTTTTCTCCTTTTGAAAAGCAAAGATTTCTAGGCAGCATTAAAACTGACGTATTTCTTAGGAGGGGCTGAAAGGAAGAGAAAAAAAATCCAGAAAATGGAGACCTGGGAAGGGGTGTCTGTAAAGGCCAATCCCTCTTACATCCTGAGAAGAGCAGCTCACAGGTGAGAGGCCCTGGGTGGATTTAACTCCTGAAATGAATGGGGGCTGTTCCAGGGTGTCCCAGAGCATGACCATGTGGGAGAACAGGCCTTCAGAGTCATTTTCAAAGATTGTGTGTGTGTGTGTGTGTGTGTGTGCGCATGTGCATGGATATGCTGTGTGGGGACATGACGATCTGCAGGATAGGATGGGGCCTGCATGTTTAGAAAACACATTCAAATATAAAAACTTATGTTTGGAAGAGGGAAAAAAATCCTACTGTGTTGCAACACAGCATCCTACACACGTAAAGCCAGACACAAAACATTGGTGAAGTTGTGATAAGCTTTCAAGGATGGGGAACACACTTCTGAGGCCGTGCAGGGGATCCTTGGTTTCAATGAGGCTTGATAAATGCGAGGAAGGTTTGGTGGGTCCAGGCCTTGGTGTGTCCTCTGGAGCCCAGGAGCCCAAAGCACAGCCTGAATCACCTTGGAGGCTCCCCACCTTGCTCCACTCCCCTCTCTGCCTGGTCACTCCTCAAGCCCGCAACCAACTAGAGGAAGATGTCCAAAGTTTATTACGGATATACATGTGGAGGTACCATAAGCATAGGAGACCAAGTACAGATCGGGCAGTCGAGGTTTGTATGCCCTTCTGGTGCTAAGGAGAAGGGAGGAGGGGTGTGGGTTGGGACTTCAAAGGGCAGGAAGGAAATTCACAAGGAGATGGAGGAGCAAATGTTTGGTAAATAAGTTTGCTAGGCCATCTTTGAAATGGGACACAGAGAGGACTTTGATCAAAGGGCCCTTGCTAGGCTCCTCCCTGTCTGTCACACACTAGTTATGTTAAACTCTGGTTATCTGTGATGAGAGCTCCCTTCCTGGAGCAGGTCTTCTTTGGTCAGGTAGGGGAAAGGTCAAAGGTTTCTCCTGAGTCTTTTGCTTCTTAAAAATAAGCAGCTTGGGACTGCCAGTTGGCTCAGTTGGTTAGAGTGCGGTGCTCATAACACCAAGGTTGCCGGTTCGATACCTGCAGGGGCCACTGAGCTGTGCCCTCCACAACTAGATTAAAACAACTACTTGACTTAGAGCTGATGGGTCCTGGAAAACACACTTAAATAAATAAATAAATAAACAGCTTAAAATCAATATCCCAAAAGGCATATTTTTGGTGGCAAGCTCCGCTTCCCTTCATCTCCAAAAGAAAACTAACTGCCTAGACTTCATTCCTTGAGTTCTGGGAGGTGGAATCTCTAGTTGTTCTAGTGAATTAAAATGAGTCCTCATAAAGCAGGCATTATGTTTCCTCCTCTCCCTCCTTGCCTCCCTTCTCTTCCTTCTCCTTTCCTCCCCTCTTCCTTTTTCAGGGTCTTTTTTACTGTATTTCTAGCAGGTAACAAAAGAAGCCCCACCATAACCCTACAAAGGTAAAAAAAAAAGGAAGTATAAGAGTGCTGATCATAAGATGAATCCCACAGTGTTGATATTTTTTTTTTGTTGGAATATCTATTTTATTATTTAGAAATTTTGGTGCCTATTTTGTATTTTACATAATATGTTGATAGAACATTTTAGGTATATAATTTACAGAGGTAAATCGAGAGAGAGAATATGTACTCACTGTTTTTTTTTCTTTCCTTCTCTTCTCATTTCTTCCTTTATCTCTTTTTCTTTCTGATCTGCATTAGGCCCCTGTATCTTGAAAAGTCCTCCCACAGTGTTGATATTTTAAATCAGGTTTCAATGTAAATATAAAAGTTAGTTTTGCAGTCATTGTATTTGTGGCTATTTTATGTCCGTCCAGATCTTTTTCTTAAAGGCCCAGATAATAAACACTTTAGGCTTTGCAGGCTATATTGTCTCTGTTGTGACTATTCAGCTCTACTGTTAGAGCAAAAGCAGCCACAGATAACCTCTAAATGAAGGGCAGGGCTGTGTGCTAATGAAACTTTATAAAAGCAGATAGTGAGCCATAATTTGCCAATTTCTGGACTAGGGTATCTGAAGTTTCAAATAATCAGTCATGATAAAACTATAATTTTAGTCTAAATTGTTTAGGAAATTTATTGAATTAAGTCTGTAATACACTTAATAAATGTGTATGTAAAATTGTTTTCTAAGTGTGGTTTATTAAAATTGTGTTGTGTTTTAATAAAGGCAGCATTCATTCCCATACAAGTGATGAGAAGTGTTTCTCTCTACTCACAAAAGCCCTTTTGCTTTTGTGAAATCACATACCGATATAAACCACAAAGCTGAATCTAAATTCCCACATCGTTCAATTGGTAAAAAGTTCCCATTAGGGTGGTTTGGCAGAGACTGGACACACACAGCTAAACTACATTTCCCAGCCTCCTTTACAGTTAAGTGCCACATGACTGAATTCTTGCCAGTAGAATTATCAGCACAAGTGATGCATGTCAGTTCCAGACCTGGCCCATAAAATCCTCCCCTGTCTTTCCCAGGGCACAGGCTGACTATGGAGGATTCTGCAGCTGTAGGGAAGGGCAGAGCCGGCACCTAGAAGGAACCATCCACTAAGTGGGACATCTGTTTTGGACTTTTCATGAGTGAGTGATAAAATTCTATTGAGTTAAGCCACTGAGATGTTTGTCTTAACTGTCATAGCAAATAGCACTACCTTAATTATGGTAATGGTGTATAGCAATGAAGATTTATTAATATAACTTATCTTAAAATATCTTTGAAAGGGTACGGTGAAGGCAAGAAGAAGATGGAATTTTGAAATCCACCTGTCCATCCATTTAACACATATTTACTGAGGATTTATGTGGCTATGCTCTGAGCATACAGAGATAGAGAAGGCACAGTCTGTGTCTTCAAGGTCCTCACCCAGGAGGTTCCAGGCAGTTGTGCTAAGAAATAATTCTAATATAGCACTTGGAGTCCTGTATAGAATTGTATCCATGTGGGTGGGTGGGGTACAGGAGGGAGTTTCCAGTTGGGGGAAGACAGGAACAACTTTTTCAAGGGCATACAAGGATGTCACAGCGTGGGGCCAGCTCAATCTACAGCTGGGCAGGGGAAGGATAGGGTGGAAAGAAGCACCAGGAAGTGGGCCAGAAAAACGGACACACCTCATGCCCCACCAGGCAGATCCAAGAGGCAGGTGGTGGGGTACAGGATTGAGCTTTACATAAAAAGTGGAGGATTCAGCTGAAATCTATCCTCACCGTGCCTTTTCCAGCCACCACTGTAATGGTGACCCTATATCTTCTGTTTGTGAAATTTAAACCTTTGACATAATTCCATTTGGCAGTGGTTTGGCTTGGGACTTTTTGAAAGTTTTTTTTCTTTCCTTTGTTTGCTTCCCTCTCCTCCCCGCCAAATGTTGATGACAGTTTACTGTGCATTTTCTACATGTACCAGTTCCAGTGGTTCGGTTTACTTCCGACCAGTGTGCACACCTGGCCACACCCCGCCCAGTAATTTGGGAGGATTTTTTGCATCATCTGTATGAGATTCACTCCTGACCCTGGGGCAGAATAGCCTCTAGGAAGCGACTTTTCCTGAAGTTGCCCGGCCAACTTCTCCTTCCTTTGTTCTGTCCCTGCTTGCATATCTATAAAACCTTTTGGCGGTATTAAGTGAGGGAAGGCAGTCTTTGTGACAGGGAGTCCACTGTCTTTCCTTAATGCTGGCATTTTGGAATAAAACCTGCTTTTGTTTCCACCAACCTTGCCTCTGGAGTTTTGGCTTTTCGCGCACGGTGAGCAGCCGGAGGTTTTGCACGGTGAGCTGGGCAGGGGGCCTGGAGTTAGCTTGTGGGAACCGCTACCGTGATGGTTGACGTGGTCATAGTTCTTCCCTTGGCCGCCAGAGGGAGCCCCAACGTTTCCCAGGAAGGTTCATTCTTTCACTACACACTGAATGTCCACCGTGTGCTCAGTACACCTCCAACCCCACTGTCTCGTAGGCAGTGCCGGTGCTGGACACTGAAACAGATCATTTCAATTCCATGCATGTGATTAGTCCACCGCGAGACATATGTGTGGGATTTCATAAGAACTCAGAGGAGGGGTTGGCTATGCGTCTATATTAGGTAGGGAATTCTTGTCCTCCCCTTCTGGAATTTGCATCAAGTTCTTGTTCCCTCCACACTATAAAATTGCCCCATTTGTTGAGCAGATGCTGGGTGCTAAGCACTTAATACTTCTGAATGTAGTTTATTTCATTCAATCCTCCTCACAACTCTCTTTCCAGATGAGTAAATGGAGTCTCAGAGAGCTTAAGTAGTAAGCGGCAGAGCCAGGATTGAACCCAGGGCTGCTGGCAGAGAAGTAACGCCCATGCCGTAAGCACTTTATCCTAGGGCTCCCTTGGGTGCCTGCACTTTGTTCATCAGGCTCCCAGGCCTTCTTTCCTCCAGACCTGGGCTCCCTCTGCCGCAGGAGCAATGACGTCATCCCTCTGCACGTCTCTCTGAGAAGCGGAGCTGGCTCTCTGGACTGTCTCCCGTCCTAATCTGCCTTCCTACGCAATAGTGGGTAGATCCACCTGTCCTCTTCCTGGGGTGCTGGGCCGTCAGGTCTCCTTGTGACAACTCAGCCTTCTACTGCAGAGTTGGCATGGCCACTGTCACCTGCACAGCTTTAGGTTTGGGGTCTCTCCCACCTCCAATGCCTTCTCTGGCTCTCACACAATTTGTACTCGATCTAATGTCTTCCTCAATTCTGCCTTTTTTGGGGTAATAACTTCCTGGCCCACAAAGATCTCTGCTTTTGGATCACTGATTCTCTCCTTTGCTGGAACAGTAATTAATTGAATTATCATATGTTGTCCCAAGACACCTCTCTTTTATAGTAATTTCTTCTAGTGTAGTTATCACATATACATATGCCTTTCTTACTTTAGCAAGACTTGGAACTGTATCCAAATTTTAATAGACTTAAAATGTAAGATGCCATCACAGTACAACTTTGGTTTTGTTTCTAATAGTGCTTTTTTGTTACTTTAAAAATATCAACTATTGAAGAATAATTTAATAACAATAAAATATACCCATTTTAAATGTACATTTGATGAGTTTTTACAAATTTGTATAACCATGTTAGAGTATCACAATGGAGATAGAGGACATTTATATCACTCAAAAGAATTCCCTTGTGTCTCTTCCCAACCAATTCCCCGTCTTCATCCTAGGCAATCACTGATCCTGTTTCTGACACTATAGATTAGATTCCGTGTTTCCCTGAAAATAAGACCTAGCTGAACAATCAGCTCTAATGTGTCTTTTGGAGCAAAAATTAATATAAGACCCGATCTTATTTTACTATAAAACTGGGTCTCATATAATATAATATAATGTAAGACCAGGTCTTATATTAATTTTTGCTCCAAAAGACACATTAGAGCTGATTGTCCAGCTAGGTCTTATTTTCGGGGGAAAAAGTTTCGTCTTTTGTTTCATACAAGGGAAATATAAAGTGTGTACTCTTGTATCTGACTTCTTTTATTCAGCATAACGTTTAGGATATTCATTCGTGTATCAGTAGTTCCATCTTATTGCTGAATAGTAGTTTTATTGTATTAATATACCACAATTTTCCTTTCCATTCTCCTGTTATGGACATTGGAGTTGTTTTTCTGGCTATCGAGAATAAAGCTGCTGTGAACCTTTGTGTATGAAGTAATCTGTGGACATGTTTTTATTTGTCTTTAGTCAATATTGAAAGAGAGAAATTGCTTGGTGATCTGGTAAATGTTTGTTTAGCTTTATAAGAAACTACCAAATTATTAAGTGGTTGCACCGTTTTACATTTCCATCAGCAATGTATGGAAGTGCCAGTTGCTGCACATCTTTTCAAACACTTAGGAGTGTTAGTCTTTGTAATCTAAGCCATTTTAGTAGATATATAATGATGTCTCATTGTGGTTTTTACTTGCATCTCCCTGATGACTAATGATATTAAGCATCTGTTTTGTTTTTATTGGCCTTTGTATATCTTCTTTTGTGAAGTGACTTCACATTTTTTGCCCGTTTTTAGAAATTGGGTTGCTTATTTTCTTTTTATTGAGTTGTAAAAATTCTTTATATATTCTAGATACAAGTTCTTTTTCAGACAAGTGTGTAGCTAATATCCTTTTCCCAGTCTAAGTTTGCCCTTTCATTTTCTTCTTAATTATGTCTTTAAAATTAAAGGTTTAATTCTGACGAAGTGAAATGTATCAACTTTTTTCTTTTATGGTCTGTGCTTTTTATATCCTATCTAAGAAATCTTTGCTTACCCCAAAGATTCAAATATTTTCTTTTGTTTTCCTCTAGTAGTTTTATGGTTTTACCTTTTATATTTAAGTCAATGACCTATTTTGAGTTAATTTTTTGCATATGGTGTGAAATAAGGGACATATTATTTTTTTTCCTGTATGGATTACAGTTGTTTCAGCTCCATTTGTTAAAGTCTATCCTTTTTCCTGTTGAATTATTTTGGAACCATTGTCAAAAATCAATTGATCAATAAAGCGACAGTAATCAAGACAATATGGTATTAGGGAAAGCATAGGCAAGTAGAACAATGGAATAGAACAGAGCCCAGAAGACTATATCAAACTAAAAAGCTTCTACCCAGCAAAATAAATTGTCAACAAAACAAAGAGGCAACCAACCAAATGGGAGAAGATATTTGCAAACAACACCTCTGATAAGGGGCTAATATCCAAAGTATGTAAAGAATTCATACAACTCAATGACAAAAAAACAAACAATCCAATTAAAACAATGGGCAGAGGACCTGAACAGACACTTCTCCCAAGAAGACATAAAAACAGCCAACAGATACATGGAAAATGCTCAACTTCACTAGCTATTAGGGAAATGCAAATCAAAACTGCAATGAGATACCACATCACACTTGTTAGAATTATCAACAAGACAAATAATAATAAGCGTTGGAGAGGCTGTGGAGAAAAAGGAACCCTCATACACTGTTGGTGAGAATGTAAATTGGTACAGCTACTATGGAAAACTGTATGGAGGTTCCTCAAAAAATTAAGAATAGAATTACCATACTACCCAGCAATCCCTCTTCTGGGTATCTACCCAAAACATCTGGAAACATTTATCTGTAAAAACATGTACCCCAATGTTCATTGCAGCATTATTCATGGTGGCCAAGACATGGAAACAAAGTTGTTTTCTTTGATAGATGATTGGATAAAGAAGATGTGGTACATATGTTTACAATGGAATATTACTCGGCCATAAGAAAAGATGAAATACTGCCATTTGCGACAACATGGATGGATCTCAAAATTATAATGCAAAGCTAAATAAGTCAGACAGAAAAAGTTGAGAACCATATCATTTCACTCAAACGGGATATAAAACTGAAAGCAACAAATTAATAAGATAAACAAACAAAAACTCATAAACATAGTATAGTGGTTATTAGAGGGTTGGTAAAAGAGGGTAAAGCGGGTCAAATATATGGTGATGGAAGGAGAACTGACTCTGGGTGGTAAACACACAATGTGAGATATAGATGATGTAATACAGAATTGTATACTTGAAACCTATGTAATTTCCCTAACCAATGTCACCCCAATAAATTTAATAAAAATTAAAAAAAGAATAGGGCCCACAAATAGAGTCACATAAATACAACTAATTGAGCTTTGTCTAATTTGATCTTGAGCAAAGTCAATTCAATGGAGAAAGGGTGATCTTTTTAACCAATGGTGCTGGAACTACTGCACATATACATGCCCCCAAAATTATTCTAGACACTGACCTTACACCTTTCACAAAAATTCACTCAAAATTCACTCACATTTTACTTACATGTAAAATGCAAAACTACAAAACTTTTAGAAAGTAACATAGGACAAAATCTAGGATATCTTGAATTTGTTAATGACTCCTTAGATACAATACCAAAAGCATGGTCCATGAAAGAAAATGTAAAACTTCTTGTGGAAGACCCTGTAAAGAAAATAAAAAGAGAAGCCACAAATTGGCAGAAAATACTTGCAAAACACATATCTGATAGAGGGTTTGTATCCAAACTATACAATAGTGAGAAAACAAACACGCTGAAGCCAATACCACACACATGATTTTGTTCAGTTAGAAAGTGGACAAGAGATCTGAACAGCCACCTCACCAAAGGAGATGAGCAGATGACAAATAAATATATGAAAAGATGCTCAACATCATATGTCACTAGAGAATGCAAATTAAAACAGCAAGATACCTCTATACACCTATTTGAATGGCTAAAATACAAAACACCAATTCCAAATGTGGAATAACAGGAACTCTGTTACCTTTTGTGTCATTGCTGGTGGGAATACAAAATGGTACAGCCATTTTAGAGGACAATTGGGCAGTTTCTTACCAAAGTTAAAGATACTCTTATAAGATGATCCACAAATTGCTCTCCTTAGTATTTACCCAAGTGAGGTGAAAACTTAGGCCCACACAAAAAATCTGCACACGGATGCCAGTCTGGAAAGTCTACATACTGAATGATTCCAACTATATAACGTTCTGGAAAAGAAAACTATAGGGACAGAAAAAAGATCAGTGGTTGTCAGGGAGTGGGGCTGGGAAGAGGGAAGAATAGCTAGGACACAGGGCATTTTTAGGGCTGTGAAACCATACTGTATGGCGCAATGGTTACATGACATTATGCATTTGGCAAAACCCATAGAACCACAGAACCATACCACACCAAGAGTGAAGTCTAATACAAACTATGGACTTTAGTTAATAAAAATGTATCGATAGTGGGGAAATTGGGACCAGGTATGCAGAGGGAAGGGAATATAAGGGAGCTCTGTACTTTCTATGTGATTTTTCTATAAACTGAAAAATGCTCATAGTCTATTAAAAATTGATTGATTGTGTAAGTGTGGGCCAATTTCTATTCTATCCCATTGGTCTATATGTCTATCCTGATTAATGCCACACACACTACCTTGATTTTAGTAGCTTTACAATAAGTCTTGAAGTAAGGTAACACAAGTCCTCTAACTTTTTTTTTCATGATTTAGATTTCCGTGTGCATTTTAGAATCAGCTGTCAGAGCCTGATGGGCTTTTGATTGGGATTATGTTGATTCTATTGATCAATTTTGGGAGAATTGACATCTTCACAATATTGAATTTTCTGATTCATTAATGTTATATATTTCTTTATTTCTTTAAAGATTTTCTTTAATTTTTCTCAGCAATGTTGTGATGTTTTCATTATTATATGATATTTCATTGCAAATATTTTGTTAAATTCATCTCTAAATAGTTCATGTTTTCGGATGCTACTGTAAATGTTTTTTAATTTCAATTTTCAGTTGTTTATTGCTACCATGTTTCCCCGAAAACAAGACCTAGCCAGACCATCAGCTCTAATGCATCTTGGCGGAAAAATTGAGATAAGACCCAGTCTTATTTTACTATAATATAAGACTGGGAATAATATAATATAATATAATATAATATAAATAATATAAATAATATAAATAATATAATATAATATAATATAATATTGGGTCTTATACTAATTTTTGCTCCAAAAGACACATTAAAGCTGATGGTCCGGCTAGGTCTCATTTTCAAGGAAACACGCACATGGATGCCAGTCTAATATATAGAAATATAATCGATTTTTTAACATTGACCTTTAATCCTATGATATTGCTAAATTCAATTATTACTTCTTGTAGCTCTTTTTGTGGATTTCTTAGGTTTTTCTTTGATAATCCCATCATCTGTGAATAAATACAGATTTTCTTCTTTCTTTCCAATCTAGATGCCTTTATTTGTTTTACTTGTCACATTGCCTTGCTAGAACCTCCAGTACATTGTTGAATAGAAGGGGTAAGAGTGGCCATCTGTACCTTGTTCCTAATCTTAGAGGGAAAGAATTCAGTCTTTCATCAAGTATGATGTTAGCTACAGTTTTGTGGTTCACGCCCTTTATCAAGTTGAAGATGGTTCCTTATAGCCTTAGTTTGTTGAGAGTTTTTATTATGACTGGGATGACATTTGTTAAATGCCTTTTCTGCATCTATTTAGGTGATCACATTTTGGTTTTTTTATTTGCCAATATGATGGATTACAGCAATAAGTTTCTAAACTTTAGGCTAAGCTTGTATTCCTGAAATAAATCTCACTTTATCCTTTTATATATTTCTGGATTTGACTTACTAATATTTTATTAAGAATTTTTGCAGCTCTGCTATCTTTTGTGTCTTTTTCCTCACTCTCATATTTGTGATATCCATCCATATTTTTGCATAAGGTTGTAGTTTGTCCATTCATTACTGTATATTATTTCATTATGTGAATATTCCATATTATTTATCTGTTCTCCTGTTCATGGACATTTGGGCTGTTTCTAGTTTTTGGCTATTATGAACATTTATGTACAAGTCTTTTCATAAACATACATATGCATTTCACTAGGTATATAACAAGGAATTGAATTGCAGGACCATTGGGTATGCATATGTTTAGCTTTATTAGATAGTGCCAAACAGTTGTACAAAATATCTGAGGTGATGAAACATAAGCAGTGTATGAGAGGTTGGGTTGCTCTACATTCTTGCAACTCTTGACATTTTTTTTTTAAGTATGCATTTTTGTTTCTGTGCTCTTTTCTTTTTCTTTCTTTTTCTTAAAAAAATTTTTATTGGGGAATATTGGGGAACAATGTGTTTCTCCAGGCCCCATCAGCTCCAAGTTGTCGTCCCCCAATCTAGTTGTGGAGGGCGCAGCTCAGCTCCAAGTCCAGTTGCCGGTTTTCAATCTTTAGTTGCAGGGGGCGCCGCCCACCATCCCATGCAAGAATTGAACCAGCACCCCTATTGTTGAGAGCTCGCGCTCTAACCACCTGAGCCATCCGGCTGCCCCTCACCCACCCCCTGAAGCTCAGTGGCAGCTCATTGTCTTCAATTCAGTCATGGAGGGCACCGCTCACTGGCCCATGCGGGAACTGAACTGGCAATCCTGTTCAGAGCTCCAGCTCTCACCAACTGAGCCATCTGGCCACGCTTGACATTTTTTTCTCTCATGTTTTCTATTCTAGTGGTTGTGTACTTGTACCATATTTTAGTTTTAAATTTCTCTGATGACTGCTGAGATTGAGTACATTTTCATGTGTTTATTGTCCATTGGATAGCCTCCTTTGAGAGATTCAAATCTTTTGCTCATTTTCCCACGGGGCTATCTGTCTTTTTATTATTGATTTGTAGGAATACTTTATATATTCTGGATATGAGAATTTTATAGGATAGATGTATTATAAGCATAGTTTCCCACTCTGTGTACTCTCTTAATGGTGTTTCCTACTGTCATTTTAAAATTTTGTTTAATGCAAAAAGTTGTTCTCTTGAGCCTGAATGAAAACTCGTTTCCAGTAGGCCCTATAGTTTGCCAGTTTCCTCCTACATAATAAAATGTCCTTAGATTGAGTGCAAGAAACCTCACACAGAGAATACAAATGTCGGATTTCATCTATGTGAAGTTGAACAGGCAAAACCAATCAATGGTGGAAGAAAATGAGAGCAGTGTTGGCATCTGGAAATATAATGAGAGATACTGATTTGGAAGGGGCATGAAGGAACATTCTGGATTGATGGTAGTATTGTATATTTTAATAGGGATGTGGGTTTCCTGGGTACATGCATTTGTTAAAATTTATCAATTGGTACATTTAAGATAGTTGCATTTTATTGGATATAAATTTTACCCCAAAGAAACATTAAAACTGTAAACAAATTTTGAACTATACTTAATAATATACACACTTAAGTATTTAGGGGGAAGCATACTGATGTCTGCATTTTACTTTGAAATGCATCAGAAAAAAATCTTTCAGGTTGCTGGATAGAGGGGTGGATGGATGGATTGGTATATGATAAAGCAACTAGAGTAAAAGGCTGTAGCAAAATCTGTGTAGCGGATACATGGGTGTTCACTGTAAAAGTCTTCCCACTTTTCTGTACGTTTGAAAAGTTTCATAACAAAATGGACAGAAATAAATAAATGAGTTGAAAGTCCTTAAAGTCCTTAAAGTTCAGTGTCGCTAAAAGCATAGTCTGTTCTGGTCCTGGCCAGCTGTACTCACCCTGCAGTCACTTGTTTTTCTGCAGGTCCTTGCTCCCCAAGCTGTTCTGTCCATTCTTTGCTGGAAGGCAGCTTCCTCCATCAGAGCCCAGGACACCATTCCCTCTGCCCCCACAAGAGCTCAGGTTCCTGTGTAGGCATATGAGTCTTGACCATGTGTGTGGTTCTGGAGGGTTGCTTCCTCATACAATGTTTGCATTGAGGCCAGGAAAGGCTGGGCACTGTGTTTCCCCTTGTGTGGGTGGCAGCCCCACAGCAGCACCTCTGCTGCCTCCAGGGCTTCCTGGTTAACCATTTAACACACACGACCTTGGTTAGTGGGAAACATCTGGCCCGCTGCTTCCTGGTAGACTTAGACTTTGGAGAGCAAAGCTGGAACTGAGAAAGAGAAAACTTTGCAAGAGTTTCAAAGTCTAACAGGAAGGTAAACAAATGATCAGAAATTATGCAAGATTGTGCAAAATGGGAGAGAGAGAGAGAGAGAGAGAGAGAGAGAGAGAGAGAGAGAGAGAGAGAGAGAGACTCTGAAGGAGCAGAGAACACTACAGAAGACCCTGGAGAAGGCAACTCTCAAATCTTCTTCACTTTAAGGGAGCCTGAAAGTTCAGGTACTATTTTTCACATGCCAAATTACTTATAAAAACAAAGCAATTTCAATGCTGGCAAGGATGTGATGATGAAAGGGTACTTGTATACACTACCTGTGGGGACAGAGCCAGAAGTGCAGTTTCCAGGCTCTCGGCCTCACGTGGAAAGGTGCTGGCTCGGGTAGTAAATGGCCATCACTGTGACTGGATGGCCATCAGCTGTAACCAGTGTGCCACTGGCCACTAATATAACTGCCATGGCTACACTAACGGAAAATGGGGGCTAGCAAGAAGCTAGTGGCTGAGCTAGCAGGAGCAGATTGCAGAGAGGCAGATGCCGCCAGTGAGAATACAGTGGTATGACTCCCCTACCTAGGGCTCCATGGGTGTTCCTTTTTGGCCTCACCATGTCCTGTGCTCTTAGGTGGGGAGCGGGACTAGAGACCCCGCGTGATTCCTGCACGACACTACCAGTAAGAGCTTTTTATGGAAATAATTTAACAATAACGTATAAAAGATCATACATTTTGAATCAATAAGTTATATTCAAGAGTATAGCTATTCTAAGGATGAAAATCAAATGTTTTCAAAGATCTACATATAAAAATGTTCAACAAGTTAAAATACCAGAAAAATATTGGATATTGCCGGCAGGTAACTAATTAAATTAAATTATAGTTCAACAATGTGATGCAAATATTATGTAGACTTTTTTTGTGGTATATTTTTAGGGGAGAAAACCAGGTTATAGAACTTTATACACAATGTTGATGTATGAGATTTTTCTGTGAGAGAGTGCTGGGATCGAGTCTCCTGAAACCCAAGAATGGAAACATAGACCAAGGAGAGGCAAGGAGTTGTAAAAGAGGATAGTTTATTGAAAGCAAAGGGTCAGAGCCCCGGAGAGGGAGGGGGTCCCAAATGGGAGTGCCCAGCATGGGGCAAAGGCTGTTATTCTTATGTCTTCTCTTGCCCTTTTGAAGAAGGGAATTGGTGCCTTCTGATGAAATTCATCTACCAGGTTTGTTCTGTTTGCCCATCCTAAAGGAATTAGCAAAATAGCCCACTCCTATCTATCAGATTTGCTCCGTTTGTCCGGCCAAAAGGAATTTTATGAGATAATCTATTAACCTTAAAGCGATGTTGCATTTTGTCCTGAAGTGAAGGAGTTATTTCAAAACCTGAAGTTTCAGGATATGGCTGTCTTTTGTTTATTTTACTAGGGACCTCTCTGTCCACCTAACAACATTCTAACTACCCTGTCTCAATGTGACTCCTATTATAAATGCTAAAAGATTACAAGAGACTATTTGTTTTCTTTTTCATACTTTCTGGTATTTCCCGTTTTCTACAAATTATTCACATTGATTTTCAATTTTTAAATTTGAAAAAATTTTTTAAAAAACAGTTAAAAAATTTTTAAATGCAGCAATCTGGAACTGGTATGTGGAAATATCTGTTTGGGAATTTGGGATATGATGTATTTAAATAAACTGTATCTTAAAATGGTTGTGTGAGGGTTCAGAACAAGTCACCCTAGGATGTGCCTCTGTGGTAGACAGATTTTTTTGAAAGCTAGAGGCAACTAAGACCCTATGGGTTCAAGAGAAACTCTGCCCCCACTTAACTACCTGGAAGAATTTATGTGCCCATAATAAGATATCAGAGAAAACCTTTTTAAAGCCTATCTATAGGGTGGAACAAACTTCTATTTACTAAACATCTGCTCTTTTTGTCATCCTGCAATGACCATTTGAAGCCCCTAAGACACCTTAATTCATCCTTAGCTCAGAATGTCACATGTACCACACTTTCCTTTTGGTCTTTGAACCTTTTATATAGGTGGGGTCTCTGACTCTCTCATGTATGTGGGTTCCCATGCATATGTATGTATTAAATTTGGTTATTTTCTCTTAATCTGTCTCATGTCTGTTTGATTATTAGACCAGCCAGAAGAAGCTTGAGGGTAGAGGAAATTTATTCCTCCCCCACACTGGTTTAAAAACTCTTAAAAATCGGTTTGAAAAGTCTTTTCCTTAGAGTATAAACTCCCCACTTAGGATCTTATTGATAGAAACGTGAAGTCAGTGGGTAAAATGAACAAAGACTAGTGCTAAAGAGCAGAGTTCTGTCTGTATTGGACTGGAGCAAGTGTGTTACAAAATTCCTGAGAGTATAATTGCAAGCAAGGGGTATGAAATAGCCATAGTGGGAAAGGTTGCTGCTACTGCTGTCTTACAACATTGCTGGCATTAGCTGCAAATTCCTACCATCCACTGAGAAAGTGAAGGGTCACTGGAAGGGAGGAAACAGGCCTGGAACTTTCACTCATGGGACTCCTCCAGTTTGCGTTGTGATGGGAATTTTGCAAGCACTATCAGTCATCTCATCCTTGCAGCAGTCCAGTGAGATGTGCATTATAATGTTGTAACCAGGGCGTGACAGAAATCCAGGTCAAACTAGCTTAAGCAAAAGGGGAAGTAATGGTTCAGTTATCCAGAAGGACAGCTTGATGGAGCCTCATGTGATAAGATATGAATATCTGGCAAGTTACATTTCCCCAAAATGGCTACAACAGCGTCTCTCATCCCACAGGTCTTTCCTACAATGTGACTTTGATATTCCTCCCATCAAGACTGGGGTCTGTGTTCTCTCTCTTTGAATTTTGTTGGGCTTATGATTATGGCAGAAGTGATACTATGTGACTTACGTGGCTAGATTACAAAAGGGGATGCAGATTCTGCCTGGGTCTCTTCAGACATTTTGGGAACTCAGCCACCCTTCTGTGAAGGGTGCCAAAGTCACATGGAGAGCCATGCGTAGGTGTTCTGGCTGACAGCCAGCACGAACGACCACACCCTTGAGTAAGGGAGCCCTGAGATGACTCCATCCCCACCATCAACTGGCTGCAACCCCATGAGCCATCCTGAACAGAGTCACCCAGCGAAGTCTACCTAATCAAGCCCAGAACCGGAGAATGATAATGAAATTAGTGTTATTTGAAGCTATTAATTTTGGGGGTGACTTGTTACATAGCAAACAGATAACATTTTTCTTCCGGTGTCCAAATAAAATTGCATGTCAGAGCGAGTCTGTTGAGTCACGTTCCTTGGGTAATCACTGTGGCTCAAGGAATGGAGTTCTGTGACTTAGGTTGTCACCTGCCTAATATATTAATACAGTCCCATATATACTCTCCCCTTCCCCTGTTAATGACATCCCAATTTCATTTGAGTTGACAGTGTACCCAGACTTGTAGCGAGGCATGGATAGGTGATTAAATTCTGGCCAATGAGATGTAAGCAGAGATGTATGTGGTTGTTTAGGGACAGATCCTGTATTTGTTTCCTATAACCCTGCATCATCTGCTGCTGTTACAAATCACCACAAATTCAATAGCTTAAAACAACACAAATTTATTGTCTTACCGTTCTAGAGGTCAGAAATCAGACAGAGATCTCACTAGGCTAAAGTCAAGGTGTCAGCAGGGCTGCATTCCTTCTGGAGGTTCCAGGGAAGAATCTGTTTCCCTGCCTTTTCCAGTTTCTAGAGGCTGCCACACGCTTTGGTTCATGGCTCCTTTCATCTTCAAAGCCAGCCATGACTAGTTGGGTCTTTCTTAGATTACGTCACTGTGACATTGACTGTTCCCCTTTCTTCTTCCACATTTAAGGACCTTTGTGATTACATTGAGTCCATCTGGATAATTCGGGATCATCTCCCTATTTTAAGGTCAGATGGCTAACAACCTTAATTACCCATTGCCATGTAACCTAACATATTCACATGCTCTGGGGATCATGATGTGGACATCTTTAGGATGCCATTAGTTTGTCTACCACAGATCCTTAGAAGGGAAGGAGTGCTCTTTTTCCTTTCCTCCTTCTTCCTACTGCCTTGAATGGACTCACGCTATGCACACTTACGGGATGAGGTACTGTGTTGGCAGCCTACCAGAACTACCTTTTGGCAGTTCCTCAAATAAAAAAGAAATTGTTATCAGTAGAACAGGAGAAGGGATGCTGGGCAGGCAAAAACATCAAATATCCACTTAAAAATGTCTGTTACAAAAATGTTGTATGACCCAGACTCAGAAGCTGACATTTATTCATTATTATGTATAGCTTACAGGTGTTCAGTTGATAGTGGTTCTGCTAGGCTTGTCTGGGATTGACTGGTCTTGACTCTAGGCTGTGGATTAGGTTCAGGTGTATTCTACCTGTCTCTCATCCACCTGGGACGGCTGCTTCTCAGGAATATTCTCCTCATGGCATGTGGCAGAAGTACAAGAGGGCAAAGCAAGCCAAGTCAGCACATCTACAACCTTTGTTTACGTCATGCCTCTTTACATTTCATTGGTCAAAGCAAGTTACATGACCAAACCCAGTGTTAATGGGGTGGAGGTGAACACTCCACCCATTCTACTGGGAGGGTCTTCAAAGGGACACAGCAAAGGGCACGGATATAAAATTCCATTACAGGGACAGTGTAAAGGCTTGGAAACAACCATCCAATTGCCTGCAGTGGTGTAAATCAAACCACTCCCCAGTGGGAGAGTTTTGCAAGATTCTTCTCTATGTCCACCTGATCTGGAGGAGTACTAAAGTGATTTTCTTTTCCTCCCACTCTTAAAAAAAAATACTACACATATAGACAAGTTCAGAGACTAATGGAACACAAACTGAAATATGTATTCACAATCCAAATTTAAGAAATTTGTCTTACCCCAAAGAATTCCCAAATTTGTATTCTATTTTTATATTCCTGGAACATCAAATTTTTGAGGCCCTCAGATAACTACAAATGCAGTAGTTTCTGTTCCAGAATCCCAGTGCCTGTACACTAGGATTTTACCATACTTACCTTATATGGACACAGTACTGACTAATCACAGTTCTTGTATCACCTAGGAATTGCATTTGGCTGCAAGTAACAGTGCCCTGAACAAAGGTGCTTTAAACACACACAGGACTATTCTTTTACAGAAAGAAGTCTTCAGCTAAGCAGCCCACGGATAAGTCAATCCTTCTTCAGAGTTGCCAGGAATCGGGATCCTTCTATCTTTATGTTTCCATCCTTAGGTTCCCCTCATGGTTCAATATGGCTGCTGGAGTTCCCTCTATCATGTCTGCTTGGGTGTCCTTTACCTCCCTCACCCCTCCATGTATATTCTTCTGAAATTAGAGACTTAGTTGGAGAGGATGACCTTCGTGGACAAAGAAGAATGTCTTTTGGTCAACGGAATGAATAGTGGAGCTATTTTGTGACCTAAGACTTCCTAGATCCCAAGCCTATTCTCTTCTCTAGATTATTCTCAGTTTTTCTCTTCCTCCCTATAACAGAATTATTTATCCATGTTGTTTGCCATGAAACTCTGCAGTGCCTCCCATTGGAGTAAGCGGAGTGAACATCCTTGTCCTGTTGAACTTGGCCTTGACCTTGAGGCTTGTTTTGATTAAGAAAAATGTGAGCAGACATAACACAAGCAGAATCTTTGAATGTGTGTGGACATCTTGATTCGGCCTCTTGAACTTTCTGCAAACTTCCAGGAGAAGAACATGTTCAAGATAGCTGTTAGTTCAGGAATGAAGAGATGTGTGGAACAGACCTGAACCCAAACCTCAGCTTAGAGTCAAGCTCAGCTAATCCTGTGGAAGTCCATCAGGATCACACCTGAACTGCTACAGACCCATGAGTGAGAAATACATGCTTATTTTTATAAGGCAGAGCTTTGGGAATTATTTGTTACAGAACATTATAATAGCAAAAAACTGACTATCACCCCTACCTGGCTGGCCAACTCAGGAAAAAGAGTTAAGGATACTGTTTTATATTCTTTGTATTGAAAATGGCAAGAAGCCAATTCATGTCAGTATGAAAAGAAATGCAGTGGCTCACGTTTATGAAAAGCCCAGGAGTATATCTGGCATCTTGTACAACTGAATCTAGAACCCAGCTAATATTGCAGAGTTTTGTGTTTCTTTCTATGTCTTGTCCCTGCTTCTCTTTGAATGTTGACACCACTCTGCTACAGCAAATGGCTTCTTCCATGCTGCTGGGAAAAATGGCAGCAAGTAGTTCTAGCTGATAACGTTTCTACAACTAAAGTTTCTGGAGAATGGCTGAACTTTCCACTGAGGCCTGGCAATCAAGGTGCTCCATGCCCCTGGTCATGGGATTGGTTCAAATATGGTCAGGTAACTCAAGCAATCATTCTTCCTTAGGATTTTCATGCTGGGTCCCTCAGGAACAGTGATTCCTCCTATACGCTAGAGTTCTGATGGGCTAATTCCCCAGGCTATTCCTGGGAGGAATTATTTCTCAAAAGAAGGGAGGCTGGTCTAAGCACATAAGCACAAAAAATACTCAATTTAAGATTGGGGAAAAGTCTGGGCTACCTCAACAGAACCTTTTAAATCTTAAAGCCCTAAAAAGATTGATTCATTTTTTATTCGAAGTCTTTTGTTGATTAATAATAGCTGTCATGTGTTCATTTTTCTTTTGTGTATTAGACATTTATTAAATCCTCACTCAATTGTGCAACCTAGAGATTATCCTTATGTTACAGATAAATTATCTGAGGCTCAGGGAAAATAAGAAACTTGCTCAAAGTCACAAAGGCCAAAAGGGGCCACGCTGTGATTCAAATTTGAATCTATCTGCAATGCACATGCTCTTTCTAGCCCAACATGTGGCTTGATGAGTTGGCATCGTCCTGCAGGGCCACACTTGGGCAAAACTGTGTTAAGGACCCAGGTCATCGGCCCCATCACCCCGTCCCACTTTGCAGTCCCCATTTTCTTTCTTTTGGCACATCTACTGAATGCTAATGCCTGGTATTGGTGGGTGATTGATCAGTGTGGACACGTTGGCGTCAACCCAAGCTCTATCTTGTTCACGATTTCCATTAAAACTGTGCTCCGGTTCCTTTAAGACCCCTGATCTCTCACAGAGAGGAACCCAATCACATATTCACAAGAGAGCCCCCCAGGTAATGGTGTCACATTTGTACTTGACAAAGGTCTTCGGGGTCTTACTTCTAAAGAAGGGCTACTAGTGGAAGGGACCAGCCCACAGGCAGGGGTCAGCAGGAATATTCATTTCCTAGGGCTGCCATAGAAAATCACATAAATTGGGTAACTTAAAACAACAGAGATTTATTCTCCCTCAATTCTGGGTGCCAGAAGTCGGGATTCAAAGTATTGGCAGGGTTGGTTCTTTCTGGGAACTGAGGAGAATCTATTCCATGCCTCCCTCTGCTGTTGCTGGTAGCTCTTAGCCCTCCTTGGCTAATAGCTGTGTTAGTCCAATCTCTGCTTCCATCTTGATTTGGCCTTTTCCTCTGTGTGTCTCTGTGCCTCAATGAGATCTCCCTCTCTTCTCTCTTATAAGGACACCAATCATTGGATTAGGGTCGACCCTAAATTCAGAATGACCTTATTTTGAGATACTTATATTAATTACCTCTGCAAAGATCCTATTTACAAATAAGGTCACATCCACAGGTATGGTGTGTGGGGTGTTAGGACTTAGACATATCTTTTTGGGGGACACAATTCAACCCACTACAGCAGGGCATTTTGGAGCGCCACAAGTTACACCCTTAGTCTACCTGAGATTACCCTCTTCCCCTAAGTGCAGAAGAGTCCTGAGCTATGTTTGGTATTTCACCAATTTTCCTGGAAAGGCTTTATTGGGGCTATCTTTACAGCTACATGAAAAGGAAAATATTTGCAATCTCGTCTCATGTTCATTTATTACTTAGCAAGGATACTTAGCAAAACTTATAAAACATAAGAAAAAGCTGCAGGTTGATTGATTCCTGGTCTTCTAAGGGTTGAGTTGTATCCAAGACAGGGGGGTGTTGCAAAGCAGGGCGTAGTGCAGAGAGGGTACCCCAGCTCCATCAGGCAAGTATGGCACCTGAGCCATCTATCCGGAAGGGGCTCTGCTTATTCTTTGGTCTGTTCTTAACTCTCCCAAGTCTGTTCAAAAGAGAGGTCATAGGGGTGGCCAGTTAGCTCAGTTGGTTAGAGCGTGGTGCCGGTAGCACCAAGGTTGCTGGTTCGATCCCCACATGGGCCACTGTGAGCTGCGCCTTCTTTTTTTTTTTTAAAGTGAATTTATAAGTATGTCAACTATTGAAAATAGTTGAAAAATAAAAAATTATTTAAAAAAGAGGTCATGTGCAATCACACAAATAAATAAGGGGAAAAAGTTCTGAGCTTGTCTTCCGTGGGAGTTGCCAAGGGCAGAGGTGTTATCTTGCCCTGACCCAGGTCCCAAAGGCATAATTCTGCTACAGCTCGCCTCCTCTGGATATTTCTCTTGGCTCACCCTCAACTCCAAATACCTGTAATTTAAATTTAAGCACTTTAGATCACCTGGCTGCTTAAACAACCCCCTCTCAACCTCCCAGCCTGACTTCTGACAAGCCAGCCACCCCTAGAGCCTTCTGTTCCCCCTCCTGTGACTTTCCTTCCTATGTACACTGGACACATGACCTTCTACTCAGCCCCATCTTATTGATGAAGAAACTTACAGAGGCTTACAGAGATGACATAACTTGCCCCACGTCTATGTATGTTGGGCTTGTAATTAGTGGCCTTTCCATGTCCCATGAGATGTTTGCTCCCTGATTTACAGCATTGGTTCCCAGGCTTTCGGATCCTGGAACTACTTTGCTGTGGGGAGAACATTCTAGGACAACCCACGCTTACTTGCATGGTGGACCCCCAAATTATTGGAGCACTGCCAAAGTGGGGAGCAGACCACTCTGTGGCTCCAGGCCAAGACGTGTCCAGATAGTGGGGAGGGAAATACTGAGTGTAGATTATGCACACTAGGAAAGATCTCCAGGTTGCTAGCAAGCTGCTGTTTTGCTAGCTATTGTGCTTAAAACCTTACTCACTTTATCAGCACATTTTTTGGATGAAGGAAATGTGGCTCCAAGAAGATACGTGATTTAACACTTGAGAGACCAAAGTGGTATTCACAGGTAAATCTGTCACCAAAGCCGATTGGTGTAAGAAGTACCACAGGGATACTGTGGGCACCCCACAGAGGGGAGGGTGAGACTGTGTCCTATCCTGTTCCCCATTGCCTCATGTGTTCCCGCGTAACACCCTGTGAAACACCCCTGGGCTGTCCATGGACGTCTGCAGAGACATGGGAGCAGACACAGACCCCGAGGCGACTGGGGACATGTTCTCACAACATCACACCACCATTAGTTTCTGAGAAACCGGTGCCACTACTTTCCAGTGAGTGACAAGGGCCCCTCCCAAACTTGGCAGGGCCTCAGAATGACCTGAGGTGCTCAAAAAAGTACAGCTCATCAGGGCCCCAGTTCAGCCTTGGAGATGTGACCTGTGTTTCTAAGCCCCTCTTCAGGAAGGAGTTGCACAGCAGGCAAGGGATTTCAGAGACTCTTACGCTAGCTTAGTGAGATGAGGGTCAAACTCATCAGCTGATGGACCGTGGAGATACAGAGCTGAGTGGCAGCCAGTAGTCATGAGAGGGAACGTGACGGAAGAGATGAGCAGGGCTGTTCTGATCAGAGAGCCCGGGGTTGGGATCCACTTCCTATCGCCCGAACCTTAATTTCCTCATTCGAATAATGAGCATAGCGATGAGTGGTAAAGCCCAACTCAAGGCACCACAGGAATAACTTCGAGAACCACACAATGAATCTGAGTGGGAGAGGGGCCCTTCAAGTTCTCAGCAAATGACAACCATTAATCAGAGGCCACACCAGTGGTGGGCGGATGGGCCTTGGATCTAAGCTTTTCACTCCCACAGTGGTTCTCTCCCGTCCGCCTCTGCGGGAGAACTATCCCATATCATAACACAGTCTTAGCAGCGTAAGTCAAGCACCAGACGGCACTGCCTTTATCAGGGCTTCCCTAGGCAGAGGCCCATTTTTCTCTGACTTGGTGCCTGAGCACACGCCTACAGGCCCTGGCTGCCTTTCACAAGCTAGAAATAGGGCAGAAGCTTCTCTTATCCACACCCTCTCCGGCGTTACCGAAGGAGTGATAATTTGCTCCTGTACTCGGTCCTTGACTCCCATAGATATTGCAAGGGACGTGCCGGGGACAAGCGTTGCTTTGAAAGCTGGTGTGAGAAAAACTGATGAAGTGCCACACACTGGGCACCCACTCTATGCCAGGAGCTTCTCACATAACCTCACTTAGTGCTCACTGCCACCCTCTGGGCAAATGTGCTCGGCCTGACCCTGGAGCCAGGTCTGTTTGGACAAAAACCACTCCTTGGACTTCATTTAAGGTTGTTTTTCCTTTGATTTACTCCTGAAACAGCCGGTGACTAAACGAAGATGGTCTAGATATGGGGACACGTGAGTGGCTGTGGCTCCCTTCTGCTTCCTTGGCGCTCAAAGATGCCTGAGGTTGTTGACCTTGGCAGTCTGGGTGCAGTGGAGCTAGGTGGGGGGCGAGCAGGACTAGGCTTCCTGCCCCCTATATCCGTAGTCACATCAGCACCCGGGAAAGACTAACTCTCACGTAAATGGCACTGCTGCTCAGGAAGTCACTCACCTGGGCCGCATGTCTGGGTCTTGACCCCCTTGCTTTGTAGGGACAAACTCCCTGTCTACACCTGAGCTGCTGGGCGAGTTTTCCATGGGCAGGCTGGGCTGGACAGCAGGAATCCCTGTTCTCAGACGCTGATGACCCTCATCACCCATAGTGACATTCTGTACTTTGCAACTTGGTTACTAAAACTTTCCATGACCCAGGCCCGTTTTACATTGAGGGGATGCCATACTCTAGCCATAGCAGACAGTTGCCCTCCTTGCTGTTCCCGGTTCTCCCACTACCGTGTTGGTCATGCGTGAGAAGCCACGCTGGGGAGTCCAGGCTTCTGAACCAGGGAGATGTGCACTTAAATGCTCGTTCTTAGTTTATTCACCAGCTGAGTGAGCTTGGGCAAGTCGCTGTAATGCTCAGGCCCCAGTGCTCTTCTGGTGTGAGGCTGAACTATGTTTAAGACCAGGGCACGGGCTTTGGAGGAAAGAATTGGGAGCTAACGGGTCTCAGAGAGCTTCTCCTGAATTACTTTCAGCATTCAGCACCCTCACCTGAAAAATGTGAGAAGTATTATCTCCCTAGCAGGGCTCTGGAAATGACTGAAGGGAAACATCTGGCAGGGAGGGTCTGACAGCTATCTTTCTTTTTTTAAGATTTTATGGGGGAAGGGGAACAGGACTTTATTGGGGAACAGTGTGTACTTCCAGGACTTTTTTCCAAGTCAAGTTGTTGTCCTTTCAGTTTTAGTTGTGGAGGGCGCAGCTCAGCTCCAGGTCCAGTTGCCATTGCTAGTTGCAGGGGGCACAGCCCACCATCCCTTGTGGGACTCGAGGAATTGAACTGGCAACCTTGTGGTTGAGAGCCCACTGGCCCATATGGGAATCGAACCGGCAGCCTTTGGAGTTAGGAGCATGGAGCTCTAACCGCCTGAGCCACCAGGCCGGCCCTTCTTTCTTACTTTTAAGCAACTACATCCTCCAGGGTCAAGCTCCAGGGTCTTCTCTGAAGCCTAACCCCCGGCCTACCCTGGGTCCTGATCTGCCTCCCACTCGTTTTTGGCGGCCCAGCTGCCCATGGCCAAGCTCCCTGTGGGCCCTACCGCAGACACACTTAAAGAAAATGAGCAAGGGCAGAAGCCCCAGTCAGGAACTAAATGTGCGTCTGCTTAGACCTGAGACAAACCTCACACTCATCAAGCTTGCCTTCCTCAGTGCAGGAGGCCTGCAATGTTTCTGACAGAGGGCTGGAAGTACCTACAGACTGAAGCCTCAGCCAGCCTGCCTGATGGGTGCAGCTGGAATTGGGAGGGAAAAGGAAGTGGGAAAGACCCTTTACCTCCCCACAGGTGAGTGCACTTCAGGCCGGGAACAGGTGGGACCACCTGCCTTATACCCCCAGAGAATACAGTGGAGGGTGAGCTCAAACACATCCAGAGAAAATCTTTAGAAAAAGGAAGTGAGGAAGTGAGATCGGACCAGAGTAAATTATTTCAATAAACCAGATTGCCAAAGGCTTAAAGTAACAAATGCACTTTTAATTGATCTACAGGTAAAAACTAGTCAGCAAGGTCAGTAACCATTTCAGCCCCTCATCTGTTAGAGCCATACCCTGGACAGAGTTGAGGAAGCGGGTTAACAGGTTATTTCTGTTATTTCACTTCATCCACAGTATTAGAAAAACAAGGCATGATATCAGTTTAGATGAAATGCGTGGCTGGTAGCCAAATCCAGTCCCTATATTCCGTATTTTTTCTTTAGTTCTTCTACTTTGTCGATGTAAGCTTTCATGGCATCTTCCTTGGAAGTCCCTGTAAAGAAACTTGTCGGTCAGAGAAGCAGCATGGTAGAAAAGCAGCAGCTTTAGATACCCAGACAGCCCTGGTTTAACACGCTGAGGCTCAGTTTCTCACCTGTGAAGTGGGGGGGGGGGTCCTACTCACTACATCTCAGAGACCTGGCCAGGATTTGACTTGAGGTATTTGAAGAGTCTGGCCAATAGCGAATGCTCCATAGAGTACTGAACCCATGTGTGTAGGGCTGTCCTGAGGCCTGTCACTGGCCTGCTGGCCATGTGAGGCCCCCACTGTCATGAGTGAGTGGTTTAACCTGAGCCTCGGGAGAAAGGTTGGGCCCTCTTGACAGGCAGGAAACTCTAACATGGGAGCCTGGTGACTTTACCGGTCCTGCTGCCTCTCACGGTTGGCTTTGGCCTATCAAGCATTTCTCTGCTGAGCTTTGTCTCCCAGAGCTGATAAGCTGGCAGTGAAAAAGCAAAGCCTGGCACCGTCTTCTCCCCAGAGAGAAGTTATAAGAAAAAATTTGAGAACTCTGAGCAAAAGTAGCTGGCTTTTAGAGGGTAATAAGGCAAATCTTTGCTTTCTTGCTGCTGTACAAGGGACACTGACTATATCCCTGAGAAAGAGCAACATCTATCTTCTTGGATGCCATAGCGAAGGAGAGATACCCGCCAGGAATCGGAGCACGTTCTAAAGCACTGGAGAGCACGGGGCCCGAGGATGGTATGGAAATGCTCAATGAAAATGGACAGGCATTCCCGTTCTAGTTACTTAGCAAATCCTAGGAGTGTTTTTATTGTATTCTGGTCCTTTTTGAATTGAAGGGTTTCTCATTTGCAGGAAGACAGAGGGCTTATTCAGAAACTAGCTAGCAAGAACACAAAAGCTGGCAGGCACTTTGGTGCCAACTTTTGGGTCTTGCTGTCGCAGGTGGCACGTGATTTAGTAGGAGCTGAAACACTTCTTGGCTGCTGTTGCTTAGCATATAATAGCTCCATTCACTGAGCCTGTAAGGTGCCAGAAACTTGCCATGCATTAGCTCATTCGCTTCTTTTTTTGTGCCTTTCTGGCTGGAAGGGAAGTGGAGGGCTGCTTGGGCTATGGGGTTACTGCCTGGCTTTGTGGGGGAAAGGAAGGTATGGGAAGGAAACCACCCCTTATTCCGAATAAATATAGAAAGCCCTGGCCAACTATATCACCTTCTAATCTGTGTTTCAGTGGCCTAGCCCCAGCTCATCGTCTCCAGATGATACCACTGCTCAGACATGGTGCTTTTGGAAAAGGCATAAATGGCATTAGGAAAAAAAGTAGGTGGCCCAGTTTTTTTCCATTCTGACACTGGTCAACCTGGTTTCCAACATGTGCCTCATCCACTTTGTTTTCTTTCCTCACTCCTTTAATCACCCATAATAAAGAGTATTTCATTACTAGGCTTCACAAACTAAGGAAACTGATTAGAACAATTACCTTTCAGCTCATTCCAGGCATCCCACTTGGCCTTGCCTTTGAGGTCCAACATCCCAGGCCGTTCTTAAACAAGAAAGGGAAAGACATTAGATCCACTTTGAGTTCTAATGGAGAACGTTATCAACTTTCTTGCCATGAAAACCATCTTTTATTACAGCTACTCCTTCTACACTCTGTCATGGAGTTAAATGGGCCTAGAACAGTATATAGATATCTAAACTAAACCTAGAGGAAACAGGAGGAAAACTATTCTCATTACTAAGGAATCCTGTCTTATAAGTTAAATAACCCCAAAATTTCTCCTTTTAAAAAGCGTAATTAGAAAACAAGTACTACATCCATGCATATGGCTAGAAATTCAGATGCTACAAGGGGACTACTATGAAGTTTCCCTCCCACCCCATTTCTTTCCTTCATGAACTATTGTTATCAGTTACCTGGGTGTTCTTTTCTGTGAATTGTCTGTTCATATCCTTGCCCCATCGTTTTACCAAATTATTAGTCTATTTCTTGTTGATTGTGGGAGGTTTTCCCTGATGGCAAGTTTTCTTTAAGTTATACCATGGTTTAATTCTTACAGACCTGTTATTGGCGGCACTTGGGAAACACACTACTTCCCTGCTGACGATTTTACTGCCACACTGAGAACAAAGGTCAGGGGAGCAATCGCGGTGCCCACAGCCTGGACCACCGTGTCTGAGGAACACTGAGTCTTCCCAACTGCTTTCAGGAAAGTATTCTGGGATACCTGGGAGGTGTACCTGCAGCGTCATCATCCAAGTCCTACAGCAGCACACCCCAACAGCCCTTTCTGCGACGATGGAAATGTAACTTGTGCTGTCCAACTCAGGAGCCATCTGTCATTTGTGGCAACTGAGCACCTAGAATGGTGGTTTTTGTAACTGAAGACTGAATTTTTGATTTTTAAAAATTTGAACTATTTTCAGTTTAAATTCAGATAACCACACGTGGCTAGTGGCTACTGTATTGCACCATGCAATCCTAAGGGGTGCTGATACCTCCCCGATCAGGAAGCGATCGATTCCCGAGCCAGCGTGCTTATCCTCTGTGAAAGCAGGGCAGAGGCCAGACTCTGTGAAAATATTGCTTGGCAGAAGAGCGTCTCGGCTGATCTGGTCCCCCTGACCCCAATTCATTTCTCCTTCCACTCCCTCGGAGGATACAGAGTTTATAAATCCCGTGTAAAACTCACCTTTGTCACAAGACTTTTTTCACTCCAGCCCTTGCTATGAACCCAAGTTTGATTTGGCACCTTCTCCTGCTTCCAGCTGGCTGGCAGCCAACACATCTGCTCCACTCTCCACCCCAACTAGAGGAACTGGGGGCCACGCTCACCCTCTTGAACAGGGGCAGGGGTGACTTCCTTCTGTCCTGCCATGGACTGCACCCTGCTGTTGCCTCAGTATATACACAAGTTTCAGAGACTTTGGAGCAGAATGAAAACCAGCCAGGGCAGGAAAGGCAGTATTATAGAATATGGTAGTCCAAAACTATGGCCTCAAAATCTGTACCAAGCTGTTTTGGCAGGGAATAAATGGTCACCGGGAACTGTTTCGGCACAAATGCTCTAATCTGTCCCAAGAAGCCAGCTGCTTCTCGGCTCCTGATATTGGGCTTTGGCCTGCCTGCCAAGTGCTTCAAGACTTTGATCTTGCCCCTCTGGGGTGGAAGCAGTGTGTTTCAACAAAGATACCTAGTACTGAGCTGAGAGTTTGGAACAAGTCTCTTCCAAGCTGGGGCCTATGCGTCTTCCCAAGTAGATGGGAAATGCTCTTGATAATCAGTAAAGTTCTTCTAAAACTAGGATTTAAAAAAACTAGTTATGCTACTTGAGCTACCAAGATACCAAGAAAAGTACAGGGTCTATGAATCCCATCCAGGAACTGATCTTTGGGGAACCTCTCCCAGCATAAACCCCAGGAACATCATGAAACATCACCACGCCCCGCCCAAGAGTAGGATCTTGGGTGGTTCTGAGTGAGATTCCCACTGAGTAGGAGTTCCAGCACCGGGGAAGGCTGCTGAGCCTGCTGTGACCGGGGCCCTCCCAAACTTGTCTCGGCATACCTGTATTGATGTCCCCCACAGTGGCTTGTTTGTAGTGGCTGTAGATGTACAGCATCTCGTCATCTGCTGGCTTGGTCTTGAGGTGCTTAACAGCCTCAGCGGCTTTGTCAAACTCGGCCTAAGTGTGAGGGAGAGGAAAGGCCTATTAGAGCTCGGCAATGGGGAGGCGGGCTTGGAGAGGCAGCACTCCTCCTGCCATGTGGGTGAGGAAAAGCAGCACGCCCCCACCCAAGGGTCCCCCCCCCCCAACAGGGCGGCTAGAAAGATTCAGAAAACAAAGAGGGGAAGCACAGTGCTTCATTTGTTGATCAACATCTGTGTATAGGGAGCTCTCAACTCGGCCAGGTCTCGGGCACTGGAAATACAGTGGTGACCGAGACAGGCAGAGATTGCCTGCAGGGGAAGTGTACTCCGCAGGAAGGGCAGCATGGCACACGGCCCGGCCACACCCGGCTCGGACTGGGGAATGGCTGACGTCCCGGTGAAGCCCTGACCTGTGACAGGGGCGCACAGCGTGCTGGAAACAGCTGAGAAGGGGGCAGGGAATGAGTACGTCGGGGTCAGTGGCCCGAGGTCGTCAGCCCCCTTTCCTGGGGCTGGGCGTCCAGCGCCAACCTCTGTCCCAGTGCCGCACTGGTGAGAGGCGAGCGAGCCAGAGGCCGCCGACACCGCGTCTGCATCCGAGGGAGGGCAGGCCTCCGAGTCACTCCTCCCCGGGCGCACGCTGTCCTTCCCGGGCGCCGGCCCCTCGGCCCCAGCTTGCACTGACCTCCACGCTCTGAGCCGCGGCTTCCCTGCTTCCCCACTCCGCGTGGCGCCCCATTCCCGTCTAGTCCTTCCCGGCGCGGGACGCATCACCGTTGCTCCTTCAATCCACGCAACTCTCCACCTCCCATCTTTCTACCTGGGACCCCCGCCTCCGACCCCTCTCCCTGCGTCTCCGCGAAGTCCGCCGGATGGGCAACTTCCCAGCAGTGGCGGGGTAGGTGGCACTGTTGGGAGTCCCACACCGCAAAGTTGCCCTCACAAGGCTCTCTCCAGAGTCAGGGCTGGGCATGGATCCAGGAGAACAAGCGGAGCCAAGCGGGGAAAGACCTTGCGGAGTTCTGCCTGCAGAACGGTCCCCGCACCGGGCTCCCGCCCCGCTGCACTTGGGCAGCCAGGCTGGGCACACGTTATACCTGAGACATGCCGGCGGGGTTGGCTGCAAGAATTCCAGGGAGCCAGCGGAAGCGGCGGCGAGCAAGGAGCGGTAGCGCAAGACTCGACTGGCAGCGCCGTTGGAGGCGCAGTCACAAGCCTCCCAAATTTCGCTCGGGCGAGCGAGGGGCAGCCAATCAGAAACCTGCTCCACTCTGGGGGCGTGGCCAGCCTCTGAGCGCCGCCCGCTTAGCCGGATCCCACGTGGGGCCGCTCGCGCTCGCGCAGAGAGGAGCCGCAGGGGACGCCGGGAGCAGGTGGGGACCGCGGAAGTAGGGAGCTCTTAGGGGAAAGTGCTTTGGGACCTGCGGGCTTCAGTCCCAGGCCGCTGTGGGGAGCGGGCCTTGGAGCAAAGGAGCGGGGGCGGAGGCTGAAGAGTAGAGACTTAAATTTGTGTCGTTAAATCCTGCGCCCGGCGGGAAGAGGCCGGAAGTAGCCCCTCTGGACGAGCAACCTGTCCGTCCCCGGTACCCAGAGGGCATCCCTGGAGGACTGCGCGGTGGCGGGGAGCTGGGCTGGGCGCAGAAAGGCGAGGCCGAGGTCTCTCTCTCAGTCTGAGCATTTGGCATGTCTGCACGCGGCCTCAGTTTCCAGCCTTGTATTGCACCTTTCTGTTTGTGGTTCAGGGCCCCGTCTGGGGCGTGCAGGTCGGGGATAGTGGCTCGCTTGTCGGGACTTGAACAGTCTTGGCCCCAGCCAGGTGCCCAGCAAACATTCCTTAAGTGAATGAATCTTCATTCACAAATATTTCCTGAACTTTTGTCAGGTGACTTGCACCGTTCGGGGCCTTGGGGATAACAACAGTGAACAAAACAAATCCTTGCGTTCCTTGCACTTACATTGGGGGAAATAGTTAATAAAATACGTGAAATAGGAAGTTTGTTAGGATGCTAAGAAGTTGGAAGGTTATAGTTGTACATGGGGTGGTGGGGGTGGAGGGGGAGGTAACGTTGGAGAAAGCCTCCAAAGGAGAGGAAGGAACATTTCAGGTAGAAAATGAGTGTAGGGATGTGAGCAAGGAGTGAGGGAAAGAGTAGAAGGAGATGAGGCTGGCTGGATCACGCAGAGCTTGGTCTTCATAGGGACTTTGGCTTTAATTCTGAGACTGGAAGCCACAGGCTCTCGCGCAGAGGATGATGAGTCTGAGGGGTCGGGTCTCTGCAAGGCTGATGTTCTCCATTGGAAGAGGAAGTAGCCGCACAGGTAGATGGGGGGGGGGTTTGAGGATGGTGCCCAAGAAACTAAGGGGAGAATTTCCTGGTGGTTACGGAGGAGCTGGGTGATGGAAAATTCTCTGGAGGTCATTAAAAAAGAGAGATCATTCCTCTCCAATTCCTAATTTGTAACAAGAGGACTGAACTACAAATCTCAAACCCCATTCCCTCCCCTCTCCCCCCAGTTACAGCTGCAGTGTTTAGAAAGAAAGGCCGGGTGGAAGCTTTCCGACTACTAACTTAATGTAGATCGGGCTTTTATGGGAAGAAGTGGAGATACAGTAGCAAGGAACAAATCTAGAATCTTTATGAATAATTTTGTTTGACAAAGCAAACCAAGCAAAATAACAAAAGTCTTGGAGTTAAACTTGGGGAAATTATATTTGAATTGTAAGAAATGTAGATTTCTTCCAAAATGACAATTCAGAGCTGGTTTTTTTCCTTCTGAGGCCCAGATGAAGCCTGGATTCACTTTTGCTCCATTATTTGGTGCTTATGGGCTTACAGCTTTCTTGATGGAAATTCAGATTGCCTCTGTGGGTCAGATTTGCAGTCAGTGGTATCTCTTAGTCAGTAGGTTTTGACATTAGGTTATAGTGTTTGGCATCTTTGAAGAGATTAGGTACCTCTGATAATATAATTTAAAAACTATTCCTCAAAGATTGGTTGGTGTGATTGAGTTTAGACTGGAATTAAATATTGTAGAAAGCGAGAGTAGTGTTTTAAATTAACTTGGCAGTCTTCAGTTTAAGTGGGGTTGATTTGTTGGTTCCTTGTTTGGAATATACTCCACTTTGCTAAGAAACCCGTTTTCCACAATATGGTTTTGTGCCCCCTGAGTCTACAAAAGTTACCTAAAGCAACTAAGTATGCAACTAGTAAGGATTATAGATCCCAGGAATCAGGGTGCTTGCTAAGTGATCTTGACAAGGTGAAGGAAGAGTATCTGTCAGGGCCCACCCTAGGCCTAGTTTTGAAGTAGCTGAAGGCATACTCTTTAGCCTACTTCCTGCTTCACTTCTCAGTGACCCACTTTTGGTAATTACCACCTATGGAAATGCTACCTTAAACCCTCCATTTACTACTTCTACTACAGGTGATTGGAATGGCATTCTGCTTTTAACATAAGGAGGTGGTAACAAGCCAGGATCTAGGATTTAATTTAAAAAAAAGATTTAGAGTATACTGAGGGTCAATCAATTATGCAATGTTTCATTCTGGATTTCAACCGCATTGGAAAGGAAATTGCTCTTCGTATCCTGAGAAAGTGCAAGTTCCTCAGCTCTGTTTATATCCTTGTTAGCAACTGTCACATTTTGTAATTATTTTATTTACAGTCATTTTTATTTGTATTTGCCCTCTCTGAGCCCACTCTACATAAGGCAGGGAGGTGGGGATCACTGTGTATTGGCCGATGCCTATCTCCAAGGGCCTGGCACTTCTTAGGCGCTCAGCCTTTGGTGAGTGGCATGCTTTTCTCTGTGAAATGTATTCCTTCTCATTAGCCATGAACTTGGAAATCAACTAAGTTATTAGAACTGAATGTGAAACTATGGGCTGGAGTAAAGCAGCTAACCCTCACATTCTTGGGATTCCAATTTTGAGTACTCAGAGGCCGTGCTTCCGGGTCTCAGTGTAAAGCCAGACAGGCAAGATATATTGTAACAGCGGGGAAAGCAGCTATTGCCCAATGGGTGTGAATAGTAGTTTAATATTAGGTTTCTTGGTATAAACTAAACCTCTAATTCTAAAAGCAACCTATCATTAAAAAATGGACTACAGTTACAGCAAAGCTTTACTAGAAGGCAAAGGTTAGAATATTAACAATTGGTGAATTACATTCAGTGGGTATTTATTTTCTAATTTCATAGAATGTGACTCCCGAGGCCTGGCTCCAGCAAAGCTGGGAGGAGACTAGTGTGTTTTAAAGGGAAGGAGGCCCTTGGGAAATGCTCCTGGGAAAGGAGTGGAGAGAGGTGAGTCGAGTTGGGGGCCTTTGTTTTGTGAAGGCTGAGGTAGGAGCTGAGGATGTGGGATGAGGGTACAGCATAGCTTTTCTCTCCTTTCCCCCTTTCTTTTCTCCTCCTTTGTCTCTTTTCCTTTTCTGATAGTGTAACTGTAGTGAGAGGAGCCTGGTAGCTGGAGGTCTTCACCAGTCCCTCCCCTGTGCCCTTCTCTTCTTTCTTTGGGGGTTCAGATTGAGAGGAATTGTGCATGAGAGAAGAGTGAGTGTGTGTGTGTCACACAAGTGTATGATCCTCTCGTTTCCCCTGTCCTCTTTCTGTCCCGCCAACATGTTAGGTGGTGCTTTGGGCAGAGGTGAGGCAGGGAGACCAGGGCTTGGGAGCGGGGGTCCTGGTGGGGACGAGTTCTGTACCGGCTGGTAGTAAGCAAGGGAAGAGCCTTTCTTTAGAATTACTTAAACGTAAATCAGTCATTCACTGGTCAGGTGCTGCCTGTTTGCTGTTTAGAAATACTTATGATTATGGGCAGGAATAATGAGCACCTTATGAAGGCATCTTGCGTTCAGTACTGTAGTTCTTGTTCAACTTCATTAGAAGGATAAACTCTCTTCTGAATCTACGTTGTCGTCTTTGTTGTTTCCTTAGCTCCCAGTTACGCATGACAGGTGCTTGGTAAATGCTTTGGAAATAGGTTGTGAGAGGTGAATTTGATTTACTTTATTATGAGTTTCAAGTGTACAAAACAGTAATTAGACCTTTATATACCTCACAAAGTGATAACCCCAGTAAGTATTACCCATCTGATACTATACTTAGTTATTACGATATTATTGATTATCCTCACTGTGCTGCACTTATACCCCAAGGCTATTTTTTTAAATTGTAGTTGATATTCAATGTTATTTTAGTTTCAGCATAGTGGTTAGACGTTTATATAATTTATGAAGTGATCCCTCTGGTAAGTCTAGTGCCCATCTGATACTATGCATATTTTTTATAATATTATAACTAGATTAAAAAACAGCTAAGTGCTCTCTTCGGCAGCACATATACTAAAATTGGAACAATACAGAGAAGATTAGCATGGCCCACTGTGCGAGGATGACATGCAAATTCGTGAAACATTCCTTATTTTTTATGTCGAATCTAAACAGAATAAATGAGCAAACAAAACAGAATTAGATTCAGAGATATAAGGAAAAAAACTGTTGGTTGTTAGATGGGGGGAGACGATGGGGAGAAGGTGAAGGGATTAGAAAGAGCAAATTAGTAGACACAGTACAGTCAGTGGGATATGAAATGCAGAATGGGGAATATAATCAATATAATCAATAATGTTGTAAAGATTATGTAGGGTGCCAGACGGGCACTGGCCTCATCAAGGGGATCACTTCATACTGTAGATGTGTGACCAGTGCGTTGTAGAACTGAAGCTGAAGTAGAATAATATTGTATGTCAACTATAAGAAAAAAAAACCATACATAGTCACGGGAGGTGGAGTATAGCATAAAGAAGACAGTCAATGGTACTGTAACAGCTATGTACGAAGTCAGAGGGGTAGTAGCTTGGGGGAGGAGCGTTATCACTTTGGGAGGGGTATTAATATAAATGTCGATTATGTTTTGTACACTTGAAACAAAAAAAACCAGTTAATTTTTAGTTTGAGATAATTGTAAATTCACATGCAGCTGTTAAATAACAGAGATCGCTTGTATCCTTTACCCATTTTCTCCCAATGATAACATCTGGTAAAACCGTAATACATACTGCCATTAGGACATTGGCTGTGGTATATTTAAGATACAGAACATTTCCTGTGTCTATGAGTTTTTGTTTCTTTGTCTTGTTCCTTTGTTGTTTTCAGTTTTATATCCCACATATCAGTGAAATCATACGGTTCTCAACTTTTTCTGTCTGATTTATTTCACATAGCATAATAATCTCAAGATCCATCCAAGTTGTCGCACATGGCACTATTTCATCTTTTCTTATGGCAGAGTAGTATTCCATTGTGTATATATACCACAACTTCTTTATCCAATCACCCATCGAAGGACTCTTTGGTTATTTGCATGTCGTGGCCACCGTAAATAAAGCGGCATGAGATACAGAACATTCCCATCGTTAAGGATCCCTCTTATTACTCTGACAGCCACAAGCACTTCCTTCCTGCCCTTACCCCTTCCTTAGCCCTTGGCAACCAGGAATTTGTTCTCTATTTCTGTAATTTTGTTGTTTCAAGAATATTATCTAAGTGAAATGATGTCTTTTGCAACCTTTGGGATTGGCTTTTTCACTCAGCTTAATTCTCTGGTGATTCATCCAGGTTGTTGTGTGACCCAATATTTTGTTCCTTTTTTATTGCTGAGTTGTAGTCCATCATATGATGAACCAGTTTGTTTAACCATTTACCCATTGAAGGACAGCTGTATTGTTTTCACTTTTTGGCTATTACCAATAAAGCTGCCACTGAATAACTCATGTACAGATTTTTATGTGAACATACGTTTTCATTTTGGCCCAGGAGTGCAATTCTGGGCCATATAACCATTCCATGTTTGGTTTTGTAGGAAACTGCCACTGTGTCTGTACCCTTTTACATTCCTATCAGCAGTGAATGAAAGATCTAGTTTCTCCACATCCTTGCCATCATTTGGTGTTATCACTGTTTTTTATTTTAGTTATTCTGGTAGATGTGTAGTAGTATCTCATTGCGATTTTAATTTGCATTCCATAATGGCTAATGATGTTGGACATCTTTTCATGTGCTTATCTGCTATCTGTATGTCTCCTCTGTGCAATGTCTCTTTGTGTCTTCTGCAGGTGTCTTAACTGGATTTTTTTTTTAATGTTGAGTTTTGAGAGTTATTTATGTATTCTCGATACTAGTCCTTTGTTGGATATGTCGTTTGCAAATATTTTCTCCCCGTTTTTAGCTTGTCTTTTCATCCTCTTGATAGAGTTTTTCACAAAGCATATTTTTTAATTTTGATGAAATCCAGTTTTTCCTTTTATGGATTCCACTTTGGGTGTCAAAATTAATAACTCTGCCTAGCCCTAGATTTTGAAGATTTTTCTCCTTCTCTCTCTCTCTCCCTCCCTCCGTCCGTCTCTCTCTCTCTCTCTCTCTCTCTCTCTCTCTCTCTCTCTCTCTCTCTCTCGGTAAAAGTTTTGTGGTTTACAGTTAACATTATCCATTTTTTTGGAGTTAATTTTTTAATAAGGTGTAAAATTTAGGTTTAGATTCATTTTTTTGTTTTTGTCCTAGTATCTAATTACTCCAGAACCATTTTTTGAAAAGACATCTTTCCTCTATTGAACAGCCCCTGCACCTTTGTCAGGAATCTGCTGGGCATATTTATGTGGTCTTTTTCTGAATTCTCTCTTCTGTTCTGTTGATCTATGCATCTGTTCCTCCACCAATACCACACAGTTCTGATGACTGTAGCTATATAATAGGTCTTGAAATTGGATAAATTGATTCTTCTTTTTCAAAATTATTTTAGGTGTTCTAGTTATCTTTACGTATAAATTTTGGAATAATCTTGTCTATGTCTACAAAAGATCTTGCTGTGATGGTAGGAATGGTGTTAAACTTGTACATTGATTTGGGGAGAATTGATATTTTTACTATGTTGAGTCTTCCAATCTATTGTACACAGTATATTTCTCCATTTATTTTGATCTTCTTCGATTTCTTTCATCAGCAGTTTTAGTTTTCAGCATACAAGTCCACTGAGCAAACTGGCTGCCCCTAGTTTTCTTTTTTATAATGTGTTTATAATGTGTCTGGTTTGTTATGGAAATACTAGCTTCATAAAATGAATTAGAAAATGTTCCCTCCTCTCTTGTTTTCTGGAAGAGATTGTGTAGAACTGATGTTAATTCTTTAAGTGTTTTATAGAATTCCCCAGTGAAAGTTTCTGGGCCTGGAGATTTATTTTTTGGGAGTTTTAGCATTATGAATTCAATATTCTTAATAGGTACAGGGTCATTCAAATTTTCTGTTTCATATTGGGTAAGTGGTGGTAGTTTGTGTTTTTCAAGAAATTGTTTCATTTTACCTAAGTTGTGAAATTTGCATATGTAAATTTGTTTATAGTATTCCCTTTTATCCTCATGATGTGTGCAGAGTCTGTGATGATATCCTCTGTTTTATTGCTGATATTGGTCATTTGTATTTTCTTTTTTCTTTTCCAATCTTGTCAAATTTTAAAAATCTTCCCAAAGAACCAGTTCTTTTTTCATTGATTTTTTTTCTCTCTTGTCTTTCTGTTTTCAATTTTACTAATTTCTGTTTTTTATTATTTCTTTCCTGCTTGCTTTCGGTTTGTTTTGCTTTTCTAGGTTCTTGAAGTAGGAGCTTAGATTATTTATTTGAGATTTTTTTTTCTTATTTAATGTATGCATTTAATGCTGTAAGTTTCCCTTAGTCCTGCTTTAACTATGTCCCACAAATTTTATGTTGTACTTTTTATTTTCATTCAGTTCAGTGTATTTTTTAATTTCCTTTAATTTCTTTGACCCAGAGATTGTATAGCAGTCACTTGCCTAGTTTCCAAGTGTTGCCATTTTCTTGATATCTTCCTGTTTTTCATTTCTGTTTTGATTCCATTGAGGTCAGAAAATACACTCTGTATGATTTCACTTCTTTAAATTTTTTCCATCAACTCCATGTCAAATTTTTTTTTTTTTTTTTTTTTTTTTTTAAGATTTTATTGGGGAAGGGGAACAGGACTTTATTGGGGAACAGTGTGTACTTCCAAGACTTTTTTTTTTTCCAAGTCAAGTTGTTGTCCTTTCACTCTTAGTTGTGGAGGGCTCAGTTCAGCTCCAGGTCCAGTTGCCGTTGTTAGTTGCAGGGGGTGCAGCCCACCATCCCTTGTGGGAGTCAAGGAGTTGAACTGGCAACCTTGTGGTTGAGAGCCCACTGGCTAATGTGGGAATCGAACCGACAGCTCTCGGAGATAGAAGCATGGAACTCCAACCGCCTGAGCCACCGGGCCAGCCCCAAAATCGTTGTTTTCAATCTAGTTGTGGAGGGCGCAGCTAACTGGCCCATGTGGGAATCCAACTGGCGACCCTGAGGTTAGAGCACTGTGCTCTAACCACTGAGCAAACTGGCCGCTCCACTTCTTTCAATTTGTTATGTGTTTTTCTATGGCCCAGCATATGGTCTTATTGGTATGTATTTTGCAGGCACTTGAAAAGAATATACATTCTGCTGTTGTTAGTGGAATGTTCTATAAATGTCTGTTACATCTTATTGGTTGATGGTATTGTTGAATTCTATATTCCTGTTGCTTTTTTCTTTAGTTATTCTTTCAGCTGATGAGAAAGGGTTGTTGAAACCTCCAACTGCAATTGTGGATTTGTCTTATTTCTTTCAATTCTGTCAGCTTTTTCTTCAAATATTTAATAGTTTTGTTGTTTTTATACACATTAGGATTGCTGTATTTTGTTGGTGAATTGACCCTGTTGGTCCAAAGTTTCCTCTTTTATTATTTTCTTTCTGTTTAGACATTTTTTATCCATTCTTTTAGTGTTGTTGTGCTGCTAACAGATTCTCTTAGTTTTCCTTCATCTGAGAATGCCTTGTTTTCCTCTTCATTTCTGAAGAATATTTCTATTGGGCATAGGATTCTGGATTGATGATTATTCTCTTTTAGCATTTGAAAAATGTTGTGCCACTTTCTGTGGCTTCCATGATTTATGATGAAAAATCTACTATCATTTGAATTTATTTTCTCTTTGGCTGCTTTCAAGATTTTTTCTTTGTCTTTAGTGTTCAGAAGTTTGATTATGATGTGTTTTGGAGGGGATTTCTTTAGGTTTGTCCTGTTTGGGGTTCACTTCTTGAGTCTATAAGGGTTTTATTTTTTATCAAGTGTGGAAAGTTTTTAGCTATTTCTTTTTTAACCCTATCTTTTACCCTAATCTTTTCAGAAGTCTAATGACAGGATTATTATAATCCACAGGTTCTAAAGATCTGTTCATTTACTTATTTTTGAAGTATTTTCTCTGCTGTTCAGGTTGGGTAATTTCTGTTGTTTTATCTTCCAGTTCACTGATTCTTTCCCGTGTTTCCTCCATTCGGCTTTTGAGCCCATTCATTGAGTTTATAAATTTCAGAATTGTATTTTTCAGTTGTAAAATTTGTTTCTTTATAACTTCCTTTTCTTTTATGAGATGTTTTAAGTTTTCATTTGTTTCAAGCATATTTATAATTTCTCATTGAAGCATTTTTATGATTAAAAACTTTCGTCATATGATTCTAATATTTCTGTCATCTTGGTGTTGGCATCGCTTGATTGCCTTTTTTCATTCAGGTTGAGATTCCTGGTTCTTGGTATGCTGAGTGATTTTTCAGTTGAAACCTGGACATTTTGGGTGTTATGTTCTGAGACTTGAACTTATTTAAATATCCTGTTTTAGTGACTTTTTCTGGTCCCCCTCTGACAGAGGAAGGGGAGCTGCTGACCTTTTACTACAGGTGGGGATTGAGGTTCCGGTTCTTGATTTGGTCCTTGTGGACACGTGAGGTCGGGTGGGAGTTCTGATCCCCACTGGGCCTCTGCAGGATACCTCTCTGTTTGGGAGGGGTACGAGTACCTCTTTACTGCTTCCTGCATGTCTTCCACAGACACCGGGGTGCAGGTCAGGGTGGCCTCATTATGGATGGGTGTCTGAAAGTCCCGACTCACTGCCAGGTCTCCTCTGACACTATCTGTTATGACTTAGTGAAATTAACATTGGTTAAGTGGAGCAAAGGATGCCTGCTGCTGAGCTCAACTGAAGATTGCAAGAGAATTTGAAGTAGAGAAGGTTATTATTCACAAGTCCTGAAGGAGGTACATGGCACTCTTCAGGGGCCACACGTGAGGTCAAGGCAGAGTGCAGAGAGAGTGGCAGGACCTGGGCCACGGGCCTATATGTGGGTCCGTGGACGGAGTGCTTTGGGGTTTCTAGGATAAGGCTTGATGGGTCAATTCAAACCAAAAGTGAGGGGCTCTGGTAAGCCCCACGGGGATCTTATCTTAAGGGTGCCCCAGGGGAAGGCACTGAAAGGCAGGGGAAACTGTTGATCACAAGGGCTGTTGAGGACTCCTATCAGGAACTTCTATCAGCTTGTGACTCTGCAGGCTGCTATCTAGGGTATGTGCTTGCATGAGGGGACCAGTGTCAGTTTAAGGTCCCTGCAGGCCGACGGGCCAAGCAGAATGGATGGCAAGGTAGCAGTACAGTGGAGTAACCCTGCTAAACGCTCAGCACCCGCCCAGGGTGGAGGGGAAGGGGTCTTGCATTACTTTCGGTGGAGGTGGACAGCCGAGCTCCCAGGTGGTCTTCACTGACTCTGGGATTGGGGAGTCAGGCTCATTGCTCCGCTCCCTACACTGCCTTCTCTGACATCACCCTGTGGGTAGGGTGGGGTGGGGGGCTCCTCATTAAAGCCTGCGAAGTAGAAATCTAGGCTCCAGCTCCACCTTTGCTAGTGTGGGTGGGGCCGCAGTTTCTTCTGTGATTTCTGGCTGGAGTAGAGTGCTCATTATCTAAAAGTTTTCCGTCTCACTAGGCTGCCTCTTGCCTGGTCCTGTGGCCAGGGAGAGCAGGCTTTTTTCCCCCCTGCCTCTGTTGGAGGGTACAGTTTCCCACTTCATCAGCTTCATATCTGATGTATATGAAAACCTAGGGACCTCACCACGGTGTCGTTCCTCAGGTCTCGAGGTCTCTAGCCAGTCTGATATAACTTTAGAAAATAGTTAAAATGATTTACCCTAGGAGACTGTTAAAATTCAAGTTACACATACCACTTCCAGAAACCTACCTGTTACAGGAAGGAAGGTCAGCCAGTGCACTTTTCTGCCAGGCAGTTATAGTCTTCTGCGTGCTAACTGCCCGCATGGTGAGTGCGTTTCTACACTTCAAGCTTCTAATACTTAGCTCAGCGTGGATTCCATTCTTGTACAAAAAGGTCAAGAACATGCTTTCTTCAAATACTGGAAGGCACATATACATTTGAAACTTCTTTTGGTCAATCCACTTTGTTCGCAGACTCTATTTGTGAATTTGCCTACTCACTAAAAGTTACTTGTAATCCCACAAGCAACATTGATGGCACTTTCTCGGTCACTCCCTGATTTGTGTAGAGCAGTGAAAAATTGGAATGGACGAAGTTCACGTTCCCAGCTGAGGTCAAACAAGGCGACCTGCTGCCTCCTTGTTCCAGCTCTCACACTACACACAAATGACCAGTTAGTGCTGTGTCGTGCCAGGCTTTTTGTCGGTGATTTTGCTGTTTTAAATGACCCCGAGGCATAGTGCTGATGTGCTGTCTTGTGTTTCTAAGTGCGAGAAGGCTCTGTGCCTTACGAAGAAAATAGTGTATTTGATAAGCTTTGTTAGGGCTTGACTTACAATGCTGTTGGCTGTGAGTTTAATGATAATGAATGGTCAGGACATGTTAAATAAGGTGCCTCTAATCAGAAACACACATAAGACAAGGATACGTGTTGATCGGTTGGTGACAGTGTTGTGACCAGAGACTCAGGGGAGCCTAGCCCTGTAATTCCCTAGGAGCAGTGGTTCAGTATTTTGTTAATTCAGTGTTTGGAACCATTTTGTAGGTTACATTCACGGCGAATAACCAGAATCAGCTGTAGTTACCTTCTTTTTGTTTGTTTGTTTGAGCTGATAGAGATCCATCTAAAGTCAATAATCAAGTACTTTGTGAGTCTGCATGGTTCGTGCTTGTCATAATGCTGTGCTCTGAGCTTCTGTGTCCTGCGCCTAGTTTTGCCCTCTGGAGCCCATCCCTGCTGCTTTACCCATTTTCAGCTTGGAACTTGGCCGTGGGGAGAAGAGCCAGTTTGGGAATGAGAGCAGTAGGGCTGCCGGGGAACCTGGCCTGCAGCTTGTCTTGGCTTTCCCTGACCATTCCATGCTGAATTCCTCCCTCCACTGTTCACACTGCCGGAGCCTGGGCCCTAAAAACCAGCTCGGAACTGACTTGTAAGGACCAGGGAATTCTGATCTTGGAGGGGAGGGTGCTGGGCTATGGGCTCTGACAATGCCGTGGTAACTCAGGGACCTGAGAGCTCCACGTGAGACGGTTCATGCGAGGATTTTGTTTGTTTTGTTTCTTTATTGTTACGTTTTGTTTTGCTTTGGATATGACTTTTCCTGCATTATCCCAAACGAGCTGGGGAAGGTACCAGGCAGACAGGTTTTTTTAGGCAGGAAGATTTAAAGAGTTTCCTAAGCCCTAGGCACTGTTACTTTTCAAATCCCCATCCTAAATCATATAAAATATACAAGTATTCTGTATTAAATCTAATATATATATATATATAATTATGAGTAGAGCTGAGTTGCTGTTGAAATGTTGTGTTGTAGGTATTTAATTAAATGTTAATTTTGATTTTTCAAAATTTTCACATCTAGAGCAATAAGGTTCCCCCCCTCATTCCCCCAGCCTCAAACATTTCCATGGCCCTGGACAAGCTCGTAGACCCTAGGTACTGTTGCTGTAGACAGGACGATACGTCCGTGTGTCCTTAGGAAAGGGAGGAATTCCGATTTCCCTCCGCCCTTCGGCTGCAATTCAGTTATCCCGACACTGATGGGGGCTCTGATGTGCCTCGTGCCACACGTGTTGCTGGATCTACAAAAGTAAAGCACAGTGTTCTTTCCCTCAGGCGGTGTGCGGGCTAGACCCCTTCAACAGATGGCTTCAGTATGGCTTCATCCGGTGCTGTGGGCAGACGCGGGGGCAGTGGGAGGGCACGTTAGCTGAGCAGCGGGCAGACTGCAAAGGTGTAGGTATGCTGGAACAAATGGTCCGGGGCACATTTTGAAGGATGCTTGTGTGGTACGAGGAAGGGGTGAGGGGCAGAGGAAGTTTGGGGAAAATCCCAGGGTGGAGAGGTGTGTCAGAGGCTTGGGAACTGGAATGTTGGGAAATGGGCTGTCATTGCTGCTGGAGTGATATGGGAAGAGTGGATTGTGGTGGTGACAGATCCCATCAGAGGCAGGGAGGGGCTGCGGATGGAGGCCTTGTGCCATCTTAGACAAGTTCACGTCGTTCTGGGCCTGGGACCTACTTCCGGTGTCACTGCTGAATACTTGCTGGATTTATTTGGTATCCCTAAACACATATCGGTTGTTTAAATTTCCAACTCTCTGTGTCCTTTACAGTATTTGATAAGTTCTGTATTGTTTGCTTTTGTTCAGTTATCTCTCTTATAAGAAATAGAAATAGCTTAGTTTTAAAAATAACTTTATTATCAGAAAAGTGCAAATGTAAGTATACTGGGAAATAGCTTAATTTAAAAACACATAATCATTATTAAAACACCAAGCAATATTAAACATATAAAACAAGTACAGTCCCTTGGATTTCTGCCATTCAGAGGTAGGCGCTGTCAGCAGTTTGCTATGTTGCTCTGAACATCTCTATGGTAATGAAGAGACTATACACCTGCCATTTTCTGACTTGTTTTTTCATTCACTAAGAAGTCATAGTTATCTTTCAAAGTTAGTGTCTGTGGCTCCATACCACTCTTTAATGACTACAGGGGATTTTATTTCATGGTGTGACACAATTTACTTAGCTAGTTTTTCATTGGTGTACATTTATATGGATTCTAGTTTTTGTTAACTAGTAGAAGGACTTCAATGAAAGAATCTTCCTCAAATGTACTGTTTTTGTGCATTTATCTTCTCTTAAAACTGGTTTTTATTATGGAAAATTTCAAGTATATAAAAAGAGAATAATGTGATGAGATATATATATAGTGTGTGAATCAATTCAGGACATCGAGGCAGCCACGCCGGTGCAACTAAAGACACTCGTGAAAGAGGACTTCCAGAACTGCTTCAGAAAGTGGCAAGAACGATGGGATAAGTGTGTTCAAAGTGAGGGGGAGTATTATGAGGGGAACTAATGGCAATGTGTCTTTTAGTATAATAAATTTTTTAAAAATTTAAACATTCCCATATTTTTTTATCATACCTCGTATTATACATGAATGTGCTATGAACATTTATATACAGGCTTTTGTTTCTCTGGCAAAAATGCCCTAAGAATACAATTGCTGGGTTGTATGATAAGCACATGTTTAGTTTTGTAAGAAGCGGCCATATTCCCTTCCCAGAGAGCTATACCTTTTTGCATTCCCACCAGCAATGAATAGAGATCTAGTTTCTCTGCACTCTCACCAACATTTGGTGTTATCATTATTTTTTCATTTTAGCCATTCTAATAGGTACGGAAATTGTGATTTTTAAATTCTGTCATTCTTTCAGTGTTTTTTTAGCTATAATTCTTCTATAAAGAAGAACTTTCTTTGTCAGCTATTTGATAACCTTGAAATACAGTCAATATAAGAAAGGCATAAAATATTTGTTTACTTTTCTCATTTCATTGCCCCCTCCTGTTCTGGTAAATCAATTTTCAGAAGAACAAATAAGTGCTTTTTAGCTTCAGAGTGACTAATTGGCTTTTTAAAAAGTATCATTCTGCACTCATGGATTTTTAAAACATTTGATGTGATTATCTTCTCAGGATAAATCAGTGGAAGAGAAATTGCTGTGTCAAAGGACAGGCAAATTTATAATTTTAATACAAATTACCCTACTCCTCTCCAGAAAGACTGTACCATTTTATGTTCTTAGTAGTAGTACATAAAAATATTTTTCTCCACCTCATTGGAAAAACTGGCTTAGCCAGTTTTTATTTTTTAGAATTTTACAAATCTTTTTTTGTTTGTTTGCTTTTATAAACTTATTTATAAGTTTTTTATTTAATCTAGTTGTGCAGGGTACAGCTCTCAGTGGCCCAGGAGGGGATTGAACCAGCAACCTTGTTATTAAGAGCACCGCGCTCTAATCAACTGAGCCATCCGGCTGTCACAGAATTTTACAAATCTTATGGCAAAATTGATATCCTACTGTTTCTCTTTGCAATTCTTTAGTTGCTAGTAAAGTTGATCATCTTTTCACATTATTAACTTTTAAAAAACTTAGCCAGTTACCTTTACTCACCAATTCTATTAGCATATTGGTCTTTTCTTACATTTTTATGTTGTTATACTTATAAACCTTTTTTATTTTATTTTATATTTAATTTATTTTATTTTATTTTACTTTATTTTTTTAACAGGACTTTATTGGGGAACAGTATGTATTTCCAGGACTTTTTCCAAGTCAAGTTGTTGTCCTTTCAATCTTAGTTGTGGAGGGCGCAGCTCGGCTCCAGGTCCAGTTGCCGTTGTTAGTAGCAGGGGTGCAGCCCACCATCCCTTGCGGGAGTCGAGGAGTCACACCGGCAACCTTGTGGTTGAGAGCCCACTGGCCCACGTGGGAATCGAATTGGCTGCCTTCGGAGTTAGGAACACGGAGCTCCAACAGCCTGAGCCACCGGGCCGGCCTTCAACCTTTCTATTGATGATTGCTGATTTTCGTTTGCTTAGAAAAGCCTTTCCTACATTAAGATTATAAAAATATGTACCCATTGTTCTGGTTCCTCTCTATTATTTTATAATTTAAATATTTGTTCTACATACGGTTTGTGTATAAGGAATGAAGTGAAAATCTTGCATTACTTTTTTCCCAAATGTCTGACCAATTTTCCCAACGCCATTTATTAAATAAACTGCCTTTTCCCCACTAATGTGAAATGCCACTTTTAAACTAAATTCTCTAATCTTGTGGTTTCTGAGTTTTCTGTTGTGCTCCACAGATTTGTCAGAATAGTCCTACTTCAGAATCACAGCTTAAATTACTATAGGTTCATTGTCCTTTAAAGTTTCTGTTACTGGATTTTGTAAATATATGAAAATCACACAAGCTTACCCATGTATTGCTATTATGTCTGATTATTGTTTTATAATGTGTATTAATAACTGGCACTGCTGGTCTGTCTTCATCTTTTATGACTTTGCTAAGTTCATAAATTTATTCTTCCAGATGGATTTTAGGAATATTTGAGACAAGTTCCCCAAACTACCCTTTTACATTTTGATTGGAATTTTATTCAATTCATAGATTAATTCAGGGAGAATTGATTTATTTACAATTTGGAGCCTTCATAAGTTAAGAACGTGGTCTATCATTTCATTTATTCAAATCTGTTTATGTCTTTGGATAGTTTTTATTAATTTATCCCTAAAGTATATTGTTTTTGGTTTCTGTGTCCCCTCATTTGAGGAATGCCTTTTAAACTTGATCAAATTTACTTTTTTAAAAGTAGGCCAAAACTTCTGGGGAAATGTCACATGTTATAATCTGTAATTTTAGGTTTCTAATCTGTCTCTTCAGTATTATCTGTCTGCCTCCCTTAACTAACAAACTGTATTTCCCACGATCCTGAGGCTAAAATTAGATAATGATTTCTTTCCTTCTGATAGTATCTGTTATTTCTAGTTACTGAGTATAAGTGAGAACAAATTTCTGATGAAGATGACAATGTATTGTTGACCAAACTTAGGTATTAATGCAAATTTGGAATTTTAAATTGAAAATCTTGCGGCCGACCTGGTGGCTCAGGCGGTTGGAGTTCCATGCTCCTAACGGCGAAGGCTACCAGTTCGGTTCCCACATGGGGCAGTGGGCTCTCAACCACAAGGTTGCTGGTTCGACTCCTCAACTCCCGCAAGGGATGGTGGGCTGCGCCCCCTGCAACTAAGACTGAACACGGCACCTTGAGCTGAGTTGCCGCTGAGTGCCTGGACGGCTCAATTGTTTGGAACGTATCCTCTTAACCATGAGGTTTCCAGTTCAACACCCATAATGGATGGTGGGCTGTGCCCCCTGCAACTAGCAACGGCAACTGGACCTGGAGCTAAGCTGCGCCCTCCACAGCTAAGACTGAAAGGACAACAACTTGACTTGGAAAAAAGTCCTGGAAGTACTCACTGTACCCCAATAAAGTCCTGTTCCCCTTCCCCAATAAAATCTTTTAAAAAATATTGAAAACCTCAGCTATTTAAGTATAACATTTGGGTAGCTTTTTATTAAGTGAAAAAAACACACCTATAAATTATAAAGCAGTTTCATAAGGCATGCGTGCGTGAGCCTGCCTGGCCTCCGTGGCTAGAAATTTGTGATTTGTTTCATTGTCCCTGGGCACCTAGTATACATGAGCTGTCTTTATGCCCAAACCTATTTTATCCTAAGGAGACGATAAAAGCAGCAACTATTTGTTGAGCTCCTACTATGTGAGATCCCAGTGTGTGTTGTGGCTAAGAGGTAGAGTTGACATTTAAGTTAGATCTGTCCAGCTCTTACCTCTGTGGGGACCGGGACTGCATTCTCGCCTCCCCAGCCTGTGTGTGTGTGTGTTTTGGAGGGCATCTATTGTTTTGGGGGCTAGGTGACGAGGAAGAAGTGGTCGTAATTTTAACACAGCTGTTAAAACTACTTCTGAAATACAGAATTTTTTTATAATACCCCTTTCTCAAGAGGTACATTTAAAAAATGTTTTAAATTAGTTTCAGGTGTACAAAACAACATAGTGATTAGACATTTACACCCCTCACAAAGTGATAACCCCTCAAGTCTACTACCCCTCTGACACTGTACATAGCTATGCCAATACCGTTGACTATATTCCCTATGCTATACTTTACATCCCGTGACTATATATTTTTTAATTATAGGTGACATTCAGTATTATTTTAGTTTCAGGTGTACAGTGTAGTGGTTAGACATTAGATAATTATGAAGTGATCCCCCATAAGTCTATACCCATCGGACAGTGTACATAGCTTTCACAATACTATTGACTGTATTCCCCATCCTGTTTTTCACATCCCCATGACTGTTTTGTGATGACCAATTTGTACTTCCTATTTGCTTCATCATTCTCACCCATCCTGCCAATTTCCATCCCTTCTAGCAACCAAAGAGATATTCTTTATCAAGTGCCTCAGTCTATTTTAATTGTAATTTTGTAGATGTCTGCTGAACTGCTACTATGTTGTGGATTCTAGGATCAAAATTTGGGGGGAAGCTGGTAAACCAGATTTAATAACAAATAACGTAGTAGCTAATATTGGGATTATCAAAAGATACGTTAATTTAAGCTCATTAACCACTAAACAAGATTATAAAGTAAATCCTTACCTTATTAGAGGGCAAATATTCAGTTTCTTAGGCACCACTCATTTAATTATAAACAGTATACTAATTATAATTACAAATTATTTTATGTATTAAAACAATTTGAACCTTTGATTTCCATACATAATGTGCTGTATATTCTCTCAAACCTAGTAAAATATTTGTTAAAGCATTCTATGATTTGGAGAGAATTTCTAGGCCAAATTAATGTGGCTTGTTGGTATCTGTTATGAAATGTTCCAGACACACTAAAAGGCATAAAATATAATATACTATCTATATATCTAACATCCTGCCTAAGAATGAAATACTACCAGTGTAATCAAGCACTTGTATTCTTCTCCCTACTTGCATAATTCTTCCTTTGCCTCAGAGATAACTAATTATCTCCTTTTAAACATAACATAACAAAGGCTATGGTTCTGAACTTTGTATGAATGGTAGTGTACTCGGATTCTTCGGTTAGCTTTTTTTCATTCACCATAATATTTTTAAGATTCATCTGTGTTGATGTGTATAGTTCCAGTCCATTCATTTTTATGGCTTGTACTATCCACAGTTATCTCTTCTTCTTTGATGGACATTTAGTTGTTTCCAGTTTTTTCAATTAAATAATGTTACTATGAATGTTCTTTTACAGTTCTCCTGTGCACATAGGAGAGAGATTCCGTGGGGTACCTACTTATGAATGAAACTGTTAGATCGAAAGGTATGTATATCTTCAGCTTCACTAAATATTGCCAGTCATCTCCAAAAGTACTACTGTTTGGATGCCCACCTTCACTGATTAAATTCTCACTGTTCTACACTCTCGCCAGGACTAGGTATTGTCAGACTTTTTGTCATTTTGATAAGTGATATATCTCATTGTTATTTTGAATTCCTCTGATAATAGTGAGGTTGGACATCTTATGTTTATTAGTATTACAGGTATTGTTTTCTTAGTACTCATAGGTTTTTATGGCTGAAAGTTGTACGTAAGCTGAAAGTAGCATGAAGTAGTTACTGCTAGTTAGTAATATACCATAATTGTATCTTTAAAGCATTGGCAACTTTGCAGATTTTTTTTGGAGGAAATAATTTGGGCTGATTTTCTGATAGTATATTAGAAAGAGCATGGACTTTGGAATTAAATTGATGCTTGAATCCTGGCTTCAGTTTATCAGCTTTATGACCTTGGGCAATTTGTGCAATCTCTCTAAGTCTGTTTCCTCATCCTTAAAATGACTATAACTCTTGGTTTGGTGATAGAATTAAATGAGATGACATTAACACCTGGCACATAGCACATAGTTTAGGGATGAAACAAACATACATTAAACTATAGTGTGAAAGATGTTTAATACGATGATATATACTGTGTGTCCCCAAAAATAAGACCTAGCCGGACAATCAGCTCTAATGCATCTTTTGGAGCAAAAATTAGTATAAGACCCGGTCTTATTTTACTATAATATAAGACTGGGTCTTAAATAATATAATGTAATGTAATATAATGTAATAATACTATAAGACCGGGTCTTATATTAATTTTTGCTCCAAAAGACGCATTAGAGCTGATAGTCTGGCTACGTTTTATTTTTGGGGAAATATGGTAATTAACACTGAAATCTGCCAGCATTTGTGAAATTAAAATGCGACCTGTTGATAGTTGACTCTACTATAAACATACTTCCTCTCAGGGCGCAGTGAGGAGACCACTGGCATAGCAATGCAAGGCGGATGTGTATATGCCCTGTATCTGTGTTTAGCAACCCGCACTTGTCCTCATACATCTCCCCCCAACATGTCACTGCTGTTCATCTTCTGTGTCCTTCTGTCAGTTTTCCGCCAGAGCATCAGAACAGCAGTGACAGAACTGTCCATGTCATAGTGGAAGTTACCGTGGGCCCCCTGTGGGTACCCTGGAACCTGGCCTTGGTGTGGCGATTCTGTCAGACAGTGTGGGAGAGATGGGCTGATGGCGGAAATGCAGGCTTGTGGAGAACTGTGAGTTGATGCTATTTACCCTGTTCTCGTGTCCCTTGCTGCAGGAGTTTCTTTCCATGGCTACTGAAGAAGTGACCATCACAGTTCGCCTCATTCGTTCATTTGAGCATCGCAATTTCAAACCTGTGGTATATCATGGAGTTAATTTGGACCAAACTGTAAAGGAATTTATAGTATTTCTAAAGCAAGGTATGCCTTGGTCATTTTGTCTTATTAATAGTTTGAAAAAGTGGTTGGTTATTACACTGATCATCATCTTTTAAAAATACTTTGAAAGGTATTAATCAAGGTTGTAAGCCACGTGCTAGGCCGGCCTTGGCATCAGCAGAGGTGTCTCCCCAGGGCTCACTTAGCCATGTGTACCCTCATGAGGGATGTTACACCATGTCTGCCTTCTCTCTCTCTCTTTCTCCCTCTCTTTTTTTAATTAAAAAAATATCAGGTCTAGGTTTGCTGGTAACAGGCTTATACATTTGGAGGTTGATTAATAAGGGAGTGTAGTGTAGATAAGTTTGTTACCTGGCTGAGCACACCCAGGACCTCACGGGGGGTGTGGCAGGAAGGTGGCGGGCCTCTGTCTGTACAGCCAGGAAATGGTGAGACCTGTCGGTCCCTGTGGTCACAGAAATGACGACCAGACTGGCTGGTGCCAGTGTATCCCTGTGAGCTTAAAAACAGCAAGCATGAAGTTAGCTTCATTTTGATAGGTCCTTGGTGAGTTTCTAACCTCTGCTTTTAATTGTTAAAGTGTTCTAATCATCAACATTTGATAAAACATCTAGAATAAGCATTCATTATTTTCACTGAAGTGTAATTTATGCACAATGTAATGTACAAATCTTAGTGTACTGTTCCATGAGTTTTGACAAATGTGTCACTTTATATCCAACTTATTATTATTATTATTTTTTTACTTGGACATAGTTCCAGACACAGAAATGTTGCGAAAAGAGGACAAAGAATTCCTGGATGGTTTTTTCACAGATTCCCAAATGTTAACATTTTGTTACATTTGTTTTATCCCCCACCCCTACCTTTTTCTCTTCCTCCTTTTCTCTCTTACCGTTCCCATTTTTTTTCTTTCCAAACCACTTAGAAATATGTTGCTGATGTAATTCCCCTATACCCCTAAATATGTCAGTGTGTACTTCCTAAACACAAGGAATTCTCCTACATAATTACAGCACAGTGAAGAAAACAAGGAACTTAACATAGAAACAATGCTATTATCTAATGTGCAGATTTTATTGCAATTTTAATTGTCCTAATAAGGTCTTTTTTTTTTTTTTTTAAAGATTTTATTGGGGAGAGGGAACAGGACTTTATTGGGGAACAGTGTATACTTCAGGACTTTTTTTTTTTTCCAAGTCAAGTTGTTATCTTTTCAATCTTAGCTGTGGAGGGCGCAGCTCAGCTCTAGGTCCAGTTGCCCGTTGCTAGTTGCAGGGGACGCAGCCCACCATCCCTTGCAGAAGTTGAAACAGTGTGCAACCTTGTGGTTGAGAGGTCGCACTCCAACCAACTGAGCCATCGGGGAGTTCGTGCCCACTGGCCCATGTGGGAATCGAACCGGCAGCCTTCGGAGTTAAGAGCACGGAGCTCCAATGCCTGAGCCACCGGACCGGCCCCCAATAAGGTCTTTTTGTAACAAAAGAAAACAAGGTCATACGTTCAGTCCCTTTAATCTGAAATTAATTTCTTCAGTCTGGAGTCTTTTATTATCTTTCATCACATTGGCAATTTTGAATGGCACAGGCCAGTTATTCTGTAGAGTGCCGCTCAGGTGGGTTTTTCTGATGTCTTCTCACTATTGGATTTAGGTTACGCCTTTTGGCAGAGAAATCATAGAAGTGATGCTGACATCTCAGTGCATATACCAGGAAGCGCTGCTGTCCACTAGCCCCATCACTGGCTGTGGGAATTTCGGTTGGTTAAGGTGGTGTCTGCCAGGTTTCTCCTCTGTAAGTTTCAATTTAATTGAAAAGTAGCTTGTATGGATCTATTCTGAGACTATGTATGTGAATATGCTGTTATTCTTAAACTTTCATTTTCTAGTTTAGCAATCTTTGATGATTCTTGCCTGAATCAATTATGATTGGCAAATGGTGATTTTTCTTATTCCATCATTCTTTTATGAGTTACTTGCTTTTCTACAGTAAGGGAGAGCTTTCTGCCCCGCCCCAATCCATTTATTTAAACACTTGTTTATATCACTGTGGACTTATGGATGCTTACTTTATTGAATGGATTATAATTCTTTATGACCATTATTTATTTTGATGCTCTAATTATTCTTGTTTTGGCCTGAGGTAACCCTCTTAAATCTGACCTCATCATTCTTTGAGCACCTCCTTACTTTTTGGTACAACCAGGTGTTCTAGATGTGTCCTGTTCTTTCCCTGCCCCAGTCCTGGAATCAGCCATTTGCTCTGATCCAATTACTGGAGAATGGTATTGGGAAACCAAGATCCTGGTTGATATATGTGCAGCGTAAGTGTGTATAGCTAACTTCTAAAACTGTGAATCCTTGATGTTTTACTTGTTGACGGACTTTGTAAATTTCTAAACTCTCCTCCTTCACCTTTTCTTTCTTTCTTTTTTTTTTTTTTTTTTTTAAATTTTGGGTCATTTTACTGATGTGTTATTACCTGAGTAGGGAGTGAGCGGGTTACACAGACCCATAGAGAAGACAGATTAGCCAAGTGTACTTGGTAGTGACCATAAAAGATTTCATTAGAAGAACATAATTATTTCTTAAAGTAACTACAGGCTTACATTAGAGTATACATTTTTGTTACTGTGTTCTTAATTGTTACGGGGAGATTGAGAGTTGGTGCTAAGATATTATAATATCAATTACATAGTGTCCCACTTTTGAAAGGATATCATATTTGCATTTTGAAATAACAAATCCCTACATTTTTTCTTTTCAAATCTTTATGTGTGTTATGCGTTAAGGTGTTTTCGTGTCATTACTGTAAGTGCTGTGACGTTCTTGGTACAGTGCAGAATAAGTGGTTCTTGAAGTCCTTGAGAATGCAGTGTAATCTCCACGCTGTTGCAGTGGCAGGGAACGATGTGTTCTTCCCAGGGTCACGGTGTTCTTCTCTTCCCAGGAGCCACAGAATGCCTGCCCCTTAGCGCAGCGGTACAGAGCGCACCTATTAGACTGGTGCAAAAGTAATTGCGGCTTTGGCAATTATTTTTAACCGGTTAAACCGCAATGACTTTTGCACCAACCTTACAGCTGCTCAGTCCTGTCTGCTCTCGTCTTTCACCTGTGTTAGTAATAATTTAACCGCTAGTTGTTTCAATTGTTACATGTGGGAAATGTGTTCCACAGACTGAAAAGTAAACTTTTGGGGTACAGACTTTTTTGAGTTGTGGGATCTGTGCCCAAACCTATCTTTGTCACCTGATTTGAGGTACGGCGGAGCTCTGAATGATTGATGGACCATACGTTCACCTTGCATGAACTGAGTACGTAACAAAGACCAAACAGTTTCACACTGAGGAATTTTGGAAGTAAATATCATAGTGAAATCACTATGTATCATGTACTGTGCTAAGAACATTAACTGGATTATCTCATTTCACCCTCACAGCATTCCTCTAAATTAGGAATTGTTAATTCATTTTACAGGTGGAAAAAACCACTAAGGAACAGAGAGGTTAAGAAACTTGCCTGAGATTACATGGCTGATGAAAGGCAAAGCTGCCTTTCAACCCGGGCAGTACAGGATGGACTCTTAAGCACTACATAACTTGCCTCTTTATTTTTCTCTACTTTCTCACTTGCTGAAGTGTGATCTCTGAAGTAAATGGAATCATTCAGTGTCAAAAGAGTCCTTGAATTTTGTTGATCTCGCTCTAGTGTTTTGAACATTGAAAGCTAGAAGGATGGTTTGACATTGTGGCATAGTGAATTTTTCACACCGATATAAATGGTCATTGTGATGAACGATCTTTTGGGGTTATTTTAAATGCCTTCTTGCTTTTCTAATTATTCTTTTCTTATGGTCACTTTTTGCTATCTGTAGCTTAACCTAGTTACCTGACACAATTGTATGTATTTCTCCCTCAGCCAAGAAACTTTGGTTAAATCTGATTCATTCTCCAATGAGAATCACTGTACCACAATATCATGCCATTAAAACCTAAAATTGTATAAATGTAAGATTGTACTTATATGAGCATATAAGTATAAGAAATAAAAAATAAATAAGTAAATAAATAAAATAAACCTATTGTCGACACATGGAGAACAGATCAGATATTCTTATCACAGACGAAACATATATTCCTGTTTTGAGGGGCTGAAAGTCCCCTTTTCCAGGATCCCAAGCAGGGTTCTTCCTCTTACGCACCCCTTCACCCCCCGCGCTGTCACAAAGTGATATTACAAGACCGCAAGTGAGTGTTAACAGTGCAAGCATTTATTCTATAGTCAGAGAATGGAGATGCTAGAGCCCAGCTCTCAGATCAACTTCTCATCCCTTAGCAATGGAAAGGAAGGATAGTAGAAATGAAGGGCAGATTTAGGTAAATAGGAGGAATATTCATGGGTTTTCTGGGGAAAAGGGGCAGCGGATCTCTCTTGGAATCAAGATTCCACCGTGTTTTTGTTCGTTGATGGTCTCTTCCGCTGTTGTCGTGCAGTTGTCAACAGTCATGTCGCTGGTAGGTGTGTTATTTAGCATGAAGATTATAGTATAATGAGCTTCAAAATCTTTTGGAGATCATTTAGACTGTCATTTTTGTTTTGGTTGGTTTCAGCTAGTCTTGATAAGTTCTCAACTGTTTAGTGTTCTCAGAGATAGACTTAGAGCCGGGGAGCGGTTCAGTCAGACCTCTTAGACCTTCAGGCAGGCCCTGCAGGCCTCACCGGGTTAACAGTACCTTATATAGATGACTACGTCTCTAGATTCAGAATACTATACAAACCAATTGTCTATAAGACATTTCAATTTTTCTTTGATTTGGAAGCATTTGAATACTTTGTGATACTTCAGATCTTGCTTCTAAATATCAAATCATTTCACCTGTGAAAAACAGGGAAGCTGTGGAGATTTTTTGTCAAACCTTCCAATTCAAAGTTACTCCTGGTTATAAGTTACTTTGTAAAGCAGTCTATTTTATTGGGTGAATGCTAAAATACTTAGAAATATTTTCTTTATAACTTTCAATTTTATATATTTATGTCTAATGCTCCCCACCATAGTTTTCCCTTTACTATCTTATATTCATTTGTTGCAATTAATGAACCAGTATTGATGCATTATTAACGAAAGTCCATAGTTTGTTCAGGTTTCCTTAGTTTTTACCTAATGTCTTTTCTTCTGTTTTAGGATCACGTACTTCTAGGATACTAAAAATGATTGGCTCCTATTTTATATATTAATTATCCATACATGTATGGGCTTATTTCTGGGCTCTCAGTTCTGTTACATTGGTCTGTGTGTATGTTTTTGTTTTAATACCATACTGTTTTGATTACTGTAGGTTTGTAGTATAGTTTGAAATCAGGGAGCATGACGCTTCCAATTTTATTCTTTCTCAAGATTGCTTTATCTATGTAGGATCTTTTGTGGTTCTATATAAATTCTAGACTTATTCTAGTTCTGTGAGGTATGCCCTTGGAATTTTGATAGGGATTGCTTTGAATCTATAGATTGCTTTGGATAGTTGAATTTCGGATGTTGAATTTTATCAAATGCTTTTTTAAAACAATTTTATTGGGGAATATTGGGGACCAGTGTGTTTCTCCAGGGCTCATCAGCTCCAAGTCATTGTTCTTCAGTCTAGTTGTGGAGGGCACAGCTCAGCTCCAAGTCCAGTCACAGTTTGCAATCTTAGTTGCAGAGGGCGCAGCCCACCATCCCATGTGGGAATTGAACCGGCAATCTTGTTAAGAGCTCGTGCTGCAACCAACTGAGCCATCAGACCGCCCCTCTGGCAGCTCAGCGGCAGCTCATTGTCTTCCGTCTAGTTGTGGAGGGTGTAACTCACTGGCCCATGTGGGAATCGAACCGGCAACCCTGTTGTTCAGAGCTGGTACTCTAACCAACTGAGCCATCTGGCTGCCCCCTCAAATGCTTTTTTTGCTTCCATTAAGATGATCACATGATTTTTCTTTCATTTTATTAATGTGTATCACATTGATTGATTTGCAGATACTGGAACATCCTTGCATCCACCAAATCCACTTGATTGTGCTTGTATGATCCTTTTAATATATTGGGGAATTCATTTTGGTAATATTTTGTTGAGGACTTTTGCATCTATGTTCATTGAGAATATTGGCCTGTAATTTTCTTTTTTTGTGATGTCCTCGTTTGGTTTTGCTGTCAGGGTAACGCTGACTTGGTGAAATGTGTTTGGGAGCATTTTTTCTGTGGAGGAGAGACTGTTCCATGACATGACCACGGTCTGTCCCATGAGCTGGACGCAGGCCAGAATGGGGGTTGCTTGCTGCAACCCCGCCCTTTGAAACTCTCATCGTCATTGATGTTCATTCTGATATAAATGAGCCCTCTCCCTTGTCTCCTACTATGTGCTATTTCTGGAACAGGTTGTTGTATGACCTGGTCAAGCATGTAAAGTCATTTCGCATACCTGGTAGTATTCATATACTAGTACCAATGACCATTTTCCCTCTTTACCAGTTAATTGTTTGGCACCTGCCAAGTGGAGTGAGGATCCATTCCATCTTACAGCCGCCCAAGACATATGTCATATGTAAGTTTCCCATAATAAACTCTTAATTACCAGGCGAGAGTGGCCACATATTTCTTTGGTCTTTTCCTGCCCTCTGCTTACAGAAGTAGATTTTGTCTTAGGGCCATTCCTTGGATCTGCACATACTGGCACCTTCATCTTCAATTTTTCTTGTTTTGGAAGAATTGGAGATGGATAGGTGTTAATTCTTCTTTAAATGTTTGGAAGAATTCACCAGTGAAGCTGTCTGGTCCTGGACTTTTGTTTCTTGGGAGGTTTTTGATTACTAATTCAATCTTCTTATTAGTAATCTATCTATTTAGGGTTTCTATTTCTTCATGGTTTAGTCCTAGAAGATTGTATGTTTCTAGGAATTTTTCTGTTTCTTCTAGGTTGTCTAATTTGTTGGCATAAAATTGTTCATAAGAGTCTCTTATGATCCTTTGCATTTTTGTGGTATTAGTTATAACTTCTCTTTCATTTCTGATTGTATTTATTTGAGCCCCCTCCCTTATTTATCTTAGTTAGTCTAGGTAAGTTTTGTCAATTTTGTCTTTGGCTGTACCAGCTTTTAGTTTCATTGATCTTTTCTATTGTCTTTTTAGTCTCTGTTTTATTTATTTCTACTCTGATCTTTATTATTTCTTTCTGCTAACTTCGGGCTTTATGCTTCTTTTTTTAGTTCCTTTAGGTGCAAAGGTAGATTGTTTATTTGAGATTTTTCTTGTTTCTTGAGGTAGGCCCATATTGCTGTGAACTTCCCTCTTATACTGTATCCCACAGATTTTTGCATGCCATATTTCTGGTTTTATTATATTTGTCTCTAGGTGTGTTTTGATTTCCATCTTGGTTTCTTCTATAATCCATTGGTTCAGCAGCATGTCGTTTAATCTCCACGTTTTTGTGGTTTTTTTTTTAAAGTTTTCTTCTTGTAACTGATTTTCAGTTTCATGCCATAGTGGTTGGAAAAGATGCTTGATTTGACGTCAGTCTTCTTTAATTTATTGAGACTTGTTTAGTGGCCTGACATTTTTCTATCCTGGAGAATGTTCCATGTGCATTTGAGAAGAGTGTGTATACTGATGCTTTTGGATGTAATGTTCTGTATAAATCTATTAAGTCCATCTGGTGTAAAGTGTTGTGTTTATTTTTTATTGGGAATTTTTTTTTTATTGGGGAATATTTGGGAACAGTGTGTTTTTCCAGGACCCATCAGCTCCAAGTCAAGTTGTTTTTTTTGTTTGTTTTTTTAATTTTTTTTTTCACATTACTAAAGGTGACAGTATTGCCAAACTTGGTCATTACCTAACAAGGGTCCTCTATCTCCAGTTTCCAATAACATTTTCCTCACTCTCTTTTTTTTCCTTTTTTTAAAGATTTTATTGGGGAAGGGGAACAGGACTCTACTGGGGAACAGTGTGCACTTCCAGGACTCTCCTCCCAGTCAAGTTGCTGTCCCCTCAATCCCAGCTGCAGAGGGTGCCGTTCAGCTTCAAGTTGTTGTCCTTTCAGTCTTAGTTGTGGAGGGCGCAGCCCAGCTCCAGGTCCAGTCGCCGTTTTCTAGCTGCAGGGGGCACAGCCTACCACCTCCTGCGGGAGTCAAACCAGCAACCTTGTGCTTGAGAGGACGCGCTCCAACCAACTGACCAACTGAGCCATCCGGGAGGCAGCTCAGCTCAAGGTGCCATGTTCAATCCCAGTTGCAGGGGGCGTTGCCCACCATCCCTTGCGGGACTCGAGGAATCGAACTGACAACCTTGTAGTTGAGAGCCCACTGACCCATGTGGGAATCGACCAGCAACCTTCGGAGTTAGGAGCACGGAGCTCTAACCACCTGAGCCACCGGGCCGGCCCTCAAGTTGTGGTTTTTTTTTTTTTTTCAATCTAGTTGTGGAGGGCTTAGCTCACTGGCCCATGTGGGAATCGAACCGGCAACCTAGGAGTTATGAGCACTGCGCTCTAACCAACTGAGCCAACTGGCTGCCCCTAAAGTGTTTTTTGAGGCTGATGTTTCCTTACTGATTTTCTGTTTGGATGATCTATCTATCCATTGCTGTGAGTGGGGTGTTCAAGTCCCCTGCTGTTACTGTATTGCTTTCAGTTTCTCCTTAAGCTTTGTTAATATTTGCTTTATATATTTATGTGCTCCTATGTTGGGTGGGACTATTTACAAAGATGAGTTTGTAAATATTTTGTTGGCTTGGCCTTTTTATCGTTATATAATGCCCTTCCATGTCCACTTGATGTTGTCCCAGAGGTCCCTTAAGATACCCTCACTTTTTAAAATTCTTTTTCTATTTTTGCAGTTCTGTCTGGATGTGCCGTTGTTTTGCCTCACTGATTTGTATTTCAACGTCATCCAGTCTGCTGTTGAACCCCTCTAGTGTATTTTTTTTTTAGTGTAGTTATAACTTCTGTTTGGTGTTTTATATTTTCTGTCTCTTTGTTGAAATTCCCACAGTGTTCATGCATTCTTCTCCCAACTTTGGTGAGCATCTTTATGACCATTCCTTTGAACTCTTTATCAGGTAGGTTGCTTATCTTCGTTTCATAAAGGTCTTTTTCTGGGGATTTATTTTGTTCTTTGGTTTGGAACATATTCCTTTGTGTCCTCATTTTGCCTGACTCTGCGTGTTCATCTGTATGTGTTAGGTGCATCAGCTACTTCTCCCAGTCCTGAGGGAGCGGTCTTGTGTCGGAGATGACCCAGGGGTCCCAGAAGCACCATCTCTTCCGGGCACCAGCGCCAGGCACTCAGGGGAGGCCCTATATGAGCTGCGTGCATCCGCGTCGGTCCTGGGGCTGGGGCCGGGGTGCACACGGGCTGGGTGCGGAGAGCCCGCATCGCCAGCGGTGGCATGCTGCTGTGTGCTGTGGGAGGGGTCTGGGGCACTTGCCCCTTTCAGTTGTGGTGTGACTGGCCTGCAGGTAGGGCAGAGCACAGGGTGCTCACCTGGCTTCGTTACAGCATAGCTGCTGCAATACGTGGGCGCCGCGCAGGGCCCTCGCCTGATCCGGCTTTGGCGAAGATGCTATGCCACGTAGGTGTGGCGTGAGGGGGCAGAGCACACCCACTGGTGCTAGCAGGCTAGTGGGAGGGCACCAAAATGGTGCCTGCCAGCTCCGTTACCAGCCGATTCGAATGAGGTGGCCACAGCGCGGTTGCCAGTGTTTTCATCTGCAGAGAGAGACCAGTAGGTTCCTGCCTCTCCAGTAGCTGCTCTAGTTTAGTAAGTGGGTCTCGCTCACTTAGAGTCTAGGCGCTTTTCAAACTGTTGCTTTTGTGCTGGGTCTCAGGGCAAGTGGGCCCTTGAAGAGCAGTTTCTCTGTTTCCCTGCAGTTCTGTGATTCTCCTGGACTTAATCCCTATGGATTTTCAAAACCAGACATTTTGGGGGCACATCTGACTGTGGCCGGATCCCAGGTTTGGGGTGCTTGGTGTGAGGCACAATCTCTTTACTCCTCAGGGGAGAGTTCCATAATTTTTTTGTATCCCGCCTGGGCACAGGACACCACATCTGGGGTGAGGTCCCTGGCGAGACTATGTCTCTGCCTCTCCTACCTTCTCAAGATGTCTCTTTTATCTTTTGTTCTGGAAGCATTGTTCGCCTGTCTCAGGTACTTTTCAGAGGAAACTTATTACGTATGTAGCTGTGAATTTGTTGTCTCCATGGGAGGAGGTGAGTTTAGGGTCTTCTTATGCCACCATCTTGAACTGAAACCTGTACCCTACCATTTGGAAGGAAGTCACTCTGCACTGTCCACAGTTAAGGAGCAGGGAGGGGTGAGTGGAATATTTATGTAATTTACTTGGAGTGCTCCTGCATGAGAGGTTTCATTTATTTTGTTGCTCAAATTGTTGTCTGTTTGGCCATTGGAAACTCTTTCAGTTGGCTTTTGTGCCCCTTTGACGTGTGTGTGGTGTGTGTATGTGTGTGTGTGTGTCTTTTTAGTTCTTTTTTACTTTCTGGTACTATAAGATGCTCTAGGCTCATCTTCTGTATTTCCTGCCCCAGTCCTAGAATCAGTCATTTCTCCAAGGAGCCCTGGTTCCTTTTATTGGAAAGTGGCATTAGAAACCAATAGCTAGGTGCCAGGTGTGCTCATTACTGCTGTGGTGTCATTGCTTTTTGGCCCTCTCAGCTGACAGAGCAAGGAAATGCATCAACCTGTGTATCTAGACATAGAATAAATATGTTCATGTTACTATCTATATCTGTATGTTAAACATGACTTCTTCCTGATGTTTCCAACTCGAATCCATCATCGCTTGAATCATTCTAGCTTCGTCCCCTTGCTTAACTGTACATTCCCATGCAAACAGTGAGCAACCTGCCTCCCATCATCTTCCATCCATTGACTTAATTGTTAATTCCATATATATGTGTAGCAGTATCAGAGTTGTTCTTTTGTACCCTGTGGGAAGAAACTTGATATTAACTAGAGTACTTTTGTGTACTTCCTTTTTTCTTAATCTTACAAAAATCTGTTTATTGCCAAAGTTATTTAGATCAACACCTTTTCGTCCACCCTTTCTTAGGAAGGTTGTTTCATACATTTGTAATACAGCTAGAATCCTTTGTCACTATCTGCATTATTTCCTGGATCCCCTGACCTGCTAAAGGGTTTTTCCTTTTTCGTTTGCATATATTAAGGTTCACTCTTTGTGCTGTAAAGTTCTATGTGTTTTGACAAATGAATGTTATGTAGCCACTATTACAATGTCATACAGAATAGTTTCACTGCCCTAAAAATCTCTTATGCTTCACCTACTCACCACCCCCCACCAAGCTGCTGACAACCACTGATCTTTTCACTGTCTCTATCATTTTGCTTTTTCCAGAATACGATATGATTGGAATTATATTAGGTTGGTGCAAAAGTAATTACGGTTTTTACAATTTAATCTTTGAAAGCACGTTACTTTTGCACCAACCTAATACAATATGAATCCTTTACACACTGACTTCTTTCACTTAGAAACATGCATTTAAGTTTCCCCTCTGTCTTTTTATGTCATGTCTTTTTAGTCTCTTTTAATCTGAAATAGTCCCCTACCTTCTTTTGTCTTTAATTGTATTGATTTTATTTTTTTAAGGAAAATCTAGGATAGAGTTTTATAGAATATCCCACAATTTGCGTTTGTCTGATTCTTTTCTTGTGATTAGATTCAGGTTAAACATTTTTGGCAAGATTACCTTGTAGGTTGCAGGTTGACAAAGTACAACCTGTGGGCCAGTCTGACCTGCCTCTGTTTTCATAAAGTTTACTGGAGTTCAGCCACACCCATGTGTTTACACATCATGTGTGCTACACGTAGTTGTGACAGAGACTATGGCTCACAAAATCTAAATTATTTACTAGCTGGCCTTTACAGAAATAGTTTGCTGACCCCTGACATAGGTGGTTTCTCCTCAGGAGGCATTTGATGTCACTTTGTCGCATTATTGATATAGATTTAAATCATTTGGTTAAGAAGCTGTCCACCAGATTTCTCTGTTGTCAAGTATCTTTCTAATTAATTAGTGTATGGAGTGATAAACATTCAGACTATTTGCGTATCTTGTTTCTAATGGTTTTAAGCATCTATGAAGGATCTATATCTGAATCATTGGTGGTGTAAAATCGTGGTTTTTTCCTACTCTACGATTCCCTCTATATTTATTATCTGGAATTCTTCTGTAAGGAAGCACTTGCCCTATGCCTTTCTTTTTTAGAAAGGAGTACTTCTCAGGAGCAAAGTCATAGCACATTATCACCTTATCACAAAGGGACTATTCCTTCAACAGTGCTAAGGTCATGCTCTCTTGTTTGTACTACAAAATGTACTGTAGATTCTTTAGTTTAAATACTTAACTCTATAAATTTAAAACACCAAATAATTCTCTGTTCTCTGTGGCTATGACTTATGGAATAAGAGTATAACAATGAAGAGAGTGTACTAACTTAAGTTAGGTCCTACCTGCAGAAAGGGAGGGGTGATGGGATTAGGGAAGGACAGAAAGGAGGTTTCAACTGCATTCCTATTGTTTTCTTTAATAAAAAAGGATCTGAAGCAGTTATGATAGTATGTTAACATTTGTTAAATTTGGTTGGTGGGTTAAATGAATTTTTTCTCTGTATTTTTTAATGTTTAGATTATTTCACAATTAAAGTAAAAAGCGTCCTGATATAGCTTAACATTAAAATCTTACTATAACATCTGGTAGAACCCCTTCTCAGGTTAGAATGTTGTCACCTTGTTCTGAGGTCCGGTCTTTGGTGTTCTTGCCCATACTTATTAGCCCCTGAGTGAGTAAATTTTTCCCTTAAGTGTTTGTGCTTTCCTAAAAGCCTTCAAATGTAGATCCAGCATCTCACAATAAGTTACAAACTGTACCGCTTCTATTTTTAGAGCTTTTACTGTGAAGTGAGGAACTATTTTGTAACCCATTGATATTTTAATAATTTTCAGACTTTCTTGATTTTTATATTCAAATGTGTGTTTTAACATTTCAGACTCCTTTGTGGCATCCTAATGCCAGCAGTATATTTATTCAGTTGTCTTATTTTTCTAATAATTAATTTCTCGATAGATGCCTTCTTTGGAGACCTAAATGAACGAGTAAAGTTAGTGGTTATCTTCTTGTGAACGTTCCAATAATGAAATATTAAATTGCTTTTTTTGCAGAATTCTGACATCCTGAATTCTTTGGTAAAAGTTCATTAGATTCCAAAGTTAAGTTCAAAGGGGTAAGGGGTATGGGGAACATAAAATGAAAGAAAAACTCAGTGTAAAGTGGGAAATAATTTCCAGACTATAATAGATATGCCAAAGATTTTTGCTTTCAGCCAAAGTGGAGTAATAGGGACTGGACTTAATCTTCTACTTGAAACAACTAAAAAACTCTGCAAAATATATGAAGCAATGGTTTTCAGATATTGGACATCAAGTAGCACAAGACAGTGGTCCCCAGAATAGGGAAAACAAACAGGTGACCCGAAAGATTGTGCTACAGAGAGTGTGTAGTCCACAGAGTAGGGCGGGGAATCCAGACAGTTGCCTGGCAAGTTCCATGAGTTTACGAGTCAGAGCTCGCAGTCTAGAGTGGAGCCTGGAGAATTCACAGGGCAGAGTGCTGGGATGGAAGAGCTGTATAAAGACTGAGCTCTGAAATTTGCAGAGCATCTTGGATGATTTAGGGAGCATGAGTCATCAGTTGAATATGATCAGCATAAATGTGTAAGGAAACTACCAGAAGCCAGGTAGAGAACCTCCTGAAGGTAGCAGACGGCAAAATGCTCAGAGATCATAAAGAGCTGGGAATAGTTTCTATGCACACCAGCCAGAGTGGAGAACCTTGTAATTCACAGGCTATTGGGTTAGTAGGGCAAAATTAACACAACTAAATTCTGCTCTGCTGCTCTCCTGACAAAGCTCAAAAGCAAGACTCAAAAGGATCTGTTTCCAAGTAATTTAACTATTCCAGAATAAAACTCAGGGTGTTTATAGGAACATTAAAAATGTCCAGCATTCAACAAGATAAAATTCACAACATCGTGCATCAAATCAGAATTTACCAGTCATGCAAAGAAGCAAGAAAATATTAACCATAATTAGGAGAGAAATCAATCAACTGCAGCCAACCCAGAAATGCTGCAGATGACAGAACTAGTAGACAAAGACAATTAAAACAGTTTTTGTAATTACTTTGCAAATGGTCAAGAAGGTAGAGGAAAGATTGGGCCCCATATGCTCTACATCTTAAAGATGGAAGATACAAAGGAAAAACAATAGATTGACCTAGAGATGAAAAAATGCAATCTCTGAGGTGGATAGAATTAGCATGTAGATCACATGGGGCAGAAGAAAAGATAGTAAACTTGAAAACATGGCCAGCCCGGTGGCTCAGGTGGTTGGAGCACCATGCTCCTAAAGCCGAGGTCGCCGGTTTGATTCCCACATGGGCCAGTGAGCTGCGCCCTCTACAGCTAAGAATGTGAGATGGGCTGCCATGAGCACCTGAAGGTTGGCATGAGCTGCCGCGGGCTACTGTGAGCTGCCATGAGTGGCTGGTGGCCAATGTTAAGTGGCTGGCAGCCATTGTGGGTGGCGGGCGGCCAGTGAGAGCTGCTGTGAGCTGCCGACTGATGACTGGCAACCCATTGCTCAGCGGAGGAGGGAGGGGGGAAGGGGCACACAAGACTCCTAATACCAGCATGGGCCAGGGAGCTGTGTCTTACACAACTACACTGAGAAACAACGGCTTGAACCGGAGTGGGGGGTAGGCGGAAGAAAGGGGGGAAAAACCATAGCAACAAAAACTATATGAAGTAAAAAGCACAGAGAGAAAGAAGAATGAAATAAAAATAGAGTAGTAAGGAGGTATGGAACAAATTCCAGGAGCCAAATATACATGTAATTGGAAGCCATGACAGGAGGAACTGGGACAGACCTCTTTGAAGAAATAATGGTTGAAAATTGCACAAATGTGGTGAAAACTATAAGCCCACATATCCAAGCAATTTAACAAATCCCTAGAGAAAGAAACTTGAAGAAAACTACACCAAGGCATTGCATGAAATTGCTTAAAACTGGTACTCAGGAGAAAATCTTAAAAACAGCCAGAGGAAAAAAGACACATTACATAAAAGGAATAAAGATGAAAATGACAGTAGACTTCTCATCGGAATCAGTGTATGACAGAGATAGTGGAGCCACATCTTTAACGTACTGAAAAAAAAGTCAACCTAGGATTCTTTTCCTATCTGTCAGAAATGAAGGCATAACAAAGACTTTTCAGACATACAAAAGGGGGAAGAGTCTATCACCAGAGACAAGAGACCTGAACTGTAAGAAATGCTAACGGTCGTTTTTCCAACAGAATGGTAGTGATACCAGATGGAAATCTGAATGCACACAAAGAAATAAAGAGTACTAAAAATGGTAAACATAAAGTACATTTTTTCTTTTAAAAATATTTTAAGTGCTATTTGACCATTTAAAGAAAAACAACAGTGTGTTGTGGGGTTTATGGAAAATACACGACAGCAATAGCGCAAAGGCTGGGAGGAAGGAAATGGAAGCAAACTGTAGGAAGATTTTTTTTTTTTTGCTATATATGAAGTGTTATACTACTGTGTTTCCCCAAAAATAAGACCTTGCCGGACAATCAGCTCTAATGCGTCTTTTGGAGCAAAAATTAATATAAGGCCCGGTCTTGTATTATGTTATATAAGACCCGGTCTTATATTAATTTTTGCTCCAAAAGACGCATTAGAGCTGATTGTCCCGCTAGTTCTTATTTTGGGGAAAACACGGTATCACTTGCAGGTAGACTGGTGAGTTGAAAATGTTCACACAAACTTTAAAGCAGACACACACACACACATACACACACACACACAACCTAAGAGTTATAGCTAATAAGCCAACAAAACTGTCCAGTGGTCAATCCAGAAAAAGATAGAAGAGGAAATAAAGAACAAATGGACAAATGAACAATAGCAAAGTGGTAGAATTAAACCCAACCGTATCAATATCACGTTAAGTGTAAATGGTGTAAACACCCCAGTTAAAAGGCAGATATAACAGGAAGTCCTATTTATATGTTGCCTACAAGGACTTTTAAGTATAAAGATAAAAAATAAGTTAAAGCTAACAGAATGAAAAGGTTATATACCATGCTAATGCTAATCTAAAGAAAACTGTAGTGACTATGTTAATATAAAGTAGATTTCAGAGTAATGAATATTATTAGGGATAAAAGCTATCATTTTATAATGATAAAGCATTTATTAGTCAAGAGGACATAATGATCCTAAATATGTATGCATCTAACAACAGAGTTTCAAAATAAGAGCATGTGAGAGAGAAGACACAAGTTTTCAGTATCAGGAATGAGAGTTGTTATGTCACTGCAGGTTTTCTACAGATACTAAAAGAATAATAATAGAATATTTTGAACAATTTTATGCTATAAGTATGTTAGCCTAGGTAAGTAGACAAATTCATTGAAAGACCCAAGCTACCGAAGCTCACTAAAGAAGAAGTAGACAACCCGAGTCATTCTGTAGTATTTTATAATGAACAGTAGTTGAAATACATTTCCACAAAGAAAACCAGTCCCAGATGGCTTCACTGGTAAATTCTACCATACATTTAAGGAAGAAATAATCCCAATTCTGTAGGAACTCTTCCAGAAAATTAAAGAAGAGGGAATACTTCTCAGGTCATTCTCTGAGACCTCATTCTCTGATGCCAAAACCAGAGGAAGTAATTAGAAAGGGGGGGGAAAAAGTACTGACCAATAACTTTCATGCAGTGTAAAAATTCTCAACCAAATTTTAGCAAAACAACTACCACAATATTTAAGAATGTACATCATGACCATGTGGGGTTTTATCTTAGGAATGCAAGGATGCTTTACCATTCAAAAGTCAATTGATATCATTCATCATATTAATAGATTAAGAAAGGAAACCCATATGATTATTTCAGTAGATGAAGACAAAATCCAGCATCCATTCCTGTTAGAAACTCTCAGCAAAGTAGGAATAGAAAGGAACTTTCTCTACCTCATTAAGAATAGTTATGAAAAACTGACACCCAATATCATACTTAACGGTGAAACACTAAATACTTTCCTCCTCATATTAGGAACCAGGTAGGGGGGTCAGCTAACGATCACTTCTAGTCAACGTTGCACTGGAGGTTCTAGTCAGTTCATTAAGGCAAGAAAAAGAAATAAAAGGCATCCATATTAGAAAGGAAGAAGTAAAATTGTCATTATTTACTGTTGACATGATTATGTAGAAAATCCTGTGAAATCTATAAAAACACTACTAGAACTAATAAGCTGAACTTAGCAAGGTTGTAGGATATGAGATCAATATGCAAAAATCAATTGCGTTACTAGCAATATACAGTTCGAAACTGAAAAAAATATGAAATACTTAGGATACATTTGCTAGAGGTGTAAAACTTTTGCACTGAAAACTCTAAAACGTAACTGAGAGGAAGTTAAAAAGACCTAAATAAATGGTGAGATGTACTGTGTTCATTGATCAGAAAACTCAATATAGTTAAGATGCCATGTCTCCTCAAATGACATATAATTCCAATTCCAATCAAAATGTCAGCAGGCTTGGAGTGGCTGGATGGCTCAGTTGGTTAGAGCATGAGCTCTGAACAACAGGGTTGCTGGTTCGGTTCCCACATGGGCCAGTGAGCTGCGCCCTCCACAACTAGATTGAAGACAATGAGCTGCCGCTGAGCTTCTGGAGGGGCAGCTGGATGGCTCAGTTGGTTAGAGCACGAGCTCTCAACAACAAGGTTGCCAGTTCAACACCATGGGATAGTGAGCTGCGCCCCCTAGAACTAAAGATTGAAAATGGCGACTGGATTTGGAGCTGAACTGCACCCTCTACAACTAGATTGAAGGATGACACCTTGGAGGTAATGGGTCCTGGAGAAACTCACTGTCCCCCAATATTCCCCACTAAATAAATAAATAAATAGGAAAAAAAAGTCAGCAGGCTTTTTCCCCCCTTTAGATAATGTCAAACATATTCTAAAGTCTAGAAATAAGTTATTCTAATTTACTGAAAAATTTATAAGGAAAGTAGAAAGGACCTATAGTCAAAATCACAAAAAGAACAAAAAAGTTGGAGGAATTACATCATATCTGATTTCATGACTTCCTATTTATTATAAAGCTATATCAGTTAAGATAGTGCTTGTAGTATTGATACATAGATGACATCTATATCATTGAAAAATAGTCTGGGAATAGACCTACACATATATGTTCAATTGATTTTTTTTAAAAAAAGATTTTATTGGGGAAGGGGAACAGGACTTTATTGGGGAACAGTGTGTACTTCCAGGCCTTTTTTCCAAGTCAAGTTGTTGTCCTTTCAATCTTAGTTGTGGTGGGCACAGCTCAGCTCCAGGTCCAGTTGCCGTTGTTAGTTGCAGGGGGCACAGCCCACCCTCCCTTGCGGGAGTCGAACCGGCAACCTTGTGGTTGAGCGGATGCGCTTCAACCCACTGAGCCATCCAGGAGCTCAGCGGCAGCTCAGCTCAAGGTGCCGTGTTCAATCTTAGTTGCAGGGCGCGCTGCCCACCATCCCTTGCGGGACTTGAGGAGTTGAACCGGCGACCTTGTGGTTGAGATCCCACTGGGCCATGTGGGAATCCAACGGCAGCCTTCGGAGTTAGGAGCATGGAGCTCCAACCACCTGAGCCACCGGGCCGGCCCCTGTTCAATTGATTTTTGACCAAGGCATTTTGGGGAGAAGAGGTGATCATTCCAAAAAGGGTGCTAGAACAATTGGATATTCATATGCTATTAAATGAACCCCAACTCTTACCTCCTGTTGTACACAAAAAGCAACTCGGAATTGTTCAAGACTTAAATGTAAAAGCTGGGACTATAAAACTTCTGAAAGAAAACAGGAAAAATCCTTAGAGACTTTGATTTCGGTAAAAATTTCTCAAATACAGCATAATGATCACAAACTATAAAAGAATTAGTTGGGCTTCATCAAAATTTAAAATTTATGCTTTTCAAAATACACTTAAGAAAATGAAAAGGCAAACCACAGACTTGGAGAAAATATTTGTGAAGCATATATCCAACAAGGGACTTGAATCTAGAATAGTAATAATAATTAAAAAAATAAAAACCCAAACTCTTACAACTCAATAATAAGACATACACCCAATTAAAAAGTGGGCCAAAGATTAAAACACTCACCAAAAATGATACATGGATGGCAAATAAGCACATTCAATGATACTCATCATTACTCTTTAGTGAAATACAACTAAAACGAGAGCATAACACACCCATTAAAATGGCCAAAATTAAAAAGTTTTATGAATTAAAAATCAAGTTTTTGGCTAGATTGCAGAAGAACTGGCGGCATTCGTGTGCCGATAGTGGGAATGTTAAAAAGGTACACTTTGGAATTTGATGTGGTGATTTCTTAAAAAGTTAAACATACACCTCCCATACAAACTAGCCTTCCAGCTTGTAGGTGAAATGAAAGTACTTGTGTATGTCCCCGTATGAATACCATTGCCCTTATTTGTGGTAGTGCAAAATGGGAAATTGCTTTTTCCATAAGGAAGTGTTTGTCCTTTTTCTCTTCAAACATTTTTACATGTATTTCCACTAAAGCTCTTATCTCACCATAATGTGTGTAACATTTTATCTTTGTTTTCTTCTGCCACTGCAGAAGATGACTGCTTTCAGGATGGCTGGATGCTTGTCCTAGCTCTTGACACTGTGGGCTGACCAACTGCCTTCTTGGGGCCTCCGTGGTCTTAACTGCTGATTGAAGGGATTAAATTACCTGTATTCCTTCATGAATATTTTTGAGCATCTGCCATGTACCAGGCACTCTTTTAGGTATTGGCAACACAATGAAGAAAGTAGAGTGTTGTCCCTGTGCCCTCATGGAACCAGTATTTATTAATGTATTACATGCCAGACACTGTCGTAGGTTTGGGAAAGACAGGCCATAGTGTCTTAATCTCAAGGAATATATGAGTTAATAGGGAATAAAGACCAAAATAGGTAAGCAGACAAAACTATAATTGTAAAACTGTTCTGAGGGAAACAGTAAGAGGAGCTGACCCCTCTTCTAGCAGGTTTGTCAGTGAGGCCTCTTCGTGGCAGTGACACTTGAGCTGAGACCCAAAGGAAGAAGGAGAAAAGGGGCTCTGTGTTCTCCTCTCTCCTCTCAGAAGTCTAAATTGAACGTAATACAATAATTTGATTTCTTCGATTATAGACATTGCTAAATGACTGTGGTTTCGTGGACCATCTATTCTTTACTTCACCCCTTTCATCAGGGGCTTTCATTATCTAGTTCAGGAAATATAAATGGCAATAAATTAAACAGATTTCACTCTCCTTTCTGATGTTTAATTGATAATTCTTTGGCCCATAATTCATAAGTGAATGGGAAACAAGAATAAAATGAAGTGTCTGTGCTCTGATAGGCCAAATGAGAGTTGGGCCAAAGAATCTGGACTTGAGAGGTTTCCTTTGGCCTATAGTGTTTTAAAAGTCAGAAAATTTCACCTAAACCCCCAGACTTGTAGCATTTCCATTTAAGTCTTTAGGCAGCCAATTAGAACTGAATGGCAGCAGCCCCCTTTAATGGGGTGTGTCAACCAATAGTCGTTGGCACCAATTCAACATCAGTAAGAATCCCCAATTTGGGGTACAGTGAAGAAGAAAACTTTATTCAGTGCAAACAGCTCAACTGAGAACAGCACCATTGTGGTACAGCTCCCTCGCATTATAGCTCAATTATGAAGCAGCTTGGTTGTGGAACAGCACAGCTGTGACATGGCCTTGGGGCCAGATGTCCTTGGGACTTACCGGCCCTGCTCTGCTCCAGTCTGCTCTAGCTCCTCCAGTCCATTTTGCTGTGACCTGCTATGCGCCATGCCAGCCTGCTCTGCTCTGCTGTGCTCTGATCCTGAGAGATGTCTTCGGTGTTTCAGCCCCAGCCAGGGGGCTCCCAGCCAGGAAACAGACTTCAGTCTTTGGTGGAAAGGGCAAGTGCACTCCCCAAGATAGAAGGGAGCTGACTTACAGAGACAAAAGTCCTTGCCCCTGGCCCCTGATTGGTCTGTCCTCAAGCATTTAAGGACTCCAAATCCCCTCAGTTTGACTGGTCCAAAAGGCACTGTCCTGATTGGTCATAATGGAGCTGCTCTGATGGGTCAGTGAAGATGCTGATGGGGGTGGTGGGGGTGGTATACCCATGCAGCTCTGATTGGATGGGGATAGCCTCAGTCCTATTGGTTGAAATACAATTCCAGAACTGCTTTATAAGGGCTGCCTCAGATGGCAGGGACACAGTGCAGACAAGCTTCTCCCTGAAGTGTGGTTTGTGTGAGAGGCCCCAGTTTAGAAATGACTGCTAGGCTCTACTTTTAAATTTGAGCCGTTAGCCACTAGGAGCCCATCTTGGTGGGTGTCTTCTTTCTTGGGGTCTACAAGTGTATGCTCTCAGATATCACAGCCCCCTCCTGTTTGACCCACCTCACTCGCTTATGTCATCTGGCTGGCCCTGTGTAAATTTGAATCATCTCAGGAGGTTTCTGTTCCATATTTAAACATTCTATCCATACTGTCCCTGAAATATCTGGTAGTAGCTACTTTAAATGCTTGTAACATAAATGAATAAATTATGTTTTAATTTTAGCATGTGTTTGACCTCTAAAAGGCAAATGTACTTTAAAAAACACATTTCTTAATTCAGAGTGTGGGTTTTTAAAAAAATTTTTTCTTTGGTAGATAAACATTCATATAGTTGTAAGATCAAAATGTAAAAGGGAGTACAGTGAAAAGTCTCCTTCCATGTCTTTCTCTATTTGACCCATGCAGCATGCTTCCTCCCATCAAAGTATAAGCATCTGCAGACATATATTCTTATTTTTCCTCCTTTTTACTCAAAAGGTGGCTTACTAAAAATAATGTTCTGCCTTATGCCTTCTTTACTGTTGACATATCTTGAAGATCTTAACATACTAGTAGAGAGCTTCTCCTTTTTTGGGTTCTTTTACAGTTGAAAAATGTTTCATTATTTCAGTATATTGTAATTTATTTAACCAGTACTCCCACTTAAGGACATTTGAATTTTCCTAAGCATTTGCTATTTTAAACAATGCTAAAGTTAGTACATTTGTATGTATGTCATTTCACACACATATGAGTGTGCAAAGTATATATGATAAATTCTCCAAGTGGAATTGCTAGGTCAAAGCTATATGCATATGTTATTTTGATATGTGTTACAAATTGCCCTGTGTAGGGATTGTAGCATCAGATGTTGTTAATTAAAACTAATATTGGTATATGGAACACCGTTTTAAACAGAATGTTTACTCTGTTTTTGCTTTCTTTGCTGAGTTAGTTGTATTGTAGGTTATCTGAGTTTTTGTAAACATAATAAGGTTGTTCTAGGTCATTAGTTTCCACTACTGGCCAAAGACCTTCAAAGGGTTCTCATATTTACATGATAAACGAACATCAACTAGATAGAAAATAATATCTCACACATGTACTATATATGTTTTTTTTAAAGATTTTTTTTATTGGGTAAGGGGAACAGGACTTTATTGGGGAACAGTGTACATTTCCAGGACTTTTTCCAAGTCAAGTTGTCCTTTCAGTCTTAGTTGTGGAGAGCGCAGTTCAGCTCCAGGTCCAGTTGCAAGGGGAGCAGCCCACTATCCCTTGTGGGAGTCGAACTGGCAACCTTGTGGTTGAGAGCCCACTGGCCCATGTGGGAATCGAACCGGCAGCCTTCGGAGTTAGGAGCACAGAGCTCCAACCGCCTGAGCCACCGGCCTGGCCCTGTACTATGTATTTTAAATGTATGTAGATACAGTTATGTTTAATAAAATGCCAGTTCATTTAATAGTGTCACTGAATTCTTAGTCCAGCTAATAACAGCTTAACATCAGTCATTCTATTGTTTTAGATTACCCTTGGATTTTGCTGGCATGTTAGCTTCCTTTTGTGTCCTGTCAATTTTTTCAAAGTAACTTTGGAGATATAGGAGAACAGAACCAAAAGACGATGCATATAAGATGTGTCTATATGAATATTTTGTAATAAAAATAATCTTTTCTTATAGATGTTCCTTTAAGGACCAGCCTGCCACCACCATTCAGAAATTATAAATATGGTAACCGTTTTTTTCTTATTCTTTTAAAACATATTAGTGTAACTTCACATTAGTTTTGTGTTAGTATGAATTTAAATTTGGTTTTCAAAAATGAATTTACTATCTGTAAATAAAAACCAATATGGAAGTTTATTTAGAAATACAGGAATTCTACTAGTATGCTGTTAAAGTACATTGTAACAGTGACAGAAGTGGCCCTATTTGTGAGGAATAACATGTTTGGCAAATTGTGTCTAAAATGAATTTATTTGCCAGGTAATCGGAAAAGGAGAAATGATTAAAGACTATGAATTAAAAGAAGAGATTTAACATTTTAAATATCAGTAACTTGAGCATGTTATATAGCAATTTTTTATGTTGCGGTTGTTGATTTTAACATGTAGTGATAAAGCAAGAAGCTGTGTTTCCCTCTTCATTATAAAGATGTTATGGTTATTAAAACCTTCAGCATAGTGAGACTCACTGAATGTTGAATTTGAGACTTCTCTTGAGAATTATGGCGCACCTAATAAATATTTCTGTTAATTGGTGCAGACAGTTTAAAGTATAAATATTTTATTAGCTTAGATCATTTTTTTGGAGTGGCTTTTAGTTCTGTTCCCATTTGGTAGAGCAACTTATGACCTAAAATTCTTTGAAATGACAAGCTTCACCGTGTGTATGCATTTTAATATCCAGAGACTAATTGGGAGGTTATAAGGAGTAGTCAAGCAGAAGTTGATGGCTCTGAGTGGAAAGTACTTTGACTTATTGGACTTAAAGAATTTACATACTAAGTATTGAGTAAGAGAAAAGAATAAAAAGCATTGGTAAGTAAATATGAAACTTCTCAATTCTGGCTTTCATGCCTTGAAATATAACCTTAAACTTGAATCAACCTACAAGAGCCATTTCACATTAGCACGGTTTCCCTTTTTGCACTTTTTGTGTGTATATTCAAACTTGTGCTCCATGTAAGTTGAAAGGTAAATTTTAGGTAATGAAAGCATCAGAATATCTGACTGCTAATCATCATGGTAGATAATGTACCTTTTATATTATTTCACCTTATTATCACCCCTTCGTCTCAGTATTTGTAGAGGAATTGGCAGGAAAAAAATGAGTCTATTATTTATCTGTGGAGAAATTAGAGAAGCACTAGGGTTTTGCCAGACTTCAAGTGACTCAGGCCTGAGTTTGGCTCTTTAATAATCTGCTGCTTTGTGTTCACTAAGAAAGGCCCAAGTGTTACTTTCTCACCTGTCATCGTCCTCCTGTACTGCTACATGCCCTGTGGGAGTGGTACATTGGGTGTTGGAGAGTGGAAAGGGCACAGAGTCAAATTTCAGTTTTGTTAGTTGCCGTCTCCTGTGCGCTTGGACAAAGAGCTGGCTCTCTTCAGCCAGGCCACTGAGAGTCAGATTTTTCAGAGCCCTTCATTCATTTATAAACGTATTTCTCCCATTTAATTGGCATCTGCATCTATTATTGATTTACCTTGAGCAGATTGTATTCCTACAGCATGGGATGTTGTCTTATTTTTAAATCCTTATTGCCTAGACATTGTGTACATGTATAATAAATGTTGGTTGTTGTGCAGTGCAAGGCTGCTAGTCCTATTGTTTCCTAAGGCTGTGTGAGATTAATCAATGCACATGCAAGCACTTAAATACTCCACAAATATAAGATATTATTTTTAATTTTATGAGGTCACTTTCCTCGGGGAATTTGCATTAAAGAAACAATACACACAGATGTTGTTTCTAATAATAATGGAGATTTTATTAAAGAATAAAAACAAATGAAATATTATTTAACAAAGAAAGGAACATTAATACAACACCTTTTACTAGCTTGTCATTTACCCTTTCTTACACTTTTCCTATGTATTACCAATTTCTATTGGAGAGACAAAGCTGGTGAAAATTTCTGTTCAAAGCATTTATTTTCTGCTAAAAAAATGTAGTCTTTTTATGGTGGGGTTGCAGAATTTGCTAGAGCAAAGATATTTCTAATTTAAAGGCACATTAGCAAAATATATAGAACATGATGACTATTTGGTAAGATCAAATCAAACTCCAGTTTTGCAGGTTGATTATAACAGACGTTGAGCAAGGTCCTTTTATTTAAAAACAACAACAAAAACTACTGTTGGCTTCTCTAACTTGTTTCCAGTAATAAACCAATATCTATCTATAGTGGAAAAAGGAGTGTAATAGGTAATTCAGAATAATAGATAATTTGAAAGCCACATTATTTTATTGTCTACATTATAAGTTTATTTTTAGCAGTTGTGGCATATTTACATTTCTAATGTGCATAGTTTACTTAGATTAGATTTATTTTTATTTCTTAACAATACGTAGTTAGAGTCCTAGGAGTAGGCTGACTCTGCATTAAGAATTGCAATAAATAATTGAAAGTTGATTATTTGAAATAATGGGTAATTCAGAATGCTAGTTCTTACCTGGATAGGTACTCTGTTCTTCCGTATTATTAGAATATAGTTAAATCAAGGTCTGTTTTTTAAATATATCCTTTCATTTCATTTCCCTGTTGGAATTCCTTGTTGAATCAAACAGCATGATTAATAGAAAGGAATTTTAGTTTAAGGTTAAGAGTTCACATTATAATAATACATACATGTAAACATAATTAATTAAATGCTTAAATAAAACTGAGTGAAGAATTGGAAATTTTCTGAATTTAAACCTGTGAAATGCTATGTCTATCACATAATTAAGAGTTGGCTGTTGGCAGAGTTAGAATTTTACCCGATGTGGAGAAATTACTTATTGAAGCACAGTGTAGTGTGACTTCAAGATAAACAGATTAGTAGGAGTGAAGGAGGGATTGAATAAAGCAGGTTAGATAGTGTAAGCCTGTGTGGTGTTTGAAATCCTGGAGGCAGATATTGGTCTGCTTTGTGCATTAGCAGTTGATTCAGATTACCAGTGATCTGGGATCCTGTTTGAATTCTGAAAGTGGTAACAATTTTCTCAGTGTGGTCATTTGACCTCCTGTGACTGTATTTATTCTGAGAGAGATTAGTAGATATTTTGGAACTGTTTCTCTTAATGTCTGTCTTAATTTAAAACAATTTAAAAAAATATTTTCTAATCCTTATTTTCTAATCCTAGCAGTTAGTGACTCCAAAACACAGGATAGAGTAAGGTGGTTCACTTATCTTCTATTCTAAGGGAAATGTGCTGAGTTGACCTCAGGTGATGGCATGCATACAGTTCGTGTCAAAGACAGAGGCTTCAAAATCTCTTCCTACAGTGATCTTTAATTTTAATGATATGCAAAAGTGATTTTTCTTTTACTGTATACTAGATTTTTAAGAGAACCTGATCATAATGTGGGGACTTAAATTTCTTAATTTCATAATCATCTCCCCCTCATCTCACTTTAATAATTTGAAATGAAGTTTTAGAATAATCTTTGTAAAAAGACAACTTGTTTTTTTCTTTCAGATAAATTAAAGATTATTCATCAAGCACATAAATCAAAGGTATGTTTTATATGTATGGTATCTGGCACATAGCAAGTAATCAGTGTTGGAGGACTTAGTGAATAAATGAATGAAGACATGTACTTCTAAAATATTTTCCATCATAATAGCATTTTTCATTCTTCCAGTACTCTTTTTACAGCTTTACTTTTCCATTAAAGAAAAAACAAAAAACTGTTAAGTCATATCCCTGTTAGTAGTAGATTCTTTAAAAAAGTGTTATTTTTTTAAAGACCTGCATGTTATGTGTCAAGCAAATGTTTAACATATAATAAGCATAAAACTTGGTAAATTCATGTTACATATAAAGGAAATCACTTACTAGGTGTCGGTTCAGTGTATTTAGATTTCTTAATTCTGTACCAGAAGAAAGAAGCCAAAAGCAAATAAAAATAACCTGCTTTTTCTGGCTTGACTCTTTGTGTGTGTAAGAGAAGGCCCAGGGCTGTGGCTCTAGGGAACAAACCTAGTTCCACAGAGTACATGGCCTGTCATCCTAACGATGTTTTACCTGCCCCAAAGAGAAATGTTTATTGGGTGTTTACATATCTGCTTTGTTACGTTTTTTAGGGTAATTTTTTTTTGAAGCCTCAGTAAAAGTTTCACTTCCTGTACAGACAGACGAGAGTGATCCTTTTTCTTTTCTTTTTTTTTTTTATCATTCCTTGCACAATTTTTATTTACGTATTTGATTTTTTAAAAATTTATTGGGGTGACAATTGTTAGTGAAATTACATAGATTTCAGGTGTACAATTCTGTATTACATCATCTATAAATCCCATGTGTGTTCACCACCCAGAGTCAGTTCTCCTTCCGTCACCATATATTTGATCCCCCTTACCCTCATCTCCCTACCCCCAAGACATGGAAATAACCAAAATGTCCTTCGATAGATGAATGGATAAAGAAGTTGTAGTATATATACACAATGGAATACTATTCGGAGGTAAGAAAACATCCTTTTTCTTGAATCTCAATAAACTTTTATTGACTCCTCATTATAGCAGTAATCTGATTCTGTGAGATGTGATCAAAATATACAGTGAATGTTTAAATTAAAAAAACTTATTACAGTAAAAGACACAATTGCCATTAATCACCCTCAAAATATTCCCCTCACTTCAAACACACTTATCCCGTTGCTCTTGCTCTTCTGAAGCAGTTCTGGAAGTCCTCTTTTCCTGAGTATCTTTAGTTACGCTGTTGTGGCTGCCTCGATGTCCTGAATCAATTAAAAACTTTTACCTTTCATAGTCATTCTGACTTGGGGGAAGAGCCAGAAGTCGCACAGCACCAGATCCAGTGAATAAGATGGGTAAGAACACACTGTAACGTTGTTACCTGACAGAAATTGCCATACCAGAAGCAAAGTGTGACACGGAGCCTTTCTGTTGTAATCACAACATACAGTGAATGTTGCTGCCGAGTACCATCCAGTGGACAGGCAGGGATCTTCAATAAAGGAAGCAGCGCGTCAAACCTTAGTAACAGTGTGTGACAAGTTTCAGCTTGTTCAGTGCAGTCAGTTGGGTGTGAGCTACGGTTGAGAGAAGGTGTGTTTTTAAGTGTGCTTTAAATCATCCTCCATCATGACAATGCTCTGTGTCACACATCACTTTTGGTATATGGCAATTTCTGTCAAATAAAAACATTACGGTGTGTCCTCATCCACCTTATTCACTGGATCTGGCACCATGTGACTTCTGGTTCTTCCCCAAAGTCAAAATGATTCAGGACATCGAGGCAGCCATGACAGTGCAACTAAAGACACTCACAAAAGAGGACTTCCAGAACTGCTTCAAAAAGATGCAAGAATAATGGAATAGGTGTGTTTGAAGTGAGGAGGAGTATTTTGAGGGGGATTAATGGCAATTGTGTCTTTTATTGTAACAATTATTTTTAAATTAAAAATTCACCATATTGTTTGATCACACCTCATACAAACTACTCAAGGACCAGGGAGCGTATCTTATTCTTCATATCTCCTGTACCTAGCACAGTGCCTCATTCATAAGAGTGTTTCCATAACAGTTTTTGAATGAAGTATTTATTAGTGAATTTGTTTAATTTCATTCTCTTCTCTAGTCATAGATGTCCTCCATAAACGTAATCAGCTTTCAAATAAATGTATACCAGAGGTTACAAAGAAAATGGCATGAGGGTATGTCTGTTGACTATGAATTAGTAACTTAAAAAAAAATTTTTTTTCCTGTAGCTTAAAACAACACACATTTTTCTCTTCTTGTTTTGGAGGAGAGAATCCTCAAATCCGTTGCATTGGGCTAAAATCAAGGTGTTGGAAGGGCTGGTTCTTTCCAGTAATTTAATTTTTTTCTATACCCAAGATTGTGTACGAATTTAACAGTATTCGCTGTCAGATGCTTTAAAAGTTAGTATTCACTGTGCTTGGGGCTGTGGTGTGGAATTTGCTCTTTGTATGGATTCTAGAAAGTCTCTCCATTGTATGTGGCCCCAGACTCCATCATTTTCTCTTCTCCGGGCCAGGAGTGTTTACAACCTTGTCCCTACAATGTGGAGAATAGGAAACTTCGTCTTATTGTAGATGGGATATATATGTAAAATTAAATTAAGTTAGAATTAAGCAGTATGCTCTTTGAAAAGGTTGTAGAGTGTGTCATGTCATTCTCCGTTCAGTGTTGCACTTTTAATTTGTTGGACTTGTTCATATGCTCATGTTCCCTAAAAGGAATAATTAGCAAATTATTCTTTTATCCTCATGAAGACTTAATTCATAATGTTCAAATAATCAATATTGTGACATTATTTTTAAATCAGGAAAATTTCCTCCTATAGTTGGAAATAGAATTGTTAGTTCAGTGGCATAGAATTAAAAGTCCAAAAATAGACCTAACTATATATGGGAATTTAGTTTACAGTAAATATGGCATTTCAAATCTATGGAGGATTAATAAGAGTGGCATGTTAGAGTAGTATAATTAGAGCTTATTTTTCCAGTTGAACAATGTATTTATTTAAAGAAGGCTTCCCCAAACAAAGTAAATTACTTAGAATGTTTCTGGAATCTGGCTTTTTAAACTTCCATCTAAACCATAGCACTTCTAGTTAAGTGCAGATCTGGGGATAATTCTTCAAGTTTCCTCTTCAACTTCTATAAAGAAAGGGGTCAGTATATTTTTAAAGAAACAGTTTTAAATCTCAGAACGACTTCTCCCTCATTCCCTCATTTGTGCCTTATCCAACTCCCAGAGCTTTTTCTCATTACCCATCTTCTGTTCCCCATCTGCAGGGCCTCAGCCAAAGACAGAGTCTTAAAATAACTCCTGTATCTTAATGAACATGTTAACAAAAGTCATTTTCCCCATTTCCTCAATTTTCTAGGCTTAGAGACTTTCTTAATTACAATTACCAGGTATCTACAGAAATTTCTTCCCATCGCCATAATGATAAAAAGGCTGTCTGGATACCTTAAAGAAGTTGATTATAAAACTAATGAGCAAAAAACAAATAATGAGGAATAGTCTGCAAAAAGAGAGAAATGAGAGTGACTGGCCCTAGCACATATTAGACATACTATAAAACTATGGTAATTAAAATAGTGTGGTACTGTCACATGAATTGTTAGTTCAGTGGCGTAGAATTAAAAGTCCAAAAATTGACCTAACTATATATGGGAATTTAGTTTACAGTAAATATGGCATTTCAAATCTATGGAGGATTTAATAAATGTTATTGAGACAACTGGGTAGACATCTAGAAAACAGTTAAGTTGAATCCATATCCTTTTCTTTATGCCAAAATAAATACCCATTGGATTAATGACTTAAATGTGAAAATGAAACCCATACATGGGGATAGAGATGAAACAGATTGAATGTGAGTGGATGATTTGTTCAAGCCAGGTTATGGATACGTGGAGGGTTCATTGCACTATTCTATATACATTGCGTGTTTGAAATTTTTCATAATTTAAAGTTTAAAAAGTGAAATTAAAATAATACTTGATGAAAACATGGAATTTTAATAGTAATCTTAGAGTGAAGTTCTTTCTAAGTATGATAGAAAACCCAGATACCATAAAAGATTGATACATGTTATTGCATTTACTAATTAATTTATTTATCAAACATTCAGCACCTTCTCTTTAAAACAACACTATAAGAAAAATCAAGGAACAAATGAAAATGGGGAAAATTTTCTAACTTACAGAAAAGGCCTAATTTTCTCAGTAGATAATGATATTCTATAATTCTATTTAAAAAATTATGCTCCTAGTTCATTAACAAACAGAAAATATTCACAACTTTACTGATAATAAAATAAATACAGAGTAAGACTATACTTAATCTGTGTCTGTTAGGTTGGCAAAGATCAGAAGGTTTTGATAATGGAACGTATCAGCAAGAGTATTGGAAACAGGTACTCTCAATGATTGGTAATGTTAATGTAAATTAGAACCACTTCTCTGGAGAGTCATTTGTCAATATCTGTCAAAATAAAAGTTGCAAGTACTCTGTGACCCAACAATTCTACTTCTAGGAATTTATCTTACAGATAAAACTTGCACATGTGCAAAATGATATAAGGATATTCTATTCACTGCAGGGTTGTTAATGGTAGCGAGAGGTTAGAAATGACCTAAATGCCCATCAGTAGGGAGTGTGTGTGTGTGTGTGTGTATGTGTGTGTCTGTTCTTTCAATGGAATATGCTGCAGCCTTGATAAATTACAAGGCAGCTCTGAGACTGATTTTGAAAGATTTTAAGTTATATTTTAAGAGAAAAAAGTGAGGTATTAGAACACAGCACAGAAAGTGCTACTATTTCACATCTCTGCCTGCATGAGCATGCGCGGAGACAGTCTGCAGAAGGGTACACAGGAATTAGTACAGGTTCTCTGGGGGAGAATTGGGTAGCTGGTGGACAGACGTGGGAGGAGACTTATTTTCACTCTCCAGCCACATGTGCTTAGAGAATTTTTGTATCATACGTATGTATTACCGATACTAAAATGATTTTTTTCAATAAAGTTTCTTTCCCTTTCAATCTGTGTGCTGTGGAGGTGAAGGCCCTGTGCTCCCTGGTGAGTGAAGTAGGGCACCGTGGAGCGTGGCTTCTGGGCCTTCTGTTTGGGCTGCCAAGAGGCCTTTCAGCCATATTCTAGAAATAGAATACGTTGCTGCGTTCTGGTTGACAAGTGGTACTGTGTGCCTAGCTGGTGGTCCCCTCTGTGTGCTATTCAGAGGCAGATTGCAGCTCAAAATTTTCTCCTGTATTTATAATGTGTACCTGGATTTGTAAATATCATTGCAGAGCAAACTCATCCACCCCTGCCCCAAATCACACAGAGAAATGTGACATGGCATCAAGTGTTCATTTGCTAGGGCAAGGTGTTTAGATATGTGGACTTCCGGCCATCAAGGTAAACTTGTTTCCCTTGGAGGTCAGACTGGTCAGAGCTCCGACCTCAGTTCCATGACTTACTAGCTATGAACTCAGGGCCGTACCTTAACCTCTCTGATTCCTCCTGGAATATTGTGAGGATGCGATGATGACCATGACGATGACGGTGGTAGTGACGACGACAGAACAGTAACAACTAGCAGAGAGTGCTCGCTATGCGCCTGCCACTGCTGAGTGAGGGTTTCACATGCTCCACCTCATTTCATCCTCTGCACAAGGCAGTAGAGAAGACGTATTCTTTCCCCCTTTTTTACACATGAGGATACTGAGTCTTAGAGAGGCTATCGTTTGCTGGGCACGCATAGCTAGACATTGGTGGAGACTGAATTTTAACCCACTTCTACCTCCAAAGCTCTGTGCTATCTCACTGTCTGCCCTGTGCTCTGCCTACTGTGCGCACTTAGTAGGTACTCACTCTGTTCCCTTCTTTCCTTACAATATGGGAGTAGAACATGACGTAGATGATTGCTACAACCTAAAGTAACTGTTCTGTGTCTTTGAGAAATCTTACCAAATATGGAACACATTTAAGTACTAATAAAACGCAGGGTTTTTTTCTTTCTAGACAAATGAACTTGTGTTGAGCTTGGAAGAGGATGACAGACTCCTGATGAAAGAAGACAGCACTCTGAAGGCAGCTGGAATCGGTGAGAAAGAGTGCTGTGCGGTGCTGGCGGGGCACTGGCTGTCCTGGCCTGCGTGGTGACGTCTGGCTGATGACACAGGGATAACTCACCTCAAAGTAAATGCCACCCTTGGTGCTCTTTGCACTACCTGATAATTATTCAGAGGAAGAGGACAAGAATGATAGACATTCTGATCATTTGACAGAGGGCAGTGGATATCTGCTCACCAAATGTTCCAAATGCAAATAGTGCTTTTCAGAAGTTATGCTCAGAATTCTGCTGAGGGTTATTTTAAGTGATTGACAGGTTAGTACTCCTTTAATAACCTACTTGCTCTTATCAGCATCATTTGAACTGATGGTTTGCGAGAAATGGACCTGGTAGAACTGACGTGAAATAATGACGTGAGATGTGGTTTGCAGAACCTGCGGCGTGGTTCTGATAGTCGTCTAAATCCTCAGGGCCGACTAAGTCCTGGGATTTCAAATAGGAGCCTAGTGTGTGCCGTTGAAAAATGACCTGAGTTAGCCTCTCATCCTGGCTCAAGCAAGCAGTTCTAGTTTAAAGAAATGCTATGTGACATATTGTGTGACCATTAGATGTCACTCTAATTCTACCTACATGTACACCTAAAGATTATCTGGCAGTAGGAGTGGAGATTTTAAGAGAGGTGTGAGCAGTTGAAGGCATTATGCTTCTGACATGCCTTTGTGGTCAGTGACGCTAATGAAACAGCATGAGTCATGCTTTCTAATCCGTTATGTGCACTGGTTAAGGAGTACTTGTTAGGAAGCCTTACATTTTTGACAGGTGTCCTGTTGAGTTATTTTAATCACATATGTTAGGAATTCACTTTTGAGTGATACATGTGGCTAAATGAGTTCCTGACATGGCTTCCAATTTAAATAGGATTTTAAATAACATGGTAAGAAATCTTAACTTGTTTTCTGTGTTTTTCTATATTATTTGCTAGACTTAGTGTCTTTCCATATTATGAAGACATGATTGATATTCTCTGAATACATATGATGGATTGCTATTATTTGAAAAACACAATGTTTATTTTGGCATTTATTTCTTTGAATGCTATTGTATTATTATAGCAGGTGGCTCCCTTGTTACTGAGGCACGTGACCCTGGAGCTATCCCTGCTTGCTGTTAAAGCATAAAGCTATAATGAATATAACAGAGTGGTATTCGTGTAGGAATTGAGAGATCCATGGAAAAGACTGGAAAATCCAGAAACAAACTAAAAAAAAGTAAGATTTCACAATATGATAAAGTTTTCACAATATGATAAAGTTTTGACATCTCAAATAAATGGGGAAAGAATATATTATCCAGAAAATGATGTTGGGCCCTTTGCCAAAGCATTTGGAAAAATAAAGTTTAAATCCTTATTTCAGTCTTTATTCCAAAATAACTTCTAGGTAGATTAAATATTATAGCATGAAATTAAAAAAAAAAATGTAGCTCAATAGCTGTATAATGTTGGGGAGGAGAAGAGCTCTCTAAGCAAGACCTTGAAGATAGAACCATAAAGTAGGAAAAAGTGATAGATTTGACCACAAAAAGTAAAAAAAAAAAAAAAAGAAATAGAGTTAAAGGAGAAGCAATAAACCATGAAAAACATATTTGCAGCATATATGACAAATAAAAAGCTATTAGCCTGACTTTATAAAGAGCTCTTATAATTAGTATGAAAAAGATAAACAAGAAATTCTGATAGAAGAAATAACTAACATATGAAAAATAATTCAACCTTATTAGTCATAAGAGAAATGCACATGAAAATAGATACTGTTTTGTGTGGTATACTAGTCTGATGGTTAAGAATTAGAGCCTAGTGCCAGAGTGCTTGGGTTCACAACCTGATTCTGCCGCTTACCGTCTGAGTGACCTTGGACCAGCAATCATTATAAGACTAGCACACATGAAGAAAGGTGGTAGCACTGGGAAATGGATACTTCCCCTACTACTATTGGGAATGTGTATCACCTCTAACTTTCTGTCGGTCAATTCAATCAGTGAGGTGTTCTCAAGCTTAACGTGCTGTCGTATCCGTTACTGAGCCGACAGGAGCATGCTTCCTCAAGCCCTGTGACAATCGTGAGGTTGTGACATGCCTTCAGAAGGTTGGCGGTGTCTCTCTCGCCTTTCCTGTTTGTGAGTCACTGATGTCGGGCTCCATTTATTGACTGGAAATGGAATATGTTATGTGATACCATTATTGGTCAAAACTGTATATATTTACATGTCTCTACACATATAGGGAGAAAGGATCAGCTGCCAACATTATAGAAATGGTTTCTCGGGGAGGTGGCATTGCCCAAAATTGTTTTTTTTTTTCCTTTCTTCCTCATATTATCTAATTATTCTTGTAATTTAAATTTTTTCCTACAATTTACATATATTACTTGTAAATTAAGGAATCAATTTTAAAGAATGAAGTCCTAAAGTTGGAGAGAATTGACTTGAACAAAGGCTCTGCATTTTTACTTGCTTTGTGACAATCTCTGAGCCATTTAGCCTCTTTCAACTTCTACTTTGATTTCTATAAAAAACAAAATAGGAATAATTAAATCCATTTCAGAAGGTTGTCATAAGAGTTGAGTAAAAGAATGTATATGAAAGCATCTGGAAGAAGGCTTGCAGAGGTCCTCGAAAATCCTTATTTTATTTGGAAACCATTTTGGAGAGACAATTGGCAAATGTTTTGAATTTATTAAAATACTGAGTTGTTGGTGTAATTGTCATTCATTTCAGATTCATGTAATGAACTGCTTATCAAGGTGAGAATCAAATCCCCCTTTTTATCTTTCTTGTTTTAGGCCATAGACCTTTGATAGAAATGAAGTACTGTTCACAAATTCGACAGTAGTTTCGGGGTGGTCCAAGAACTTCCACTGCCCTCTCGCCTGGCAAGCCTGCAGCCCTGGCCAGGGGCAGCTTCACTCCCTGCCAGGAACGATTTCCTCCTCTGCCCGTTCCACTCCTGCGTAGAGCAGTGTTGGTGGGCTCTGGAGAACAAGCCTGTTCCACAGGGGAAGGAGGTGTGTCATGGTCCCTGGAGAGTGACAAATAATTCTAAGTGGGAGCAGGGCTGTAAAAATCATCCTTCAAGTCTGTGATTTTTCTAGGGAATTTTCCCTGCTTTGGTGCCGTGTCTGGTTCGGTTTTTAAGAGGTTTAAGAGAAAACTTCCAAGTCTTCGCTCTCTCCCTTCTTTCCACTTGATCTTGCTGTAGAGCTGTCACTCTGCTATCACAGCCAGTTGCCATGGGAATAATGCCAATGTAACAAATTTATCATTATGACTTTTCTGCAAAATTCATGAAAGGAAAAGAAAGACTGTGAGGGGAGAAATTAGGGGAACAAACTTGTTTGAAGATTTTTCTCACAGAGAAATTCTCCAGTTCCCGTTCTGGCCTTTTATCTGCATTGCAGATCCCAATTGCGTATTCTGCCTAGCGTGTGGGAAGTTTTTGTTTGTGGACTTAGTGATAAAATACTCAAGTGAAAAGATTTGCTTTGTGGAAGGAAGAAGGCTTTACCTAGAAGTGTTACTTATAATTTAAAGATTATTACCTTGTTTTATAACCATTGTAATTTTATGGACTAATTCCCTTAAGTAATAAATTTGCATGTAAGTTTCTTTTTTGGGTGTGTGTGTGTGTGATATTTTATGTCTTTCATTTTTCTATGTTGTACATCTCTTTACACCTTTTGAATCCTCTCTGGTTTAGGAAAGAGACTGTGGCAGGATAACTTTTCTAAAGCCAGTTGTGTTTTATTGAAAAAAATTTTTTAAAGAAGATACAGTGGGCAAAACCCCAAGTGCTAGTCTGAGGGAGGAGTTCATGTCAAGCCAGATCCTGTAATAATCCCAAACTCCGCTGTGGTTTGGTTTCATTTTGCGTGCCACTCCTGTCGTCTGCCCGCAGCCAGAAACCCGCGTCTTTGTGCCTGGCACCTTTTGGTTATCTCATATGTACAGCTAATATTGTAGGATACCTTGCCTCCCATTTCTTTATTAGGATCATGTTTGATTTGTGTTTCCTTAAGGTTTCCTTCCCTAACCTATTCTTTTTGGAGTAATACCATGTTTCCCCGAAAGTAAAACCGGGTCCCGTATTAATTTTTGCTCCGAAAGATGCATTAGGGCTTCTGTTCAGGGGATGTCATCCTGAAAAATCATGTTAGGGCTTATTTTCTGGTTAGGCCTTATTTTTGGTGAAACACGGTAGTATCTTGGGGCGCTCATGCTTTCCTCCTCTTGACAGCATTTTATCGTTAACTGTCCTTTGTGTTCACATGATAAAAGATAGTCTGGGACTCAGTAAAGGACGTGGTAAAGGGCCTGGGGAATTTGGGATTCCAGAGCTAGGAGTCAGAACGAACCTCCTATAGATTGTTTTTCCCTTTTTACCCTCCCCTTGCTGTCATGAAAATCACAGGCCTGTGTCCTGTCTATCGAAGGTCACATTTATTTTACTGTTTGTTTTCTTCAAACTGTGGGTTGAAATCTTCTTTGCCAGCTAATCTAAAACCAACACTTGGGGCAAATACGAAATAAAAAGCACCAGTAATTGGGGACTCTTCTCTGAATTGTTGACCTCCTTCGGTGAAAACTTAGAAAGGCAACTGAGTGACGAGCACAGTTTTGATTTGTAGGTTAGGATTTTGTGACACTTGAAAGGATAGGATATATTCCTGGGGCAGGAGAGAGAGAGAGGGTGAAACTGTCCTTTTGGTCTCAAATTGCTGTGAACTGCCCCCGTATTTATTATTATTTTTTTGCTAATAATCTGTGATTATTCTCACATGACAGCCCATCCTGGTCATTATCTGTACCACAAAGCCTCAGTGTAGGTGTCGGGCTCTTTTATCAGACAGAGCTTACTCTGCCTTCGACTCTGGTATGGATTAGTCTGAGGCTGGAGACTTAGAAACTATGCAGTCCATCCTCCACAATAGGCGAGTTTATTGAGACACGTTAGTTGAGGAGTTTAAGTACATTGTATTTAATTTTTCTTGAGATTTTCATAATTGGTTTTTCTTACATTCTTTTAAAGTCATTTTTATTATTTTCCTGTTAAAGATGTGTGCGTATATCAGACCTGTTGGGAAACACTATAAAATGATTCCTTTCGTATCCAAAGTTTGAATGTCCTGGCTTGTATTCATTTCAGTAAACTTGAAAGTCAGAATTAAAATAATCCACAGATGTATTTGGAGGGTTCTTACTTGATTTCATTTGATAGTAAGACGAAGGGGGATGAACTGGCAATGTATTTATTGGATTTTAGATTGCACATTCATTTCAGACTCCCAAGCCAGGGACCGTGCACCTGAGTGCACTGCCGCCTGCAGCGCATTTAATTTAAAATCAGGTGCCCCAGGGGACCCACGCGGTAGACTTCCTGAGGGTGCATCTGGAGCCATTTTAAATAGAATTTGGGAAGCAAGAATTTAAGGGATAATGGGGGAAAGGGTGATTATGTAGAGGTCTTGGAAATCTTCCGTAATTCATTTTCATTTTAATTGGCAAGTAGATTGCAATGTAAGTACATGAAAGCATTCTCTCAAACATTTTCAACTGAGGTTTACAGATTTAAAAAAAAACACATTATATTTTATTTCTGTTTGACGACCATGTTACTACAGTTTAAAATCCATTTTAAGTCTTACTTTTGAATGGTCAGAGTAACTAACTTTTGTGTTGTTTTCCAATCTGTTAAGGGTGAAAATTTTTATCAACCTGAAGTATTTGAGTTTAATTCATTTGTCAATCTAGTTTTTCTGAAAAAAAAAATGCCTTCATCTGAAAGTAAAATCTTTATCTTAGATGATCTCATTTTGAGCCAGTATCATAAGAGATGGCATAAATACTTTATGTAACTAATGGATTGATCTATAAGTTAATTAGACCCAAGAGAACCTCCATGTCAAAACAAAAATGCTTTGTCAGTCCTTTCTTTACGTCAGCTTATTGCAAACCTGTTATTACTGTACTGAAGAGCTGTATGGTCAAAAGGGGTACAGATAAATGTCAGCTGCGATTAAGTGAAAATTGTAATTAAGGTTAGTGTGTGTGGAGCGAACTGCTGTGTGGGCAAACCACTGTTTAAAGTTCTGTATGTAAATAGCACGTCGTAGAGAAAGCCTTGCGTTGTGATTATTAACAGGCTGCTTTTGCTCATTCTCCATTACAAAGATGAATAGAATCACTTGCAAATTATGTAAGTCTACCTTTGGTCTTGCTTCCCTTCAAAAAAGGAATCTCCAGGAGCTTTTTATATAAAGTTTAGATCTCAAAATATCTTATCTTTGAATATTGGATGTTTTGCAGCCTCTTATTCAATATTTCCCTGATTCCTCTTACCCATTCTTTTAAATGCTTTTCTTTGATACGGTTTAACTGTACATTAACTGAATGTACCCCTCCTTACTGATTACCAGTCTCTCTCTGCTGTATGCTCCCCAACGACCCTCAAGACTCATTGTGATGAGAGTTTGCAATCTGCTTTTCATCAAGATTAATCTTCACTGAATCTTGAAGGTGCAATATTTTCTATAATGAGCATGGGTAACTTACAATTGAGAAGCGTTAAATTTGATATTCTTAAAACCAGCAAAAACATTTTTAATGAAATGTCATGCTACATCTTTCATTTTCTTTTGTGACAAACTCTAATGATGAGATGAGAGTTGTAAATGAAGTGGTAATCCTTGGTGTCCTTCCTTATTATCCTATTTATTTGTCTTGAAGAGTTTTACTTGTCTGTTTTTAGAGGATATGTTAATTGAGTGATCGGTATTCATTACAAATAATCTTGTCTGTTTTCTTGTCGAGATTCTGAAGGCCCTTTTGCTCTTTCTGTAAAAGCTAAGCAGACTGTATTAACTTCTGGTTTAATTTAAAAAACAAATGTGGAACTTGTTGGCGCAACACCTTAAAGAATTGCATGTTTAATAATTAGAAGGCTTTCCATCAGATTTGTCTCCAGTCTGAATTAATAATGTTGCTGACTTATTGTTTTAGAAGACAGAGTCCTTGACCTGCTAGGTTGAAAGAATTGTGACTGCTCTGAACCTTTGTGGGTCCTTTAGCTGTGCCATATCCCTTGTGAATAATTAGAGGTATTTGAAGGTGTTGAGGTAGATGCCAATTTGTGTCTTTCACTTTGCATATTGTTGAAGCCTCATGAATTAATCATAAGCAGAGAAAAAATTAACTTCTTCAGACACATATTTTGATGGGTCATGAGGGAGAATGTAAAGTGATCTGTAAAATATTCTACTGATCCTCTGAGTATTAAATTATTATACCTACAGGCTAATTTCAGAGGAAAAAATAGTTTTTCCTTCTTCAGTAATTGAGTAGCAAATTTGAAAAAAATAAAGGTTTGTTATTTTCTAGGACCGTTAAGGGGACTATAAATGAGCAATTTTATGATTTCCTGAAAACCAGATTCTTGTGTTAATTCTTGTTTTTAATTTTTTTGGTTTCTTTTTTTCTTTTTACTTGTAAGTTATTTGAATTCTAGATTCTTATAACTACAACTTATACTTTTTGTTGATTTGGTAAAATGTGAAACCAAACAAATAATTCATCTTTCTCACTTTAGGCAAGAAGTGAATCAAAGTAATATGGGTTTCCATATTTGTTTAAAATCCAATTTTACATTAACATTTTTTTCTATTTTCTGTTTCTTTTTTTTCAGCTAATGAAACTGAAATTGCATTCTTCTGTGAAGAAGATTATAAGAACTACAAAGCTAATCCCATTTCATCCTGGTGACAAGTCAAAGGGGCTTCCTTTTTGTGTACCTATATTAAGCTCTTTATTCCACTAGTAAGTTTTGAAATTGACAAATAAACTTTAAAAATTAATCCCAGCCCCTGCTGTTTGAATTAAAATCTGTGGTATTTTCTCTCTTTGCAGGTCTCATTTTTCTTTCTTTCTTGTTGTAAAATATTTACTTATGAGAAAATGTTGTATTTTTTTAAGTGAAGAAACAGTTATTCAGAAATCATCATGGAATATTGGTTCTTCAGCCATAATTTGTTTTCCTGAAATTAGGGGATATTTTGGCGATTTGCAAATTGGATTCTTTAAAAAGATTATTAAGACTGAGGTGATTCTGTTTGTTTTGTATTTTTTCCATCGTTTCTAATTAGAGCCACTGTTACCATCTTTGGCTAGAAGAGATTGTGAATCTCCTATGACTATCAGTGCCATTTTTTTTTTCTCACAGTGATATTTACCACCATACATGAAATTGCACTGTGTATATTTTAAGGAAGTTATCTGATATAAGAGAGTTTCTTCTTTTCTTTTCAGTATTTCAGCCTACACAATAACATTGCCGGAATATTTTTTTTTTCTGAGTTGTGTTTCCTGACTTAATGAGCAAACTATAATAGAACCAAACTCATTTATTTGGAGAGAGAAGGTAACAGGATGTTTGCACTTCTGGAAGAAAATTGTTCATTGAGAACAAGTCTAAATCATGGGAGACATTCTCTCAAAATAATACTTTCAGTTCCTAATAATGGCTGACTACCAGCACTTTAAGAGTCGTAGTTTAAAGGAGCCTGTCAGTCAGCATGTCCTGAATCAGAATTCCTAGAGAAGTTAGTTGGCTCTAGAATTACTCCATGAACCCTTCAAATTGCCAGTAGGGTGAATTGGTTTCATTGTGTTAGAGGCTAACATAAGAAAAACCATTCTTTTTAAAAACTCATTGTGAAAGTCTGGTTAACATAATAATAAGATGTTTTGCTTTGTTGAAAGATTTAATAGAGGCTTATTTTAAAAAGAAATCTTATTTATGTATTCATTGTTTTATTCATTAAACAGTGCTGAATGCACACATGATCTAGGCTTCCGGGGAATTAATAAAGAATAAAATAAGATACAGTTTTTGCCCAATGAGTGGGGAAAGACATATAAACAAGTAACTTTAATAACAGTGAAAACTGCTATGGAACCATTGATGATGGGGTAATATGTGTGGGATTAATTTTTATTTTAAAAGATGTACCAGTTGAGCTTTCTCTTAAAAGATTTAATAGGAATTTTTGCTTAGGGGAAAATAAGGGAAAGACTTTCAGAAAGAGGGAACAGCCTATGTAAAGGCACAGCACTGTGAAAGAGCTTGGGGTGTTCAATAGAAAGTGCAGATTCACTCTACTGGAGTGTAAAGCACTTGGAATAGAGTGGAGGAAGATAAAAGCGCAGGGTGGTTGAGCTAGGCCTCGTAAGTCGTGCTGAGGAGAGCTCTGCAGCTTGATCTAGGGGCCAGTGGAAAGATTGAAACAGGTAAATTACATGATTAGGTTTGTATTTTAGAAAGTGAGCTTTGGTGGCACTGCCCAGATGGCAGACAGGCTAGAAGACAGCTGTCACAGACCAGGTGAAGATTGGAAGGCCTGGACTAGGGCACAGCGGAGGAGGACAGACCCTCTTGAGATGGTGTTAACATTTGGTCATGCATTAGATGGCAGCATCGTGTTAGGTACTTTATATATATTTTCTCATTTAATTTTTACCCCAACTCTTCTGTCTTTATAGTACTGTTGCCGGAAAACGGGTTCTTGGTGTTTGTTGCAGGAAAGAATTCAAGGGTGCATCGAATAAGCCAGTATTTTAAAACGGATAGTACACACTCAAGATGGCAAAACTGGGCAAGCTTGGAGAAGAGCAGCTGCCTGGACGAAAAGTGGGGTCTGGGAATTTCTTACACTTAAAATGAAGACTCAAACGGTGGGTGGCGGGTTAGCTCAGTTGGTTAGAGCATGGTGCTCATAACACCAGGGTTGCCGGTTCGGTTCCCACATGGGCCAGTGTGAGCTGCGCCCCCACAACTAGATTGAAACAACTACTTGACTTGGAGCTGATGGGTCCTGTCCTGGGAAAACACACTTAAATAAAAGTTTAAAAAAAAAATTTAAAAATGAGATGCAAAATACTCAAGACAGGTGGTGTTATTGGCATTCCTCGGGGGTCCTCGCTGACCTCTCCTTCTCGTGGGGAGGAGGGGTTTTTGTCCTTATTTGGTTGGCTCTGTTGGAACTGTCCTGACGACATGGGTGGAGATTTTCCTAAATCGCAATGCTAATAATATTGTAATCCATTATAATTAGCTAAAGTTCACCCAAAGTGGCAAGATGGTGTCCTGGAACTGCTCTCAGATGCTGAAACCTAGTTCTGGCTGGTCTGATAGCTGCATTTTTCCTTAAGGATGATCTCGTCTCCTCCCTCCTTTGTTTCCCTTTCCCTTCCTCCCCCTGTCTCCCTGCAGCCCTATTCTTTCTGCCTACAGTAACAGTATCAAGCCTATTTATAGATGAGGAAATTGGGGCCCAGAGAGGTAATTTACCCAAGACAGTGCAGTAATATGCATTTGGATTGGAGCCAGGTCTGTCTTAAAATCCCAACCTTGACCATAGCCCAGTAGAGATATGCAGCAAAATGATGGGTAGAATCTTTGGGACTTGATGAATGGCTGGGTGGGGAAGGCATAGGAGAAGGAGGTGTGGAGATTTCATTCATTCTTGCTGGAGTGAGTGACTAGTTGACAGTGACAGCAATAGCCTAAATAGGGAATTTAGTAAGTAGAAGAACAGGTCAGAGTATATTCCATTTGTTCATTTTGTCAACATTCAATTTACACACAACATTTTTTAAGAAAAATTAGGCATATCTTTACCTGTATATTTTCTTTGTAACGAATAATGCAAGACCATGGACATAATTTTTGTTTTGGTGTGTAGTTACTTTTCTTATTAGAAAGTTACATATAGGCTGTTTTCACTTATAAACATAGGTGTAGAAATCAAAAATAGAAATAGATTGACTATAAAGGGCTTTTACCTGGAATGGAAATTGGTCCAAATTATAGAAAACCTGTCAATGTAATTCATAAAATCTGTTGGTTAAAGAAGAAAGAAATTATGTTTATCTGAACAGATGCCAAAAAAGCAATTGATGATATGCAGCGCCATGCATGAGTAAAAACAGAACAGAAGGCTCTTAACCTGATGAAGATTACCCAGAAAACTACTTATTGGAGAAGTGTTTAAGCAAACCTACTGGATATGAAGAGGACCTCATAACCACTCTCACCAGCACTACTCAGAATTGTTCTGCAGGTCTTATTGCAGTGGAAACAGTAAGAAAAATAGGAAGAACCACAGATATGGGAAAGGAGGAGGCAAAACGTTTATGCTGACAGTGTGATTGCAGGAGAATCAACTGACAGGTTATGAGAACTGATAAGAGACTTCAGGGGTTCTGATAATGAACCTAAAATGAAGCGTGCACAAAAGCTATATAAAAAAAATGTTATTAGAGGATTTAAAAGACCTAAATAAAGAGAAGGATATTACATGTTTACTACTTTGGTGTAGTAAAGATGTAGATTTTTACCTAATCTGTAATTTAGTGCAAGCCTCAATCAAAATCCAAAGGATTTATATTGGAATTTGAAAAACTGATTTTTAGATTCGTTTGATAAAGGGGATCAAATATATGGTGAAGGAAAGAGAACTGACTCTGAGTGGTGAACACACAATGTGATAGATAGATGGTGTGATGTAGATTACACACCTGCAATCTATGTAACTTTAACAACTGGCACCCCAATAAATTTAATTTTTTTAAAAAAAGATGCACTTGGGGAAGAAAAGAAATAGAAAAAAACCAAGGGGAAAAAAAGATTCATTTGGAAAAGTAAATGTGCAAGAATAGCCAAGATCAATTTGGAAAAACAAAAAACGGGGAGGATTGCCCACCAGTTGTCAAAATATATTTTAAAGTAATTAAAACAGCTTGGTGATGCAGAAATAGACTAAAAAAATCAATAAGACTAGAATAGAGTATAGAAATGGACCAATGTATATGGAAACTTAGTATATAATAAAAGTAGTATATGACATCAGTGGAGAAAAGGATATTTAGCACCTGGCTAGGCATTTAAAAATGATTAAGGGTCCTACTTCCCACACCAATCACTAAAATTTCAGATGGATTAAATAACGAAATGTGAAAAATACGATAATGAGTTTATTGGAAAAAATACAATTATATGTATGACCCTAGGGTAGAGAGGGCTTTCTTAAAACACAAAATGCAAATACCACAAAATACTAAATTGATGTACCTATATGAAAAACTAGATTTTAAAAAAATCACAACGATTGAGAGACAAACTACTTGCACTTATAAAGTAGACAAAAAATTAGTTTCCAGAAAATATTGAGAACTATTTATAAGTCAATGAGAAAAGGACAAACATGCAACGGAAAAATAGATACATTTTATTTAAAAATTCATTAAAAAATACATGGCTTATAAACATGTAAAAAGATGCACATCCTGTTATTCATGGAAATTCATATTAAAACAACAATGGTGTACATTTTTATTCATCAAGTTGACAAAAAGTAAAGGGTTTTGGTAATAAGTATTGGCAATGACGTGTGCCTACACTGCCAATGGGAGTGTAAATTCGTGTACAGTCACTTAGGCAAGCAATTTGGTGTGGTATCTATTAAAATAACAAATGAGCATATTCTACAGACCCAGCAGTTTCACTTTTTAGAATCTGCCCCGAAGAAACCCTCTCATGCCTGCAAAAGGAGGCATTTATAAGGGAATTCACTGCAGTGTTACTTATAATAGAAAAGCACTATAAACAACCTAAATGATGTCAGCAGGTGAGTAGCTAAATACACTAGGGTATCTCTATATTCTGGATTACTGCCTAACTTAAAACAATGAGGGCCATCCATATTATTTACTGACATGGGACGATCTTTGAGCCATCTTGATGGATGAAATTGTAGAGGGATTCATAAACATGTTATTTGTTTTAAAAAGCACAAAATGATAATATATAATGTGTATATATACTTGTATATGTGTATGTGTGTATGAATATAAACATATACACATATATACATCTACACCAAAGAATACACACCAATCGATAACATTGATTACCTCTGGGGAAGAATCTGGGGACTAGAATTCGGAGGTATAGGTGGTTAAAATGCCTTATGTGTAATGTTTGACTTTACAAGGAAAATGTATTTGCATTAAGAATTAGTAAAAACGAATACATGTATAGAAATTAAGCAGGGGAAAAAAACCCATCAGGCAATTGCCATTAACATTTTGGCATAGTTCATCTAGGGTATTTTTTCTATGTATGTTTTTCAATGTTTCTGATCTTTTTGGTGAGTTTTAAGTAATACAAGTAATATTTACTTGTTAAAAACAGCCAACTCGGGTAAAAAAGTGAAAATCCCCTTCTTCAAAGTTCACTCCTTTGTATAGCTTGGTGTTCATGCTTTCAGAGTTTTTTTTTTTCTATGCACATATTATTTAAACATACATTTTATTTATTTCATTTTACTTGTGTTTAAACATGCATTTTTAAAAACATTATCATTTGATGTATTTGAAAACATTACGTTTTCTTAAATAATGATTGAGAAGTTTCATTGTGGTTTTGAATCCCCACTATGTGCCAGACACTGCATGTGTTATAAATGCTCCCATTTAAGTCGTCGACTTGGATAGAGCCATGAGTAGCGTCCTCTGTGAAGGAGAGAAGATAATACCCACCTCACGGGGTTTGAGGGATCAAGTGAGACACAGCCTACAGGACACGTCATCGACAGTGCTCATTAAATGTCTCACAATGTCTACTGTGAGCAGTGCTGCAGGATCCACTTCATTTTGGAGTCAAGAACCCTGATGTTCTCAGACATGAGCCACTTGCCCAAGATCTAAAATCTGGTAAGTCAAAGAGCAGGTTTCCTTTGGCTTCAAATCCCACATTCTGCCAGTCTTTGAAAATGAGGGGTGTCAGGTGCTTGGAGGAACATGGTAGGAAGGCTGTCAACCACAGGCCAAGAGACAACGTCTCATTTTTGCTGGTAGGCTCTCCTTCAACATGCTTTTTTGCCATTCTCACTTGAAGGGAATTTACTTTCTCTTTTTGTGCCAAAGAGACATACAGGCCCAAAACGCACTAAGTAGCGAAGCCTCATTTTATGTGAGTTTGAGGAGCTTTTTGCCACAGCAGAGGTCGTTAATTTCCCTTCTGTTTCCTCTTTCAAATGCATGCAGGAGAGGTGAGATGCTCTCCTGCCTACACGTATGTGGGACGCCCCAGAGAGGTGGCCTGGCCTGAGCCCCCTGGAAAACTGCTGCTGATTCCTGAGAAGAGAGGAGGGAAGAGTGAGGCTTTCCAGTTTCCTGCATGGGTGAGGAGAAGCGGCGGGTCTGAGATTGCTGAACCACATCTCTGGTGGGCAGAGAAATCCAAGTATGAGAGTGTCTGAGGATCTGGACACTTACCTCCCCTTCTTTTCTCATTGTCTTCGCATGCATGGGTGTTGGGGAAGGGCTCTAATTATTGGTTACTGGCAGTTTCACTCTTAACAAAAAACTCTCACGATTAATCAGATTAGCAAAGGTAATTAAAGTAAGGGGAATAGTTACTTAATTGGTTTGAGGTTAATATTTTGAACTCTACTCTCAAAATGGTGGGTCTTGCGTCTCTGCGGGGTGGGAGAATACCCACCTCGCCCGTTCATCCCACAGCATAACACTCATCACCACTCTTGGCCTTTCACTGGGCACTCCTGGCATTTATGGGAGGTGAGGACGTGGTGGAGGAGAGTGCACCTTTTGTCATTTCTTTCCTTGAAAGGAGTTACAGTTGTTCAATGAATCAGATGCGAGACCACGTCCCCCATCCCCAATGTGCATTTTGGGTTATAATACTAACATTGACTTTGGATGATGGCCTTTGGAGACTCATTTTTTGATCATTAGTTAGTGAGACGATCATATAATGTGTCGTGATTTAAAAGAAACATCCAGGGTATGGGCCGTGCTACTCTGCAATGTGGGTTTTTAGAGAGCGGTGACCCCACTCTGTTCTGTGCTTCTGGCACTTCACCTATTCAGTAAATAATGTCATTCAAAGGCAGTGAGATTTAAGATGGAGAAAATCCATTTCAGGTCCCAGATGATGTCATATCTTGAAATAAGTGAAGGCAGACCATGTTGGGAATGCTGCCTTGGAGACTCAAGCTTTTGGTTTTAGCCTCATTCCTATTAGTCCAAGACAGGAAAAACGCTGCCACCAGTAGAGATATTCTTGTGTCAATCAAAGCAGTGACCAGAGTACTCGGGAGGCTCTGAGTCTATCTGGACTGAGGCAGGTGATAAGGACAAAGATCCTGAGAGCTTCTGGCCCCCACTTCTCACTTGGTGGAAACCAGAGCCAAAAGGATCAAGAGCTGTCATTTTCAATCCTTTCAGTGTTAAATTCTGTTAAGCACAACCGCAAAACCTCATTTAACTCCCTGATCATGGCCCCTTCCTCCTGCCATCACACTTTACATCACCTACATCCCCATCCCCTTGTTACAAACACCTGCAGGCCCCATGCCACTCCCCTTTGCTCCTGGCTCACTTTGCTCTCTCCCATACTCTGTCCTAGTTCAGTATAGACAAGTCTTCCAGAACCATGGGGCCTGTCAGGTGAGCCCAACTGCAATGTTCTTACCATCTACTCTGTCTCAACCACCTAACCCACAGTCACACCTTAGCCATAGCTGTCAGTAACCACACCCTGGTCCACAACACAATCTGTGTTCTGTCTCCATTCTTCAACCACTACCTCCTGTGTTTCCATCGCTCCCTCTGCTGCCCCTTCCAGCAGTTCTTCAACCTCGCCAGACCTACAACTCATTCACTCTTCCATCTTTCCAGTGTCCCTTTCTTTAACCTAATTGAGATTCTCTGGTCCTCCGTCATCGTTCCTGTGTACAGACCTTCACTTCCTTTACCACCTCCATACCCCCAGGTGTAATTCCACTCTCTGTCTTCTGCACACCTGGCCTGGAATAGCTGCACGTGGCTGGGTAGAAACGTACTGACTGGCAAAGCTTTAGTTCATGACTACTAAGCTAACTTAAGTTCCTAATGCTGCCTTATGGGTTCCACACTTCCCTAGTTTCTTCTCTTTCCCAGGTTCCCCTGGGCCCTCAACCCTAACCCCTCCTCTGCTCCTCACTCTGGGCTGCCATCCTTGTTTCTCACTTCACTGAGAAAACGGAAGCCATCACAAAATAGCTTGCTCATGCTCCACCATCGTGTCCCCCTTCTGTGACAGTGATGAGCTAGCAGAGCTCCTTTCTAAGTCTATACTTGTGCCTGCACCCCACTGTCTCTTCAGTACTCATGAGCTTCCCTGCAGCACGTTTTCTCTCTCCTCCATCATCACATCTCCGCTCTTGACTGCCAGATCATTCCCACCAGCATATAAACGTGCTGCAGTATCTTCCATCTTGACCCTCCCACCACATTGTCCCATTTTCCCTTTACAGCAAAATTCCTTATCCACACCCTCTTTCCCCCACTTTCTCTCCTCTCATTTTCTCTTGAACTCTCCAGTTGGTCTTCTGTCCCCACCTCTCTACTGAAACAGCTCTGGACAGAGTTACCAATGGTTCCCCTGTTGCCAAAGAAATGTAATTTTCTGTCTTCAAATCACTTAACCTATCACAAACATTTAACACAGAGAACCAATTGACACCCTCCTTCTTGCAAACGTTTTCTGTATTTGGCTTCCTTGTGCTTCTCTGGCCACTTGTCCTCATTTTCTTTGCTGGTTCTTCCTTATCTCCTTAACCTTTCAACATTGGACTGCCCAGAGCTCAGTCCTCTGCCTTCTCTAATTATATCTACTCCTTTGATAACCTCATGCATCTCACAACTTTAAATAGCAACTAGATGCTGCAGACTCCCAGTTTTATACCCAGCCCAGATCTCTCCCATGAGTTACACACTTGTTCATCTAACCAGCTACTTTGCATCTCCACTAAGGTGGCTGATAGGATACCTCAGACTTTCACGTGTCAGAAATTGAATTTCTGAGGTTTCTCCCCAAACCTAGTCCCTCCTCAGGCTTCTCCACCAAAGGAAAGAACTCTAATTGTCTATTTGTTCAGGCCAAAAAACTTTGGATCATTTCTCTTCTTCCTCCTATACCCAATATCAGCCAGTTCTGTTTGTTCCACCTTCACAGTATATCCAGCGTCCAGCCTCATTTACCTTTTTCACTGTTACCACCTGGTTGAAGGCACCGCCATCCCTCACATGGATTATTGCAGTAGGCTTCTCATGGGCTTCCTGCTCCCATTCCTACCTAACTACAGTTCTCTACCAGCAGTCACAGTAGTGCTTCGAGAACACAAGTCAGATCCTATCATTAAGCCTTAGGTTAAAACCTTCACTCAGAGAAAAAAAACCAGTGTCCTGCTGAGGCTACGTGATCAGCCCCTACCACCTCTGTGACCTCATCTAGCGTCTCCTCTCACTATCCAATAGCCACCTTGGCCTTGGTTCTCTTCATGGTCCATGCCAAACATACTCACACCCCTGGGCCTTTGCACTTGTTCTTCCCTCTGCTTGAATGCCTTTCCCCCCAGTTATTTTTGTGGGTTGTCCCCTACTTCCCTGCTCAGCCTATGTAAAAGAGCAAATGTCTGCCCTGCAGCACTCCCTGTTCTTCTAACTCTACTTTGAAAAAAAATCCTTTTCTGATCTGTCTCCTGCTATTAGAATGTCTCCAGTATGTAGAACTGTGCCTGGCACTTAGTAGAGCAGCATAAATATTTTTTAAAAATTTTATTGGGGAAGGGGAACAGGACTTTATTGGGGAACAATGTGTACTTCCAGGAATTTTTTTCCAAGTCAAGTTTGTCCTTTCAATCCTAGTTGTGGAGGGTGCTATTCAGCTTCAACTTGTTGTCCTTTCAGTCTTAGTTGTGGAGGGCGCAGCTCAGCTCCAGGTCCAGTTGCAAGGGGCGCAGCCCACCATCCCTTGCGGGAGTCGAAACCGGCAACCTTGTGGTTGAGAGGATGTGCTGCAACCACCGGAGCCATTGAGGAGCTCAGCGGCAGCTCAGCTCAAGGTGCCGTGTTCAATCTTAGTTGCAGGGGCGCTGCCCACCATCCCTTGCGGGAGTTGAGGAATTGAACTGGCAACCTTGTGTTGAGAGCCTACTGGCCCATGTGGGAATCGAACCGGCAGACTTCGCAGTTAGGAGCATAGAGCTCTAACTGCCTGAGCCACCGGGCCAGCCCCGCATAAATATTTCTTGAATGACTGACTTGAAGATTGTTTTTGAATTTTAAAGCAAAACCTTACAGATTCTTGAAGCTCCTCTCATAGAAAAGTAGACCCATGTAGAGTAGATAAATTTCAGAAACTTCTTTATTTAAAATCGTCACCCAGATGCATGCACTGATGTAGATAGACTCTGGAGTAATTGGTCAGCAAGCCTGACTGCACTTGTGTTTCAAGTGGAATCGAGGAAATGATGTTAACCGTTAGTTTAACATTTAAAAGTTGTGGTGTTACTTTGTTTCTATTGGTCTGAGTCTGGTTGCTGCCACACCTGTCCGTCTGTGCAGGTGACAGATCTTTTCTGCCGTGCAGTTTCTGTGTATGCCTGCGGGCCATCCTGTGCCTCCTGAGATGGCTTTTTCACCTGCCAGGAAAAGTGCTGTGGTGGTTATTCACAATAGGCAAGAGAATATCCTCGATTGTCATTCGTTCTGTTTGAACCATCCCTGGAAAGCTGAATAGAAAACTGAACTGTGGATTCTACGACTGTACAAATTACAGCAGGATCTCCCCCGCCCACTTGCCTTAAAGCAAAGTTACTTCTTTGAAAAGTGACCTAGCAGTGAACTTGTGGTGACATTTAAAATTGTACGAATTGAAAACGGCAAATGGTACACTTTTGCATATATTGGAATTATTTATCTTTCAGTGTTTGCTTTAGGCAAGCGTGATGAGGACGAAAGAGCATTGGCTTTGAAGTCAGACAGCCTTGTGCAAGCTGCTCAGCCTCTCTGGGTCTCAGTTTCTTCTCTTGTTAGGTGGGAATAATAACGCAGCCCTCACAGAATTGCTCTGAGGCTTTGATAAGATGACCGAGCTCAGTGCCTGGCACATGCATACTCTGTTTTGGGGAGAACTGTCATGTTGCTGTTTCACGTAGAAAACTATTCATCCTATTACACAGAAGGACAAGTATTCATCCTATTACACTGAGTGGGACTTCCCTGAACTAGCGAGCGTTCTGTGGTCTTAGGTCTCCCACATTTGATAGAAATGTATTGGGACCTGTTGTGCAGCCTATTGCAGAATGAGGGGTTATCCCACAGCAAACATTGGGGCAGTGGAACCAGGCCTTTTGCTGCAAGGCAGGCATTTCCCACAGCTTGCCAGTTATCTCTCCTTGACCTGTCAGCTCCAACAACACACCAGCAATGTTCTTGGGACCCAGGGATTCATTTTTCACTTTCCAAGAATTCTTCCTTCCCATTCCCTTTCCTGAGTAGCTTTGCCCTCAGATACAACTATCCCTTAGCATATTATCTGTCAGATGTTTCTTATGCATGTCCCCTTTCTTCTGGTTGGAATTGTTCCCTAATTAGGACTGAGTTAATTAACAACAGAAGAACAATTTAAAATTCCTGTTTTTGTAAGAATAAGGCCATCCCTTTTTCTATTCTCTGGGAATAGTTTGCTTAAAACAGGAGTGGGGTGGGGGGTTGGCCTGGTGGCTCAGGCGGTTGGAGCTCGGTGCTCCTAACACTGAAGGCTGCCGGTTCGATTCCCACGTGGGCCAGTGGGCTCTCAACCACAAGGTTGATGGTTTGATTCCTCAAATCCCACAAGGGATGGTGGGCTGTGCCCCCTGCAACTAACAACGGCAACTGGACCTGGAGCTGAGCTGCGCCCTCCACAACTAAGATTGAAAGGACAACAACTTGACTTGGAAAAAGACATGGAAGTACACACTGTTCCCCAATAAAGTCCTATTTCCTTTCTCCAATAAACATCTTTAAAAAAGCAAAACAAAACAAAACAGGAGTGGGGGTGGGGATGGTAGAATGAGTGGATACAGAGGTGGTACAGAGGTTGTTGAAACAATATAATCTTTGGGACGAAACATCTTGCAAAGGCAAGTTTTGTACTTTGACTTTTCTAGCTGCCTGCCCAGGCTTCTTCGCTGGTGCTGAGTAATGCCTGGCCATTAATCTGTAGGTCTGGCAGAGCAGCCCTTCCTCCAGTGTAACACCTCCTTTGCTGTTGTAGCCAACATTCATTACACAGACTAGAAGTCCAGGCAGCCGATTAGGTCAAGGTTAATCTGCTCTGAACTTGGTCCTGGCTGCCTGCTGTCTGCCACCAGGTGTCAGCAGAGGCTGCCTGGGCCTCACAGAGGTGGGGGCCCAGAGGGCTGAGAGCGGAGAGAGGAGAGAGCGGAGCCATTTGTCAGTGTTTGGTGCTTGGTGAGAAGGTCCGTCCGCCTGTCCGGTCGGCCCTGCAGTCCTTTAGCTGAATGTCAAAACCTCCAGCCTGTAAATAGTATGGAATGCTATCCTCGTGTTTAAAAGTAATCATGTGATTGCTACCGCCTAAAATTTTGATTTCCTTCACAAGTCAATGCCTAATTATCTCAAAGCCAATGTCTAACTTTAGCTACTTAAACCTCTACAATCTTACTTATTTTTAGAACAAATACCAATAATGTGTTAATGCTTCAGACAATGCTCCTGCTTATTTGTCGCAGGTTATTTTTTTAAAGCTAAGGATTGAAAGGTGGCAAGCAAGTTTTACTAGATCCTCAGTTAAAAGCTTCCAAGTACACTGTATCATGGGTGACTTCCTTTGTTTGGCGGCTGGGAGATGCTTAAACAAATTCCTTTCCAACCAATGGTATTAGATAGTACTCTGTTGGGTGGAAGGGCTTGGGAGCTATCCTTTTTCGTGTGTAAAGGGGAGTTTTAAAGCAGTGCCCAGAGCCGTGGAGCAGACTGACTCCCCCCTCAGGGATGCGGGAATTACTTTACACGAGGCGGTGTCTCTCTTCTCTTCTGATGGCTGGATGTTCTCATATGTGATTAAACGATGCCATTAACTCTTTGACTAGATTGCAGAAAACCCTGTGTTTGTTTCTCGGTTATTTTAAAAATTGCAAAGCATCACTTTATGGTAGTGAACAGAATGAAAACCTGGTGTGCCATGGGGCAGCTGCCTCTGTGGGTGCTCTTCATGGTTCAGCTTGAGTGTGGCTGGCAGAAGAAAACTGTTTGGGCCGAGGGCTGAGTTGGTGCTAGGAGCAGTGCCTGAGAGTGGGTCTCTTTATAGCTTTGGGGACTCTTGGTATCTAATTTCAGTCCCCAGTGCTGTCAGTGCCACTCAGCTTTTTAATGCATACACCATAATTTGTACACACTTCCAGACTGAGGAGAGACTGGATCAAGTTGAAGATGAAACCTGGAAGCTGGAAAGAGAAGGGGAGACCCCCTAAGACGGCCTATTTGAGGTGGGAGCTAGTCCAACCCCTCCCAGCTCTCCCTTTTCTAAATTCTTACAGCCCTGAGCTGAGTAGGACTTCCCTGAACTAGTGAGTATTCTGTGGTCTTAGGTCTCCCATATTTGATAGAAATGTGTTGGGGTCTGTTGTGCAAAAGTCCTGGTAACTGGCCTTCCTTCGGCTTTCCAGGTCAAAGGGACAGAGTAGTTTACTGAGACAGGAATTTGTATGTGGCTCTCTGTATTCTTCCCTCCTCTTATTCCAAGATAGGCGGGCTCCTTTGTGTCCTAACCCAGGGGTGCTTGAAAAGTTGAAAGCAGAAGCAGCTTGAAGACAAATTCTTTCAGTCTTTACTGAAAGCCTTAGCTGGTCAGGCAGATTTTGCTAGATGGCTTGAGGTGGAGGGGAAAGTGTGGAAGGCTGGGGGCTGGAGTGATTCTCCAAGGCAGGAGTGGATGGAGGCCTGTGGCTTCTACCACTGCAGGTATCTGTGTTCCATGGAGGTGGCCTGACCTTAGAGGGAAATAGCTACCTCTAAGGATTCCCACTCCACTCAAGACCCCAGCCCCCACTCTATGTGGGAGCCACCAGGTTGCTCAGCTTCTTGGGAACATATGGATTGAGACAACAGCCATCTCTGGGGAAGCCAGTGTGAACTGAAGACTAAAAAACTTTCTTGGAATACTTTGCCCCAGGACCTTTGCATAACCTTGAGGTAGAGGATAGGAGGCTCAGTAATGACTGAGATTGAATTTCAAGACAGATGGGGTTTGGAATCAGATTTAAGAAAATTAAGAAATATGAAATTTCTTTCACACACGTGTTTGTAATCGCAAATTCATACACATCATACCAGGTTGGCCCAACCTAGTATTTAAGAAAGAGCAATGTATGTAGCCTCTTGGTTTCAGTTACCAACCAAAAGGATAATTTAATAAAAGTGGAGAACAGAATGAATTTCTCCCGAATTATCAAAAGATATTTTTTTTGAGAATTAAAACAATATGTGTATTTTATTTTTACCAAATTGAAAAAGAATCCAATGGTACCAAAAGACTTCTACTATAGTTTCTTAACCTAACTCCTTTCCTTAGTCTCAGGCCCCCAAAATAACTATTTTAAACTCTTTTAGCAGTTGCCTCTGCTATCTGTCTCCATATTTCATCTATTATGCTCCTGTTGCTTTCCTAGTTTTGTCCATTTCAGAAAGAATCTATTGACTTCCTATTATGGTAGGTGAGGATTTAGCTCTTTCACAGTACTTTCACTGTTCTGCCCTTGTTTTCACACTGTTTTGACAGTTTTTAGTTTCATCAACATTTAGTGTTTACATTGTTAATGATTGTGCCTTTTTTCTTAGGCGCTTAAAAATTATGCTTTTCCCCTTCACTTGTATGGTTGTCTGCATACTTAAACATACTTGTACAGTTATATATACCTAAACATACTTTTTCCCATCACATTGGTCATAAGCCTTTTGTTAGTTTCCCCCCACCCCCCAACTGTAGAAGCCTATCAGACAGCCTCTCGCCTCCCCCTCTACCCAAGACCTCACCGCTGCTCCAGTAGGGATGGGTTGCTTCTTAGATACGCTGTAAAAGTACTATAGTGGGGCTTCCTTTTCTTGCTTTCCTATATTCTTAGTTTCCTGAATCCTTTATCTTTTTCTTTCTTGTTTCACTCACTTGTGCTGTGGCATAGACTCTAGTAATTTCCTAAGACTGGGTGCATAGAAGGTACATGTTTTGAAATGTTTAAAAATGTCTATTCTCTAAGACACTGTTGATGGGCATTCAACTCTATGTGGAAACACCTTTGCTCAGAATTTTGAAGGCATTGCCCCATTGCTTTTTAGTTTACCGGAAACTGTTGAGAAGGCGAGTCCCATTCTAATTTTTATTTTTGTGTGTGTGTAGACAGTTTTCTTCCTCTGAAAGCTTTTAGGATATTCTCTTTATGCCAGATGTGCTAACGTCTCACAATTATGTGCTTTGGTGAGAGTGTATTTTAAGTCTTTGGTCTGGGTATTTGATCTGCGTATCTGGGCAATCTGGAAACTCATGTCTAGTTTGGGGAGTTTTTCTTGTATAGGTTCTTCGATGATTTCTTTCTTCTCTGTTCTCTCTGGCATTCCTACTTGCCAGATATTGGGCTTCCTGGATTGTTCCTTTGATTTCTTATCTTCTGTCTTCTGGTTTTACAAAACAGTGTAAGAGTTAGACATTTTACCCCTCACAAGGTGATAGCCTCCCTCCCCCAATCTCCTACCTCTCTGACATCGTATACAGCTGTTACAATCCCATTGACACGATTCCCTATGCTGTACTCCACATTATTCAGCTTCAGCCTCAGGTGTACAGCGCAGTGGTCAGGCATCTACGCCGTCCATGAGGTGCCATCGCATTTTCAATTTTGATTTTTAGTTCTCTATTTCTTTTTCTTATTTTATGGGTGTAATGTGTTCTCTTTACTCTTTGAAAACATTAGCTGTAGTTTTGTTTAAATATGTTATGCTGCTCCTTGCCTTGTCTCTGTTTCCTCTGGGTTCCTTTTCCTGTTGTTCCTTTGGTTTCTTTCTTACATGGCAGAGGCATTCCCCACATAAGTGTCTGTCCACTTATGTTTAAGCTGAGGTACCCAAATCTCCTTACAAGCACTCTGCTTGGATGGGACCTGCCCTTCCACAGTGTTCCAGGTCCCAGAGTCCAGAGCATAAGTCTTCAATCCCTGCCTGGGAATGGCCTGAGGCTCCCAGGATTCATGATGAATGAGACAGCTCCTGGCGGATGTCACTTTCTGTCAGCACTTCAGTTGGAGCATGCTCTGCTCGACTTTGGCAATTCCTGTTCTTCTGTCCACTTTCCATTTTAAAAATGGGATGGACTCTCTTGTCCCTGATGTCTTCTCTCCTGGTCTCTTTGGCTTCATGAGTTTATACCTAATACATCCCTCTTATTTTAGTGGGATTTCCAGCAGAGATGATAAAATGAAGATGGTTGAGTCTATTATGTTTAACTGGAAATCCTCCCTTCCGTCCTTCTAAACAGTTAAAGTACAATGTACATACAGTAAAATGCAAAGAGCTTACGTGTATAGTTCCATGAGTTTTGACAAATGCATACATTATATCCCGTACATTATATCTGTATCTTTACAGAACCTGCCCATCACCCCAGAAATTTCCTTCATCCTCTTTTTCATTTCCCTTTGTGCCGCTCAATCATCCACAGCCACTGGTGTGATATCTGTCCCTGTAGGTGAGTTTTGGGCCCTCACTTTTGAATGTTTGAAGGAAATGCATATATGGTCCAAAACACTTTTACAACTGAAGAACACCTCTTTTATTATAAGAAATTGGAATTCAAATGAGAGAAATTTATTAATTCTTTATTAAAACAAATCAAAACAAGCACAGTATTTTGTCTAAATCTAACTCTCTCTTCAGGAGTGAAGAGAGGTTTATTGTTTTCCAGAAAGGATTTTGAGGAAATCGGTTTCCTCCATAACCAACAGAACTTCATATCACATGTTTATTTAAAAACTCAAGTAATCAAAAAAAGATTCCTAATGTCTCTGAACAGACATTGTGTCCCGTATACGGATCTTCAAGGTCATACTCCCCTTTGTTCTTCTGAACAGAAACGGAGATTCTCTTTGTTTTCAAATGTATCTGACCTCTTATAAAAAAAATATGATCAGTGAGGGGTGTAAATGTCTAATCATGTCGTGTTGTACCTGAAATTAATTAAAATATATATATATATATAGAGAGAGAGAAAGACAGAGAGAGAGAGAGAGAGAGAGAGAGAGAGAGAGAGAGAGAGAGAACGAGAACAGGGTGCCAAAAAATGTACACACATTTTAAGGAAAAAACTATTAAAATTGTAATAATATATATGGATAACAAAAGATGAATACAAGTCCTGTTTGACTTCTGCCATTACAAGAGGTGCTCAAAGTGGTTTCCATCAGCATCCAGACACTTCTGATTATGGCGAACTACTGCTTGAGCAACGCTGACCAAAGTGTCCCCTTGTATGCATTTTTTGTGGCACCCCAGTGTATATATATATATATATCTCCATCTTTCCAAATACATTCTGAAGTGTGTGTACTTGTGGGCACAAGGCCCTCACAGCATGGGTGGTGATGAGGCTGGTATGCAGAGGGGAACTGGGATACTGCCATGTTCAGAATCGGGGTGTGCTTGTTGCCTGGCTTCTGGCTGGTGGCTGCTCCTTTCAGGTAGACCTTCCCCAAACAACAAAAGTCATAAGTTAAAAATGCCAAGTCTGAGTATCTTTACCACTATAAGGTTCAGCAACCTCTGTGGGACAAGCTGGGCCATCAGAAGAGAGACCAAGCGAGGTATAATAACACCTAGCATTTAGTGAGTGCGTGCTAGGTTTGTTCACTTAGTTACCCACCAGTAAGTGACGGAGCAGGGATTTCGAGCCTGCTCATAACCAGCTGTCACTTTATCACACAGGAGGGACTCAATGGGTAAAAGGGGGATTCCTTGTGCTCACCTGGTGTACAAGAAAGAACTTTCCTAGTTGTAGTTGAAATGAGTGATCCTTTTTTGCCTTTCATTACTTCCTGATACCTCTCAGATAAGGCAGCTCAGAATTCCTGAAGTTAATGTCTCACAGGAACGTCCTCACCTTCTCTTCCCTGCCCTGGTTTGGGCCCTCGTTTTTCTTCTTGACCATTGAGACGCTTTCTCATCTGGTATCCTTACATATGACAGTCCTGCAGACTCTCTATATGTCATGCTTGCTGCTGGAACGAGCTTTTAAAAATGCAAGTCTGACCATGTGCCTCCCTGTTTAAAACCATTTGGTGGAACCCCTTTCCTTCAGGATGAGGTGCACACTCCAGAATGGCGGCTGGGAGGGGGGTGCTTCTTCTTGGTTTAACCTCGAGGCACATCTGTCTCCAAACTCTTCCCTTGCTGTGTGATCTGGCACCCCCTCCACCTTCTCTGTCCCGCTTCTGTCCCCACCTCCTCTTCTCTCTTCATGCACCATGCTGCCACACCCCTCAGGTTTCTCATGCTGTTCTCTGCAATGCTCCACCTCCCTCTCAACCAGACTAGCATTCACCTTGGAAGACACTGCCAAGGATCGCCTCGTCTCCAAGATCTTTTTTGACTACTACCGCAGCACAGCCAATAGACTCAACTATGCTCTCCCTTGGGTCCTCCCCAAGCCCTAGCCAGTCCATTAGCACTTATCATACCCATGGCCTTGATTTTTTTAATACAGTGGTCTTTCCCATAAGATGGGGATCAAGTCTTATTCACTGTTGTTGCTCCACTGCCTGGCACATATCAAGACTTAATAAAGATAGATCTATTTATTTACATATGAATGAATGAATTCTCTTTCCCTATTGTATCATATACTCTTCTAAAAGTTACTGGGCTTTCTGGAACGTATAGTCACATATCAGAAATAATATTCAAATAACTCAGCTGTGCCAAAATTGCCTAACGAGATTATCTGTGCCTTTTAGATAGAACCACAATTTCTGCTTTTTTCAAAAAAAATTTTTATTGGGGACTATTGGGGAGCAGTGTGTTTCTCCAGGGCCCATCAGCTCCAAGTCGTTGTCCTTCAATCTAGTTGTGGAGGGCGCAGCTCAGCTCCAAGTCCAGTCACTGTTTTCAATCTTTAGTTGCAGGGAGCGCAGCCCACCATCCCATGAGGGAATTGAACCAGCAACCCTGTTGTTAAGAGCTCATACTCTAAGCAACTGAGACATCTGGCTGCCCTAATTTCTGCTTCTTTTATATTCTCTTTATGCCCCGACATGGTGGTGGATAAGCGCCACCAAATGTATTTGTTGATTTGAGTTGACTGGGTGTTGGGGGTGGGATACAGAGAAAATGTGGCCCCAACTTTTGAGGACTTGACACAAAAATGGGGAGACAGGACAGATCCTGTGCGGAAAGAGCCCCATTAAAACCAATTACTGAGATTTTCCTCGAAAATCCCCAAGATGCCTGCACATATCCCCAAAGAAGCCCTTCTGAGTTGCGTGACCCTGATGAAGGTCTTCCTTTGCCATATGATTTGTTGCAGTAAAAGTAAGGAAGGAATTTCAAAGCAGTAAGGTCACTTTGTACTGAGACTGTGGCACTTTATCATGTTAAGGAAAATGTCGGTTGATAGTTATTCTGTCATTCTTTTCAAATGATTTTATGCACAGTAGATAATTTTATCATATATGTTGTTTATGTAGATGACATGGATTTGATTAAATGTTTTATTTTTAAGAACTTAGTAAGAACATGCAAACAAATGTGTATACCTTATTTAAGGAAACTGGAGAAGGAAATAACAACAGTGTTGATGTTTAATGAGGACTGTGGTGGGCTTTTTGTATATCGATTCTCTTATTTGATCTCCACAACCCTGGCGGTGGATAGTATGCCACCTCTTTACAGATGAGAAAACCAAAGCTCAGACATGTTCATTTGCCTGAGGTCTCTGCAGCCAGTTTTGCAGAATGTAGGCTTGGAATTTTAGAGGTTTTCACGGCCTACAGATATTCAAATCTAAATTCATTTGCATGAAATTCTGGGTTAAATCTTTTAGAAAATTGTCAGCTATAAGACTTTGTTGGCAAACACCTGTGGTATGTTTATTTCTTTTTATTTTTAATCTATGTACATGCATTTAAGTTTTAAATATGAAAAACAGTTGTTAGATTGCAAAAACAAAAAAGATGCATAATATACGAAATGAACACAAGGTGATGTACATCAGTATTTCCATGTAGGAACAGCATGAGGAAACCTGGAACAGTATTTTAGGGTGCAGGTAATTTGACGATAATACCTAAATAAAAATTACACCAACGCCAATGAGCCACTGAGGCTTTTCAGGGATTCTATGGGCGCATGACACAGTAGTTACGAGCAGAAGCTCTGGGGCCCATGTGGACTCTAGGCAATTTACTTTGAGCCCCACTTTCCTCATCTGTAAAATTAGGCTAATGGTGTCTAATGCGTGGTGTTCAGTCAGGATTGAATTTCAGGATGTCTGTTGAGTGCTGTCCATAGTGTGACTCAGCAAGGGGTAGGTACTCTGTTTCCCCGAAAATAAGACCCAGCCGGACAATGAACTCTAATGCGTCTTTTGGAGCAAAAATTAATATAAGACCCGGTATTAAATTATATTATTATATTGTATTAATTATATTATATTATAGTAATTATATTATACTGGGTCTTATAGTAAAATGAGACCGGGTCATATATTAATTTTTGCTCCAAAAGATGCATTAGAGCTGATGGTCCGGCTAGGTCTTATTTTTGGGGAAACACGGCAGCTCTTGTCATCCACTGGACTTGATGCTCCCTCACGTTGGTGAGTGGGGTGCGCTCTCCTGAGTTCTGATGATTGACAGGACGTGGAGAAACTCAAGCCAGGTGCTGGTTAATCATGGACGGCTTCTAGGAACCCAGTATTTGGAGAGAGAAAAGGACGTGGCTTAGAGGAGGAGTGAGCATGACCTTTGAAACCATTTTCATACCACGGGTGGGGAAAGCCAATTCCACCAGGAAGCCCGCCCCAAATGTCTGGGTTGTGCTCCTGCAAGTCCGTGGCTATGTCTTCATGCGGTCAAACAGGGTTTGTCTTCTGGACAGTCGGCGAAGTCTCAGTTTCCAAGATTCAGTCCGATTGTCAAAGCTCAATTTCTGATTTTTGGATTTGATAATATGGCACCTAGAAGTGGGAAAAGCCTCCAGTCTCAGTCTTCAACATTGTCAAATAGAAATGGAACACAGAGAAGAGACAGGAGAGAGAGAGGAGCAGGCGGCAGGAGAGCAAGAAGGACAGAGAGAGGAGAAAGTCAGACCAGTGGGAACCAGGGCTGCCCGTCCAGGAATATGGGAGAGAAGCTTGCTGCATTGGGGTCCAGCAAGCTCATTTTACATAAACCAAAGAATGGGCGGGATACCAGCAGAGGCTGCTGAGTGCTAAATGCCGTGTACCCCCTTGACCTCCCCTTGCCCATGCCACTTCTTGGTGCCACCACTGGCATCCAGTCTAAAGACTCGAGGGAGATGGTCCCCAGCATCTCTCAGGGGCCCTGGGCCTCCCACCAAGGATTCTGGGGAGAGACTTCCTGGTTTGGAGGGGACCCAACAGGGTCGTGCTCAACTGCAAATGCCCCAGTCAGTTATTCCTGACACTTACCGAAGGTGGCCGGCTTTCACGGTTTCTCCTGCGCTTATCCACGAAGACAGAACCTCAGAAGTGGACACTCTTTTGGAGGCACTTAGCTGAGTGTCCCAAGGGCAAGAATGTGGTTTCCCACCTCAGCCTTGAAGTTTTAAAGGAGCGAAATGAGTGTTTTGTGATTCTGGGCTTCATGCTTTCACCCTATTCCCCATTTCATCACACACCTCTCAGCACTATGAAATTGGATTATTTTTTAATCTTCCCTTCCCACTTGTATTGTTCTGGTATTGAAGTGATTATGCAGAACTGTGTGTTGATATCTGTGTGGCACCTGCCCTCCAGGGATGGCGCTCTGCCTTCTCCACAGCACCCTTACTGTTCTCATGGAGGGAGGCTGGACCAGGGTGCTCACCCGGTCGCTCATCAGGGCCCTCTGAGGGGACACGTCACAGGCGCCTGTAACCCTGGCCGCACAGAACAGGGGGTTTGGACGCGCCAAGATCCCAAATCCATTGCCCACCCCTCTAGCCATCCATCTCAGGTGACTCTGGTGGTTAAAAGAATAAATACATGAAAATTAAGCCAGCAAAGCCTGTGAAATAGAGTAGAAGGCAAGTGGGCTGTAGGCTGTCCCCTGGAATCACCCACTGGGAGGTGCTGAGTCACCCTGAGACGAAGGACAGAGAGGAGACTTGGTGAGTGACAGTCCCTCCAGCAGCGCTTTGTACAATGAAGCTTCAATTCAAAGTGCAAACAGAGTCTCTGCATTGGCGCCAATGCAGAGTGGAGGATATTTCACTCTCAACTCAGGGATGTCTGTTATAAATAGACCAACACGGGGATGCCTGGTTTAATTTTTCATTTACATGTGTTCTTAGGGACACCTCTCACTTTCCTAACTGTTTACAACTTCGTGGCCTTTCTGGAACTTTCCAGAGCATGTAAAGCTGACTGCTAGTGAGCTTGGGGATGATTTCAGGTGGTCGCACAGTGAGAAAGTTACTCTTGTTCCACTTTTCTCCCAGGTCTTCTGGCTGAGTAAAGGAGGAGGCCTCTGTTTGGTGTTGGTATGTCCTTAAGATTTCCTTAGCCTCGGGCCCTCCTCTCTGTTTTCTATTTTTAAAGGGAGAACAGGGCCATTCTAACTAAGCATTTTTGCAAGTAAATATCTAGCTGGAATTTAATGACGCCATTTTGTTTTTATCTATTTAAGGTTTTATTTGTTTTAAGATTTTATGGCAAGTAGTGCTGGTTTTCCCTTTACATTACAGGTGGTGCTTAGCAAACACTTGTGTAGCACTTACTCTGTGCAAGGCCTGTTTCAAACACTACACAGAGAAACTCCTCTGATTCTTATAACCGAGTTGTAAGCTTCTGTGATAAAAACTATAATCACTCTCCCTTATGGATGAGGAAACTAGGGCATAAAGGGGTTAAACCAGGTTAGGAAGTGGGGGAATCAGTATTGAAACCCTGGCAGCTTCGCTCTGGACTTTGTGTTTTTAATCTGTGTGTCACGCGGCCTCTCCATAAGGAACACTTTAAAAATTAATAAATTCAAGGAAAACAGTGAGATGATTTGAAAATAAACAACATTAATATAAAGAAAATAAGTTTCATGTGCTATTTGGAAATGGCAGAAATTGTGAAGGTGAACTAAAATGAGCATGTGTAGCGGCTACCCTAGCCTCCAGAATGAAAAGTGACTTGCTGACGAAGCACTTGACCTTGAACACAGAATTCTCCACCCAAAGGATCCCTGGAGCTTCAGATAAAACTTGCATTGGATCCTATAATTGAGACACCTTCCAGGAGCAAATGTATTTATAATAATGTATCCATGCATATATAATACACACACACACACACACACACACTGCGGGTTTGAGCCAGTAGGTACCAGGAATCGAGCCACACAGCATTGTCATTACCATGCATTATCTTCTTTAACATGTATTATCTCTTTTAACTGTCACAACTTTACTATGTAGACGAGTCCATACGTATCTACATAGTAACAAAATCCCCACTCTTGGATGCAGAAGCTGAGCCCAGGATAAGCTGTGGAATTGTCCCGGGGCCCTCCGCTGACACTGAGGGGGCAGGGCTGTGCTGGGAGACGAGCCTAGGCTGCTCCTGAGCCCAAGCAAGTATTTGACCACTGCACCACACTGTGGTGATGTGTCGTTGTCATTATTGGGGTGGCCTTCATTAATGTTATTGGGGTAGCCTTCATTAATGTTGTTGGGGTGGCCTTCATTAATGTTATTGGGGTGGCCTTCATTAATAAGATTATGTGTTTCAAGCATACAATTCTATATACATCATCTGTAGATTGCATTGTGTGCTCACCGCCCAAAGTCTAGTCTCCATATATTTGACCCCCTTTACCCTCCTCAACCTCCCTGCACCCCTTTTCCCCTCTGGTAACCACCATACTTTTTTCTGTATCTATGAGTTTTTGTTTGTTTGTTGCTTTGTTTTATATCCCACATATGAGTGAAATCATTTGGTTCTTGTTCTTTTCCATCTGACTTATTTTGCTTAGCGTGATACTCTCAAGATTCATCCATGTTGTGTCAAATGGCAGTATTTCATCCTTTTTATGACTGAGTAATATTCCATTGTATATGTGTACCACATCTTCTTTATCCAATCATCTATTGAAGGACACTTAGATTGTTTCCATGTCTCAGCTATCATGAATAATGCTGCAATGAACATAGGGGTACATATATCTTTATGAATAAATGTTTTTAAATTTTCGCATTCCTTTATCCTAACAATGAAATTTCAGAAAAAGAAATGAAGAAAAAAACAATTCCATTTGTGATTGCAACAAAAAAGAATAAAGTACCTAGGAATAAACTTAAAGGATGTGAAAGACCTATACACTGAAGAGGATGAGACATTATTGAAAGAAATTGAAGACACAAAGAAATAGAAAGATATTCTGTGTTCATGGATTAAAACAATCAACATAGTTAAAATGGCCATATTACCTAAAGCAACATACAGATTGAATGCAATCCCCATCAAAATCTCAATGGCATTTTAAAAAGAAATAGAACAAAAAAAATAACAAAAATGGTATCATACAACTTATTGTTTTTCTGCTATTCACTCTTCTCACTCCACATTATGTTTCTAAGTTGTCAGTGGGATTTGGGTTGCTTCCAGTTTGGGCAATTATGTACAATACTGCTAAGAACCTTCTTTTAAAAAATGTAGTTGGTAATTATATACACACACACACACACGTATATATAGCATAAAACAAAATGAAAACTTACATAATTAGAAAGTGAACACCTTTAAATACTCTCATTAGAAGAAGACAGACTGACCCTGTTGCCATGCTTGCTCCCTTTCCAAAACACAAGCCCGCATTCCTCCAGCCCGACTTTTGTGCTAATCACCTCTTTACTTATCTTTGCTGTAGTGTTACCCATTCCTAAATACTACAATTAGCTTTGCCGGTTTCTTCTTTTCTTTTTTTTAAATGTCTTTGAGATCTCTTTTAATCTGTAACTCCCATTCCATCTCCCCACCTTCTTCTTGCCAACTGGAAATATTAGGCAATGGTTTTCATCTGTGGGTTTCTCTGGCATGCTTTGTTGTCTGCCAGGGGTGTTATTCTACTCCTTATTTTTCTTTGAATAACAGTAGGGGTTTGACTTCAATCCTTTTCTGTTACGTGTGTTTACACAATAATAAATTTCCCAAACTTTCAGAAAGGAGGTATAATTTCAGAGTTGTTCTCATTTCACAACTTTAGAACGCCCTCTCCTGTTGTTTTTGTTAACTCTTCAGTTGGGATCTGTCCTCGATGGGAGCTTGGCCTGTCCGTTGAGTTTCTTCACCGGTCTTTGCTGGCCCCTCCAGACGCCACCCCTGTCCTCGCCCTCTAAGGGAGTGGTCCTTGCATCAGTGCCCTTCTCCCATTGGCCCCCTGGCTTTACTCTGACTGCTTGTTGGCTCTAAGGTTCCTAGATCTGTCAGGTCACCTTTGCTTCCTTCTGCTTCCCCGGACACAGCTGCTGTGTCCTGTACTGTGTGTCTCCACCCACTCATGTTTTAAGGTTCGTGAGATCCGCGTCATCTAGTTTGTCATAGTTGTTGCCCATGGGTTTTGGTTTTGCAATCCTGGCTGCTCTGTGTATCTTTACGTGGGATTTAGAGAAATTAAACAGTTGTGCTACCTCCCAAAGTCTCTATGAATATTTTGATATACATTTACTGTTGCATACCTATAAGAATTTTTCTAATATACCTAGGGAAGAAATTAACAGGCTCTTGGGACAAATGTTGGACATTATGAGATAGTACTCAATTGTTTTCTAAAGTGGTCACATCAATTTATGCTGTAGTTGGCAGAATATGAAAGTCCATTGATCCAATACTTGCCAGTACTTGGTATTGTCAGACTTTTTTTTTCCAACTACAGTTTCCATACAATATTATATTAGTTTCTAAGTGTACACCATAGTAATTAGACATTTATATAACTTACAATGTGGTACCCCAGTAAGTCGAGCACTTCTCTGACTTCATACATAGCTATTACAATATTATTGACTGTTTCCTTGTGCTATACTTTATATCCCCATGACTATTTTGTAACTACCAATTGGTACTTCTTAATCTCTTCCATTTTTCACCTATCCCCGCGAAACCCCTGCCATCTGGCAACCCTCAGAATGTTCTCTGTATTTATGAGTTTCCTTCTGTTTTGTTTATTTATCTTCTTTAGATCCCACATATAAGTGAAATTATATGGCATTTGTCTTTCTTTGTCTGACTTACTCCGCTCAGCATAATACCTTCTAGGTCCATCCATGTTACTGCAGATGGCAAGATTTAATTTTTTTATGACTGAGTAATATTCCGTTGTATATATGTACCACCTCCTCTTTATCCATTCATCCATCGATGAACACCCAAGCTGCCTCCCCATCTTGGCCATTGTGAAGAATGCTGCAATAAACATATGGATGCTCACGTCCCCTCAAAGTAGTGTTTTGGGTTTTGGGTTTCTTCAGATAAATATCCAGAAGTGGGATTACTGGGTCGTTCTTTGTAGCCATTGTTTTAAAGCCTGTGATATCTGGTATAAGTATTGCTACCCCAGTTTTTTTGTTTGTTTGTTTCCATTTTCATGAAATACCTTTTCCATCCCTTTACTTTCAGTCTGCATGTGTCTTTCGATGTGAAGTGAGTATCTTGTAGGCAGCATATGTAGGATCTTTTTTTATCCACTCAGTCTTTTGATTGGAGCATTTAATCCACTAAAATTTAAAGTAATTGTTAATAGGTAATGTAGTTATTGCCATTTTATTATTAATAAATAATATTTTCTTCTTAAAGAAAATATTTTCTTCTTAAAGAAGTTCCTTTTCCCTTTAATATTTCTTGTAATAATGATTTGGTGGTGATGAACTTCTTTAGGTTTTTCTTTTCTGGGAAACTCTTTATCTGTCCTTCAATTATAAATGATAGTTTTGCTGGGTAGAGTAGTCTTGGTTATAGGTCCTTGCTTTTCATCACTTTGAATATTTTGTGCCAATCCCTTCTGGCCTGCAAAGTTTCTGTTGAGAAATCAGCTTACAGTTTTATGGGAGTGTCCTTGTAGGTAACTAACTGCTTTCTCTTTCTGCTTTTAAGATTCTTTGTTTTTAACCTTTGACATTTTAAATATTATGTGTCTTGGTCTGGGTCTATTCGAGTTCATTTTGTTTGGGACTCTCTGTGCTTCCTGGGCTTGTACGTCTATTTCTTCTACCAGGTTAGGGAAATTTTCCATCATTATTTTTAAAAAATGGGTTTTCAATTCCTTGTTCTCTCTCTTCTCCTTCTGGTACCGCTATGATGTGAATATTAGTATGCTTGATGTTGTCCCAGAGCCCCTTAAACTATCCTCAATTTTTGGGGAGGAATTCTTTTTTCTTTTGACTATTTTGATTAGGTGTTTTCTGCTATCTTATCTTCTAAATCGCTGATTCGACCTGCTTCATTTAATCTGCTGTTGATTCCCTCTAATGTATTCTTCATTTCAGTCATTTCTGACCTGCTCTTTTTTTATGCCTTTATCTCCATTATTATGTTTCCTACCTCTTTGTTGAAATTCTCACTGAAATCATTAAGGATCCTTATAACCAGTGTTTTGAACTCTGCTTCTGGTAGATTGCACATCTTTATTTTGTTTAGTTCTCTTTCTGGAGCTTTGTTCTGTTTTTTCATTTGAGACAGTTTTCTTTGTCTTTCCATTTTGGCTGCCTCCTTGTGTTTGCTTTTATGTATTAGATAGAGCAGCTGTGTCTCTAGAAGAGTGGCCTTCTTTAATAGGTATGCTCTGGGGCTCAGTGGCTCAGTCTCCCTGATCACCTCACCCAGGTGCTCCAGGTATGTCCCTTGTGTGGTTTGTGTGTACCCTCCTGTTGTAGTTGAGCCTTGGTTGCTATTTGCACATCAGTGGGAGGGAATGACCCTCAAACTAATTGGTTGTGAGGACTGGCTGTAACTACAGTGGAGGAACTGTTGTGCGGGAGCTGACCCTATGGAGCAGGATTCGCTTTAGCAGGGCTCTGGTTCTTGCCCAGTCTGCCCTTTGGATGTGTTGTTTTGGAGAAAGCTGGTGGTGCTCCAGGTAAGTCCAAGCCAGCCACACAGTGTGTGGGCCCCGGAACGTCCTGGGAAGGACCCCACTTCAGGCCAAGTTCAGCCACAGCCTGCACTCTACCTGGGGCCACCTAGAATGAGCCACAAAGCAATCTGCAGATGGTTGTCACCTGCACTGGGTTTGGAGGTGCTTGGGAGAAGCTAAGCTGTGGACTGAGGCTGACTGGTGCTAGTGCCAGGGTTGGAACTGTTTAGCAAGAGGTACGGGGCATGCTGAGGCCAGATGCTGCTTTTTTGGCATTTGTGACTCTTTGAAGGATTTTTAGAAAAGTTCATAGCATGAGCCAAGACAGGCCATTTGTGTGAAAAAGTCACTGGCAGTGGCTTGGGTATGCCCAAAATTTGGGTGGGGTGGGGTCTCAGGGAATCACCAGGGTTGGGAGAATGGGTTAACCAGGTTGATGGAGACACATATATGGCACTCATCTAAGTCTGCACACTGGGATGGGGGAGGGCTCAACAAAAGAACAATGACTTCTGCCGGCACTTCTGTCTGGGAGAAAGCTGCCCCTCCAGTTCTGACTCTGAAGCCAGGCATGTCCTTTCCTCCCCATACGTCCCTGGCACCTTTAGAGCTGCTGTCCCAGTGATGGAGCTCAGAGTAAGTCCATCAGTGAGTAAGTCCGTGCATGGGCCCTTTAAGAGGAGCACCTGGGACTCCAGCCACGCTCGTCTTACTCAGCCACAATCTTTGGTGTTTTTCACAGCCAGAAGTTGAGGGGACTTTTCTCTTTGGCACTGGAACCCTGGGCTGGGGAGCCTGGTGTGGGACTGGGTCCCCTTGCTCCTTTGGGGGGCCCTCTGCAGCCGATATACTCCTCCCAATTTTTTTTTTATTGGGGAAGGGGAACAGGACTTTATTGGGGAACAGTGTGTACTTCCAGGACTGTTTCCAAGTCAAGTTGTTGTCCTTTCAATCTTAGTTGTGGAGGGTGCAGCTCAGCTCCAGATCCAGTTGCCATTATTAGTTGCAGGGGGCGCAGCCCACCATCCCTTGTGGGAGTCGAACCGGCAACCTTGTGGTTGAGAGCCCACTGGCCCATGTGGGAATCGAACCGGCAGCTTTTGGAGTTAGGAGCACAGAGCTCCAACCACCTGAGCCACCAGGCCGGCCCTCCTCCCGATTTTTAACTGCCACACGTAGGTGTGGGACCAGCCCATTTCCTGTCTGTGCCTCTTCTACCAGTCTCAAAGTGGCTTCTGTATTTTCTTAGTTATAGGTCTCATGTTCAGGTAGATTTCAGGAGATTCTCAATGATGGTTGTTCTGTAATTTGGTTGTAATTTTGTGGTCATGAGAGGAGGTGAGCACAACATTTACTTATTACTCTTCTGTCTTGACTGGAAATCAGACATCTTAATTTTCTGTATCTGATAGATGGAAACGGTTATTTCTTTGTTGTCTTCATTTGCATTTTTCTGAATACTAATGAAATCAAACATCTTTTTATATGTTTATTTTCCCCCATATATCTATCCTATGCATTGCCCATTCATATCTTTTGTACAGTTTTCTTTTGGGTTGTCATTTTTTTAAAAGTTATTTTTAATTCTTGCAAAATATATTTTATCTGTTTCACATTACTTATGGTGCCTTTTGATAAACAAGAGATCTTAATATTCTTACTGAGGTAAAATTCATACAACTTAAAAGTTAGCATTTTGACATTTATAATTCAATGGATTTAAAACTTTTAATATAATTGAATATATCATCTCCTATTATGCTTAGTACCTTTTGTGTCTTGTTAAAGAATCTCTCTGTCCCTTTGTCATAAAGATGTTTTATACTTGTGTTAACATTTTGCCTTTCAAATTTGAGCCTTTATCTGGAATTGTTTTTAGTAAATGGTGTGGGTGGGATTCAGTTTTTCTCCATATGTGTAATCAGCTATCCAAGCATCATTTATTGACTATTAACTCCTTTCCCTAGTGATCTGCAATGCCACTTCCATCATACATATGTCATTGACTTTAAGAAGGCATCTCTGTAAGATGTTACACTGTTTTGGTGCAGCTAAAAAGGAAAAATTGCTGTCTATTAATAGATAACATGATGCTTTCTCATCACTTGGCATGTTTATTTTATATTTATTTTAATATTTATTTTATTTAACAGCATTTTTGTCATTCCAGTTTTATGAATTCACATACATGTGAATTAAATTGGTTAAGTTATTCCTAAAGTTTCTTCATATTTACTTCTGAATCACTTTTTATTTTGAGACATAATTTGCATACTATAAAATTTACCTCTTATACATTACAAGGTCTTTAGCACATTACGAGGGTGTGTGACCATCACTAATATCCAATTTCAGTACATTTTCATCACCCCAAAATAAACTTCATACCTATTAGCAGTTACTTCCCATTCCCACTCCCCTTAGCCCATGACAACCACTTACATGCTTTCTGTCTATGGATTTGCTTATTCTGGACATAAAAGGAACATAAAAGGAATCATACAATATGCAGCCTTTTGTTTCTGGCTTCTTTCATTCAGCATACTATTTTTAAAGTTCTTTTATGCTATATCGTGTTATCAGTACTTCATTCCTTTTTATGCTTGAATAATATTACATTGTGTGGATCTATCACATTTTGTTTGTTCAGTCACCAGTTGATGGATAGTTTGGGTCATTTGCACTGTTTTGCTATTATGAATAATGTTGCTGTGAACATTGTGCACAAGTTTATGTGTAAGCATATGTTTTCAATTTCGTTGGGGATATACCTAGGATTGGATTTGCTGGGTCACATATTTAACTTTCTGAGGTACTGCCAAACTGTTTTTCAAAGTGGCTACACCATTTTACATTCCAGCAATGTATGAGGGTTCCAATTTCTTCACACCTTTGCTAACACTTGTTATTCATTTGATATAGCATTTCTAGTGGGTGTGAAGTGGTATCTCATTTTGATTTTGATGTACATTTCCCTAATAACTAATGATGCTGAGCATTATTTTATGTGTGTCTTGGCTAATGGCATATCTCCTTTGAATATATATGTCTATTCAGATCCATTGCCCATTAAAAGAAAATTGGTTTATTTATCTTTTCATTGTTGGGTTGTAAGAAATCTTTATACAGAGGGTACCAAAAAATGTATACACGTTTTAAGAAAGGAAAGAAACTGTTAAAATTGTAATACTCAATATATACTGATAACAAAAGATGAATACAAGTCATGTGTATACATTTTTTTTTCTTGGCACCCTGGTGTATTCTGGATACAAATTCCTCATCGGATAAATGATTTGCAAATATTTTCTCCCATTCTGTGGGTTGTCTTTTCATTTGTTGGTCATGTCCTTTGAAGCACAAAAGCTTTTGATTTTAATGAAGTCCAATTCGTCTATTTTGTCTTTTGTTGCTTGTGCTTTATGTGCCACATCTAAGAAACCATTGCCTAATCCATGGTCATGGAGATTCACATCTACGTTTTGTTCTAAGAGTTTTATAGTTTTAGCTCTAACATGTAATCATTGATCAATTTGAGTTAATTTTTATATATGATGTGCGGTAGAGGTCTAACTTTTTTTTTTTTTTTTGCATATGAGTATCTAGTTGTCCTAGTACTGTTATTAAAAAGACTATTCTTTTACCATTCATTTGGCACTCTTGTTGAAAATCAATGAACTATAGGTATATGGGTTTATTTCTGCACTCTAAATTCTATTCCATTCGATCTATATGTCTATCCTTATGCCAGTCTTATTTACTATAGCTTCATAATAAGTTTTTTTTTGTGTTTGCTTTTTAAAGATTTTATTGGGGAAGGGAAACAGGACTTTATTGGGGAATAGTGTGTACTTCAGGACTTCTTTCCAAGTCAAGTTGTTGTCCTTTCAATCTTAGTTGTGGAGGGCGCAGCTCAGCTCCAGGTCCAGTTGCCATTGCTAGTTGCAGGGGGCGCAGCCCACCATCCCTTGCTGGAGTCGAACCAGCAACCTTGTGGTTGAGAGCCCACTGGACCATGCGGGAATCAAACCGGCAGCGTTCGGAGTTAGGAGCATGTTGCTCCAACTGCCTGAGCCACCGAGCCGGCCCCTATAATAAGTTTTAAAATTGTGAAGTGTGAGTCCTACAACTTTGTTCTTTTCCAAAATCATTTTGGCTGCTCTGTGTTCTTTGCATTTCCATATGAATTTTAGGATCTGCTTTTCAATTTTTGGGGAAGAAAAAAGCCAGATGGAATTTTGATAGAAATTGCATTGAATCTGTAGATCAATTTGAGACTGTTTTCATGTTAATTTAATGTTAAGTCTTCCAATCCATGAAGATAGGCATCTTTCTGTTTGCTTGGGTCTTTATTTTCTTTCAGTGATATTTTATAGTTTCAGTGTATTTACTTACACCTTTTTGTTAAATTTATTCTTAAGTATTTTAGCCTTTTTGATGGTATAATTAATGGAATTATTTTCTCAATTTTATTTTTGTATTGTTCATTGCTAGGACATAGAAGTACAACTGATTTTTGTACATTAATCTTGTATCCTGTAACCTTATTGAACTCATTTCTTAGCTGTCATGTTGTAGTGGATTCCTTAAGATTTTCTATATACAGCATCATGTCATCTGTAAACAGAGATACTTTTACTTCTTCCTTTCCAATCTGGATGCCTCTTATTTCTTTTCTTGCCTAATTTTGCTGGATAGAAACCCAGTACAATTTTGGTGACAATGGACATTCTTGTCTTCCTCGTCATCTTAGGAGAGAAGTGCCCAGTCTTTCATCATTAATTATGATGTGAGGTATGGGTTTTTCATAGATGCCCTTTATCAGATTGAGGAAGTTCCCTTCTATTTCTAATTTGTTGTGTGTTTTTATCATGAAAGGGTGTTTGGTTTTGTCATGTGCTTTTCTTTTTTTTTTTTTACATTAAGTGAGATAATTATGTGATTTTTGTGCTTCATTCTATGAATAGATTACATTGATTTTTCCACTTGGCTGTGCTGTATAACATTTTCATGTTATATTTTTCAATGAAAATTGAAAATAGATTCAGTTTTCTAGTATTGTATTGAGAAATTTTTGTGTCTATATTCATAAAGGATTTTGGTCTATAGTTTTCTTGTGATGTCTTTGTCTGGTTTTGGTATCAGGGTGATACTGGCTGCATAGAGTGAATTGGAAAGTATCTCAGTTCACTAGGACTGTCATAACAAAATAGTATGAACTGGGTGGCTTAAACAATAGATATTTATTGTCTCAGAATTCTGGAGACTAGAAGTCCACAATCAAGCTGACAGCAGGGTTAGCTCCTTCTGAGAGCTGTGAGAGAAGGATTTACTCCAGGTCTCTCTTCATGACTTATAAATGACCATCTTTTCCCTATGTCTTTTGACATCATCTTCTTTCTATGTTTATATCTATGTCCAAATTTCCCCCTTTTATAAAGACATATTGGAATAGTCCCCCTCGTCCCCCCAATGAACTTTCTCCCAATGAATTAACTTGTTATCTCTGTAAAGACCCTTTCTCCAAATAAAGTCACATTCTCAGCTACTGGGAATGAGCAGTTCAACATACAAATTTTGGGGGAATACAATTCAACCCATAACAGGAAGTGTTACCATATTTTCTATACCTTGGAAGAGTTTGCGAAGGATTATTAATTTTTCTTTGAACATTGGGTAGAATCCACCAGTGAAGATTCCTTCTCTGGGGCTTTTCTTTTTAGGAATTTTTTTTGATCACTAATTCAATCCTTTTACTTGTTATAAGTCTGTTTGGATTTTATGTTTTTTACTTTTTATAGATCTGTTCAGATTTTCTATTTTTTTCTTGACTGGGTGTCAGTAATTTGTGACTTTCTAGGAATTTATCCTAGAAGGCTGTCTAATTTGTTGGCATATAATTGCTCATGGTATTTCCTTAAAATCCTTTTTATTTCTATAAGGTTGGTAGTAATCTCCCTGCTTTCGTCTCTGAGTTTTATAATTAAAGGCTTCCCTCTCTTTTTATTTTATTTTTTTCAGTCAGTCTAGGTTTGTCAATTTTGTTGATCTGTTCTTTTGGTTTTGTTGATTCTCTTTATTCTCTATTTCATTTATTTCCACTGTTTTCTTTATTAGTTTCTTCCTTCTGCTTTCTTGGGATTCAGTTTGCTCGTGATTTCCTAGTTTCTTAAGGTTATTGACTTGAGATCTTTATATGTGTGTGTGTGTGTGTGTGTGTGTGTGTGTGTTGACAGCTCTAATTTTTCTCTAACTACCATGTTAGTTGTATCCTTTAAGCTTTAGTATGGTGTGTTTTTGTTTTCATTCATGTCAAAATATTTTTAAATTTCTGTTATTTCTTCTTTGACCCATTGGTATGTTTAGTTTCCACATATTTGTGAATTTCCAAAATTTATTTCTAATTTTATTTCACTGTGGTTGGAGAACATAGTATAGTTCAATATTTAAAATAATTTTTTAAATTTTGAATCCTCACATTAATTTTATTTTTTTAATTTATTTTTTTATTATTAGTTTCAGGTGTACAAAACAACACAATTATTACACACTTACCCCCCTCACAAAGTGATAACCCCAACAAGTCTACTACCCCCCTGACATCATACATGGCTATTACAATACCGTTAACTATACTCCCTATGCTGTACATCCTGTGACTATATATACATATGTATTAGTTATAGTTGACATTCAATATTATTTTATATTAGTTTCAGGTATACAGCACAGTGGTTAAGCATTCATATAACTTATGAAGTGCTCCCCCGATAAGTCTAGTACCCGGCTGACACCATACATAGCCTCACAACATTATTGACTATATTCCTCATACTGTATTTCACATCCCCATGACTATTTTGTGACTACCAATTTGTACTTCCTAATCCCTTCACCTTTGTCACTCATCTCCCCAAACCCCCTCTCATCTAGCAACCGTCATTTTGTTCTCTGTATCTATGAGTCTATTTCTGTTTTGTTTGCTCATTTATTCTGTCCTTTAGATTCCACATATAAGTGAGATCATATGGTATTTGTCTTTCTCAGTCTGACTTATTTCACTTAGCATTATATTCTCTAGGTCCATCCACATTATTGCAAATGGTTAAGATTTCATTCTTTTTTATGGCAGAGTAATACTACATTGTATAAATGTACCACAATTTCTTTATCCAATTGTCTATTGATGGGCGTTTTGGTGTTTCCATATCTTGGCTATTGTAAATAGCGCTGTAGTAAACATAGGGTTGCATATATCTTTTCGAATTAGTGTTTTGGATTTTTTTGGATAAATACCCAGGAGTGGAATTACTGGGTCACAGGTAGTTCTATTTTTATTTTTTTGAGGAACCTCCATATTGTTTTCCACAGTGGCTGCACCAATTTGTAATCAGACCAACTGTGCACAAGGGTTCCCTTTTCTCCACATCCTTGTCAATACTTGTTTATTGATTTATTGCTGATAGTCATTCTGACAGGAGTGAGGTCGTATCTCACTGTGGTTTTAATTTGCATTTCTCTGGTGATTAGTGACATTGAGCATCTTTTCATATGTCTACTGACCATCTGTATGTCCTCTTTGAAGAAGTGTATATTCAAGTCCTCTGCCTATTTTTAAATTGGATTTTTCTTTCTTTTTTTGTGTGTGTGTTGAGTTGTGTGAGTTTTTAATAAATTTCATATATTAACCCCTTATCAGATATATCATTGGCAGATATCTTTTTCCCATTCAGTAGGATGTCTTTTCATTTTGTTGATAGTTTCTTTTGCTGTGAAAAAAACCTTTTCAGTTTGATGTGGTCCCATTTGTTTATTTTTTCTTTTGTTTCCCTTGCCCGAGGAGATAAAATTATTACTGAAGGTAATGTCTGAGAGTTTACTTCCTATATTTTCTTCTAGGAGTTTTATGATTTTTAGGTCTTACATTTAAGTTTTTAATCCATTTTGAGTTTATTCTTGTATATGGTGTAAGAAGGTGGTCCAGTTTCATTTTTTTGCATGTATTTGTCCAGTTTTCCCAGCACTATTTATTGAATAGACTATCTTTACCCTAATATAAATCAGTATTTTAAAATTTATTGGAACTTGTTTTATAGCCTAATGTATGGACTATCTTGGAGAATGTTCTATGTGTACTTGAGGAGAATGTGTATTCTGCTGTTGTTGGATGGAGTGTTCTATAGATATGTGTTAAGCATAGTTGTTATACAGCATTGCTCAAATCTTCTATTTCCTCATTGATCTTTTGTCAAGTTTGTCTATTTATTGTTGAAAATGGGTTATTGAAGTCTCCAGCTATTTTATTGAATTGGCCATTTCTCCCTTCAAATCTGACAGTTTTTACTTCATATATTTTTGGGGTCTGTTGTTAGGTACATATATGTTTATAACTTATGTATTCTTGATAGGCTAGTCCTTTTACTGTTATAAAGTGTTCTTCTTTGTCTCTAGTAACAAATTTTGTGTTGAAGACTACTTTTTATTATATAGCCATTCCAGTTCTCTTTTGGTTACTCTTTGCATAGTATACCTTTTCCCATCCATTTATCTTAAACCTGTTTGTGACTGAGTCTCAAGTGTGTCTCTTGCAGCCAATAAATAGTTGGGTCGTTAAAAAAGAATCCATTCTGCCAATCTCTGCCTTTTAATTGGAGTGGTAAATCTTTTTACATTTAATGTAGTTATTTATAAGGTAGGATTCATGTGTGCTATCTTGCTATTTGTTTTCTATTCTTTTTTGTTCCTCATTTTCTCTATTACTTTCTTTTAATATAATTTTCTTTGGGCTGGCCCAGTGTCTTAGGTGTTTGGAGCCCCACCATGCTCTTAATGCCAGCGTTGCCGGTTCGATTCCAACATGGGCCAGTGAGCTGCGCCCTCTACTGCTAAGGTTGTGAACAACAGCCAGAGGTTGGCATGTGCTGCCGTGGGCTGCCATATGCTGCTAGGAGTGGCAGGTGGCCAGTGTAAAAATGACGTCTTTATACACTGTATGCCCCTCAACCAGAAATATAACTATTGCTTTATGTGTTATCTTTTAAATCAGATGAAAAGAGCTACAAATAAAAAATACACTTATATATTTAATATTTATCTCTGTAGTTACCTTTACTGGTGTTATTTCTTCATGTGAATTTGAGTTACTACCTAGTGTCCTTTTAATTCAGCCTGAGGAATTCCCTTTAGTGTATCTTGTATGGCGAGTCTGCTATTGATTAATTACCTCAGTTTTTGTTTACCTGTGAATCTCTTCATTTTTCCTTCATTTTTAGACATATTTATAATGGGTTTTTGAAGTTTTTCATGTGAAATCTGCCTTCTGGTCATTTCCACGGGCAGTTTCTATTGCCCTGTTTTGTTTTTCATTGTGTACAGGTTATATTTTCCTGTTTCTCACAGGACTCATAATTTTTTTTTTTGGAAATTTTTCTTGCATGCCTAATAATGTTTATTGGAAAATGGACATTTTAGATAATATATTGTAATAACTCTGGGTTCTGGTCCTCCTTTCCTCCTCATTTGTTATTTTTATTTGTTTGTGTTTTAGTAACTGGCTGGATTATTTTCGTGTCTGTCCCCTCCCTCCCATACAGTGTTAAGCCTCTGATGTTACTCTTTTTGTGTGTGCCAGTCACCTTGGGATGACAGTTGTATTGGTAGGGGTCGCTTTCCTTCTTTCCCAGGCCACAGGCAGCTCTTAAACTCCACTAATTGCTAGCTGATTGCTCTATTGTTTCCAATAACCCGTGGTGCATAAATAGTTCTACAAACTAATCCAATCAAAATGTGGCTTCTTTGAAGGGATAGTTTCTGAGGTCGGTGTTTGATATTTGTTCTGACCCCAAGACAGTTTGGGATCATTTTCCTTCAATCTGAAGTATACTTTCTAGAACTTCTTTAGATAAGAACTGTTGGGAAACTGTCTAAATTCTTATATGTCTGAAACATCCTTATCTTGCCTTCTTTCTTGAAAATTGCTGGATTTACAATTCTATGTTGACAGTTCTCTGCATTTTCAAGTTATTAAGTCACTATTTTTTGATTTCCGCTCATACTGTTAAGAAGTCTATTATAATTTCACAATTGTAAATGATCTGTCATTTCTTTCTGGCTGCTTTTAAGAGCTTCTTAGTTTTTCTAAGTGTGGTTTTATTTTTTAAATTTGTTTTCTTGCCTGGTGATATGCATTGTACTTTCTATTGTTTTGGATCCCACTCTTTCATTACTTTTGGAAAATCCTCAGTCTTTCTCTTTAAATTTTGCCTCTCCACCATTTTTTCTTTCTGGAATTCCTGTTATTTGTATGTTAGGCATTTTTATTTTAACGTCTCTTTTATAGTTTTTATCCATTTGACTTATTTTATTTATTTATTTTTTGCACTTGGGGTAATTTTTTCAGCTCCGTTTTAGAATTCACTGCTTTTCTCCAATCTTCTGTTAAACCCATCAAATTACATTTGTTTTCAACAATTTTTCATTTCTGAAGGTTCCATTTTTCATCATGCGTTGTCCTCTCATAGTGTCTTATTGCTTACTTGTTTTTATGACTCTATTTTTTGTTTCTTTCTATATTTAGTATATCATTCTATATTTGATAATTCTATTCTTTGAAGTCCTTGGGCTTGTGTTTCTGCTGATTCTCAGCTATGGTTTATTATCTTCAATATTGTGCTCCTACTTGGTTGATCTGAACTGAGGTTGTTTTTCTCCAGAAAGGACTTGAATTTGCTTCTGCCAGGAGCCAACGAGGGCTTTGTTTTATTTGTGTGTGTTTGTGTGTGTGTGTGTTCCCATTTATTTTCTGCCCTGGTAATTTCTCTTACCTTCTGAGAGTTCAGCATTAAAAAGTATATCTTTTGTCCAGGAACTAGTTGCTTTGTATCAGAAAGACTTCAGGAAGTGAAAGCCATAATGAATTCTCTGGTTGGGGGAAAAGTTTCAACTGTTGGGTAAAATTAGATTTTCAAGACTAGGCTCGGTGTTTGATGGAAATTATAGAAATAAACTAGGTTTCTGGTCCAATCAGTGAAATCAACACTTAAACAAAAAGTTGATTATTCATATTATGGGAGGATTGGCAGTGGAGGCTTTTTGGTTGCTAAGTGCATCAAATGTTCCATTTGGGACTGTTCATTTCTGAGCAGAAAAAACACAAGTGAAGCCAAAGCATTTTGAGTACTATTAGAGATCAAACTGAACTAAGATAAACTATCTAGAGTTATTACAGAAATTGGTGAGGGAAAATAAATCTAGCTGAACAAAAACTCCACTGTGCATACTTCCTAGGAAACAGAATTAGTATGTTTCTTAGAGAAAAAAAATGTTGTTAAACAAGAGTGAGGTTTTGTTTTTTAGCTAACCCTACCATATTTCTCTGGTCAGCTTCTATTTCACCTTCTCCAACAATTATATTTAACCTTTTCCTCCATCTTCAACTCTCGGAGGCCAACCTTTTTCCTTCCCTGTCACTGTCAGCAGATGGCATTAACTATTGTTTTACAGAGGTTGTAGACAATTACCAGAAGAGAATGTCCACACCTCTCACATCACCAAAACCTAGTCCTCCCCTCACTGGCACTTACCCTTTTCTCCTAATTTTAAAAGACAAGCTGCCCCCACTCCTTGCTAAAGCCACCCGTGCTGATTCTTCCCATCCCCCTCTCTCATCTTCAACCATTCCTGTTCATCTTGCTCTTTTCCAAAAACATTTAAATCATATTCACGCAATGAAAAAAATAACCAACCTGCCTTGTACCCCGCTATTGCTCTCCAGATACCTGCCCTCTTTCTCCCCTACTTCACAGCCAAATATCAAGTTATTCAGAATTAGTCTCCATTTCCTCACTTCTCACTCATTCCCATTCTTGATTTTACCTCCAACACTTGAAATTCTCACCAGTTTCTATATTCCCAAATACAGTGGACATTTGTCTTTGCCCTATTTGACTTCTCCACAGTATTCAGCAGTTTCACTCACAGTGCCTGCATATTCTCTCTCTCTCTCTTTCTCTCTCTCTCTCTCTCTCTCTCTCTCTCTCTCTCTCTCACACACACACACACACACACACACAACTTCTTTAGCCGTTCTTTTAAAATGTCACTTATAAATAGGGTCAGTGATATTTAGTTGAATATCATTGTATTTCTCTTAAAACCAACTCATTTAGTGTAAAATTATTACCTATAATAATTGCCATTCATTTTTAGTACTATATATATTTTAGTGTGAATTACTTTATTCTACTTTATATTTCAACAAAGACCTTAAGTTGATTTTTTAAAAACTATACATATAGGTAGGTTATATTATTTCTGAATTTCATTTTAGGTTAGTAAAAAGGGATTTTCAACGTATTTGTTAGAAAAAGTTGGTGCTGGTCTGGTGGGATCGAATATCTACACTAGTGGTGCCAACTTCCTCTGTGTAGAGTTCAGGGAAGTGACCCAGTGCCAGAGAGTTTCTGCACTACCAAGGGCCCGTTTCATTGCTTTTGGAAATGATTCAGCTTGTCAAATAGCTGAATGATAATTCAGCTCTTTAACATGAGTTATTTTGCTTGCTCTTTAGTTCTTATGTGAGCTATCTGAATAGTGATTTTTCATCTATTTTACCAGTTCCTTTGAAACTTAACTCTCCCAGTGTTGTGTGGGAAGATACAGAGTAGAAAAACAAACCTCCAAGCACAAGATTTATTTCCATGTTGGTAACTATTTGTGATGAAGTTGTTTTCTGGCCATGGTTCTTTCTTTGGAAAACCGTTATCATGGACTCAAAACATCAAGGCCAATTTTTGGTTATTGTTCTCAAGAAGTGGGTTTTTTAGCCATTAGACTGCTTTCTGCACATAGGTTTCTTTTCCTCCTCCCTGCACAGGAAGACAGTTCTGTTGCGTCATTGGAAACGCTGGACTGCATGACAGGTGGGTGGTCTCTGAAGAGAGTTACTGTTTTCCTGATGGACCTGGGGCAGATGTGTGGGACCACCAAGGGCATCCTGCATGGAGCACAGTACACATGGTCTTGGCTCTGGTGGAGTGTTTCCTTCCTAAAAGAGCAGGGGTGATGGACCTACATGGGCCGTGCAGAGGCATGGCTTGCCAGGACAGCAAGGGCATGAGGGGAAGATGATCTGTGTGGGTAGAGATCTGTGTGCACCGGCTTATGGGCTGTAGACTATAGGCCAGCAGACACAAAGGGAACATTTAAGCCCTCGTTACTCAGTGTCTGAGGACCAACACCATCCGTGACACCTGGGAGCTTATTAGAAATGCATAACCTCAAACCTTATCCCAGACCAACGAACCAAAACCCGTATGTGAACAAGATCCCTATGCAACTCTCATGCACATTATAGTTCTAGAAACACTGGTTCTCTAACCTACATGCAAGGCTGCAGCCTGTAAACTACAGTGCAGACACTGCTCCCTCCAGGAAGCTTTCCCCGCCCCTCTGCGGGCCTTGATGCTCCATTCGTGTCCCCCTGCTCTTGTCACCTGGATCTCGCAGGTTTCCTTACCGGCCTGTAGCTGTAGGTCTGCATGTCTGCCCTTCTGCAGAGGTGAGCTCTAGCCCAGATCATTCCACACTAACCTTGCACATTGCCTAACTCAGAGCAAGCTCCAGTCAGAAGGCTCATTGAGCCAATGAACGAATCAGTGGGCAGGTGATGGACACGACAGGAATACTCGTAAAAGCCTGAAATTCACAGACGGTTAGGTGTTTATTTTCGCTGCTTCTTAGATAAGCTCTATAGTGTCAAAACACACAGACTCTTTCAATGGCATACATTTTAAATGTCCACCTCTGATTGTGGTATTGAGGATTCCCAGAGTACGCTGGTTCAGGCACTTTCGTACCCAGAGGCACACAGAATTTCCCAGGCTCTAAGTGAGTGACCCGCTCTCTTGTGGATGCTGTTGCCAGCTGCCTGGTGAGGTAGGAAGAGCAGCAGCAGACACAAGATGAAGGCCAAGCCCACAGCCCATCCTGCCTTTCAGGAGTTGGTTATCCAGTTGGCAGGTCCCCGGTTGCACCTGCTCCTTCCTGCCACCCACCTTGGCATTCTTTCCCTTCTGAGGAGCACCTGCAGCAGGAGGTAGGCAGGGAAGGGGAGACAGCACACTGGACTTTGCCCCGTGTCAACATCTTTGGTGTAAAGAACCACCCCAGGCCCGGGGAGGCTGGGAGAAGGGAAGGCAGCCAGTACTGACTAGGGCTGGCGAACCTGGGTGGTTTCCAGCTGCCCGCGTTCTCCCTGCTGCCTATTAGCAGGAAACTGCTGGGCCCTTCTTTTGCCAAGCAAGTGCCAAAAGCTCTGCTTTGCCTGCCTCCTTTGCAGAAAGCCTCTCTGAGCGCCATGGCTGCTGCTCCATCAGAGCCAATAGAGACAGGCTTCTGCCGCCCAGCCTCAAAGCACAGACGGAAAACACCTGCAGGAAGCGATTGCTTTTGCTGCGCTGCCTTCCTTCCATCGGTCACTGGCCTAATGAGACAGTCTTACCCTTGGCTTCTTTTTCCCCTCCTTTTTCACGAAAGGACCCTAATGTGCTCCACAGACATGAGCTCATGAAGCCTCCCTGGGGAGGCAGGGGCAGCCTCTCCCCGTAGCACTATCTGCTTAGCCTTTGCCGGCTAGACTCTGTTCCATCCTAAGAGGATCTCTGACCCAGAAGACCTAGGAAATGAGTGGGACCCACATCTCCCGTTCAGAGTAGAGTTCAGTGTGCGTCTCACTGATGTTTTCCATCACCCCCTTTGTGTTCAAAGGTGCTTTTTGTGTGTGGAGATGACATATTACCCTGATTCTGCCAGAAGCTGGTGGGCGGGTGGAGCGCTTGGAGGAGAACAACTAACTGTGTCCACAGGGGAAGTGAAAACAGTTTCAGTATGAATCAGTGAGGGATGGCAGATGATTCAAGGGCACACGTCCTGTGGCCCTGGCTGTGGTCCAGCCTCTTACGCTTTGGGCAACAGCATTTCAAGTTTGTAGCTTTGATGGAAAAAGACCCTCCTAGCTATTTTGAAATTTGACCCTCCAATAAGAGGAACTTGGAGCCAGTGTGGTTTTCTGGGTGCTCAGAAGGCGGGTTCTCTGCCCAGCAGCAGCAGGGGATATCCGAAGAGATCCCCAGTGTTTTTCCACAGGACCAGTTTCATGAAGACGATCGGTCCCGGGCCGGGTCCCCAGAAGGGCTCGGCTGTTATTCTGCGAGCTCTGCCCTGTGTTCCCCTCCCCCTGGACTGTTGGAGGGTCTGCTCTAGGCCTTCCTGGAGACATTCAAACTAATGATCTAAAATGTGAGAAGGCACAGCGGTCGAAAGAACGGTCATCACCAACTTAAAGGAGGGAAAGAAATGACACTTGTTCTCAAGACAGGGTTCATTAGTGGCTCTGGGAGGAGGTGACTTCACACTCCCACAGGAGGATCAATTTGCAGCGTCAGTGCTGACTTCTGACTAAGGAAAAAATCTCCCCAGCTTAGGGAGGACTGGGGGGAGCAGCTTCAGCCCCGAACTCCCTCCCGGCCCACCCCACTCCCCCAACCTGGCAAAGAACCCGCAGGGCACAGACACCAGGCTCCCCGCACCTCCTCGCTCCCACTGAAGGTTGGAAGAGCAAGGGAGGAGCCGCACCTCCTGCTCCCTGGTGACTCTTCAGCCTGGTGCCGCCTGGCAAGGCTGGGCTCCAGGCAGAGCTGCTGTCGGCCATGCCACCTTAGAACCCCAGCTCTGCAAAAGCCTTGGCAAGGTGGCAAAAGGGGAGTGGGCGGCACAAGTGGGTCGACTCCACCAAGATACAAGCCCCTCTCTGCCTTATCTCTGCAAATGCCACAATAGTGTGAGTTGCTGTTCTAACATCTGGCACTTGCTTTTAAATCTACACGTTGAAATCTCAGGGACTCAACATTTTAGCTAAATAAGTATAATTGCAAATCCTGTTATATATATGAAATATATATGAACATATATATCACATGTGTGTCGTTCTGAATATTATTGAATACATTTGCGTCCCGGGAATTTGGACTTTAAACCACCAATTTGTGCCCATTACACCGTGCTGCACGAGCAAGAAAAGAATCCCTGACAGGCTCAGGGCCCTGCGTCTGGTTTTCAGGGCCCTGCATCTGGTTTCCGGAGCCAGGTGTGGCAGGCTCCTTACACGTGGCTCGTCTTCTGGGTGTGGTCCGTTGGCAGTGTGAACTTGACAGCACTGTCCTTCTCCCAGCCCCTCCGGATCTTGGCGAGTCTGCGGCGTAAGCAGGGCAGGAGGAACAGACTTTTGGCCAGGATGACGACGCAGGGCACCAGCAACGTGAGCGTGAAGGTGGGAGGCAGGTAGAACTTGTAGCGGCTCTCCTCGAAGGCGCGGGTCCAGCCGTAGGTGAGCGTGTGCAGAGTGCTCAGCACCAGGGCCACAAAACCCAGAGAGGACTGTGGGAGAAAAGAAGGCTGGAGTGAGGGCCCAGGGATGAGGGACACCTGATTCCACCAGTGGCTCCTCTGCTTGCCTGGCAGAGGGGAAGGAAGGAGTGTGGCTCTAGCCATCAGGGCTCTGGGTTCAAATCCCAGTCCTATTATCCACCCTCCGCATGATCTTATCACTACCTAAACTCTCTGAACCTCAGTTTCCCCAACTGAAAACCAGGAATAATGCTTCTACCCTGAAGATGTAGAAGGATTAATTGATTTGTGAGGATTCGATAAAATAACTGTTATTTGTGCCTTTGGTGGCTGCCAGAGGACTTTAAATATTCAAAGAAGTTTAAAAACATTTTACTGGGTTTGTGTGTTTCAATGTATATTAAAGGAACAAGTGTCTGCTAGCATAGCCAAATCGTAAATTTCACAGATTATACTTGGCCTAAGGCCAGATACAAAAGTGAATGAATTTTAAGTTGATTCAAAGATAAACACAAAGTACACAATGTACTTGAGGTGGATTTGGCATCGATAGTGCAGGTGGCTTACCAGGCCTGCAGGCTGGGTGACTGACACTGTACGTAAAGCCTAGGACGCCGTGCAGATGCTCTGAGGGTGCTGGGCCCTTCCCACCCGCCCACACACCGAGTCATGAGCACCGGGTGGAAAGCCCCCCAGGACTGCTCTCCTGCCCGGAAGGAGGTTGATGACCATGGGGAGATCAAGAGCATCGCAAATCCAGACAGAAACAGTCCAGGTCATCTAACAACGGAGCGCCCCACCCTTAAGCCACGTACAGGTCACGTCCAGCTAAGGTGAGCTCCTTGTCAGGTGCCCCATACACAGATGGCTCTCTGCGAAGTGTACGTGAGAATAGCTGCAAAGAGCTGCTCGCTAACTCCAGCCTTGGGGAGGCTTTTGCGTGTCACGTCTCTTGTGGACTACAAATGAAGCCCTCTAGATACTACCGGTGGTGGTGGTCTCGACAGGCACTGTGACCCCGGGCAAGTTGCGTAATCAGCCTCAGTGAGAAGTGATTCCAAAAGCTAAAATCAGAGATGCAGGGGCAGTGCTCTACAGATGGAACATTCTCCAGCCCCTAGATGGAGAGCAGAGGGGACCGAGGGTTAGGGCTTGTGGGGGACGAAGGGCAGGTCTGATGGATTCTGTAAACACCGAGGCACCACTGAGAGATTTGGGGGCAAAAGAAACCTATTTTATTACACAGGAAATGAAAAAGCAGTGACCCATCAAGCAATGAACAGAACACGCGCATCTTCTCCAAGGACTCAATGCAAGGGTTTCACTGAAATGTGGCAGCATGGCGGTACCTCAGCGTGTTCTTTATAGGTTGGTTTGGAGCTTTCCACAGAGAAGCTGCCATGGGGCTTCCTGGATTTCCTTGCAGCCCACCTTGTCAGCATCAATACAGAGGCTTGGCTAAAAGACACTGTCTTGTTTGCACTCCTCTCAGACACTTTTCTAAGTGGGTCTGATTTTGCACCATGCCTCATTCTCACTCCTCCCTGGTGTGGGGGCTGCTCTGTTGGTATCCACTCTAGTACAATCACTAGGATAGTGAACCTCAGTCAGTGGAAAAACACGGTTTGGAAGAATTGCTTGTAATGCTTTTATTTAAAACAATAATAAACATTTTCTAATGACTATCCACTATACGTTCATAGACAGGTTCCCAAGTACTGTATTTTTGACCCCAGTGAAAATACTAGCTGCCAAAGATCTCCAGTCTACCCTTCTTAGCCACCTCCGGAGGTTCTTGGCTTGTGACCATGTCAAGGAACCTTTTATCCCGTTCTTCACAACATCCTGGCTCGACACAGCCCACTGCGAGAGGCCATGGTTGGTTGTACCACTACCCACTTGCTTCTCATGTCGTATTAATATGGCCAGCCCCCAAACGGAGGCCTCCTTGACTGTGAATCCCATAGAACCAAATCCTTGTCACTTTCAGACACGTCTATCAAGAACTCGAAATCTAGCAAGTTCTGAACCACACCAACACTTTCCAAGTTCTGATCTATTGACATTGAAGAAGACTGGGGTTAAAAAGGTCCCCAGCACTGAAAAAACCATTTACAAACACACATCTGATAAGGGGTTAATATCTAGAATATAGAGAGATCTATTGGAGAGATGTATACACCCATGTTCATAGCACCATTATTCACAATAGCTAAAGTGTGGAAGCAACCCAGGTGTCCACTGACGGATGAATGGGTTAGGAAAATGTGGCGTATATATACAACGGACTGTTATTAAGCCTTAAAAAGTACAGAAATTCTGCCAGTGCTACAACGTGGATGAACCTTGAAGACATTATGCTAAGTGAAATAAGCCAGTCACAAAAAGACAAACGATTCCACTTTTATGAGGCAACTGTGTAGTCAAAACAATAGAGACAGAAAATAGAATGGTGGCTGCCAGGGGCAGGGGGAGGGGGAATGGGGAGTTATTTAATGGACACGGTTTCAGTTTTGCAAGATGAAAAGAGATCTAGAGATAGACGGTGGTGATGGTTGCACAATATGATTTCACTTAATGCCACTGAACTGTATAATTAGAAATGGTTAAGATGGTAAATTTTGTTATGTGCATTCTGCCACAATGAAAAAAATTAAGCGGCGGGGAGAAGGTCCCAGCACTGACCATCAGAAATATGAACAAGCCTGCCAACCATCCTGATGCTCCCGGCCAGCTGCCCAGCTGCAAACCCTTGCTCAGCCTACTGGCCTGGATTCATGGGGGTTTGCTGAAATGGCTGGGAAGTGCCTTTTGTCCCTGAGAGTTTATCAGTCTGAGACTGTGGTTTGCAAATCTGGCTACACGTTAAAATCACCCGAGGAGCTTGGGAAACTATTAATGCCCAAGCTGCAGTGCCAGAAATGCAGATTGAATTGGTTAGGGCTCAGACATCGGTAGCTTCTAGAAGTTCAGCAATGGCGAATGTGCAGCCAAGACTATGAACCACTAATTTAGGAGGCTCTCATCATCCAAGCACGTCTAGCTTCAAGGTGAGGAGTCGTCATGGCCCCACTGTCCGGGCCATTTGCTGGCGTGAACCTGGACCTGTCTGTTCCTTTGACAAAGACCCACAAGGGCCTCGATGCTCCCACACTGTGCATCGTGGGGCTTCCCAGACGCTGCAGCAGTGAGAACCCACCGGGCATAGGGGCCTAGCCCTGGTGGCCCTAGTGAGGCCTTAGTGTCTCCTTCAGTGACATGCCCTGGAGCCACCGTCCCCAGCCCCTAATTTGGCGAGTGATGGATTGCGCTGGGCATGCAGAACATACACTGGGAGTATGGAGACACTCAACTGGTTCATACATCCTTATCCTTTTGCCACCCCGAAATGCCATGGTGACAGATGGCAGGAAGCCCCAGCCTGGGGCAGTGGTTCACAGAGAGCACTGCCAGCCACGGGCCAGCCAGTAACAAAGCGCCTTGTGACTTTCCAATCCCAGTGGGAGCCTGGAGGATTCCAGCAAGTTTGTTTTCAAAAACTCTCCTTGGGAACAATTTAAAAATCCCAGAACAGCTAAAGGAGGCCCAAAGCAAGGGAGGCATTGTTATGGGGCGATTAATAACCACCCTGCCCCAAGCGAGGGCCATTTTTATTATTTATAAGCTTGTTAGCAGAAAAGAAGCAGCCAGGTCCTCAGGTAGCTCCTCCTGGTGCCCAATTACTGTGGCATGGATGCTCGGGACCCTGGGTCAGAGCTGGTCTGTCGTTATTTCAGGCCGGTGACTGGAGCAGGCAAGGTCTCAGGAAGGCCCTCTGACTTTGGGGCAGCACCAAGGTGCTAAGATCTGAATCCTAATTTCTCTGTCCAGGTAAGCTGCACTGATCTGGGTATTTTGCAGTCTAATGCTGTTTCATTGGATTAATTAGGAGCAGTTACCACAGCCAAAAAACCAAGCCAAAACAGTAATACCACCACCCAAGCAAACAAAAACCCAAATTAAAAACTATGAAAACAGCACTGAGAACAAAAGGATAAAGGAAGCACAAGTCACCTCTATGGAATCAACACACCTTTAGCTGTCATATCATTAAAGACCCAGGGGTCAGGCCAGACCCACTGAGAACCATGGCCTCTCCGTAGACAGTCTGCAATCCTCCTGTTGACCTGCTGCGGTCACGTGGGGCAGGGGAAGGAAATGGGGCCTAGGGTGCCCCTCACTGGCAGTGCTAAGTTTAGAGGGATGCCTGCAGCTTAGCTCAGACATCAGACAGCCACTGTTGGGTGCATGTACAACTCAAATCCTCCTGATGACCACCGCAAGTGGACAGACATAAATGAGGACATAAGATGCTCTGAGAGGCTCAAAAATTGTCTGAAGGGCTAGAAAGTGGAGGTCTTGGGACTGAAACCTGGGTCTGCTGGCTCCAAACCCAGGGCCCCTCCCCAGAGGCTGCCACACACTGCGTCATGCACACCTGAGAGTCACCTGAGCGGCTGCCCAAAACTGACTTCCATCCCCGGGCATCTGAGTCCATAGGTCGGGGACGGGCCTGTGTATGTGTATTTCTCCAAGAAAACTTTTTTGATGGTGGCTCATAGTAAGAACCACATTTTACATTAGGGCCCAGGACACAACCAGGCATACCACATATGTATATATAACTACTAAATCAACACGACTGAAAAAATATCTATCCTTACAACACGGAAAGCATTCTGACGTTTTCTTTGCCCTTCTATTCCATTCATGTTTGAAAAAGCTGGCTGTGAGCGGCCGGTTAGCTCAGTTGGTTAGAGCGCATTGCTACTAACACCAAAGTTGCTGGTTCGATCCCCACACAGGCCACTGAGCTGCGCCCTTCTTTTTAAAAAAAGGAAAAAGCTGGCTGTGACCCACTAAATTGATTTCATGACCCATCTGTGAGTGTCAACCCAGTTTGCACACGCTGACGTGGACCATTCTCATGCCCAGGGTCCGAGTCCCTGGGCCTCTCTCCTCTCTCGCTGCCTCCTACTGAACTCAGAAATGGCTGATGGGTAGCATAGTCGGGGATAATGGAAATGTGGCCACATGCTCTAAGAATAATAGCAAAATGCTTTCTATCCTTGTTTCACACATAGTCTCTCCCAGGGCCTCACAGCATCCTTGCAGGGCACTTACTCCATTTTACAAGAGGCTCCGGAAGTAGGTGTGACCTACCCACAGCGACAGCACCCGGATGGCTCCCTGGCGCTCACCGTGCCTCCTCCTGTTTGCACTTCCCGGAGAGGGAGCACCTGTTTTTGTGGACAGAATGTGGGCACTTGATTTCCACAAGTAAAATCCTGCCTTTCTCCTCATCTCTCAGCCTTCCAAGCCCCTTCCTCTTGGCAGTAGCAGGAGGACTTTCTAGTTGTCTTTCGACTCTTTCACTATGTAAAGCAGAGAGTGTGGCTGCACAGGTCCCAGTCAGCTTGGCTAACAAAACCAAATCCTCTAGCTTTTCCAGGCAGCCCGAGCCCGGCTTGTAATCTGCGGCTGCTTAAGGGAGCAGATTTCTGGCGAGGGGAGCAACCTGCAGTCTGTTTTAATTGTGGATAAACCATGCACCCTGGGATACTCCAGGCAGGAACAGGAAAATCCTAGATTTGGGTGTGCGACACATGAGGATTAGTGGCCAAGACATAAAATTCTTTTTTTTTGCCCTTTAATGCCGTCATGTGTCAGCCCTGAGCACTCCTCCAGGGACCTTCCGAGATGTGCGCAGGCAGTGAGATTCAGAAACAGACATACTTAAAAAAAAATGAAAACAAAAAAAAACAGCTCTGTCTTATCCTGAGGTATCTAAGCATTCCCAATCAGAGCGATTACTTTGTGTTACATAAGAGCACTGCACCATCAGCACCCCTCTGAATCCTGTACTGTGTCCTCAATACACAGAGATTTGCAACAGCTTGTTGTTGACATGGGGGTGGATACGATAGCTGTTCTCTGCCCTGACACAACAGCGGTGGCAGAATCCAGTATTAGTCAGCGCCCAGCCATGGGAGGGGATGTGAGTTAATCTGTCAACACTGGGGAGCCGACCATGTGCGCGGTATGGGGAACAGTGGCAGGTGCGACAAAGCAGTGTAAACCAGGTCTCTGCCTCAGTTGTCCTTACCATTGAAACGTGGCTATGCCTGGCTTGTTCCCTGTCACATCCCAGGCCTAGCACGATGCCTGGCATGCAGGAAGTCTCAATAAATAGTTATTGAATGAATAAATGCATAAAGAACCTTTTGTCACTAGTAGCGTTTCTCAGTGTGTGTTCTGTGCAGTGTAGACAGCTGTTATCTGGGGAAAAAGGGGGCAGGGGAAGAGTGCTAATGCACAAATAAGTTTGGTTAACAAGGTTTGTTATTGTAGACGTTACTAGAATTTTTGATGTGCCAAAGAGCGTTGTGAATCTCTTAGGGAGATGCAAATCTTTACTCAAGATTCATTTGACTACAGACCTCCTTTTCTCTGGATTGTTCACAGGAATGGTGTCCTCTGGGCAATGCTGTGTTTCATCCCCTATATACGGTGATCCCAATGCTCACTTCCCATCTGCCCTGCCGGAATCAAAAGGTTAAGGGACCAACAGGGCTGGGTTGAGAAGAGGGTGCTGGGTGGTCAGCTAGGTTCACTTACTGGTTCGCTTATTCCCAATTAGACCAGTGAAATGCCCAATGACTGCACATCATGGGATTTTGTTCAGGAAGCTCAAGAACTGTAGAAACTGACACTGTTTACCCCAGGGTTCAGTGTTCTGTTGCCTAATTGTTTCACATGCGTATGTCTGGCTTCCCCAGATGTCCGGAGAATGAGCTTGTCTCAGGCAGCCCCTTTATCAGGAGACGTGGATGGGCCCTCATGGTTCAGAAGCCCCTGGCATGTGACTGAGTGCTCCTGTTACACCGATTATCAAAGCCGAGGCAGTTTGCAGTGGGGAAGGTGCCTGCACATGGGGGGCGAGGCCAGGGCCACGCTGAGGCTCACTAATGGAGACAGACCTACTTTACCTGAACGAAACTGAACTCCCTCCAGCTGAGCGAGTTTGCAATGGATGGCAGCGAGGTGACAGCCAGCAGGGATAGCGTGCCAAGAGCCAGCACTCCCAGGGACAGATATATCTCCATTCGCCAGACGTTCTCCTCAACCCAGAGGTGACTCTTGTTAGTCAAGACCTGATGTGGATGGAAGGAAAGCCATGAGCATATGGCAATATGAGCGAGTACCTTAGGGTGCAAGACACAGACTTAGTATGCAAGAACGACCAGCATTTCCACATAACACATGCCCGGCTCTGTTCTAAGCTCCTTTCAGGTACCAGATCACTTAATCCTCACACTTATCCCTATTTTAGAGTGACCCCTATTTAGAATGACCTAGAGGTCACTCTTACCCCTATTTTACAGAACAGGAAAATGAGGCAAAAAGATCAAGTACCTTCCCCACAGTCAGGCTCCGCTAGGAGATGGCAGAGCTGGGATCAGGACCCAGGCCATCTGGCTCCAAGGGCTGGGCTCGCTCCCCATGGCTTTCACAGATCTGCCAGCAGCCAGCAACCAGATGGTCACATGAGCTGGGTAAAAGTCCGAAGTCAACAAGACATACAGACCCTCCAAACATGACCACATCACCTGCTTTTCTGGTCCCCCAGTCCCCAAAAGGAGGGAGGGCGGAGCTCTCCTAGCCCAGAATCACTTCAGCCAGATGGGCTCATGCTTCTGCTGCCTGCTTGCCCCACCCCTGGACCCCTTGCCTTCCTGGTCCCCCACGTTGCCCTCGCCACTGCCTCACATTCAGGGCACAAAGACAGACACACACAGACCCTAAACACGTTAACATTTCCTGAGTCAAAGCCCCCAGCACCCACTGAACTCTCCATTTCTGTCTGAGGCATGTAGCTTTGGCTTACCACTGTCAGGCGGCAGAAACTGACGCCCACTCACTACGCAGACCAACAAGCTCTTGTAAAGCGTCTACTGTGTGCCAGGCCCTAGGCTGCAGAGAACAAGGCTATCTGCTCTCACAAAGCTCGGGATCCCCCACTGAGCTCCAGGGACACACAAATAGGGATTTCTACTCACTCCGTCCCCACCTGGGGTGCCCTTGTAGCTGAGCCCTCTCCCAGCCCAGCCAACACTCAATGCATACAGCACCCACACGAGGAAGAACTTTTATCAAGGTCTTTCCATTAGAACCACCATTTTCCCAATGAGACTGGGTAGCGGAGTTCCTGGAAGTCAAGGTGTTGTTGGAGAAACACCATGAAATGCTGGTCCTTTAATTCTACCAGCAGAATGAGGAAGAGTATTTCCATTAGGAAATGTGACAGTGCTTTAGTAGGGCAGGTGTCTGCTTCACAAAACAGAATGACTCATACAGGTTTTCAAGAAACTATTTCAGCAGGAAGAAAATAACCCAAGCCCAGTTATCAGATATAGTATTAAAAATGAATCTAGTGGGCTGAGCAAAATGGTTGAAAAGCTTATGAGAGAAAGTTTAAAAACAACTGAGAAAATGCCATCCTTTGGGTAGTTTTCCTGCGAGTTGAGAATGTTTGCCTCTGTTCTATTTTAGGGCAGGCTGGCTCACTTTGGTGTCTTTATGTCTCCAAAGGACCGAAGTCTGAGGACCCAGAGTCTCACCCTGACCACGAGTAGTGTGTGACTCTGGGCTTCCGTTTCTCCGCCTGAGAGAGTAAGGTCGTGTAAAATCCTGACCCTGCTAGTGTGCTAAGCAAATGTCAGTGTTAGCTACAAAGGTGCGGCCGCTATTACCCGCAGAGGGCAGAGAGGGCTCCTGAATAACTGAGCCGAAGGAGTCTTACTCACACCTTCGCAGCCTTAACAACGGCTGCTAACGAAGTCATCTCCTCATAGCAAGTTGTTTGTTCTTCAAGTATACTTCATTAGTCATTGCTTTCCGTGTTTTGGTGAGATCAGGCAGTTAATGTCACAAGTCAGAGTTTGGATGATTACACACATACCACACTTGCTTGCAAAATGTCTTGTTTTTTTCCTCTAATATTTCCACTCCGCAGGGACACTAGGAAGGGGGAGGTGAGGGGCCTGGATCCAACCACCTTCCTTAGCCTGTGAGATTCTTACCTAACCTACTGAACCCCAGTATTGTACTCAGGGCTCCCCACGACCAGTGTCACACACGGCTGCCTGGAACGTAGAGCTAACAGCTCTCCATTCTTCTAGTAATTCTGCCATGTTTAGAGCTAGTCAAGAACGACAAGGAAAGTGTTTGTCAACAGGAGCTGAAATGCAGGCCTTCATGTGGGATTTCCTTTCCCTGGAGGTTGCGGGTTAGACACTGAAGGACGCAGGGCCAGGAGGATCAGTGCAGTCATAGCACCAGCTCTTCTCCATGTCCCAAGGATGGGTGGTGGGTGGCGAGAGGGTGGTGCCAACAAACAGCCAAACCTGGAGATGGGGGAGGCAGGGTGTGAAAGAGGCAGGCTGTGTGTGTGGGTGGCGGGAGGGAGGGGGGGAGGGGGGGAATGGCCTTGCAGTCCCAGGGCCTGGATTCCAGTGCTGACTCCCTGGGGGCAGTCATGGGACCCAGGGAAGTCCCTTCCCTAGCTAAAGGCATCGCTCTTTCTCCCCATGTTATTACAAAGTTGAAAAGGAGGATGTGTGTGGAATGAGTGGCATGTGCCTGGCATAGATGAGGTGATTAATATAAGTGGCTGGTGCTGTAGCTCCTAATGGGAGCTGGGCAGTTAGATTGGTCCTTGCCCCAGTTTCTACATGTACTCCTCTTAAGAGATGCCTGGTATTGGCTCCATGGTGGCCAAGTTCACAATCAGCCACTCAGTGCACGTGTGCTGGGAATCTGTATTAGGAACCTTTGAGCGGTGGAAGACCCAGTCACAACTCTGAGTCAGGCAGCAGACAGACATGCAAAAGAGCGATTACAAAGTCATGCATAAGCAAAATCATAGAAGTGTGGACAAAAGACATTGTATAGTGGAGAGCATGGGAATGAGGGAGACAGGCTGGGGAAGCTTAACAGAAGTTGGGTTTTGAAGGATAAATAGGAGTTTGTCAGGCTGTCAAGGTGTCCTGGGGTAGGGAGCCCAGGACAAAAGGGATGAGCTTCACCCATTCAGAGAACAATTTGGGAGCAGAGTGTGACATGCCCAGGAGCAGTGGGGAGACGAGGCTGACAAGAGCGGCTGCATCGCAATCTATCATTATCCCGAGGGCAGCGGGGCGGCACTGAGAGCTTTTCAGCAGTGACATGGCCAAATGTGAGTTTCAGACAGTTCTCTCTGACAGCCTAGACTAGATTTGGGTCAAGGGGAAGAAAACAGTGTGGGGGTAAACATTTTCTTTGATCTTGACCTTGATCTTGAAATGCACTTCTAGGAAACCACACAACCAAATGAGAAAGTACTACAGAACTATTAGTTGTTGTCCGTTTCCTTCTTCCCCTCCCACTACCTAAACATGGTCAGAGGTTTTTCTCTACAGCTGGTATACAGCGCTGCTTCCAAGTCTGCAGATTCAGGGGCTTAAAGGAAACCTTGCAGAAAGAGTCTTCTGTGCCCTCCCTAACACAGCCCCTTTCCCCAAAGGCCCAGTAGGGCAGCCACCAGAGGCCCTGAGAGGGTGGCCCAAGGGCAGGCTGGGAGAGCCACACATCAGGTGCCCTGAGGCCCCGCTGTTAGGAGCTGAATGCAGACTAGCCTCCAATGCCCAATCTCAGAGCTTGAGAGCATGGCTGACCCACAGACTATCTATCCAGCATCTGCTTGAACACCTCAAGTTTGGGCAACTCACCACTTCTGGGCTGCTCTGCTCTGTATTAACCCCCTGCCTTCCTCTAACCACCCCCTGTCCCTGACATACCCACAATACCCACATCAGGCCTGGATCTGCTCTCCAGAACTCTGCAGAACAAGTTTAACCCCCTTTGTACGGCAAGTATTCGCTGTCGTGGAGAATGATCCTGTCCTGCGGGAGTGATCGTTGCCTGGCAACCTCCACGAGGGGTGCCTATAGCCCTAAAGGGCTTTGGAACTCAAGGAAACTACCTGGCATATGCCCCTTTGTGCACTGGTATTTGCATCATGGCAAAACTGCGTTAACATACTACCAAGGAGCGCCTTGGCAGGGTAGAGAATTTAGACAAAGGCTGTCAGAGGGTGGTGAGGGGAGCAGGGGTTTGCCTGGGGCTCTAGGGAGAAGGGGCATTTCCTTCTTCCCCTCCCACTACCTAAAATGCCTGCCACTGAGATTTGCCACCTCCTGGGCAGCAAACAGTGCCAGTCCCTGAGGAACCACACAGAGCCTCTTGCCTAGTTGGCTGGCTTTTTTTAGAAGAAAATATCAAAGAGCATCAAAAAAATTAGCAGTGGGAGAGACCTGGATCTACACATCAGGGCTCTGAGGACAAAAGAGGGGCTGTGAATTGCTCAAGGTCAAGGTCTTTGTTCCAATCAGTGATGCTGGAGGACAAGAGCCGAGGGTTCTGGCCTTCAGAGCACCACACCTCCCCACATCTGCTAAGGGAAGGGACAAGACTGTCTGTCTTACTCTCTTCTGGAACCCCAGGGCCCGATACAATAGGTGTTCAATGAATGAATGAGTGAATGACCTGAGCTTTGGGATCATTTACTCAACTGTTCATCAGAGTTGCTTCCCCTAGAGAAAGCAGTATGGATCTGGAGAATGGCTGGATCTGAATCCCATCTCTGTCACCGACTGGCACTGTGACTTCGGTCAAATTACTTAACCTCTCTGTGGCTCATTTTTCTCATCTGTAAAATAAGGGTAGCATAGCACCTGGCTTATAGGGATGAGATAAGGGTTAAATGAATTCACACTGAATATGTAAAGCCCTTAAAATGGTACCTGGAACAGAGTAAGCTTTTTCTTTTTTTTTAAAGTTTGTGACTATTATTTTTTCCCTTCTTATTTCCAGCAGACATTGTGCTTTTCTGCCTGAAGTCTGGGTTTCTCCTTTTCTCTCATGAAAGCCCAGGCAAACAGATGCATGATGCCAGGTGTCCGTGGGTGGGGAAGGACGAGGCCATTTGAGAAGCTGCCAGCAGGGAAGCAGGGGCCCTGAGAGAGAGTAGGGGCTGAGGTCTGTGGTTCCCAGGCAACAGGCCAACCTTGCCTGCTGATCCTGCTCTGGGAGGTGGTCCAGCCTCCGGGGGGTGACTGCATGGTGAGTATACCTGGGGAGTGTACCTGGGGAGGGCCCAGCTCCACCAGGATCCCTGTGTCTCCCAAGCAGGAACAGAAACTGCAGAGGCCATCTGGGCTAGAAAGAGGGGTGGATGAGAAGTGTTTCACTGGTACCTGGGCCAAACTCTGTTGGGTGACTAGTGTCCTAGAGTAGGCAGGACCCATATACCTGGCTAGAGGCTGTGGACTGGAGGTGGAATTAAGCAGTGTTGTTTGCAGACCTGAGCTTAGGACTCAGCATCAGGCCCTGTGAGCTTATAAATCAAAAGGTAGCATCATGGGGGCTTATTTCTGTGGGTACAGGGACCAGCTAATGCTGCCTGTGTTGCTACCTGGCTTGGCCAGAGGCTCCTCATTTCTCAGGAATCCTGCTGGCAAGAGTGCCATATGGGTTTCCTAAATGAATAATTATTCCCCCTGGCTCCCACATCTTGCTCCTGCAGCCTTCCCATTTCAGCAGATGGCAACTCCATTCCTCTAGGTGCACAGGCCAAAACCTCGGCGTCATCCTTGACCACCTCCCATCTACTGTGTGGTTCTCTGTACTCCAGCTTCGATAACTTCTATCTCCTCCACTGCTCCCACTCCACTCTAAACCTCTCATCTGGGTTTCAGCACAGCCCCCTGACTAATGTCCCAGCATCTGCCATTGACCTTCTATTGTCTGTTCCATATGGACAGCCAGAGTGAGCCAGTGAAAACATCAGACAGGGCGGGCCCGGTGGCTCAGGCAGTTGGAGCTTCGTGCTCTTAATGCCAATGGCTGCCGGTTCGATTCCCACATGGGCCAGTGGGCTCTCAACCACAAAGTTGCTGGTTTGACTTGACTCCCGCAAGGGATGGTGGGCTGTGCCCCCTGCAACTACCAACGGCAACTGGACCTGGAGCTGAGCTGCGCCCTCCACAGCTAAGACTGAAAGGACAACAACTTGACTTGGAAAAAAGTCCTGGAAGTTCACATTGTTCCCCAATAAAGTCCTGTTCCCCTTCCCCAATAAAATCTTTAAAAAACAAAAAAAACAAAACCAAAAACCACATCAGACAGTTCATCATTCCTCTACTCAAAAGCCTTCATTGGCTCCCTCTTTCCCTGAGTCTAAGGCCCAAGCCAGTCTTCAGCCCTGGTCAGGACTCACCCACCACCGCCTTGCTCGGCTCCAGCTGCAAGGGCTTCCTGGCTGTTCCTCACCTGTGCCAGGCAGCTCCCATCCGAGGACCTCTGCCCGTGCTGCTCCCCTGCTAGCCCCAGGCTCACTCTCTCCTCCCTCCCGCCTTACTTACGTACCACCCGAGCAAGGCCTCCCTTGCAACTGCACTCCACTGCTCTCCCCTGCTTGGTTTTTCTCCTTATTGTTCACGAGCTTCTAAAAACCCTCTGTAACTTACTGCAGTATTTGGTTAAGTCCCCCCTGCCTGGGCTGTGCCCAAAAGCATAGGGATTGTCATGTTTTGTTCACTGATACTCAAAATCTTGGACAGCAGGACGCAGGCACTGCCCAGTCAGGACAGAATCCACAGATAACGCAGTGACTGATGGGCTGAACCCAGGGGCACGGCTGATCCTGGAACTGGGGCTATAGGTGTGGCCGTACCTGCTTGATGGCGAGGTTGACCAGGTCATAGCGGTAGGAGTGGCGCACAGGCAGGCAGACACTGTAGATTGCATGCAGGGAGGCGCAGAAGAAGCTGAGCAGGCCTATCTGCTTCCGGTGCTGCAGCCAGTGGTCCAGCCAGTCGGGGAAACGCTGATACTTGGTGCCACGCCACAGCTGCAAGGTGGCCGCCAGCACGCCAGGCAGGTAGACCAGCGACAGCAGCACGTAGGCCACGCATGGCAGCGTGGTGTTGACCACAGACAGGGGGAGCTTGTAGAACTTATTCTTGCCCTCTTGCACATAGGGCTGCAGCACATCCCGGACAAAGTTGTAGACGTAGAAGAAGATGAAGAGTGCCAGGGCCAGGATGGTGGGCACCTTCCAGCCAGGGAGGAGGCGCAGAGGCATGGCCTCCACCTCCCGGGCTGAAGCCAGGGACCCCATGTCCACGGGCGTGAAGCCCATGGCATGTGCCAGATCCGACACAGTGCGCTTGGCTTCTGGCTGGTCACTGCAGATGGGCACCTGTGGGAGGAAGGAGAAGGGGAATCACACAGGCTCACAGGCCAGAGGGGTGAGCAGGGCCGCAGAGAGCAATAGGGCCAAACTCTTCACTGAGCAGCTGAGAAAACTGAGGCCCATTGAGCTGCCAGTGAATGGCACAGCTGGGAGCAGAGGCGGCGCTGACTCTCAGACCAGGGGTCTTTCCTGGCCCCTTGTAGTCTCCCAGTCTCTGGCCCAGTAATGCCCACTATTCAAGGAGAGCTCCCAGAGGCCACCTAGCAGTGAGTGTTTTGCCCAGTTCATCACCACCAGCCTCCACAAGCAAAATGCCCACCTAGGCAACCACTGCGGCCCCTTGGAATAGGTACTTCGAGGACTGTGGTCTGCCCGGGAGTCCCTCAACGACCGGGCCTTGTATGTGGCCCAGAACGTGCAGCTATGGGTGCAGCTGTATCGCTCAGTCCAGAAGTGTCCCTTCGAGCATGTCCCTCGGCCCCTCCCGCCCCTGTGGCCTTCAGCCAACACACCAGGCCTTCCACAAGCCAGCCCCAGTCTTGTAGCCCGCCGTTCCCCACCATGAGCTCTCATACAGGCACATTGGTGTCCTCAGGTCCCCAAACACCCCATGGGTCTTGCTGACTCTGCTATGGTCACTCTAGTGTACCATTGACCCAGCTCTGTGTACTGGGATTTGCATATGTAATCCCCCAGCCTTGCCACAAGCCTTCAGGCAGGTACTACTGTTCCCATTTCTCAGGTGAGGCAACTGAGGTCTGAGCCTTTCAGGTTGTCCCCTCAGCCTGGAATGCCCTGCTGTTCCCTGTGCCTCACAACATGAGGTGGGCCAAGGCCAAGGTTGACCTCTAAGTCTTCTCCAGCCAGCCGCTAGTTCTGTTCCCTTCACGCCCCGCCACCCAACACTCACCCACTGTTCCTGGCCTGTCCACATATGGGAATCCCTGCAGACAGGAGTGGCCAGGCACCTGTGTGCTCCCCCACAACCTGGCATGAGCTGCGCAGAGGAGGCATCTGGGCTGGACTCACTGGTAGAAGTTCTCACATACTTGTGGAACCCGGCTTCTTCCTCCAGGAGAATGCTTGGCCTCTTGGCATTAAAAAGCACCTTGTCTTGAGAGAGCGCCTCCTGCCAAGAACTGCAGGTAGCACTGGCCATTCTCTGCAGCCGTTTTCCACCCCCAGAAAAACCTGTGGTTGACTATTCTGAGAAATCCACCCAGTTCTTGGAAGACCTTGGAATAATGGAGATAAAGTTTGGGACATATACAGACACTCTTCTTCAGGGCCTGGCACATAAGTGTGTTACTTTCCTCCTTCTGAGTACAATTCTAAAAGCGAAGTCTCTCCCTTCTTGACTCTAAATATAAAAAGAAAGCCATCAACCTTTTCTTCTTTGCTCCCTAGATAATCAAGTTACCATAGAAGAAAGAATATGGGACTTGGCTTAAGTTCATCAACATCGCTGAGCCTCAGTTTCCTCCTCCATAAAATGGAACTTGGCAGTGATGTGAGATGAGCTGAGACATGAACATAAAGAACCTAGCACTCTGAGGGCCCTCAAGGAAAGTTAGCTGTTTATATTCATTGTTATGATGGCTGTTGTTCCCCGGCACCTACCTGCCTGTTCCCATCCCTCGGGCCAGCCTGCAGGGTCCAGGCAGAGACGACGTTGAAGGCCTTGACGACTGTGCAGGTGGGGAAGAGGGAGGCCAGGTACTCTGCATTGGACTCACGGTGCTGAAGGTGCTCCTGCTCTGTGGGGTTGCTCACGTCCACGAGGATCTTGCCGCCCAGCTGGTCACTGAGCCCACATAGTGAGGAGTAGTGCTCCCGGAACACGGCCACAAAGATGACCTCAGGGGCGCCTACTGCATCCTCCTGGAAAGTCACCTGTGCTGCTGAGGGGAACAACCCGACTGTGCGTTTGGGGTTGCGGCTTCCAACCACCACGCTGAAGCCGGAGCCCACCAGGCGTGTGGCCAGGGAGCGGGCAAAGTCTCCACTGCCCAGAATGCCCACTTTGGGAGCCTCACTGGGAACCTCTGCAAGACTGCTGTCACTGTCCACCACGCGGCGGCTGATCAGCGGTTTGTCCATCTCTCCTGACATTTTGGTGGCTGGAAGAGAAAACAGGAACTAGTCAGAGGAGGGCTACTGGTCAGCTTGCCCTTCCTACCATCTCTGTGTCTTGTCCATTGCATGGTGGTCAATCGGGCCTTCACGAGTGCTAGCGCAGGCAGGACAAGCTGAATGAGCCCTGGCCCCTTCCCAAGGAGGGCACAGATTCAGAAAGAGGCGGGGGAGGACTCTGCTCTCCACCCTTTGTTCTTCCTGCTACATTATTTCTTCAGGACAAATTTGCAAGAGTAGGAATGCTCAGAGAGAAGGGTATGGACTTTCCACGAGCGATGCTATGCGATGCCATTTGCTTGTGTTCAAAAGGATTATCTGGTAAACCCATCCAGTAGTGACCATCTAACCCCAACCTCCTTATCGCGGGGTGTTACCTTTGATTACTAGGAAAGGCAGACATGTTCCTCCGCTTGTTTACATGTTGCGTTTCGGAATGGTACCTCTACTGCCCTTCTTTAAGTGGATGCTGAGCAGCTTGAAGACAGGGAGCTTATTTCACTTTGGATCTCATCGTGTTTCACAGGGCTGACAAGGAGCTGGTGCTCAATGTTTGCTGAATGAATGAATGAGTACTGAAATCCCACCCTCTGAGGACAGGGCTGGGGTGGGTCATGACATAAATGGGCCCCTGAGATTGAGTGGGTGCCCTGTGATCTCCCTCACTGAGCCTGAGGGATAAATGGACAGGGAGGAAACCCTGCACTGGGACCAGGAGTTTACAGTAAACTTATTGGGAAAATTATATTTTAACTGTCACCAAATTCTAACTGAAATTTGCCATTTCCTTTATGCATGAATGTAAGAAACACACCACAGTCGCATCATCAGTACCTGTGAGTTTGTCACCCATATTGACCAATGTCATCTCACACACACACACAAAAATGAGTTTTCTCCAAAAACTCATCACTAATTTAAAATCATGGTAGATAGGAACACTTAAATATATAAAATAAGCATTAGCAGATTTAAAGTGAGAAATGGACAGGAATACAATAACAGGATGGGACATCAATACCTCACTTTCAACAATGGATAGATCATCCCTACAGAAAATCGTATAGAAACATTGGACTCGAACTACACTTCAGACCAAATGGACCTAACAGGTTATATGTATGTAATAAAACATTCTACCCAACAGCACCAGAATATACATTCTCTTCATGTGTACATGGAATATTCTCTAGGATAGATCATATACTAGGTCATAAAACAAGTCTTAATAAATTTAAGGTTGAAATCATATTAAGTATCTTTTCTGACCACAGCAGTATGAAACTAGAAATCAGTAACAGGAGGAAACTGGAAAATTCACAAATATATGGAAATTAAACAACACCACTCCTAAACAACTAATGAGCCAAAGAAGAAAACAAAGGGAAATGAATATATATATATATATTCATATATATATATTCATATATATATATATATATATATATATATATATATATATATATATATTGAAAGAAATGAAAATGGAAACACAACATACCAAAACTTATGGGATGCAGCAAAATAAGTTCTAAGAGGGACATTTAATGCCTACACTAAAAAACAAACAAACAAAATCTCAAACAAACTAACTTTATACCTCAAGGAACTAGAAAAAGAACAAACTAAGTCCAAAGTTAGCAGAAAGAAGGAATAAAAAGATCAGAGTGGAAATAAATGAACTATAAGCTAGAAAAAAATAGATAAAAAATCAACAAAACTAAGACCTTGTTTTTGAAAAGATGAACAAAATTGAGAAACCTTTAGTTAGACTAAGAAAAAAAAGACAAAATAACTAAATAAAATAAAAAACGAGAGGAGAAATTACAACTGATACAACAGAAATACAAAGGATCATAAGAGACTATTATATGCCAACAAATTGGATGACTCAGAATAAACTCCTAAAAACATACAATCTACGAAGACTGGATCATGAAGAAATAGAAAATCTGACAGGCTAAAAATGAGTAAGGAGACTGAATCAGTAATTTAAGATCTCCCAACAAAGAAAAAGCCCAGGACTTTATGGTTTCCACCGATGAATTCTACAACTAAACATTTAAAGAATTCATGCCAGTCCTTTGCCAACTATTCCAAGAAATTGAACAGAACACTTCCAAGCTCATTTTATGAGGCCAGCATTAACTTGATGCCACAGACAAGGACACTGCAAGAAAAGAAAATTATAGGCCAATATTCCTGATGAACATAGATGTAAAAATCCTCAACAGAATACTAGCAAACTGAATTCAGCGGCACATTAAAAGGATCCTACACCATGCTCAAGTGGGATTTATGTCTAAAATACAAGGATGGTTCAACGTATACAAACCAATAAATGTGATATACTACATTAACAAAATGAAGGATAAAAATCATATGACCATCTCAATGGATACAGAAAAAAAATCATTTGAAAAACTTTAACATCCTGATACAAAACTCTCAAGAAATTAGGTACAAAAGGAATATATCTCAACATAATACAGGCCATATATGACAAGTCCACCTGTAACATCATACTATATGGTACAAAGCTGAAAACTTTTCATTTAATGTCAGGACAAGACAAGGATGACACTCTTGCCACTTCTGGTCAACACAGTACTAGAAGTCCTCGCCAGAGCAATCAAACAAGAAAAAGAAATAAAAGGCATCCAAATTGGAAAAGAAGTAAAACTGTGGCTAGTTGCAGATGACATAATCTTATATATATGGAAAACTCTAAAGACTCCACTAAAAACCTGTTTAAACTAAGAAGCTAATTCAGTAAAGTTACAGGATACAAAAATCAATATACAAAAATCAGTTGTAGTTCCATATACTAACAACAAGCGATCTGAAAAAGAAATTTTTAAAAACCCCATTCACAATTCCATCAAAAAGAATAAAACACTTAGGAATAAATTTAACCAAGGAGGTGAAAGGTCTGTACACTGAAAACTATGAAACATTGATGAGAGAAATTGAAGAAAACACAAATAAATGGAAAGTTTTCCATGTTCATGGATTAGAATTAAATGTTCATACTACCCAAAAAGACCTACAGATTCAAAGCAATCTCTATCAAAAATGACATTTTTCACTAATAGAGAAGATAATCTTAAGATTTGTAGGGAACCACAAAAGACCCCGAATAGCTAAAGCAATCTTGAGCAAGTATAAAACGGGAGTCATCACACTTACTGATTTCAAGCTGTATTACAAAGCTATGGTAATCAAAACAGCATGGTACTGGCATAAAAATAGACACATAGACTAATGGAGCAGAATAGAGAGCCCAGAAATAAACCCCCATGTATAAGGTCAACTAATCTTTGACAAAGATGCCACAAACACACAATAGGGAAAGGACAGCCTCTTCAATAAATGGTGTAGGGAAAACTGTATATCCTCATGCAAAAGAATGAAATTGGATCTTTATCTTACACCATATACAAAAATCAACTCAAAATGAATTAAAGGCTTAAATGTAATACCCGAAACTATATAACTCCTAGAGGAAAACACAGGGAAAATCTCCTTGACATTGGTCTTGACAATGATTTTTTTCGATTTGACACCAAAAGTACGGGCAAGAAAAACAAGTGGGACTACATCAATCTAAAAAGTTTTTACACAGCAAAGGAAACAACAAATACTAAAAGACAGCCTATGGAATAGAAGAAAATATTTGTAAGCCATGTATCTGATAAGGGTATACACACACACACACACACACACACACACACATATACACACACACATATATACATACCAGGGGTGCCAAATAAATGTATACAAGTGGACACTTTGGTCAACATTGCTCAAGCAGTAGTTTGTCGTAATCAGAAGAGTCTGGATGCTGATGGTAAACACTTTGAGCACCTCTTGTAATTGCAGACGTCAAACATAACTTGTCTTCGTCTTTTGCTATTGGTATATATTGAGTATTGCGATTTTAATAGTTTTTTCCTTTGTTAAAATGTGTATACATTTTTATTGGCACCGTATGTGTGTGTGTATGTGTATTATATACATGATAATATCCAAAAATATAAGGAACTCATAAAACTCAATAGTAAAAAGCAATCCAATTAAAAAATGGGCAAAGGACCTTAATAGACATTTTCCCGAAGAAGACATATAAATGGCCAACCGGTACATGAAAAGATGCTCAATATCATTAATCACGGTGATTAGGATGATTTATTATCCTACCGGTTAGGATGACTATTATCAAAAAGTCAAAAGATAATAAGTGTTGGCAAGAAAGTGGAAAAAGGGATCCCTTTTTGGGTTGTATGCTGTTGATGGGAATGTAACGAAGCCTCTCCTCCATCTTTGCTCGCTCTCTGCTCTCTCTCTCCTATCTCCTGAGTAACTACTAGGTGCTAAACACTCTTGAGAGTATAACTATGATTAAGACGTGGTCCCCACCACAGATGGTTTACAGGCTGGCTTACAATGGTGTGTGTGGGGGAGGCGGGTGTAAGGTGCACTCGCCCGGGGCAGGACACAGGGCAGCAAGGGATGGGGTGCAGACGTGGCCCAGCCCTGCTGGGGCCACTGCCCAGGAGACAGGCACTACTTTTGGAGGGGAAGCCAGGCTTCAAGGCATCTGCTGGTCCTTGAAGAACCCCAAATGCTGTACAGCCTCAGAGCAAACCCAACCACTGACAGGAGAAAAGACAAAGAGACCCAGACTTTGAATGCTGTCTCTGTTTAACCCCAGACTTAGCAGCGTGGTGTGGGAAGGAACTATTTGGGGCTGCCTCTCGAGGCTCATTGCTCAGAACCCAGCTCGGTACTTGCTTCCTTTTGAGGAGCAGAGATGGAGGCAACTGCAGCAGAGGGAAACCAAGGGCAGAGGCTGCGCGGACGTGGGACTGGTCCCAGCTTTGCCCTGAACTGACCCTGCGACATGAAAGCATCACTGAGCCTCTCTGAGTGGCTTCTCTACCACCTGTATCTCTCTGAGCTCCACCCAGCCCGGTAGTCTAGGAATCTACTAGAAGTCCCAGACTTATAGTCCTAAGGGGCCCTGCTTTCAGCCGCAGGATGGATGGAAACAAAACATAAAGCACCTCTAAAGCACTTCTCGCCCCCGAAATTCTCTCCTTAGGAGGAACCCTCCAGGTTGTACCATATCCTGATGCGTTGGTGTGGACGTCAACATTCCTAGTAGCATTATTCCTAATACCCAAAAGTGGAAACAACCCTGAGGGGTGCTCCTTCCTCCGCAGTTCTGATAGAAACAGCCACTGTATAGCCATGACCATCACTTACTAGCTGGGTGCCTTTGAGCCTTAGTCGCCTCACCTTTAAAACGGAGACACCAATCGTACCTTTCTCCCTTGTACCTTTTTAGCCTTGTCCTTTTACATTTATATTTGTTACATATGATTTATTCTGTATATAACACTATAGTGCACAAATTTTAACATTTATATTTGTTTATATGTGATTTATTATAAGGGTGAAATAGGTTGTTGTAAGGATGAAATGAGTTAATACTTGTAAGTGTTCAGAGCCATCATTCCTGACCAGTGCGTGTGAGTGTACTCACGTCTGTGTGTGCGCATGCCTGTGTGTGCTGTCCTCCGAGATGCTTCCTGGGCAATAGTCACGTCTCAAAATTCTTCTGCCCTCCCAGTGTCCAGCACAAGGCCAGCACAAGGGCAGGACAGGTGGCACAAGTCCTGGAGGCCCCGGAGGTCCAGCAGAGCCCCTGATGCCCATCCACGTGGCCTGAAGGAGAGAGTGACAAATCCTGGCTGGGCCCTGGCTCCTCGGTGGTTCTATTTACAGATCTGGGGAAGGGAGGGAGAGGGATCAAATTGCAGCTGGGTGGGCCGAGGTCTGCAGTCTGCACACAGGCCTGCCCAACTCTCCCTCCCAAGCTTCCTGCAAAACAACCATGAAGGCTCCGGCGTGCAGGAGTGGGCACAAACCACAGGGGCCCCTTGGGTCTCTGCGCAGGCTCACCGGTCCTCTCCCACTTCCCGGCAGAGCCACGGCGTGAGCTGTTTGTGGTTGGGAGCCATGTCTGACCCACTGGCCTGCCTGCCAACTCCTGCCTGCTCTCAGGCAGGCCACTGACGGTGGGCAATCACAACACGGACAGCCCTGTGGCCTCTTCTGTACGGGCAGCAGACAACCCTTCACTCAAGTGGCTGGAGCAGGCCATGGCCACAAAAGGGTCACCGTGAGGTCGATGTGGGTGGGGGCAGTGGGTGGCTGGCTGTTGCGCCCTGCAGCTATATGGGGAAGGGGTGGCCTGCAGGCCACCTGGGTTGCCTTCCACCCAGAGGCTGCCTAAGCTAACCTTGCTGGCCCAGGCTGGCCTCAGGCACTGAGAGAGCAATATGGCACGGTTCTTGTCCTCACATGACCCAGTTATCTTCAAACTTTACTTTTAAATTTTATCAGGTCAGTTAAATTAAATTTGGGGGGGGATATATTCCTATTACTGCTGTATTTATTTATAAACTAAATGTATTTAAAGTGTTATATGTGCACTATAACATTATATATAAAATAAATCATATAAAAACAAATACAAATGTAAAGGGATAAGGCTAAAATTTAAATACAAGTATAAACTCTAAGTTGTCTTAATCCCTGGGGGGTTTACACCCATCCTGGAGACCTGTGCCCAGAGGGAGTGCCAGGCGCAACACGAAATTGAACAAGGTCTCCAGAGAAAAGAGCACTGATTTCAGATGGGGGAGCTGGGCAGTTTCCTGCAGGATGTGGGCCTGAGCTGAGCCTTGAAGGATATGAGAATGAACCCAGAAAAAGCATTCCAGAAAGAGGGTCCAGAAGTCTGGAAACGGCAGTGTGCAGGGACCCACCAACAGCTCACATGTCTGGGGCAAACTAATTATGTGCCCACAGCCCGCACCAAGGACTTAGCAAGCCATAAATGAAAACACAAATTCTTGCACAGAATTCTTTTTCTAAGCCTAAAAAGTGTAGACATGGAAGTACAGACGTGAGAGGCTGAAACTCTGCGTTCTATCCTGATCATTTCCTCACCGGAAGACGCCACAAGTCCCATCCCCTCTAGCCTCACCTGTGAAATGAGAATGCCCATAGCTGCTCAGCTGCCCTCAATGGGTAAGGTAGTTGAGGGTTGCACACACTGGGGCATTGTTTTGTGGCCGGGGACTTCTCCGGAAGTCCTTGCCTGGTGGCTTTGGCTCCCAGGCTCATCCGCCTTCCCCACCGTCCTGTCACCTTTGGGAGGGCCGAGACCACTGTGTGGTGTGCCATGCTGTACATCTGGCACCCAGCACCATCCTGGCACATTGCAGGGGTTCCGTGCATATTTCTGACGGAAGGCACACATCCCCGCAACTTAAAACTTACTCTATACTTTGGGGACAGAAATCCTGCCGAAATGCAGTGCATATTTCAAGAGAAGGCAGTCAAAATCTCACCGAGATCCCAGCGAGCACCCTGAGCTGCAAGAGAGGATGTTCTTGGGTCTTGTCTTGGGTTCTGTTTTTATAGAACCTGTTTAGAAGTTTATATCCTCCCTTGTTGTCAGGACATTTATCACAGCTGTCTGACTGCTTGCCTCTTAAAGCCCCACACCTCCCCCAGGTCCTGCTAATCTACTGTGCACAAGAAATACAGACAAGCCACAGAATGGGAGAAAACTTTGGAAAATCATGTATCTGATAAGGGACTTGTTTCTAAATATATAAAGCAGTCTTGCAATTCAATATTAAAAAGACAACCTATATAAAAAATGGGCAAAGGACTTGAATAGACAGTTCTCCAAAGAAGACATAAATTGTCAATAAACACATGAAAAGACGTTCAACATTATTAGCCCTCAGGGAAATGCACATTAAAACGATGAGCTACCACTTCACACCCACTAGGACACTATAATCAAAAAGAGAGATAATCACAAGTGTTGGTGAGGATGTAGAGAAATTGGAACTCTCATCCACTGCTAGTGGAAATGTAAAATGGTACAGCCACTGTGGAAAGGAGTCTGGCAGCGCCTCAAAGGGTGAAACATAGAATTTCTATGTGACTCAACAATTCCACTCCTAGGTGTGTACCCAAGAGAAATGAAAACATATGTCCACACAAAAATGTGTACACCAATATTGCTAGTGGCATTATTCATAAAAGCCCAGAGTGGAAACAACCTAATGTCCATCAGCGCATGAATGGATAAACAAAATGTGGTATATCCATACAATGGAATAATATTCAGCAATAAAAAGAAATGAAGTACTGATACATGTTATAACATGGATGAACCTTCAAAACATGATGCTGGCAGTCGTCTGCCCCAGCAACTTCTATGCTGGCATCTTGAATAAACTTACTCTCCTCAAAAAAAAAGAAAGAAAAAGGAAAACATTATGCTAGGTGAAAAAAAGCCAGTCTCAAAAGGCCACATATTGTATGATTCCATTTATATGAAATGTCCACAATAGGCAAGTCCATAGATGGAGGGAGGGGTTGTTCGGGGAAAATGAGGAGTAACTGCTCCTTGGTACAGGGTTTCTTTTTGGAGTGATGAAAGTGTTCTAACATTGATTGTGGTGATGGTTGTACAGCTTTGTGAATATACTAAAAGCCACTGGATTATATACATCAAATGGGTGAATTATAACAAAAAATTTGTTATGGAAAAAAGGAAATTGAAATACTGTAGCCTGTTATTAACATGTGTTGTGGGGACAGAGCCCCAGAAAGCAGTTTCCAGGCTCTCGGCCTCATGTGGAGAGGTGCTGGCTCAGATAGTGGATGGCCGTCAGCTGTGGCTGGTTGGCCGTCAGCTGTAGCCGTTAAGCCATTGGTCACTGATATAACTGCCTTGGCTACGGAGGGGAGCCGAGGAGAGTGAAGGAGGAGACTGAAAGAGAGTAAGGAGAGTCGAGGAGAGTCGGTCGGTTGGCAGCAAAGCGGACAGCAGGTCGCACGTTGTGTAAACCCAGCCTCCAGTGAGACCATAGTGGTGTGACTTCCCTACCTATGGCTCCGTGGGTGTTCCTTTTTGGCCTCACCATGTCCTGTGTTCTTATGTGGGGAGCGGGAGCAGAGACCCCACAGGCCGCCCCGCCAGACACCCCGCACGACATTTGTAAACTAAGAATAAACGTGCTTTGAGTGAGTTTCAGGACTCTTCATGAGCTTAATGCATGGATTTTGTGGTATCAATGTTGGTGGTTCTGTAACCTTCCAAAGTTATTTTCTAGTTGTTTTCCACATATTTGAGGCTTCTAAGCCCCATGACTTCCATTAAAGTGAGGCTTATGTAATTGACACTCTTAACTGTTGTAGGGGAGATGGTAGCATAGGCTAAACAGTCCTCTGGACCGCTGAGTGAGCCCTGAAACGTTTGCTCACACAGCTACTTCTGTGCAGTCCACCTCTCACAAGCATACAGCTATTCCAGGGCCACATGGGAAGGCTAGCGGGGAAGGGTGCCGAAGTCTGAGGCCCACGCTACCCACTTCCAGGATGGGTCAGCAAACAAGGCAGATGTGTTCTGATGAGAAGTAGCAGGGAGGCCTCATCAGCTGTTTACCCAAGTCGGGAGGGTTTACATAAGGACATGCAGCTGGAAACCAGCACAGCTGCAAAGCTGCTAGGTGGGGCAGTAGGTCTCATTCATTCCGCTTTCCCCACCCAACTCATCGCCTCCTTATTAAGCAGCGAATCAGTGCCTGAGAGCCATCATTGGTCAGTGGGATCTTGCCCAGCCAGGCCAGGATGGCTCCCCGCAATGCTGCCACAGACTGGGCTCGGGAAAACATCTGGATGTTCTGGATTTACTCAGCATCAGTTGCCTTGCAAACCGCGAGGTAGGCCAGCAAGAACACAGGCTCGGAGGCAGCTGGGGTCATATTTCAGCCCCCCCACTTCTTAGGTGGGTGGCCTCACCAAGTCACTTTACCTCTCTGAGTCTCAGTTTCCTCCTCTGTACAATGGAGTGATGTTACTTTAACGAGCTGTAATGAGGATGACGTGAGATAAGCCAAGTGCCATAGTCTGAACCTGAATTAGGACTGAATTAATTTCTGAATTAATTTCACTTTTTTCCTTTTGTTCCTCTATGCCTAAAAATTTTTTAAAAACCTTGTCTGTATAAAGCAGAGATAGGTGCACCTAAATCAATACATGGTGTTCTCTGCAGAATGGAAAAACATACTCTAAAATGTTCTAAAAACTTGCCGAGATAATGGCCTGGAGGTAGGTATGCACACATTTCCCGCCAAGACAACTGGAGGAAATGACGTGCTGCTGTTTGGTACTCGGGTGGGAAGAGGGGACGGTGGAACAGGGAGGGGGATATAGTACAGAGAGGCAAGTAGTCAGTGGTGGGGCTCCAGGGTGGTTTGGAATTGGCCGTGGGCTCCTGAGCCCTCTAGGGCCTGCTAGTTCCAACAGCCGGCTCCTTGCCAATGCCGGTCCTTACGCCACTGGGGTCCCCAGGACCCCCTTCCTCGCCAGTATTCCCCGCTCCTGGATCAAACCCGCACCAGCGACCTTTCTACCTCCACACCCCTCGAGAACAGACAACCCCTTGTCCACGGACGGTATTTCTCTCTTTCCTGTCTGTCTCCGCTCCAGACTCCAAGCTTCGCCAGGGCAGGAACTGAGCTGCACTCACGTTTGCAGCCTCAGTTCTTAGCCCAGTACCTGGCAACCCCTGGGTCAAACGTGAGCTGCTCTGGAGATCTCCGGAGGGCTTGTTGCAGTGTGCTTCGGGGCTCCACCCCCAGAATCTCCGATGCGGCTCTGAACCACACTTTGAAAAGCACTGCAGCAGACAGATACTCAGTAAGGTCTGTGCGAGGAGTGAATGTATCAACCAATCACTTGCGTGCAAGAACCACTCCAGATGAGGCTTTTTTCCTGGGTTGCTCCCTCAGGCCGCTCCTGGTGCACCCTCTTAAAGCCACCCTGACCCTTAGGAGCCCCAGCGTCAGTGCTCTCTCCCTGTGCTCCTCCAGGTCATGAGGGTCAGAGCTGGGTCTTTCTGGTGAGCAGAAGGCAGTCAGGGCCACGGCGGCCTTGTTCACCCAGCCAATCAGGCAATGCTCCCACGACCTCTCTCTTCCTGTGCATGGGTCACTATGCCCACTGCAGGCTGAGGGAGGCGTGGTACTGGGACACCACGCAAACCCTGGGGACCCAGGAGCGCCCAACACCCCAACTGAGGAGATTTTCACTGAGGACCAAGTTTCCTGGGTGACCAAACATTCACATGGCCCGACTCCACATCCAGGACTCTCTTTCACAACCACAATTTGACAGCTGGGCCTGGAAGACCTGCTCATTGGAACAAGTTGTTACCCACAGACATCATATAGGCAGAGTGGTGGTCAGTGCTGGTTGGGAGAGGGAAGGCCGAAGGCCCAGTGGCCAGCACCAAGGCCAGGGGCCTGAAGCATGGTTCCCATGCTGCACCACCTGGGGGTGGGGGGAACATCATTCACATCGTGACCCACGTGAATAAACCCTCTGGAGTTGTGCAGTGCACACGGACTGTGCAGTTTTAGGCAATAGTTGGTCCTGACAACCCTCATCCAAAATTTTTCCTCATTCATTATTCCCTGCATACCTACTAGTATGTACCTGGCACGGAGCAAGGCACTAGGGCTATGCAGGTGGCCAGAAGATGGCCTGTCCTCTTGGGGCTCTTAGGGGAAAGGCTGGCTACACACTGCAGCAAGGAAAAAGTGCTTGAATGAGGGCATGCCTAGGGCTGGGGGAGCCTGGGAACAGTGGCTGACCTCCGGCCAGTGGGGTCAAGGAGCTGGCATGTGGGGGCAGCTCGTTCCCTCTGGGCTGGTTAATCCAGCCAGGCTGGAGGCTACCAGGCGGCAGCAACCGATTCTGCAGCCTCAGTGTCTGGGGCTGGGTGGCTTCTTGCTTTCCAGGGACACTTGGAGTTGTAAACCCTGGGGACAGATGGGTGTTGTGGGCTGTGGCTGCCTCCCCCCACCCTTTGCCGTGGTGTAGGTTTGCAGAATCAGGGGTGGAGACCCTGCTCCTGAGCAGGGGGAGACACGGGGGTAGGGAAAGGGGCAGCTGCAGCAGCTTCTGCCAAGGAGCTCTGCCTGCCTCACGTGGTCTGATTCCTGGGCTTGAGGCAGCATGCTTCCTCTGCTTTGCCCAGCTGATGAGCCAGCTTTTCCAGGAAGCCTTTGCAGGGAAAAGAAGGCACTCCCCTGACCCTCAGTGGCCTCTGGACCCCTAGGGTCACTGGATGCCAGCCTCTACTCTCATGCTGTGTGGGAGGATCATGAGACTATTTCCCAGTCATGACCAGCTCTGCCACAGGCCAGCTCCATGTAGAACTCTGACTTTGTAAGAGTCCCCGAGAGCTCAAAAGGCTGCTCCAGCAGCCCCAGGAGCACCTCCGGGCTTCCTCTGGGGCCCTCAGTCTGGGATTCACTCTGCACTCTGCCACTTTACCACTGACTACACACCGCTTCACTTGTCTGCCCCCCACCAGGAGAGGGACCACTTCTTACTCAGTTCCAAGTCTCTGGCACTCAGCCTGGGCCTGGCTCTAAGTCGGTACTCAATTAACAGTTGTGGCTTGAAAGACTTCACTGCTAGACTCTGCCTGAGGGCAGGGTGTGCTTTCGAGTCCCGGCCTTTCTCCCCAGAACCTAGCTCGGCCGGCCGTCCTGTACCCAGTGGTGATTAAATACTACTAGTTTCTAATCTCTATTGCAGCCTGGCCATAGTGTTATACCTGGCCAGGCATTTCCTTACTTGATAAACTCAGTAACACAGAAGACTAATGCACGGATGTGTTTAAACACTGCAAATAAATAGAAAAACACACAGAGACTCATGCAGCTCTGTCCAGAATGGAAAATCAAACACCATATCTGAGGCACTTCAGAGTACAGCTTGGTCGTGGGAACCCACGGAAGGAGGCTTCAGGACACTGGGTCAGTGGCTCCAGGCCCATGGGCTTCTGAGCCAGGGGGTAGGAGCCATTCGGAAGGGTCTGCCCACTCTCCATTAGACAGGGCAGGGGGTGCCTAGCTGTGGCCACTGGTAAATGGACTCCTTAGCCTTCCCCAACTGAGGTCTGTCTGGTCTGAGAGCTCGTCTGCGGCCACGCTGCCCAGGCCTCACGCTTTTTCATAGGTCATAGACGTTATCTTTTTGCCTGGCAAGCCCCTTCCCTCCAACTGATGAATTTCAAGATCCAGCACCTCCTCTGTGAAGCCCTCATCCTACCTTGTCTTCGAAGTGGGATTAATCCCCCCTCCTCTGGTCCCATTGGCTCTCTGTAGCACAGGTAAGAGGATGGAACTAGTGTACCAGGATGGTACCAGATACTTTCCCTTAGAGGTCCAAGAGGTGGATGGGGGGGGGGGTGGCGGGCGGTTCCTAGCCCCCATACTCTCCATCACCCCTCCCCATGTGCTAATGTTAATATTAAAACTAATAACTTTTGATATGAATAATTCACATTTCCCAGCCAGGTAAAATGAATTACAGCCTCTGTATAATCTTTCCCATTTTATGGATCTGAAATAAACAGTGTAAGTAAAAATCAGGCCATTTCCTATGCAAATAGAAGCCAGGCGACTTTCAGGGAAGTCCCCTAGTTCTCCTTCCATGTAGAAACCCTTGGCCTCCCCAGGGCTGTGAAGGTCCGCCTTGCCCTACAGAGAGGCAGTTGGCAAGTCACATCCCAGCACCCAGCAAGTATCTGGCACATGGCACATCTGCCCTTATGAGTCACATGAAGAGCAGTTACTGTGAAGCGAGGCCAGACACACCACAGAGAGATCCTGACTAGACTTGTACACTCGGGGTTTGACATATAGAAAACGATCATTACTTCCATTTTACAGATGGGAAAACTGAGGCCCAGTTAGGCCTTCTTTAAGGCCCCAAAGTTAGCTCTGGCCCTAGTCCCATGCAGTCCATGCATTTAAGCTGCCTCCAGAGTGGTGAGGGCAGGCACTTCATTGCTGTGAGCATGTGCAATAATAGCTGGTCACCTGGTCCCCATGGGGCTCTCGGGTGATCTGCTCCCTTCCTCTCAGCTTTCCCTCTGTCTTACTGTCTGCACGAACCCATACTTTCCAGTCTCTCATTCTCAGGATGTTTCTATGACTCTAGGGCCACCCTGTATCCTAGATTCCAAACCATGGCCGCACAGGCCCCAGTACCCCCTTCCCTCTCAAGCCGAGGGGTCCAGGAGGCAAGAGGAGCCTTTACCTGAGTCCTCCTCCCAACCCCAGTGCCCACAACTGACCTGAGGGGAGACAAAATAGAGGATGCTGGTCTCAAATCAGGGTTTAATAGCCGGGTTACAGCCACACACATCTTAATTGGTACATTTCTATTTTCTTTGTGGTATGTTCGCTTTCTGATGGACGCTCACAAACATTTTACTGTTACATTTCTTGTAATGCTGCCTGGAATCGTTATTTAGACATCATAAAAAAATCATTATATTTTTAAAAGGAAGGCTGAGAAGTTCCTACAAAAGAGACTGCAAAAAGCTCGGGCACACACACAAATACACACATACAAGCCAATCCTTACACAATACACATACATGCGAGTTTGGTCTGACAGAAAAGTTTATTACCACACTGTTTTTGCAAAATAGAAGTGAGTGAATAATTTATAGGGCTTTTTACAAACATCTAGATTTTCTAATCATTCTAGAGAAATCCGGTTCGATTACTTACAGCAGCAGTTCTGTGATAAACCAACCCAGAAATGGTTACCAATAAATAAAATTTACAATTCCCAGTGGGCCTGCCTTCCACAGAAATGAATCATAAACATTCACATCTGTTTTCTTTAACACACCAGATCCTCCAATGCCATGGCTCTCACCAACGGAAGGCTCTGTGTGTGATAAATCCTTGAACCCTTTACTTTGAAAAGGCTCCTGACTTAATGTGTGGATGATAATATTTCCCATTTTATTTTGGCAAGAACTTAATTATATTGAGCTCTTTGCCGCCAGTCCCAAAACAGCAGCACCTGAAATGAGGCCATGCAGCTCTGGTTCTTGCATCCCGCAGACGACAGGGTACCTGTGAGCCAGGCCAGGGGCTGGCAGGGCTGGTGGGAGGAGCCCGCACGCTCCCATGCCATCTGGGACCTGTGCCCTAACCAGACTTACCCACAACAGGCTGGCACAACATCTGGCCGACGCAAGGGTCTGAAGCACCAGTCCTTGACATCTCCACTGTGATCCGGGCCACAACTTCTTGCCTGGGTCTCCCTCAGACCTGTGGGCAGCTTGACTTTAGTTTTGAAAGCAGGACTCCAGCTGACCCTCTGAAAGCAAGGGACCTGCCAGGGGCTTGGCCAGCCGGCGGTCGCCCCCTCAGCCTACACTCCAGCTCCTGGCCACAGGACTGGTCCGGGAGTGGTGACTGATGATTGGTTACAGAGCACACTGTGAGAGAGCAGTTCTGGCTCGATACTTCCTGTTTGGGGAAGAAACCTCCCTGGTGATCATTAGTGGCTCAGACTCAAGTCTCTTCGCTACAGGAACTAAGGCAGGACAGCCAGCAGAACTCAGGATGCATAAAAGCGAATAAATGTCGTCCATGGCAGGGCAGACCATGGAGAGAGAGAGAGAGAGAGAGAGAGAGAGAGAGAGAGAGAGAAGGTGCGTTTACGCTTCAGGATACAGAGCCAAACAGAATGGCTGCAGAAAGTGGCAATTTATCAATTGCTGTGGGAGTAATTCATTGCAATCACTGTGGCTGTCACTGGCTTAGTGATAATTCTCTCCACATTTTGTGCCAACAAAGGCTTTTGGATCATCTTTACTTGCTAGTCAGTGCCCACAGTGCGGAGAAAGACAGACAGAAGGACCCATAGACAGAAGTCAGCACTGTCACAGAGCAAAGCATGAACACGCGAGTGCCTCACTGCCGCAGAGGGCTTTCCCACTTGACTGGAGATCACACTGACAGCACCAAGGGACGCCAGAGGTCCCTTTAGAGGCTTCTGTACCATTGAAGTAAATTATGCCAAGTCTAGTCTTAGGACAAGTATATTTGATTGTTTCCAACTTGTTTGAACACTGGTGGGGCCGGCCCAGTGGCTCAGGCGGTTGGAGTTCTAAGCGCCTAACAAGCTGCCGGTTCAATTCCCACATGGGCCAGTGGGCTCTCAACCACAAAGTTGCTGGTTTGATTCCTTGAATCCCGCAAGGGATGGTGGGCTGCACCCCCTGCAACTAAGATTGAACACGGCACCTTGAGCTGAGCTGCCCTTGAGCTCCTGGGTGGCTCAGTTGGTTGGAGAGCGTCCTCTCAACCACAAGGTTGCAGGCTCAACTCCCACAAGGGATGGGCTGCGCCCCCTGCAACTAACAATGGCAACTGGACCTGGAGCTGAGCTGCGCCCTCCACAACTAAGATTGAAAGGACAACAACTTGACTTGGAAAAAATCCTGGAAGTACACAGTTCCCCAATAACCTGAATTCACTGTTCCCTGTTCCCCTTCTCCAATAAAAAAGAAAGAAAGAAAGAAAACTGGTGATCTTGGAAAACGCTAGCTCTGAGTAACCCTAGTCATTTGTTAACCAGAATATATACCACAGGCTCCAGGCAGCTTTACTCTGTTATTACCACGGTAGAACAGAGCCCACATTGTTCTCTGACTACAAGTTGTGGCCCCTATGTCTTGTCCCTTCTGCTACAGAGAAACCAACTTTGGGCAGGGATCTTCTTGACTCTCCCTGGAGTCCAGCAGTGTCCAGAACGGACAGACTGACTCTCTCCTCCTTAGCTCATCTTCCACTCCCCCTCCTTCCAGTCCTAGCTGCTGCCCACGTCTGCCAATGCTGTCACCTCCACCTGAAGTCTTCACATCCTCCTGGCCATCCAAATCCCCCTTCCTTGACGAGCCAGCCTGAGCCCTTGGGCACGTAGGCCCCTTGCAGCCCCTGCAGCCCCACACCCATCTCTCCTTGCTCTGAAGTCAGAGAAGCAGCTGTGTTTATTAGTGGATCTAGTTAGACAGACCTGGGCATGAATTCAGGTTCAGCCATGAACCTGCAGTGTGAACTTGGGCAGGGTACTTTCTGTTGTGATGGTTAAGTCAAACAGTGAATGTGAAAGCCCCCAAACCCACACCTTAGAACTACTCTCGTTTGCATGTTTCCTGTGCTCTGCTCTGGGCCTGGACTCTTCTCCCTGCTGCCTGGTGGTGTTCTGTATCAGCACTCAGCTTCCCAATTAGACTCTAAGCCCCTGGAGGGACGGGACCTGTGTGCCCTCCACCCGTGTATACACACAGCCCCACACAGTGTGCTCTGCTCATTGGGAGGTCCGCAGATGCCTGTTGGGCCAACAGGGCTCAGGCAGTGAACACCAGATCACTCACTGTTCCGATCACTGTTTCTGGGTGGTCTGATCCCCTTGGAGAAGTTGAGCTGTCAGGAAACCACACTTCCTTATGAAAGCAAACCTTTCAGGCGCGAGCAGACAGGAACTCCAAGAGCATGCCCATGGTTCCTGGAGGGGTCCAGGTCAGCTATGATTCCCTGTCCCCTGGGGTTCTCAGTAAGCCCTTAGTTGCGCTCTGAGGCCCCCCAATCTTGGAAAGCCCCTCACCACACACAGCCGTGCCAGATCGGAATATTCAAGAAAGTTGTAGCAAAGGTTACAGGCCGACAAAAAGCAGCCATGCCAGATCTTACAAGAGCAGAGCACTGTTAGGTCTCCAACCTGCAGGAAGGCCAGAAGAGCGGGGTTTTCTCGATGGAAGCACCCCAACTCCCATCACAACCTTTGGCTGCCTGGGCTCAGCACCATGCTGTTTCCTGCCCTTCCAGTTCAGGGTGCCACCATATTTCTGGCCATCCTGGAGCCTCTCCATGGACAAGCCACAGAGGTCCTCATCACACCTCCTGTGGCTGCTTGGCCCCACACCCAGGCGTTGGTTGATTCGCCCGACAATGGTGACTGAAACCCCACCCGCTCCACTGTGTCTAATGCATTACTAACCCACGTACAGGCTTGGCTGGCCATCCAGAAAGCATCAACATAGGCCCCTCGTACGCCAAAAGGCCACTTGTGACTCTTCAGACCCTGAATTTGCGCATGCTGTCTTTGGCAGACTATATCTGGAGGGCCCACCTCATAGCCACCTGACGCTCCTTTGACATTCTCCAGCTATGTGCCCTGAGTGAGTCACCTTCAGGGGCACCTTCACTCTGACTGCAGGGCATGCTGTCACCCACCCAAACCAACAGTAAAAGCACAAGCCTACCCTCCCCACAGCCCGACAGCCACACCACAAGCGTCACATGTTAGAGTAACAGGAAGGGTCTTCCATCACAGACGCCAACATGTTGGCTTTGGGAAACCTGCTGTCCACACGTGTACTGAGCCGGCCCACCCCACCACGGAAAGCTTAGTACGCCCATTCACCTGTCCCCAAATTCCTTTACATTTACCTGTGACTAATTGTATAATCTTGAGGCTATTATTTTTTACAGTTTAATTTCCTTATCTGATAGCTCCAGGAAGCTTAAAAATGTGTTGTTTGCTTAGATTCCACCTGGCTCTCATGAAGCAGAAGGAGACAAGAATAAGTTATTGCCTGATTGCAGGACAATTAGTGCTCACCTGTAACATGTTCTCCCGAGGTGATAATAGTGATTTATGAGGACAGACTGATTAGGAAGAGTTGAGCATTAGCTAATTCTCCAGTGACAGTGTTCCACACACGCTGCCCTGGGGTGAAGTGACAATTCAGGACTTCATGGTCCCACATGTAGTAGCAGTTACCAATCCAGCCCTGACAGCAGGCACAGTGGTCAGTACCTCCAGCTGAGCAGGAAGCCTTCTCTGGCTTTGCACCCTGGCTCATGTTAGCTGTGGGACCTGGGCCTCAGTGATGCCAAATTCCCCCTCTTGTATTCAGAAATAAGCGCAGGGCATGGGTTTTTGCAGGGTTATAAATGACAACTGACACGCATCTTGACAGAAGTAGGACTCAGCTAGCCCTTGAGTGCCTGGAACGAAGTTGGCGCTCAGTAAGTGTTTGTTGAATGAATAAATAATGAGGCAGAATTTGGACAAGCCTATGTAGTCAGTGTTTAGGAGCCTCAAGTTTGGGGTTGAAAGAATGGATTAGAGTCTCATGTGTTCTCAGGAAAGTTATATGGTTGGGAGAACAACATTATCTATCTCTTAAGAGTCAGAAGGGGGCACCCGGATGGCTCAGTTGGTTAGAGCATGAGCTCTTAACAACAAGGTTGCCAGTTCGATTCCTGCATGGGATGCTGGGCTGTGCCCCCTGCAACTAGATTGAAGGACAATGACTTGACCTGGAGCTGATGGATCCTGGAAAAAACACACTGTTACCCAATAAAATTTTTAAAAAATTCATTAAAAACAAAGTCAGAAGGTTCAAATGTGCTCATACATATAACATGCTTGGCCCAGGGCTTGGCATGTGGGAAGCTGAGTGTTCAGTCATGACTGTCACTTTGGTGTGACGGGAGTGGTGCCCATGGCCTGCAGAGGATGTGCAGGGCTAACATGGAGAGGCCTGGGATCAGTGCAGGTCAGGCTGCACATGCAGGTGGGCCCAGGTGGAGGGGGCAGAGAGGAGCACGTGAGACTTCTGTAGCCCAATGTTTGAAAACCACTTAGAATGGCCCATCCCCAGCCCTCTCCAAGTTCTGTAATCTCCAGTCTCCTGGAATGGGATGGGGTTGGTGAGGGTAGGATAAGAGCGGAAAAAAGAGGCACTCACCCCTCCAACCCCTAGGAGGGAGGAAAAGAGACAGCCTGGCCTGGCTGTAGGTTTTCATACTTGCTTAAACTGGCAAGCTTCCTTTTTTAAATCAAGAGGCCTGTTCCTGGTCCAGATGCTAGAAAACAATTTCATGGAGTGCTTACCGTATGCAGCTCAGACTGCCCAGCCCAGGAAGACCTGGCCACTCTGCTCGGTGGGGAGGGCAAAAGGGGGTGGACCCAGCCTCAGCTGGGGCCCAGAGAGCCTGGGTATCACTGCACAGCCTGCCCCGTCACCAGGTTACCTAAACATCACCCCAGCCTGCCCAGGTTTTATGGAAAGGGAGGCACAGACTTGTCCCAGTGTGCGAGTCATAGCCTAGGACACTGAGCAGGCAGTCCTGAGGCTGGGCCTGAGGCTAGCTCTGCAACAGAGAAGGGGACCATGGAGGCCACTCTGTGGGCTTTAGTTACCTTCTCTAGTGAACTGAGGGGTTCATACTAGGAAAGCAATGAGTCTGGAAAATCCCCAGCGGATTAACACTCACACCCTGGGGGGAGGGATCTGACATTTATTGCCTCCTAAAAATTGAGCACTTCACACACTTGATCCTCCAGTCAGGTAGTATAGTCCGTTTTATAGGGATAACAGGCGCAAAGCCCTTAGCAAGCTTTTACAGATGAAGAAACGGGTTCAGAGAGCTGAGGAGTCAGCCAAGGTCACAAGGCAAAGAGCTGTGGGGATTCGGACTCGGGTCCATCTAACTCCAAACCCAGGTGTTGTTCCCTCCAGTCAGTCAGCTCAGCACCTCCCTCCTCCACCGCTTAGGTGTGCAGCTTCTGACTTCAGTCATTCACTTTCACTTTTTAACTACCTGGAGCCCTGCCCAATACTCTAATAAGTCCAAGGAGGGAAGAGCCAAGGGGCAAGGACTGGAAACATGAACAGAAGAGGGATTCACCAGTTTCACATCCCCAGGCTGGAGAGATGTGGTCCCAGCATGACCAGGCCAGGTCCTGAGGAGCTGAGCAGGCTTGGGAGTGGCTGTCAAACCCCCTAGCTCCGTGACGGCTCAGAGGCCAGCGTCACCCTATGCCAACTCCAGGCCTTCCTCCCAGGTTGCCTGGCTGAGGCCACCTGTCCACCATTCAAGGCCTCCTTCAGGAAATCTTTTCTACCCCAGTGACGCCCCCCTACCCCACTAGGTCCACTCATCTACCAGGTGAGTGATTAAGCACCTGCTCCACGGCAGCCCCTCTGCAGGCCACTGGGGATAGAGATGGAGGTAGAGAGGAGAGAAGACAAGTCCCAGGCCTCCAGGTACTCCTGGCTGGATGCCAGGCGAGGGCTTCACTCTGCAGACTCGGATTCCGTCCGCTGTGGGTGGGACCCAGGTGACTGAAGGGACACATCCAAGTGAGACCCTTTGGTCGTGTGGATATTCTTGCCCGCAGCACTTGCATTCTTTGGGCTACCACAATCCTTTGAGAACTTGGCCTCTTTCCCACTAGAGGGTTCCTTCGGGCTCCCAAGTCAGATAAATCTGTGTACAAATCGTCTCCTGCGACTTGCTACCTGTGTACCTTTGCAAAATGCCAATGCTACCTGATGCTCAGTTTCCCCATCTTTAACTAGATACTAACGGTGTCTTCCGGTGCTGATTAACTGGAATATTGTTGCAGAACAAGTTGCCTGGCGCAGGTAAATACATGTGCCCGCTACGTATCAATTACATCACTGCACTCTGATGGACAGAAATACTTCCCTCGGGTTATTTCCAGAACCCGCACGTGTGGGGCCTGTGTCAGAAGCGGCCTCGGACCCCGGGGCGGCCTCTCGGTGCCCTCTGCCAACGCTGCAGCGGGAGCTGCCTTCCTTTCCCTCGCGGTTCCGCGTCCCAGCTCCGGAACCACCTACTGGCGTAGCGCACCCTTCCCTTTACCCGGAGCGACTCAAATTCCGACCACACCTCTTCAGGCAGCCGGCCCCAAATTTCGGGGAAAGAGGCAGAAGTAAGTTCGCCAGCGGCCCGCACGGCCTTTTCCCCACCGAGGTCGGGGACCGCGCCCCTGCCGCCAGGCTGTGCCCGCAGACCCAGCCCCCGCCCCCGCGCTCCCAGAGCGGCGCGCACCGCGGACCCGCGCGCCACGCGGGTCTGCGGAAGGGACGCTCGGGCTCGTCGCCCGCCCCGACGCCGGGACCCGCGAGTCCAGCTCCCCCCAGTCCCGCCCCCGGCGCCCACCCGGCGGCGCACGCGGCTTCCGTCCCCGGGGAAGGAAAACGCGCGGAGTCGGGACGAAGGACCTGGACTCCTGCCGCCGGGCGCACGTGGCTGTGTCCCGGCCGCCGGGTCGCCTGCAGACGTGTGGCGGCGCCTGGCTGCCGCGCGGCAATGGCACAGGGGGCAACGGGGCCAGGCGCAGCCCACTGACCCGCAGCGACCCAGGGGAAGGACCACTCACCGCTCGGGACCCGCGGCGGCTGCAGGTTGCGCGGCGGAGGCGGCGGCCGGCCCGAGGCTCCTCCTCCTGCCCCCGCGCCCCGCCCGCCCGCCCGGCTGCCCGCGGGGCCCGCCCTGCGGGGGAGGGGGCCGCCCGCCAGGCTGCCGCTGCTTATCCGGGCCTGCCACCTCCCCTCAGGCGGCCATCGCGAAGCCACAGGGTCGTCCATCCCCGCCGGGCCCTGCAGCCGGAGGCAGCGTCAATAACCCCCGACCGTTTATCCCTGGCCCATGATTCAGAGTCAGTCCCGCAGCTCCCTGATCTGCGCCCGTCACCCCCACCCCATGGGTAACGTGTACAGAGCTCCGGGACCGCCTCTTGGTCAGGACAAGGAAGGCGTGGAGGCCAGGGTGACTTCTGAGATCCGGTCCCTTAATATGAGGGGCACTTCAAATCCATGTCCATTTTATAGCCGGTGACGTTAAGTGACAGGCACAGATGGTAAGAGGTCAAGGCGCCAGATTAGATCTGGTTTGCTTCTTTAGTGCAATGGAAGCAGGCAGCAGAGTCTCCTCAACAAGCCTGCATCCAGGCCTTTGTGGTCCTGTCACCTCTCTGTCCCTTGTCCACCCTTAGGGCAGACCTTTGACCTTTCTCAGTAGTCCTCAGATTTCAAGGCTCTTGGGCCTCCAGGAGCTGCTGGGGATGCTGGAACTTGCTTCCCTGTCTAGGCTTCCTGGACTCCAAACCACCACCCTGCCTCAGAGATGGCCTCCGACACTGCTGGCTGCGCTCACTTCCCCCATGCTGAATGGCATGACGGCGTCACAGGCATGGCAGCTGAGGCAGTGAGGGGAGGTAGCTTCTGGGTAGCTTCCTAGAGGAGTGTGGGTTCATCTGAAGCCCTGTCTCACCCAAGACCTCACATCACGTGCTACTTACTGACGGTTACTCCCTTCCATTTACAGGTCAGGACATGGGGGCTGTGATGGTTGAGTTAGGCACCAATGTCACTCCTGTTTTGGGAGGCTGACTGGGGGTTACTTGACCTCTGGGACTTTTTCTGGAATATTCCTGGGGAGCATATTCTACCAACCCCTGATAAAAAGTTTCAAATTTCTACAAGAAGCCACCCTGTGCTGGAGAGATAAACCCTGACAGGGGTTATCTGAACCCTGAGGCCAGAGACTGGGGGGTGGGGGGTGGGGGTGGGGGGTATGCGTTAGGAATGGCCCCACAATTAGATCCCAAAGAGCACGGTGGGGGGTGAAGAGACAGGGTTCTGACAGCCTTGTATGGGAATGCTGCTGTGAGGGGCCTCTCCTCCATGCCCCCACCGAGACCCACCCATGAGTATCTTGTGCTTTCTCACCTCCATGGGTTTCCTCCTGTCTAAAATATCCTCTTTCCCTAGCTCCCTGTTTAGCCTGGCCCCCAACCCAGATCTTCTCCTGCTTCCTTCTGGGACCCTCCTTCCCCAGCGCAACACCCTCTCTGAGCTCCTGTGGCAGCTCTAAGTCTTTTACCATTGAGCACTCAGGGAGCTCCACCACGCCACACAGTGTTCCGAGTTGCTTGCAGACACAGTTGTCCATTGCCTGGCCCCTGCCCTTGGATGATGAGTTTCCTTTGCAGTGAGTTGCAAACCTTAGGAAGACAGGAACCAGTTCCTTGTCCCCTTTGGTGCACCTAGCATAGTGCTCTGCACATAGTAGGTACTCTTCAGATACGTGCTCTGCGCTGATGGGGATCTCTGAGCATCCTTCCTGCAACTACAATGGGCAGCGCAAAGAGATCAAGCTTGGGATATGGAGGTACTAAGAGATCTTGCAGCATTCTTGGGAGGATCCTTGGACCTATCCAGCATTCTTCTAAAGAGGCCCCGTGGGGATATTTGCGGGGTTCCCCATGAGCTGGAGAGAGAGATCTGAAGGCTGGACTGACAGAGGTCTGTGGACAAAAAAAGGTTTCTATAGAAAATAACCTCATAGGGTGATCTGATCATAGATTCCTAACTGGGAAGGTCATGGTGGGGAGTCACACCCCTGGCATATACGCAACTTTAGTAAAAGGTTTATCTTTGCCTTAAGCAAGCCCTGTCCATTGTTCTTGTGCATCTAAGTTAACACACCTTTGAAATAATCTGTAAACACCCTCCTGAGAGCACATAATCTTGTTAACTGTCCTGTAACCCAATCTCTGCCTTGCTTTCTCCCACCTCCAGGTGATCTTCCTTACATTCCCTCCTTAATTCCAAATGCATAAAAGAAACTGCAAAACTGTCATTCTTCAGAGCGTTTGAAACCTTGCTCCCCGGCCTATGTTGTCAATTTTGGCTCAAATAAACTCAAAAAATTTCTCTACGTGTTTGGATGTTTCTTACATTGACAGGCGTACAAAGGAATGTCCTAAGTGGAGCATGAATTTCTGCAGGGGAACGTGGAGGGGCCTGAAAAGTACAGGGAGTAGGTAAGGGAACACCCTGCTGAGCGCCAAGCACCTTGTGTGGGGACAGAGTCCCAGAGAGCAGTTTCCAGGTTCTTGGCTTCGCATGGGGAGGTGCTGGCTCAGGTAGTGAATGACCAGCAACTGTGATTGCTTGGCCATCAGCTGTAACCGGTTAACCAGTTGGCTACTGATGTAACTGCGGGGCTGTGTTGATTGGGTGGTTGGTTGGCAGGCAGAGAAGTGAATGGCGGACTGCAGATCGTGTGGCTACTACTGCGTGTGTCTCGTCCAGCCGCCAGAGAGAATATAGTGGTATGACTTCCCTACCTATGGCTCTGTGGGTGTTCCTTTTTGGCTTCACCATGTCCTGCATTCTTATGTGGGGAGTGGGAGCTGAGGCCCCACAGGCCGCCCTGTGTGACCTTGATGGACAAAGCACCAGCCACACACTATTGGCCTTTGGTACTTTGCTCATCTGTCTCCCTCTGGACTGGGAGTGCCTTGAGTGGAAGCTTGTCTCAACTACATGGGGTCTGGTGTGGGTGAGAGCTCGATGTTTCCTCAATACCTCTGGGTCTAAACTCCCAGAAGCAGATGAACTTTCTGACTCAGGAGGGAGAACAGTGTTGCTTGAACACCTCCTCTGCTAGACTCAGGTCCATGGCCAAGCTAAGAACAGAGCAGTCAGAGCCATGTTGTCCAGACATTAGGCAGACTGTGTTACTCCTCTATTCAGAACCCTCCCTTAGCTGACCTGGTCTCTAAGTCAAAGCAAAGTCCTTGCAATGGCTGACAAGGCCCAGTGTGATCTGCCTGCGCTCCTCCATCTCTCATTAGGGCCCCTCTCTCTACTCACACTCATTCCTGCCATGTTGGCCTCTCCCTTTTCCTCATACAGATGAGGCAGGGTCTTCAGGCAGCCCTTACTTTTCCCTCTGCTGGACCCTACGCATGCCTATGGCCTTCCCCTCCTCCCTCCTTCAGGTCCTTGCTGAAATACCATCATCTCCATGAAACCCACCCTGATTATCCCCATCTCTCATCCGTGTATCCTGCCCTACTTTTTTTCTTATTTTTTTGCATATCCTTTATCTCCTAACACACTATAAAACACACTTTCTCTTGGGGAGGAAGAAAAGGGATTCTATGGAAATTAACCTCATAGGGGATCTGGTCATAAATCCCTAAGTGGGCAGCTCATGGTGGGTAGTCACGCCCCAGGCATGTGTCTTCTTTAGTAAAAGGCTTATCTTTGCCTTAAGCCAAGTCCTATCCATTGTTTCTGTGCATCTAGGTTAACACACCTTTGAAATAAACTGTAACCACCCTCCAGAGAGCACATAATCTTGTTAATTATCCTGTGACCCGATCCCCACCTTGCTTTCTCCCACTGTAATCTTCCTTACATTCTCTCTTTAATTCCAAATGCATAAAATAAGCTGCAGATGGTGATTCTCGGGAGCATTTGAGGTCTTGCTCATGGGAATATGTCGTCAGTTTGGCTCAAATAAACTCATAAGAATTATCTCCAGGTTTGGAGGTTTCTTATGTCGACACTCCGTTTGCTGTTTACTAACTATCTTCACAGAAATGTGAGTTCTTGCGGGGCAGGGAGTTTTAGCTGTCTCATTCACTTCTGTATTTCTAGTGCTTGGCACATAGTAGGTACTCAGTAAGTAGTTATTGGATGAAGGCACTCCCATTCTCCCCCTTCTTCACCTCCTTCATCATCGCTGGGGAGCTTCCCGTATGGCTCCCACCACCTCTGGTGTCTCTCGCCTGCCCCAGAGCTAGCAGGCTGCTGGTACAGTAGAGGTGCTCAGTGCATACGCTAATGGATGTCTGCACCTGGGCTGGCTGACATTCTCTTTACGGAGCTCATGGCTATCAGCCTCCTGAGATTGCCCTTTTCCCTGATGACAAGGTTAGCTCTTTGGTTAAGAGAACAGGAGCATCTTGGATGAGAATCTAGGGTCATCTTCTACCTGGGTTAGAGAGGAGAGGACTGTTGTTCAGTCTCAGCTTCTCAGATTGATGCAACATTTATAGGCTGGGACACAGCACATCCATTTCACAAAATAAATACTCTAATTGACTATTAAAACGAGATGGCCAGGAGAAGCCACGTGCCCCGATGCGCTCTGACAGCCCTGGCTGGGAGCCAGCCCACCCAGCCCTAGTCCTGCCTGGCCTAGGGGGCCCCTCACCTATCTTGCCTTTCCACTCAACCAGATGTGGTGAGACTCCTCCAAACTTGGGAACAGGTTGCTGCTCCCCGATGTGAGGGAGGAAGTGGGGCTGCAATTTGTTGACTTAAGAACATCCAAACCTAGAGAGAATTTTTATGAATTTGAGCCAAGCTGATGACAATTGCCAGGAAGCAAAACCTCAACAGATTGAGAAAATGCTCTAGAGAGTGGCAGCTTATTTTATACATTAGAATAAAAGGAGGAGATGTAAGAGGGTTACATGAAATCCATTGGCGGTAGATAAAGGGGGGCAGGAGAGAGCAAACAGGGAAACCTCTAGGATTGGATAAAAAAGTAAAACAGAGAGACACATAACTTCTTTTACACTGGTGGGTACAAGCTAGTTAACAATTAACCTTTCCAGCACTTAGAGATGGTATTCAAGGAACAAGATAGCAGGAGGCCTTTTGTGGTCTCGAGTTCTGGTGCGGTGGGGGTGCCCTACAGGCCTGGAAAAGGAGATGAGTGACATTCCAAGGGCATGTTATCTTAGATGCAAAAAGACAATAGACAGGCTAATTTAGGTAAAGATTGACCTTCATCAAGCTGCAGACCTCGGACATGACCACAATCCACCATGACTTGCTTTTAGTTAGGAATTTTTATGTTCAGACCATCCTCAGTGGTTGCTTCCGGTCTCTGAGTTTTTAAGATCCATCATGCAGGCCTCTCCTGACCTTGTCAGATTTAGTGTGTGACCCCTTTTTTCATCCACAAATTCAAGGAGGGGTTTCCTGAGGGTGATTCGGGAAAATGGAGGGATTGTGTCCGCCACTGTGTGATCCGATGGGTAAAGCCATGTCAGAACCACCTAGAGCTGAGGCAGCACTGACAAAGAGAATGGTCTGGGAAGGCAGGGCGCTGAATGGGTGGTAAGCTGGCCAAAGGGTGCTTGGGGCTTGGGATTTAAGCTCATAGACTGTTTTCACATGGCACCCTCTTTCCAGACAGGGCACTGAGATCCCTCACACCTGCCCCAAATCTCCCTGCACCCCAGAGCTTGGCACTCTACTTTGGCATAAGGCTGCCCCCTTTCCGGTCCTCTGTTGAAACATGAACTCTCTTGAGAGGAAAAGTTCTCTGAGCTCAGTGAAATGAGTAGCTGTGTATCCTGCAAGTAAGATCTAAGCAGACAGAGAAAAATGCTTCCTAGAATAATAGTTTGTAGCTCGTTTTATGCATTTTGAATTAAGGAAGGAACACAAGGAAGATTACCTGAAGGTGGGGGAAAGCAAGGTGGAAATTGGATCACAGGATAGTTAACAAGATTTTGGACTCTCTTGTTGACTGGCAGCTTGCTTGAGGGGTCAGAAAAGAGGCATTCCCAAGGTGTGTTAGCCTAGATGCACAAAACAATGGACAGGGCTCCTGTAAGGCAAGAATAACCTTTTACTAGAGACATTATAAGCCTCAGGCATGACTAACTCCCATGAGATGCTCCATTAGGAATTTATGGTTAGATCACCTTGTAAGGTTACTTTCCAGAGAACTCCCTTTTTGTCCACAGTACAGAATAAGGCTTTCTGTAGGATCAAGTGTCTTGGCTTGTGATGAGGCCATCGGAGGCTAATGGGGATGTAGGAAGCCGGCCCAGGGAGCGTTTAGTGAGCCCAGGAGCAAATCCTTTTTGTCTAGTCCTTTCTTGTAGCATTGCATTGCCTTTTGGTTGGGGGAGATTGCAAGGCACACAACTAGAGAAGTCTGGGCTTTGGCCCCTGGTTCCAAAGGTGGTGCTCAGGATGCCCATCCTGGGAGGAGTTTTTGAAAAATATTGATAAGGGTTTACTTAAGCTGGCCTGGGAGGATTTTTAAATTGCAGACACTCAAGCTCACCCCAGATCTCCTGAATCAGAACCACATTTTAACAAGACCTGCCAGAGATTGTATGCACATTAAAGTGTGAGAAACGCTGGTGTACACTACAAAGGAGGAAACGCACTCCTTGAATACCCGGGCCAAGGCAGATGACCTATACTGGACCACACTCATCCTCACTGGGTTGCACTTTAATATTACGTATACCCTTTGCTTTCTCAATTGTCTTTGTGAGCCAAATGGCCTGATTTAATCTGCTTCTGAATTTTTGTAAATATGGCAGAGCTGGGATTCCAGCCAGGCTTACCTGACTCCCAGATCTTTCCACTACCTCTGCCTCACTAGCTGGGGGCTCCTGTGAGCAGAGGCTGACACACCTTCCGTGACACCCCCCTCCTTCCATTAGAGCCAAGGACTGGGGCTAGCTGTGCGCGAGGGCAGAGCAGGAGCAGTCTGGGTGCTTGACCCGATGAACGGGGGCCTTTTCCCCAAAGGCTTCTTACAATGCACCCTGCCCTGCCTAGGGGAAACACCACCAGCTGTCCGCAGCATCTCAAGTGTTTATCTACCTGATATTTTCAGAGCCTGAAAGAATTTCTGTAGAAGGTCAGGTAGATCTTTACCGTAAGAGTCCGGTTCTATCTTCAGGTAGATGCCTGATTTCACTGACACACGCATAAGTGGGCCATCATCCTCAGAGCCATCGTCAGGCTTTTGCTGGTCACTGGCAGCAGGTGAAATGCCAGGGCCGTGCAGGAAATGATAAGGGAGATCAAGGTCAGGTGACCTGCTATGCGCTCCAAGGCCCACAGGGTTACAGCCAGCCAGGCGTGAGGCCTGCAGGGTGGGGGTGGGGCCGGGCCTTGGTGTCTGGAGGACACTGTGGGACAAACACACTGACCTGGGGTCAAAGGTGGTTTCTGTAAGACGAGAGTCCACACCTCCTCAGGTGAGTGTGAGAACTGAGTGAGACATCACCAGGAAAGTGCTGAGTTCTTAGTAAGTATTCATTAAAGGGCAGTCAGCCAGTCCGAGAGGAAAAGAAATGATGTGCAGGGAGAGGAAGGGAGAACACTGAAAAAGCCAGTTCCTTCTAGACAGGCCCCTTTCCTGCCCCTTGGAAACATTTTCTTTCTCATCCTGTGCCCTGACTTAAACTCTCTGAGAGGCCCCCAGGAACAAGGGCTCCTCTGGCCTCCCCTTACCCCCGTGGCAAAGAACCCCGCTGGGCAACATTGCCAGCTTCCCCTCTTCCCTCTCCTCCCCTGTCCCAGTGGTCAGCTTGCTCTGTGGGCACCCTGTATGGGAGTCAGGAGACCTGGCGACGCCCTACCTCAGGCTGATGGCGGGATCTCTTCTTGCTGGGCCTCTGCTCCTGACAGCTCAAGCTGGCTGCTCTGATTCTGGAAGCTGCTCTGTGAGGCCCGAGTCTCCTGGGCCTGGTCTCCACTCCTGTTGAACGCACAGGCTCACCAGCTCCACTGGGTTCTGGCTCTAGCTCTGCTGCAGATACTGTGACCTTAACTGGGACCCTTCCCTTCCCTCCCTGGGCCTCTGTTTCCTCAGATGTAAAATGAGGAGGGGCGTCTCGTGCTCTGAGGAGGCTGAGCTCCCTGAAGATGTCTTTCAGGGAGGAGGGCTTAGACCAAGGGTGGGACTCCAGTGCCCACCCACCCCTTTTCTAAAGCAGGGGGGCTCTTACCTGTCTATGGGGGGGTCAGGTTGAACACCCCTGAGTTAGACATCCTGAAAGTACCTTCCAAATCTAAGACCCTAATCTGGTTAACAGGGTGCTGAGGAGTCGGGGAGGAGTGGAGCTGCCAAGCCTCTGCCTTCTGGGGTAATGGGAACTTCTTTCTTTTTGCGGGGGGAGTGGAGGAGAGGTGGTAATGGGAACTTCTGTGTTTGCATCCAAAGGCAGTGGGCAGTAGCTCCTAAGGGGCTTTAGGGGCAGCTGGTGTGTGGGGGTGGAGGGGAGGTACAGGCCCAGGGGAGATGGTTTCCCATGGGGTAGGGGTAGGGGCTCTAGCTGTCCTTTTGACACAAAGCCCAGGGGGCCACGTCACTGCTGGTGCCCTTTCCTGGATGCAGCATGCCTGAATGAAATAATTGGCTATAAGACCCAGGAATACAGTGTTCATGCAAATTTCTGTAAATTAAGCTGGCCTTAGGCTAGGTGCCCTGGGATGGTCGCTGGTGGGGATAGGGTGTCCTCTGTCCCTTTCACTTCTGACTTTGCCTTATGCCTCCTCCACCTCCAAGGACTTCACAGGAAGAGGCCTGGTACTGCCTTCCCTCTGCACTGTCCTCAGGGAGCTTAGGCAGGAGACAAGCAACGATGGAAGACCCACTGTGGGTAGGCCCCATTCTACAGGAAGTCAGTAGGGACACCAATGGGATACCAGAGAAGATTCCAGGCACAGACCCTCTGTTTCAGGATAATGTCCTCATTCCATAGAAAAGGACAGTGAGACTTAGAGAGGTGTGGTCAATTTCTCTGTCACACAGCTGGGAATGACAGAGCTGGAATTCAGTCCAGGGCTGTCTGATCCTGATTCCATGCCCTTGAGCCATGACCGTCGTCGACAGCGCTCTGCTACCTAATAACTAACTGCCATGCCATGCATATACATGTGGGCATGGAGTCGCTTAAAGCTTCCAGACCCCTGCTGTGGAACTCAGGCCCACCGAACGTGGCAGCCCTGGGCCACCTCTCCATTCCCAGGCCTGGGACCTGTTCCCACGAACGCCTGAGAGCACATCTTTATGGTAGACACGTAAAGTCTATTTCAGCTCCTGGGGATATTTGTGGTCTTGCCCTCAGTAGGCCTTGTCTAGGCCAGACCACACTCTGTGGGTAGCTGGGGGTAGGGATTTGTTTCAGGAAATGAATGTTCCATTAGCCCGTCATGGAAAGACACTAATTCTGGGATGGGGAGTTAGGGGGCCTTAGAATCAGGCAAAGACATCCCCGCTGGACCTGACTGCTCAGGAGCAAGAGTTCTTGCTCGTGGTGGAGTTGAGCTGCAACTTCCTTCCTCCTCCATCTCCCCTCCCCCTCCTTGGTCTACTCTCCACTTCCAGGGAGTTAGAGAGGCACAGGCAGGAACTGAGTGGAGTTGTAAGGTCAGGCTGAGGTCTGTGTGAGCTGAAAGTGCTGGCCTTGGGTTAAGTACAGGCTTTGAGGGATATTTTACTCAGAGTCACAGTTGGGCCTGCTCATGCAGTGGGCGGTCCGGGATTCCATTCCCTCTCCAAAGCAAGTGGGGCATCTGTGGTCTCCAGTGGAGAGAACTGTCCACGTAGAAACATCCAAACCTATAGAGAAGTTTAATGAGTTTATCTGAGCTAAACTGAGGACAATTACTGGGAAGCAAAATCTCAAGGGTAACAAAATGTTTTGGGAAATGGTAGTTTCACAGCTTACTTTATACATTAGAATCGGGGGAGGAGCCCTAAGGAGGGTTGCATGAAATCCATTGGTGGTAGATGAAGTGGGTGGGAGAATGCAAAGCAGGGACATCTCTGGGATTGGATACAAAGTAAAATGGAGAGACAGGTACTTCTTTTACGTTGGTGGGCTCAGGCTAGTTAACAATTCACTTTTTAGAGCACACAGAGATGGTATTCAGAGAACAAGATAACAATGAGTGGTTCTGTATTCTGGTGCTTTGGTGTGGTGGGCTGTGCCCTGAGAAGTCTGGAAAGAGGGATCAGTCTGATATTCCAAGAGTATGTTATCTTAGATGCAAAAAGACAACAGACAGGCTCACTTAAAGTAAAGATAGACCTTTGTCAAGGAAGCTGCGGGCCAAGGATGTGACTACTGGCCATGATCCGCTTTTAGTTAGGAATTTTTATGTTCGGACCATCCTATGTAGTTAATTTGTCTCTCTGAGTTTGTAGGGCCCGCCATGCTGGTCTCCCCTGAGCTTGCCAGGTTTAGTATGTGGCCCGTTTCTCGTCCACAGAGCTATGCCCACACAAGTGGACATGTGGCTGTCTCATGTAGTTATTGGTAGTGTGGTGGCCAGACCAGAGGCTGGAGGAAGGGCCTCACTTGGAGCTCTTGGAGAGAGTTTTCTGAGAAATACTCAAAAATAATGGGGGTGGGGGTGGGGCAGGTATACTCTAAGAGGCAATACCTTTCTGGGGAGGGGGTGGTAGGGGCTTGTGTTATAATGAATTCAGCCTAAAAAGCAAAGGAACTCTCTTTTTGGGGTCACAGGCTTTTTGAGGTCAGACAGTCATATATCCCAGCCTGGTCTCTGGCATGGTGACTGGCCATGCACCCTGTGGGGGGACAACATCCACTGAGGCTGGTGTGATGGTGACAGAAGGAATGGCCAGAGCTGGCAGGGCCTGGAGAATCCGGTGGCAGTGCAGGGTCTCCAGACCCAGTAGCCAATCTTTCTACCTTCAACCTCAGAGTCCTGGGATTTCTTCCCAAGCAGCATTTACTTTGGAATTTGACTGGTTCCCCAAGTGAAATCACACACAACTTTTCACTTCCCCAGTCTTATCACAAAGGGACCAGGTACAATTCTGGGTGAAATAAGACGACAAACCCCGTAGCAGAGGCCCGAGTCCTTGGCAGAGGGCAAACAGGAACCGGTGGCAGTGTGGTGAGCCTGGCTGTCGGGGTAGCACCTGGCTTCTTGCCCAAGCCAGGCAGAGGTGGGGGAGCACTTAGGCCGGGGTGGAGGCCCAGTCTGTTTCCCCGACCATTAGCAAGGCGAGTGGCTGCTGAAAAATTAACCATAGGCCTTGGTAATGCACTTTGGAGAGGAGCGTCCCCTCACGTGCTCCAGTGCGTGATGCGGACTCGGGAGGTGCGTGGGAGTTGGGCAGGGCTGGCTGTCTGGTCTCTGGAAAAGGAGAGAGAGCAGAAAGACATGGAATCTGCCCCACGGAGCCTGTCTCAGGAGTGTATTTGAGGCAGTGACCCTGAAGATGGGGCATCTTTTGTGTGGTTCCCACTTGACTCTCAGGTCTGGTTAACAGGGCCTCAGGTCCTTTGAGGCTCTGCCCTCTCACATTGAGGGTGTCCCACCATGGCACATGCTCTGAGGACATTCTCCAGTCAGCCCCCAAAGGCTCTTTCTTGAGGCAAAAGCCTCATCTCAAACACTCCTGGGCAAAAAGTGGGGCCAGGAGAACACCTTGCTGAGGGGCCTGAGGGCTGTGGTTCTCCCTCTGCCTGACACTGGTCCGCCTCACTTGCTAACTGACCATCCTGCTGCTGTCGGGCAGCTCTCGTCTGCCTGGTGCTCGTTTTCACTTTCTCTAACCTCTTCTAGGGAAGGTCCTCCATACGCCCATTTCTCAGTTGAGAACACTGATCCTCTAGCAGAGAAAATCGAATGAAGTCCTGTGGTAGACTATGCCTTAGGAACCGTTAAGCTCTGTGCAGTGTTGAGTGCAAATCAGGCCTCGACTCTTGTTGCTGTGGGAGACGGCATCTGAGTTGTGGCGTTTCTCCCAGGTTCAACGTCTCTCCTTTCAGTTGGCAAATACTCATACTGGAAAGCTTTTGTTAGGGGGTTGATTTGCCAAATGGGTGTAAGTCAATGGCTTTCAAGCTCTTTCACCCTGACCCAGGACATGTATACTCAAATATATATAGATTATGGATTTGTAGCTGAAACAGAAGTGGTAGGAGACCAACTTACCCTTATGATATGTGATGAAGTGTGACATTTTAGGTTTTATTCTACTCCACTTCATTCTTTCTTATTAAAGAAAAAGCTTGTTGGCTGAATGCTCTAATAAAGCTGTAAACTAAATTTTACAAACACTGGCTGGGTCAGGATGTGCTGCCGCAGTGTGTCGTGGAGGCTGTGGTGGCGCGTTGTCGCCTTCTGGGAGCCATAACTGGGGCCTCTGTGAGGGCCTTTGAGCAAGTTCCCCCGGCTGTGACTGGGATCAGAGGGACCCACTCTGCACCCTCAGGGATGCAGGGCTCCCTAAAGGGCCTGGGTGCTTTGGGCTTGGCCACCCTCTCTGTTCCTAGTTTCTTATCTGAGCACCAAGAAGCAAGTAGCTTATAACACTGTGGGCCTTTCCAGCTTGGATATTCTGAGTTGAACTTGACTTCCTGCCAGGTTAGAGGCCATCGTCACAGAGGGAAAGATCCACCAGAGGCCAAGTGGGGGTGACAGCCCTTGTAGGGGACGTTGGACAAACGAAGGAAGTGGGGAAGGAGTATGGTGGGAGAGAGCTGGAGAGGGGGCCGGAGGGTGTGAGGCTTCCTGTAGTTGATCCGGACTCGGGGGAAGCTTGGTAGGTATAGAGCATTGCTGCTGACGTCAGGTCCCATGTCTTTGCTGGGCCTTCTCCATTCCTTCCGATGTTGGCTTCCAGAATGCAGGGAAGTAGAGGCCTGGCCCAAGCTGCACTTACACACCCAGAAGTGGTGGCCTGATCCTCAGAACAACTCACCCTGCTTTTCTCAGAGCTTTTCCCCACTTAGGGAGCCGTTCCATCGCTTTCATATTGTACATGTAGATGTTTCTTTAATGAGGGGAATCATATTATTTTTAAAACATTGGCTACAATTTGAGCCACTTAGGTGAAGAGAAAGGCAGAATTCCTCAGAGGGAAGGAGGGAGAAAGAAAGAGAGAGAGAGAGAGAGAGAGAGAGAGAGAGAGAGAGAGGCTTCTTTGGGACACCACCTTTGAGTACCCATTTCGCCATGAAAGGCAAACTCTCCTCTAATCCCTCACCCAGACCTGGTACAGAGGGACCAGACACATGAGAGAGATTGGCCGGTATTTAAATTAACAGGAATTTGAATTTTGATGCAACCTGGGAGAGAATTGAGAGGAGCCAGAGTTCAAAGCCAAACAGAAAGAAGATCTAGAAAGAAAGGGGTCCCTGAAACAATGTGGGTTATAGGACCTTCTTTCTAGAAACTGCTGTGGACATTCTGCTACTAGCAGTTGTATCTAGCCTGACGTGTCAGTATGCAGTGTTCCCAGACTTTTGCAAGCACTTGTCTCTAGCACTTGCCTTGTGTTGAAGACAAGATTCAATGAAGTAAAGTTGAAGATCTAATTGGCTTTATTAAGTATTTATGAATGGGGCAGCCTCCCTTCTAGCAACTAGAAGGGGGCCCTGAGGGATTGTAGAAAGGGGAGGTTTTTTACAGGGTGGGACTAAGTTAAAAGAGTGGATTAATTACAATGATGATAACAGTTCAGCAGATGAACAGTGATGAGCAGTGTTGTCTTCCGCTCCTATGTGATGTCTCTGACTGTAACAATCCTATTTCTAACCTCAAAAAGGGGAATTAGCCATTGTCCCACGAAAAACATTCAGGGGTTTGGATAACTCATGTCTCATACAAACATTCTGTTGCATTTAAAGATTAAGTCACATTTGGAGAGGCACAGGTTGCATGTTTGTGAGGAAATGTTTGTGGCTTATATGTAAATCTGTAGATAATACCAGAATGGGTTATTTAGCTGTTTTAATTTTTAATTAAGTTGAATATTGCACTTAGATTCACAGCAAAATTGAATAGGAAGTGCCAAATTCCCATATACCCTGTATTTACACACCTCAATGTTGATACCCAGCCAGCAGAATGGACCTTTTGTTAAAATTATGAACCTACGTTGACATCATTACTGAGACAGGTTAGTTAGCATGTTGTTAGGTAAACAGGGAGGTCCTTGGTGGAATAAACAAAAAGCAGCCATATCCTGAAACTCCAGGTTCTGGAATGTCTCCTTCACTCCAGGGCAAAGATATGAGAATGCTCCTTGAGATTAATAAATTATCTCAAATCCCTTTTGGCTAGACAAAAGGAACAGATCTGATAGATAAGAACGGGTTCGTTAATCCCCTCAGGATGGGCAAACAGGACAAACTTGATAGACAGAATTCCATTAGAAGGTGCCAGCCCCCTTCCCCAAGCAGGCAAGGGAAGGTATAAAAGTAAGAACTTTTGCCTCAGTCTTTGGGCAACTTGGACAGGACCCCCTCTCGTTCCGAGAGTTGTAACTCTTTACTTTTAATAAACTATCCTCTTTTACAACTCCTTGCCTCTCTTTGGTCTGTGCTTCCATTCTTCAGTTTCATGAGACAATGATCCCAGCACAAAGAAAATATCCTACATCATTACCACCCAAAGTCCATAGTTTACATTAGGGTTCATTCATGGTGGTGTGTTTTCTATGGGTTTGGACAAATGTATTAGGAAGTGCATCCATTATACATGAAAGGTTCAGAATAGGTTCGCTGCCCTAAATATTACTTTTCCAAAAGTTAAAGATGAAAAATGGGTTACAAAAATGGGGGTATTGGATATTCAAATATCCAGTATATGTCCTTTTTTTCATCAAACAGGCAGACCATCTGTTCTGAAGATGTCAAGGGCATTTCTCATGGCAGTCATCTAGCTGACCTGTTGAAAGGCAGTTGGATGGACGCTCATGGATAGGAGATCAAACAACTTTCAATGTAAATAAATTTTTATAAACCAAAAAATAAAAAAGAGTGGGTTATTTCAGGCAAGGACACCTTCCCTTAGGGGAAGCCAGGGGGTCTTATCAGGCAGATGACGTCACTAGTGCTGACCAGGGAATTCCAGGCTGATTGGTTTAAAATTCAATGGCAATTAGTTTAGGTTCTAAGTTTTGGTTTGGCAATGGTGGCTTAGCAAAAATGACTCCATTTTAGTATGTTCCTTTTTTTTTTTTTTTGACACTTGTAGTTAGCATGCTTCAGGAGTCAAGGAAAAGGGGGCAGGCCCTATCCGTATCAGGAGCCTGGGGACATGGAGACCCCAGTGACAGCTGGAAGTAGGCCACTGTAATGGACCAGCCAAGAATACATGAGCCCCTGAACATCCAAAAAGCTATGGTAACGGAACATTTGGGTGGCCCACCATTGGGTGTTGTGACTATGTCTCCAGCCAGGCTTGCAGGAGGGGTCATGCCTCTCACTGCCCCTGAAATATTGTGATTTATAAGAAATATATATTTGGTCATTCAGATGACATAATATATTTCTCATATATGAGGTCTGACAATTAAGTTCACGAAATTTGTTGCAACAATGTTGCCAACTTTTTTGATATCAGAGAGATATTTCATTATGAATTTATACCAACTGGACAGTTAACCAAGTTTACTATTTGGAAGTGCTGAAAAGACTGCTGAAAAAGTTAAACGACCTGAACTTTTTACCAACAATTCATGGCTCTTGCATCATGACAAAGCACCAGCTCACACGGCATTGTCTGTGAGGGAGTTTTTAGCCAGTAAACAAATAACTGTATTGGAACACCCTCCCTACTCCCTGATCTGGCCCCCAATGACTTCTTTCTTTATCAGAAAATAAAGGAAATATTGCAAGAAAGACATTTTGATGACATTCACGATATCAAGGGTAATACGACAACAGCTCTGATGGCCATTCCAGAAAAAGAGTTCCAAAACTGCTTTGAAGGGTGAACTAGGCGCTGGCATCGATGCACAGCTTCCCAAGGGTTGTACTTCGAAGGTGACAGTAGTGAAATTCAGCAATGAGGTATGTGGCACTTTTCCTAGGATGAGTTCGTGAACTTAATTGTCAGATCTTGTATATTTGCTCTTGGTCCACAGTTTCTGGTTCAGAGCTCCCCAAACCCTTGGAATTCCCTGAGTGATAAGGGGAATGGAAGCATCTTTTCTTATAACATTTGGTCTCTCCTCAGTTCCTGAAAATACTTCAGAGCCCGAAAGGTGAAATGGGCGTCTTGTTATTTATAACAAGCCCCTTTCCACCACATCTGGGTTTATGTTAATGAGATTTATCCTAAGGAAGGAGACTGATTGCCAGAGTAAACAACCTTGAACAGAGGTTCAAAACTTTCAGCCCCACCCCCTGATTTCTGGGGAGCAGAGAGAGGCTGGAGGAGCCATTTTTGCAAATTTATCAAATCTAAGGAGGACCTGACTATAAATCTCCAAACTATAGCCAATCAGTCAGAAACACGGATAGCAAGCTGGACTTGTGATTGGCATCTGAAGTGTTTTTAATTTTTTCTTTAAACTTTTATTTATTTTAAGTGTGCCTCTCCAGGACCCATCAGCTCCAAGTCATTGTTTCAGTCTAGTTGTGGAGGGCACAGCTCACACTGGCTCATGCAGGGATCGAACTGGCAACCCTGGTGTTATGAGCATCTGAGCTAACCAGGTGGTGAAGGGCAGGCTTGTAGAACTGAACATTTAACCTAAGGAATCCGATGTGATTTCCAGGTAGATAGTGTGAGAATTGAGTTGAATTGTAGGACAGCCAGCTGGTGTCCGAGAATTGCTTGTTGGTGGTATGGGGGAAACCCCACCACGTGTTGGAATTGGGTGGCAGAATTTTAACATCCCCCTCCAGGCTAGCCCATCATTGTTTTTTGTTGAGTGTTTGCTAACTCTGCCTACATGTTTTTCTTTAGGCTGGAAAATCAGTAAGGAAAAACCAACATCCCCTAACAAGAATCACCCATTCTCCTATTTTGTCTTCGGGTTCTTTCTTCTTGAGAGACAAATAATGAGAGGTCACACACTTACGTGGCTCTTACAGGTGCCAGGCTCTGTCATATATGTCCTGACATATGTTATCTCCTCGAGTACTTATGACAAACCCATGAGGTGAGTTCCATTATCGTCACCCCCATTTTATAGATGAGGAAGCTGAGGCACTCCCAGATTCCATAGGCTTAACCACTCTGTCTCTAGTGAACAGCTTCCCAATTGCCCACGGGGGTGTGTTTCTTGAATCATCTCTGATGAACCCAGTGGTCCTCATATGAACCACTTTTGCCCCCCAGGGGACATGTGGCAATATCTGGAGATCTTTTGGGTCATCATGGCATATGGAGGGTGCTACCAACATCTGGTGGGTAGAGACCAGAGACACTGCAGTGCATAGGACAGCCCTTCTAAAACTGAGGAGCGTCCAGCCCAAGACATCGGGAGACTGAGAAAGCCCTGCTAAAGCTGTCTGAGAGAAATCCTCTTGTTTGGTTGTTTTTGCCTTGATGTTTCTCCTCCTTGCTCCACGTTAGATGGCTTTTCTCCTCCCCGAGATCCTACTTAGCACCCAGGAAGCCCTCCTAGGCTACAGCCCACAGCCTGAGCTCTGCACCGTCCCGCCTTCTGGAGCTGGCTCAGATCCCTGGGGCTTGTGCCTCAGCCTGGAGACCCACTGAAGGACAGAAACTCAGGTGGGTGTCTGTGTGGTTTATTTGGGAAGAGAGTTCAGGGAGCAGACTGAGGGCTGGGGCACTGCAATGCGGAAACAGCAAATCCAGCGTATATTATAGAGGTGATCTCTGTCCCGCTAGAGGCTTCTAGGGAATGTCTCTGTCCCCCCACCCCCATCCTGCGGCAGAGGGCTGCTCTGAGCTGTGCATGCCTGCATGCAGAGCAAGTGTTCCCTCCAGGTGACCCATGTCACCGTGTTGGAGACACTGGGACAGGAGAGGGAGTGCAAGCCTGCAGGGGGCAGGCCAGGCACAGCTGTGGTCAGAAGGGAGGCTGAGGGGGTATGAGACGGGACACTAGACACATCTCGTAGAGCAAGGGACAGACACAGCTGACCCACCACACACTCCAGACAGACACACATGCACCCCCAATGAGTGTGGGCCTAAGACCTCCCGTCAGGTACACGGTTATCCAGGTAGGGAAAAGACAGGGCCACGTCAGTGGGTGAGGCTGGAGGACCTTACACAACCCAGTGTCACAGCCACTTAGCAATGGATGGAGATGTCCAAGCTGGAAGGAACTTGAAGGAGCCTCTTGTTAATGCTAGTCCAACCTTCTGACTTAGAGATGAGAAAATTGAGTTTCATTTATTCATTCGTTAGCAACTATGCCCATTTTATTATAGTAAAAGGGAGAGAGGTTCAGTAACTTCTAAAGGTGAGCCATGTCACCACTAGGTCCTAGGGGGCTTCAGTGAGGAGTCCTAGAGGACTGGATGGGACATGGGGAGGGGTGGGCGGGGCCAGCTTCTAGCACGTCTGCTGACTTACGGGACCACCTAGAGGTGATTGCCTGTCATTTTCCGCACATCTAGGAACACGGGGGCGTTTGCTAGAACCTTTGCTCATCTCTCCCAATTGTTAATGGGTATTGATCTGCAAACAAATGCTGAAATGCAGGCGAGGAGGGCTCTGTTTACAGAATGGGCATCAATTCTTGTAGAATGTGGAGTCCTGCTCAAATGAATACTCCTCCCCTTCTCGGCATTTCTGGTTCTGCCTAACCTCAGGAAAGTCATCTTTCCTCTCTCTGGGCCTCAGTTTCCCCTTGTTTTTAACACAGCTGGAGCCTTCCAGGAAGGCATGCTTGAGGACTGACTTGAATGCATGAAACAACCCATAGAATGATCAGTGGAAGCAGCCTTGGGGATAATCTTACCCAAGCTCTTGTTTAAATGGGAGAGCTGAGGCCAGGGGAGAGGAAGTATGAATTGCCCTCCAAACACCCAGAAGCAAATGAAGAAGGCAGATGTTTAAGCAATACAAGGTGAGAAGTGTTGGAGCAATGTGTGCTGGGAACACATGCATTCACCAGAGAGGTGTGAGGAAGTCTGTCCAGGCTGCTTCGGAACTGGAAACAGCCTTAAATGCCCCCAGATGCTACAGAGGGGGTCTGTCAGCATTGTATTTTCTTATTCCTTCCCTTCGCCCCTCTCTCCCCCTGACCCCCTACATCCCCTTCAGTAACCATCAGGCTTCCAGGTAGTAACACAGCAGACCTGGGCTCTGCCTCTTTGGGACAGGGTATGGGGCCATCACAGAATCTAGGGAGGCCAAAGGAAAACAGGCAGGAACCACAGACTGCCAGAAAGACAGCTGAGGGCAAGTGACAGGACGCTGTGGCCATCAGTGTGGACACCAGATGCCACCACTGGCCATGCTGCTTCTATTGTTGGGAGCAGCAGTGCCACCTCAGCCAGCAGGACTTCTGAGCTGCCCTGCTTCTGGATGTCCTTTCCTCTAGACTCAAATTCCTGGTGGGAGCCCCCTCTCGTCTGAACTTCGGACACCTGTGGCCATCAAGCTGCCAAGGAGAGCGAGTTAGGGTGGGTCTACCTGTCCCAGCCCTAGTCAGTCACTGCCTGAGAGCTGCCCGAGGAGGTGCCACGTGCCGCATGGCACTGGGCCATCTGTGCAAGTGTGTAGCAAGGTGGCATAGCAGCTGAAGCAAGTTACAAGTGCTGGCTATTCGACATTAAGCACTCAGAAGTGAGGGCATGGATGCACACACACGCACAGTAAAGGGGATCTAGGAAATCAGAGCAGTGTCCTCTAAACCACTGAAGGTATTTTTGTCTCCCGTTTACACAGACAATAACAAGCCGCTGGTTCCTGGGTCATCAACGATTTTGTGTTGCTCAGCCAGCAAACATCAGAAGCTGTCGGCCCATAGGAAGACAAGGCTTTCGTTTTCAAAGTCTGGGCTCCTGCCATTGATAGAGTGGGTTTTTCTAGGAGGAAAGGACACCAATGTTGGCAGAGGTTGAAATCCAGGGAGGAAAGAAGGATTTAGTCTTCCCCAGGGACGAGAAATGCACATTTAGAGGTTCGGGGGGTGGGGTCTCGCAGATGGCAGGATCCCGTGCCTTCCTCTGAGCGTCTTCCCAACCGGATAGCAAACTTCGTAGAGGAGGTACCTGCGGAGGCTGACCGTCGATCCTGAGGCTCCCAACCTTAGCAAAGGCCTCCAGCTTGAGCCTGGCATGGAAGCAGAAGGACCACACCGTATCGGAGTAACCACCGACAGCAGAAGGCCAGAGGGCTTTTCCCTGAGTGTTCACCCTGGGAGAAATGCACCCAAAACATGACAGATATGGATTTCTCGTCTATCTTGACAAACGGGGGCTTGCAGCCAGTTTAATTTGATTTACAGCAAATAAAATAACGTGACATGCTTTCGCCCCCAGCAATAACGAATCCCTTTCCTCAGTACCTCTACTGTGTGGAGCACATTGCCCTAGTATTGGTTCTTTGCATGACTGGCCTTCCTCCCTAGGAGGCTCTGGTCTCTGTAGGGGCGAGATGGTTTATTCACCATTTCTGCATCCCATATGCCCAGCAGGGGCCCAACACACTGCAGGTCCACAAGGAGTGGGATCTATTACAACTAACCTTCCCCTACCTGTGCACATAAGACATCACAGTGTTGTTAGTCATTTGCATTTCTATATCCCCTTCCTTTTCTCATCACCTTGTAGCTTTCCAACCACGTAGAACGGTGCCTAACGCCGAGCAGGTGCTCATAAATATTTCACGAAAGAAGAAATGGATACATGGATGCCGCATGGATGAACTGACAGGTGAGGCCAGTGAGCCAGTGAAAGTCCGCTCGCTCCAGAGTGATCTGTCTATTTGGGCCACAGCCGCTTCCTGTTGACTGAGCAATGAGCATGCCACAGGTCCAATAGCTTTAAATGCAGAGGAGCGTGTGGCCAGAGGAAAGTTTGTGCTCTCTCTTCTTGGCCCTGACAGCCACCGCCCTGCGGGCTAACAGAGGCCCCCAGACCAATTCTGCTATCAGAAAGGAAAAGCCCTAAAAAGCCACTTTGCATTCAGAAAATTAACATTTATAACACAGCCAGAGAACTATGGAAATATCTCCCCAGCCAAGCATCGGGCAATGCCATCTTGGTGGGTCTGACCCAACTTACTCTACCTTTCCTTCCTCCCCAAATAGCCTGGCCTGTGGAGCAAGCCCTCTCATTCCCATCCGTTGCTTGGGGGAATACTCACGGATATAGCCTCTACTCAACAGCGATTTGGCAATATCAGGTAACATTTTAAACGGGCCTACCGTTTGATCCAGGCACACTACTCCTGAGAGCTTAACCTGCAAATACGGTCACATATATGTACCCCAAACCATAAACACTGCTTGTAAAAGCAAAGCATGGAAACCATCGAACTCTCCATTAGAAGGGAGATAAGTTAATAGGGCATGTTCTGCCGCCATCACAAGAATGCGAGTTCTGCATGCTCTGACAGGGGGCAATCTCCGGACACTGCTGGGGCGGGAGGGTGGGGGTACAGTGCAGATTTGTATGCACCGTTGCTCTCCTAATGATAGTGTTATCTCGCAGAGGGAAGGGAGGGGACGGCCTTGTGTTGTCACTTCCTGGGTACAGCTTATGGAGGAAGAGGGGATGGAAGTGACGGCACTGTTGTTCAGGTCCCCTTGTAGTCTTGGGGTCCTCAGTCACTCAGTGCAGACTTTGAGGGTGGAGTGAGCCCCCGCCCCTTTGCAGCCACATCCTTCTCTCTGGAGGAATTTCTTTGGGAGGCCTCAGCACAAAGATCAGGGTGCCCACTGAGACGCTCTCTGGCGATGCCGGGTGGCCCTGGGTCACCCTCACCTCTCCAGCACTCCCAGAATGAAAGAGGCCAGGCCCGGCCTAGGCGGGGGTCTCCTGGGGACTCAGTCTCCAGCTGCCTTCTCATGGGCTGTGAGCTCTGTGAGCCCTGAACACGTCCTAAACAGGGAGGGCATGGGGAGGCCAAGCGAGTACAGAGCACGCAGCAGATGGACCCAGTCTCCACACAACCTCCGCATGTTTCAGGAATGGGCCACTGGGTGAGTCGTGGGGACGGGTAGGCCCTACCTCTTCCAGGAAAGCTTAAAAGGCCCTGACTTGTTCTCCTTGGCCCCGGGTGGCTGGATGTCTGCAGGTGCCCTAAGTTCAGGTGATGGGCAATTCCCACCACAGACTTGTGTCTAGAGAGAAGGACATCCAGAAGCAGGGCAGGGAGAAGTTGTGCTGGCTGAGGTGGTACTGCTGCCCCCAGCAGCAGAAGCAGCAGGCCAGTGGTGGCGTCTGGTGACCACACTGATGGCCGCAGCGTCCTGTCACTTGCCCTCAGCACCATCTTCTTCATTCCTTCCCTTTCTCTGTCCTGATCCCCCACTCCTCATCTGTTGCTCCCGGGACCACTTCCTGAATCCTCCTCTCAGGGTCTGCTTCTGAGGAACCTGCCCTCTGACAACCAGTGAGAACAAAACACAAATAATGACCATTCCTCATGCTTCCCTAACAAACCCAAGGAATGTGTTGTTTCCAAGGGGAGTGTCACAGCAGACGGGACCCGGCAACCCATCAGGTCTCCTTTGTTTCAGTTGGGTAGAGCAAATGACCAGCACCGGCCAGGAGCGGCGGCTTTGCAGGGCACAGCTGAGAACGACGTGATTTTGTGCTCACCACAAGCTCAGGGCGTCCCTAGTGCAGCTTAGCTGCCCTACACTGATAAATCCGGTGCTAGCAAAGCCGGGAGTCCAGAATTAGGGGAGTGAAATCCCACTTAAACCAGCAAAGCCACATGTTCCTGAAGTTGTGGGCTCAGCTGGAGGGTGCAGTTAAAGAGGGACATTCACCATCTGGGTGGAACCTCCCAGATGGCCTTGTCCTAGACAGGGAAGGGGCTAGAAACCAAGGCGTGTGGCCCAGGGCTGCTTGCTCTCGAGACCAAATTCAGGGACTGATCTTCCTGTGAAGGATGAAGAAATCGGGATAGAGCAAGTGGGGATGGAGCTGTGAAGGATGGAAGGGCGGGCGTGGGAGACAGAGGGAGCTTGCCTCGGACTTGCCCTGAGACCTTGGATACGTCATTTTACCTCTCTAAGCCTTGCTTTCCTTTTATGTAAGACGAGGCCATTAACAGTACAGTAAGTCCTCATGTAATGTCATTGATAGTTTCTTGCAACTATGGCGAAATGATGGGTAATGAGCCAATCTTACCGCAGGCTAATTGATATAAACAAGTTAAGTTCCTAGGGCACCTCATCAACATAACAGAACAACACTGAACTCAACAATGTTATTTGAGGACCTGCTGTACTTAATTCCCAGAGTCTTACAAAGATTAAGTAAGCTCTGCAAGTGAAGAGCTTAGCACAGGGCCTGGTGCATAGTAAATGCAGAGAAAATGTTAGGCATTATTGTTATATTTATATAAGAAGGAAATTAAAATGAAATGAAATGAATGACGGAAATGAAAACGTTTGGATTGTCTACTTGACAAACACCTCTAGGTGTATTTCAAGACCCAGACCAAATGGGAAGATCTCTTGACTGTCCTCTTATTTCCTTTCCCTGCAACTTGGAATTGGCCAGCCCCTCGTTAGGCATTCCTGTATGTGCCCTGGACTGGATGATATGGTGTGCCACCCACGCCCTCCTTCTAGACAGAGGAACTCGTGTCCCCCTAGAGTAGTGGCTGCAATGGTGGAATGGCTGCAAGCCCTCTCTGGGAATCACCTTCAGCTGAAGGCAGACGCCTTGTCCAAACCCATGTCCTTGCTAGGAGCAGCCCACATTATGGTGGATGGGACGGGGGACACGCCAGTTTTCTTACCTGTTTGCAACAACTCTGAAGGGCCATCCAGCTCTGAGTTCCTCCTAGGGTCGGCTGAGGACTCTTGTGATTGCATCTCGTTTATCTTTGCCTTCTGCCCAGTCTTGCTTCTTTCATTCCCTTACAAGCGCCAACCTCCTACATGCAAACCCAACTTAGGACACACCCTCCGCATTTACTCCATGTCTGTTTGTTTCCTCCAATAAAACTGCGGAATTTTGGGATGGCAGGGTCCGGATGTTCTCATCACCAGTGTCTCTAGCACCTAGTACAGAAAGACACAGTATTACGGTTAGTTCAGGTGCTGTCAGAGCCCAGAGGAAAAAGTGCCCAGATAAGAGGAGTGGCTTCTGAGCCGAGTCCAGTGTTCGCCTTCGGTGTGCCCACTTCACTGGCCAGCTAAGCACAGAGAGCTGGGCTCAGATGAGGTACCCACCAGGAGGCTGCAGGTTCCTGAAGAGGGTCACAATTCCAGGCTCCCAACACTCTATAAGGAACACGTAGCACAGCTGCCATGTGTAGAATGAGAATTCACTGAGAGAGGAGTGTGGGCAGCCAATTGCATCAGTGCAGAGAACAGCAAGGTGGGAGGAGGCAGCGCTGACCCTGGAGTCTCCAGCTTGAGTGAGCAGGAAGGTTGGGGCACAGTTATCTCCGACACAACTTCTGGTGGTGGGAGTGTGGAGAGAAGCTGGGAAGATCGGGGAGAGTTGTGCACACAGACTGGACAGGCATAGGTTTAGAGATAAGAGCCGAAACTCAGGAAACCACGTGGATAAAGTAGAGTACGTGGAGAAGGCTGAAGATCCCTGGAGTAAGAGAAGAATAGAGGAGGGCACTGATGGCCAAGATGGGAAGTCAAGGGGAAGAGAGACAGAGGAAGAGAACCCAGGAGGTCTCAGAAGTCAAAAAGCTCAAATGTGGCTTCGATGTCAAGAAGTTTGAGATCCAGGGGAGCCATGGGCCTGGTTTGGGAATGCCCCTGGTGGGTGGCCCTTGGTAATTGAGAGCATGGGTTTTAGAATCAGAGCGGGGTTCAGGTTGTAGCTCTTTTACTTTCTGCCTGTGTGTCCTTGGGCAAATCACTTAACCTCTCTGGTTTCTGTGTCTAGATTTGTAAAATGTGATTGTCACAGGGACAAAAGGACGCAATAGTTGGGAAAGTGCTTGGCACAATACCTTGCTGTGGGGAGTGCCAGTCACCGGCAGCTGGCATTACTGCCAGGGAGAGTGGCTTCTGTGGAGGGTAGGATTGGGAGGTGAGGCTGCTTAAGAGAGGCCAGGTGAGAACAGTTTGTAAGGCTGAGGTTGGGTTTCCTGCCAAGGGGAGGGATCCAGCAGTGGGCAAAACTGAAGATTCAAATGTGGGAAGGGGTAGCTGATCTTGGAGGTGTGGCCAGTGCACAGGAGCAGAGAGGGGGGAGCCTGGAAGCATCCCCGAGTCGTTGGAAGTGGCCTGAAGCCATTTTCCCTCATCATGGGTCTGCTCATGGCCATAAAATATGGGATGACATTGGATTTAGTCATTAAGTAAATGGGATAAAGAAATAATTGGAAAATGGATCCCTGCCCAGAAGGAGTAGAATTGCTCCCTGTGCGATTCCGTACCCTGTCCCAGATAATCTTCGGAGCTGGGCTAGTCAGGCAGGCTTAGGCGCTTTGAGAAACTGCCTTGAAAAGAGACCGAAATTACCCATGACAGTGGAAGAGCCTTTGTCTCCTGAACTGGAGGAGGAAAAAGACCCCAAGTGTCCCCAGGGAGTGGCATGAGAGGGAAGGAAGGAAGGAGTACAGTCCCAATGAGTCTCTGAATGTTAAAGCCAAACGCAGTGCCTTCCCTAGTGAGGGCAGTGCTCACAGCCCACCTGGGAGTGGCCTGGGGGCTGCGGGGGTGCGGGGGGACTCGGAGTGGGGGGCACTTAGGCTGCGGGAGAATGGAAGAGGTGGTCTGTGTGGGGAGCTCGTGCTTTTATCTGCAAGTCAACTCATCTGTCTTTTCTTGGCCCCTGCAACTCTCGTCCTCATGCTGGATCCGCAGCGCACCCACCAAACCAGAGGTCTTTGGGTGCCAGGGGGCAGAAAGTTGGGGTATGGTTATCCAAGACACAGCCCTTGGAGGAAGAACTGGTTTTCTGGTGAGGCAGTGCAAAGAGGATGGATGTGAACCCCCACTTTCTCATAGTCCCCCATCCTTTCCAAAGAACTCAGCGTTGTTTCGAAAAGCTACTCTGATATGCCTGTCTGCTGCTTCAGACCTGGCCTAGGACTGCAGTTCCACCTCTTAATCGGGGGCTCACAGCCGACAATCCCATTCCGCACCCCTCCTGCTTTGCATTGTTAAACGTGCCAAAGCAGAAACGGTGTTCTTTCATTCTGTTGTGCTTTCACGGCAGCAAGCGCTGTATCAGGCACCCAGTGGTGTTTAAAACGTTTCCCCGCACTCCCTCTAAAAGCAATTCTGAAGCAGCCGCAAACGGAGCTTCCCAACTTCAGTCAAACATGCAGGACTGTACGTGAATTTTTCTCTGGTGGATTAGAACAGTGTTCTAAGGCTCTCGTGCCTGTACCACCAGGCTCACTTCTTGCACTTGTTCAAAATACCGATTCCTGGGCCTCACCCAGAGCCACAGAACCAGAACCCCAGAATCAGAATTGTTTTTACAGAATTAGATGCTTGAATTGAAGGGAAATGTCTCTGCTCAGAGTGCAGCATCCCCAAATAAGGACAGACTCCCCTACATGAAACAGCTACATGAAAAAAGGTTACAAAATGGTCCTTGGTTTTACAAAAAGTAAAAACTTCAAAATTCTCCAAGTAAGATATGCAAGGATTTGTTTTGGTGCACATTGAGAGCAAAACCATTTACTGGAAGCTAAAGATGGAAGTGGAGTGAGCAAGCCAGTGATGGAGAAAAGGGGAATTTTTACCAAATCAGTTTTTCCTTACACCGTGTCCTTTGGCTGTCCTTGAAAATAAATCACTGGTCATATAGCAAAAAATAAGTGAGAATGTAACATGCTTGTGCGCTTGCATTAGTGGCTTTCTGTGCAATAAAGGAAAGAGGAGAGAAACTGTAGAAGAGTCATTAGGATGTGGTGGACCCCTCCTGCCCCTCCTGCCCGCTGCTGGAACACAGCAGTTTTATGTTTGTCCCTCACCGACACCCGAGTAAGCTGTGTCACGTCTGGATGGGTGCTCACTAAAGGTTTTACTGACTAACACCTCTCTTAGTGGAAAACCTTACCATGGGACCATCTTGCCCTACTTCTTTCACATTAAGGTGACACTTGTTCTCAGACCTGACCCCAGCCTTTGGTTTCTTGTGGACCAAAGCCAGCGCTGGGACCGCCTCAGTGGCCCTCACCTAAGAGGTACCCACTCCTCCCCAGAGGAACACCTGAGCTGCACTTGTAGGACTCTTTCTAATATATTCTCTAAATGATTCTCAGACACCGAGTTGGGGAACCCACGGATGAGATGTTGGTGGTCTGCTGCAGTCTTTTCTGTTTCTATTGCCTTCTAGGTAGAGCCTCTATGGGCCCTTCCTCCTATTCCTTGCCCACCCCGTCTTCTCCCCCATGTTTCTGCCATAGACGCTCCATATCATTAACCTTAACTGTCACTCTAACCCCAGTCCTGAATCCGGCCACAGCCCTAACCCAGATCCTGCCCTTTTGCTCCCATTCCAGATTCCTTTTATTCACTTAAAAAACATTTATCAATATACAGGAAAATTCACATTTTTTTGGTGTATGAATTTTGAGAAATGAATAAAGTCATGTAATCCTTCCTGTAAAGCAAGATGCAGAACAGTTCTAGTCTCCCCCACAACGAGCTCTTGCTGTCTTTTGTAGTCGTATCCTCCCCTAGTCTCTAGCCCCTGATAACTACTGATTTGTTCCTATAATTTTTTGTTCACATAATTTTGCCTTTTCTAGAATGTCATGAAATGTCTGATAACGTCCAGAATGTCATGGAATCATACAGGGTGTACCCTTTGAGTCGGGCTTCTATTGTGCACGTGAGATTCATCATGCATACTCGTACGCATCAGCAGATCATTTCATTTTATTGTTGAGTCGTATTTCAGTGTATGGATGTACCAATTTACTTACTCATTCACCAGGTGAAGGACATGTTGGGTTGTTTCCAGTTTGGGGTGAATATAAAGAAAACCGCTATAAATGCTTGTATATAGGTTTTTGTCTGGATGTATGTTTTATTTTTCTTGGGTAAGGGAATTGCTGGGTCACGTGATAAGTTTATGTTTAACTTTGTATGAAACGGCCAAGCTCTTTTCCAAAGTCACTGAACCATTTTGTATGTATGTGTATACAAACATTGTGTGAGTTTGTTTGTATGTATATGTGTTCATACACTTACATATCTTTATATTTGTATATGTATATACACAACAGAGAGAGAACAACTTTGTTTGTATGTGTGTATGTATGTATGTATGCATATATTCACAAGCAATGTATGAGAGTTCCAGTTCCTCCACACCTTTTTTAGCACTTGTATGTTGTTGTTTTTTTAATGTCCTTTTGTTAGAGGTGTACTCACATTTCACTGTGGTCTTAGTCTGCATTTCCCTAAAGACTAATGATGTTAAGCATCTTTTCATGTGCTTCTTTACCATCCATATATTTTCTTTGATGACGTGCATAAATCTTTTGTCCATTTTTAATTGGATTGTTTTAATTGGTTTTCTTCCTATTGAGTTTTGAGACTTCTTTTTATAGTCTGATGTAATTTTTCAGAAATGTGTTTTGCAAACATTGTCTCACACCCTGTGATCTGTCTTTTCCTTCTCTGAAAGATTCTTTCACTGAGCAGACATTCTTAATTTTAATGCAGTCCAATTTGTCACTTTTTTGTGATTCATGATTTTAATATCATATTAAGAAATCTTTGCCTAACCCAAGATCAGGAATATTTTCTCTTATGTTTTATTCTAGAAATTTTATGGGTTTTGGTTTTATATTTAGGTCTCTGTTCCATTTCCCTTAGGATTTTCTATGCAGACAATCATGTCATCTGACAATAAGGCAGATTTATTTCAGCGTTTCGGATGTCTATGTCTTCTATTTCTCACATTATTATACTGACTAGGATTTCCAAAACAATGTGAAATAGGAATGATGGGAGTGAATGTCCTTTCCTTGTTCTTGATCTCAGGGGAAAATATTAAGTCTTTCACCATTAAGCATGATGTTAGTTGTATGTTTTTTGTAGATGCCCTTAATCAGGTTAAGAATGTTTCTTTCCATTCCCAGTTTGCTGTTTTCTTTTTATTGTGAATGGATGTTGAAATTTGTTACATGCTTGTCCTACATCTATTTTAATTATTATACATGTTTTCTTCTTTAGTTATGTGATTTGGTGAGTTACTTTGATTTTTGAATGTTGAACAAATGTTGCATTCCTGGGATAAATCCTGAATGATCATGATATATTATCCTTTTTTATATTGTGCTGGATTCAATTTGCTAAGACTTCATGGAGGATTTTTGCACCTATATTCATTTTTTCATTCCTTTGTTAGAAATTTGTGCCTTCTCTTATTTCCTTGGTCAGTTTGGCTGGAAATGTATCAGTTTTATTGAATTTCTTGAAGACACAGTTTTTGATTTTACTGATTCTATTGTTTTCAAATTGTTGTTTCAGTAAAACAATCAAATTGTTTTCTGATTTTTGTTACTGCCTTACTTCTGCTTGCTTTCGGTTTAATTTGTTTCAATTTTTCTAGTTTCTTAAGGTTGAAGCTTAGATTATTGATTTGAGATCTCTCATTTTTTTCTAATGTAACCACTTAATGGTATAAAATCCCTTGGAAGTGTTACTTTAGCTGCATCTCACAAGTTTTGGAATATTGTTTTCATTTCATTCAAAATATTTTCAAATTTCCCTAGTGATGAATCACTTTAGAAATATGTCATTTAATTTCCAAATATTTAGGGATTTCCCAGATTTTTTGTTGTTGTTGACTTTTTAAATTTAATTTTGTTTGGTCAGGGAAAATACTTTGTATGATTTCAATTCTTTTTTTCTTTTTTTTTAATTTTTTCTTTTTGATTTCCATTCTTTTAAAAATGTTAAGCTTTTTTTTAAATTTTATTTTTCCCAAATGGCCTACAATATCTTCTATTGTGGTGAATGTTCTATGTGCACACACACACACAAATGTATTTTTTCCTGTTGTTGGGTCAATTAGGGCAAACTTGTTAATAGAGTTATTTATCCTTACTATATCCTTACTAATATCCTTACTTCTATATCCTTCTATATATTACTAATCCTTACTAATATTCTGTCTACTTTTTCTGTTAATTACTGGGAGAGGAGTGTGACGTCTCCAAGTATAACAGTGTGTTTGTGTATTTGCCTGTTCAGTTCAGATTCCCTTGCCTGTGTTTTGGAACTTTGTTGTTAGGTGCATATATATTTAAGATTGGAATGACCCTGTCATCACTATATCACACCATTTTTATGCACGATACTATTTCCTATTCTGACGACTACTTTGATATTAAAATATTCACTCTTGGCCTTTCGGTCAAGATGGCAGAGTAGGTAAATACTGTGCTTGTCTCTTCTTATAACCACATCAAAATTCTAACTCAACTACAGAGCAACCATCATTGAGAATTGCCTGAAGTCTAGCTGAACTGAAGTCCTACCTCCAAGGTCATACAGAAGAAGCCACCTCAAGATTGGGAGGAGGGGGCAGAGACAGAACCTGCTGGTTCCACACCCGTGTGTGACTTAAAAATTGGGAGGGCTATCATGACTGCAGAGGTCCCCCTGAGAGGAGTAAGTAGTCCCAGCCCCATACCATGCTGCCAGTCCAGGGTTTCAGTGCCGGGGAGAGAAAGCCCCATAACTTCTGGCTGTGAAAACCAGTGGAGATTGTGGCTGGGTGAAACAGAGTGTGGCTAGAGTCCCAGGCAATTCTCTTAAAGGGCCTATGCACAGACTTACTCACTGATGGACTCACTCACTTTGAGCTCCAGTGCTGGGGTAGCAGCTAGAGAGGCACCAGGGACATATGGGGAAGAACTGAATTCTCTGGCTTCAGAGTGAGGGCTGGAGGGGCAGCTTTCTCCCAGACAGAAGTGCTGGTAGAATCCATTGTTTCTTTATTGAGCCCTTGCCACTCCCGGCGTGCAATATGGGCAGCTTCCACATGTAAGTCTTCATCAACCTGGCAAACACCATTTTCTCTCCGCTGGTGATTCCCTGAAACACCATCCCACCTAAATTTTGGACACACCAAAGCCACTTCCAGTATGTTTTTCATACAAATGACTTTCTTGGCTCATGCTTCAGATTTTCCTAAAATCTTTCAAAGGTTCATAGAAACTCAACAAGCAGCATCTGGCTTTGGTGTGTTCATTACCTCTCGCTGAGCATCCCTAAGCTCAGCAGAAGCCGCAGCCAGCCTTGGTTCACGGCTTGGCCTACTGAGGCACCTTCAAGCCTAGCATGGTTTGCAGCCATCTGCAGATTGCTTTGTGGCTCACGCAAGATGGCCCTGGGTAAGGCACAGGCTGCAGCTGAACTTGGCTTGTTGTGGGTCCCCTCTCAGGAGGCTCTGGGGGTAGCACACCTGATGTCCAGCTTTGGACCAAGTCAGCATCTCCCTGCAACCTCCAAGGATGACACACCCAAAGGGCAGACTGGGCAGGCACCAGAGCCCTGCTACAGTGCATCCTGCTCCATACAGTCAGCCCCTGCACAACAGCTTCTCCACTGTAGTCACGGCCAGTCCTCACAACCAATCAGCCTGAGGGTCAGTACTTCCCACTGACATGCAAACAGCAATCAAGGCTCAACTACAACATGAGGGCATGTACAACATACACAAGGGACACACCTGTAGCACCCAGCTCAGGTGACCAGGGAGACTGCACCACTGAGCCCTACAACACACCTACCACATAAGGCCACTCTACTAAGACCGGGAGACATAGCAGCCCTACCTAATACATAAAAACATACACAGGGAGACTGCCAAAATGGGGAGAAAAAACCCCAAATAAAAGAATAGAACAAAGCTGCAGAAAAAGAAATAAACGAAATGGACACAAGCAATCTACCAGAACTAGAGTTCAAAACACTGGTTATAAAGATTCTCAGTGATCTCAGGAAGGACTTCAACAAAGAGATAAGACAAATAAAAATGGAGACAGAAAATATAAAAAAGAACCAGTCAGAAATAAAGAATACAATAATTGAAATAAAGACTATATTAGAGAGAATCAATGTAGACTAGATGAAGCAAAGGATCAAATCAGCAATTTAGAAGATAAGGTAGCAGAAAATACCCAATCAGAAAAGCAAAAAGAAAAAAGAACCCCCCCAAAATGAGGATTGTTTAAGGGGCCTCTGGAGCAACATCAAGTGTACCAATCTTCATATCACTGGGGTACCAGAAGGAGACAACAGAGAGCAAGGGATTGAAAACCCACTTGAAGAAACAGTGACAGAAAACTTCCCTAACCTGGCAAAGGAAATAGACAAGCCAAGGAAGCTCAGGGAGTCCCAAAAAAGATGAACCCAAAGAGACCCACACCGAGACACATCTTAATTAAAATGCCAAAGGTTAAAGACAAAGAGAGAATCTTAAAAACAGCAAGAGAAAAGCAGTTAGTTACCTACAAGGGAACTCCCATAAAACTGTAGGCTGATTTCTCAACAGAAAATTCACAGGCCAGAAGGCATTGGCATGACATATTCAAATTGATGAAAAGCAAGGACCTACAACCAAGGGTATTCAACCCAGCAAGGCTGTCAGAATCGCAGGACAGATAAAGAGCTCCCCAGACAAGAAAATGCTGAAGGAGTCCATCACCACCAAACCAGCAGTACAAGGAATGTCAGAGGAACTTCTTTAAGAAGAAGAAGAATTTAAAAATATGAATAATACAGATGGCAATAACATATCTGTCAACGATTACTTTAAATATAAATGGATTAAGTGCTTCAATCAAGACTTGGGTGGCTGAATGGATAAGAAAACAAGACCCTTAAATATGCTGCCTACAAAAGACCAACTTCAGATTGAAAGTAAGGGATGGAAAAAGTAATTTCACGAAAATGGAAAAAAAAACTACAATAAAAATACGGGTAGCAATACTTACACTAGACAAAATAGACTTTATAACAAAGTATAACAAGAGACAAAGAAGGATCCAGTAATTCCACTTCTGGGTACTTATCTAAAGAAATCCAAAATGCTACTTCAAGGGGATGTGTGCATCTATATGTTTATTGCAGCATTGTTTCCAATGGCCAAGATACAGAGACGTCCTTTGTGCCCATCAAAGGATGAATGGATAAAGAGGAGGTGGTACATATATACAATGGAATATTGCTCAGCCATGGAAGGGAATGGGTCTTGCCATCTGCAGGGGCATGGATGGACCTGGAAGGTATTGTGCTGAGTGAAGTGTCAGACAAAGAAAGACAGATGCAGTGTGATTTTGCTAATATGTGGAATCTAAAGAACAAAATAAATCAGAAACAAAATCAAAGATACAGAGAACATTTTGATGGTTACCAAATGGGAGAGGGGTTAAGGGGTGGGTTAAAAATGGGGAAGGGATTGAGAGGTACAAATTGGTAGCTACAAAATAGCCATGAGAATGTAAAGTAAAGCATAGTCAATAATATGGTAATAACTATGTATAGTGCCAAGTGGGTACTAGACTTGTCAGGGGGATCACTTCTTAAATTATGAATTTCTAACCACTATGTTGTTCACCTGAAATTAATATAAAATAATATTGAACGTCAACTGTAATTGAAAAATTTAAAAAGGGGGAAAAGATGAAGGGTAATAATTTCCAAGTATAAAACAAGTAAGTCATGGGGATGTAATGTACAGCATAGGGAATAATATTGTGATAGCATGGCATGGTATCAGATGGTTGCTGGATTTATCATATATACTTCTTTAGGTATATGAATGTTGAAAAACTATGGTGTACACCTGAAACAGTTATAATATTGTGTGTTAGCTATATTTAATAAAAATCTTTTAAAAAATAAAATAGTCACTCTAGTTTTTATTATTATTATTATTATTATTTGCATAGCATAACTTTTTCTATCATTTTACTTTCAACATAAAGACATATTGATGTCTTTATATCTAAAAGCTATTTTTTTCTTCTTCTGAAGACAGTATGTGAATGGGACTTTTTGAAAAAATCCAATCTGACTATCTCTCCTATTTAATTGGGATTTAGCTCATTTATATTTAATGTCATTATCAATGTGGTTAGATTTAGTTCTACCATTTTATTATTTTCTATTTGTTCCTGTTTTTTTCTCCCTGTCCCATTATCATTTTTTTTTTTTGCCTTCTTTTGGTCATTTGAATATTTTTTAGTACTTTATTTGAATGTATTGGCTTTTTACCTATATCTCTTTGTATTTACTTATTTTTAGTGGTTGCTCTAGAGAATATAATATATATAACTGTATTAGTTTTCTGGGGTCTGCTGTAATGAAGTACCACAAACTGGGTAGCTTAAACAACAGAAATTTAGTCTCTCACCTTCTGGAGACCAGAAGTTTGAGATAAAGGTGTGGGCAGGGCCATGCCCCTCTGAAAACAGTAGGGACAGATCTGTCCCAGGCCTCCCTCCTAGCTTCTGGTAGTTCCTTGGCTTTGTGGCAGTCCAACTCCAGTCTTCAAATGGCATTCTCCCTGTGTCTTGGTGCCCAAATTTCCTTGTTTTATAAGTACACAGTTATATTAAATTAGGGCCCACCCTAAGGACCTCATTTTAACTTGATCACCTTTTTAAAGACCCTATTTCCCCATATGGCCACATTCTGAGGAATTCAACATGAATTTTGGGGGCACACATTCAACCCATTATAATAACTAATCTTTTGCAGTCTAATTAGATTTAATATTTTACCACTTCAAATACAATGTAGAAGTAACTCTATAGACAGACCCCTTTATCCTCCTTCATTGGCCTTCATGTTATAGTTGTCATACATATGTACTGCATGTCTTACATGAAACTACTCCAGATACCATTATAATATTTCATAAATATTTTAAAGAACTTAAGAGGAAGAAACCTTTTCTATTTATACAGATATTTGCATTTTTGTTGCTCTTCTTGCATTCTTGATGTTGCCAGTTTCCAAGTGGTATTAATTCCCCTCAGCATGAAGAACTTCTTTTATTGTTTTTTTTTTTTAAACAGTTCTGTTGGCGATGATTCTCTTCATTTTCCAGTTTCAGAGAATATCTTTATTTTGTCTTCGTTCCTGAAGGACATTTTCACTGGATATAGAATTCTGGGTTGGGAGGTCTTTGCACTTTAAAGATGTTTCACTGTCTTTTGGCCTTTGTGATCATTCAAATCATTGTTCTCTTATAAGCAATGCCTCATTTTTTTCTGGCTGCTTTCAAGATTTTTCCTTAATCTTTGGCTCTCAGTAGTTTTAGTTTGATGTATCTGGGATGGTTTCCTTTGAGTTTATCCTGTTTATGGTTCTGTGAACTTCTTGAATATATACATTCATGTCTTGTCCCAATTTGAAGAATTTTTAGCCATTATTTCTTTGTTTAAACTTGTATTTATGTAAGTGTATTTTTTCAGAACTCGTCCGCTCCAAGTCAAGTAGTTGTTTCAATCTAGTTGTGGAGGGTGCAGCTCACAGTGGCCCGTGTGGGGATCGAACCGGCAACCTTGTTAAGAGCACTGAGCTCTAACCAACTCAGCTATCCGGCCACCCCCTGGCCATTATTTCTTCAAATATTTTTTTCCTCTCTTTCTGGGAATGCAATGACACAGCGTTAGGTCTTTATATTGTCCCATAGTTCCCTGAGACTGTTTATCTTTTCAATGCCTCTCTTTCTGTTCTTCAGGTAGCATGATTTTTATTGACTTATTTTCAAGTTCACTGACTTTGTCCTCTGTCAGCTCCGTCCTGCTATTGATTTTATCCAGTGAATTTTTTTTATGTCAGATATCATATTTTTATTTTTTATGGTTGGTATTTCTCTGATGAGAATCTTTCTATTAGTCTCAAGTGTGTCGACCACTCGAAGTATAGTTATTAGAGTTGCTTTAACATCTTTATCTGATAATGCCAGTATGGGCATCATCTCCAAATAGAGCACAGTAAAATCCACCTCATTATTCTCACTATCCCTAATTCTAGAAGTTTTTTAGTCTCCAAAAAAGGTTTTAGCAGCCCAAGTCCCAACCCCATCAATGAGGTCCTGTCAACAGCTTCCCACAGAGCAGACCCAAAGAACCAGAGCCTACAATGCCACTTAAAGTCACCGTCTGGCCCTTCGATCTGTTCATATCATTGTCCAGAAGGTTCTGTTTTTGTTCTGAAGTTCCTGTTCTAACTTCTCCATATTCTGGACTTTCTATAAACTCCGAGAGAGTCTACCCAAGGTGGCCAGTGGCTTTGTTAAAAACAGTTCTGAATGGCATAAGGACATGTGACAGGAAGGTCCTCCTGGCAGTGGGGAATGGAAGACCTCAGGCAGCCGCACCCCTGTGCAGCGCTTGTCTGTTCAGACCCCTCCGCTTTGTGAGAGTCCAGCCTCCCAAGTCCAGGCCCCACTTGGGCCAGGCCCATTTTCTGATGCTCCACGTCATCCTCAGCCTCCTTCCCAAGTCCCAGCCCCAGCAAACTATTCTATTTTTCTCAGGAGTTCAGCAGCCATCTCTCCAGAAGAAGAAAGAACAGGTGGCAGACTGCTGCCTTCCTATTTTATTTTTTTAAGTAATTGCAGTTTTTGCAATTATTTTTAACTTTTCATTTTACTTTATTTTATTTTTATTGGGGAATATTGGGAACAGTGTGCCCTTCCAGGAGCCATCAGCTCCACATCAAGTCACTGTTCTCAATCCAGTTGTGGAGGGCGCAGCTCAGCTCCAAGTCAAGTTGTTGTCTTCAATCTAGTCGTGGAGGGCGCAGCTCACCGGCCCACGTGGGAATCGAACCGGCGACCCTGTTTCCATGAGCGCTGTTCTCCAACCACTGAGCCAACTGGATGCCCAAGCCTTCCATTTTTAACACATAAAGGGACAACACTCCCTGCCCTGAATCCGTTGTCTGTGAAGCCGGGGGATCTGGCTCTCTGCATAGGCTAGCCCCCTCTAGAACTCAGACCTAGTGTAGTTAGACCATTCCTCAGTAGTGGAGGAGGAATGTGAACCTTTCTTCCTCAGCACCTCTGAGAGCTCAGCAGAGGAAATGGGCTGCTAAGGAGTCAGGTGAGAGAGGAATCTGGGTCCAGGGGGCCAGGCTCTGGGAGTCTTCTCTCCTCATCTTCGATGGTGAGTGTGCTCTTAAGAACAGACAACCGCTTGCTGGCCTTCTTCATCTCCTGAGCAGCCGACCTTTTCACATCCATATGCAAGGCCAAGTGAGGCATGGGGACTTAACCACAGTGCCCTTGACTCTCTGAGGACCCCAGGACCCTCACTTTCTGAATAACTTTTCTGCTCTGTTTACCTTCTGCTTCCTAAGGGAAAGAAGGAAATAAACATGCATTGGTTTCTTTCTTGTGCTGCTTTCTGAAACTTAGCATATTTGTCGGAGATTTTGGGAGTAGTCAGGGTAATGCCTTATGGTGAGCTCTGTGTGGCGGTGACTTACCTGGGACCCTCTGTTTCCTGGCACTCCACCCCAACTTTTTCACTACTCTTCTGCTGTTTACTTGCCATACCAATTCAACCCCATATTCCCCAGGAAGCTTCACGGCCAGGCACTAGGCATAGAGGGGACTCAGACTTGGTCCCTGACCTCAGGGAGTGTATGTCCTAACTCACTTGGGTGATGTCCCTCAGGTGTTTCTGTCCTTCTGGCTTTCCTTCTGGAACAGTGGTTCTCAGACAGTGCTTCCAGGGAAATCACCAGAAATGCACAATCTTGGGCCTTTGCCCAGAAGCATTGCTCTAGAACTGAAGAAGAGATGGGAGGACAGGACAAGGAGAGCAGGGGCTGGGGCGGAGCATCAGGGCGAAGAGACTCACCTTGAAGGGCTCCATCCTCTAGTGCCGCCCTGTGGTCTCAGCACATGAACTACTGCACAGAGAAGGGACATTCACTGCAGGTCTCTGGGTCCCGGCATCTTGTCCTCCTGCTGATAGCCTGGGTCTAGGGAAAAATCAGGACTCCTATGCTCTGGGTACTTCCCACCTCTGAACCCTGGATCGGCTCCTCATTACCTGTCAGGTAGGAGAGACCTTCTAGATCCCCTGGTCCAAACGTACAGGAAGGAAAGGCAGTTAGTCCAGGCCTCACAACAGTTTGGTGATTCAGATAGCTAAAGTCCTGATCTTCCTTTTTGCCTCTAATTCACTTCCTTAAGTGTGGACACCCTAGGGCCTCTCCATCCAACTCCTTCTGCATGCTCTGGGTGTTGAGAATCTAGGCAAAGAGAGTGAATGGGGAGGGGAGGGATTGTGAGAAGGAAGTAGGGGAGGTTACATGTGGAAACAGCTTATAATCAGTTGGCCAGTCACCACTGGGACCATCTCAGTCTGTGTGGATTTTCTGGCCTTGAGGTTCAGAGAGCAGGTTAGGGTGAAATCAGATAGAATCTGGAGTCCAAAGCCTGACAGGGACTCACAGGGGCTGAGGTCATGGGTGGATGCTGTCTTGCAGAAACTTGAGCAGCCTGAGGCAGCTTGAGAGGTCAGAACCCACAAAGGGCTTGGCGGATCATCAGATCTCAGTGTAGAGAACTGAAGGGCAGATTCTATGGGGTGGGGGTCAGGGGGGAAGGAGCTCCTGGGTTTTGAATCCCGGAGCTCACCTGCTATGGGCTGAGCAGCTTGCTGAGGGCAGTAAGCTTAAAGCTGGCTTTCTTGATTAGGGGGCAGGAAAGATTTTAAACAAAGCACATGAAGAAAAAATATACAGGAATAAATAGATACATTTGATGTCAAAATGAACAACTTTGACATGAGAAAAGAAAACATAAAATTAAAAGACGTGTAAGGGGATGAAAGAGCATAATGGCAACAGATATAACAAAGGTTTAATATACAGAATGTAAGGACTCTCACAAACCAAGAAGAAAAAGGCATAATCCAAAAGAAAAATGGGCATAGGATATGAACAATCAATTCATAACATAGAAAGTACAACTGGCCAATAATCATAAAAAGATAACCAGCCACGCTAGTAATCAGGGAAATCCAAAGAAAAATAGTGGTGAGAGCATTCCATTTGCAATCATCATTTGGTTAAGAGTCAAGTTTGACAATATCAAGTGTTGATAAGTGAGGATATGAAGAAATGGGTACTTTGTATACTGATACAGGAAACATAAATTGTACAGGCAAATATAAACCCGACAGTTAACAGTAAACCTGATTAGGTATTAGAACATAGAGATGTAGATGGAGGTTTTAATTACATGTTTCAATTGCTTCGGTTGTCACGTGGATTTATAGTCAAAGATTAAGAAAGTACATTAGTCCCTTATATTTAAAGAAGTATGCTAGTCATGTCCTGAAGGTCTTTGCTTGAGATCATAATGCAGCTACTTAAGCATAAGGCAACGAGAGCTTAAATAAGAACAACGGTCACAAGATGTTTAGTTTCTGCCTTTTGCTTGAAAGACAATGTACCTGACACACAATCATGAGATGTTTTGCAGAATGTTGGTTTCTCAACCAGGTTAGATCACCTAACCACAACCACAGTTATGAAAGCCCCAGACAAGATGATGTCAGGAACTAAATTAATTAGACAAAGGAAAACTACTGAAGCTTACACAAGAACTAACCGATCAGCTTTGCCCATGACCCCTCACCTCTAACTTTCAATCTTTGCCTTTAAAAACCCTCGATTAAAAACTATCAGGAAGTTCAGGATTTGAGTGATAGCTTCCTGTTCTCCTAGCGTAGCGCCCTGCCAACCAACTGCTTTAATTTCTCCACTGTAAAACTCAGTGTTCAGTGTTTGGCTCTGCTGCAGTGTCAGATGGACAGACCCTCTTCAGTCCGGTAACAAGTACAGAAGACAAATTTACCTTTACAACGAAAAATGTTTCTCCTCCTTGTCTCAGCATTCCATTTCTAGAAATCTACCATAGAGAAACATCTGCAGCCATGCCAAAGAAGCAGCTTCAAGGATGTTTATGCAACATAAAAAAAAGCTTTCGTTTATGTGGGTTATATCTACTGATATCTATAGCATTAGAAATTATAAGACCGAGACACTTTTTAAATGTTAATTAAAAATTAATAAATCCATTACACATGAATATAATATTTATGTTAATATAAACATTTTAATGAAAAATAGCTATATTTTCCAAAACAAAACAATTTAGTGCTGCTGATGTTAAGAACTTCCAAACCTATAGAGGATTTTTATAAACATTTGTTTGAGCCAAACAGAGGTTACACCTGGAAACAAGGTCTAAACAGACTGAGAAAATGCTTCCTAGAATGACACTTTTCAGTTTCTTTTATGTATTTGGAATTAATGAGGGAATTTAAAGAAGATTAAATGAAGGTGGAGGAAAATAAGGCAGAGACTGGATTATAGGATAGTTAACAAGATTATGTGCTCCCTGGAGGGTGGTTTTTCCTCCGAGGTATCTGAAAAAGAGGATTACTCTGGCATTTCAAAGGTGTGTGAACTTTGATGCACAAGAACAATAGGACAGGGCTGGCTTAAGGCAAAGGTAAACCTTTTATTAAAGAAGTTGTGTGCCTGAGGAGTGATTACCCACTGTGACCTGCCCAGTTAGGAATTTATGATCAGATCACCCTGGAGGTTATTTTCTGGAGAACCCCTTTTTCATCCACAATGAGAAGAATGGTGTTTTCACTTTTTTTTTTCTTTTTTTTTTTTTCGAATCTCTTTAACTTCTGGTTAAAGTAACCTGGTAACACCTGGTTACTCATTTCTGCTTCTATATTCACATTATTGCACTTTTGCATACAACGTAGTTGAAAACGTCACTGTAGAGTTGTGTGAAAGGAAGAGAGAAAAACACAAATAACCTCTTAGTGTGATTATGGAAATAGTTTTGATCTTGTGGACCCCAGAAATGGTCTCAGGGACTGAGTCCCCAGGCCACGTTTTGAGAACCATTAAAGCAGGTCAATACAGATTTATTTCAAACAATATTTTTAATTTAGTGTTTCAGCTTGAGTTCCACCAAAAATCTGAGACAAGGGGTTGCATTCAAGAAATTTATCTTGGGAAGTAATTTCTGGGATTGGGAGTTGGGGGACTGAAAAGAATAAAATGGGGAAGTAGGGAAAGCCAATCCAGGGGTGTGTTATTAAGCTGATAATGGCTGTGGCAATTGGGATGCCGTTTATTTGGGGACCCCCTGAGAACCATGCACAATATGCCATAGAACTGAGTGCCTGAGACATGGAAGTGTGGAATATTGATTCACTGGCTCCCATCTCCCAGTGGTCAAGGATTGCGCTAGGGAAAGTTAATTCCTTGGCCCTTCTAGGTTTACCAGTGCACCAGGATGCCTGAGGCAGAAAGGAAGACTAACGAGGTGCAGCTGAGGTGAAGCTGTCAGGCTACACCTGGGAGTAGCTGGTTGCCACAGCAACAGTTGTGCAAATGGAAGGCCAATAGAATGTGAGATGGGGCCTAAAAGATGTCCAACGCATTATGTGGGTGTGGGGACAGAGCCAGGAGTGCAGTTTCTAGGCTCTGGGCCTCACGTGGAAAGGTGCTGGCTCAGGTAGTAAATGGCCATCAACTGTGACTGGATGGCCATCAGCTGTGGCTAGTTGGCCCTCAGTTGTAACCAGTGAGCCATTGGCCACTAATATAACTGCCGTGGCTACGCTAGCAGGAAATGAGGACTAGCAAGAAGACGGTGGCTGAGCTAGCAAGAGCGGATTGCAGTTAGCACGGCGGATTGCAGCTAGCAAGTGGGGTTGGTTGGCTGGTAGAAAAGCGGATGACAGGTTGCAGATCGTGTGGCTCCTGCTTCCTGTGTCTCCAACCCAGCCGCCATCGAGACTGTAGTGGTATGACTCCCCCATCTATGGCTCCGTGGGTGTTCCTGTTTGGCCTCACCATGTCCTGCGTTCTTATGTGGGGAGCGGGACCAGAGACTGCATGACACCCAGCATGACACCCTGAATAACAAATGGTGCAGCGAGCAGGGTACAGTGCCAGACGGCAGTGGAACAGTTTGTGCATATGAAAGCTCAGTCGCAGGAAGACCAGGAGGAGCAGCTGCCGGAGAGCTGGACCCCCGTGGAGGGGTGGGAAGACATGGACGGTTCCCCAACCAGCATAGGCTGGAGAAACCGAATGTCATTGCGGCCCTGTGGGCTGGGAAGTGCTTGCTGAGGCCGTCACCCTCAGGTTGGGGAGGACTTGGAGCCCTGTGGAGAGGGCACAGATTGTGAGGCTCACAGACCTGGTGAATGATTATGGACTATGGGGAATTGCCTTCCATCCCTAATTTAGTGGACCACTGGACTGTTTGCTTGGGAACATATCACCATGTGGTGGAACCGGTGGATGTTTTCTTCCTGTGTCTTGACCAGCCGCCATCGAGAATGTGTAAGTACCTTGACTGTGAGTCACTGTTGTTCCAGCATGTACCCTGAGAGGCCCAGGAGAGTGGCAGTGCCCTGAGAGCCCTGGCTGAGTCCAGGAAGTCTGGCTGAGCCCAGAGAGAGTGGCGGTGTCCTGATAGCCCTGGCTAAGTCCAGGAAGTCTGGCTGTGTCCAGAGAGAGTGGCAGTGCCCTGAGAGCCCTGGCTGAGTCCAGGAGGTCTGGCTGTGCCCAGAGAGAGTGGCAGTGCCCTGAGAGGCTCTGGCTGTGCCCGGGGAGACTGGTGGTACCCTAAGAAGCCCAGGAAGTCTGGCTGTGCCCAGAAGTACTGGTGGTGCCCTGAGAAACCCTGGCTGTGCCCAGAGAGCCTGGCTGTGTCCAGGATATTGCATTCAGCTCCAGGCTCCTCGTACAGGGCCCCTCGGGGAAGACACTTGTTACATAGATTGTGAGGCGAGACCCTGTAGGGGTGGAATGTGGGGACAGAGCCAGGAGTGCAGTTTCCAGGCTCTCGGTCTCACGTGGAAAGGTGCTGGCTCAGGTAGTAAATGGCCATCAACTGTGACTGGATGGCCATCAGCTGTGGCTAGTTGGCCGTCAGCTGTAACCAGTGAGCCATTGGCCACTAATATAACTGCTGTGGCTACTCTAGCAGGAAATGAGGACTAGCAAGAAGATGGTGGCTGAGATAGCAAGAGCGGATTGCAGTTAGCAAGTGGGGTTGTTTGGCTGGTAAAAAAGCGGAGGGCAGGTTGCAGATCGTGTGGCTCCTGCTTTCCGTGTCTCCAACCCAGCCGCCAGCGAGAATATAGTGGCGTGACTCCCCTATCTATAGCTCTGTGGGTGTTCCTTTTTGGCCTCACCATGTCCTGCGTTCTTACGTGGGGAATGGGACCAGAGAATCTGCGTGATACTCAGCATGACACCCCATGTGACAGTGGGAAAACCAAATTGCAGAATAATGCATACAGCAAGATACCATTTGTGTAAATAACAAAACCACCAAAGTAATAGTATATATATTTTTGAGGACATAAATACATATCCTTTTTAATAGGTATACATATGTATGTATGTATGTACGTGTGTGTATGAATCTATACATACCCAATTTCAAGGGAAAAGATCTGGATTGAGGGTGGGGGTCATCTAGGAGAATTTTAGCTTTTTCTGTAATTTCCTAACCTTTACTTCTTCCCCAAGCTTAAAGGAGACGGAAGATTAAAAACTTAAAGAGATTCACTGAAGTTAACTCATAGAGTTTGTTTGTCCCTTTTCTTCAGGCAAAATGAGATTGGGGGTTCACAACCAAGCCAAGCAAAGGGGCTCCAAGAGAATAGCGTGTGGATTGTGGGGTGCCTACAAGGAGAAAATGACTTACATCCCAAGCTGAATGCTTGCCCCAGGGCACCAGGGTAACTGGCCCTGTGAGGAAATTTTGTAGACAGGATGGCAAGCGTCCTTGAGAATTTGGGGTTAAAGATGAGTAGAGAAGGGCTTTTGCTTCCCCGATGGAGAAGTTTCAAGGTGGGATACTGACATGGAACAACCATAATGTTAGGTGAGAAGGTGGGGGACAGTCATTGGGAAGCTGTACTTCCACTCTTAGGCAAGGCAGAGATGCATGCATTTCTCAGGAGCTAAATGGACCTCCTGGAACTTGGGCTTATGCAGTCTTAGAATAAGTCCACTCGAGAGGCCTGCCTGCTGGGGGGATGGTGTTCCCCAGAAAAAGGCTGTGAGGGGTGAACTGCTGGGTAAACTTCCTGTGGGCTACAGAGATCCCGTGGGGAGGGGGCTCCTCAAAACCTACCATGGAGGCCCAAGACAGAGGTGATATGTGTAACAGATCACCCACCATCAATCCTCCAAGACTGTCCCCTTCCTCTCCTCTCCTCCTCTCCCACTCTGAACTTGGAAGAGTCAGGCGCAGGAAGGGAGGGATGCGGAGGATGGAGAGGGAGTGAGAGATGGGGTCCACTCCTTCTCCTGTGCGACAGGTAGGTCTGAGCTGAGGGAGGGCAAAGGCTTTTGTTTGCTAGACTGACTCTTAGCATAGACAGGGATATGCTTTCCGCGCTTGAAAATGCTACTCCAATCATGATAGCTCAGTGTTACTAAAAACCTGTGAGACTGTCCGGACGAGCTGAGGAAAGGAGCACTGACAGAGCAGAGCTGAAAAATAGCAATGGGAGGAAAGATAAAGGCATTTCTTGTCTGTGCCCATTTGGTAAATCAACTATTCTTATTTGTATTTAAAAATGTGGGTATATAGGAAAAGCTAGATACAAATATGTCCAAACGTTACTTGTGATTAGCAGACTGCCGATTACCTATTCCACTTACAGTTACCTTCTGCATTTCCTATAGAACCCTAACTTTTTTCAGGCCGCCACCAAGCTGTGTGAAGTTATAGGGTCAGGAGAGCTGGTCGGTAGTCAGCAGTTTTCAAAGTGCCATTCCCTACGTCCTTAAGTGTGTTCTGGAAATTGGTGGGGCTTTGGCTTTTGGGGGGAAGGCCCCTACTATAGACATCAAAGGATTGGGGTCTCGGGGTGCTATCTTATAGCATGGGGGGGCAGTGCTTTTTGAGAGAACGGCCCCACTGGACTTTCTGATGTCCCATGAGACATTCGTGCAGGTGAAAAACCCATTTCTAAGCCTAAGCTTCATTCCATTTGACATATAAACTTCAAGTATTTTTTTTGCATGTTTTTAACATACCCTGCCTTTCCTAGGAAAGTAACTACTACATAAATCAAGGGACAATTATAGTGTGTTTTGTTTGAAACTTTGTCAAGAGTGGGTCACCGTTTTGGAAAGTGGTGCTGGCCATGGCAATGGCCTTGTGCTGCTGAGTCACCTCCTGCTCTGTTGGTATGTATGGCGGACCCAGCCTTGGCATGTCCGTGTGAGGCTGCCAGCATCTCATTGATTCATTACATCCCATAGAGTACGCTGCCTGCGCATGTGCTTATTAAAAGATATATTCATTTATTATAAATCACTTTTACTTTCTCCTTCACTTTACAGCTGAAGCATCACTTTGAGTACCGTTTGAAATGTGTATTTATAGGTCAATGATATTATCTAGGAATTTTGTTTCTGGATTGCAGGAGAGTGGTTATAAGGACAATTGTTTACAGGAGGGCTGGTTGGGCCTGATGGGTTGAGGAGCAGTGGCCCCTTTTTTCCCTTGACACTGATTGGTTTGGACATGGACATGTGACCTTATGTACATAGTGAGGTACATCGGCAAGAGAGCTTTGGGGAAAGGTTTCTTTCTTTTTCTTTTCTTTGTATTAAAATTTATTGGGGTGACAATCGTCAACAAAACTACACAGGTTTCAAGTGTAAAATTTTATAATATATCATCTATGTATATATTGCATTATGTACACACCGGTTTCTTTCCTCCTAAAAAGAGACCCAAGGAAGATATGACCGCTCTTCGCCTTCTGGCTGTTATCCTGTTTTATCATTTACCCAAGTGTCGGACCTGTGAGGTTAGGAAGTTGGAGCACAGAGTTCACGCGCTGAGGGGCAACGCAGAAGGACGGAGAGGACCTGGTCTTTGGTCACATTGTTGAACACTAAATAACCAACCCTAGGGCCACCCTAATTTGCATTTAGTAAATTTGCTGGTATCAGTTGAGACTAAGAATGTCATTGCCATCTTTTTTTTTTTTTAATTAAATTTATTGGGGTGACAATTGTCAGTAAATTTACATAGATTTCAGGTGTACAATTCTGTATTACATCATCTATAAATCCCGTTGTGTGTTCACCACCCAGAGTCAGTTCTCCATCCATCACCACACATTTGCCATCTTTTTTTATTGATGAAATTTGCATCTCCAGAAAAAAACAACAACAGAATCTCTTCCAGCGGAAAGAAGTAAAATGCACATGGTAGAAAAATGAAACACTGCAAAAGTGGTGATAATAAAAAGTCCGCCTCATTCTATCGGTCTTCTCATTCCCTCCATCAGTCAGCCAATCTCTTTCCTGGAGGCAACAAATGTTTTTATGCATTCTTTTAGAAATATTTCTTATAGAAATATTGTATGCATGTCCAAGCATATACGTATACGTGCGCACATACACACTTCATTTTCAAACGTATCTGGGAAGTCCAGGTGTTGGTTACACCCCGCAGGCAGGGCCACCTGCTCAATGTGTCTCAGGGCTGAGAACGCTCACAAGTTGTGCATGCAGGTTATCCAATGCATCGGCCCTCCCCGCCAGCACTTCCTCTGGCAGCATCAAGGGAGGGAATGGCCTTGCTCAGTTTCCTCCCGGGAATGTTAGCTCAGTCTCTTCTAGGTGCATCCCTGTCCCAGCAGAAAGCTGAGCAGGCCAGTGGGTTCCCTGCAGAGAAGCAGAACATAAGAAGGAAACATGACAGTCAGGTGTAATAGGTGCCTGAAAACATCTGGGTGGTGGTGGCTGAAGACCAGACTTAAGAGGTGTCAAAAGCCAGGGTCAGGTCACACCGCTGAGTGGCAGGCCAATTCCCAGAGAGACAAGGGCTGGATCTGACCATGAAGGGGTAATGAGAAGGAGGGCCAGCAGACAGGGAACCCCAGTGGGGGCACAGGCCACACAGCAAGGTCAAGCATAGGAGTCAAGGGTGAACAGCTCTTCTTGGTAGCCAGCCCAGAAGGTATGTCAGCAGCCTAGAGCGTGGGTGTAGATGGCATTCGTGTGAGGAACACAATGAATGCTGACAGTGGCCCCAAAGGGCTGGTGAGATGGGCAGCCCATCTCACGGGTAGGAATTTGGAAGAAGGGAAGAGTGGAGATCCTGCCACTGGCTTGTGGGGCTCAATCATCCAGTGGACTTAGAAAATCGTTGTTCTGGGTTTGACAGATGCAAGTATACTGTGGGATAATGGAGGGGCTGTGGGCGTGGAGGTGGGGGCTGCAAGGACAGAAGATGGGTTGTCGCCTGTGAGAAATGCTGAATGATCTGTGTTTCAATGTATGACTCTCCTTTATGTTCCACCAGGAGGTGAATAAACATGATATACTGAATATTTAGGTGTCTAGAGAGATATGTGGGGGCCATCACTGATCTTTGCATGTAGTGGTTACAGGAGAGGGCTGGGCCTGGAACATCTTGTCATAACACAGGGCCAGGGTGCTTCCACACACTACCAGGACCGGTCACAAGGACTCAGAAGCCCCTTTAGCCAAAGATGGGATTAATTTGAGCGTGATTAGTCTTAATAACTAGAATAAATTAAAAACCACCAGATAGACTTAAATCCACAAGTTCAAAATGATAGGGCAAAAACAAAACCAACCAAACAAAACTCTCAAATTGATCACTGTAGAGGATACTAGGAAACATTATTTAGAAAACTGTAAGTAAACAGAAAGAATAAAACATCTCACCTCTCCTATATAAATCATACTAGTGTGTAACCATATACTATAGTAGATGAGAAGAAGTATCTCTTTATAAAAGTCAGTGCAGATGGAATAATAGACTTGGAATATTACCATATTTTAATTACTAGTGAATCAGGAGTCTAAGTACTGAGCACCAACCACTGCTGTCATCACAAAAAGAGAGGTAATTAGGTATAAAGTACCTTCCTATGGAAGAAGACCTATGAACTAGTGTTGCCAAAAATCTAATCTGGGCCTGAACAAGATCCAACTACTAATTTACAGAAAGACAGAGGACAGAGGAATGAGTAATTTACACCATGGGATTGCAACCAACAAAATTCAGACAGTGGAAAATTTAAGAGGAAAATCAATCTAGTTTCTTCAGTAATTAAATTGCAGGGGAGAGAGAGAGAAGGAGAAGGAGAAGGAGAAGGGAGAGAGTTGAAAGCTGGGGGAACCCATAGACTAAAAGAAGCTTAAAAAATGTAGATTTAGCAGCAGTGCATGGATCTTATTTTTGTTTTGAATCAAATACATGAACTGTGATAATATGGTATTTGTGAGACAATTGAAAATTTGAACAGTGATTAAATATTTGATGATACTAAGCAATTATTTTTAATTTTTTTAAGGCAAGATGATGGTATTGTGGCTATATTTAGAAAAAAGAGTTCTTAACTTTTAATAAATTCTGAAATACTAATGAATGCAATAATGTAATGTCTGGTATTTACTTCAAAAAAATAGAGGAGGAGTAAAGTGGGTGGCAGTCTATGAGACGAGACTGGCCATCAGTTGACAATTGCTGAAGCTGGGTGAAGGGTATAGGAGGTTTTATTACATTATTCTATTTTCGTATGTATTTTAATTTTTTTCATTAAAAAAAGTTAAAAAAATTGAAACATGAGGGCTCGGAGCCAAACCAACTGGGTTGATATCCTGGTTCTGCTACACCAGTCACGTGACTTTGGGCAAGTTCCTTAACCTTTCTGAACCTCAGTTTCCTCAGCTATACAATGGGGATAATAAGTGTCCACATCAGTGTCCATAAAATAATGTGAAAATTAGGCACATTAATTTCTATAAAGCATGTAGATTGCCTGGAACATAGTAAGCACTTAATAAATGTTAGTTGTATTATTATTATTATTATTATTATTATATTTTGCTACTCCCCCTCTCTGGTAATATTCAGCAGAGACTTATTCGAAAGCTCCAGCCTTACTTATCTGTGTGTCGGTATGATAGGAAAGCTGTAGCATCCAGCTTGGGCCATTGTGCCTGAGAAAAGCACTGCCCCCCATCAAGACGCCCGGTGGTCATGTCAGCAGGAATCACTAGGGAGTGGGAAGGAAAACTAACTACAGCTTCCAGTCGCCAGATTCAGCGCCCCTCCTCGGCAGGAGCCTCCCCTCTCCACGGGCAGAGCCAGTTCCTTCCTTGCACCACTGAGGGCCTTGTGTACCCGCTGTATTTGCATCAGCCCATTGCATCCTATCCCTGTGAGTGTTTTCTGCTAACTTGGAGCTCCTTCCGATGGGGGCCAAATGCTCTCTGTGGTCCCGTGCCTACTACCCTGTGAAAGTGCTTTGCTGCAGCTGTCGTAAGTCCTTAGGGGAGGAAAGGAGGCAAGGCTAGGGACTGATGGTCACAGGGACAGTGCAGGGAAGAAATGGAGGGCCAGTCCACTCAGAGGGAGCAGCACGACTCAAGCAGTTCCTGTGCCTGGAGGGGAGTGGGTGTGTAAGTCTGAGGCACAGCAGGGACGTGTGAGGACACTGGCTTTGGAGGTAACACTGGGAGTTGCGGCAAGGGCAGGGTGTAGGCTCGGACTCACAGGCCGATGAGCAGCCAGGACCCGACGACTCTGGTCTCTTAAGAGAGGCATGGTCCAACCCAGTGCAGCGGTACACACACGGGCTGTGCTCCGGGGAAGACACACTGATCCCCGTTGTGTCCCTTTTGTAGGGTGACCTGAGAGCAGGCCAGCTTTAGAGAACTGGGCCCCTCCCCGGTCAGGAGACCACACAGCTGCTCAGGCCAGGATGGGACCTCCAGTCCCAGCTAGCTCCTCGGTGGGCATGCAGGAGAGCCTTCGAGATCATTGACAGCTAACCCTGTCTTCGGCCCACATGTGGAGGCCTTGAAGTCCACCCTTAGCATCTGGTACTTAACCTGAGAGGCGCCAGTTTAAGCAGACAGTAGAAGAGTCAGATTTTAGAACGTCACTCTGGAAGACAGGTAGGAAAGGAGAGTCAGACAGTCAGGGTGCAGAGAGTGAGAGCTTGGACGGGGAGGGGACAACTGTGGAGTGTGGGAAGACCACAAAGGCCCAGGGGATGGTGACATCAAGTCATCGTAAGGACAAGTGCAATGAGCTCTCCCTCTCTCTGTCCCTCACACTCTGGGTGGCACCCAGCTGGTGGGACTCTCCCCATCACCCCAGAGGTGGCTCCTGTAAACAGAAACTGAGGAAAAGGGCCACCAAGTGCACCATACTCTACACAGAGCAGAAAACAATCAGAGAACTAACCCCTCCCAGGGCTTGTTAACAAGGGGACACACTTGTCAGAAAGCTTCTCCCGAAATATGTAAGCAGAGATGGAGCTAGAGAAAGGGCAGGTGATGGGTGGTGGTATGGGGCAAGCATGGCAGTTGTCCCTGTTTTGGGGCAAGGGAAAGGGGTACTGAACCCTCCGAAGCCCTCAGTGATTGGGGTGCCTACAAGAAGTACAGGCTGGTGCCCCATTCCTGGTAGGAGACAGTCGGGTGGAAAGAAGCTGGCTGAGGAGAAGCCTGCACTGTTTGGTCTGGCCAGGGTGCTGCAGAGAGCACCGCTGGTGTCCACCCTGGGATGGAATGCAGGAGTGGGGGGTGGCATAAGAGGGCACAAAATGGGGGTTGCCCATGTCAGGGAACTCAGCAGCCACACAGCTCTCAGACAACTGCGGGGGAGGATCCACGCATGCCGCAGAGAGTGGCATTAGGGCATTCGTCACACAGATGGCCTCTCCAGAGAGGCAGTGACAGCTGAGAGGGCAGAGCAGCACCTGGTCAGTAAGTGACTATTACCCGCCCACACACACACACACAACTCCAGGGAGAAAGGATCTTAGTAGAGGGAAGGCAGGGGGAAGGTCGTGCCTCCCCACCATTCTGTGGGCCCAGAGGCCTAGCCCGAGCTGGCTGAGGGCAGAGGAAATAGGTGATTAATTGGATATGAGACTAAAGTTATAAACAGACCTGGACCTGCCCGAGATATCCTTAAGGGACACGAAAACGAGTTTTGACAGGGCCCAACTGAAGACAGGGCTGAGAAAACAAAGTCATTTTATGCCTCCGTCCAGTGCAGTTTAGTCCATTTAATGAAGAAGTGCCAGGATGTCACTGCGCCCATTTTGTAGACAAGCACAGCCAGGCACAGTGCAGTGGAGAAATCTCCCTGAGTTCAGACAGCTAGTACGTGCTGCGGGAGGCAGCCTCGGAGAGGGCCCCATGGAGCCCTGTCTCCTATATTCACCCACATGTGTCTCTTCCCACAACAAACCAGAACTGGCCCGTGTGGCCAGCACAGCATGGCGGAAATGGCAGTGTGTGGCTTCTCAGGCCAGGCCAGGAAAGGCCTTGCAGGCTCTGCTTTGGCTTCTTGCACCGTTTGCCCTGGGGCAAGCCATCAGGGTGCCGGGAGGTCTCTCAACAGCCCGTGGTGAGGATGGTGAGGAAACGAGATGCCCCAGCGCACAGCGAACACCACCTTGCCCGCCATGAGGGTGAGATGCCCTGAAAATGAATCCCCAACCCTGCGGATGTCGGATGGCAGTCTCATGACAGACCCCAAGTCAGAATTGCCTGTCCACGCCACTCCCAAATTCCTGAGCCACAGAAACTGTGCGAGATGATCTGTGATTATGGTTTAAGACACTCAGTTTTGGGGGGTAATGTGTTACACAGCGTTAGAAAACTAATACAGTGGCAGAGCTGGGATTTGAACCCAGGTCGTCCAATTCTAGAATCCCAGCTGTTAACTACTTCATCAGTGGGTGCACGCTCCATGGGGGTATGTGAGAAAAACCCTGGGGGCATTGGAAGAAAGTATGACACCTTTCATTTCTATGTATTTTTTAATTGAAATCAGAAAAGAATTGTTTCATTAAAATTTAGTGTACAGGCTGACCAGGCATCCCTGCTGGGTGCTGGATGGTCACGTGGTAGATACGGTCTCCTCTCCAGGGGTCCCCAAGGAAGGGGCCCCCAGTTCAAGGGACCCATGAGGCCCACACAGGCCCAGGCAGGCACATGCACCAAACACACCTCCCAAAGCAGACACTGAATTACCCAGGGCTGACCAGGAGATTGAGAAAGCGGACCCAAGTGCATGAGAAGAAAGGGCAGAGCTGACACTCTGCTCCTAGGAGGAGCTCTTTGTCAGACACAGGAAGGGAAAAGAAGTGACTCGTTAATCAGATCTGACAGTTGCACTCTCACTAACAATGATATTATTAATATCTTTTAGTAAGAACATGAAAAGGCTTTTATTGGGTACCATTAACAAGTAAAATTACAACATTATCTTGAATTTATTTTATTATAGCTTCCTCTTTAATATATAATTTTGCATGTGCTTTATAATGTACCTAATTTATTAATGCTCTCGTCTATATATAGAAAAATATGCAAATGTGCATATCTTGGGGGCGCAGAGAAGCATGCATAATCACAAAAGGCTGGGGCTCACGACACTGCCCTGCCTCCCTGGAGAAAGGCCACAGGGCCACCACCAGCCCGGAGAGAAGTACTTCCGGAAGGAGGTGGGGTGAGCACCTGGGAAGCTGCAGGGCAGAGCTTCCCACCAAGTGCCCCAGCGGGACTGGTAGGCCATGATAGGCGAGATGCTGGCGCTCTCTGACCTTGGAGGAGGAGCGGGTCCCCCATAGCCCCCGGGGCAGGTCACCTCCAGGCGAGGGCAGCCTAGTCTTGTGATCCTGATGCACTATGAGATGTGAAAGGTGGGTACACATCTAGAAACTTGAGAGTCTGAACATGTACATGGGTTTAGTTTACTTACAAGTCCCAGGGACCTTGGTAGGAACCATGCCCATTGTGTGAGGAGCAGGAGACACATGCAGGCTGAGGAGAGAACAGGAGGTGAAGAGGAGGAGTCCTTCACAGCACTCTGTGAGTCTGAGCCTTCACCACTCTAGGGGAGCGTCAGGCTGGGGAACCCACCGACATGGGCTGCGCTGGGCGGCGGCAGAAGGGCAGCCCACCAGTAGCCTCCCAAAGGGCTCTTCACTCAACTCTAACGGGGGCAAACATCAGAAGAGAAATTGAGCATATATTGGAAATTATATTAGAAGAAGAGGAGATAAACAGACGGTTAGATTATGAACCTAAGAAGCTTTATGTGGGGCTTTAAGAAGGCTTGAGGTGGGAGTGACAAGTCTGTGGCCTTTTGTCCATGCCGGGAGCGCCCTAGGGCTGTTCTATGTGGAGAGGTTGGTGAAGGCTGAGGCGTCATGCCTTAGAGTGAGCTTTGTGTTTTCCTCCTTTATCCTTGTTCTAGAGAAATGGTGGTGGCCCACTAGACGTGGACTGAGAACCACAGACTCCCCCTTTTCCTCTCTACTCTTCACTTTTTCTTCCTTTCTCCATATACAAAGAGTTCTGGGTACAGGAATGGAGAGGAAATTTGTCTTATTTTGACTTCCCCTTGCAGAGAAGTTCCAGTAGGTCTACCCTTTTGAGCCAGGAACTTTCTACCATGTTCTTTGACACTTCAGAAGACCAGATATGGAAACTCAGGCTGGAGAAATCAACACCTGCCCAGGGGCACACACCTCATTGACAATGAACGCCAACCTCCCGAATTTCAAAGCTCCTCTCTGTACTTCTCAGTTTACAGGGGTCCAAGCCACTGGAGGTATGTGAGAAGATTATGGGAGAATGCTTGTTTGTCCTACTAGTTATGCATTGGTTTTCCATTTACGATCAGTATCTTTGAAAAAGAAAACATATTTAATTGAAAAGGGAGTGGATTTAAACATTAAACAAACACTAGTACAGTAGTATAACGATACAGCGGAAGGGAACCTTCTAGAAAAATCTTGCACTACTCTCCTGTTACCTCTTCTTTCCAGGACAGTTGGCCTAGAGTCAGACCACTCCACCATTTCAGATCTCCTCTTTGTCCCAGGGAGTGCAGCCAGCTCTCTTAGCCTCCTCGGGTCACTGGATTTCTTTGCTCCTGCTAGCAGTGAAGGGAGCCCCTACCATCTGGGAGTCAGGAGGGAGGTGGTTCATGAGTGAGGGGCAAATCCTAGCCGCCCAGCTCTATCCTCTGACAGCCCAGCTAAGTTAAATGTCCCCTTTCCCCATGACAAAGATGCTTCAGGAGAGGAGGATTCTCCCCCTGCTCCTCATCCCCTTCCCTGTTCCGGGCTCTGAAAACACTGCAGAGAGAGACTCCCGGGCTGGAGTGTGTGGTTCCAGGTCCCGGACCAGACCTCACAGAGCTGAGGGCATGTGAAGATGCTTGATCGCACTAGGAAAGGAAACTGGTAGAACAAAAACCGTACCCACAGGCTCATCATGCTAACACACCCACTTTCACTCCCCCATCTTTCCTGCTGTTGTTTACATGCACATCTTTAAACAGGTTAAGAAAGTCACACCCCATTTTGTATTCTGCTCCCCCACCCACCCTAGCGCTTGTCTGCCTGGCGCTGTCATTCTTATGACGACCATTTGTGCCTCTGTGCAGTGCTCCCTCCAGCGGGTCATTAGTCATGGATTTAACCTCCCCGAGGTGTCCAGCTACCTAGGGGAGGTTAATTATATACAACGTTGCAAGGAAGTGCTTTAACAAATGTGGCGTTTAAGAATTTGTTTTTTAATTTTCTTAAGGAGAGCACAGCTCACAGTGGCTCACGCAGGATCCAACAGCAACGTTGGTGTTATTGGCTCCACGCTGGAACCAGCTGAGCGAACCGGCCACCCCTTTAAACCTTTTTTTGGATGATTGTTTCCTGCCCTTCTTACTACGCCATGCCCAGGCCCCTTAATTTTCTTTGTCTCTTTTTTTGAAACTTCCTCTCTTTCTCTCTTTTCCTTTTCTTCTCCCCACCTGTCCTGTCTCCTGCCCCACTTTCCATCATGGCTCAATAAAGACCATTGGACATGAAGTCAAAAGAGCTGAGTCCAAGGTAGGGCTTGCTACTTCCTAGTTGTGGAACCTTAGTTGTGATCTTTCTAGATCTTGTTTTATCTTTAAAAATAAGAGAGGGGGCTGGTCCAGCTCAGGCGGTTAGAGCTCCATGCTCCTAACTCAGAAGGCTGCTGGTTCGATTCCCACATGAGCCAGTGGGCTCTCAACCGCAAGGTTGCCAGTTCGACTCCTGAAAGGGATGGTGGGCTGCGCCCCCTGCAACTAAGATTGAACACGGCACCTTGAGCTGAGCTGCCGCTGAGCTCCCAGATGGCTCAGTTGGTTGGAGCGTGTCCTCTCAACCACAAGGTTGCCAGTTCAATTCCTCGAGTCCCACAAGGGATGGTGGGCTGTGCCCCCTGCAACTAGAAACGGCAACTGGACCTGGAGCTGAGCTGCGCCCTCCACAGCTAAGACTGAAAGGACAACAACTTGAAGCTGAATGGCACCCTCCACAACTAAGATTGAAAGGACAACTTGACTTGAAAAAAAAAAAAGTTCTGGAAGTACACACTGTTCCCCAATAAAGTCCTGTTCCCCTTCCCCAATAAAATCTTAAAAAAAAAAAAAGAGAGAAAAATAGATGCGGAACACAGGATTTTTAGGGCAGTGATAATACTCTGATCCTATAATGGTAGATATAGTCATTATCCGTTATTCCAAACCCATAGAATGTACCACACCTAGAGTGAACTCTCATATAAGCTACTATGAACTCTGGGTGATAATAATGTATCAATTTAGGTTCATTAATTATGACAAATGTACCACTTTGCTTGCTGGGGGACGCTGACAATGGGGGGAGTCTGGGCATGTGTAGGGGGTGGGGGCACATGTGAAATCTCTGAACCTTCCTTTCCATTTTGCGGTGAACCTAAAACTGCTCTAAAAAATAAAGTCTTTAAAAATACATAAGAAAAATAATATTAGCCCTAAACATTCCATAGCATTTTGTAATTTATAAATTAAAATTTTAGAAATAAGCCCCAAATCCATCAATAAGAGACTACATAAGTTAAGTGGTAAATATAAATAAAATGTGTCTAATTTCATACACTGGAGAACTGCGCATGTACCAAACATATTGAGGCTGCACTGTGTGCACAGAGGAAGGCACGCAGGGTGCATGTGACCGTGAGTTAGCCCAAAGCACACGCACAGCACATCCCTCTTTTTGAAAATATTGCCCCAAACATTAATGCATTGAAAAAAGGATACACCATAAATGGATAAATCACGAATGCTGTAGTCGTGGGGGACTGAGAGAAGAGAAGAAATATTTGGGGTTCTTTTTTACTTCATTCTCTTCATATTTAAATGTTTTTTTTCAACAAATACATATTAATTTTGTAATATAAATAATTTTTGGAAGAAAAAAATCCCCATCTGTTTGTCCTTTTCCCAGAGTGCTGAAAACCCAGTGACACATGCTACGTGAAAGCTCTAGGTGTTGCACAAACATGTGCATAGTTATGAATTCTATTCCTACCACTATCATAGGCCTCCTTTGTTCCTCCCATGCTTCCTGGTCTCCTCTTTTCTCTCTGGCACTTTTCCTTCCAGTTCCTGTTATTCTTTCCAGCCTTTCTCTTCTTGTAGATAGTACGTGACAGAGATGACAGGTTGGAGGAGGAGGACGCGTCTCAGATCCATTCCAGGTCTCTACTCCCCACTGTCCCCTCTGTCCAGAGAAGGACACAACTGGAGACATATGCAAATTCCCAATGGCAGTCCTCCCCACCCCTCACCATTTCCCAGGGCCACATCAGCAGGTCTCTGGATGCTCCCAGCATTCCGTGCCTGTGTTCCAGAGCCCTCCGCTCCCCAAGATGCCATGTCCAGAGCCCCCCCAGCTCTTTATAGCTGCCACACATAGCCCCTTCCCCTGAGCAGGGTAGGAGCAGTGCCTGGCACTGCCGTTGTGGCTGAAGCCCTCAGGATATGCTGTGTGGTGCTGAGCTCAGAGCTGACAGATGGAGTCATATGGGCAAACTAATTATATTTTCCTTTTTTTTCCCCTGGGCATTTGTGAGTCTGCAGGAGCTTAATTTATGTATTAATTACACCTCAGAGCTAAATGAGGGGGCTGGAGTGCCTCTGATAGCCTTTGTATTTTATTAGGAAACATCGCACATACATTGGGCTTCATGCGGAAACAGCTACTAAAGCTTCCTTCTGGGGAGCTGGGGCGCCTTGGGGAGCAGAACTCTCCAGGCAGCACGGGCCGGTGTCCCAGGTAGAACAGCGTTAGGCCAGGCTTCCATTCCGCCTTGTGGGCAGACTTTGGAACCATCTGATTAACTCGCTCAGCTCCCCTGCCGCAACTTCTCCACTGAAGGGAGGCAGCCCCTGGCAGCATCCCGCAGCCTCCTCAGCTGGTGCGTGGGCTCCTCCCCGACTGGGTGTGGGCTTGTTCTGTTTTGTCGAGCCAGTATCTCCCTGTCATAGTCCAGCAATGAAGCTATCAAGTTGTTGATAGAGGCTGTGGCTTCTGGAAGGGGTTTACCTCTGCATGGTCCCCTGCCAGTGAGCCATACGCGGGAGGATGGGTCTCAGGTATGTGGAAGACAGGGGCTGGCTTTCTCTTCTTGAGTCTGGACTTGGTGAGGTCTGGTAGTCCTCAGTGGTGGGGCTAGGCCACGCAGGCCAAGAGATTGGCGGGAAGAAAGCAATATTTTTGTAGCCACACTATGAGGGCTCAGGGTTTCTTAATCCCCCTTTCTTGTCCCCCAGTTCTTTCTCAGGTCTTGCTGGAAGCTCCTAGTGTTCCTGTCCTGTGTTATAAAGGTGGCAATTTGAGGGAAAGGTCCTGGATCTACTATGTGGCCAGTTTTCCTGAGGGCAGCAGCACCGAAGGACTCGTGGCGGGAGTTGTTGATATCAAAGAAATCACCAGAGGGAGGGATGGAAGCTTTGGGTGGTGGCAGCACCCTTTTACCTCAGAGCCGCCTGCAGGGCCAAATTTGGAGCCAAACTTCTACATTTGGAAGAAGCACTTTAAAAAAAAAATGTTTAGTTTTTAATTACAGTTGACATACGGTATTTACATTAGTTTCAGGTGTATGACATAGCAATTAGACATTTGTATAACTTACGAGATGATCACCCCGGTAAATTTAGAATCCACCTGATAACCATGTAATAACCATACACAGTTATTACAGTATTATTGACTACATTCCTTATGCTGTACCCTACATCCCTGTCATTACTGTATAACAACCAATTTGTACTTCTTAATCCTTTCCCCCTTTTCACTTACCACCACACTCCCTCCCCTCTGGAAACCATCAATATGTTCTCTGTATCTATGAATTTGTTTCAGTTTTGTTTGCTTATTTTGTTCTTTAGATTCCACATATAAGTGAAATCACATTGCATCTCTGTTTCTCTGTCTGACATACTCCACGCAGCACAATTCCCTCCAGGTGCATCTATGCCACTGCAGATGGCAAGAACCCATTCCCTTCCATGGGCATAACCGAGCAATATTCCATTGTATATATGTACCACCTCCTCTTTATCCATTCTTCCACTGATGGACACCGAGGCTGCCTCCACATCATGGCCATTGGAAACAATGCTGCTGGGGCAGCCGGTTAGCTTAGTTGGTTAGAACATGGTGCTCTTAACAACAAGGTTGCTGGTTTGATCCCCTCATGGGCCACTGTGAGCTGTGCCCCCCACAACTAGATCGAAACAACTACTTGACTTGGAGCTGAGGGGTCCTGGAAAAACACATTTAAAAAAATGCTGCAATGAACATATAAATGTCCATGTCCCCTCAAAGTAGCATTTGGGTTTCTTCTGATAAATACTCAGAAGTGGGATTACTGGGTCCTTCTTTGTCTCTTGTTATAGCCCTTGTTTTAAAGCCTACATTGTCTGGTGTAAGTATTGCTATTCCAGATTTTTTTTTGTTTTTTTCCATTTCCATTTTCATGAAATATCTTTTTTCCATTCCTTTACTTTCCATCTGTGTGTGTCTTTCAATCTGAAGTGATTTTTTTGTATGCAGCATATGTAAGGGTTTTGTTTTCTTATCCATTCAGCACTTCTGTGTCTTTTGAGTGGAACATTTAATCCATTTACATTGAAAGTAATTATTGACAGATATGTAGTTATTGCCATTTTATTATTCATAATTTTGATCTCCTTTTTTCCATCTTAAAGAAGTCTCTCTCAGATTCCTTGTAATACTGCCTTGGTGGTGATGAACTTTTTTAACTTTTTCTTGTCTGGGAAGCTCTTTACCTGTCCTTTGCTTCTAAATGATCGCTTTTCTGAGTAGAGTAATCTTGATCATAGGTCCTTGTTTTTCATCACGTTGAATATTTCATGCCAATCCCTTCTGACCTGCAAAGTTTTTGTTGAGAAATCACCTGATAATCTTATGGGAGCTCCCTTATAAGTTACTAGTTGACTTTCTCTTGCTGCTTTTAGGATTCTCGCTTTGTCTTATCCTTTGCCATTTTAATTATAATGTGTCTTGGTGTGGACCTGTTTTGGTTCATCTTGTTTGGGTCTCTGCACTTCCTGGGCTTGTATGTCTATTTCCTTCTCCAAGTTAGGGAAGATTTCTGTCATTATTTCTTCAAATAGGTTCTCAATCCCTTGTTTTCTTTCTTCTTCTTCTGGTACCTCTATGATGTAATAACACTTGATGTTGTCCCAGAGGTCTCTTGAACTATCCTCACTTTCTGGATTTTTCTTTTTTTCTTTTTGCTGTTCTCATTGGGTCTTTTCTGGTACATTGTTCAAAATCACCAATTCAGTCCTCTGCTTCATTTAGTCTGCTGGTGATTCCTTCTAGTGCATTCTTCATTTCAGTTATTGTATTCTTCACTTGGGACTGGTTATTTTTAATGTTTTCTATGTTCTTTTTTATGCTTACTATCTCTTTGTTGAAGTTCTCACTCAGTTCCTTGAGCATCCTTATAACCATTGTTTTGAACTCTGTATCTGGTAGGTTGCTTGCCTCCATTTTGTTTATCTCTGTTTCTGGAATTTTCTCCTGTTCTTTCATTTGGGATGTATTTATTTGTTTCCTCATTTTGGCTGCCTCTCAGTTTGTTTCTAAGTATTACGTTGATTTTCTATGTCTCCCAGTCTTGGCTGAGTGGCCTTATGCAGTAGGTGTCCTGTGGGACCGAGACACAGTCTCGAGGTGCTCCAGGAGTGTTTTTTGTGTGGTTCGTGTGTTCTCTCCTGTTATAGTTGAGTCTTGATTGCTATTGGCATGTCAGTGGGTGGGACTGATCCTCAGGCTGATTGGCTGTGGGCTTTGGCCATGTCTGCAACTTACAGGCTGTTGTGCAGGGGGTGCTTACCCCATGGAGTGGGATTCACCACAGTGGGCTCTGCTACTTGTTGAGACCACTCTTGGGGTATGCCACTAATTGAGGCTAATTGTGTCGTGCTCTGCTGTGGTCTGAAGCCAACTTCCAAGTATGTTGTTTCTCAGACCTCTTGTGAAGGGCTCTGGTGCAGGCCCAGGTCATCCACTGCCTGTGACTGACCAGGGACTATCCTGGTAAAAGCTACAAAATGATCTGCAGTTTTTTGCTGCCTGTACTAACCTGGGAGGCACATGGGAGAGGCCATGCTGCAAACTGAAGATGGCTGCCACCAGTACAAGGCCTGGGGTAGCTCCACAAAAAGCCAGGACACCATGAGGCCTGCTGCCACCTGCAGGTCCTTTAAGATTCAGCTCCTGATAAAGATTTGTGCATTACACAAGTTAGGTGAGACAAGGTTTCAGGGAGTCACTGTAGTGGGAAGAACATTGGTCAATAGGTTAATGTAGACTCCGGTTTGGTGGCAGTGCTGAGCCTGGAACTACTCAGCAAAAGTCTCAGAGCACATCGTGGCCAGCTGCTGCCTGCCTGGGTCCTGCAGTCTCCGATCGTTTTTCAAGAAAGAGTGCAATGTGGGTGGACTGCTATCAGAGAAATTACCTCTAGTGTTGGGCAAGTTGGGTGGGGCAAGGTCTCAGGGAGTGAGCAGGGTGAAGCAATGGAGCTTACCAGGCCAATCAGATTCAGATTTGGCCTGCGGAAGCTAGCTCAACACAGGAAAGATGGCTCCTGCCTGCCAGTTGCTAGGGAGCAAGACCCCACACAGGGAAAATGGCGACTATCCTACAGCCCTAGCTTTGAAGCCACACACCTCAGTCTGTCCCCTGTATGCCTCCAGTGCCTCCCAAGTTACTGTCCCTCTTCTGGAGCCCAAGGTGAGCGCCTGCTAGGGAGAGTCTCTGCATGGGCAATTGAAGAAAATGTCTGGGTTTCCCACAGCCTTCCATCCCACCCAGATGTTTGGAATTCCCATTGTTTTTCACAGCCTGATTTTGTGGGGGTTCCTTTTCCTGGCACCAGTACTCTGAGCTGGAAGGTATAAGGTTGGGGTCTCTTGCTCCTCCAGGGGGAACCTCTATGGCCAAGATATTCCTCCTGATTCTCAACCACCACATGGAAGTTTGGGGCCAACCCATTGTTTGTCTCCACCCCTCCTACCAGTCTCAGCATGTTTTTTTCTTTATATCCTTAGTTATAAAACTTCTGTTCAGCCAGACTTCAGATGGTTCTCCAGGTTGATTGTTCTATAATTTAGTTGTAATTTTAATGTGCTCAGGGAAAGAAGCAGGCAAAGTGTTTATCTACTCCTCCATCTTTATCTTCTCTTCCATCTAAAGTGGATCTCTCTACTTTATCTTCTAAATCCCTGGTTCAATCCTCTGCTTCATCTAATCTGCTGTTGATTCCATCTAATGTATCCTGTATTTAAGTTATTGTATTCTTTGTTTCTGACTGGTTCTTTTTTATGTTTTATATCTCCATTTTTATGTTTCCTATCTCTTTGTTGACGTTCTCCCTGAGATCATTGAGCATCCTTATAACCAGTGTTTTGAACTCTGGGTCTGGTAGATTGCTTGTGTCCCTTTTGTTTAGTTCTTTTTCTGGACCTTTGTTCTGTTCTTTTATTTGAGGCATGTTTCTTTGTCTCTCCATTTTGGCTGCCTCCCTGTGTTTCAATGTACTAGATAGAGCTGCTATGTCTCCCAGTCTTAGCAGACTGGTATGATAAAGTAGGTGTTCTGTGGGGCCCAGTGGCACAGTCTCCCTGGTCACTTGAGCATGGTGCTGCAGGTGTGTACCTTGTGTGGGTTGCCCTCCTATTGTAGTTGAGACTTGGTCGCTGTTTGCATGTCATTGGGGGAGATTGACGCTCAGGCTGACTGGTTTTAAGGACTGGCTGTGACTACAGTGGAGGAGCTGATGTGCAGAGGCTGACCCTACAGAGCAGGATTTGCTTTAGCAGGGCTCTGGTGCCTGCCCAGTATGCCCTTTGGGTGTGTCATCATCAGAGGTGGCTGGGTGCTGCTCCAATTTGGTCAAAGCCAGCCACTGGGCATGCTTGTCCCAGGGCCTTCTGGAAGGGGCCCCACTGCAGGCCAAATTTAGCCACAGCCTGTGCCCTGCCCAGGGCCACCTGGCATGAACCACAAAGCAATATGCAGATATCTTCCGCCTGTGCTGATCTTGGAGATGCCCAGGAGAGGCTAAGCCATGAACCAAGGCTGGCTGCTGCTAATGCCAGGCTTGAGGCTGCTCAGCAAGAGGTACAGGACACACCAAAGCCAGATGCTCCTTGTTTGGATTTTGTAAACTTTTGAGAGATTTTAGGAAAGTCTGCAGCATGAGCCAAGGCAGGCAGTTTGTATGGAAAAGTCACTGAAAGTGGCTTGGGTGAGCCAACAAGTTGGGTTGGGTGGGGTCTCATGGAATCATCAGGGCAGAGCAAATGTATTAGCAGGTTGTAGAGACTCAGATATGGTGCTCACCTAAGTCTGCATGCTGGGAGGTGGGAGGGTTCCACAAAGGAACAATGACTTTTGCCAGCACTTCTGTCTGGAGGAAAGCTACCCGTCTAGCCCTCAACTTGAGGCCAGACAATTCAGTTCCTCCTGGTATGTCTCTGGTGCTTTTTGAGCTGCTGCCCCAGCACTGGAGCTTAGAGTGAGTGAGTCCATCAGTGAGTAAGTCCAGACCCTTTAAGAGGAATGCCTGGGACTCCAGCCACCTTCTATCTTTTCCAGCCACAATCTCCTCTGGTTTTCATATCCAGAAGTTAAGGGGACTTCTCTTCTTGGCACTGTAACCCTGGGATGAGGAGCCTGGTGAGGAGTTGGGATCCCTCACTCCCCAGAGGAAACTCTCCACATCTCAGATGTCCCTTCTGATTTCTACCTGCCACACGTGGGTGTGGGGCCAGCACTTCTGTGTCTCTGTTCCTCTTACACGTCTCGATGTGGCTTCTTCTTCATATCCTTAGTTTTAGGCCTTCTGTTCAGCTAGACTTCAGGCGATTCTCAGTGATGGTTGTTCTGTAGTTTAGTTGTAATTTTGATGTGGTCGTGAGAGGATGTAAGCACAGCTTTTACCCACTCTGCTGTCTCAACTGGAAATCCAAGGAAGCACTTCTTAAGAGGGCTCAAGAAAGGCCCCAAGTCTCTCGAGTGCTTATGGTCTGACAGACAAGCGCCCTAGCTTGGCTGGACAGTGGCAGGTCCTGGACACTGAGCTGAGGGCGTCTAACTCTTATGTCTTGCCACTGGCCTGATGTTGGGCCCGTCATCTGCACCTGCCTCCTGTCTGTTTCCTATTGCTCTGGCCCTTTTATAAGCAGTACAGGGAAGGCCTGTTTCATGCAGCAGATGTAGGCTTATGGAACTTGTCACACTGAGAGGTGACTCTCAATGGTAAGTTCAGAGGAGTTTAGTTATTCGTGAGTGCCTTATTAAAAGAAAGGTGTATGTGAGGGGTACACCCACTCAAATGTGAGTTTTCTGAAGGCAACACTTTTTCTCTGCTTTGTTCACTGTATTCCAAGAATCTAGAAAAATACTAGGCATAGAGCAGGTGATCGTTAAATGAGCACCTAGGAGGTGGTGTTAGGAAGATTGGCTACTGCTGCTTCCAAGTCATCTATTGGACAAAACAGACAAATGGGGGGCAGATGAATCTCAGAGAGGCTCCAGCACCTGCCCAAAGTCACAGCTTATTGGAGGCCAGCCTGGGCCAGGAAAATGATTCTAATGGGAGCTAGTTTTCATCCTCTAAACTGTTGTCTTTGTCAGCTCTGGTTACAATAACAAAATATCATAAACTGGGTGGTTTATCAACAACAGAATGTATTTTTCACAGTTGTAGAGGCCGAGAAGTCCAAGAGGAAGTAAGTTTTCCTGTGACTCTTCTAGGGGCATTAAAACCCATTCATGAGGGCTCCACCCTCATGACCTCATCTAATCCCAACCACCTCCTAAAGACCCCACTTCCTAATACCATTACACTGGGGGGAGGTTTCCGGCGCATTACGTTTGGGGTTGGGGTGGGGGACACATTCAGTCCCTAATACCTGCCTCTGTTATTCAGACCCTGGCTATCATGTCCATGGCTGCAGCGCCCACCAGCTGAGTTAATTAATAAGAAATCTACTTTGCCTGATGCCATGGGTGATCTTGAGAGTTTTTTCTGCCCCCAAGATGACTCAATACCTGGAAATTCCTATTAATGGGATTCTATCACTTCAGTGAAGTTCTTGATTCTTGCATTTATCAGGGGAAAGCGATGGGAAGTCTGGGATGAAGGAATGACCAGCCACAAGGGCGCTGACAGGCGGAGGGCTGGTGAGGGACTTGGCTTTGTGGAATTGCCCACTGCAAGCTCACCCTGGGGAGGGGCTCGGAGGCTTATGATTCCTTTCTGCTTATTCCAGTCAGTGTGACTGCTACCAGCTGCCATGCAAGCTGCTCTGTGTAGGAAGCGTGTGGGGTATGAAAGGTGGTGGTGAGGGTAGGAGTCTCCTCTGGAAGCAAGCTACAGCCCCTCACGAAGAGGCCCAGCCATGCTCACCCAGTCATCAGCTCTCACTCGTCCACCCAATGGGTAGCTCTCAGGTGGGCTGAAAGCCTGGCAGGGCTTGTTCTGCTGTGATCATCCTGGAATCAGGTGCCTGATGCGTTACCGGCTGGGGCAAGGAGAAGGTGCTGGTTGTTGGCCTCTCCACAAGGACCTAGACATAGCAGGTCCTGACACCTCCTTCCCCAAGGGCTTTGGCTCACAGACACTTGCTTTCTCTGGTCTCCTCCCTGCAGTCTCAGGCTGTGGGGCTAACCTTCTCAAGACAGGACGGAAAAGGCCTGCATGATTTTTCTGGGGATAGCGCTGCTCGCCGGAGAGGTGGCAAGTATGTTTGACAGCTAGCGCTCTGGAGCCAGGCTGTCTGAATGCATTTGTCTTGTCCCCTGGACTCCAGACAGCAGAGGAGATAAGTCTAATTCTTCCTGACAGAACTAGTTCAGCCTTGTCCTCTGAGCAGGGCCCAGGGTGGGCAGGGGGCTGGCGGGGCCGGCTGGGCTCTCTGATCATTGCCACCAGGGTCCTGCTGGCTGGGGGATGACACATGGGTAGCCGTGGTAGGCCCAGCAGACAGGCTCTAGTCCAGTGGACAGAGCTAATGCCAGGAGAGGGACAGAGGGAGCCCTGCCTCTGTGGCTTCTTCCAACCCAAAGTCAAAAGTAGGAAGGGGAGCAGGGAGGGGGCCTGGTGTATTTTCTTCCACTCCATCCCTGTTCCTATTCTGAGGCCCAATGCTTATGACACACCCATGTGGTTTGGAATCAGACACATACAACCTGGGCTTGAATCCTGGGGGTATAGAAGAGGGGTTGTCTGGCCCCTTTGAGAGCATGCTGTGACCTGCCTACCCCAAATAGGTCTGTCCATGGGCAGAACGCTGTTCCTTCTGCATTTGAATAACACCCTGGGGTGTCCTGAAAGCCTACCACTCTTGGCCCACGCCCCCTTGTTCAAGCTTTGTGTCCTCTGCCTCTTTAAGGCATTGCAAATTCACAATACTTGGAAAAGCTCATCTTTTCTTGGTAGGACAGAGGGAGGGGCCCAAACTGTGCATGTCACTTAGGATGAGGAGGGTGTGAGGGGTCCCGCTATTCAGGAAAAGGAGACAGGCTTGTGCCAAGCATGGTCAGCCTGTCTCCGTGTCCGGTTTTTAGACTATGGAAAGGGGGAAGAGGGTCCAAGGATGGCCCCCCTGTGGGATCCTTCCGGGTGTTGGAGAACAGGGTCAGGCCGTTGGGATGCAAATAGAGTCCCTCTGGGCCTGAGCCAACAGTTTCTCCTGCCCCAACCCCACTTTGGCACAGGGGACAAAGGACAGACTAGGGGCTGGGGTGGGGTCTAGAGTTTTGCTTCTGGCCATCAGAAGAAGGGAAGCCCTGTTGGGGGTACTCAGAGAGCCTGAGACACTTCTGGGGGCTTAAAGAGAGGCAGGTGAAAGCCAGTGACCCTGCTACCCCTCAGAGGATCAGGGGACAGCAGAGATACAAGTTCTTGACTTAAAAGTATTATAAATGTAATGCTTTCTTCACCACTGCCCACAAAACAGCAAGCCGTGAATGTACACACACAATCTTCTGCAGTCCTGCTCTGTGAGGGAGCAGACCCTGAGATAGGAGTTCAGGTGGGAGGCGTTTATTTGGAAAGTGAGGCCACGGAGGGGAGTGGGGAAATGAGACAGGCTGGGAAAGGCAAGCAAATACATCTTGCAGTTGTTCCTCGTAAAGGAATACTTCTCTGCCAGCTGCCACTGGCCACTTGGCTGCTCCAAGGAATCTGATTCCAGGGCTTCTCTGGCCTCCTGGGCAAAGCAGCACAGTGCAGAGTGGTCGTAGCAGCCAGTCAGCCCTTTTTGCACCCAGTGCACAAAGATGCCGGTGCTGGTAGTTGGAAGTGCATCCCTGCATGAGCCTAGTCCCATTGTCCAGATGGTAAAACTGAGGCTCACAAAGTTCTCTTGGCCAAGGGCCCCAGCTGATGATAGCTGTGCTGGGATCTGACTCCGAAGCCTGTGCTCTTTCTACTCTAACCCCAGCACATTTTATGCTCCTTCTAAGATGTTGGCAGAGGAGGGGCAGAGTCTCTGTATCCCCTCCACCAGCCAGTGCCTACTATGTCTTGGGCATGAGGTTGGTGCCCAATAAGTGGCAAATAGAAAGATTATTTCTGCGTCTAATATCAGATTGCAGACAGACAGGCCTCATTAGGGCCATTGAAGTGGACCTGCAGGAAGAGTGAAAATTAAATTTTCTTTTAAATGCACGGGGGGTGAGGGGGGATCACTGTTAAACTTCTTTTATGAAAAGAAGGGTGTCTTCTATCTGTGTTATGAGCTGAATTGTACTCCCTTGAAATTCATATGTTGATGTCCTAAGCTCCAATACCTGAGAAAGTGACAGTATTTCAAGATAGGATCTGTAAAAAGAGGTGATTACGGTTAAGTGAGGTCAGATGAGTGAGCCTTAATCCAGTAGGAGTATCCTGATAGGAAGAGATTAGGACACAAAGAAAAGAAAGACCATGTGAAGACAATAGAGAGAGGGAAGACAGCCAAGGAGACTTGTAGCTTCCAGAGCTGTAAGAAAATACATTTCTGTAAAACTACCCAGTCTGTGGCATTTGTTACAGCAGCCCCTGCTGAGTGACAGAATCTGTTTCACCAGCCTAGAGGTTACGTAGATGTTTGAGCTGGAAGATGACTTAAACATGGCCCTTCCCACCCTTGTATTTTTCAGAGGAGGCCACAGACTCAGGGAGGAGGCCTGATGTACTCAGATGCATGTACAGTTAGGGACAGAGCAGGAACTAATTTTCTCATAATGCAAGGTACACCTCTCCCACGCCTCACCCATCTCCTTGCCCTGGTACATAACGCATTCAGGCTTGGAGGTTTAAAGACCCTTGGGGATCCCTCATCTGCCGAGTGTCAGGGCATCAGGAGGCCTGGCCCTTCTTCCCCAGAAAAAATAAAGGTACTTGTATCACCACCCTTTAGCTGACACTGCCAGGCTCCCATCAGTGCTCTTGTTTCCCACCCTGGGGAGGAGGCTGGGGGCCAGGCTCAGTTTTCTGGACTGTGAAATGGGGAAATGCAGCAGAAGAAAGTTGGTTGAAGTGCTGCTCCTATGGACCTGGAGGAACTTGGTTTGGGGAAGAGCTGACAGAGAGTGGTCCAGCATCATCACAGAGAGACGGAGTGACTCTCCTCCAAGCTCGGTCTCAGCATGTGTCAAATGGAGGTCATGACACGTAGGATCACATATGATGGCAATGTTCCCTCCCTGCCGGGGGTCTTGTGAGGATGGACTGTGATGGCCCTTGCAAACTGGCTTCTGTTTGTCCAAAGCCCTGTAGAATGCAGTGAAAAGGAGGTTAAAGGCTGCATGTACATCTGGGTTTAAATACCATTTGTGCTACTTAACTGTGGGGTGACATTGGGGAAGTCTCTCTGGGCTTCACGTTCCTCATCTGTGAAATGGAGCTAATTACATGTTTCTAGAGAGGTTGTTTTGAGGATTACATATCATGTTTCCTCGAAAATAAGACCTAGCCGGACCATCAGCTCTAGTGCGTCTTTTGGAGAAAAAATTAATATAAGACCTGGTCTTATTTTACTATAAGACTGGGTCTTTATAATGTAATTAATTATATAATCATATTATATTATATTATATATAATGTAATTATATATATAATGTAATTAATGTATTAATGTAATTAATTATATTATATTAATAACATATATAATTTATATAATAAATACCGGGTCTTATATTAATTTTTGCTCCAAAAGACACATTAGAGCTGATTGTCCAGCTAGGTCTTATTTTCAGGGAAACACAGTAAGAAAACAGGCAACATACCTGGTGTCCCCAAAGAGCTGTACACATACCTTCCAACTCTCCTTTGCACCTCCAAACCCTGTCATGATTTTGTAGAAAAATGTGGACTTTCAACACTCGGACACCCTCTGTGTGGAAATGCTACTGGCGTGGGGGCTTCATCCCCAGGAATGGGCCTGTGCTGACATGGGCGGTGGTTCCCTGACCAATTCTTTCCTGGTCCCGGAGCCCTTCTGTTACTGGTGAGTTGGGTTTCTTTGTCCCTGAAAGCCACTTTATGAGTCACATAAACAGGGATCTGGCAGGGGTCCTTTGGAACAAAAATTTTCCATATCTGTAAAGGATCCAACTCTCCAGTTTCCACATTAATGAAGGCCCAGGTTGACCCAGGATTTGGCAAAGGCTGGTTCTCATGTCCAGCATTTCTGACAGGCTGCCTCATGGTGCTTCTCACTCTTATTGCATTTCTATCAACTGGAAGGAATGTCCCTCCTCTCTCTGCCTTCCCATATTTTACCTGACTGTGGGGTTCAAGATCCCCTCTCCTTAATGCCCCATGTTTTTACATGTGGTTTTCTGAGACCCAGAATGCCTTTCCTTTCTTTATCCTCTAGTTTACAAAACCCAGATCAGATGTCCTATTCTCTCTGAGAACACTTCCCTGCCTCCCCAGACAGAACCAACGCTCAGCGTCTGTGACCTAACCTATGTAGATAAACCTGGACAAGAAGGGATTAGACAGTAATAATGGCCTGCTGCCACCAGGGGGCAGCCACTCAGAAAGAGTCAAGGGGCTGCACACATAAGGTCTTTCCAGTTTGAACCCCAAGCAGGAAGTGACCCTTTGCTCAGTGTGCTTAGAACACTGGACCACAGACAGCAGTCAGAGTGTTAGAGGCACTGTCCTCAAGCAGAGAGACAGGGGCTACAGCCCCGCCAGAATTTGCAGCTGTTCACAGAATAACTGATAAAAACTGAGGCCTTCCTGCCTCCCTTCCCTGAAGAGGGGGGCTGACGCAGAAATGTGCCCTGTCAGGAGCTTGTCCAGGTTTCTCAGCAGAAAGCATAGGTCAGTGATGCTTAAAACACACTTTGCTTCTTCATTAAGTCCCCAGCTAAGGACCCAGATAGGATACGGTCTACCTGGCAATTAGAATCAAGATTCTGGTCTAGAATGGGCCAAAACAGCCCAGCAGACTCCTCCCCAAATTCCGTCCTGAAGAAGCTCTCGTCTCTCTGGGTGATGGCTGCACCTGATGTGTACTTCTCAGGGGCTCTTGTACCCTACTTGTCTGACACCCCCACCAGGCGAGGAAACCCTCAAAACCATGTGTTGTTCACTCTCGTGTCCCAGGTGAGACCGTGACTGCCTCATTGAACCCCTCAGAGCTCACCATTTTGTGTGGGCACATTTTCTGTACATGCCTCGTAGCCACATGCTTCTTTCTTTCCTCCTTAACCAGAGGACCGTGTCTTTGCACTGTGGCTATGCTGGAGGGGCCCCGAGGTCCTACCTAAGAGAGGTGAGGGGGCAGCACCTGGGCAAGCCTAAGTGAGAGGCAGAGCAGGCCTCACTGAGCACTGGTGGAATTAATGGAGTGGCTCCATACTTACTCCCTCCCAACCAAGTCTCCTTTCTCTACGTGAAACTCTGCCGTCCTCCACTATATTCTCCTTGGGTGGTATGATGATCAGTCTTACATGTCACCTTAGCTAGCCTACAGTCCTTGGTTCTTTAATCAAACACTAATCTAGGTGTTGATATAGGTGAAGATATTTTGTAGACGTGATTAACGTCTATAGTCAGTTGACTTTAAACAGAGGTAATTACCTCAATAATCTGGGTGGGCCTGATTCAATCAGTTGAAAGACCGTAAGACCAGAGCCGAGGCTTCCATGAGAAGAAGATATTCTACCTGTGGATAGACAGCAGCTTCCATCTATGCCAGAAAGTTCCAGCATGGCCTGCCCTGTGGATTTTGGACTTGGCTACTTGACACCCATGGTTGTGTAAGTCAATTCCTTGAAATAAATCCCTTAATATGTGTCTCCTATTGGTTCTTGTTTCTCTGGTGGAATGCTACCTGTTTCAGGTGGGCTGAACAACTCCCCATGCTGGGAAGGGGAGGATGATTCCATGTGTTAGAGCAGCTTTGATATCAGGTCTGGCAGGCAGTGTGCTAAGACTTTCATCAATCACATTTAACTCTCTGAGCACCATATGTCATAGGTGCTGTTATTACCCCCATTTTATAGATGAAGCAATTGAGGCACAGAGGAGTTAAGTTACATGACAGAGCATGCTGCCAGCCAAGATGAGAAACTCCTGGCTCCAGAGCACAAGTTCCTAACCATTTTTTCCGCCAACATCCCCTTTTGCAGCCTGGTGAAGCCATGGACCCCTCCTCTGAAAGATTCTTTCAGATGCATAAAATAAAATGAACAAGGTGTCAAAGGAAATAATTTTAAAAAATAACTGTCAAAGTATTTGAAAGCACAAATTTATGATATTGTAATAGGTGTGCTTTTTTATTAATGCATTTCATTAATCAGACTAGCAAAGGTCTACATATCATAGCATTGCATCTCATATCTGTAATTACTATCCTATGCCATAAAAATGCCGTGATTCTTCTTGGTGACAAAGTCACAAGTATTGCTAACACTACATATGCTGTTTTGCTTACCTTCCCAATGGAAGGAAATGCCAAATTTCAATTAGAGTGATAATAAAGATAAGTTTCTTCCCTATCCAGTTTCCTAGATCCCTTGAATGAGCCCAATCTGAGGACAGACTTTACCACTTGGCGTGGTGCCTACTTTGCAGGCTGATGATGGAACAAGTTCATAGACACGAGCGAAGCCCTGCACACAGTGGGCACACAGCAGACACAGCTTCCTCTCTCCACTCTAGGACTCAGATGAGCGAAGCTTTCAGAGGAAGACACATCAGCTGGAGCTCCTACAATCCCCAAGGGCCTGGGCCCATTCGCATTCCTCACATCCCTGGGGTCATAGAGACACCTGGCCCTCCAGCCCCCTCACTGTTCCTTTTGGAGACAGAGACCATGGCCACTGGTGTTTCCCGCAACCCCTTCTCATGTTTGTGTCAACGTGGGCCACGCTCAGCCATCTGGCTCACCCTCCGTGCAGAGTAGCTTTGCCGGCTGGTTACCAAGAAGGACCAGGCTGAGCGTCTCCAGGTAGAGGGCCAGGAAGGGGCCAAGGAGAGGTCGGCCAGCCCCGAGTGCCTGGAAAGGGGAGCCTGATGTCCAGCAGCTGGACGGGCCCTCTGCACCACGTCTGTCTGCCCCCGCCCATAACCGATCAGCCAGCCTGGATGACAAGGAATCTCCCAGCACGGCAGCCCGATTTTAGCCTGCGCCTCCCTCCCACCTTTACTTTCTTCTCCTTTTATGCCCCTTCTCTCACTGTGAGAAGGCAAGGGCGAGGGCACTAAAATGCCATGAGTGCTTATGATGTGCCCGGCACTTTGAATACACGATGCCATCTACTCTCTAACACTCTGTGAAATTCTGCCATGACATCAAATGGACAGTGAGGACACTCAGGCTCAGAGAGGGTGTGACCCAGCAGTAAGAGGCCAGAATCTGAACCCAGCTCCAGTGCTAAGATCCAGTCTCTCTCCACTTCACATGCTACTGTGCTCTGATCAGCCTTTACGAATCCCTGCTCCCCAGCTCCCAGGCTGCACCTTCCATCATTCAGGAGGCCTCTATCATGCTAATTCAGACTACAGTGTTAGGACTCAATAGGTTACTCTCTGCTAGGGTATTTGTATTTTAAGAGGGCTTCAGAATGATAACTATGCTCAACTCCGAGCAGGATTATTTTGGGGTTTGGAGGACAGAAAAGGCATGTGAGGCCTGGGTTGGGTGGGGTAGAGCTGAGAGCTTGGAGACGAGCGTTGGCAGATGGGTGGTTAAGGCCACTGTGACCAACTCCACTTGAAACACCGTTTTGCTTGAGCTGCTCTCACCAGTCCCACCTTCTAGCCTCAGGTCCTTGTGAGTGAATTGTGCTGGCCTCTGGGGAAGACCCCTTCCCCTAGGAGGGGCCACTGAACCCACAGCCTAGAGCTATGACGCCATCGTTCCTCTCCTAAGGAGAGGAAGAAGGAGCAGGAGAGGTGCCTCCACTCTGTGACTTGGGGATTAGCTAAGTGACGGGGGACTGGAGCCTGGCCCAGGAGAGATGTCTCTGCTCTTTCTCTGCCTCCCAGGGCCCATCCAGGGTGATTCTCACTCCACTGCCCTCGCCCCCCATCTCAGTAAACAGGGCTGAAGTGATTACGCCCATGTGACAGAGGGGAAAACTGAGGCCTAGAGAGGGGGAATGACTGTAGACACGTGATGGGGCCAGAACTTGCAGGGGGAGCATGGTGGGAGGGAAAGTTCTTGCAAACCCTTGGATCCTGCTTTCCTGTTTTTCTCTTTTTGTCACCCAGAAAAACCCAAGACATGTGCGTGCAATTGTGTGTGGGGGTGTGTGTGGGGGGGCAGGGGTGGTGAGGAAATGGTCAGGGTTGATATTTACCTCCAATCCTTCCTCAGACACCAAGAGGTAAGGAGTATTGCTAACTTTTTAAGGTGAGGAACAGGCTCAGGGAAGAGACGTGACTTGCTCAAGTTCACACAGGTGGTAAGTGGAGGAGGCAGGAGCCATTCATGCTTTTCACCTCATCGTGCCAGTGAACAGCGGAGGGCATCACATGTCACCCTTCCCAGGAAACATGCAAGCACACACAATAAATTAAGTATGCCCATGATGAGCACTAAGAGTGTCCCAGCCGTGTGTATGCACTGGGGCTCTAGAGATAAATAGATTATAGTTCTTGCCCTTGAAGAGCTCATCACACACTAGGGAAGAGACACCTAAAGTAATCATCACAATTTACTGTACCAAATTCTCTAATGAAAGGCAACTCAAAGCCAAAATGTTGTTCAAAGTGTTTAGAGAGTGACTAACTTTTGCTTGAGAAATTCACAGAAAGCTTGTCCTAGGAGGAAAATGTTGAGCTGGGTTTTGAAGACTAAAAGGAATTCCGCAGGAGTTTGAAGTAGTGAGAAGGACGTTCCGGGCAGGGAAAATGAAACAGCTTGTGCAAAGGCTGGGTGGCATTTCTGTGGGAGCCTTCCAGAGGCAATGCCTCAACCCAGCACTTCCCAGATGGGGTTTCACAAATATTAGTGCCCTGCTAATAATAATGTCAGGTGACAGTTTTCTAGGGCTTTCTATATGCCAGGCACTCTTCTAAGAGCTTTTCACATTGAACTCCTTTAATTTTCACTACAACCCTATGAGGTGGTACTACTGTCATCCCCATTTCATAGATGAAGAGACAGAGGCACAGGGAGATTAAGGAAGTTGCTCAAAGCAGCACAGCTAGTCAATGACAGAGCCAAGATCGGAACTCAAGCCAGAATGTTCTAAAATCCATGCTCTATGTATTGTGTGTACTACATAAAAACTGGCCAAATATGTCAGGTAAAAATAGCACAATGACTATTGGTATAGTCAAGGTTCTGAAAAGTACATCAGTGAAACAAACACTGCAAATTTTTTGACCCACAGTTTTCCAAACCAATTTTATTTAGGAACACTTTCTTTTTTCTTTCAAGTATGAGCTCATGGAAAACCGTCTGGGAACTGCTGTTTTGTTTCTAAGAGTGACTATAATGGAGGCCAGATCTTTGGTTGGGGGATAGGGCCTGGGGGCTTTTCAGGTTCCTGATGACCCATCGTTAGGCCTGCTGGGTGGCCATCTTCCCACAGAGCTGCAACCCTCCCTAAGTGAATCTGCCGTGACCATGTGTTCCTTCTATATCTGTACGACACAATAAAATCAAACATATTTGAATCTGGAGGCAGCACTTTGGGTGTTGTCAAAATTGCACTTTTAGCCTTGTGCTTGATTTCTCTCTCCTAACTGGAAGGAAAACTGGCTGTTGAAGAGGATGAATAGTTGCCTCATTACAGCTGTTTCATGGAAGTGGTGCGTGTGTGTGTGTGTGTGTGTGTGTGTGTGTGTGTGTGTGTGTGTGTGGCAGAGTGGGACACAGAAGGAGTAGCCAAGAGGAAGGAAAGCCGGGAGCCATAGAGGAAAGAACAGTTCCTTTCAGTTCCTCTGGCCCAGCCAGGGGGCATGTCTCTTGTGTAAGGGTGAGGCTGGGAGAGGTAGGGCATAGGTCAAGTGTCCAACTTTCCACACACAGCTATGGCCTCACATCAAAGCCTGCGAACATGAGTTAATTCTTGGATTTCTGAAACCCGATCCTTTCCTACCAAGGCAAGCCGGGCAGGCAGAGCCATCAGCACCACGGTCAGCGACAAGCCTGCGGCGTGCACCACGGGGGAGGGAAAGGGCTGCACTTTTCTGGCTTAAGAAGCAGACGCTGGTGGGACAGTTTTGCTAGGATCACGGGATATTTTTGCACTGCATAGATGGGGTCTTAGCTAAACTCACTGTCATCTAAACCCCCCTCCCACCCTGTATATCCCATCAGATGGACACAGAGTCCCAGAGAAAAAAAAACATTTGCCAGCGACCCACAAGATGGTCGCAAGGGGAGGGTGATGGTACCAGAAGATATATCCCCGTTCTCCAGGAGTGCGCAGAGATGGCTGAGGTCCCAGGAACACTGTGACACTGTAGTGTTCAATTCCCTGCCGTGTCTGTGTCTTCAGGGCCAGCAATTGTCCTCAGTGCTGAGCCTGGAGCTGCCCCATTCACGTTGGAGCAGTGGGAGCTCCATGACCAACTTCTCCACCTGTATGAACAAAAGGCTGTGAGTCTCACTGTAGGTGAAATCCTTATGGTCTCAGATGAACTTTTGAATCAAAAGCCTGCTTCCCTCAATAGGTGTGTTTTCAGGACATAGAAACTTGCATTACCAATAGCACAAAGTAAACACAAGCCTGCAAAGCAAAACCAAATGAAGCCACACCCCTCTGGTGGTTTCTTGGTGCCCCCGGCTGTTGGTGGCTTGCTATGCTGTCCAGGGAAAAATACATTCAGCCCTGGGCTTTCCTATCTCACTCTGCTCCAGCTCACAAACGCACATTGAAGATCCATTCCCACAGGCCGCTCTGTGGGATAAGGAGACAAAACGGCAGGATCTTCAAAGAACATATAGTCTCCTAGCAGGAAAAAATCACTCAGAGAAGTAAGATACTGCGAGGGCCATCTGAGATTATCACTCATCACATGTGTCACCCAGCCCCAGGGCACAAGTGGCTCGGGTAAGGCAAGATCCATGTTGACAGATGTTATCAGGAAGGCAAAAGAGGAGGTTGGAAAAGTAATCTGTGGAAGCTACCTAGCCAGTGAGGGCAGGGTGTTTCTGCTTTCAGCTGGATCCCCTATGTCATGTACACAGTAGGCACTCCATATTTGCTCCATGGAGGAATAATGAAACCGTACCACTCTACCTCTTAGAGGACTGAGAGAAACAGGGTGGCCGGAATACCTGGCACATTGTGGGGATAAAGCTAGCTCAGTAGGGAAGTCCCAGCTTAAATTGCCACAACTTGGGGTTCCTGAGAGAGCTGTCTTTGATAGTTGGGGGCATTGCAGAGAAATTGGGCCTTGGAGAAAGCAGAGCAGAGACAGCTACAGACCCACAGCTCTATGAGGGCCCAGCCAGAACCAGCTCCTCAGAGGAGCAATAATTAGGGCTCTAGCCACAGTCTCCTATAGGGCTGAGCCAGAGCTTTCAGGGGCTGGCTGATCCTCTTGACTAAAAGGTGTTGTTGCTGCTTCTGGGCTGATGGGTTTGGCGGGCACTTCCTTACTAGCCTCAGAGTAAGGCTACCTGAAGGTATTCAGGAACTGGAGTGTTCTCCCACTGTCTTTAGCTGTGACCTCTCAGGAGCTACAACTGGAAATAGAAAAGAGTCGTTGGGTCACTGGCCCAGCCTCTCAGAACATGGGAGTGTTGTCCTCAGCCTTGTTCCTGCCTGAAAGAACTGGAGAGGCTGTGGTACCCATACCCTCTAGAATGCCAAGTCCAATGCCCAGCATAGAGCAGAAAACCTTAGTTCCCTTCTCTTTCATTCAAAACAGTCACTCAATAAACACAGTGAAAGACTGAGGAACTAGAGCTGGATATGCAAAGAGAGGCACAGGGCAAGGACCACTACAATAGCTCCAGAATTTCCCAAAAATGATGCATTAAGAAAATAAAAATGGAGCTGGAAGATGGAGTAATCCATATTTGTGGGGAGTGGGGGCTTGATGGGAAATGTGGCATGTGCAACTTACTATCTCCACCAGCCCTGCACAGACCCCCTCTGCTCTGTATAGACCAGCCCCTAACACACCTTGGTGGATGACTCCACCCTGTTATCCACCCAGATCTCCTACTGGTTCAAATGTCACCTGTCCTGTAAGGCCATACTCTGTCTCTTCATCCTGGGACAGACATCCTCAAGTGCTGCGTCCACAGTGACTTGCTTTTAGCAACCTCTTCCTGTCTGTCCTTGCCTACATCATCTAAATAGCTGTCTTACGTCGCTGCTCATGTGATTTTATTTGTTAGTCTTGTCCCTCCAACTAGACTGGAAGCTCTTTAACAAGGACATCATCTTGAATCCTCCCTCCCGTACTCCCAGCCCAGCACAGCGTTCTGCATAGGGTAGGTGCTCAGTAAAATTCTTACTGAAAGAATGAATGAGCAAATAAACAAATTAATAAGAAAACAAGAAAGGAAGGAAAGAAGGAAGGAAGGAAGGAAGGAAGAAAGGAAGGAAAGAAGGAAGGAAGGAAGAAAGGAAGGAAGGAAGGAAAGAAGGAAGGAAAGTCACTCTGGTTTTTTGAAGGTTAATGGGAAGTTGCATGTCTGTTAAGGTTGGTGCTCCTTCTTTGCCCTCCATTCTTACTCTTCCACCATAAAAAGTGTTTATTTTTAATGTTTACTTCCTAAGCAAATCATGAAATGAGATAATATATGTAAAATTTTCAAGCAATATAAAATTCTCAAGAATTAGAAATGTTTATCAAACACTTACTATGTCCTCATGATAGTTTCTGCCCTTGAGAAGCTTACAATTTAGTTGAGAGATAAGGGTAACACACACATGAAGACTTCAGCCCAAATGGCCTACTGGATGGAGCTCCAGATCTGGAGAGACACATGTCTGGGATCGTACCATGCCTTGGAACCACTATTGGGAAAATTACGTACAACAGTGACATTTGTAAACATATAGATTTATCTCGGTTTTCTCATCTGTAAAACAAGGGCATATATCTCATAGAACATTAAAAGAATTAATATATCTAAAACTCTTGGTGTAGTAACTGGCACATAGTTAGTCCTCAATACATATTATCTATTATTATTATTGCTAAAGACATCACACTTTTATTGAACTTCTGTTATGAGTCTGTTACTAAGAACTTCAGGCACTGGATGACCCCAGCTCTCTCTCTTCATTGTTGATTTCCACCTCCATGCTGTATCATTTCATCAGTAAACAAACATGCTCAAGTTTCCCCCATCTCTAATCTTACCTCCTTGATCCCACAGCAGCATTTGGCTGCCACCCCATTTCTCTGTCCCTTTCCTTCTCAAGCTTCTCAAGAGTTGTCTACACATATTGTTTCCATTATCTCTCTTACATTCAGTCTTCAATTCACTGCAGTCCAGCTTTTTCTCCTATGACTGAACTAAAAAGGATCTTGTTAAGGTCTTTGATTTAGACAGGCTAGGCCAACTGTTGTAACAAATAGCCCCCAAATTTCAGTAGCTTAACACAATCTAGATTGATTTCTCACTCAGGTCAAGGTTTGGTGTGGGTTGACATGAACAAGAGGGAAGAAGGGCTCTGCTCCACGCAGTCATTCAGAGACTCGGGCTCCATTTATCAAGTGGCTCTGCATCCCCTGGGACCTCTGTGTTTAGCTGTCAAATAAAGGGAAAGAGAGCTTAGAAGATTGCAGGGGAGATTTTAGGGACCAGGCTTAAAAATGGCTTACATCACTTCTCGTGCTCTATTGGCCAGGGTTCAGTCACATGTCCTCACCATTCTGAAGGGGAAGCTGGGAAATAGAGTTTGGCTCTGCCCAAAAGGAAAAGGAAATTGTTTTGGAAAGCACACAACATTATCTCTGCCCAGTGACTTCTATGTTGCCATACCCACTGGATATCTTTTTGTGCTCATCCTGCTCTATCTCTGAAGCTATCTAAACAAATGATCATATCTTCCTTCTCAAGAAACTCTTCTCTATAAGCCATTCTCCTAGTTTTCTTTATTAGTCTGGCTGCTGCTTCTCAGAAGATTTCCCTTTCGGGGGGCTGGCCGATTAGCTCAGTTGGTTAGAGTATGGTGTTAATAACACCAAGGTTGCTGGTTCAATCCCCACATGTGCCACTGTGAGCTGTGCCCTCCTAAAAACAAACAAATAAAAAAGATTTCCCTTTCTCCTCTATCCAACTTCTAGATGATGAGGGTGGAACGGTTGTTCATCATGAGATTGGGTTCTCATTCTCCCTCTCCCAATTCCTCATTCGCCATTCCCAAGGCTACAAATATCATTTGTATCCTGAGTATCTCTGGTGTATATCTTCAGTTTTGACCTCACCTTTGAGTCCTAGACTCATGTCCACTGGCCATTTGATGATTTCATCAGATATTTCACTGGCATCTCAAACTTAACATTTCCAAACTGAGCTCACAATTCCTTTCACCTTCCACCTCCCACCTCCCACAATACATTGTTCCCCCTAAATATCCCTCTTTTTATGTTCATTTACCAGTTTCTTAAGCCATATCTTAGAAGTTAACCTTGATTTTTCTTCCCCTTGCTCCTCCTCTCTTAACTTTCATCTCAAATCCATCAGCAAGACCCATGGGTTCCAATACACCTGGAATTCACCCACTTCTCTTCTTCTATCCCACACCAAACCACCATTACCTCTTGCCTGAATTATGTAATAGCCTCCAAACTGGTTTCCTCATTTCTACTCCCTCCCCCACACCATTCATCACACAGCAGCCAGAGTAATCTCTGCAAAATGCACATGGCATCATGTCACTCCTCTGCTTAAAACTCCTTCAGAGGCTCTCAACTGCACAGGATAAAATCCACACCTTGTAACATGGACGCCAAAGCTTTGTGTGATGTGGTCCCTTGTGTCATGCTGTCCTTCCCCTTGGAGGTGGGGGCAAGAGATTGGCCAATGTATTCAAGATGATGTCTCTCAAGAGCTTACAGTCTAGTTGTGGGCACAGGTCTAATTTAAAGAAATCATGCCAACAAACAGCCATGCCAGATATCAGCGATGTAGATGCAAACCCAAGTGACACATGTAGGAAGAGGCGGAGAGTGTCGAGGGAGCCTCGTGGGACAGCTAGAAGGGAGAGGACCCCACCTGTGTTGTTCACACTGCACAGTGCCTGGCACACAATAGGAGTCAATAAACATTTGTGGAACAAATGAATGACACATGCATGAATGAATGCATGACATGATTCCTGTCCTACTGGAGCTCACAGCCTGGTGGGGAAGGCTAGCTAGTAAACAAACATTTAGTTTTATGATACATGATGGCAGGGGTATGACATTCAAAATACTCTAAGAGTATATGGGCAGAAATTATCAACTCTTCTTGGGGAGGGGGTAGGGAAGACTTTGGACAAGAAGCTGACACTTACCTGGGACTTGACGGGTAGTTAGGGAGAAGTCTAGAGAGATGAGTGGAGCTAGGCATCCCAGGTTGAAGACACTGTAGGGCAGATGAGCTGGTGGGGGCCATTAAAGCACCAGACAAACAGCATATGATCAAGTCTCAAATCATATGTCATAGACCACGAGGGCTTTGGGGGATGAGAGGTGGAGGTGACTGGTTGGCACATAGTAGGCTGTCAATGGATGTTGGTGAAAGGAATGTAGGTTGGATTACTAAGGGTAATTTGGGGCAGATCTGAGAGGTTATTGGGCCTTGAAATGTAAAACTACAGTCAAAATGGAAGACAATACGCTGATAAGTATCATAATTAATATTAATGAGAAGATAGTCACTGACTGCATGGATCACTCAGTGGGAGCAGAAGCCAGGTGGATGAGGAGGTATGTCAAACACTCCAGCAGGCCACTCTGACTCTGTCGCCCTGAGAGGGAGGGAGGGAAGGATGGAGGGAGAAAGGGAAAGCAGGGGAAGGGCCTCCTGACTCATGCGGTCTGGAATGGGAGGCCGCTTGCTTACTCTTTTTTAGCTGCTGCTGTCCCAAGAAGCCCTCCTCTCTGCAGGGCTGTAGGTGCTCCCAGGAATGCTGATCCCCAGGAAAGGTTGCTTTGTATGAGGTCTGCGAGGGTGAAAGTCTGGGTCTCATACATTTGTCCTTCCTTTCTTCTTCCCTGCCCAGATCATGCAGGGGTAAGAACATTGGGATTTGGGGATGGTGGTCTGCAGTGCTGGGGAATTCAAACAGAATGAGTATCTGCCTGGAAATGTTTGTCCAGGTGGAGCTGGTGACCGGAAATGCTCTGGACAGTCTTGATAGAAAGCAGGAAGCAAGAGCAGGAAGCCTGAGGGGAATGTGGGAAGGATGGTGCAGTCCCCCATCTCTGCTTCAGAGAAGGATAGAACACGTGGGTGATCTTTGGGTCTCTCTCTTTTTCAAATCATAAATTCACATCCCTAACCCATATTAGTGGTCTTAAGGATGATGGTGGAGGTCTAAAGCATCAATGTTAATAATAATAGCTAACCTTTAGTGAGCCAGCTATTGTTCTAAGGTCTTTATGTTAATTAACACATTTCATCTCTAACTAACTCTGAGGAAGTTACTTTTGTCATTCTCATTCTACACACGTGGAGATTGAGGCTCAGAGAGGTAAAGAAATTTGCCCAAGTTCACACAGACACAAAGTTGCACAGCCAGGATTAAAACCTGGCAGTGTGGCTCCTGGAGTCACTATGAGCCACTCACTCTAGGGGTGGCCCTAGCGAAAGGAAGGGAGGGCACCCAGGACCCAGCAAACCAGTGAAGACTGTGGCCAAGAGCTAGCTGTCAATGCTGCATTCACTGCCAGGTTCTCAGAGGCTCTGGTCTGGGTGTGAGGAGGAGTCTGGCTCTGTCATATTAGTGAAGGACACGGTGCAAACACCTTACCCTTTCAAAGCCTCTGTCTTCTCACATGTATAAGGGGAGAATAATTGCTGGTCCATAGGATGTTGGGCGTGGTAAGCGAAGGAGCATGTGCAAAGTGCCTGGTGCATCATAGTAGGTGCCCAGTAAATGAATTCCTTCTTCCCCTTCCCTCTTAGATAAAGTTTGCTTCAGGCTCAGTTTAGTAATGTTTTCCACAATTATGTACTGAGGACCTACCAGGCGCTAGATCTTCTGCTAATCTCTAGGAAATACACCGATGAGGGAAGAGGCTGAAGCAACATGGGGTGGGGTGGGGAAATGGCTCAGAGGGACCAGAGAGAAACAAAATGGATTTTAAAATAACTCATGAGAACACAGTACCTGATAAGTGAATGTTCTCTTCAAAGCAATAGCCTCAGGTGGGCTCATGGTTGTTCCAGAGATGCTGAAGCTCTCCCAGACACTAAAATCAGCCCATGCTTGTACTCTCCTCCCAGGCTTGGCCAGGTGTGTTCTCCACATCAGGGAGGGCTAGAGCAAGAGACAACCTGTCCAAAGTCACACAGGTACTCAGGGCAGGAGCAGAACCAGAAGACAATACTGTTGATTTCTGAGTTGGAGGTCTTCCCAATACACACGGACATTCCCGTCCTTCCTTTAGCCTCACATGCTGCCCTGGAGATGGATAATTCTTCTCTAAATCTGGTGTCATAGATTATTTTGGACTTTGGCTCAGAATGGTTTTGGAGTATTTTTTTTAAAAAAAACTAACTAAACCCAATTCAGCAGGAGGGAGCTTGGGGTGCCCAAAGGCACCTGTTCCAGTAGCTGCCTGGTAGTGGCCAGCTGGGAGTGTACCACGGTTACCAGCAAGGCCTGGGTGTCCAGTATTGGCTTCTCTAAATGAACTTGACACAGAGGACAAGGGCCAGCCATTTTCTGGGTGGAAGAAAGGGGCTGAGGCTAATAGACTCTTGTATTTGGACTTTTCAGTTATTAAAAGAGTTGGTGGGTGGCCTTCTGGAGCCTCTATAACCGCTTGAAGTCCTCAGGCTAGGTGCATGAAAGACCTCTTAGAAGCGAGACTTATTCCGTTCTGAAGCAGTACCTCGGGAGGGCTTGCGGAAAGTCCTTCCCTGTAAGGCCTCGTGGGACTGAAGTTCTCCTAGACTTGGTGGATTGGAGTCTGGTCCTGATTGCAGGCAGGAGGGGTTGGATTAAGCGACCCTCGAAGGACCTGGCTGGCGTCAGGATTCTGGGCGCACCGTCGTGGTCTCGGGGAGGAGCCTGTGTGCGCCTGTGAGCGCGCCCGTGAGTGTGTGTGTGTGGCTGGTGGGAGGCGCGTGAGAGTGGCCTCCGGTGGGTGTATCGGAAGCGCCCGGCTCAGGGCTGCGCGCGCTGCGCCCACTTGTGGCTTCCAGGTGCCTCCAGGAGGAACGGCGCCTTTGCTGTCTCTGCCAGGGGCACCGCCCGAAAGGAGGAGGACCGGAGGCTGATGACAAGAGGGCGCCGTCTCCCGAGTGATGGCAGCGCGCGCTGCCTCGCCGCCTCCGCCGCTCAGCCCCGGACTCCTTACGTCAGGGTAGCTGGGTCCCCCCTCCGCGCCGCGGCCGGCGAGCAGCCGAAGAGCAGCGCAGAGCGCGCGGCGGAGCCCGGGCGCCCTCCCCGCGCCCCGCGCCCCGCCGAGCCCCGCCGAGCCGGGCGGGAGACAGCGTCGCCTCCCGCGCACCTGTGCTCCCCACAGCGCCACTCCGCCTCGCACGGCGCGGGCTTCGTCCTGTGCGCCCCGCCATGCGCTCCGCGCTCCGCGCCTCTCCCGAGCAGCCCTCGCGCGGTGGGCACCGGCCGCTGGCCCCGGGCGCCTCTCGCTGAAGCAGCTGGGTTCCCGGAGCAGGGGTCAACACGTCGGGGGTGCGGCAGGGGTCCGCGGAGTCGGCCCCCGAGCGCGGGGAGCCGGGCCGCGCGCGCCGCCCCACCATTACCTCCCCGGGAGGCAAGGAGGAGCTGGTGGCTGTCGCTTCCCGGCTGTGGCAGCGGCGGCGGCGCGCCTGCCTGGCGGCCGTCGGCGTGCTCCTAGCCATGGCGCTGGGGCTGCTCATCGCCGTGCCTCTACTGCTGCAGGCGGCGGCCCCCGGCGCGGCGCACTACGAGATGATGGGCACCTGCCGCATGATCTGCGACCCCTACAGCGCCGCACCCGGCGGGGCGCCCGCGGGCGCCAAGGCGCCGCCGCCCGGACCCAGCACCGCCGCCCTGGAAGTCATGCAGGACCTGAGCGCCAACCCGCCGCCGCCTTTCATCCAGGGACCCAAGGGCGAGCCGGGGCGCCCCGGCAAGCCGGGGCCGCGGGGGCCCCCTGGAGAGCCGGGCCCGCCGGGACCCAGGGGTCCCCCGGGGGAGAAGGGCGACTCCGGGCGGCCGGGGCTGCCAGGACTGCAGCTGACGGCGGGAGCAGCCGGAGGTGTCGGGGCGGCGGGCGGCGGCGACTCGGACGGCGAAGTGACCGGCGCGCTCAGTGCCGCCTTCAGCGGTCCAAAGATCGCCTTCTACGTGGGTCTCAAGAGCCCTCACGAAGGCTACGAGGTGCTCAAGTTCGACGACGTAGTCACCAATCTCGGTAACCACTACGACCCCACGACCGGCAAGTTCAGCTGCCAGGTGCGCGGCATCTACTTCTTCACCTACCACATCCTTATGCGCGGCGGCGACGGCACCAGCATGTGGGCAGACCTCTGCAAGAACGGGCAGGTCAGTGACCCCCACCCCACCCCCACCCCCACCCCGCCGTCCCGGCAAATGCCCGCAGACCCTCGTTACCACCTGGCGCCCCGAACCGTTTGAGAATCAGTCTCCTTTCTTCCCACTCGCGAGCGCTCGAGCGAGCCCTGGGAGGGAATGCGCCACAGGATCCCCCTTCCCAATGCGCCCTGGTCGCGTTTATCCAAATATAGCTCGAGAGGTTGTGCCGGGAGTGCCCAGAGACCCCGTCACCCAAGCTGCTCCCCCTGGCTGCTTGCGTATCCCGCCTGCAGCCGCGTGGGCTCCTCGGAAAACTCGTTCTTTTTTAGCTCCCGCTGTGCGCCCCCCGTCGCCCCGTTGTCCTACAGTCTCCTGTCCTCTCAGCAGCGGCCCCTGGTTCCTACCCTTCCCCACTGGGTCAGTGTCCACGAAGTCCCCTCTCTCCCTCCTTCCCGGATTTGCCGGCGGCGGAGAAGAGGGGACCGAGAAGGAGTTGGCTAAGTTGAGAGAGAACGTGGAGCCTGGGTAGGAGCGTGGAGCCTGGAGACGCGGGCAGAAGGCCGGCCAGGGGCGCGCCAGGTGGGGACCCGGTAAGGGCCTAAGCGGCAGTGCCCCGACCCACCCTGTCCCGTGGCTTGCTCCCAGGTCCGGGCCAGCGCCATCGCCCAGGACGCCGACCAAAACTACGATTACGCGAGTAACAGCGTGGTGCTGCACCTGGATTCTGGGGACGAGGTGTACGTGAAGCTGGACGGTGGGAAGGCGCACGGAGGCAATAACAACAAGTACAGCACGTTCTCGGGCTTTCTTCTATACCCAGACTAAGGCCACAGGGAGCGCGAGGTGGGGTGGCTTCAGGCCCCCCTGTGCCCATGGGGGCGCCCTGTTCCCTGGCAAGGACCACTCTCGCTTCTTGATACTTCCAGACATCGTTGGAAAAGACACATCCCTGCTGTCCTCCCTGCCCCAGTCCTGGCCTCAATGTGTCTGCGACTCACCACGCTCTGGGCAGAGCTCCTGGTCCCTGTCCCCAACCCAGGGAGGGAGAGGGTGACGCCCACGAGGTGACCTGAGCGTGAACCTGAACCCCATAGGCGGCGGGCAGCAGCGGCAGGGGCAGTGCAGAGTTTGCAAACCTGATTGGAGTGGACAGGCCGGGCGGGCGCCTGCCCTCTTCCAGTCCCCCTCCTTCTCCGTGTCCTTAGACCGAGGCCTTCCAGCCCTGGCCAGTGAGGTAGGCCAAAGTGAGCATGAGCTTTCTGGGGCTTCCTTTGTAACCCGAAATACTTGTGCAGATTTCCCTGTCCATCAGCCAAAACCCCACCCGCAGCAGAATTCCAGCAAAGGAAAATTCGCCTGTCCACAAACTCCCTCCTCAGACCCACCACGATGCATTAAATTATGTTTTTAGACTACAGGCTCGGATGTCTCTGTCATCGTGGCTCCAAGGCCAGACCTCCAGATATCTGCCTTGGCATAAAGACCTTCACTGGGCCCCGAATAGTCCCATCTATGCCTACTTGTCAGCCACTGCCCTGTCCCTGCCACCCAGGGTCAGTGAAAAGATGTGGGGAGATGGAATAGCAGCAACCCACCCTTTTGGGGTAGGGGTATTTCTCCCCTGGGCTGCAGCCCTGAGCTGGAGGGGGCCCAGAGGAGATGGGGTAGTTAGAGGGAGATGGACAGGAGTGGTTGCATCTCCAAGCTCCCAGCCTTGTGGAAGGTCAAAGGGCAGGAGTTTCTGCAGAAAGAAGGGGAAAAGGAGGCATTTTTGAAAAATGGGAGGCAGGAATAAGGCACTTGCTCTCAGGTGATCTCTGAGATGTTTGTCCCTAAAAGGAAATGCAGAAGTCCCCTGCAGAAACACACCCATCCAGGCACATAGTATACTCAACACCTATCCATTTGCTCACACACCAGCTAGGGCCACAGCTCTCAAAAGAGCTGGTAAACTGAGGCAATCTGGGAATCATCCATTCTAAATTCACCCCAGAACTGTGCGGGAAGAAATAAACACTATCCCTTTTCTGGGGTCTTCCTTTCCCATTTGAACTATGCTGTGGGCACCTGCTCTGAGCCTGAATATGTTTGGTCTCCCCTCTTTACTTCCCTGTCAACTTTCCACACACACAACGTAGGGAAACACCCAACATGGTTTTGATTTTTTTTTTTTTTACTTTTTTTGTTTTGTTTTTATGGTTGAGTTCCAATAAACAGTAAGTTGTCTACAAAATAACCAGTTAGCGACCCATTCGTACTTACTGAGTTCATTTTGACCAGTGGTTTGAAGAAAAATGTGAGTACACAGAGGCAACCCCAGAGTGTGTGTACCTGTGTAAAGCTGGAGTGGAGGTATATATATATTTATATATGTATATATGTGTATATATACACATATATACATATATATACACACACACTACGCATACGAGTACGCTGTTGGACATAATGTGGTTGTGATCACTAATCCATGTTGCACACGTGCGTGCACGCATGTATTCATAGGTCCATGTATGTGACAAAGTTCTTGGCTGTATGTCTGCCCCCCAATCACATTGTGCTAGACTTTAGTTGCTGGAGGATGTGAAAGATGGGATTCCCATTTAAAAGACAATTATACCCCCTGCTCCGAGTCCTGTCGCTGTTACTATTCCTCTTTATGCTCTTATTTTATTTAAATCATGTTTTATTGTCCTTCACTTGAATATTAGCAATGATTGTGTCTGATCTGAGTCCAGGGGTAAAGTGCTCAAAAAGAGCAAGGCAGGAAAAAAAAACACCACCCCAGCATTCCTTAGTTCCAGACCCAAACCAAACCCCAATTCTGCACCCCACCCCACCCCAGCTGATTATGGAGTCCAAACCTAGCCGAGCCCAGGAACTGGGGAGGGCAGAGCTGGGCCCTGACCACAGTTGCATACGTATCAATTTCTGATGACTTGTCAATTGTATCATCCAGAAATGCGATTAAAACCTAATGTCTGAGACCCAAATGAAGTCTAATTGCTATGGATCTGCAATTCCCTACGGGCCCCTAATCCTTTTTGACTTATTCTCCCCCTTCCTCGGAAGAGATGGAGCTTAGACACAAAGCCCTCGGTTTAAATTTCAAAAATTAAAATTGACATGCAGCAGTGGCTTTCCTGGGAGCGGGAAGAATTTCTAAGGAAGTGCCCGCACCCAGCTTTATCCTCTGCATTAAGAAGCAATTTGTACTTCTAACAAAACCTCCACCACTCCCCTTTGTCGGAAGGGCAGTAGAAACGCCTTGCCTGGGTCTGGCTGTTCACAATACTTAGACAAATTTGAATCTGAGATTCCTCCATCTGTATTCCCCAGTGCAACCGGGCTTCTTGCAATTCTAATGCCCTGGTTGCCGGGAGGTGCTGCCAGAGGTGTCAGCTGCTAAGAGGATGACAGATTGATGAGGTGGCCGGCAGGAGGCATGGCCAGCTCAGGAGCAACCTCTCCCTGTCGGCACACTCCATGTCCCAGGCAGGCCCCTCACGGCACACTGAGGTCCACGATCCCGTGGTCTTTCTGGAGGACTCCCTGAGGCCTCCCATCTCTGCCATCTTTGTTTGTCATCAGCCTTGGCCTGCATGTGAAGTGAAAGAAACCCTTTGCCCCAGATACTTATCTTTCTTGTCTCTGGTTGAGTAGTGAGTTATTATCAATTATACTTATGAAGGATTGTTTAAATTTCCTAATTGCTTTCAAGTCCATTTTCTATCTGTGTCCTTGGGTTGGGATTACCATGCTGGCATCTCCCAGGAAGTAGATAAGGTATTATTCCGTTCATGTGGGAGGTGAAGAAATCAGGGCTCAGAGAGGTCCAGTGACTTGTCCAAATGCACAAACATAAGAAACTGAGCCGGACTTGAACTCAGACCTCCAGCCCAGGCCCCTGACTGTACAGATGGGGCACATCTACCTCCCAGAGTTACCAAGCGTTTGAGAGGAGAGCAGATGAGTGGGGCACACTTCCCATCCCTTCCTCTCTGTAGGGAGTCTCAGCACCCTCTGCACGGTCAGGTGAGACAGTGAGAAGAGCTGGCCCTGCTTCTCTGGCGCAAACCGCCTCCAGAGAGCGCCCACTCCTGAGGAATTTGGCTGACTAGCCTGGCTTTGGGGTCAGTGCTGGTAGCCCAGCAGGACCCCTAGATCACAAACCCCAAATGCTCCATTTGGACCTGGCTGTCTCTACCAGCAAGCTACCCCCATTAGGGCCCACTGACCACCTTCTCCTGTCATAGCTCTCGCTTTGCCCTCTTGTGGTGGGGAGGGGACGTCTTGCAGGTACAGAGGGTTCATATGAAGTGAGCGTGGCTGTCCCTGATTGGCAAGAGGATTCTTTCCTCATTCCCAGAGTCTGCCTCTATGTGACTAATTATTTTCAGGACTGCCTGAGTGTATAAGATACACACCTGGCTCCGGAAATTCGGATAGAAGTTGTGCCTTCTGCTACGTTTTCCTCTTATCTGTGTGAGCAGATGGGCTCTCTTGGGCTCCCAAGACAAAACATCCAGGCTCCGCTTTGCACTGAGCCCTGATGACACCATGGAGGGACCACATGTGTATTGTGGAAACCAGTTGCTCCAAACGTCACTGATCACTGATCGTATCAGACAAACATTTTTGAGCACTCAAGCCCAATATGTATCTCCGACTGACGAATAATTTATGCATACTGTCAACCCATACTTTACAATTTTTCTGTCTTTTTTGTATTTATATTCATCAGAGGAGCTGCACCTTCAAGTCAGTATCTATATTTCAGCTGGTTAACCAAGTTTGGAGACAGGTCTCTCGCGGGAACAGAAGGAAACAAGGGTTAATCCATGTGTTTCCCTTCAACTTGCCATGTTTCCAGAATCTTAGGCAAGAAAATATGTTACTTCATGAGTCATAGGTAAAGCTGTGCCCTTTAACTCTTGGAGTGCACGGTTTCAATCCATATTTTATGTATTAGTAATGCTTGATTTTCTCTCTTTTTAGATTAAAAAGAAATGAGCTTCAATATTTTCTTCTTATACCTGATTTTGAAGCTCTGACATTGGCATTAGAACCCTCATGGAGTCAGGATGGACCAGGGTGCAGGGCAAGGCCCCTCTGAATATTGGGGAGGATAAACGTGGCAGGTGGAAATGAAAAATTTTGGAGGAATGTTTTTTTTGTCTTCTGTTGTTGCTGTATTCTAATTCCCTTCAATGAAGGAGAGCACTTTCCAAAGAAGCCTACGCAGGAGCAGCGATTGTAGAAAATAAAACAAAGCAGGAGTTTTAAAAAACAAGTTTTATTATAATACTTTCAAAAACACCCAAAACTAAATAAGAGAGGGTCGTGAGCCCCTACTGCTCGTCACTCCGCTGTAACAGGGCGTCATGGCCAATTAGGCAGAACTACAGTTTGTATTTATTAAGACCTTATGATGTGCCAAGAATTGGTGTGAGGGCACAAATTGTTTCCTCACAAAACCCCTGTGAAGTAAGTTTTGCTATTAATCTTACTTTACAGATGAGGACCAAGGTCTGTTTGACCTCAGAGCCCAAATTCTTTTGGGAATATGGGCAGGGCAGGGAGGTGAGACCTTGAAGACAAGTCGCAATAAAGGTTCATTGATATGACCAGATTCCCCATCAATTGCTCTGAAAGTGAAGCCAGCACCAAAGACTTTTTGTGGAGGCCTCCCAAGTGTCTAACCTCTCTTAATATTCTAATCAGGTTCTCTCCAGGATTTCTCACTCTCCCACTTCTTCCTGTTCCAGACACCAGTCATGCTGTTCCATCTACTTGGACTCCTCATCTCTGGGTTAACTCCCACCCTCCTTCACCTATGGACCCTGGAATGTCACTTCCAGTAGCCTCTCAGCCTTCACCTTGGTGCCATGGGTTTCTTCTCCCCTTCCCTCAGGGTCCATAGAACCTTGATCTGCCCTCCCATGGTGCCTGCCACATGGCTGTAATCACGAATTGGTTGTCTGTCTTCCCATGGACTGTAAGTTTCACAAGGGCAGACCCAGCATCTGTGTGGGTCACCACTGAACGCCCCACCCTCTGCACTTACAATGGTGCCTGGTACACAATAGGTGCTCAATAAATATTTGTGAAATGGATAGATGGATGATGGATGGATAGGGGAATCTTGGGGATCCTGAAAGGGTAGATTTTAGAAAGTTTTCCACCTGGGTGTTTGACTTTACAGTGGGATCAGGGGACATCTTCTCAGCAAACTGAATACTGCTCTTGACCAATGGGCCCCCACCTCCTCTTCCCCTGGCCCTGAATTTGTAAGGTCTGAGTGAATGGGGAAGATGGTGTGCAAAGGAACATTTACTGCGATCTTCAAGGCTCTTGTCACACCTCTAGAAATCAGCAGACCCTTCCAGTTGACATGAGCTTATGAGTACTGCCACCCTGGGCTGATGTAGGGCTGCTCTGGGCTGCGTCCCCAGGGCCTCCAGGATGTTCCTCAGCCTTCTGGGGCTACTTGGCAGTCGCCTCACTTCCAGTGGGGTTCTTCAGTTGGTGCTTTTGCTGTCAGGATTCTTTTATTTTCCTGAAATTGAAAACATCTTTTGAAAAATCATTGACGCAATATACACTCGCAAAAAGTGTAAATGGGGTGGCCAGTTGGCTCTGTTGGGTAGAGCGCAGGGTTCGTAACACCAAGGTCGCTGGTTCAATTCCCACATGGGCCAGGAAACTGAGCCTTCCACGACTAGATTGAAAAGAACACCTTGACTTGGAACTGATGGGTCCTGGAAAAACACACTGTTCCTCAATTTAAAAAAAAAAAAAAAGAATACAAGCTATAGAGAAATATAAGACAGAGAGTAAAAATTCCCTCCCTCCTCATGCAATTTCCTTCCCCAGAAACATAAAGAAAAGAACACCTGAAACCTTGTTCTGCACTGGCTCTTTCCCGTAATGATGGCTCTTCAACAAGTCTCAGGGGCAGTGTGTGCCGAGCCCCTTTCTGCTTTTGACCAAGATGAGACGATGAACTTCGATGGGTCAGACACATCTTCCACCACCCGGCCTGGAAGCTGGTTCTGACATTCGCTGCTCCAGCAGAGGACAACCTCTGTGAGCAGGGCTGCTCTTAGGTACAGGATCTGCCTTCATGTGGGAAAACTCCCACCTTGCTTTCAAAGCAATATCAGCGATGTCTTTATCCAATGTGCAGATACCTCTTGGTATAGTATCTACACCAGCAGCCCCGCCCCTCAGACTGAGTGAATTAAGGAAAGAGACCAACTGCAGCCAGCCCAGTTTTGCTCCTGCTGACACAGTGAGAAGGAAGGGGAATCCTGGCCGTGTGTGGGGGGGGTGGGGGAGTGGGGGGAGGGGGCGGGGGAGGGGCCTGCTGCACTCCAGTTAGGAAAAGCCCCACTACTGCCTGTGTGGCTTCCAGTTTTTCAAACCTTGTTAAAGATGTGCTGTATCTGAGGGAGGGTGCAGCTTCGTGGAGGAGGGGTCACTGGAGTTTGGGGCCTGCCAGTGCTGGGGGATTTCCTAGAGAGAAGACCATTTTGATTTTGACTCTTGGGCGACGGACTGGCAGAGTTGTGCTTTTTAAAGAGTGTGTGTTTGCTCCCCTACATGGGCCATTGTGGGAATTAGTAAACGAGGCCTCTTTCTTCAGGTAGAGGCAGCATTTCACAGGGTCACAGTGTCTTGGGTGCAAAGCAGGCAGGCTTGGAACTCAGCTTCCAGTTGGCTCCTCAGGCCTGAGGTTTGGAGAATGGCCCCCTTCTCCGCTCCCTTCCTCCTTTGCAGTCCTGGGTCCTGGGCTGGGTGCTGCTGCCTCTCCCCATGCACTGCACCTGAGGATGGGGGAAGAAGGAAGGGAAAGGCAGGATGTCCTACTCTCCGATGCCCCAGGACTCCAGGCCAGCTGCAGAGACTGACGCAAGCACAGGGAAGCCAGGCCACACTGGACATCTGACGTGTTCCCTGGAACCAGACCGAACAGTGGCCAGCAGCTGAGTGTACCAAAATAGCCCAGCCCTTTGAAAGCAACCAGGTCATGACTCAGGGTAGGAAGAGAAAAAAAGGTGGTTTTAACTTTCTATTGTTATTATTATTATGATTGAGCTGAGCCCTTTATCTGTGTTAGCTTGCTTAATTTCAACAGTGAAGGAACTTGAAGCTCAGCAAGTTAAATGGCTCAAAAGTTATCAGGGCAATATGTAAGAGGGTTGAAACTAAGGCACACAGAGGGTTAGTGATTTGCCCAAGACCACAGAGCAAGGAAGTGCCCCAAGTTTGAAGCTTAGATCTCTCTGATTTGAGGGTAGTGCTTCTTACAATGCCCTGCCTCTCATACTGGCCTGCTGGGTATTTGAGGCTTGTCACATAGCCTCTCTGAGCTATGGTTTCTCCTTCCATAAAGTGCTACCTATTCCTTAAGACTAGTGGGCGAGTGAATGAGCTAATGGATATCAACTATGTTAATGGGACGTGCTTGTTAAAAGCTGGTGATTATCAGCATTCAAACATTTGTTTTGAAAAAGTCACTTTTTCTCCTATATCACCTGGTAACTTTTCTAAGCTACTGATACTCAGTGGAATGCAATAGTGGTCTTTGAACTTAGATTCAAGCCCACCTTTCCATAAGCTGACACTGCATGATTTTGACAGATGTTTAACTTGCTGAAACCTCATTTTCCCCATCTGTAAAATGGGGCCAGTGTTCCTACCACAGGGGTGGGTAGATGGATTTAATGAGATGTCACAACACAGTAGTAGGTACAGAGTCAATGCTTGAGACCCAGGGATGGTATTGTTGTTGAAATAATTCTTAGGGAGTGTTCTGTTCTCTTGGGAGCCAATGATACATTTCAAGAAGCATCAAACCCAGGCTGCTTGGAATGAGAAGGGGCAGGATTTCAGTGTCAAATAGCTGGCATTTTCGAGCATACTAATGGTTTACGAGTCACCAAAGGCATTTTCCAAATGTGTCTATAATCCTTTCAGTGAGCCTATGAGGTAAAGATAATTGCACCCATTTCACAGATGAGGAAGCGAGAAGCCAGTTTCAACAGTTGTGTGCCAAAGCCAGAATTCAACCGGTTGCCTTTGCACTGCTCAGGCCCTGGCCTCCCAGAGAGAACGAGCCCCAGGGTTAGCATTGCCTGGCTGGTCTTGGCACGCTGGTATGTGTGCAATGAGCCGGTGCAGATTCTCACGGGCTCTCTCGTTGACTCCCAGGCTAATAAGCCCTGGCATAATTGGGCCTGGAGCTGTTACTAAGTCTCAGGGCTCTACTGCATGAATATGCAAACTCCCACTGACGCCCAGCTCGATCACTGCTGACTTCAAATTGACACACACAGCCCTGTGGCTCAGGGCCTGTCGCCATGCATAGTAAGAATCCCCGCTAATCCCCGCTGAAGCTCCGGGGGCTGGAGAGAGGGTACACGGAGGGCGTGCAGTCCACGCTGCGGCCTCTTTCAAGATCTGCCCCGCCTCCGTGAGATCGATATGAACCTTACAAGTCTTTGAAAGGCGGCTTTCTTCTTTCTTTCCCTAGCTGCGGAATGCACACGGAGGCCCAGACCCTGCCCAAGGGCACAGAGTCTGATGGCAGAAGTTTGCTGGCCTTTGAATTTTGGAAACCAGCTTTGCCACATGTCCCATTCAAAATATGCTTCATGGGTGTTGTCCATTGTGCTACCACCACTGTGGCAAGGGAGGGACCTGGTTGATACCCTCTTTCGGTCTGACTGGTGACAAGAATGATAATTATCAGTGATAACAGCTATAGTACTCCCTCTCAATGACCAGTACCTATAGGGAGGCACATATGACTCGTGTGACCTCATGTGAAACTCTGTGGCCCTGCAAGATGGGCACTATTCTGTCCCTCTCACAGCCGAAGGCGCTGGGCTTGAGAAGTTAACTGAGCCGTGCGACAGCCCCATCACCGAGAAGTGGGGGAGCCCAAGTTGGAGCCCAGATCTGTCTGGACACAAAGCCCGTCCTCTGCACAGCGGAGATGCTGAGGGGTGTGAAGAGACTGCACACATGGGGAGAGGTTGCCCAGATGATTGCTCTGGGCACGGGTGATCTCCATCTGGAAGCTAAGAAGGCCCTGGAAGGGCTGGTGTGGTCAGGAGGGCTTCCCAGAGGTGGTGACCCCTGGTCAGGGTTTGCTGTATAAACGGTAGTCATCATCCTTAGTGGGTTATCAATGAGGCTGAGCAGAAAAGACACACACACTGAAAATTTGCTGGTTATTTATTCGTTCCCCAAAGAGCCACTGAGTGCCTACTCTATCTACATTGAGCTCTGTGCTGGGCCCTGGGGTACAAAATGTCCTGAGACAATCCCAGTCCTGTAGGAACTCTCAGTGGAGGAGAGGACCAGACCCGGGCCCAGCTCAGGAACCTGTCACCGGGAGCAGAGAGGAGATTGCACCAAAGAGGGAGTCATTAAGCCCAGAATGGGGCTGTGAGAGCAGAAACACAGAGACACGAAGGCTTCTCTCTCTTGGAAGGCCACATCTAGGTGGGGGACTGGCAGGAGGCTGAGGAGCCACTCTAGTGGGGGAGTGACCAGCATGGGCAAAGGCATAGAGGTGGGGCTTGCCTCTGGGAGGGGTCGCCTGGACTCCCTCTGTCCCCACGCAAGAATGTGTGTGTGTGTGTGTGTGTATGTGTGTATAGACTTATTGTGGCTGGGACATTTGCACGTGTGTGTGGGGGCTTGTACATCATGGAGGGTCACTTGCAGTGGTGCTGGATCTGGCCCAGAAACCCCCATTACTTGGGCCCTTCTTATCCCATACCAGAAAGATGGAAGAATTTTATGCCCTTGGTTCGCTCCCCTTTGCCCCAACACACATAACAAACTTTGTGGCTCTCTCTGTCTCTCTCTCTTTGTGGCTGACTCTCTTTGAAATGTGTTTGGGGTTTGTCTTTGGGGTGGATCGCGAATGGGGTGGAGCTTAGGGCTGAGGGCTGAATGATGGGGGGAATGAGGGACAAGACATATCTCAGGACAGGAGCTGGAATTGCCTAAAGGACCCGAAAGCAAGAAGTCCTGAAACAGATGCAGGCAGGCAGCAGCAGCACCTTCACGTTTTGATGGACTTGATTTGATCTGACCGATACTTTCGAAACCACACTGCCATCTATTTTCTCTTTCATTTGTGTAGTGACATTCCAGCCCTCACACTCGCCAGCAGGGTGAGATTATGGAAAACTCCTTCCCATTTGATTTCTGTAATGACCCTGGTCGCTGGGTGGGTCAGCTATGACATCTTCATTTATCCAAATGACAGGCATGAAAGCACCAGAAACTCTCTACTGGTGGAGCTGAAGTCGTGAGGCTGAGCTCAAGATTTCTTACCCCAGTGAGGTAGCCGGGGATCTGGCTCCTCTCCTGAGGCGCAACCCAAGTTGCTTCCTGTCACCTTTGCAGGACGGGGAGAGTCTGGGGGCACGGTATCATGCCTCTTGCCTTGAGTTTGCTTGAGCTGTGTGCCATTTGTGGACTTTGTCTGAGCCCATGCTTGGCCCTTGGCTGCTCATCTGGTCACCTTTGCTGAGCGGTGTGTGGACCGTATCACATGTGCCATCCTCATGCAAAGGTAGGACTTCACGAGTCCAACCCTGTGGTCAGCACCTTGTTGGGGGCGTCTAGCTGTGAGGGAGAAACTTAGGCCTGTGTCTTACTCTACTTCTGCTGCTAAGTTACTATTGGAGGGAGGCCTTCTTGTGGCAATAAAGAAGCAAGCCTGTCATCCAGCCTGGTGCATAGCAGGTGGCACTTTCATCGCTGAGCTCTGGGACCTGAGGGCTGTGAGAGCTTGTCTCTAAGAGGTGTTTTGGGGAGCTGGCTAACTAGTCCTCACTGCCTGCTGTCAGCTGCCCCCTTTCGTATTGCTGGACAATGGGGTTGCCACATTAGGGACCATGGCACCAGCCTTCAAACAGCAAGTTTCCACTGTGTGAGCAGACATCAGTCCATGAGCATTTGCCAACTGCTGCTGGGGGCCAGGGCCCAGGCAGGGTTTTCCTAAATCACTCTCCATCATTCCTGTTCCAGGAGGATGGGCAAACATGGTCCGAGCAACATCAAATGGCAGATATCACCCTCTGCTCCTTGCTTGGTGAGCGTTCTATGTCCCCTGGGCACAAACAGGATAACCTCCGAGTCCCAAAACTGAGGACTGGCAGCTCTTGCTCCGGCCTTCTTCCTCCAGCCCACCTCTCTCTCTCCACCCTGCTCCTCAGCCAAACATGGCTTCCTGTCCTCCCACAGGGAGGCTTCAGTTTACCTCCATGAAAGGCTGAGAACAGGATGAGGTGCAAAATGTGAGGCATTGCAAAAAATGCCAAAAAAACCTCAGTAATCAAGATAAATAATTTTAATGCAATATTGAAAACATCAAAATCAGTGCAATTCGCGATAAATAAAATATCAACATTTTAAGTAAAGATGCCATCAGTTCAGGAAATTGAACATATCCTTTTTTCTTGAGGTGAATTCTTGATTCCCATTTGATCCTAGCTGAGCACCAGGTTGTGGGAGGAGGGGGAAGGAAGAGGGAAAACAGAGTGCTGAGAATTCAGGAATGGGATGATGGAATGCTTTAATCTTAACCTCCTATTACTAAACACTGATGGGTTACTAAGCACTTACTCAGTGCCAGGTACCATGTTGTATACTTTACGTTTATGATCTCATTTCTTCCTGCAGCGTGAGGTACGATAACACTCATTTCATGGACTTGGAACCTGAGGAACAGAAAGGTCAAGTAGCTTGCCCTGAGTCACACAGTTGGACGGGGTGAAGTTAGGCTGGCATCGAGGTCTGACTTCAAGGGCTGTCCTCTTACAAGATACGACAGAGCTCCCCCTGAGGAGTACTTCTGTCCTTGTTTTCTACCTGTCCTAACAATTATAAGACTATATCAGTACCTAAATTTGACCAGACCCTTGCTATGTGCCAATTACTCTTCTAAGTGCTTTAAAAGTGTTATCTCATTTCATTCTCCCAATCACCAAAGAGTGAGATAGGCAGTATCCCCATTTTATCCATGAGGAAACTAAGGCACAGAAAGGTTAAGTAAGTTGCACAACGTCGCAGAGATAGGAAGTGCAGAACTGCCACAGGCTGGCCCCAGAGCACGACCCTTCCTGGCGAGTAAGGGGCTGCTCCAGGTGCTGAGTGGGACCAGGACTGTCCCTGCCCATGTGCTGGGGTGGAGGAGACATGGCCAGGGCCACCAGCCAGGGCCTGAGCCTCACGCAGTCCCTAGGCAGGCACTTAGGCAGGGGCCTTTCCCACCCACTCTCACTCGGGCCTTACACGGCGGCCCCTTGCGCTGTCACTGCCGTGCTCAGCAGAAGCCATCATCCTCGTGGAAAACTGCCAGGGGGACAATGAAGGCATTCAGGGGCCGTTATTTATTTATTTCTCAATAAAGAAACTTCATGAATAGATGGATATTTATTCACCTAATTCACTTTTGCAAATGCAGTGTCCTTCAAAGGATGATTTGTTTGCTGAGCGGGGCTGAGGCGGGAGGTTAAAAATAGCTCCCGGCAGTACCGTATTTCTCAGTAAATCAGTGCTGATAATTTAATAATAAAATTAGTCTTACATCAGGTACCACATAATGCTCCTCTGACATGCAAATCGAATTCAGCTTCCTACCCATTTTGGGCCATTTTTGAGGCTACAAATTCAGCAGCCTCCATTTTTTGGGGTGCTAAATTTAGAGCCTTTCTTTCGTGGGTCAATAAAAGTGCCTTTAAAACGCCTGTCTCACTAATGTGGTCATTTGTAATATTCACTAAGTTCAGAATGTAGACCGCTGGCCTTCCTTTCAGAGCTGCCCCATGCAGCAGAATAGAAAAGAGCCTGCGCACAACTATCCAATCTGGGGAGATCACTCTTGATTGCTTTGAATTTCCGAGCAGAGGGACTGTCTCCCACAAAGTGATTTCATTCCCTCTCATTAAAAGTTTCATGGCCACCTACTATGTGCCAGGTCCTCTAGCAGGGGTGGCAGACATGACTTAGATGCTGTCCAAGGAGCTCATGCGTGGTGTGGCGGAGGGACAGGACAGGCACATCAAGGGGCATCGTGGTATAAGGACAATGAGAGAAGCATGTACTAAATCTCGGGTGGCACAGCAGAGAGAAGGGCTAACGTCATTTGTGAAGGGAAGGGCACACGATCCAGGAAGGATGGCCTTCAAAAGAAACATCTATACTGGGTTTTGTAGGACGAATAGGAGTTCTCTGTACAGTTGAGTAGAAGGAGTTGGCAGCACGGGAGAGGAAATTTTAGGCAAAGAAAGGGGTGGATGTGGATGCATGACACTGGGTATTGTCTAGTGAAGTTAAAATTGGCATTTTGTATCCAAACACTATCAGTACATAAACTTGACCAGATCTTTGCTATGTGCCAGTTATTCTTTTAGGTGCTTTAAAAGTGTTATCTCATTTAATTCTCCCAAGCATCCAAGAATGAGGTAGGAAGTATCCTCATTTTATATCTGAGGAAATTGAGGCACAGAAAGGTTAAGTAAGTTGACCAAGAATAAGGCTGGAGAGTCCAGTGGGGGCCATATGGCCCGTGTGCTGAGATGCTTATCTGAGGCCATGGGGAACCAGGGAAAGGCTCGAAGCAGGGAGAGGGGGAGTCAGATGTCCATGTTGAAAGATCTCTCCGGACACAGTGTGGAGGGAGAGTGAAGGGAGGAGGAGGGCAAGATGGTGTCCTTCTCTTTAAAGGACTGAGTGCCCCATTTTCTATAGGGCAAGAGGGGTGCTCTGTGAATGATGCAGGACCCAGGGGCCGAAGAACAGGAACTAGAGTGGTGAGGGCAAGAACAGAAGAGGAAGAAATGCCCCAGGAATTGCTGATGGCAGAGTGAGAGCTTCCAACTGGGGCCCTCTGAGGGAACCGCAGGTCTCCCCCGCCCAGGGTGAGGTATTCAACAAGCTGCTCTATTTGTATGACACGTGCCATTTACAAACCATTTCCACATGGATCATGTGATTTGATACAACCCTCTGAGATTGGCAGGTCAGGCACCATGATTCCTATTTTGCAGATGAAAAAACTGAGACTCAGAGAGGTGAAATGACCTGTCCAAGGTCACTCATCTAGAAAGTGATAGGACTTGACTCCAGATCAAGTCCTCTTAATTCCTAGTCCAGGCCCCTTTTGGGGCATAATTCTCAGTTCCATGAATTGGGCACCTATGATGATTCTCTTTTTACGTATGGGGAATGGGACAGAGAGAGTCAAAAGTGATTTGCTCCAGATTATGTAGGTGATCCAAGGCCTAAGTTCAGATTCCGTTCTTCTGAGGTCTCATTTATTTATTCATTTACTCACTCATTCATTCACTGCGTCGTCACTGCCATCCAGCACCACCCCTCTGTAGCTTCCTGTCCTCACTCACTGTTTCTGGGCACACTGACCTCCCTGACATTTTATAGCTAGCCGAGCATTCTCCTGCTCATGGGCTTCGCCCTTGCTGCCCCTCTTTCTGGAATACTTTTTCCCCAGGTATCATCACAGCTCCCTCCCTTACTTCATTTAGGTCTCCACTGAAATGCCACCTCCTCAGAAAGGTCTTCCCGGACCTCACACCTACCACAGCACATCCCATTGCTCCATGCCCTTCTCCAGCTTTAGTTTTCTTTACAACAGTTATTGTAAAGAAACTGCTTTACAATACACTGCTATTGCTTCACTGGTTTAACGTCTGTCTCCCCCACTAGAGAGTTCCAGCAGGCTAGGGACTTTGTTTGCTTATACATTTTAATTTCCTGTCTTGTGGTGAAGAAGTGCTTGATTAATGTTTGTTGAGTGAATGCATGTTGAGGGCCCCCCAGATCCAAGGCCCTGTCCTTGGAACCAAGATGGGTTCTCTCCCCAGCAGCTAGTTCACAGTGTGCTGGGGACACACGCTCCTGGGTTCTCACCCCGTGCCAGTGTGACTAAATCTCTATCAACGTACGTGAGAACTTTACTCAGAGATAGTCTGGGACCCTATCCACTGCAGCAGTGGTTGGGGGTACGGGAAGGAGTGTGTATGGAGAACCTGGGTTCTGATAGATGGCTTTACATGTGGTATGCTCAGGTGAGAGTGAATGCAAGGCATAGACAAACGTAGAGCTCTCATGCAGATTGCACCTAAAATGGCCCAGAAGATGAACCTTTATTATAAACCCTCTGAGCTACTTGGTCATGTCCAGAGCTCTGGGTCTCAGTTTACCTGGTAACAAAGTGAGTGGAAAGTTCCTGGTTCTACTTAGCTCAGGAAGCTTGACATTTCTGTCACTCCTTCCAGGGGATGTTATTCTGCAATTTGCATTCTTTTCTTTTCCCTGTATGTTTATCACCTCCTAAGTGCTCAGTTCTGTGCTGGAATGGGAGATGCTGGAAACCTCTCCCCTTCTCTGTCCTCCCCCCACAGTGGCTGGGGTCTGGGGCTTGAGGCCGCTTTCTGGCCCCAGAGAGTCGGTGAGGGACAAAGAAACCAGGCAGCGGAAGGCAGAGTTGCAGTCCCGAGAGCTGACTCCAGTAAATGCAGTTACATGACGGCACATCTTATTCTATAATAAAAGGGCTTTTAAGAGAAATACAGAAATGTTTAGAGGAAAAGTAAAAGGGGAAAAAGGAAGGTGATGATATTGTTTACACTCCATCAGTGGCTAAGAAGAACCAGTTTCAATGACGCACTCTTCCAGGTATTGGGATGGTGGCGGGTGCTGGGTGGGTGCCCGCTTTCTCACTGTGCATAACTTCCCCTCGTCCCCACCCTGGTGCCAGAAATCTCTGTTCGCAGGCTTCTGCCCAGCTCCACTCTGCTGTTCAACTGCCACTTCAATTTCGACAAGTTCAAAAATAACTCCTGAATCCCCGACCCAGAGCTGATAGCCAGCCTGGTAGATACCAGTAGGGCCACACTGGTGAATTACAAGGCTTACATATTTCATTTAAATACTTAAATATTAAAAGCTTTCGTATTGGTTAATGAATAGCCGCTGCCCTGAGCCACCCCAGCTGGCCTGGCCTCTTTCACAGGACCCCGGACCTCCCCAGGTGACAGTAATTAAAGGGTTAACCACTGGCGCTGTTGGGGTCTTTGAGAACCCTGCTCCAGGTCCAAGTGTCCTTTGACTGGTCAGTGTCAATGCACAGGGGTTTCTAAGTATATCGACTGTCCCCGCACCCGCAGCCCTCATTCACACACACAACTGACTCTTCCTCCCCAGTGCGTGTGAACAGCATGTTTCCAACCCGGGCGCCCAAGGAAGCATCGGGTGGGGGTCATGGGTACCCCCCCCCAATACTTATAAGGACGACTCAGGCCCCTGTATCAGCTATGAGACTCTCTGAGGGCAGGACCTGGGCTTTCTATTGGAAGCTGAATCCCCAGCCTGGGGCCTAACATTCACGTGGTACTTGATCGATGCGACGTGGCTGGCTGACTAATGTGCCAAAGATGTCCACAGCCAGCCTCTCTGGGACTCCGGAACGTGTCAGCGGTGTTTTATATGGAAAAAGGGACTTTGCAGATGGGATTAAGTTAAGGACTTTGAGAGAGGGAGAGTATCCTGGATGATCCAGGTGGGCCCAATGTAATCCCAAGGGCTCTGAAAAGAGAGAGGCCATGTGATCCTGGAGGCAGAGGTGAGAGTAATTGGTCCACAAGCCAAGAAACGCAAGAGCTGGAAGCGGCTGGAAATGCAGGAACACGTGCTCCCCTGGAGTCCCCAGAGGAACCCAGCCCTGCTGACACCTTGATTTTAGTCCCCTGGTCCCCCCAAAATTCAGTTCAGTTGTCTGGCCTTCAGAACCATAAGAGAATGAGTTTTTGTTGTTTCACGTATAAGCCACCAATTTTGTGATAATTTGTTACAGCAGCCACAGGAACCTAGTACTCACACCCAACGTATCTCAACTGTCGGGTAAGTCTGGGTAGGTTTTGACACCATGGCTAGGAAAACGGCTCGGGACTGTGGCCATGAACTTAGGAAATGCAAAACCAATCATGTTCCTCCCACCCCCTCACTGTCTTGTAAACTCCATCAGTGCTCCCTTTTACCTGGGTTGTCCTAAGGCTTTGAGCTGGCACACAGGTCCTTGTGACCTGCCCCTTCTGGCCCTTTGGGTCCTCTCCTCCTTCCCCACACACCCATGTGCCAGTCAAGCCAAAGCACTGATGTTTCATCATCCCGAGTCTCATGCCACACAACAGAACTCCTTAGTGCCTTTGTCCCAAACAGTCACTGTCACACAGGGTGTCATGCAGGGTCTCAGCTCCTGCTCCCTGAATAAGAACACAGGATATGATGAGGCCAAAAAGGAACACCCACGGAGCCATAGGTGGGGCAGTCATATGATCTCGCTGGCAGCTGGGTTGGAGACACAGGAAGCAGGAGCCACACTACCTGCAACCTGCTTTCAACTTCTTTCTGCCAACCAACCCCACTTGGTAGCTGCAATCTGCCGTGCTAACCGCAATCCGCTCTTGCTAGCTCAGCCCCATCTTCTTGCTAGTCCTCATTTCCTGCCATTGCCACAGCAGTTATATTAGTGGCCAATGGCTCAGTGGTTACAGCTGATGGCCAACTAGCCACAGCTGATGGCCATCCAGTCACAGTTGATGGCTATTTACTACCTGAGCCAGCACCTTTCTATGTGAGGCCGAGAGCCTGGAAACTGCACTCCTGGCTCTGTCCCCACAGTCACTATTGCCTGGAAAGCCCCGCCCTCTTCACTTGGTCACCTTCCACTTGTCCTTCAAGCCCGACCAGGAGTCCCTCCCCTGGTAGACTTGGGGCTGAGTTCCTGCGCCCACAGTCTACAGTGTTGCCGCAGCCTCAGTGCTGACGGAACTGAGACGTTGTCTGTGTCCCCACTCCGTGGGAGAGGAGCCCCTGATGTTGAGGCCATGACTGCCTCCATCCCCACCTCCTTTGTTCACAGGCCAGACTTACACCCTTTGGCCACAGCTGGGGCTTGTGACTTATATTCAGTGACATATGGTTGAGTGGCTTCTGTCCAGGGCAGCAGAGAAGGTGTGGATACCTAAGGTCTGTCTGACCCTGCGAGGGACCCACTGTGGGGAAGGGAGAGGCCTGGCCTCCCCAGCTTTGCTTTTCATCCCCTCTAGGGTTTCCATTTTATTAACAGTTACAAATTAAAACACAATTTCAACTTGCCTTTTTCTTCCATGGTGATTTTTTCTTTCTTTTTTTTTTCTTTCTTTTTTCTTTGGTACATATCAGACATTCTGTAGATAACATATAGAAACAAATAAGGGGCAAACATGTCCTTTTAGTTTTTTATTTTCCTATACTAGAAATGGTGTATTTCTAGCTCATTAAAGTCCTACATGTTCACGAGAGAAAATTCAGACACCATGGAAATGATATCGCTTTGGGGAAGGTAAGGGAGCCCAGCAGTAGTTACTTTTTCCTTTCTCTAAACCAGCGCCCGTCTCGGTTCCCATTTCCCACTGTCCTGCCTCCTCCATGCCTGGCCACGGCAGCTTTGAGCCTTCTGATGTCCTCAATTCTGTGGGTTCTTCTTGCAGACTCCCTGACACCTCTGTTTCTCTCTCTCCCCACGCCATCGCATCTGCCAGGACCCCAGTTTCTTCTCACTCAAACATCTACAGCGGCTCCCACTTTCCTTCTCCTTTAGTTTACCCTCCTCTCACTGATGTGGCTCACTGCAGAGACATCATCTGAAGGCCCCACCGTGGTGCTGCTTGCCCCCCTAGGCCTCCCATCCCCTACCTCATAAAGGCATATTCATCGGCATAGCTGGTCCCTAGCCCTTGCTCCAAATGGCCTGGGCTGCCTGGCCACTAGCCTGGATCCACCATTCTCTAGCAGCGCTGGCTTTCTCTGGTCTCTGCCATGGGCCCTGCCTGGGCTTTGTTGCTTCTGGGCTTTATTTCCCTGGGCTGCCTTTCGTTTTAAGAAACAATAGGGACCCCACCTCTATGCTCACGGGGCTGGAAATGGAGGCCAGTCCATGACTGGGAAGTAGGGGAGGGATAGAGTCAAAAGGTGAGGGAAGGGTTGGAGAGGGATGTGGGGTGGGCCTGCACCAGAGAGGAGCGAAGTGCCCTCCTCCTCCCAACCTCCTGATGATTTGCCCAACCTGAGGGAGCATGGGCAGGGACAGAGCTGAACCCCGCAGGCCAAACACGGACAGGGACTGGGCGAGAGGAATGCAGGCACCACCAGGCTGCCAGAGGCCCAGGGAGGACATGGTGCTCCTGTTGTCTGTCCCAGGGCCTCCGGTGGGCAGGAAGTGTCCTGGAGAGCAGGCCCAGGAGGGCAATGTTACCGGAAAGCATCTGCTGAAAGCCTGCTGCAGCCCTCTTGGCTCCTGAAGCCCGTCCTAGCTGGCTCAGCGGCTCGGTTTCCAGTACTGAGCAGCTGCTGTATTAGGCCCGTGGGCCATGTACGGGAGCAAGAGAGAAAACTCATGTTACCTGAGCACTTGGCCTGTACCAGGCACGCTGCTAAGCACTTTACATGGATGATGCCATTTAATGCCCATGACAACCCTATGAGGTGAGTAACTATTATTTCACAGGGCACAAAGCTAATAAGAGCAGAGCAGGAGCTCAAATGCATGTCTTTCTTTCTCCCACCCCACAGAAAAGCCAAAGTCCCAGGGTCGATGGCTCTGACAGTAAATCAAGGAGGTCGGCCTTGCTTGTCATGAAACGCCTCCTGGGCTGTGTCTGTCACCCTGAGGCAGCCAGGGAAGGCTGCCAGCTCAGGGAGGACAGCTGACTGCGAGGAACGTACACCTGGATGAGCGGAAGACATTGACTATTTCAGTCAGGACCACAAAGAAACCGCTTTGGGGGAGAGAGTGGGCATTCGGAGATCCCAGGGGCCCAGGTTGGTGGTCAGGAGGCCTGGTGCTGTCACTAACTGTGGGGATGGGATTAGGGACCAGAGAGCCAGGAGGTTCTAGTCTAGGCCATGGGTGTGTGGTCTCTAGCCACGGAACAGCTGCTGGAGGTGGGGTGGGCAGCAGCTCTGCCCCAAGTCTCTGTAAAGTTTGGGTTGAACTAGGTCAGCTGGATGACCCGGCACCTCTGGCAGCTGAGGTCCTGGGTTCTGAGGCAGCAGGGGCACAGAGCAGATGTCACGCGGGGGACCCTGCTCGCTGCGCCATTTGTCGTGCAGGGTCTCAGCTCCCACTCCCCGCTCAAGAACGCAGGACACGGTAAGGCCAAAAAGGAACACCCATGGAGCCATAAGTAGGGGAGTCAAACCAATATATTCTCGCTGGCGGCTGGGCTGGAGACACAGGAAGCAGGATCTACATAATCTGCCTAACAGCAGTCCGCGTTTGCCAGCCACCATCTTCTTGCTAGCCCCCATTCTTTCTGCTAGCGTAGCCACAGCCGTTATATTAGTGGCCAATGGCCTACGGGTTATAGCTGACGGCCAACTAGCCACAGCTGCTGGACATCTGATCACAGTTGATGGCCATTTACTACCCGAGCCAGCACCTTTCTATGTGAGGCCGAGAGCCTGGAAACTTTTTTGGGGGCTTTGTCCCCACAGCAGAGCTGGGAGTCCCTCAGGCAGGGCCATGCTTGTCTGGTTCACCACTGCCTGCTCAGGGCCTGGCACCTCACAGTAGGTGCTCACGGAGAGAATGAATGACAGAAGGGAATGAATGAATGAATGAGTGAGTACACTCCACAGGCCGGAGGTTCCACAATCTGGACAGGAATTGGGAGGGGTGAGAAAAGCCATGGGTCACATGAGGGACCTTTGTGGCCCTGCCCAGAAGACCAAGGCCACTGCCAGTGTTTGGGGAAATGGAGAGGAAGGAGGAACTATTTCACCTCTAAGTCTTAATCCTATAAATCCAGGCAGGGAGATGTTAATTACTTAGCTTTGAGTGGTTTTATTTTTCAATTAAAGTCATCAAGTCAACATGTGGAAATTAGTGCCCTTGTTAGGAATTAGCAGCAACAGCAGAATCTCCCCAAGACACTGAATTGGAGCTAGCCAGGGAGGGAGGGTGGCTGGTGGGGGTGAAGCTCACCCAGCCCTTACCTCCACCTGTCGTCTGAGTTGATGCTCCAAGCCCTCGCAGGTGGAACAGGAGTGGGGGCTTCTGGGAATGGGGTGGGTGCGCCTAAAGCATCTGCCTCCTCTTGCTCCTTTACCCAGCAAGAGTCACTCCAGGCTCAGGTGTAGAGAGACATCAGCTCAAACCATGGCCAGGGACCGGGAATCATGGGGCCCATGACAAGCTTTTGTACACAGCTGCTCAACAGGTATTTGTTGAAAATTGGAGTGCAGGTGGAGAGGGGCAGCCAGTCTCCGGACCTGGGGTGAGGGCTGTGACGCAGGCAAGTGTGCTGTGGGGCAGGGAGTGGTGGGGACTCTGGCTTGTCCCATGCTGCCCTTCCCAGGGACGAATCCGGGAGGGAGGTGGTAGGGGAGAAAGAAACTAGTGGTACCAATCTGGCCCACCGTGGTGCTCTTTGGCCAAAAAGCAACCATTTCTGGGAAAATCCTAGTCTGAGAACTAACAACTCTCTGACCCACCCCATAAAGGAGCGTTCAGGAGGCTACTGGCGGCCTTTGGAGGAAGATGCTGGTCCTTTTGCAGACTAAGGTGTCAGTGGAGTCCCCAGGGTTCTTTTTCTGTTGTTGTTCCCAGGGTTCTTTTATCTGTGCTATGGAGGGAATTTTGACACTTCAAATTTCATTAGTGGAAGCCCTAATCCCCAAGGTGACTGTATTTGGAGTAGAGACAAAAGAAGGTAATTAAGATTAAATGAGGTCATCAGGGTGGGGCTCTGATCAGATAGGATTAGTGCCCTTATAAGAAGAGACATCAGAGAGTTCTCTCTTTTTTTTCCCAAACTTTTATTTATTTAAGTGTATTTTTCTAGGACCCATCAGCTCCAAGTGAAGTAGTTATTTCAAACTAGTTGTGGAGGGCGCAGCTCACAGTGGCCCATGTGGGGATTGAACCTGCAACCTTATTGTTGAGAGCACCGCGCTCTAACCCACTGAGCTAACGGGCTGCCCCCAGAGAGTTCTCTCTTTGTCTCTCTCTGCCATGTGAGCACACAGTGAGAGGGTGACCCTCTGCAAGCCAAGAGGAGGACTCTTACCAGAAACTGAATTGGCCAACACCTTCATCTTGGACTTCTAGCCTCCAAAATTATGATAAAAAATTTTCTATTGTTTAAGCCACACCATCTGGGTTATTTTGTCGAGGCCATCTGAGATGACTAATATAATCAGTGACATTTTTTTTTTCTTTATAGTTCTATGAGCTTCACAGAGTCCTGGGAGGAGGCCGAGCAATAATGGGAAATGATCAAGGGTACACGGTTAGGAAGTGACATCCAGGGCCAGATCCAGGCCAGGTCTTGCAATTTCTGAGGCCAGGACCTTTAATGACTGTACCACTGACGAAGATGACGGTGGCAGAATTCACATGGAACAGAACAGGACAAAAGAAATGGAGCTGGCTACTGAATAAATAGGTACCCAGGGTCAAAGACAAAACAGGCTCCAAAAGGGAGCAGAAGTATCTCTGGATGGCCATGTTCAGAGGTGTTATCCCTTCCAGCCAGGACTCACCCGGCGACCCACCCTGTTTCCCTACACTCTCTCAGGGGCCTGATTCCAGGGTTTAGAATCAATGTTGTGTTTAGATCCTGGGGGGAGAGGACCCAGACCCACAGTGGGAAACCCAGGGCTCTACACCTTCTGGACTTGGCTTCAGCTGAGCATCTGAGGCGGCCTGGGGAACCTCCTTCCAACCAGCCCATGAAACACCCACACCAAGTGGACTCTGGCCTCTCAGGCTGGCTGCCTTCTGGTGGACAAAGTTGCCACACGGACGCTTTTCCATTATCCTACAGACCCCAGTTGGAACCACAGGTCCAGTCCCTGTCCCAGAGATGCGATTCTCACCCTGGCTATGCGAGGAGCTACAAAGAGGCCAAAGGGAACAGAAATATGTCCACAGGGTTCTGGGGTTCATGCCAGCATAAAAATAGCACAACACCAGGATAATTCTTTTTCTTCTTCAAAGAGATTATCTGAAAAACTTTACATTAATGCAACATGTCATCTTTTCCGGGAGCCATCTTTGAGATCAGAAGCCTCAGCTGGGCACTCACTCAACACCAGGAGGGCGATTTAGCAAAATGTCAAGAACTGAAATGATGTTGTTAGGCAAGCAGGGACTCCAGACTTGGGCTAATGAGGAGAGATTTGGGCCTTGGAGAAGGGAAACCCCTGAGTCCTAGGTGGTTTGGTGGTGTGCAAGGATCCCTGAGCAGTCTGGAGGGTTGGCTCCTGGACTAGCTCCACAACTCCCTTGCTGTGTGGCTTGGACAAAACAATTGCCCTCTCTGAACCTCATTTAAAACAGAGGTGGATGTCTCTTAGGTATCTTCAAGATCTGTGTTTCTGGGCCGGCCCAGTGGCTCAGGCAGTTGGAGCTCCATGCTCCTAACACCGAAGGCTGCCGATGGGCTCTCAACCACAAGGTTGCTGGTTTGATTCCTCGACTCCCACAAGAAATGGTGGGCTGCGCCCCCTGCAACTGAGATTGAACATGGCACCTTGAGCTGAACTGTAGCTGAGCTCCCGGATGGCTCGGTTGGAGGGCATCCTCTCAACCTCAAGGTTGCTGGTTCGACTCCCTCAAAAGATGGTGGGCTGCACCCCCTGCAAGTAACAAAGGCAACTGGACCTGGAGCTGAGCTGCGCCCTCCACAACTAAGATTGAAAGGACAACAACTTGACTTGGAAAAAGGCCTGGAAGTACACACTGTTCCCCAGTAAAGTCCTGTTCCCTATCACCAACAAAATCTTTAAAAAAAAACAACTTAAAAAAAAGATCTGTGTGTCTCTGAATGACTCACATTTAATATGATTATGTTCTACAGAGCTTTGCAATGTGCTTTTTCTTAAATAATGTTTTTTGAAGTATGTATCTCTAATTTCCACACACGTTCATGACCAATTATTCATTGGTCTTTGGGGAAGATTTAGGACTTTGCTCTGTTCATTTAATTATCCCACTGACAGCTGGGTTCCATCCACCAAGCGGAGGAGCAGCCCTAGTCTTCCAGCCTGTACGCACTGACCAGCTATTAGTGAAGGGTGACAGAATAATCTTTGTAAAGAGAATGGGCTTTGGCCTCAGGCAGAGCTGGTTGGAATCCAGGTCCCAGGTCTCCCTACTTAATGGCTGTGTAACTGTGGGCAGGATTCTAAGCCCTACTGAGCCCCAGTTTCCTCGTGTGGAAAAGAGAATGTTAGCTACTTCGTGGAACTGAAAGGAGCACATAAAATGGCACAAGAGAAGCGCCTGTCTGAGAGGGGACTCCAGATAAACAGTAACCAGATTACTGAAGTGCACTTGCCACTCTTGTCATTCTCAGCTTCCATTAGTAATCCTTCTTTTCCCTTCATCTTGTCCTCCCCAGTAGAGTCTCAGGTCCTCGCAGCAGGGATGGTGCTTGGGTCTCTGGTAGCCTCCTGCAGGGCCCAGCGCACAGCTTTGCAGATAATGTTTGTTGGCTCTTTGTGTTTGAAATGGTACAATGGGACTCTCTTGGCTGTCATTCCCACCATTTCCAATCCAGGGGCCCCTTCCCAGCGACCACCTTTGTATCACAAATACTATCCATCCTGACTTCTAAGACACCCATTTTTAAAACAATTAAGGAATGCTTACTTGTACTTTTCCTCCATTTTTATTATTTTTAAAATGTGTTTAATAAGAGTCATGCCTGGCCAGTAAAAAAGAATTCCAATACTGATGTATATAGAATAAAAGAATAAAAGTCCTTTTTACCCTCCTCCCCGTCCATTCCTCGCTGCAGAGGTAACCACAGTTAATAAATACGGCTTTAATTTTTCCTAACCTTTTTGCTGTATAGTACAACTCTCTGCATAACATGTTAGCTTACATACATTTTCTAAATACATAGGTGGGGTTGTTTCTGAAACTCGCTTTGTTTTTTACTTAACAAAATGTTTCTCATGTCAGACATATTGTTCTCCTAAAAATTAACCACAGTCCTTAAATTATACAGTAAAATCGACTTTGGGGTGTACATTTCTGTGAATTTTCACACATGTATAGATTTATGGAAGTACCACCATCAAAATCAAGATACAGAACAGCCCCGTCACCCCCTAAAATTCCCTGATGCTGTCCTTTCATAGTCCCATTAGACTCCCATCTCTAACCTCTTGCAACCACAGACCTGTTTCTTCACCACCACTTTGGTCTTTTCAAAAATGTTACCTAAATGGAATCATGCAGTTTGCAATCTTTTAAGACTGCTTTTTTTTTTCTCTTAGCATAATGCTTTTGAGATCCATCCAAGTTGTTGTAACAGTCTTTATTATTGAGTAGTATTTCACTGTATGCATGGATCACATTTTATTTATCCATTCCTCAGCTGATGGACATTTAGGTTGTTTCCAGTTGTTGGCAATTATGAATAAAGCTACTACGAACATCCGTGTACAGATCTTTGTGTGGACATGTATATTTATTTCTCTGGGATCCCCAGGAGTGCACTTATGCAGTCTTACATTAAATGTATGTTCAACTTCCTAGAAAACTACCAAACTATTTCCCGAGTGGCTATAGCGTTTTGCATTCCCAGCAGTGTATGGGGGCTCCTGTTGCTCCACAAGCTTGTCAGCATTCGGTATTATCAGTAATTTTTTTAGACTTTTATTTATGTAAGTGTGTTTTTCCAGGAACCATCAGCTCCAAGTCAAGTAGTTGTTTCAATCTAGTTGCGGAGGGTGTAGCTCACAGTGGCCCATGTGGGGATCGAACCAGCAACCTTGTTGTTCAGAGCTCGCGCTCTAACCAACTGAGCTATCCAGCCACCCCATCAGTATTTTTTTATTTTTTCCATTCTAATATTTGTGCAGTGATATCTTATCATGGTTTTAATTTGCATTTCCTTTACGGCTAATGATGTTGATAAGATGTGCATTTTTAAATAAAACATTGGAAAGTTTTTGTCATTGTGCTACATAGTTTAATCAATGTGTACTTTCAGTTTGATGTTATTTATTGAGGCTGAGCCTGGCACTCTGCGGGAATAAGGAACTGAGGTGCTCTTGTTATGCTCTGGCCCTGGGCTGGTCTTTCCCACACAGATTTTGCCTCCAGATCAGGAACTGAGGTTTGGCCAACATGAGATCAGCTAACACCACTAATTAAAAGAGAGAGTTTCATGATAAATAGTTCTCATTCACACCTGGGGGTGAACAGGTATTCTTGAATTTGCTGAGCATTTTCTGCTGCCAATTGTGATTTAGTTGGACCTTTTTATTTTCTCATTAATAAGAAATCAACATCAGGATAAAAACAAAAACATTTTCAATAGTCTGGTGTTTGGAAATGTGTTGGCAAACATCCAAACAATTGACTACATGGCTTATGTTTCCATGTGTCCAATTTAGTGTCATTTAGACACAGCCTAAACTATTCAGATCCTCTTTATTTCAGTACCAAGCATAATTAGCATCACAGAATGATAGATTTCTAAACTTGGATGAGGCCTCAGGAGTCATTTTCCTGAGTCATTTTCTCAGTTCAGACATTTATTCTTTAGCTTCCTCCATGAGAGTCATCTACCCTGCTTCCCTGAAAATAAGACCTAGCTGGAAAATCAGCTCTAATGGAGCAAAAATTAATATAAGACCCAGTATTATATTGCATTATATTATATTACATTATAAGACCTGATCTTATATTATAGTAAAATAAGACCCGGTCTTATATTAATTTTTGTTCCAAAAGACACATTAGAGCTGATTGTCTGACTAGGTCTTATTTTGGGGAAACGTGGTATCTGGTTTAGGTGATGGTACCAGGCAGTCCAGTCCATCTGTGTGCGACTTAATTGTAAGAAAGTTTTTCCTTTTCCCGAGCTGGCTGACTTCCTTTCCGACCTCTCCTGACTTTCTTCCATTGGTCTCTAGCTTGTCCCCACGAGCCCACAGAGTTTCTAATTTTCCTCCCTCTTCCTTTTGACAATAGCTCCTGACATAGTTTAAAAGACTCCTTGTATCTCCTCTTGCTACCTTAGCTTTCTCATCCTTCCTCGTGTCTCACACTTTTGAGCTTCCAGTCCCTGGTCCTCTCCTCCAGTCATGGGTCCCTGACCTTCTGGAAGGAAGAAGCCCTTCAACTCTGTCACTCTTATTTGCTCACTTTCCATGTATGAGTTAGGGAATGATAGCCATTGATGCTCATGGGTAGCTCCCTCCCTGCCCTCGGAAGGCAGTAGAAGATAGTGGACATCGTGGAGTAAGAGCCTGAGTTGGAATCCAGCTTGCCTCTTACTAGCTTTGTGGTCTTGGGCAAGTTTATAACCTCTCTGTACCTCCCTTTTTGCATCTGTTGAAAGGCTATAACCAGCTGCTAGCAGGCAGGAGTTGGTCACCTATCTATGGGTATCCCACCCAGGGCTACCAGACAGACACTGGCCTGGGGGTAGGGGTAGGGGTTCTGGCCAAGGAGAGCTGCCTGTGTCCATTGGAAAGTCTTGGTCAGGTTCTGAGGAGTAGTCCTTGGGGAGGGCAGGGGCTTGGGGACATGTTGGTCAGCAGCCCAGCTGGGGGGGATGTGATGGGGGGCAGGTCCTGGGTGTATCCTCTACAGAAGGCAGAACCTTCCCTGGACTCTTGCTGCCATTTTAAAGGAGAGCCTTAGAAAGAAAAGCTGGAGGTGGGGACAGAGCCCTGGCCTGGGGCGTCAGGAGGCCTGGGCTCCCATTCTGCCCTGGCCCTGGGCAACTCACAAGGTCTATAGATCTCACAATCCCCCTCATCTGGGAAATCAGCACTATCCATAACACTCTTCTCATTTTTAAGGACTGCTCTGAGTCTCGAAACCTGAGCCATCCTGGTGTGGGAGCCAGGCAGACCCTGGATTAAATTTTGTCTTGGGCACGTACAAGCTGAGCAACTCAAGCAGGTGCCTGAACCTCTCTGAGCTTCTGGGTTTTTATTTGCAAAATGGATATGGTAACATAAACCTTGAAGGGCTGTGGGAAGAGCAGACGTGCAAAGTGCTTCATGTAGCACCTGGCATACAGCAGGAGCTCAACATATGGTAGTCATCATCGTGAATTATGAGTGGAGTGTTTGGTGCATAGCAAATGTTCAGGAAATGATAACAGAACTGGATTGAGTGGAGGTACCTGGCGAGTGTTCTGGTATCTGAGTCCCAGGGATGCTGTGGATCTTTGGGACAGAGCCCCGACCAGTGTTTCCCAGAAAGCCTTGTACTTGGCCCTCCTTACCCACGAGCTCAAGTGTGGCCTGGAGACCAAGCCTTAGAACAGCTACAGCCAAGGGGCCTGCATGCAGAGACTCTGGGGTCTCTCCTTGCTCAGCTCTCGGCCTTTGTCAGGCAGCGTCCCAGGGCTCAGAGAGTGCGGCAGCCAGGGCTTTCTGATCACAATCGATTGTGTCCTCTGAGCCAGCAGAGCAGCTAACTTGTCCCCCCTAGGCTGGGGCCTCCGAACTGCAGGTCCCTTGGCTTTGGGGGAAGGAGTGGCCTCTTAAATATTAAATCACCCCTCCCCAGCCCGAATCCTGCTGATTTCACTAAGGACATCAACCCTTAAGTTTGTTTAATAACCTCCTGACACTAAGCAAACAACTTTGCAAAAGGAGTAATTTGTGCGGTGGAAAGAAAACAAATAAGGTACAAGGACACAGTGAGGCAGCAGCCAGGCTGAGTACATTCTGGGGGCCACCAAGTGCGACATCAACAGAGAGCATCTTGGCTGCTCTGCACTCTGGGAAGTCTTCAAAACACGGCCAGGGAAACTTTGTATTAGGTCTATGGTGATGGTGCGTCATTAGAATTCTGGGGACATATTAAATGCCATCTAGTCGCTAACACGATGCATCATTTTCTGCTAAATAATTGATCACGGTGCAGAGATTGTGTTTGTGGAGTTTAAAAAAGTGATTAGAGCAGAGAACATTTCTGGGAGGCAAGTTGCGTCTGTAACCTGGAGCCTGCTCTGTGTGCCTTCCCGGGGGCCATTGGGGATTCTTGCCACACCGGCGCTGGGCTGCAGCACAGAAGCACTGGCACAGCAGGCAGCGTGGGGATGGCAGTGGGCAGGTGGCATAGGACTGAGAAGGAGTGGTGGGAGCAGTGCCCTTGGATGACCTAAGGGGCTGTGTGGACCTTCCACCCTGTTGGAGGCATGGAGGGAGGCAAGAGGCCTGCCCAGGGAAACAACAAATGCCATGCCCCTCCCAAAGCCCCAGGCCCAAGTGGCATCGCGACGTGAAGGCAGGCTCTGGTACCAAGAACAGCTTGTCTCAGGACCAGTTTTCCTTCCTTTTCCTGCCCTACTGTCCCCCAGAGGTGATCTGTTTTTCCTTCCCCTCGTCCTGGGGAAAAACTTGAGACCCTCCACCTTCACCTCCGAGTGAGGGCGTGCTGTCGAATTTGGGAGGTGTGTGAAAAGGCTTTGGTCCTGGTAGACAGGAAGGCATTTCAGAAGCTGCTGGAGAGAGAGAGTTGAGGTGTGGGCTGTGGAGTATCTGGGAGGCGGACGTGGTGAGGCGTCAGCGGGAAAGTGAAAAGCGATAGTATTTTTCAAATGAATGACATGGCTCTCAACAGGGGTCCAAGCTCACACGTTACTGACAGGCTGTGTGCCCTGGAAACTGAATCTCAGTTTCCCTGTCTGAAAAGCACATGCCTGTGGTGTGTGTGTGTGTGTGTGTGTGTGTGTTTGGTGATTTTTAAGGGCCCTCTGGCCCTGGCATTCTATGCTTTTAAATCAGTTGTTCTTCTCCCTGGCCGCTCATTAGAATCCCCTGGGGATCTTTAAAAAATACAGATGCTGGAGCACAACGCCCAGAGGTTCGGATTCAGTCAGTCCAGAGCTGCGTTAGGATTTCCCCCAGTGCCTCTAACATGCCGCCAGCGACAAGAACTCTTACTCGGGAGGGCAGCGGGTAGTGTGGGAAAGGCAGATCTGGTCTGGCTTGCTCTGGCCATGTGTGAAGGTCCCCAACTGTGGAGCAAAAGGGAAAGATTGGCTGCTATAGAAATAACTTCAAATATCCAGCTGCTAAGGAATGGTGAGCTCGTGAAAAACCTTGGCCTTCAGCAGATGCTACAGCCTCGGGGCTCAGTGGCAGCCTCCCTGGGGAAGGTGGAGGGCATTGTCGAAAGGGTGCAGGGTCTGCAGTGGGGGAAGCCTTCAGTGCTCTTTGCAAAGGAAAATCTTCCTTCACAGAGAGTCTGTGGGAAGAACCATTTCCCTCACATCTTCCATGTTCTTAGCATGGGCCTTCTCCTCATGGCACAGGGCACATGCAGAGGGCTTTGAGATGGTCCCACCAGTCAGCGGTTTGCCCCTGCCTGGCCCTGCCCCCCCTTCCCTAAGTGACCTCTCCTCCCCCGAGCTGTGCAAGACTTTCCCAGACCATGGGACCCAAATCCCCACCGTGCTGACTGAATCCCAGCACACATGTCCAGGGAAGGTTGAGCTGTCTATTGTCTCCTCCCCAGCAGCTGGAGAGTTAGCTCCCGGAGGGCCCAGGCCACTTCTCCCACCTTCCTGGCATTGTAAAAGGTTAGATGTTCTTGTTAGTTTATGCAGACTCATATCTCACTTTACAAGCCTCCATCCCACCACCCCTGCCATGTATCCCGACCATGTCCCCTTTGCTGCTCTAGACCCCTGTTTCCTCATCTGAAAACAGAGTGGGTGAGGCTCCTACAGACCCTGATGGCAATGGGTTCTGTGGCTCTGAAGGGTTGACAGAGATGGCCACTAGTAGGTCCATTTTACAGATGAAATAACTGAGGCTCAGGGATGGCATGACTTCATCAAGGCCATTCAGTCAGGAGGTAGAGGGAGCCAGAAGCAGAACACATGGCCCTCAATCCCAGTCCATGACAGCCTACATCTGAAAAGCAAAAAATGCAGTCCAAGATCACAGGGACGCTGCCAAACCCCCAGTCTGGGGAGAAAATTACTTTCTGTTAGGAGACAAGTACCTAGTCTGAAATGAGCCTTCTCACTCTCTCCCTGGAAACAATCTAACTGATTCAATTCCCTGCTACCACGTTGTGTCTGGGCCTTCCGCCGATCAGCAGCATGGTGTCTCTGAAGGGCGATGGCCTGGGTCACACCTCTAGTCCTACTTTGCCCAGTCATGTGCTGCCCTTGTTGGTGGGCCAGGCCACACACGTAGTGTCTGAAGGTAGATTGGTTTTTAGGGAAAGGTCAAGGCAAATTGCCCAGGGATCCTTGGGGAGGTCTTCTGCGGATGCAAATGCAGGCTCTGGCCAGCAGGGGGCGGGCCAGGCCCTGAGTCCTGGGGCACAAGGTCAGGATCTGAAGGACCGATTGGGGCTTAGAGGGGGGGTTGGGGTGCAGACAGGGTCAGAGCCCATGGGGGGGCGGTGGAGGGGTGGGAGCAGGGGCATTAGATAACCTGCAGAGCATAGCAAGGTGACTGGGAAAATTGTCCTCTGAATTGTTTCAGTTTGAGATGCAGAATTTTGGACTGGGAGAAGGGAGAACGGAACTCCTCTTCTTTCCTTGCTTCTGCCCACAGAATGTAATGTGGTCTAATCTGATCTTTAATATGTCTTTTAATTCTAGTCTCTTCCTCAAAAACAATGTGGCCCAGCCAAACACTTCTCCAACTTCAGTGAATATCAGAAGTGCTAGGAACTTGATAAAACACAGATTCTTAGGTCCACCCCCAGAATTTTGGGACGCATTTTAAGAATCACAGCTCTAGCCTCCTCCTACCTCAGTTCCCAGCACAGCTAGAGGGGTTTCCTGGAAGGAAGGGCATCAGCTCTAGATCCAGACAGAGTCTTGGCTCTGATTGTCTAGCTGTGTGACCTTGGGCAAGTCTCTCCGCCTTTCTGAGTGAGCCAAGATTTCCTGAAATGTAGGGAAAGCAGTGCCCACTTCACAGGCTCCAGGTGAGGTCTGAAAGGGATGACCAAACCTTGGTAAAAAGCCACTGGTATAGGCAGACTATCCGAAATATTCCTTTCCAGAAAGGGAGTCTGCCAGAGGTAGTAGGGTAGAGGCCACCCTCATCCTTGTGCAAATAGGTAAAGTGAGGGCAAGAGCCCAGCTGAGGTCCCACTTGGGGTCTCGCAGAGCTGGCAGCAGGTTGGACACCCCTCCCTGTGTCTGTCCTCCCTCCAACTGAGAGGCTTCAGCTCATAGCCCAGCGGGCAGCAACGCCCTTCTCAGCTGCCTGAGCAAACATTGGTTTTAAAGCAGCCTCACCTCCTCCAGCCCAGCACTTGGGGCAGGCCGTCACTCACCAAGGCCCCTGAGTCACCGCCTCACCGAGAGGACACCTCCTTCCCCACTCTCTCTGACAACTTGGTTCTGCTGGGGCTGGGAGCAGGGGAGATGAGGTGCTAGGCTCACTCCCCGCTTCCTGCTGGTGCACAGGGGCTGGGCAGAGACGGTCAGCCAGGAATGGGCAGCCAGTGTCTCTGCTCACCTTTATACTTCTCTCTGGCCTATGACTGCGTTTCCCATGGTCCTTCCCCACCAACATCGAGAGGAGTCCCAGGACCAGGCCACCAGCCACTTCTTAGTCTTTATTTCCCACAACCCCTCACCAGGACTTCGTCTCCAGCTAAGTTTTGGTCCCTCCGAAAGAGAAGTCACTCTGTGTCTCCTAACCTTGATTTGCTCATCGGTGAAATGGGAGCCCGCAGGAGCGCTCACTTCTCCTCATCCTCAGAAATCCTCTCCTGAGGCTGACCACATGAGCACGGACCTGGCCTTGGAGCCCAGGACCCCTACTTGGAGGGAAGAGAGGTGGTGGCCTCAAGAAGGGTTATTTCACACCCATGGGGCTCATTTCCAGCTAGCTTCCTTCTCCTGACAGAAACTGGAGTCACCTGACTGCAAAAGCAGCCCTCCTCACCGCCAACCTAGGAGGTGTCACTGCTCCTCTGTGCCTTTGCTCACGGACCCCCTCCTCCTGGCAGCCCTTCCTGTGCCCACCCCAGCTCACCCGAGAGTCCTTGCTCCCATCTCAAGGCTGAGAGATTCTCTTCTCCAAGTTTGTTTCTGATTCTCCCACCCTGTCTGACTGTCATTTGAGTACTTGTCTCTCCCTCTGTGCTCCTGGGGCACTGGGCAAGGGGGTCCCTATGTTCCCCAGAGCTCAGTTACAGGCAGCGCCAGACCATTGCCCAGCACACAGGCAGAGGTAGCGCGCACGCGTGTGGAGGGTATTTCCCCCTTTTCTCCTTTCAGGGCGTCCAGTTTCTAAGGAGCTCAACAGGTGTGTCCACTGTGCTTGGTGGAGCAGGCTCTCTGTCCCAGGGTCCGCTTGCATTTTTTCCTTTTGCATCGTTTATGAAGGTTAAGAGAGGTGGGGGGCCCATGGACTCCAAAATCTAACTTTTGAAAACAAGGATTCTTGTTTGGGGGTCAGTCAAGGTTGACCTCTTACATCCCCCCTCACCCAAAATGCTCACCGCCCACCCATCCATCCTCCTTCCTGCCCCCCACCCTCACTCCAGATACCTGCTGTCTGCACCCACCGGCCACATGCCACACCGTGCGGGTTTGTTAACCCCCGGGGCGTGTGCAGGGTCTCTTGAGGGCGTCTTCCACTGGCCCCTTGGGAAGGAGGCCTCAGGGTCCATGCTGTGACTCGGCCAGTCATCTCTATTCCAGACATGCTGGGCTCCGCCAGCTCTTCCAGTCCTCCAAAGACCCTCCGGTGTTTAGCTCAAGAGAACTCTTTGATGTCCTAAATGACAAACCCAGGCATCATGGCGACTGCATGGGGACAGCTCCCTGTAGACACTGGGGAGGAGCAGCTGCCCGGCTGTCACACTTCTGGCCATCAGAAGCGTTTTGTTTCAGCTCCATGTAGGCGCCTTTGTTGTCAGAGCTGCCCCCCTGGCCTCTCTTGGCTTTCCTTGGGAAAGTGCAGAGCCACAGGGCTAGTCCAGCCCAGCTGTCTATGTGGGGGGCAGGGCCAGGTTCGGCCCCAGGAAACGGGAGCCCTGCTTTGCCCAAGGCTGCCCGAGGCTGCCTGTCACCCTGCCGAAGTCCTCTGCTCCATCCGGGCTCCTCGCCATCAGATCTCTGGTCACTGAGGGGGTTGGGGCTCTTGCCTCCAGGACCTTTGCAGACTCTGGTTCTAATCCCAGTCTTTGGGCAGGTCTCAGTTTTCTCATCTGTAGAATGGGGATGGTAATGATAATAATGATGCCAGAAGATTCAATGACACAACCTACACCCTGGCAGAGCCTCTGGCACAGGCTCTCAGTGAGTACCAACCCCCATCCTCTTTCTTGTGCCTCTTCCTTGTACCTTAGTGGTTCTCAATCCTGGCTATTAAAATCCCCCAAGGGACATTAACACTGTACCAATGCCCAAACGCCATCCAGACTGATGACAGAGGAGCACTGAGAGTAAGGTTTGTGTCTGTGCTTTTTTCTGAGGCTCCCACAAATGATTCTGGCATGCAGCCAGGGCACAGAACTACTGACCCCACCCTAACCAGACCCTACCCCTTTCTGACCTGTGCTGCTCAATATGGTTGCCACCAACTACATATGACTATCTAAATTTAAATTTATTAAAATGACATAAAATCAAAACTTCATTTCCTTGACCACACCAACCACTTTATTTATTTATTTTTTTAAGGAGGGCGCACCTCACAGTGGCTCATGTGGCGATCGAACCGGTAACCTTGGTGTTATTAACTCCACGCTCTAACCAACTGAGCTAACCGGCCACCCCACCAACCACTTTTCAAGTGCTCAAAGCCACGTGTGGCTAGTGGCGACTGTATTGGATGGCACAGGTCTAGAACATTTCTAGCATGGTAGAAAGTTCTTTAGGAGAGCACTGCAAGGCCAGAGGTGGCCAGTGGAAGTATAATGTAAGCCACATATGTAATTTATGTGATCAAAAATTTTCTAACAGCCACACTAAGTAAGCAAAAAGAAACAAGTGAAATTAATATAGGTCATCTATTTTATTTAGTCCTATAATCCAAAAGGATGTCATTTCAGCATGTAATCAATATGACAAAAAGTATGAGCATTTTTTCCAAACTTTGATGTACTAAGTCCTCCAAGCATGGGGACTGTTTTACACTTTCAGCATGTCTCCATTCAGATGGGCACCTTTCCAGTGCTCAACACCATGTGCCCTGCCCAATGTGGGGCCCCGGCAAGTGCCCAGTGATGGGAGAAACCATTGTCCATAAGCGAATGACATCGCCATGCCCACTTGCAGTGTTTTAGGATGTAGGAAGTGCTTTGACGGGAGTGCCACAGCTCTTTGACAGAGTATTGAAATCCGCAGGCTGATGAGAAGCGCTGCCTGGGAACACGGCTCATGTGATGAGAGGGAACTAGAACACACATGCATATCTGTGGCTGTTGTATCCCCTGGGTTAGTGCTTGTCCAGTTCTCGGCAAGTGCCATTTGTGCTGCCCAAATAGACTGGTCATCCCCTGGGGCTAGAGAACCTGTCTCTTGTGCTCGTTGTGCCTGTCCTAACGTTCCCTCCTCCAGTCCACCTGTCTGTGGAGGAAGATGTTACCTGAGTAACTTGAGTGGTGCTGGAAGGTCTCACAGGCTAGGAGATGTGGGGCTGGAGGCTCTCCCCATCATTCGTCCTTCTGGCTAAAACATTCATCGCACCGTCTCCCCAAACAATATGGTAAATGTGTCACCAGGGAAGGTTTATGCAGCCACCTACCACCTGCCATTAGTGCCTTGATATGCGTTGATTAGTCATGTTGGTTCTAGCAGAGGGTGGCCAGGTGTGAATGAGATGGATGACAGCTCAGCTGTGATAAAAGAATGTGGAATGAAGACCAGGAGCACAGAGCTCTGTCTAGGACGAGAGGAGTCAAAGGTGGGGCAGGCGAGGAAGTTGGGGGCCATGTGAGGAAGAACATGGGGGCCAGGGCTGGGCTAGAGAAAAGAGCTCTGGCAGCAGGATTACAGCGCGGGCGGGAGTCATGTCTACCTGAAGGCCATCAGCTCCACCTCGGCTTCAGCACACTGGGCCATGGTGGACGTGCTGAAGGGGGATGGATAAATGCGACATCCGAAGCTCGAGAGGGTGTGTAAGCTGGAGTCCTGCTCTCTTCCCGTTTCCATCTCACAGCTTTCGTTAGGAGCAGCCCAGCAGGCAATGCTGCATTCAGGGACTCGAGAGGCCAGCTCCTGGCCCTGGGAGAGATGGCAAGCTGGCTGGGGCACCGCCTCTCACTGGGCTCCTGTGAGCAGTAAGACCAGCCCTGAGGTATACCGCTGGCACCACATGGAGCAGTTCTCTGATACCCTCACACCATCCCTTGTCTTTATTCCGACCTGTTTTCCCAACCACTCTCTCCGACGTGTCCTGGATCCTCTTGGTTGCTTATTTCCAAATCAGCTCCTCACAGGGAGCCTATTCCTGCCCCAGGGAGAATACACCCCGGTATGTCTCTGGTCTCTAAACTTCCCCTTTGTGACTATGGGGACAAAGCCCCAAAAAGCAGTTTCCAGGCTCTCGGCTTCACACAGAAAGGGGCTGGCTCGGATAGTAAATGGCCATCAACTGTAATCAGATGGCCATCAGCTGTAACCCATAAGCCATTGGCCACTAATATAACTGCTGTGACTACGCTAGCAGAAAGAATTGGGGGCTAGCAAGAGCGGATTGCAGAGAGGCGGATGTCGCCGGTGAGAATATAGTGATATGACTCCCCTACCTATGGCTCCGTGGGTGTTCCTTTTTGGCCTCACCATGTTCATGTTATGTGGGGAGCAGGAGCTGAGACCCCGCCTGACACCCTGCACGACACATGGCGTAGTCGGCAGGATACAGTGCTGGCCAAAGCTCTCAGAAGGGCAGTGGAGCAGTTTGTGCGTGTGAACACTCAGTCACAGGAAGACCAGGAGGAGCAGCTGCCGGAGAGCTGGACCCCCGTGGAGGGGTGGGAAGACATGGACGGTTCTCCAACCAGCAGAGGCCGGAGAAAGCAAAGGTTGTTGCCGCCCTGTGGGCTGGGAAGTGCTTGCTGAGGCAGCCCGGATGCAGGACTTGTAGTCCCAGGAGGAAACACTTGCTGAGTCCTCTGTGGGAGATGAGGGTGAGGTCAAGGTCATCCCTCACCCCCAGGAAAGCCCTGGCGAATGACTATGGACTATGGAGAATTGCCTTCCATCCCTAATTTAATGGACCACTTGACTGTTTGGGAACACACCACCATGTAGTGGAACTGGCGGATGTTTGCTTTTGTGTCTTGACTGGCCGCCATTGATAATATGTAAGCACCTTGATGTGAGCCACTGTTGTTCCAGCACGGTACCCCGAGAGGCCCAGAGAGAGAGTGGCAGTGCCCTGAGAGCCCTGGCTGATCCAGGAAGTCTGGCTGTGTCCAGAGAGAGTGGCAGTGCCCTGAGAGGCCCTGGCTGTGCCCAGGGAGACAGGTGGTACCCTAAGAAGCCCAGGAAGTCTGGCTGTGCCCAGAAGTACTGGTGGTGCCCTGAGAAACCCTGGCTGTGCTCAGAGAGACTGGCTGTGTCCAGGATATTGCATTCACCTCCAGGCTCCTTGCACAGGGTCCCTCGTGGAAGACGCTTGTCACGTAGATTGTGAGGCGAGACCCTGTAGGGGTGGAGTGTGGGGACAAAGCCCCAGAAAGCAGTTTCCAGGCTCTCGGCCTCACATAGAAAGGTGCTGGCTCGGGTAGTAAATGGCCATCAACTGTGATTGGATGGCCATCAGCTGTGGCTATCTGGCCGTCAGCTGTAACCCATAATCCATTGGCCACTAATATAACTGCTGTGGCTACGCTAGCAGGAAGAATTGGGGGCTAGCAAGAACGGATTGCAGAGAGGCGGATGCCGCCGGTGAGAATATAGTGGTATGACTCCCCTACTTATGGCTCCGTGGGTGTTCCTGTTTGGCCTCACCATGTCCTGTGTTCTTATGTGGGGAGCGGGAGCAGAGACCCCGCCTGACACCCTGCACAACAGTGACACACCCTCAGTTCCCCATCCATGCCCCCCAGCTTCAGTTTCTGTAAGTCACCACCTTCCAGGTGTAGACCTTGGTCCAGCTGACGTGGGTGTCAGCAGCTCCAGCTTTTCCTAGACTCCGCCAGTGGGACAAGAAGACCTGACTTCAGGTCTCATCTAATTGTTTTAGCCAGATTGATGCTGGCAGGGAAAGTGCTGTATTGCAGGCTTATGACCGCTGTTCAAATCCAGAGACTGCGGGCCTAGGCCAAGCTGTTCTTTTTCACTCATCCGACAAATGCTCGCTGAGCACCAGATCCAGGCTCCATCCTACCCGAGAGCCTCCTGTCCTACCGGCCGAGCCTGCACTGATTGGGTTTGGCTCATCGAAATGGCTTTCTCTTGCATCGAAGTGTCCAAATGTCAGGCGGCTCTGCTCATGGACTCAGCATGGAATGATCCCTCGCAGAAAATCATAATCCATCAGTCTCTCCTTTCAAGACCATCAATCAATGTTCCAGAATCCACAGCTGCATTCTCATTCCAGGAGTTTTCAATCACTTCCCTTTTCCCTTGTGCTTGCCGAGCAATGCAGTGACACTCGGAAATTGTGTTTTGACATGAAATCATTATGTGTTTTAAAACCTCTCCTTCAATGTTGGTCTTTTCCTGCCTTCTGCTCTCCCCTGGCACATCTCCTGCTCTGAACTGCAGAGTGAGCCTCATTCCTTTGTTAAACTCTCAGGCACAGGCCAGGTATGCATAGTCCAAAAGGAGAGACAGAAAAAACAAGCTGCCCATTTTATTCCGGCACTATCACACTAATTAGTGTGTCTCCTCCAATCGGAGCCCTCTCGGCATATGTCCCGCAGGTGTGTCAGAGGGACCAGTGTGGGGGGGCACTGGATGCAGTGAAGTAGCGTCATAATCAGGAGTATGTAATGGGAAATTTAACTACATGCGCTCAGCTGTCAATCAATCAATCAATCAGTAGGTGCAGGGGCAGAAGAAACCAGCTGTTTATGATATGGTGATCCCACCCTCAGCCCTCTCACACCGACCAGAGTGAGGGGGAGGTGGGAGGCATGTGCTGGCTGCTCCCTGACCGTGTCCCCGTCCCTGCACACCTTCCCCAGTAGCCCCATCTCTCTTTGCTGATGCTGAGTCCAGTGTTTAGAGATACGTATTTTTTGTACACACACCAATTACTGATGTGGTGCTCAGCCCAAGATGAAAGCTGGAGGAGAAATGGACACAGTTAGCTTCCAGTAAAAGTATGATGTGTCTCCCTCTCTTCTGTCTCTTTTCCAGAGGTCTTTCCATGGGAAATTTTGATTGTAAGCAATTCTGAATAGACCTGCTGACTTTAGATTTTAGGCCCCCTTAGGATGGGCCTGAGCCATATTTGGGAGGCTTAGCCCAGCAAAATCATGTCAGGCTTAACACAAACCCTGCTAGCTGTGTCTTCTTGGGAAAGTTACTTAACCTCTCTGAGCCTCAGTTTTTTCATCTGGGGGGCGGACAGTAATACCTTCCTTATAGGGTTTGACAAGAAGGTTAAAGATAAAATATGCTTCTGTGGTATGTAGTGGGTGTGCAGCAAATGGTGGGTCTTGTTATCATTATGGATAAATGAGTTCTTGCTGAGGGACACTGAGCTGCCAATGTCACCAAGGTGCTTCATTTAAAAAAGAAAAGATGCTGTTAAGTTAGTTTGTGCTGAACAACAATAACTTACACTGTAAATAATTGATGCTCTGAGCAGACTTGTAGTGTTCACATCCAGGTAAGGTGTAGGAATGATGGCTCCACATTCTAAATCGCCTCATCTTTCCTTTCTTGAATAAATGGAGTTGCTGCTGGAGGTCAGAATGAAAGTCACACAAGTGTGACTTCCAAAGAAAAGTGTCTCTGGGGGAAGCTGCATGTTTGCTCTCTTGACGCTGGCACAGGGAGGCACCCTGCTGTCCCTCTGTGCAGTCATGAGGCAGGCACAGGTTTTACCCAGCACCTGAAGCCCCTTTCCAGGGGCTCTCCCTTCCTTTTGGTATCCACTATTGCAAGGATTTTCAAACTGCCTCTCGGTGTCGCTAAGAGGTCTATTCTAGCCTGCTGTTCCATGGCAGTACCTTCGCTTAAAACCTGTCTGTTCTGTGTTCCAATCCCATGGGACCTGTGTTTGGCTCAGACCAACACAATGATCTTTATCCACTTTAGGAGTGTTTCGTAGTACATTACATTTTAGCTGTAGGCTTCTTTCTGTAGCCCACCCTGCCCCTGCCCTGGTTTTTCACCCAAGCAAGATGAGGCTCCCAGTCAGCCTCATATCAGCTTTGAGCCAAGTTCACCCACACTCAGCTGAGACATGCTGGGACCTTCGTGTCAGGCAGGTGAGGAGCTGAGACTCAGAAACTGGCTCTGGGAATGGCCTATGGGTGGAGGTGGCATAAACCAAGATGGAAACATCTGGGCTAAAAGGGGAGAATGTAGACTGGCCTCTCCATATTGGGTGCAGGGGTCTGATCTGGGGGCCTCTGAGTAGAGGTGAAGTCAGGCGGGATGGCTGTCCATGATCTGGAAGCTCATGGAGGTTGGGGAGGGCCTGGTTCCAACAGGAGCTGGCCCGACCGAGGGAGAGTTTTAGGGCTCACCCAAGAGATGGGGTGAGTCCTCCACTTACTGACTACCTACGGTGTGCCAGGCACCGTTCTAGGGATTGTCATGTGTTAACTCCCCAGACCCCACAAGGGCCCTTGGAAGCAGGTGCCGATGCTTATAGATGAGTAAGCAAAACCTCCTGGAGGTGTAGTCACTTGGCCAAGGTCACACATCTAGAAAGGACACAGCCAGGACTGCAGCCCAGCTCTGCTGCCCTCAAAGCCTGCACTCTTTCCCCCACTGCTCACAGCCTCTCGAGTGCTCGAGGGCAACAGGAAAAAAGATGATGGGGAAACTGAGGCAGAACCGCTACCCGGAAGATAAAGTCAAGATGTGATGGGTGGCGGGAGATGGCTGTAGCACAGCCTGGCCCAGGTGGACTAGAGGAGGGCCCTGACGCAGGTGAAGGGAGGGCTAGCATGTCCACACCTTGGCCAGGTGAACTCAAGGGCACATGCAGGCCAGGCTTGCTTCTCAGTGGCGGGAGCTGCAGGGCTGCCCTTAAGCAAGGCATTCCTACGGATGCAAGAAGGGGGATCACAGTGAGTCTCAGGCACTATGTGGGCTCTGGGTAGAAGGAACGTTTTCCCTGTGGGGTCCTGCAAATGACACCCAGCCTGTAGGTCTGTCTCCTTTCTGTTATGGGGACCTGCCTGCCCCAACAGTTCAGCCAAACCGAAGTAGGGCCACCTGCCTTCTACTTCCATGAGGCCCGCTAGGGAAGGAACTTTAAAAAGATTTCAAATCAACAGTGCTCTCCTCTGCTCAAATCACAAATGTTTTCTTCCGTTCCATCCCAGCAAGGGTGCACACAGAGAAGGCTATCATTGAGAAAATGCCATTTGCGGTTGTCAGACCTAGCAGGGGCAATTAACCCTTGCTTAGTCCTTTTCTTCCTGGCCGAGGAGGCATTCTTCTCTAAGTGGCATGGGGTGGTCTCCACACTAACGTCCTGTCAGAGGAGCGTAATGGTTGCCGAAGGGTGGCAGCATGCTTCTCAACTCAGAGGGGTCGCTTCCCCCGGGGTACATGCCACAGCACCCCAGGAGGCAGGAAGCAATAACAAAAATAAAGGTGATGCCAGCAGTGGGGACCATAGAGCAGAACTTGTGCCCTTCTTTTTTGGGTTTCTTGTGGGTGAAATCAATTCGAGAAGAACCTAATGAAGACTATCCTAGCAGGATTCTGGGCACACAGGATGTCCCCAACAGTACTTCCTCGTTAGTACGTTAATCGGTGCCCCCTTATTAGCTGGGATACACATACTGACTGTTCTTTACATCCCAGTCAGGTGGCAACCTGCATGGAATGACAATCCAGGCTTCCGAGGAGGCAGTGCAGGCAGCTGATCTCCAAGGCTCCTCGGGGCGGCTCTGCCTGCTGCCCCAGCTCCCTGGGGGCGGAAGCAGCTCTCCCCAGCTTGGAACCAAGCTGCCCTGGTTTTCCTTGCACTAAAGGCTCAGTCCCAGGAAGAGTGCTTGGGACACAGAGGCGAGACCAAGGCTTCTCGCAGGACTGAGAGCTCTTTTGAGTGAATCTCTTATTTGTTCTCCCAGAACAAAAACTTAGAACTGATCCTAGCCCAGCCTCCCCTTCCCAACGCACCTGGTCCCCCTGTGGCCCGGGGGCCCAGAAGCAGAGGAGGGCAAAGGGACAGGAGGCACAGTGGGCAGAGATGGGTGAAGAAGCCCCCTCCCCTGGCTGGCAGGACTGCCTTTCCATCCACTCAATTCTAGGACATTTGATTCAGAGCCACAAATGGCTTGTTCTTCTCCAAAGAAGCATTTGAATTTTAAAAGAGGACCCTGGAGAGGAAACACTTAACCCAAAGGAATGAATATTTAATGCTGGCATTTCAGGTGCTGTGGGGGGAGAGGTCTTAGAGGGGCCTTTCCCAGTGTTCCACAGAGGACTGTGCCCCCCCACTCCCCCACCCCCAGCCGCCTGCCTTTTCTGCTCGGGCATCGGGCCGGCCTGGCAGGATGGCAGTAGACCCTTGGGAGAGGCTTCTGGGGGGAGAATGAGACACTGCTGGTCCCAGCTTTCAGCTAACTGCGTCCCTGAGCAGGCCAAGGGGGTGCTCATTGGGCCCAGCTGGCTCCAGTGACGGGGCTCTCAAAGGGGTGGCCCAAGGGCCAGACCGAGCTTCATTTTTTTTAACGGGGGCTGAAAAGCACTTCCAGTGGGGCTTATGTTCCGCTTCACCACGGCTCCCTCTGCTTCCTCTAGCTTTGTTTGTACCCATCCTGCCTGACTCTCTTCCTTTGCCTCCTGGGCTCTGGGTGTATTTGAGTTTGGACCTTTGTCCTATGCCCCCTGCTTGTATAAGGTTATCATGGGGACCTAGGGCAGGATGTAAGGTGCTTTGGAAGCTGTACCCCTGCATGGGTGTGAGGGAAGAGTGTGCTGACAGCTCCGTTTCCTTTTCTGTCTCTTGTATCCCAGAACTTGGCTGAGAACCTGACGCAGATCGTCTTATCTCATTTACCCACAGCCAGGAGGACCCCAGAATCCTCATCTAAGGGTGGAACCAGGGTCTGGATGTGACCCCTAAGCCCACACTCTTCCTCAGAACCATTCCTAGAACCTTACCCAAGCGCACGGGTGAGCTGGCTTGCATTGGGGGTTTCCTGGATGACACAGCTGTGGGGAGTCCCCTCGGAGGCGTGGCATGACTGGGTAGGGGTGCCCCATGGGATGTAGAAGGGGAAGACGGGGTCTTAATTTTTCTTCATGCTCAGTAGGGAATTCCAAGCCCAGGAATGTCTGCTGCAAGGAGTAGGGCTGTCATTCAGTGTGGTCCTTGGTCCTTCCTGATGGGGGGCTTGGAAGAGAAATTCAGGATCATTGGTACCTGTTACTGTCTACTAGGGTGGCAAAACCCCTTTACAAATACCTGGCTTGCTGAAATGTCCTAGCAGTGGCTGTGGCCACAGCAGGAGTCCCTTGTTCCTTCCTGTATGAGCCCCAGGACCCCATGTCCCTGTACCTTGAGGCAGTGGCAACTAATAAGCATGCACAGTGGCTGGGGGTCTTGTGAGGTTTCTTCCTTTTCTCTGTCTGGCCTTGGTCTCCTGTCTTTCTCTTGGGATCCTGGCTCTGGCCCACAAGCCGACTCCCCTGTCTCAGGCCTCGACGCCCACAATCCATTCACTCCACAAAGGGTCCAATTAGATAGAGCTCTTGGCCAGCTGGAGCTGTCAGAGTTGCCACAGGCTTTGCAGTTAGACCTGTGTGTGGGGCTGACTCCTGTTTTCGACTTAACACCGTGAAGCTGGGCACGTTACTTCATCTTTCTGATGAAGTAACCTTATCTATTGATTCCTTATCTGCAAAACGGGATAACGATACCTGACAGGGTGTTTAGACAGATCAAGTGGATGTAAAAATATATTTTAAATTGTCGCTCTGCAACTGGCAATCGCTCTGCACCTTCTTTTCCCCAGCTTTACACTGTATCTCGGCCTATTCCATATTAGTCCTTAACGAGCTTCAGCAATATTTTCACGTTTGCCTGGTGTTCCTTTGCAAGGATGGACCATAATTTATTTAGCAGTACTCTTCTGATGGACATTTAGGTTGTTTACAGTATTTTGCCATTATGAATAATGCTGGGATAACAGCTTTGTGTATTCATTACTTTGTTCATATGCCTCTGTGATTATGAATAGGCAGTTCCTTTTCGTAGGAATTTCCTCTCCTCGTCTTGTCTACTTGGTGAGGTCATCCTACTCATCCTTCAGATGTAACTCCAATGTTGCCTCCCCAGGAGGCCGCCTTGATTTTCCCAGGAAAGTCAGGTTGCCCTCCTCCAAGGCCCAGCTGTTCTCTCTTCCTATCTTTATGATAGACTTCTATTGTCACATTTTAATCATGTATTTGTATGTCTGTTTCTCCTTCTAAATTGTGAACTTTTTGATGATAAGGACTGTATCTTTTTGACAACAGAGGCTGCAAACGTATTCCTAGTTCCCAGCTCGACTTTCCACATAGTAGGGGCTTAATAATTGTGTGTTGCATAAATGAATAAATGAACTACAGTCTGTACCCTCAGGGAACTTATGGTCCAATGGAGGAGATCAAGTCACGCACAGAGATAATTATAATTACAATGCAAGGCAGAAAGCATTAAATGCCACCAGAGGTACAGATTATTCTGTTCAGTGCTTCTCAGCCATGACTGCAAATGACAGTCACCTGGGAGCTTTTTAAAAGACCTACACCTGGGCCTGATTCACAGAGAGTCTGGTTTATTTGGTCTCGTGTGGGGCCCAGCCACTGGTAATTCAGAAAGCTCTCTGAACAATTCTGCTGGGACCTGGGGTTGAGAACCACTGCAACACTGCTCTAGTCAGTGAATGTCCCGGGGATCTTGTGGAAATGCAGATTCTGATTCAGCAGGTCTGGGTGGAGCCTTAGGCATGACATTTCTGACAAGAGCCTACCTGGTGCCCATACTCTACGTGACAGTGCTCTAGAGCAGTTGTCACTCCCAGCTGTGCATTAGCCGCCCAGCTCCCAGGCTGAGATCCAGACCAATGAAGTCAGTCTCAGTCAGCTCAGGCCGCTGTAACAGAGACTGTGTGGCTTAAATAAACAACAAATGCTTATTTCCAACAGTTCTGGAGGCTGGAAGTTCAAAATCAGGGTGATAGCAGGTCAGCTTGTTGGTGAGGGTTCTCTTCCTGGTTGTGTCTCCACATGGACTTCCTTGATGCATGCCAAAAGAAAGAGAAGGACAGAGAGGGAAAGCAGGGGATGGAGAAGGAGGGAGAGAAGGAGGGAGAGAGGGAGGGAGAGAGGGAGGGAGAGAGGGAGGGAGGGAGAGAGAGAGAGAGAGAGAGAGAGAGAGAGAGAGAGCGCGCTCTGGTGTCTCTTCTTATAAGACCACTAATCCCCTCATGGGTGCCCCACCCTTGTGACCTCATCTAAACCTAATCACCTCTCAAAGGTCCCATCTCCAAATACCATCACACTGGTGGTTCGACATTCAACATATAAATTGGGGGAGGAGGGGGTAATACAAACACTCAATCCATACAGAATCCCTGAAATTGAGAATCTAGGCATTAATATTTTTTAAAGCAGCCAGGTGATTCCAGTGTTGATGAAGCAAATAGCTGTGTGGAAGGACACTTTTTCTAGAAAAGATGCCCCTTGTGGAAGTGGAAAAGAGGGCATCTCAGTGGAGGAAACCTGCTTAAATGACCTCTAATTGCGCTCCTGGTTCTAATATTCTGGGATAATCATGGTTAGATTGAAGGAGAGGAGACCTGGGATCTAGTTCCAGTTCTGACAGAAACAATCTATATAGGCTTAGACAATTCATTCACTCATTCAATCACTCACTCACTCATACAAATATTTGTTGTATGCCATGTATGGTATTAGGTTCTGGGGACGTATAAGGTGTGATCAAAACATACGGTGAATGCTGCTGCCGAGTGCCATCCAACAGAAAGGCAGGGATCTTCAATATGGGAAGCAGTGCGTCGAACCTTAATAACAGTGTGTGACAAGTTTCAACTTGTTCGGTGCAGTCAGGAAGGTGTCAGCTACAGTTGAGAAAAGGTGTGTTTTAAAGTGTGCTGTAAATCATGGATCACGAACAACATGTTAACGTGAAAAGGGCAAATGGTTTCATCCTCCATCATGACAGCACTGCATGTCACACATCGCTTCTGGTACAGCAATTTCTGTCCAATAAAAACATTACAGTGTGTCCTCATCCACCTTATTCACCGGATCTGGCACCGTGCGACTTCTGGCTCTTCCCCAAAGTCAAAATGATTCAGGACATCGAGGCAGCCATGACACTGCGACTAAAGACACAAAAGAGGACTTCCAGAACTGCCTCAGAAAGTGGCAAGAACGATGGGATGAGTGTATTCAAAGCGAGGGGGAGTATTTTGAGAGGGATTAATAGCAATATGTCTTTTACTATAATTTTTTTAAATTTAAACATTCACTGTATTTTTTTTTATCACACCTCGTAGCCATGGCAGATTCCTGCTCTCATGGAGCTCACTGGATAGCAGTAAATTCAGACCATTAAATGAGTAATTATCATAGAGTATGATTAATGTTATGATAGGGAACGTATAGGACAATGTTCCAGGTTCATAGCCAATCAAATAGACGGAGATAACGAGACCTTCCCTTCCTACTTCACAAGGTGTGGTACGTATCGCATGGGACAACGGATTTTGGGAAGCTATGCAAAACTGTATAAGGTCGGAAGGGAGATGATACATGGAAGCTCAGAGTGTGTGTCTAATGATTCAGAACTAATCCACTTGACAGGCAGGCATACCTACGAGGCCTCAGCCACCAGCACATATTTTTCTGGATTGCTTTGTTTTTTGTTGGGAGACCTGACTTTAACCCCAGTGCTCTCCATGGCCACACTCCACTAAGTGCCACGCAGGCACTTAGTGGAGTGTGGTTTGCAATGGAATTGCTTTTAAATAGAATCTCCATTTATCACAGCCCTCAAGATGACACAGCTCTTCTGGAACAGGTGTGCCGAGTGACCCTGGCAGAGCAGCAGAGAGGTGAGGGCCATCCACTTGCTAGCTGCTTGGGACCCTCCAGCCACCTTCAGCACTGTCTCTGAGTCAGCCGGAGCTGCAGAGCCTGGGATTAGCAGCTGAAATTGCAGGTGGTCCTAGATGCCAGCTGCCTGTGTGAGATGGCATACAGATGACAGCGTTGGTGTGCAGGTGAAAGGGTAAGCTCTTTCGTTTCTCTGCACCTTTGGAAGCCTCCTACATCCCTCACAGCTGGAGTCCCCCCCTGGAGACTGGAGTGCTGTGGGAAATGGGGTGAGGAAAAATACAGCCCTTCTCAGGGGGCCTTTTAACTGATTGCTTTTTGTTATTTCCACTTTGGCCCAACTTAACTTGACTATGACATCTGTCTGCCCACTGCAGATGTTTCTCATCTCTTCTGAATGTAGAATCCCCTCCCCTATAACTCTGACTCCTACAAATAATCTTCTGGTTTGTGTAACTGCCCCCAGAATCACCCCCCCCCCCATACATTGCTGACAGGATGTTTCTAAAACACATTCTGATCCAGTTGCTCTCTAATTCCTAGCATCTTTGTAGTTGCCCATTTCTTACCAAGTCAACTCCAAACTGTTTCCAGAACCCTCCACCATCTGTCCTCTCCTTTAAAACCTTAGCTCCAAATGACTGACAAAATATATCTCCATTTCAGGCTGCCTGTGTCCTCATTTCTCCCCTCCACCCTCTCCACCTTCAAGCACACAAGCACACATGCACACATACAATTACACACACAGTCACACACGCCAAGCCCACACTTGAAGGTGTTAGATTCTATTGCCTCACCCAGCATGTTTTACATGCCGATCTCCTTATCTAAATCTTATTTATTCTTCAAGTTTCACTTTCCTATCCCCATAATACATATCTACTGTGCTTGTACTGCCCATATAGAATTAGGTATCACTTGCTCACTATCTGTGTCACATGTGCTAATTATGTCTTCCCAGCAGAATGTGTAGAAACCATGCTGGTCATATTTGGGTTTTTTCCTATTTAACATAGAGCTGGGCATACAGAAGTCTCAGTGAATTGATCACTTAGTAAAGTCTAATTAACAGATGAATGAAATCAGCCAGAGAGGCCAGTGCTCTGAGTGGCATGCATGGATGACAGAGAACCAGACAAAGGAAAAGGTAACACCTATGGAAGTCAGGCAGCATCAGGGTGAATCAAGCTTCTAGAATGTTATCAAAGGGAGAAGAGAAATTAACCTATTTAACAGACATTTAATACGCACCTCCTATATAGTCAGCATACGTTATAGCTACCCCCATCCCAAAGGAGCGCAAGGCTTAGCTAGAGAAAGAAACCCACATGCATCCAACTAAAACACATTGTGATCTTCTGATAATACGGCCTAATGCCACAGGAGCGTCAAACAGTAAGCACACAATAAACGATCATCACTTGGATACCTTTGGTTACTGATTGGGTGAAAGGGGTCACTAGCAGGAGCAGGTGGCTGATCTCAGGAATTAAGAAGTCAGAAGTAAGATGAGGACACAAGAGACAGCATAATATTGTAAAAGACAGTACAGTGTCGTAGAAATAGCATGGAAGTAAGCAAGACTTGGGTCTAAAATCCAGCTCCAACTTAGCAAGCATCATTTCCCTCATGTATACAATGGAGATAACAATACCTATCTTCCAGGTAGTAAGAAAAGGTGAGATAATATGGGCAGTGCGCTTATCACAGTTCTTGACCCATAGGGAGAGCTCATGGGTTTGAATTGCCATTTCCGAATACAAGGACTTTCTGGCTCCTAGGTCAGGAGGCATATGACCAGAACTTCAGAACCACGGACAGAGCCAAGGAGGGACCGCAGACTTGGCAAATTTGGGCTTTCAGCCTCTGGGTCAGAAAAATAGTAGTATATAGCATTACTATTTATATATAACATGTCTATGCCAGAAACTACACATATTAGTGCTGTTAATCCTCACAACAAAGTAGGTTGAAAGTATTGCTTTTGTCTCCATTTTAACACATGCAGAAACCCAGGTACAGCAGTTAGTTAACTGTCCAAGGTCACACAGGTAGTAAATGGTGGAGGCAAGATTTGACCCCAGACATATTGGCTCCATAGCGCGTTCTCTTTGTCGCTGGGCCGCTGGGCTACGCTTTCAGGATGCCATGTTTTCTGAGGTGGGGCAGGCAGGAATAGGGACTGGCAGTTTTTCATCACCTCACAGCCCATTCTCCAGGGCTCCATTTTATTTGGTTTTGTCCTGGAGGCAGGACCTCACCCAAGTGGTATTCTGTTTCTGTCACCACCATTCCAGAATATCTGTGCCTAGTTCTCTTCCCTCTTTCCCCTCTGGGCCTCCTTACATATCTCCCACCCCTTAACCTGTGTCCCACCTCTCCTGCATAGTTTAGGGTGAGGGAAGAAAAACAAGAAGAGAGAGCTGAGTAGGGGAGAAAGAGGGTTGAGGTTAAAAGAGGTGGAAAGGGAGAGAGAGCAAGAGAGAGACTCAAAGGAAAATTCTAAGTAAGACGAGTTCCAGTTGAAGAGAAAACGTATACTAGGAGTGCAGAGGAAGCTGAAGAAAAGAGAGGGGGAGAGAATAGGTGGGAGGAAGGAGGGGAGAATGAGTTGGAAGGAAGCAAACACAGAAGATAGAAGGAAAAAGAAAGGAGGTGAGGGATCAGTGCAAAGGAGTGAATGGGAAGAATATATGAGTAGAAGAAGCGAATGTGAAACTTGGGAAAAGACAAGTGGTGATATGGAGGAAGGTAATGAAAGGAAGGAAAACTGGGGAGGAAATGGTGTCAAAGAAAGTCCAAGTTCTGTGAAGCAGCAAACTGACAAAATTCCTCTCCCAAAAGGAGATGAAACATTCCCCTATCTTGCTCTCTCCTTCCCCCAGGTCTTGAGGTCCAGCAAGGTCTGGAGGAAGGGTAGGAAACAATGTCAGTCTGTTACAGAGCAATGAATTCCCACAAGTTCAAATGAGCCCCCAGGCCTACTTGATAGGGTCTGACACCCTTTTCCCTGCTCAGCTATACTCACTCTTTTCTGCTCTCCATTTGGTCATCTCATAGCTTGGCGTAGGCAGGCCTGTCCTATGGAAAAGAAAAATGCAATACATTGTTGCCTCTTTACCTAACCTTTGTCCTTGTGGCTCATGAGGTGAAGTGTGTACATGGCATCACCCATGTACTCACTTATTTTAAACGAGCTGCAACTTATTCTGCTGCTGTCAAGGATCCTGGAGCATTTATTAAGCATTTGTACCTGCGTGACGCGGTGCCAAGCGCTTTTACGTACAGTGTCGTGAGTAATCCTCCCAAAGACCCTGAGAGGTAGGCATTATTAATCCCCAACTTTGCAGGTAGGAAGCAGTGCCTGGGAGAGGTTCAACAACTTAGGCAAGGCCATTCCGCTAGTAACTGGTAGAGAAGGGAACCCATTTATTCAGTTTCCAAGGCTTGTTTCCTTTCTATAATGAGGTAAAATCATGTCATAATACTGTCTTTAGAAGAGAGGACACCCTTCGCCATGAAATTGGGAAGCTTGAGTGTGAAGTGGCGGATATCAGAAAGGCCTTGCTTATCAGGCTCGTTACCTCAATGGAGGCAGAAGTATCCCTGGGCCTGGTTTCATGTCTGACTGTTTTGGGTCCTGGACTGTTTTGAGTCCTGCCTTATTCTGTGCCTTAGTTCTCTCCCACCCCGACCCCTGATCAATAAAACACGCTCAAAAGATTTGCAGAACACAGATGTCTAATCTATGCTGAATTTAATTCCTAGGCTAAGCTTTTAGTTTTGCTCCTACCTTCAGATTCTCTTGTGTAATTTATACTTTGAGGGCCCTCCCTTAATTCCCAGAATAACATTTCAAATTTGGCAACATCACATGAATTATACATTCATAACTTGCAAATAACAATGGTCTCTCACCAAGAGAAAAAGTCAAAGTGAAGTGTTCATCTACAGACTTCTGCTTTGGGCAAAGCACGATTGTCAGGAATGGTCTTTACCTCAGGGCTGCTGACTACTCATGAAAGTACTCACCCAGAAGGTCTGAGTGAATACTAAGAATCAGCCTGCTCTCCCTTCGCCAATCCATGTGTTCTCGCATGCGGAGTCAGCCCACACAAAGAGGAAACTATTGTTAATTGCTCTGCCCAGAGAAATATTCCTTTGGTATCCCACCATATAGTGAGAACTTGTAATTTTCACAAAGGCTCCAACAGTTTTAACCGCAACTCTGTTCTTCCTCTCTTCCTCTTCATTTTCAAAGTTCACTTCCAAGACTTCCACTTCCAGAAATAGTTGTAGCCATGAAGAAGTAACTGGTTTTGGATTTACCTTACCACAAAAAGCAACTATAAAGCAGTGCAAAATATTTAAAGCAACCGCTTCCAGGCATTGGACACCAGGAAGTATAGGATTTTGATTCCTGAGAGAAGGAAAACACACGAAATATGCCCCATAGTTTGCCTTGATTTTCTGCGTAGGATCACTTTACTAATTTTGGTACAGGAGGTTGGAGCCCATGAAAAGAGTGAAAGTGGTAGTCTCATTGAGTTGAGGAGGCAAAGACTGAAGTTTGGGAGTCATTGAAGTATCTGAAGTTTGCAAGGAAGGGTACAAGAGGGGAGGAGCTGCGTGAGACTATTTGTGCATAGAAGTCTACATGGGGGTTCCCTCATGTTTTTTACTGAGGTCTGTGTTGTCTACATGCAGGATAAGACGCTACAGCGTAGGCCTATTAGAGAGTGGTTCCTGAAAGGCTGAAAAGTTGAATGGAGGTACCTGAGTTTATGCAGTGCTGGGAGATACTAAAAGTCCATTTAACCAAAGTAGAAATATCTCACTGAGAACATTGGGTCATACTTTAGGAGTAAGGACCACACCCTGGGACTAAGGTAAAAATAAAAATAAACCCATTCTAAAAAAGCATGATTGAAAGCCTGACAATATAGAGAGGATTCACCAGTTTAACTGTCAGAACCCTTAAAGGAAAACAACAAAATCCAAGATGGCCTAGTATTCACAGTGTCTAGCATACAATAAAAAATTATTAAACATACAAAGAAGCAGAAAAATGCAACCCATCATTTAAAAACAGCAGTTAATAAAACATGATTTAGAGGACCCAGATTTTGTAATTAGCAGACAATCCTTTAAAACAGCTATAATTAATTTAATCAAGGATTGAAAAGAAACTATAGATATAATAAACAGATAGATTGGGAATATCAACAGGGAAAACTTTTTAAAAGAAGCAACTAGAAAGTCAATAACTATAAAGTAAAATATCTGGAATAAAAATTTCCCTGGAGATTAGATACTGCAAAACATAAAAGGATCAGGGAGCTTGAAAGTGAATGAACAAAGGTTTAGCCTAATTGAAGAACAGAGAAAAAAAAGATTAAAAGAAAAAAAAGCTTAGTGGTCTATGGGACAATATCAAGCAATCTAACATAAATCCAAGTGTAACTCCAGAGGACAAAAGAGAGAATGGAGAAAAAAATTGAATAAATACTAATTGAAAATTTCCCAATTTAGTGAAAAATATCCATCTATGGTGTCAAGAAGCTCAAAGACCCATAAGTAACAAAACCTAAAAGAAAACCGCACCTGAGCACATCATAATCAAACTGCTAAAAATCAAAAGTAAGGAAAAAAATATTTAAAGCAGCCATAGGAAAAAGAAGATATGTTACATATAAGAAAACAATGATAAAAATTAGACCTAACTTCTTCTTGTAAAAGCGATGGAAATCAGAAGACAATGAATAAAGAATTGAAAGAAAACTGACAGGCAATGGACAATAGATTGTATGTATTTTTTTCATTTAACTTTATTTTTATTATAGTATAGTAGTATACATAACATAAAATTTACCATTTTAATGATTTTTAAGTGTGCAGTTCAGTGGCATTAAGACATACACCTTATTGTGCAACCATTGTCCTATCCATCTCCAGAACATTTTCATCATTTCATCAGTTTCACACTGAAACTCTGCACCTATTAAACAGTAACTCCCTTTACTCCTCTCATATTTACAAATGTTTGCCAACATTTTCTCCCATTCCAGGGTTGCCTTTTTACTCTGTTGATAGTGTCCTTTGATGCACAAAGTTTTTAATTTTGATGAAGTCCAATTTATCTATTTTTTTCTTTAGTTATGCATTTTGTGTCCTATCCAAGGAATCATGCCAAGCCTGATGTCATTAAGCTTTCTCCTGTGTTTTTGTCTAAGAAATTTTTAGTTTAGACTTATATTAGGTATTTGATTTATTTTGAATATATATACATATACATATACATATATATTCAAAATGAATCAAATACCTAATATATATATATTAGGAGTCAAATACCTAATATATATTGGGTAAGAGTCTTCATTCTTTTACATGTGGATATCAAGTTTTCCCAGCATCATTTATTAAAAAGACTGTCATTTCCCATTTTGATTGGTCTTGGCACCCTTGTCAAAAATCATTTGACTGTGTATATGAGGAGTTATTTCTGGACTCTATTCCATTCTTTATGGTAGTACCACGCTGTTTGCATTCCTGTAGTTTTGTAGCAAGATTTGAAATCTGAAAGTGTGAGCTCTTCAACTTTTTTCTTCTTCTTCAATATTGTTTTTGCTATGTGGAGTCCCTTTAAATTCCTTGTAAACTTTAGGATGAAGTTTTCTATTTCTGCAAAAAACAAAAATCATTGGGATTTTGATAGGGATTGCGTTGAATATAAACATCACTTTGGGTAGTATTGTCATCTTAAAAATTGTAAGTCTTCCAATCTATAATGTGGGATGTCTTCATTTATCTACTTTAATTTCTTTTAGCAATTTTTTGTAGTTTTCAGTGTATAAGTCTTTCACCTTCTTTGTCACATTAATTCCCAAGTATTCTTTTTTTAAAAAATTATTTAAAAACTTTTTTATTGGGGAATATTGGGGAACAGGGTGTTTTTCCAGGGCCCATCAGATCCAGGTCAAGTTGTTGTTCTTTCAATCTAGTTGTGGAAGGCTCAGCTCAGCTCCAAGTCCAGTCTCTGTTTTCAGATGCCAGTTGCAGGGGGCGCAGCCCACCACCCCATGCAGGAATTGAACTGGCAACCCTGTTGTTCAGAGCTCGTGCTCTAACCAACTGAGCCATCCAGCCACCTCCCGAGTATTCGTTTTGATGCTACCATAAATAGAATTGTTTACTTAATGTTCTTTTCAGATTGTTCATTGTTAGTGTATAGGAAGGCAACTGAGTTTTGTAGGTTGACTTTGTAGGCTGTTACTTTGTTGAATTTGTTTATTAGCTCTATCAGTGTGTGTGTGTGTGTGTGTGTGTGTGTGTTGTGATCTTTAGGGTTTTCTACATATAAGATTATGGTATCTATGAACAGAGATCATTTTATGTCTTTCTTTCCAAATTGAATGTTTTCTTTTTCTTTTCTCACCTAATTGATCTGGTTAGAACTTCTAATACTTTGTTGAATGGAAGTGGTGAAGACCGGCATCCTTGTCTTGTTCCTGATCTTAGAGGAAAAGCTTTCAGTCTTTTACCATTAAGTATGATGTCAGCTATGGGTTTTTCCTATAAGGCCTTTATTACATTGAAATAGTTTCCTAGTTTATTGAGTGTTTTTATCGTAAAAGCATGTTGAATTTTTTCAAATGCTTTTCTGCATCAATTAAGGTGATAATGTGTTTTCCTTTATTTGGTTAATGTAGTATATTGCATTGATTAATGTTTATATTTTGAACCATCTTTGCATTGTAGAAATAAATGTTCCTTGGTCATGGGATATAATCCTTTTAATATGTTGCTGAATTCAGTTTCCTAGCATTTTCTTGAGGATTTTTGCATTAACATTTATAAGGGATATTGGTCTGGAGATTTCTTGTAGTGTCTTTGGACATGGGCTTTTATATTCAAGAAAAATATCCCTTAAAAATGAAAATAAGATAAACAAAAGCCAATATACTTCATCAACAAAATACTTTCACTACATGATATTTTAAAGTAATTTTATAGATTAAAGGGAAATAATGTCAAGTGAAAACTAAGATTTGTAGGAGGTAATTAAAGCATTAGAAATGGTAAACAACTAAGTAAATATAAAAGCCTATCTTTTATTTTTAAAGATTTCTTTAAGCAACTTCATAGTAAAAATAATAACTGCATTGTGGGATTTTTACTATACATAATAATAAATACATGACAACAAAAGTATAAGGGATAGGGTATAAATGGAAACATACATCTGTAAGAGTAATACATTTTACCTGAAATGGTATTCAGCAGACTAGGTTAAAGATGTACATTGTAATCCCTAGAGAAATCACTAAAAGCAATGTAAAGAGGTATAGTCAAAAAGCCAATAGAGGAAATAAAATGAAATACTAAAAATATTTGATTACAGCGAGTACAAAAGAAGAAAGGAATAGCAGAGAAACAAAAAATGATAACACAAAGAAAACAAATAGTGGGTGGGGGCCTCATGGCTCAGTTGGTTAGAGCACGAGCTCTGAAAAACAGGGTTGCCAGTTTGATTCCCACATGGGCCAGTGAGCTGCGCCCTCCACAACTAGATTGAAGACAATGAGCTTCCCCTGAGCTTCTGGAGGGGCGGCTGGATGGCTCAGTTGGTTAAAGTGCGAGCTCTCAACACTGGGAATTGAGGTTGCCGGTTCAATTCCCCCATGGGATGGAGTGCTGCAACCCCTGAAACTAAAGATTGAAAACGGCAACTGGACTTGGAACTGAGCTGTGCCCTCAACAACTAGATTGAAGGACAATGACTTGGAGCCGATGGGCCCTGGAGAAACACACTATTTCCCAATAAAATTTATATAAATAAATAAATAAATAAATAAATAAATAAATAAATAAAAGCGTTAATATGACAAATTTGAAAAAAAGAAAAAAGAAAACAAATAGGAAGATAGTAGACTTAAAGTGAACTATATAAGTAATTACATTAAATATAGTTTTACCTCCAATAGAAATGCAGAGATTTTTTTTAAGACCAGATAAAAGAAAATATCTACATTTTCTTGTTCAGATATCTACATTTGAAATATAAAGACACAAATATACTGAAAGCAAAAGGATGTTAAAAAAATACAAAGGGAATTGGTAAGTATAAGAAAGCTGCTGCATGGCTATTTTAATATTAGACAAAGGAAATTAAAAGATAATGATTGTTAGCGAGTGATGAAGAGAGACTTTCCTAATGATTAAAACAAAAAGGCTAATCCAGTGGTCAGTTTCTGCACTTAATAACAGAGCTTTAATACATATGAAGCAAAAAATTGATTGAAATAAAAGAAGAAATATTCAAACCAACAATCATATTAGGAGATTTTAATACCCTCCCCTCAGTAATTGATAGAACATATAGACAAATGACTCAGGAAGGACATAGGAGATTTGGACAACACTAGCTACCAACTTGATCTAATTAACATTTATAAGCACTCCCCCCAACAACTGCAGAATATACATTCTTTTAATGTGCACAGAGAACATTGACCTAGGCTTCATACTGGCACGAAATGAGTATCAATAAATTTTAGAACATTGAAATATTACATATGTTTTCTCATGCTGAAAAGGAATTACATTTGAAATCACTGAAGATAAAATACCTAGAAATATTTGGAAATTAAACAGTGTATTTCTAAATAATCCACGGGGGAAAGGCAAAATCACAAGAGAAATTAGAAAATATTTCAAATGGAATAATAACAAAGAAAATAGCATTTCAAAATGTGTGGGATACAGCCAAAGAGGTGTTTAGAGGGAAATTTATATCTTATATTTAAATTTAAATACTTACATTAGAAAAAAAATTTCAGTCAAGAATAAATTTTCTACCTTAAAAATAAAAAAAGACATCAAAGAAAGTAAATAAATATCAAAGGAGAAAACAATGAAATACAAAACAAACAATAGAGAATATTAATAAAGCCCAAACTTAGTTTTTTGAAAAGATTAATAAAATTGATAAACCCTCAGAGAGGCTGATCAAGAAAGAGGAGAAAATACAAGTTACCAATATCAGGAATGAATGCAAAAGGAGATATCACTACAGATCTTACAGACATTAAAAGGATAATGAGATTATTATTAGCAACTTTATGCTAATAAATATAACAACTTAGATGAAAAAAGGCAAATTGCTTTAAAAAGACAACTGAAAAAATTGGCGCAAGATGGATCAGCATACCTGAATAGCCCTAAATTTATCAAATAAGTGAAGTTTGTTTTAAAAAACCTTCCCAAGAAAAAACTTCAGGCCCAATTCAATCAAACACTTAAGAAATAGTACCAATCTTACACAAACTCTTTCAGAAGATAGAGGAATAGGCTTCACTTCCCAATTCATTTTATGAGGCCAGAATTACTCTGTATTACCAAAACCAGAAAAAAGATAGTAAAAGAAAACTGTAGATCAGTATCACTCATTAACATACATACAAAAATCCTTAACAAAATTTTAGCATGTTGAATCTGATAATATATAAAAAATAGTATAGCGTGACCAAGTGGAGCTGGGTCTCAAGAATACACAAATTGTTTAACATTAAAGAGTCCATCAATGTAATAATTTATTGTATTAACGGAATAAACAAATTGGGCGGCCAGTTAACTCAGTTGCTTAGAGCGTGGTGCTCTTAACAGCAAGGTTGCCGGTTCGATCCCCACATGGGCCACTGTGAAATGCGTCCCCCACAACTAGATTGAAACAACTACTTGACTTGGAGCTGATGGGTCCTGGAAAAACACACTTACATAAAAAATAAAATAATAATAATAATAAAGTTTAAATAAAAAACCAAAACTTAATTTAAAAAAAGAAGAAAAAAATGATTGTTTCAGTAAATGCAAAAAGAAATTGACAACATTCAGCACCCGTTCAGATTAAAACCTCTGAACAAACTAAGAATAGAAGGAAATTTCCACGTCTGATAAAGAATTTCCCCAAAATCCTACAGCTAACATCATCCTTACAGGTGAAACTGAATACATTACCCTCAAAGCTGGGAACAAAAAAATGACTGCTGACTCTCACCACACAAATACAATATTTTACTGGAGGTCATAGCCAGTGCAAGAAAATGAATTAAAAGGTATAATGAAAAGGAAGAAGGAAATCTGTCTTTATAAGCAAAACCCATGATTGTCTCTGTAGAAAATACTGAGGAATTTACGCCCCACCCAAAATAAAAAAAAAAACGCCTACTGCAACTAATGAGCAATTCTAACATGATTTGCAAGACACAAGGGCAATATACAAAAGTCTCCTTTATCCCCCATGTCTAGGAACAAATGATTTGAAGCTGAACTTTAAAGACATGGTATCTACCATAGCATAAAACAAAACAAAACAAAAAAAAAACCCATGAAATTCTAAGGGATAAACTTAACAAAATATATACAAATTTGTGCACTAAAAATTAGAAAATACTTTGAGAAATTAAAGATCTGAAATAAATAAAAAGAAATTCTGGGTGCATGGATCAGAAGACTTAATCTTGTTAGGATTTTTAGTTCTCTTCAAATTCATATGCAGATTCACAACTATCCAATCAAGCTTCCAGCAAGTTTTCTTATAAAAATTGACTGCTTCAAAAGTTTATAAGGAAATGCAAAGAACAATCTTGAAAGTAAAACTGAGGAACAAAGTTGAAAGACTTATACTAAAATTTATAATTAGTATAAGTCTTTCAACTTTGTATTTATATAAATAAATATAATATTTATTTATATTTATAAATTATAAGTTTTATAATTATAGTTTTTATAAGACTTATAAAAACTATATTACCAAGACAATGTAATATTGACATTAGCATATAGTAAAAAAAGGAAAATCAATGGAACAAAAAAGAGAATCCAGAATTGGACCCACCTATATAAAATCAATTGATTTCAATAAAGACGCCTAAGTAATTCAATGGGTGGAAAGGATAGTCTTTTGGACAAGTAATGCTGGGGGAAAATCCATTATAAAATACAGAAAAAATAAACCTTGACCCCCTTTTGTCCCCCCACCAACTTTTTCACACCATGTACAAAAAGTAAGTTGAGGTGGACCATAGAGGGAAACATCAAAGCTAACATTAAAAACTTTCCAGGAAAAAAAGAAACACAAAACTTTGACACCTGGGGGTAGGCAGAGATTTCTTAGAGAAACACTGACCATAAGAGAAAAAGATTGATAAAATAGATTTCATTACAATTAATAAAATCTGCTGATCAAAACACATTTAAAAAATGTAGAGCAATCTATAGACTGGAAGAACAATAATTACAAGACATATGACAAATGTCTTGGCTCCAGAATATATAAATAACTCCTACACATCCAGAATAAAAACACAAGCATTTCAATAAAAATACAAAAATACTCAGATAGACACTTAACAAAAGTGTAAGATGCACAGGGTTCAAATTCAGGTCTTTTTTGTTTGTTTGTTTTTACCCCAAAGCCAAAGCATTTAAACACTTCATTCTATTTTGAGGGCTAGGCTGAGCTTTGAACGAAGTCTGCTGCCCAACATTCCATCCATCCATTCACCTACCCATCCGTCCATATCCAGTCAACATTCTAGTACCACAAGTGAGGTCCATTTCCTGTCTCAAGTAGCTCACAGTCTGAAGCAGCAGCAGAGGAATCAACAAGTAGAACTCCATGCAATGCCTAGTACGACAAAGGAAGGCCCAGGGGCCACTGAGGGCACAGAGGAGGGGCCCCAATCTAGTCAGTCATTTCAGGGAGGCTTTCAGAGGAGGCATGGAGGGCATTTCCCTTGTGATTGTCTCCTTCCACCACCATGTTCCTTGGGTCCCTATCACTTCAGGGCCAGGCACAGAGATCTCCCCAGAACAGGGAACTCTTATACAATTCCTGGTAGGTAAGATGGACCAGACAGGACAAATCTTTCCTGCTACCCTTCTCCTTCTCCCTCTGGGTCCCACTCCTTCAGGCTGGATCAGCCAATGTGCATCCACAGGAGGACATTGCCCTTCCCTTCCACTGAGCTATGAGGGGAAGAACCGAGAAAATGATCCCAGATAGATTGAATGCTCAGGAATCATCCATCAGTCTCTCCATGTCTCCTGCCTGCTCTGTCCTCAGCTAGGCTGTGTGGGAGAGATAGCGACAAAGCCCAGGACAGGGGCCCACCCTCCAAGATCCTCTGCTCTAGCATAGGAGCTAAGTCATATGCTCCTGAAGCCATGTGGGAGGAGCAGTGCTTGATGAAAAGCAATGAAAGCAAATAGGGAGGAGGGAGAGATAGAGGAAGGCAGGTGCAGTTTGGAGGGCCTCCTGGAGGAGGGGGGCTTGAAAATAAGAGTGGGAGAAAATTTGGATGGGAGGAGGGTCACGGTGGGCATTCTGGGTAGTAATAACTATGTCACAAATTATTACAAATAGTTACTAATAACAAATTAGTAACATTTGTGGAGCACTTATGGTTTATTTCCCCCCAATCGTATGCACTTTATACAGATGACCGTATTTTCATTTTAGGAGAGCTAGTGGAATCAACACGAGCAAATTCATTTTGCTCTCTATAGCCCCAGCATGCAAGCCTTCAGCAGCACATAGAATCCAGCCTGAGATACTCTGGGCTAGAGCTCAGGAGCCAAGTCTCATGAGTTCCTTAGCACTGATCTTGTTCATTGATGTAAATTGGTGAGCACAATGACCAGCATACGTTTATTTGAACTTCCAAAGGCAAGGGTGCTGGGTAGGCAAGCTGGTGGAGAATGACTGCGCCTGTAGCAGTAGCCTGTGGAGGCCATGCATGTCTGGGCCTAGAACTCTCCATCTGTCAGACGACCTGCTTCCAAGCACTGTCTTCTGGGGCCCAGCAGTGCATTTGCAAAATACCTGGAAGGCCTGATCTACCTCCCATCACCTTCATGGGGAAGCAGAGCTCACTCCGATTGACCAGGGGACAGGGATCAGAATAGCATGCTGATGTGTTCTGATGCTAAACGCATGGTGTGGGCCTTGTGTTTCTCAGGCTGTGTGCTGGGGGCCTTGAGCTTCTGCAGAGGAAACTTGGGGCCATCATGTGGGGTGTGGGGGGACAGCAGAACAGGAGGGCCTCTGGACCCCTTTCCTCTTTAACTGATCTGTTTCACATATGATGGGCTTCAGGTAAGATTTCATTCAAACCTATTCTGTTGATCAGGAAAATATTCCTTGTGGAGTCAATGGGAAGTGCTGGTGTGCGTCTATGAAATTGGCTATAGGACTCCGGCAGATGCTGAAGGAATTGGAAAACTGAGAGCATGGCACTGTGGGCGAGGTGTCATTACAGAAGCTACCCAGAGGAGGGGGGCTTGAGCTAAATGAGTCCTCAACTGCCCCCATGCCCAGCTCAAGGAGTCTCATTTCCCATCAATAATGCTGCACACTTAACTGCCTCATAAAAATCTTAACATCATCGTCACGTGTTGGGGCCCCAATTGTGGTGGTCCAGGGCGGGGGAGCTGAGGCTTTGGGGAAAGCCTGGAAATGGTTCACAGAGCCCAGGGGTCTTGCTTTTTTCTCATGAAGGGAACCATGATCACGGGGCCTGGGCCAACGGCTAGACTTGATCAAGACAGAAATCTCCCTGCTTTGGGCGGTGAGGGTCTCTTAGTCAGAGACACCCTGCCCCAGGGAGCTCTGGTTCCTGCTACCTGATCTACCTCAGGGGGGTTGTCGGGGGGCTGTCAGAAGCACCTGCTGCCTCACTCCCTGTCACTTGTCAACTTGGGAACAATCAGTCTGCTACTTAACACGTAACAGGCAAAGCCCTTCAGCAGCCAATTTGTCTTTGTTAGCGCTCGTGGGAGATGGGTGTGAGGTCTTGTTGTGCCGGCCTCCCCGCTGATGCTGCACCTGGGACCCGCGTGCAATCACTCAGGCCCTCCACAATCACCCGCAAGGCAAGGCACTAGGCAGAGTCTCACCTGGCAGTATCAGTGAGCTCTGCAGAGCACAGTGGGGCACGGCCAGCATGCCAGGGAAACTCTGGGCAGAGGCCTCCAGGCAGAAACCCACCCTGCTGTCTGTCTCCCCTTGTGCAGACCACGTAATAAACACTGGCTGTGCTAAGGGCTGGGGACACATGGGCAATAGACCACCGCCCTAAGCTAGGCTCACAGCCTAGCAGACGAGACAGATACACCACAGATAATCTCTAGCAATGCTGTAAGTACCAGGTGGAGGTGAGTACTCAGCCTTGTTACAGAGGAGGTCTTGCCTTCCTCTGCTGGGAGAGGTCAGAAAAGGCCTCCAGATTCAGACGTGTGGGGGTACCTGCCGTCAAAGGGCAAGTGTGGGACGCTGAGGTTACAGAAGGTACACTAGCTCAGGAAGCAGCCTGTGCAAAGGCCAAAGGATGAGAATAGCAGACTGAGCTGGGGAGATTGTAGATGGGTTGGTCTGCCTGGAATATTATTGAACTATCATGTGTCTGTTATTTAGCCGTTATCCATCCATTGTTACCTGCTTCCCTTGTTCTCTCTTCATGGATCTACCTACACTTTGCCATCCATCCAATGATGTGTCATTTATCATCCATCCATTCATCCATCCATCCATCTCCAGAAGTTTTTTTTTTTTTTTTTTTTTTTAATTAATTTTATTGGGGTGACAATTGTTAGTAAATTTACATAGATTTCAGGTGTACAATTCTGTATTACATCGTCTATAAATCCCATTGTGTGTTCACCACCCAGAGTCAGTTCTCCTTCCATCACCATATATTTGATCCCCTTTACCCTCATCACCCACCCCCCACCCCCTTACCCTTCGGTAACCACTAAATTATTGTCTGTGTCTATGAGTTTTTGTTTCTCATTTGTTTGTCTTGTTCTTTTTGGTTTATATACCACATATCAGTGAAATCATAGGGTTCTCTGCTTTTTCTGTCTGACTTGTTTCACTTAGCATTATTCTCTCGAGATCCATCCATGTTGTCACAAATGTTCCTATATCATCTTTCCTTAACGCCGAATAGTATTCCATTGTGTATATGTACCACAACTTCTTTATCCATTCATCTATCGAAGGACATTTTGGTTGTTTCCATGTCTTGGCCACCGTAAACAAAGCTGCAATGAACATTGGCGTACACGTGTCTCTATAGAGAAATGCTTTTATATTTTTGGGGTAGATACCCAGGAGAGCGATTGCTGGGTCATATGGTAATTCTATTCGTAATTTCTTGAGGAACCTCCACACTGCCTTCCATAGCGGCTGCACCAGTCTGCATTCCCACCAACAGTGTATGAGAGTTCCTTTTTCTCCACAGCCTCTCCAACACTTGTTACTATTTGTTTTGTTGATGAAAGCCATTCTGACTGGGGTGAGGTGATATCTCATTGTGGTTTTCATTTGCATTTCTCTGATGATTAGCGATGTTGAGCATTTTTTCATATGTCTATTTGCCATTTGTATATCCTCTTTGGAGAAATGTCTCTTCAGGTCCTCTGTCCATTTTTCAATTGGGTTGTTTGTTTTTTTGTTGTTGAGTTTCATGAGTTCCTTGTATATTTTGGATATCAGCCCCTTATCAGAGGAACTGTTTGCGAAAATCTTCTCCCATTCAGTTGGTTGCCTCATTATTTTGTCAATAGTTTCTTTTGCTGTGCAGAAGCTTTTCAGTTTCACATAATCCCATTTGTTTATTTTAGTTTTTACTTCCATTGCCTTTGGAGTCAAATTCATAAAAAGCTCTTTGAACCCAAGGTCCATAAGTTTAGTACCTATGTTTTCTTCAATGCAGTTTATTGTGTCAGGTCTTATGCTTAAGTCTTTGATCCATTTTGAATTAATTTTGGTACATGGTGACAGATAGCAGTCCAGTTTCATTCTTTTGCACGTAGCTATCCAATTCTGCCAGCACCATTTATTGAAGAGGCTGTCTTTCGTCCATTGTATGTTTTTAGCTTCTTTGTCAAAAATTATCTGTCCATATTTATGTGGTTTTATTTCTGGGTTCTCAATTCTATTCCATTGGTCTATGTGTCTGTTTTTCCGCCAATACCAAGCTGTTTTGATTATTGTAGCCCTGTAGTACAAGCTAAAGTCAGGGAGTGTGATACCTCCAGTATTGTTCTTTTTTTTTAATATTGCTTTGGCTATTCGGGGTCTTTTGTGGTTCCAAACAAATCTGATGATTTTTTGTTCTATTTCTTTAAAAAATGCCATTGGGATTTTAATGGGGATTGCATTAAATCTGTATATGGCTTTGGGTAATATGGCCATTTTAACTATGTTGATTCTTCCAATCCATGAGCACGGAATGTCTTTCCATTTCTTTGTGTCATCTTCAATTTCTTTCAAAAATGTCTTATAGTTTTCAGCATATAAATCCTTCACATCCTTGGTTAAGTTTATTCCTAGGTATTTTATTCTTTTTGCTGCAATTGCAAAAGGAATTGTTTTTTCTATCTCTTTTTCTGAGATTTCATTGTTGGTATATAGGAAAGCAATGGACTTTTGTACGTTGATTTTGTAGCCAGCAACTTTACTATATTCATTGATTGTTTCTAATAGCTTTTTGGTGGAGTCTTTAGGGTTTTCTATGTATAGCATCATGTCATCTGCAAAGAGTGACAATTTAACTTCTTCATTCCCAATTTGGATGCCTTTTATTTCTTTCTCCTGCCTGATAGCTCTGGCGAGGACTTCCAACACTATGTTGAAAAGCAGAGGTGATAGGGGACAACCTTGTCGTGTTCCTGAACGTAGAGCAAAGGGCTTCAGCTTTTCACCATTAATTATGAGGTTAGCTGAGGGCTTGTCGTATATGGCCTTTATTATGTTGAGGTATTTTCCTTCTATACCAATTTTAGTAAGTGTTTTAATCATAAATGGATGTTGTATCTTATCAAATGCTTTTTCTGCATCAATTGATAGAATCATATGATTTTTGTCCTTTATTTTGTTTATATGATGTATCACATTGATGGATTTGCGAATGTTGAACCATCCTTGTGCCCCGGGGATGAACCCCACTTGGTCGTGATGAATAATCTTTTTAATGCATTGTTGTATTCGATTTGCTAGAATTTTGTTTAGGATTTTAGCATCTGTATTCATCAGAGATATAGGTCTGTAGTTTTCTTTTTTTGTGTTGTCCTTACCAGGTTTTGGTATCAGGGTAATGTTGGCCTCATAAAATGAGTTAGGGAGTACTGACTCTTCTTCAATTTTTTGGAAGAGTTTGAGCAGGATTGGTATTAGATCCTCTTTGAAGGTTTGGTAGAATTCACTGGTGAAGCCATCTGGTCCAGGACTTTTGATTTTGGGAAGGTTTTTGATGACTGATTCAATTTCCTTACTGGTGATCGGCCTGTTAAGATTTTCCAGTTCTTCATGATTCAGCCTTGGAAGGCTATATGTTTCTAAGAACTTGTCCATTTCTTCTAAGTTATTAAATTTGGTGGCATATAGTCCTTCATAGTATTCTTGGATAATCCTTTGTATTTCTGTGGTGTCCGTGATAACTTCCCCTTTTTCATTTCTGATTTTGTTAATTAGTGTCTTCTCTCTTTTTATCTTAGTGAGTCTAGCCAAGGGTTTGTCGATTTTGTTAATCTTTTCAAAGAACCAGCTTTTTGTCACATTAATTTTTTCTATTGTCTTTTTGTTCTCTATTTCATTCAGTTCTGCTCTGATTTTTGTTATTTCCTTTCTTCTGCTGACCTTGGGTTTCGCTTGTTCTTCTTTTTCTAATTTTTTAAGGTGTAACATGAGGTTATTTATTTGGGATTTTTCTTGTTTCTTGAGATAGGCCTCTAATGATATAAATTTCCCTCTTAAAACTGCTTTCGCGGCATCCCAAAAATTTTGGTAGGATGTATTTTCATTGTCATTTGTTTCTATGTATCTTTTGAGCTCTCCTCTAATTTCTTCTTTGACCCAGTCGTTCTTTAAAAGTATGTTGTTTAATCTCCATGTATTTGTGTTTTTTCCTGCTTTCTTTTTGCAGTTGATATCCAATTTCAAAGCTTTGTGATCAGAGAATATGCTTGGTATGATTTCAATCTTCTTAAATTTGCTGAGGCTGATTTTGTGTCCCAATATATGGTCTATCCTTGAGAATGTTCCATGTACACTAGAAAAGAATGTATAGTCTGATGTTTTAGGATGAAGTGCTCTATATATGTCAATTATGTCCAATTCATCTAATGTGTCATTTAGGGCTGCGATTTCGTTATTTATCTTCTGTTTGGATGATCTATCCATAGCTGTCAATGATGTATTTAAGTCCCTAGTATAATTGTGTTTTGGTCAATTTCTCCCTTTAGTTCTGTTAGTAGTTGCTTGGTATATTTCGGTGCTCCCTGATTGGGGGCATAAATATTGATGACTGTTATGTCTTCTTGTTGTATAGTCCCCTTTACCATTATGAAATGTCCATCTTTGTCTCTTGTTATCTTTTTCACCCTGAAGTCTGTTTCATCGGAAATCATTATGGCTACACCTGATTTTTTCTGGGTACCATTTGCTTGAAGTGTCAATTTCCACCCTTTCACTTTGAGTCTATGCTTGTCCTTATAGCTGAGATGTGTCTCTTGTAGGCAGCATATGGTTGGGTTTAGTTTTTTGATCCAATCTGCTACTCTGTGTCTCTTTATTGGTGAGTTCAGTCCATTTACATTTAGGGTGATTATTGATATGTGAGGATTTCCTGTCATTCTGTCTTTAGTTTTCTGGTAAGGCTGTGTCTCCATTGTTTCTTTGCCTTTTTGTTGTTGTCTGTTATTTCTGTGTGGTAGTATTCTATGATGTTTCCCTCTGTTTCTTCTTTTATTACAGTATATATTTCAGATTTGGATGTTTTTTGAGTGGTTACCCTTGAGTTTATGTAAAAGAAAGTTTGATATTTAGAGTATTCCAGTTTCTTCAGTACGCTTACTTTCTCTATTCCCATATTCCAGTTCAGGCCTTTACGCTCCCCCTTTTTATGTTTCGGTTGCCACAAGTTGTCCCTGTTGATGGTGGTCTAATAGCCTCCTTTAGTATTTCTTGTAGTGCAGGTCGTGTATTAGAAAATTCCCTCAGCTTCTGGATGTCTGGAAAGGTCTTTATTCCTCCTTCATATCTAAAGGAGATCTTTGCTGGATATATTATTCTTGGCTCATGATTTCTCTCTTTCAATAGTTTGAATATTTGGTTCCATTCCCTCCTAGCTTGTAGAGTTTCTGCTGAAAAATCTGATGATAATCTAATGGGCTTTCCTTTGTAAGTTACCGTCTTCTTTTCCCTGGCTGCCTTGAGGATTCTTTCTTTATCATTGATTTTAGACAGCTTCAATACAATGTGCCTTGGTGAAGGCCTGTTGGGATTGAGGTAATTAGGTGTTCTATTTGCTTCTTGGATTCGAGGATCCAGTTCTGTCCACAAGTTTGGGAAGTTCTCATCGACGATTTGTTTGAATATATTCTCTGTTCCCTTCCCTCTTTCTTCTCCTTCTGGTATACCCATTATTCTTATATTGCTCTTTCTGATGGAGTCAGAAAGTTCTTGTAGAGTTCTTTCATTTCTTTTAAGTCTCAAGTCTCTTTCTTCTTCCCTCTGTGTAAATTCCAGGTTCCTATCTTCGATGTCACTGATTCTTTCCTCCATCTGGTCAACTCTACTACCTAAGCTGGATATTTTATTGTTAATTTCTTCTATTGAGTTCTTAATCTCCAGAAATTCTATTTGGTTCTTTTTCAAGATTTCAATCTCTTTTGTAAAATGCTCATGGTGTTCTTTGATTGTGTTTCTGAGTTCATTAAACTGTCTTTCTGTGTTTTCTTGCATCTAGTTCAGTTTTTTCAGAATTGCGATCTTGAATTCTCTGTCATTTAAATCACAAAGGTCCATATCTCTAAGTTCCTTTTCTGGAGACTTTTCACTTTCTTTCTGAGCTATCTTGTTGCCTTGGTTATTCATGGCAATCACTGATTTACTATTTCTCTTCCTAGACATCTACAGGAGTGTCTTCTGCAACAGGTTGATAGGTATGCGAAGAGCTTTTGGAGTTCCAAAGCTCTTTCTGCACCAGATTCAGAGCCCGTTTGTTTCAGCAGTTCTGTTTACTCCTGCAGGGATCCGCCCAGATAGGTGGGGCCAGGGGCGGGGTGAGTTGTGAGAGGTGGCCCAGAGCAATGGTGGCGACCACCACCACAGCCAGTCCTGCTTCCACAGCTCCCTCCCCTTTGCCGGAACTAGTTGAGCTGCGAATCTGTGTCTGCGGTCCACAGTTCTCAGAGCAGCAAATATTCTGTCCTTTGATCCGACACTGCTACTTTATCGCTTCTAGCACCGGCCAGGTGGGGGCGGGGCGAGCTCTGGGAGGGTAGGGAGGGGGCGGCTAGTCTCTGTGCCTAAGGCTTCCGTTCTCCGCTCGGCAGTGAGGGCTTAAACCACCGATTTCAGCCCTCTTCCCTCAGTCTTTGCTCCGAGGTCTGCCGTGAGTGAGCGTTGGGTTCAGCGGTTTTGTATGCTGCCCCCTCAGCCCTGTGGGCCGTAAGCGGAGCCCTAGCAGTCCGAGTCCTTCCCTCTCCCGCAGCTGCGGGAGATCCGGGAGCAGAGGGCTCCGAGCACTGAGCTAGGTCTGCGTCCTGCGCCGCGCTGCTCCGTCTCCGCACTTCTCCTCTCCCTCCTCCCCCGCTCGCGCGATTCACCCACCTGGAGGTGAATTCCGTAGTGGGCCTCTTCGTCTTGCCTGTCTGCTGTGCAAGGAGTCCTTTGTGGAGGTATTGTTGTCCAATTCGTTGTAAATTCCAGGGGAGCGTTACAGAGGCTCACCTCACGCCGCCATTTTTTTTTGATCCCTCCAGAAGTTTTCATGTCATGTTCCAAAGCAGATCTGTCTCCAGAGGACCCTGTCAGCTCACACAGTGCCTGGCACTTCACTGTTAGGGATGGATTCCTGCCTTAAGTACTAACGTTTCTCAGCATTTTTAATAAGCGCACAGCCAGGGAGAGGCAACAGAAATGACAAACATTACAGGCTGTGTGATTTTTATTAAATCACAGATCTCTTTCACAGTCAGGTCCTAGGACATGGGGGTAAGCATGGAAAGGGGTGGGAGAGGTACCGGCACCAACTTCAGAGAGCCAGGCCCACCACTGAGGGCTGTTGATGGGACCGTGCTGTTGATAGGACCGTGTCCCTAGAATGAACCATCCCCTGCATGTAAGCTCCACGGAGGCAGGAATGGACCTGTCTGTCCATCTATTGCAGTGAAGGTACATATCACAGGCTCAGTGAATACTTTTGAATGAATGAATCTATGGGAAACCTTAGACAAGCTACTGTGTACTCTCATGCCAGGCCTGCCACCATCCTGGTGCTGCCCTTAGAAACCATGCAGGTCCTGGACCTCACTGATATTTGATGTGGGTTCGTAGAGGTCTGGTCTAGAATAAGAATTTAGCCACTTACCAGCTGTGCTATTCGGGCAGGATACGTAACCCCTCTGGGGCTCAGTTTCTTCAACTGTAAAATGGGACCAATAGTATGTATTTGTGGGATCAAATGTTATCAAGGCACTTTGGGAACTACAAAGTATTGTACTAGTGATTGTTAGCATACTTTATATGTGAATACAAGGTGAGACCAATAGGAGGGGCTTTTGCTTCTCCCACAGAGGAGGAAACAATTCAGAAAGCATCAGACACTTCTAGGCTTGGCATCTAGTTCCTTCAGAGGTGTCCTCTTAGAATACTAGATAATTCTCTGTTCTTTATTTAATGAGCAGTTCTTCCATATAAATAAAATATTTCCTGCACAGTGCTTGGAATCCCCCCATCAAAGATTAAAATTTTAGACAAAACCCTTAAGAAAGCTTTTTCAGTCTGATGCAAGTATCCTTGGAGGGCTGTATTTTGGGTTTTATCTGCTGATACCTGTATGTGTGTCTGTGTATAAAAGATGGGGAGAAGGTGAGAGGGAAACATAGTCACCATCAGCTAAAAGAACACCGTCCTATGAGGATGGGTCCATTCCACTACGAAAATGCGTCATCTTGGTGAGCAAAACAGATTACGTAGTCTAAACACCTTCACACAGCGGATTCTTCACAGCCCTTTCCCCCCATCCCACTTTGGGATGTAAAGAATTCCCAGAAGGAAGCTAAAGAAGGCAGAGGTCTCATAAGAGTGATTCCAGGCCCCGGACACTTGGATTGAATCAGACAGGATGTGGGTGTGGCCACTGCTCCTTGCAGCTGGGAGGAGGTACCTGCACTAACTCCCTGGAGAAGCAGCTAGAAATGGCATGAACAGAGTTGGCTGTCACTCCTGGTGCATGCTGAGCCCATGCAAATTGCAGGATCTCTAGTGAGGGCCAGCTCTGTGTGCCACAGGTCTTCTTAGACCCTGGAACCCCAGGAACAAATCAAAAGTGTCCCTTCTCCAGTTTCTAGCAGCAGCTGTCTTTCCCGCTTTGTTCCCCTTTCATGCCATGTCTCCTCCTGTCTCAGTGATATGGGGGGATGACATTGTCGGTACCTTCATTGATGGGGCCACACTCACCCCAACGTGATAGCCATTGCCTCAATAAAACCCAGTGACACCAACTTTCTTAAATGGGACAAACCGTGTCCTCTTTTTGTTCCTTATTCAATTAGTCTAGTGTTCTGAAATCCAATCTGAAATCCAATCTGCTTACTAGAATCATGGTGAAAGGACAAAGGAATTTTAAAGCCGGGAGCACCCCACTCCCCAACAGAGATTCTGATTTAATGGCTCTAGAGGGGCCAGAAAGCTTCAGAAAGCTTCCCAGATGATGCTCATGGGCAGCCTCGTCTGAAATACAGTGAGCCCAATACCTGATTGGACTGTCTTATATCCCAGCCTCTTCTGTAACACACACACACACACACACACACACACACACACACACACACCCTGCTGCTTTCGAACAAATCTTCCAACACACAAGCTGTTTGGCTAGAATTTCTGTTCTTCTCTTATTTTCTTCCCTCTTTCTTGTTCCTAAGTCTGGAAAGTGCTTGATTTCTACATCCATCATTTCCTTTGACCCTCCCAAGTGAGCTGGACTATAGCCAAGTTTTAGTGGTGGAGTGGACCCATCCTCATAAGAACTTGCTCTTTTAGGATCATCTTGTAGAGTGAGCTCTTGTAGAGGAGATCTTCTAGGATCTCCTCTTGCCCTTGGCCTTGGTCCTTAGGGGGTAAAGCAGGCTAAACCCAGGAAGCCCATGCCCCTCCCGCTTTACCCCCAACCCCACCATTGACAGTTCAAATTGGGCCACTCACACCATTGTCAAACTTCAAGGTATCTTTGTACCAAGCTCATCAAAAAGCAAACACTCAGGCACTTGAATAAGATAAGCAATTTGCGGCTTTGTAAAAAGTCAATGCAATTCAATTTAGACCTCTTAAGGAGTGCTGCTGCCTCTCACATTTATTGTTTCCTTGTATAACCTGCTCCAGCGAAGGGACTGCATATTCGTCTTCTGTCTGTGAAGTGGGATGTAGTCCCTGGAATGAGTGACCTTCAAGAGCCACACAGAACTTACAAATGAAGCTGTTGCCGAGAAACCTCAGTTTTGCCTCAGCTCACAGCTTTCTGCCTTTATATAGATTTGATTTTCTAAATGGCAGATTATAAAACTAGCTATTTTTTCCTCCTAAACACAAATGCTTTAATTTTTTTCCTTGTTAACCAAGAGTGATGTTTTTGAAACACAATCCCCACTCTAATCTTTACCACTCCTGAAAGGTTTCTCTTTTTTTTTAACCCACGAAGCCATCTTTAGTGTCAGGGGTGGGGCCCCTGGAATGTGCCTTTGTCCTCTTAGCTGCCTTGGGCCGGAGGTGGATATTTTTTTCTGGTTTTTGTTTTTTTCTCTTTGTCATAGAACAAATTGCTCTTGGCTTCTCTTTATTTGTTCCTTTGTTGTTTTATTTAGAAAATAGGGCTGGTTTAGTTTCACCTTGTCCAACAAATCCAAGGCAACTGAGAATAATAATAATCATAATTATGATTATTATTATTATTAACGATTGAGTATCTCTTCTATGCCAGGCGCTATACCTGGTGTTCAACATATGCATTTTTATTTAATGCTTGCAACAACCTTATGAGGTAGACATTACCATTTCCCCGAAAATAAGACCTAGCCAGACAATCAGCTCTAATGTGTCTTTTGGAGCAAAAATTAATGTAAGACCTGGTCTTATATTATTTAATAACATCATATAATATAAGACCAGGTCTTTATATAGTATATAGTATATAGTATATAAGACTGGGTCTTATAGTAAAATAAGACTGGGTCTCATATTAATTTTTGCTCCAAAAGACACATTAGAGTTGATTGTCTGGCTAAGTCTTATTTTCGGGAAAACATGGTATCAGCCTCATTTTATTGATGAGGCTCGGAGAGATTGTATAAGTTTCCAAAGGTCACACAGCTAGTAAATGACAGAGCAGAGGTCAGACCTACACTTGGCTGAGGCTGAAACAAGACTTCCTGAATTCTAGGCCCCCAGTGCTTCCCAGATATTATTTCCTGCCCCAGGTCCTCATGCCTCAATTTTGAGAGCTTCTCAGGCAGCCCTTCCTCACACAGAGTCTCTTCATGGCCCATAGTCATGGGCACTCAAAGCCACCCTGCCTTGAAGGATTTAAGAAAGCAAAGGTGACAGTTTTGAAGCTATTTCTTTGATTTCTGTCTTAATTGTAGGCATGTACATGATTCTTAGTATTATAACTTAATCAACATGCCTTCACCCACTTTAGAAGCTTCCTTTCCTCTATTTGGTCACCTTTGTGGAAAATACCATCAATTGCCCTCCCTCCTTCTCTGACATCCCTGGCTCACTCTTGGCCTTCGGAAAACCATGGGACTTGCAGTCGAACCCAATACATAGGTGCAGCACCTGTGGACAGGATAATGTGGCTACACATTTCTTGCTCTCCACTTTTGGCCCAAGCATCCTGGAATTGGGTCCAAAGTGAACAGGGATGGGCACTTCTTCCTGCCGGAGTAAAAAAGTTCTCCCATCCCCACCCCGTCTTCCCAAAACACCAGGAAATTCAAAGGCTGAGGTACCAGGCATTACAAGGAGTCCAATACGTTAGAATAGAACATCAGTGAGACACAAAACAGAAAATGCTGGATTGTAGGTATTTGTCTGACCCCTCTTCTATTAATAGTTATCTTTCGTTTGGACCAAACCCAGATCCAGGCACCTCTGATGGAGGCACAAAATTGTGCTGCCCTCCTTTTCTACACCCTCATTCCTGGGTCCTCATCGCCATCAAGAGGCTGGCATCTCCTTCCATCTTCTTAATACTTCATAGCCTTTCCACCCACTCTACCCAAATACTGTGTATCAGGCAGCATCAGCCATTGTTTGTTTTCCATGCACTTATTTACATGTTTATTTTCTATTTAGGAAAGATGATGTTTATTTTTCATGAAGGATAGTGATCTAAAGATCCATTTTTAAAAGGTTTTTAAGCAAGGAAAGCAGTTGATTAAAAAATATGAAGTTCCCGTTACACAGGTGTTAGGAGGAAATAGAAAAAGTAGTGCAGATGGTATAGGAATTACTGAAGGCGAAGGGTATTGACCTGTGTGACTCTGAGGGGTGACTTCGAGGATGGCAGAAACAACTCAATCCAAATGCTGCACTGTCGCAGAACTAAGGGTGGTGGCAGTAGAGGCTGTTGAGCATGTTTGAGTTTAATGTACAGTGAGTTATAGGGGGGAATCTTGATCACAAATTCTCTCTGGGAGCCTAGCTGGCTTGCACATGGCTCTAGCCCAGGCCTGAGCACAGATGGGAAACTTTAATGGGTGAAGCGCCTCTGAACTCTGGAACCGGGATGGCTCTTGGCCGAGTGGACAGCCCCTCCTTGTGACAGCTCTCAGCCTCGGTACCTCACTTGGTGGTTACAATGACTGGGGCCCTGAATAGGAGACGTACGGCCTGAGCCATCTCTGTTATCTCTCAGAGCCATGGCTAAACCGACATGGGGCCTGTGATGACTGTCACACAGGGGACAGACCTGTGCAGAGAAGGAAGGGAAGGCCAGGCTCTCCTCCTGCACCTGACAGTGGAAGGAGTCACATGTTCAGCTGGTGCACCGAAAGGAGAAGTTTCAGGAAGGAAAGTAAACAAATGTCAGAAGAGCACTGATGCAGAGCCAGGATACAAGCAGAGGGACACACAGAGGCTGTGCTTTCCACATGTGGGTCCGTAACAACTTGTCAGGTTTTCACTTAACACAAGACTAGTCAGATTAGGAAAATCAGTTTGACTGATGTCGATGAAATAAGAGTTGTTTGACTGGATTGACTTTAAGTTTAGCTGAACCAAGAGACAGAGTCCGAGAGGGCAGTTGTTTCCTGCACAGGCCACGCAGGGAAGGAAGAGGCAGTAGCAGCAAGTGGATGAGAGGAGATGCCGAGCAGAAGAGCGGGAAGAGGCAAGAGGGAGTCTTGAGGGGGAGATGAGAGAATCTCAGTCTGTGGGCATGGGGAGGGGTCTTGTCCCACTCCCACGATAAGTCACAGTGAATTGTCTTCCTAATCTATCACTCTCTCTTCCCAGATAACAGAATTCTAGTGTCATCCTGGACAGCAATTTGCTGAGGCAATGGAGCAGGATTGGCCTGAGCCAGTCATGACAATTCTGCTTGCCACTCTCCCTCATGCTCCTTCAGCGAGATGGGGACATGTGACTTAGTCACGGCCCACGAAACATAAAGTGCATCTCCTGAAAGACTCTGAAGAAGCTTCACTTTCCTGGTGAAACATCCATATGAGACTGGTGCTGTCTTTCAGCCTTCTGCCAGTTTCCTGCCCTGAGCGCCGGTGTGGTTCCTAGACCTACCTGCACCATCAGGTACGGCCCTGAGGTGATAAGCCTGCCATCAGTAACTGCCGAGCAGAACAACACAGAGATACTGGCTCCTTTGATGACGTCATTGGGCTGCTGCCCCATACCCAAAGCAGCCTACCGCTGGATTTCTCACTATGTGGGACAATTAGTATCTTTATTGCTTGAGCCATTGCTTGTCAAGTATTTTGTTACTTGTAGCTGAAAGTATTCCTAACAGATATACACTTGATTTTACAGAGGCCATTACAGCATCTGAAGTCACCTAGTTGATTTTAAGTCTCCCTCAACAGAATTCAGACTGTCTTTTTTTTTCACTTTATAAAATATTTCTTTTTATTTGAGTTACAGTTGACATTCAATATTATTTTATATTAGTTTCAGATGTACAGCATAGTGGTTAGACATTTATATAATTTATGCAGTGATCCCCCAATTAGTCTGGTACCCACCTGGCAGTATACATAGTTATTACCGTATTATTGACTATATTCCTTACGCTGTACCTTACATCTCCATGACTACTTTGTAGCAAACAATTTGTACTTCTTAATCCCTCCCCCTTTTTCACTCTGCCCCTTCCCCATTTATCATCCTAATAAATCTAGCACCCATCTGACACCATACATAGTTATTATTGACTGTATTCCTTATGCTACACCCTACATTCCCATGACTACTTTGTAACAACCAATTTGTACTTAATCCCTTCCCCTTTTACACCCACTCCCAGCCCCCCTCCTATCTGGCAGCCATCAAAATGTTCTCTGTACCTATGAGTTTGTTTCTGTTTTGTTCTTTAGATTCCACACATAAGTGAAATCACATTGCATACTTTTTCTTGACCTCTCTGGCCCTCACTGCCACCAGACTACTTTAGGCCCATTCCACCAGCTGCCATCTCAATGTCAGTTCTTTCCCCCAATTGATTCTGTCCTTGGTGTCTCACATGTCTCTCTCAAATGGAATTTTCTTCCCATCAGCTTCCCATCTTCACCTGATCATGGACAACAATGGAGACAGATTTAAATTCAGGGTCTTTGGTTGGCATTTCTGTGACCCTGATTGGATTAATCCAGGTGATCTCCTGCCTGCATTTACCCCTATCGTGACCATCCTTCCACCATGTTTGCGCACCTCTATCCTTCTACTTTGATTTTTCCCTGACTCTTCCATGTCTACTGCTGTCCAGTCTACCAGGCTCACCTCCTCCAGGAGGCCCACTCTGATGACCTGTGGTACTAGCTCTGATTATGCATGAATTCTTTTCATTCTAGTGCTCTATTTATACTGTCTTCTAATGTCGTATTAGCACTTCCTTGGGAGGTAGGACCTGTCTTGTGCATCTTGGGACTACTGCACAATTTCTAAGTCAGGGCATGTTGTGGATACTCAAAAATACTTAGAAATTATACAACTTTATAGCTTGTTTAAAAACATGTTAAATACAACTAACTTGTGAAATTTTGAAAAGGCTAAAGAAACCCCACCTATCAACACCCATGGAAATCAATATTGGCATTTTGACCTATTTTTTCTTAGTATTTTATCTTTTTAAAATTGAAATACTTGTGCTCGCTTCGGCAGCACATATACTAAAATTGAAATACTATTGATACACTGATTTATTGATAAATCTGTATTGTGGGAAGAAGTAAAACTCTGAGCGCATGATCTTATGCATAGAAAAATCCTAAAGAATCCACAAAAGGACTATGAGAACTTATAAACAAGTTCAGCAAGGTTGCAAGACATGAGTTTGCTGAACAAAAATCAACTATAATTCTATATTCCAGCAATAAACAATCTGAAAATAAAGTTAAGGAATAATTCTATTTATAACAGCACCAAGAAGAATAAAATATTTAGGAATAAATTTAACAAAATAAGTTCAAGACTGTACTCTGAAAAACTACAAACTATTTTTGAAAGAAATTAAAGGACACAAGTAAATGGAAAGATATCCCATGTTGAAGGATCAGAAGACTTATTATTATTGTTAAGATGGCCATACTCTTCAAACTGATATATAGATTGAATGTAATCCCTACCAGAATCCCAGCTGGCTTCTTTTGCAAAAATTAACATATTAGTTCTAAAATTTATATGAGAATACAAGAAATTCAAACTAGCCAAAACTACCTTGGAAAAGTACAGATTTGAAGGACTCAACTTCCTGATTTCAATACAAAACTACATAATCAAGAGAATGCAGTATTGGCATAAAGATAGATGTATAGATCAGTGGAATAAAACTGAGAGACCAAAATAAACCCTCACGCTTATGGTCAATTGATTTTCAACAAGGGTGCCAAAAAATTCAGTGGGAAAAGAATAGTCTTTTCAACAAATGGTGCTGGAACAACTGGATAGTCACATGCAAAAGAATGAAGTTGGGTCCCTTTCTTATAGCATACACAAAAGTTAACTCAATATGGATCATACGCGTAAATCTAAATGTAAGAGCTAAAATTATAAAACTCTTTGAAGAAAACATAGGAGTAAATTTTCATGGCCCTGAGTTAGGGAAAGCCTTCTTAGATACAACACCAAAAGCACAAGCAAGAAAAAAAAAAAAAAAGATAAATTTGCCTTAGTCAAAATGACAGAATTTAGTGCTGCAAATGATATCACCAAAAAAAAAAAAAAAAAAAAAAGAAAAGAAAAGAAAATACAACCCACAGAATGGAAGAAAATATTTGCAAATCATGTATCTGATAAGTGACTTATATTCAGACTATATAAAGAATTCTTATAACTCAATAAAATAAAGATAAACCAATTTAAAATGGGCAAAGGATCTGAATAGAGATTTCTCCCAAGAAAATATACAAATGGTTAATAAGCACATGAAAATATGTTTAACATCATTAACCATCAGGAAAATGCAAATGAAAGCCACAGTGAGATACCACTTCACATGCACTGGGATGGTTATAACCCAAAACACAAATAATAAGTATTGACAAAGATGTAGAGAAATTGGAATCCTTATATACTGCTGGTGGGGATATAAAATGGTACAACTGAGTTAGAAAACAGTTCGTTATTTCTTCAAACAATAAAGGATAGAGTTACCATATGATATAACAATTCTACTTCTCCATATATACCCAAGAGAGATGAAAACTTATACCCACACAAAAACTTGTACACAAATGTTAATAACAACATTATTCATAACAGCCAAAAAGTGGAAATAACTCAAATGTCCATTAATAGATTAATGGATAAAATGTGGCACAGCCACACAAGGGAATATTATTCAGCAATAAAAATCACTGATACGTGCTGTAACATGGATGAACCTTGAAAAATATTAGGTTGGTGCAAAAGTAATTGCGGTTTTTGCAATTATTTTTAACCTTTAAACCACAATTACTTTTGCACCAACCTAATAATATGCTAAGTGAAAGACGTCAGCCATAAGATTCCATTGATATAAAACATTTAGAATAAGAAACCTATAGGGACAGAAAGTAGATTAGTGGCTACCTAGAGATGGGAGTTAAGGAGAAGGAATGAACAGTGACTCCTAATGGGTTCAGGGTTTCTTTTTAAGGTGATAAAAATGTTCTAAACTTTATTGTTGCACAAGTCTGTGGACATACTTTAACAGTCCATTGAATTTAGATTTCAAATGGATGAATTTTATCGTATCTGAACTATATCTCAAGAAAGCTATTAAAAATGGATTGTGAATAAGTTTAAGTCATTCTTTCAAAACATTTTCATAATGGTTGCATAATATTTCATTATGTGAATAAACCATACTTTATTTAATCAAAACTTTATTGCTGGGCTTTTAAGTTGTTTTATTACAGTCATCAGTGTAGAAATGAACTGAACATCCTTGAATATAAACGGCATCTGCATTGATGATGATTTCCTTAGGATAGATTCCTAACAGTTAAAACTCTTGTTATATTCGTAAATTGCCAAATTGTTTCAGAAATCGTCTACCAACTGGCGTATCTAATTCACCATGTCTTCTTCAACATGGAATATTAGTAGACAAACACACATGTTCCAGTCCAGTGGGGAGGAATGATGGTTTACTCAGGTTAATGTTTGGTTTATTTGTTTATTTGTTTACTCATTAGTGAGGTTAACCATTTTTCAACATATACCGGTTAAATTTTTCCATTTTTTCCCTTGTGAATCAACTGTGTCTTTTGCTCATTTGTGTCTAGTTAATTTTTAAGAGCATTTTATGTATAATATTTAGATATTAAAATTTTGTCATCATTATAAAATATTTTTCTCAATTTGTCCATTTCCATATTAATTCTGCTTTGGTGTTTCTTGTTTTGAAGTACAGACGTTCTTAACTTTATGTAGTCAAATGCATTGATTTTGAGGTTTCTTACTTTCTTTTATCCTTAGGAGGTCCTCTCATCCTCTATTTTTCTTCCATATTTATGGGTTTGTATTTATAATTAACCTTTTATTCATCTGGAATTTGTGTTGGTTTACAATGTTAAATTAAGATCCATCTTCCCTTCCCAATTGTTACTAAATTATCCCAATTTTTAAATTGAATTATTTCCTTACCTCTATAATAAGAGCACAATACCCTTATTATATAACAAGTACATACAGAGGGTGCCAGAAAAAAATGTATTTTAAGAAAGGAAAAAAGTGTATTAAAAGCGTAATGCTCAATTTATACAGTTAACAAAAGATGAATACAAGTCATTTGTATATATCCTTTTGGCACCCACGGTATGTATGTTTCTGGCCTTGCATTTGGGAATTTTTACAAATACAACCCCTAGTTATAGTGGTTTGCTAGCCTATTGTTGTATTAGTTGTAATCTGTTGTATTTTTTATAACTTTATAACGTATTTTAATAAATGGTATGACAAAATCATCCACATTATACTTTTTTTATCAAATTTGCTTGGCTGTCCTCAACCTTTTAATCTTCTCAATGAACTTTTCAAGTTCCCTCATTCCTATCCCATTACCTACTAACTCTTTAAATCATCCTTTGTGATTAAATGAAATATTTCATATATGATCTAAGTGAAGGTAGTAAGATGTGATATTTTCATCATACCTGGACTAGACACCTTTTGGAGTGACACTTTTTTTTTCTGATAACTGAACCTGCAAAGTGATGAGTCCCAATAATCATGTTATATATAATATGTGACTCCAACCCTCTCTCTTCACAGACAACTGGAACAAAGGTGAACACCTGAGCCAAGCTGAGCAAATGAAAAATATCTTGTCTGGGAATTTAAATTTGAAACCCTGAAACATGGGGGTTGGTGTTCCTGAATCTGGGAGATGATATGGTTCTGGGTGGCCATTTTCTGTGAGGGCCTGGAGAGAAAGAAAACTGGTTTGCAGGAAGAGAAAATGGTGCCACAACACAGAGGGGACAGACCTCCAGAGAGATATACTTACCACCCTTGTTATGAAGGCTCTCAGTTCCTGTTGCCAAAGCCCTCCAAATTCTCTGACATATCTCTGCTTCTTTCTGATAAAATTACTTCTTTGCTGAAAAGTAATTTGAACTGTTGAGTTGTAATTAAGAAACTGCAGATCCCAGACTGACACACTAGTCAGCTCCTTTGGGATTGGGACAGAATGGTTATTTGCAGGAGCCATACACCATGCCAAGAACACTAGTGTGTGTTGATGCATTTAATCCTCAAAGTCCTGCAAAGTAGTTACTTATCTCAGGACTGAATGGCTAAAAAAGGCTTCCAGAACCATCCTGGGCCATATAGTTACAGAGTTTTCTTATCACCAAGACAAAGCAAAGCTCTTAAATTACTCCTGAGAAAGCTAGTAGAACATTTCTCTCAGTACCCCACTCCTTGGCCAAGGATGCTGTTCTTCTGTCTCCCTGGAAACCTTTCAAGATATGGTGCAGTAAACAACTGTTATCATCCTCCAGCGGTTCCTGAATTATTAGAAAGCAAGGCTTGGTCGCTGGAAGCCAGCTGTGGTTCTTGAGTAACATACTCTGGCAGAATAAACTGATCTTGTTCCATTTTGGAGATTACAATCTGGAGTTTCAACAGAATGCCATTAACAACAACTTCTCCACCGTAGTCCCAACCAGTCCTTAGAACCAATCAGTCCGAGGGTCTGTCCCTCTCATCGATATGCAAACAGCAACCAAGGCTCAACAACAACAAGAAGGCACACACAAGCCACACAAGATACATACCTGGAACACTCAGCTCAGGTGACAAGGGAGACTATGCCACTGGGCCCCACAGGACATGTACTAAATAAGGACAATCTACTAAGACAGGGAGACATAGAAGCCCTACCTAATACATAGAAACAAACAGAAGGAGGCAGCCAAAATGGGGAGACAAAGAAACATGTCCCAAATAAAAGAAGAGAACAAAGCTGCAGAAAAAGACATAAACAAAGTCAAGACAAACAATCTACCAGATGCAGAGTTCAAAATACTTGTTATAAGGATGCTTAATGATCTCAGGGAGAACTTGAACAAAGAGATAGGAAATATGAAAATGGAGATAGAAAACATAAAAAAGAACCAGTCAGAAATAAAGAATACAATAAATGAAATGAAGAATACATTAGAGGGAATCAACAGCAGGTTAGATGAAGAGGACAGAATCAGTGATTTAGAAGATAAGATAGCAGAAAACACCCAATCAGAACAGCAAAAAGAAAAAAAGAATCCAAAAAATGAGGATAGTTTAAGGGGCCTCTGGGACAACACCAAGCATACTAATATTTGCATCATATGTGTACTGGAAGGAGAAAAGACTGAGAACTGATTTGAAGAAATAATGATGAAAATTTCCCTAATCTGGAGAACGAAATAGACAAACAAACCTAGGAAGCTCAGAGGGTCCCAAAGAGGCCCACACCAAGACACATCATAATTAAAATGCCAAAGGTTAAAGACAAAGAAAGAATCTTAAAAGCAGCAAGAGAAAAGCAGTTAGTTATTTACAAGGGAGCTCCCATAAGACTGTCAATTGATTTTTCAATAGAAACTTTGCAGATCAGAAAGGATTGATATGAAATATTCAAAGTGATGAGAAATGAGGACCAAGACTTCTGTACCCAGCAAAGCTATCATTTAGAACTGAAAGAGAGATAAACAGCCTCCCAGACAAGACAAAACTAAAGGAGTTCATTACCACCAAACCAGTATTACAAGGAATCTTAGAGGGACTTCTTTAAGAGGAAGAAGAAAAAAAACAAGACAGAAAATATGACTAATAAAATGGCAATAACTACATATCTACCAACAATTACTTTCAATGTAAATGGATTAAATATTCCAATCAAAAGATATGGTGGTTCAATTGATAAGAAAACAAGACCCTAACAATATGTGCTGCCTATAAGAAACTCACTTCAGATCAAAAGACACACACAGACTGAAAGTAAAGTGATGCAAAAAGATACTTCATGAAAATGGAAACAAACCAAAAAAGCTGGGGTAGGAATACTTATATCAGACAAAATAGATTTTAAAACAAAGCTATAACAAGACACAAAGAAGGATCCAGTAATTTCACTTCTGGGTACTTATCTAAAGAAACCCAAAATGCTACTTTGAGGGGATGTGGGCATCCATATGTTCATTGCAGTATTGTTTACAATGGTCAAGAAGTGGAGGCAGCCTGGGTGTCTGTCAATGAATGAATGGATAAAGAGGAGGTGGTGTATATGCATATATATAACGGAATGTTGCCCGGCCATGGAAGGGAATGGGTTCTTGCCATCTGTGGTATCATGGATGGACCTGAAGGCATTGTGCTGCATGGAGTGTTAGAGACAGAGAGATGCAATGCAATTTCATTTACATATGGAATCTACAGAACAAACTAAACAAACAAAACAGAAACAAACTCATAGATACAGAGAACATTTTGATGGTTGCCAGATGGAAGGAGGGTTGGGAGTGTGGGTGAAAAAGGTGCAGGGATTAAGAAGTACAAATCGGTAGTTAAAAATAGTCATGGGAATGGAAAGTAAAACATAGAGAATATAGTTAATAATATGGTAATAACTATGTATAGTGCCAGATGGCTAGTAGAATAGTCAGAGGGACTACGTCTTAAATTATATAAATGTCTAACTACTATGGTGGATACCTGAAATTAATATAAAAAAATGTTATGGGTGATTTATGAAATGTGCTTTTTTAGGTGTCTAGATTGGTTGTCCCAAAATGATAGCCCAAGACAAGACTTAGGTGCAGGAGGTGACCCCAGAGGAACAGGAGTTAAGGGCATTGGGAAATGGAATGGAGGCAAAGTGAACAGAAAGGTGAGTTAGTGAGGCACCAGGAGTGTGATTGATTGGGACCTCTGTGAACTGTATAAAGTGCCTCCCAGAGCTGTCCATTGAGGATGGAAACTGGGGCATTTATCTTCTTGTTTCCCACACCAAGGGTAGGGGTTGCCTATGGGAGCTTTAACTGCTGGTATTTCTTGTCTGCATTTGTTTCAAAATGAGTGGACTCCCCTTCAGAGCAGGTCCTGAGGCAGGAGAAGTGAAAGCAGAGCTGTTTGTGCTTCCAACAGCCTGAGCCTTGTCAGCTGAGCAGGCTCACCTGTTACCGACCATCCCCCACCCCACACCTCCACCAGCGCCAGCCAGAATGGAGGTGAGCCGAGGGCTTAGGACCCCAAAATGATAGGCTTCAGTAGGCCCAGCTGGTCTTGTGCTACCTTGTATTTTCCACTATTGTTCCACTCTATGTTTATTCAGCAAACATTTATGGAACACCACTGTATACCCATTTTCAGGCACCAAGATAGAAAACGTTCCAGGTCTACTCCTTGTCTGCTCCCATTTAGATCGAAAGCTGTTCAGTTCAGGGAACACAGTAGCCTAGATATAGTGGGCACCCAAACAAATTCACTGATGGATTGATTAATTAGTTGATTGAACAATTTAGTAAAGTAAGCCTTTCTGGTTTCTATATTAAAAGTCATTCTTTATCGCAGCAGAATTCAAAAGTTTACTTCCAGTCCCCTGGGGCATTTTACCCTGTGGTGTATGCAGTACACATTCCAATGATAAAGTCCTTAATAACTACAGGATGAGTTGGCAGAATGATTTAGATCTAAAGTCCAGAGCAAGGCAATTACATCTGGCTCACAGCTTTAAAAAATTGAAATAATCTTTATCTGAATTTTTAAAAGTATGTTAAAATCATACTATGAAATGTCAAACGTGGTGATGACTTATCCTGCTCAGGTGAGAGTTGGCACAGAGGAGGCAGCCCCTTAATATGCATGTCGCCACCACCTAAAGGTTAAAAACATCTGATGCGGTCCTGTGAACTAATTGTACTTTCATCGATCACATTGGGAATCTGAATAGCATCAGGGAAATGAAATTCTTGAGGCCAGCCTTTCTGCCATAGACTTTCCTCATCTCCTGGGGACAAATGAGACGTTTGGAGAAGGAATTTCTCTCTAAGGGCTTGCTGTCCTGCTGAATTATTTTCTATTTCTCATTAATTCTTGTCTTCCTCTTGCCCACACCACCCACCCCCTCATGGCTTCCTTATCGTCCACGTCACATCAAGCTGTCAGACTCTGGATGCTCTGGATGCTTTGTCACTGAGCTCTCTTCCCTCTGAACCAAAGGCTCCTGGGACCAGACCATCAGGGCTTCATTATGGCCTTCCCGTGTTACGTGCTAATTGTTTCATCTGTGACTCTCTTGGCTCTGTGGGAGATATTGGCTTTTGGTATAAAAGGCATGTTTTAAACGATTGTAAGAAAATATTAGCTGATACCGGCAGGAACTGCTTTGAAATTGCCAAAGAAACATGAACACAGTAAATTCAAACCCTGAAGGCAAGGTGGAGAAGCTTGGGCTTCTTTCTCCGAGAACAGCCAGGACACTCCTGACTGGGCCAGGGGACAGTAGAGCAGGGCAGGAAAAGCCATAGCAGTGCAGTAACATCCAACATAGCCAGGTGGCTGAGTCTCACAGACCCCAGGTGAGCAGAAGAAGACAGACACCAAAGAACATGTACTGTGTGATTCCATCCTCGTGAAGTTTCAGAAGAGGCAAAGCTAGTCTAAGTGCTGGAGGCGAAAATAGCAGTTGCTTTTCATTGTGCGAATGGGGGTGAGATGGTCTATACCTTGATGTGGGTGGTTCACACATAGGAAGAATCCATCAAACTGTAAACTTTACATTTGTATGTAATACCTCAATAAAAAAGAAACAACAGCAGTGATAATATAACAGTGGATGTCCGTGGAGCCTCTTCTGTGCCACGTGCCTGACATCATACTAACTACTTCCCGTGGGTCCTATTTCTCTCCTCATAAGCACACTTCAAGGCAGGCTTCTCCAGCTTCATTTTTCAGGTGGGAAAACAAAGGCTCAGGGAGGTTAAGAAACATATCCAAGCACACTTGAGTTACAAACTCCTCTAATTGTGAACTCAGAAAAGTGGCAGCATCTCAAACAGTCAAAGATCTTACCTGAAGTCACTCCCAAGACTGGACAAACATTGGCCCTCTCCAAGCTATACACATTCCTCCCTCCATGCCCGGTTCTTTTCCTTTTCCATTTGGAGGTCTGGAAATAGCGATGGAGTATTGGGAGAGGACGGGGTCAGAGGTCATCGTGCAGAGGAACTTTGGGTGGTGGGAGTGAGCAGGGGAGAAGCCACTGCCCAGACAAGAAGGAAGAGGGCCCAGAGCTCAGTCCCCTTAGGCTCTGAACTTGTTACATCGCCCCAGCTGGACTTGAGGGGGACCATACCCGATTCCCCTTGGGTCTATACACACCAAAGTCATCTGTTGCTTATTTACTGGGGGCAGGTGATTGCCCTCACATTTGATGTGGAAGGAGATGCCTCTTTCCTTCCTCCCCACCCCCACCCCCTCCCTTCCTCCCTCCTTCCTGTCTTTCAATAAGTATTCGTGGAGCACTGACAATGTGCCAGGCCCACGGAGCTTGTAGTCTGGTCCAAGAGACCAACAATGAGAAAGCAAACAAATAAGCAAAGAAACAATGTATAGCATGTCTCATGATGTCAAGTTCAAGGGAGAAAAATACAGCAGCTCAGAGTGACAGGTACAGGACCAGGGGTAGAAGGGTAGTTCAGAGATGGAGATATGGAATGACCTCTCTGATGGGGCCTGAAGTGAGCAGGCTGTTCATTGATTAGGGGAACAGTGTACCAGGCAGGGGTTTGGCAGGTGGGAAGAAAGCACTAGTGTCTGAGGAATAACAGAAGGCCAGTCTGGTTGGGGAAGGGAGAGTAGTAGGTGAATTCAGAAGAACAGGCAGGGACTGATGGTAAGGAGTTTCACTTCTGATCTGAATATAATGGGGCCTTTTGAAAGTTTTTGAATAGGCGTGTGGTATGATCTGAATTTCCTTAAGAAGATCACTCGGCTGCAGAGTAGAGAACTGAGTTGTCCGATCAAGATGGAGGCAGGAAGACCAGGAGGTGGCTCCTGCAGAATCAAGGCAGGAGACAGAGCCCATGGAAGCCTGGACCACAAGGGGGAGTGTGTGCGCTGAGCCTATCAGCTAAGCCTATCAGGGGAGCAGCCACCCACTGAGGAATCACACACACAGTCCTGAAGTGCCCCTGGAAGTGCTGTTTATGGGCGTGAGTCCTACCGTCTAGGACCCCTGCCTATAGGCCCCACTGGTGAAATGACAGCCGGTTCAGGGCTGTGACATTAACAGTGAGTCAAATACAAAATTTTTCTCTTTTTCAATTCTCTTTTAATCCTAGTTCCCTCTAGGGAACCAAGTTTCCCGAAGCTTACAACAGGAGGTCTCCAAAGTGGAATGCAGCAGTCCCGAGAACATGCAAGACAATCTTTTGGGACAAGAGGTGAAGTGTTGGAACTTATATTTATAGCTAGTTCTTATCTCATTCGTCTCTAGGTTATTCAGTCTATGCTGGTAATGTGCATAGAACATTAGTAAGGCTGTACATGTACTCAGTTTATAAATACATATATTGGGGGAGGTCATTAAAATATTTTGGGATGGAATGGGCAACAAAAAATATTCAGAGTTCTTTGGCCTACAGGGTAAATCTCAAACTCCATGACATGGCTTACAACTGCCCCACCACGGCCTCCTACTTTCCTCTCTCTCCTTTCATTTCTAAGTCCTCTGTGTTGCAGAACTGTGAACCCATCACCAATCTGTTGTTCACTGAAGGGAGGGGGTAGGGTGGGGTTTGGTGGGAAATTGTCAATTGCCTTTCAAAACTCAGCCTTTTCTGAACCATCTCTCTCACCCCACATGCTACTCTCATGCCATGAACATATTTTTAGCACAGCACCTGAAATACTTCATTGCTCCTAGTTATTCCTAATTTGTCCCTCTCCTCTGGCTGTGAGCATCTTGGGACAGGGTGGTGATTTACTGGTCTTTGGGTCTCAGGGTTACCAGACTTAGCAAATAAAAATACAGTACACACAATTAATGACTTTTTTAGTATAAGTATGTCCCCTGAGACATAGTTTATAAAAGTGTTTGTTGTTTATGTGAAATTTCAATTTAAGTGGGGTCTTGTATTTTAACTGACAACCGTAGTATCCGTAGAGCCTAGGCCTTGTTATGAGGGGATGTTGGATAAGTATCTTTTGAATAAATGTCTGAATAAATATGTCAGTCTAGAGACTGTAAATATCACCCTCCCCCCAAACAGACAGACATAGGGATTGATCTTTTCTCTTTTTAATAAATTTGGCACCATTAAGTGTGTGTGTGTGTGTGTGTGTGTGTGTGTGTTTTCAGCTCTGTCCACTGAACAAGCCTAAAGCAATAAGCAGTGACTCCCTAGTAGCCATGAACACATCTCGTGACCAAATCTTGGTTTCTAAATATAATTGCTCTCTTAAAGTTACATGAAGAAATGGCTGCGAAGCACAGGGCTGCCTGGAACATCTTGCTTTGTCACAAAAACAAGGGAGAACTTAAAGATTAATTAGGTCATGTGTAAAGGACTTAGGATCCAGCTGGAAGAGGCTTCAATGCACCAATCTGTGACAATTTGCCTGGTCAAAAAGATAGTATCAGTAATGAATATTAACCATTGAAAAAAATGTGTGTGTGAGAGAGACAGAATGAATGAAAGGGTAAAAAGTTCCTTCTTTCCAAAAGAAATCTAGCTAATAAATGCAGAAGGGACAATAGAATTAGAAAATCATCATTTTGTAGCCAGCAATGTGAAAATTGATTCAAGAAAATTGATTCAATGTAATCAAAGATGATAAAAAAATTTGATAAAAGGTTAATAGAGAAATGGACATACACATAGATTTAAATGATAGCCCCACAGATTATTTACAATTACCAAGGGGTAAAGTGAATGGTTACAATGGCAAGACCTGGCCTCCCTGCCCTAACCAAGCAATCAAAAATGATGTAAAAAAAGAAAAAAGAAATATCAACAGTACCTATGTAATATTATTGGCAAAAATGCTTAACCAGAACCTCATCGTGAGGAAACAATCAGACCAATACAGAATGTGGGAAGTTTTATAGGACAACTGGCTTCAACTTTTTACAAATATCAATGTCACAAAAGGCCAAGAACGGTGAGAGAGTTGTTCTAGGGTAAAAGACACTGAAGGGAAATAACAACTAAATACGTGTAAACCTTGATCCGGTCCTGGATTGATAGAGGGATAAGAAACTTACAAAATACATTTTGGGAATAATAGAGAAGATTGAAATGATATTCTTGAATTAATGTTAATTTTCTTAGATGTGAGTGCTGTGTGGTAGTTCTATAGAAGAAAATTCTTATTCCTAGAGATGCATGCCTAAGAATTGGGTCTGAAATGTGGTGGTAATGTCTGCAACTTAATTTCAAATGGGATTGAGAGGGGGTAGGGGAGAGAATGTCGGTGAAGGATTTTTAAAACATTAAAAATTAAAATGGGGGAAAACAGAGAGAGAGAGAGAGAGAGAGAGAGAGAAAGGTGCAGAAATTGGAGAAAGGCCAGGATGGTGAAAGGGAGCACAGAGCATTTGTGAATTACCAAACAGGCTCTGGGGAGAGAATGGTCTCAGACCCTCCCTCTCCCTTTCATTTCCCTTCTTCTTTGGCATATGTCCCCTGCCCTAGTACCAGCAAAGTCCCCACTGCTGGTTTTGGGATATGCTGTGAGATACCCTTGGCCAGAGCAGAGCTGAGCAAGTGATTAATGAAGATACAGGTGATTGATGAAGTTAAAAAGCTCCTGTGATAAATCTGGCCCATCCTATCAGAGCTCAATATTTCCAAGCATCACATTGCCCCGTAATATCTTTATTCAAACACATATACCTCTCCCCCCCTACACACACACACACAGAAATATGCAAGAACAATCCAGCATTTCCCTGCAGCTCCCCTCCCTCCTGGCCCAACAGAGATGACAGATTGCAATGATTTCTTTCAAGACAATAATTAGGAAACACTTAGGGGTATTTCCAAGTGATTGTACATTTTATTTAAATATTTATCTTTCTCAAATTTGACTAAAAATCTATAAGTAATTAGTTATCAGCGCAGCTACCAGGGTGACAGGCGGTTTCCTTAATTTTCTATGCAGTCGACAGGTTTTAAGTCTGAAATTATTCTAGTCACAGCATACTTCAAAGGTCTAAATGAAAAAAAAAGTTAAATGCTTTAATATCTTTGAGATTTGCAAAGATATTTGAAGATTTGCTGAGGGATTCAGTGTAGGATGAATAAAGTGTTTTGTTAGCAGGGAGACCAACTTGCATCTCCCATTTGAAAGAAAATGTGAAATCCAAATGCACAAAGATTATTTAGATGAGAGAGCGCTGAACAATTGTTGTTATTCCTCTGCAGCCCATGCCTTTGAGTCCTGGATTACACTGCTTTAGAGGGAATTTGCTCCCCTCCTGCTGCCAAGGGTAGCCACGTTTTCACAAGCATAAAACACAAACTGGCAAGCCATAATTATAAGGTGTCTAAACTAAATTGAAGCTCAACCCTCCCCCCACCCCCATAACCACACACCCTCAAACCTGCAGGGTCTGCTCCCTGTGGGGCCTGGGGTTCACCAGGGTACCATTGCATCACTCACTTGCTGGTGTCCTGGGCGGTGTCACCCTGGCAGACTTTCTTGCTTGGCCTGGCACTAGCCTATCCCACGCGAGTTTTCTCAGTTTTCAGTGGTCTGTCCTCACTCCCATGTCCTCAATGCTGTCTCCTCCCACCCCCGGCACATCTTCTGAGCTTCTCTCTACCTCTCTACCTCACAGTTCAACTCCTCAAGGCACGAAGTTCCCTTTTCTTTCTGAAACCAGAGGGCAACGGAGTCCGGGTCTCCCGCTGCCTGCGCCACTCAGTCAATAGACCAACACAGGAGCTGGGCTATAGGATAAGCGTTTAGTATTAGAGCACCAGTGGTCTGAGAAGGCAGCACGTTAAAACCTTCAAAAACTGCCTTCACATTCTCAGGCCTGCTTGGGGTATTTAAGGGAAAATCTGGTCGTTCCTCTAACGGCAATATGATGGTTCCTGGGGTCTGCACGGAGCCTTCCCTCTCTGGGTGTGATTCTCAGGTGGGGTCAGCAACCCAGGAATAATGATGGAGGAGCCTGGAAAGAATGCTAGACCACTGAAACTGTGATCAATAAGCCTAGGGGTATTAATCATAGGTTTCAGGATGGAACGGGGACATTCCGGATCCTGCTTCTTCCCCAGTGCCCTGTGAGGCCCAGTGCCAGAAGGCCCGGCTCAAAGGGAAGGCACAGGAGATCCTGAATGAAGATTTAACTCGTTGACTGAATTCAATTCGGCTCATGGTCTTTGGAAAATACCTTTTGACCAATATCAAATTGTTTGCTGCTATTTGTCACTGTCTCGTGAAACCAAATCCTGACAAGTGGTTCTGAGTCATTTGGAATATGGTTAACCAACATGGCGTGGCTTTCTTCAATCTGCCCAAGGATTAAACTCACCTGGGAAAGACAATTTCTCTTACCCAAATACCCAGGGTTACCCTCTTTAGTGTCTCTTTATTTTACAAATTTTCTATTTCTATTTACATATCAATTGCCCTCTAGAGGAGGGTTCTGCAAACTTTTTCTGCAAAGGGCCAGATGGTAAATATTTTCAGTTCTGTGGCCATATGCTCTCTGTCACAACTACTCAGCTCTGCCAATGGGAGAACAAACGTGCCCACAGACCACATGTAAATGAGTGGGTGTGGCTGTAGCACAATAAAATTTTACTTACAAAAGCAAGCAGCATGCAGGATAAGCCCCCCACTCCCACCCCTACCTCCCACTTCCACCCCCACCCCTCCACCCCCACTGCCACCATAGTCCCCTCCCTTCCCCTCCGCTCCAGGCTAGCTCCTAACTTTGAGGGCAGGGTATGCTATTCATCTGTGGCTCTCCAAGGCTTACTGGAATCCCCCATATGCACTGGGACATGTTCCGTCTATGTCCTTAAAGGAATAACTCAGTAACCAACCCCAGCGAGGCCTGAGCATTCTCTCCTCAGGATTGCCCAGAGCACCTGGCGAGGGCTGGTACACAGCAGGTCCTTAGGAAATCCCCAGGAGTGAGGGGTGGGCTCTTTAAATGGGAGGAGTCTTCTCAGTGGGCAGTGCCCAGTTGGGGGTGTGCTCCAGGTCAGCATAGCCAGGGCCTGCTGTTGGCTTTCCCCTCTGACTGGTCACTCTCAGCATTCGCTTTGCAGCTGGTCCTCAGTGAGGGACAGGAGGGATATGCCCCCTCTCCTCCTTTCCTTCCTGTCCTCACTGTCCCACTCGCCTCTCAAGCTTTGTGAGTGCAGTATGGAAAAGCTCGCCATAACTCTGCTTATGTGAACCTTTCGTAGAACCACTCCGCTCTGCTTTTGGTGCTGGGACTGGGCCAGTGCTCATGCAGCAAGCAGGCTGAGGCAGGCCTCCTGAGAGTCTGGCATCAGCTGTCTGGTTTGCAACGTTGGCTGAGCTATAGCATCTGTTAATTCATTTAACAAATGTTTCTTGGGACAGCCCGGTGGCTCAGGCGGTTAGAGCTCCATGCTCCTAAGCCCCAAGGCTTCCGGTTCAATTCCCACATGGGGCCAGCGGGCTCTCAACCACAAGGTTGCCAGTTCAATTCCTCGAGTCCCGCAAGGGATGGTGGGCTCCGCCCCCTGCAACTAAGATTGAACACGGCACCTTGAGCTGAGCTGCTGCTGAGCTCCCGAATGGCTCAGTTTGTTGGAGCCTATCCTCTCAATCACAAGGTTGCCGGTTTGATTTCCCACAAGGGATGGTGGGCTGCGCCCCCTGCAACTAGCAACGGCAACTGGACCTGGGGCTGAGCTGCACCCTCCACAACTAAGACTGAAAGGACAACAACTTGAAGCTGAACGGCACCCTCCACAACTACGACTGAAAGGACAACAACTTGATTGGGAAAAATGTCCTGGAAGTACACACTGTTCCCCAATAAAGTCATGTTCCCCTTCCCCAATAAAATCTTTAAAAAAAAAAAAAAAAACAAAAAAAAAACCAAATGTTTCTTGAAAACCACACATGTGCTGCCTTACGAAATGCAGCAGAGAGCAGGCACACAAGATCCCTGCCCTCATGGAGCTTGTGTTCTAGTGGGGAGAGATAATCAATAAACCATTAAAAGTTGGTTCATTGCACAGTGATAAATGCTAAGAAAAAAAATAAAGTAAGAAGGAGGATGAAGTGTTAGGGTGGGGTTGAATTTCAAACCATATGTGAAGGTAAATTTTGAGTAAAGATTTGAAGCAAGCAAGGAAGGTAGTAGACCAGTTGTCTGGGGGAAGACCATTCCAAGGAGGTGCAACAGTGGGTGCAAAGGTCCTGGGGCACAGCATACACTGAGGAGGCCGCGGTGAGCATAGAAGTGAAAGGGGGAGAGAGGCAGGAGATAAGATCAGAGGCCAGATGGCGAGGAAGCCAGGTAAGGACTTGGCTTTTGTTCTGGGGTAGGAGCTCTGGGAGGATTCTGAGCAGGGAGAAACTTGATCTGACTGATACTTTAACAGGGTTACTCTGGATGATACTATGTTGAGAAGAAATGGCAGAGGGGTAAGAACAGTTAGAGGGCTACTGCAATGATCCGAGTGGAAGATGATACCTTGGTCCAGGGTGGGCAGTGGCAGAGGTGAGAAGTATTTTAGCTCTGGATGTATGATAAAGGTAGGGCAGATGAGGTAGACAAGATACAGAGTGTGAGAGACAGAAAGTAGTCAAGAATGACTCCAAGATTTTTGGCCTGAGAACTGGAACAACAGAGTTTTCTGACTGAGATGAGAAAGACTGCAGAAGGAGCAGGTTTGGGGGTGAGGGTGGGTGCGATGGAGAATAGCATTTGATTATTTATTCATCCATTCTTCAACTACTTATTGAGCTTGGCAGTGTGCCAAGGTTGGAAGCAGAAGGTGAGTGATGAATGACATGGTCTTTCAACTCATGACCCTATTGGCCCAAGAGGAATGAGGAGCCTTAATCCAATAATCATACAGCAAATGCATAAACATCAGCTGCTGCAAGGTCTCCACAGGAAAGAAATGGGGGTTTCGGGGGCATGAGGTAGGAAATCTAACCTAGTCTGGAGAGGGGGGTGCTGTTTAGGAGAAGTGAAGGTCAAGGGGTGATGTGAAGGATGAGTGAAAGAGTGTTTCAGTGAGAAGAGCAGGAGGTGCAAAGGCCTTGTGGTCAGAGGAAGTGTGGGGGCAGAGGACGTTTGAGGAAGAAGAGAATGTACATAGTATCTGGAGCACAGCAGGGAAGAGGGAACATGCTGGAGAAGATGCTGGAGAGGCTGATGGGGCCAGGTTGAGCAGGGGCTTGTAGGCCACAAGGCTGTCATTTGTCACTATTTTACAAGTAATGAGAGGTCATTAAAGTGCCTGACACAGAGGGAGGAGCTGGTCAGACTTGCATTTTGGAAAGATCACTCGGCTCCAGATCACTCTGGAGAATGGATTGGAGAAGACCGGACTGGAAATGGGAGCTCCAGGAGGAGGTGATTTTGGAATCCAGGAGAGAGATGATGGAAGAGTGGAGAGACACTGACAGATCGACAAGATATTTAGGCAGTAGGAAAATTAGCAGTACTTTTCCATAGACTGGTGTGGGAGGTGAAGAGAGCAAACAGAAAGGGACTGTGCCTTTTCACTGTGAATATAAACAAATTCTTAGTGAGAAATGGGCACATTTCCAAACATCTGTGTTGCCTGCTATGGTTCTGGAATAAAATCCCTGGGCCTAAAATTCTGTATATCGTGCTTGGGATGTTCTGGGTAATCGAAACCATGTCAGAGCCATGGGAAGCCATGGAGCTGGGGAAGGGGTGGGAGGCGTGGACGAGGTATGAAAAGCACAGTGTATAGAGACAGTCATACTGGTCCGAATCTCAGCACTCCTACCTGCTGATTGTATGACGTTGGTAAGTAGTCACCTAGTCTCAACCTCAGTGCCGTTGTCTATAAAATGAGAATAATGAGTACTAACTTATGAGGCTCTTGGCCATGATTACAGAGATAGCACTTGCAAAGTGAATACTTAGTACTTGATACATACATACATACATACATACATAATGGTAACTTACTATTATTCATAAGTGCTACTGTTTATCAGAGCACTTTAGTAGACTATTCGTTTATAGTCTACTTGTATCAGCTAGCTAGTGTGATAATAATGCTATATAACAAAGTACCCCAAAACTCAGTGGCTTAAAACAACAATCATTTACTCTCTCTCTTGCTTCTGTGGATTAGAAGGGGTTCTACTGATCTAAGTTGGGCTCAACAGGGTGGCTCTAAGATGTACTTGGGTCCAGACCTGCTCCACCGTGTTTGGGCATGTCATTCCATTGCAACTGAGGAAGCACAAGAGGGCAAGCCCAAATATGAAGGCATATTTCAAGGCTCTGCCTGCACCGCGTTCACTAATGTCTCTTTGGAGAAGCAAGTCACATGACCAAACCCAAATTCTAGGAGTGGAGCTATAATCTAGTGGGAGCAAAGCCACAGGACAAAGAGTGTGGATCTAGGGAAGGTGAAAAATTAGGGCTAATGACTCAATCTGTCAATCACTCTTCAAATTTTCCCCTCTTCTCCATGTAGGATCATTTGGGATCATCAAGGGATAGAAAAATGGCTGCTGAGACCTGAGTCCCTTTTCCACTCCAGTTTCTTTCCTCTCTTTCTTCCTCCCAGTTAATCTTTTTCAGGGCTGTGACTTTGTGTTTCTTTGAAGAACTATCAGTCAATCTTCTTTGATTGCAAGCCACAGAAAGCATCTCTGGCCAGTTTTATCAAAAAGGGAATTGAATGAAGGATTATCAGGCCCTTCACAAAAACTGTCTGGTAGCTGGAGAATCGGGCTGGAAGCAGAACAGATTCCAGGACAGCTCTGGGAGTCTGGGCAGCAGAACCTGATCGACTGTCTCTTACAGACACGAGTGCCGGGGTGATCGAGCGTCATTGGGGCTTCCCATTACTGTGTGTCACAGTTTATAGCTTGCCAAGGCTGCCCACAGTGAGGAAAAAGGAAGCCAGGAGGCTAGTAGGAAAGGAGAATGGAACAGGATGACCAAAAAACTATCAGTGTCCTCTACTCAGCCAATGGATGTAGCGAAAAGCAGTACAGACAGAAGGCCAGATACTATCCCCTGCTCTGCCACTTGCTCAGAATACTGAATCCAAGGTGGATTTGTTCTTTAACAACACCTATATGGCACTGTTCTAAGAACCTGGCAAATGTTAGCTCAGCAGTCCCTAATCTCAAGGAGTTGCTAGGGAATACCTGACCTCACAGCTTGGTCATAAGGATTACATGAACAACATATGTGAAACATCCAGCACAAATACGGCACGCAGAAAATGCTCAGTAAATGTGAGTTGTCTTCTCCCAACCATCTCCCACTTGCATCCTTGCAGAAAGCTCCAGGAGAGAGGACGATGTCTGAGGTTTGAGGGACCATCCTGAGCTTCCAATAGGACATGAGGGACAGCTCCCCCTCCACTAGCACAAGCTGTCTCCTCTGCCCACCAGGGCCCAAGGGAGGTGTGGGTTGTTGTAAGACATGCTAAGGCATCTTCAGAGTGTGCTGATGTGTGACCTCAGAATATCTTGTTACAGCCATCTTTGGTATTTATGATGGCAGGAAAACCGTGTTCTCATTCTCTAAGCCCTACGTAGTGCTGTATATATTCAGTGATGATGGAAGTGTTCTCCATCTGTGCCGTCCAATATGGTAGTCAGTGGCCACATGTGCTGCTGAACACCTGAGATGTGCTAGTTTTACCGAGGACCTGAAGTTATGTTTAATTTTAATAGCTTAAATTTAAATAGCCACTTGTGGCTGGTGGCTAGCAAATGGACAGTGCAGCTCGAGTGTTTGATGTTATGGAAACCCCTAAGGGACACCTAGATTGTGGTGACGGGCTCAGGGTGCCGTTAGAGGAGAGCTCTGTCTCACTCTCCATTTTCGGGAGGCAGCTCCAGAGGGCACCTGCCCTGAACCGCCTCAAGCCTTGGCTTCTGCTCCCTCTCTCCCTCCCTGCTCTCCTCACTCCCCAGAATAACCCCCGGGCAGAGAACAAATGCCTCGGGCAGGAATTATCCCGCTTCAATTCTGCAATTGGGCTTCTTACAATAAGACCCATTAGACCTAGAGGTTAATGGAGGTGAGATAAACAGGAGACACTTAGAGAAGAATTAATTAATCTGGGGTTCCAATTCCCTCAAGTGACTCATCCCTTCAGAGCCACCTGTCTCCTGGTTGGTGTCACAGGTTGCGTTCTGCAAAAGAAGGACAACAAAAATGCTGGATACACCAAGAGTAATATTTAGAACCACAGAACATCACAGCTGGAGGCATCCTTCAGGAACATCTAGTTCAACATACTTATTTCATGGAATACGTATGGGGGAGACAGAGGTCTCGGGTGGGCACTGCAGGCTGGCTTGAGTCCTGCAGGGCGGGGTATGGGAAAGAGGTTGTCTCCCCTCCCCAACACATACACCTGTAACTGAGCTGCTAAAGCCAAGGACAAGTCCCACAGGATCCAAGAGACTGAGCCAGGGTGGATCCAGAGACGTGAGTCCAAAGTGGGTCCCCTGAGCAAGGTGTGGGCAGCAGAGGTGCAAGGCCCAGGGGGACAGGGAGCTGAGGAGGACTAGGTCAGCCACAGAGGTGTGGACCCACATTCCTGACAATTAGCAGAACAATCTCCAGAGCTGTCCTGTCGCATTCAGGCTGCAATAACAAAATACCATAGACTGAAGGGCTTCGACAACAGACATTTACTTCTCGTGATTCTGGAGGCTGAGATGTCCAAGATTAGACACGAGTAGATTTGGTATCTGGCGAAGACCCACCTTTTAGCTCATACACCACAGTCTTCTCTCTGTGGCCTCACATGGTGGAAGGAGGTGAGGGAGCTCTGTGGAGTCTCTTTTACAAGGGCACTAATCCCAGGTGACTTTGTCACCTCCCACGTTCCCACCCCCAAGTACTATCACCTTGGGGAGCAGGTTTCTACATATGAATTCTGGAGGCCACACATTCAATCTATGACAAGGACCCATAGCAAGACTTTTCTGGGTTGCTTGGGATCCATTTCTTGAGCACCCTGGGTCCATTTTACAAACCCAAGATGGGACACAGGATAAAAAAGTGAAACTTTGCCCCGCTAGCCAGTGACAGTGCCAGAACTCACTCCGTCTTCCGTCAACCCCTGCAGGGCTCTCACTTCACCCTATTTTGAAACTGTTTCCCCATCTGGAGCTGTGGTTGACAGTGTACATAATTATAGTAATAGCTGTAATTTATTGAGCTCTTTTTACTAAGGGCCAGGCATCGTGCTAATGGCTTCACAAGCCGTTATATCCCATGACAACCCTGTCAGGTAAACTTTCTTCTACCCATTTTATGGATGAGAAAACAGGCTTAGGAAGACCAAGCACAGCTACCAGGTTACACAGCTACCAGGTGACAGAGCTGAAATTTGAACTCAAGTCTGTCTGACTTCAAAGCCCTGTAAAGCTTGGGAAGGTAGCAGGACAGGCTCATGAGTTCTATTTGACTTGAAAATTGAAAGACTGCATGACAACCTGAGGACACAGTGCTGGGTAGTGTTTGAGGACAGAAGCTGTGACACTACCTCTGTGGTCTGTGCTTCCTCCGGCGACCACACTGCCCTTTCCTCATATGCCCGGGTCTGGGGGCCCTTTTTCTCTTTTGACCAGCTGACTTCACCCTTTATTTCATTTTGCAGGTGGAGAAGGGTCTCCCTTGCAGCAGCTCAAAGAGCTGCTTGGACAGTGAATATTGATTTGGAAGTCAGGAGCATGGTCTCATTTCTGAGTCATTTCTGAAGGCAAACCACTTCTTGAGTGGCACCCCCAGCTAAATTACAGTGCCTTGTCCTTCTGGCTGGTTGGCTGTGTGTGAAGGAAGGCGGGACTCCCAGCAGACTGCAGGGAAAGGGTAGGAGCTCCACGCAGCATCCCAGATGAACACTGGGGTCTGCTCCATGCAAAGAACATTCCCACCTGATTAATAGGCACATTAATGATGGGGGCTGGGCCCAAGGGACCGTTAATCATCGCACCTCTGGCTCTCCTTGAGCTGGAGCTCTCTGGGAAGGGGCAGCTGTGTCTCAGACACTCAGAGGCACCAAGCCGCCAGCCTCCATGCTGCCCCTAGTGGCCTCTGAGGACTAGGAGGCCCTACCAGGGGGCTTGTTCCCCACCCCTTCACTGTGTGGTGCTTACCAAGCATCGACCATCCCCTCCACAGATAGCAGGTCAGAGGTCATCCCTGATGTTATCCTTGGGGTGGGGAGAGGAAATGGCAAGAGGGCGAATTTGCCTTTGGCGGGGGAATTTCACTGAGGCCAGACCTCACTCCTTTTTCCAAAGGAATGAAAAGAGATAATATTGTCTTTTGTTTGTTTCCATTTTGTTTTGCTTTATTGTAGTAAAATACACACAACATAAATTTTACCATCAGTGACATTTAGTATATTCACAATGCTGTGCAGCCACGACCTCCAGTTCCAAGGCATTGTCACCACCCCCAGAGGAAATGCCACACACATCAAGCAGTCACTCCCCATTCCCTCCCATGCCCCCCAGGCCCTGGCCACCACTAATCTGCTTTCTAGCTCTATAAATTTGTCTGCTGTGGACATTTCCTATAAATGGAATGACACACTCCATGGCCTTTTGTGTCTGGCTTCTTTCACTTAGCATAATGTTTTCAAGATTCAGGCATGTCAGTACTTCATTCCTTTTTTATGGCTGAATACTATTCCAATGTGTGGATAAACTAAATTTTATTATCCATTCAGCTACTAACGGACCTTAGGTTGTTTCTACATAATGTTGCCATGAACATTCATGTCTGAGTTTTTTTTTGAACACCTGTTTTTAATAAGAGATAATATTGTTTTATATGTTCGAAACAAATTCATTTAGTTCTGTGCTGTCTCAATGTGGTAGCCACTAACCACATGTGGATATTTAAATTTAAATTAATTAAAATTAAATACAGTTGACCCTTGAACAACACAGGTTTGAACTGCATGGGTCTAATTACACATGGATTTTTTTCAGTTAAATACAGTCGGCCCTCTGTATCTGTGTGTTTGGCATCTGCAGAGTCAACCAACAGAGGATCAAAACCAGTATTTTTGCATTCCCAACCACAGCGTCCCAACTGCGGATCAGAGTTCTGTTTTCGATCCACAGTTGGTTGAATACATAGGTGCGAAGGGCTGACCTTAGAGTCCAAAGTTATATGTGGATTTTTGACTCTGGGGTATCTGTGCCCGTAACCCCTGTGGGGTTCAAGGCTCAGCTGTAAGATGAAAACTTCAATTCCCCAGTTGCACTGGTCATATTTCAAGTTCTCAAAGCCACATGTGGCTAGTAGCTACCATGTTAAACAGTGCAAATACAGGACCTAGCCATCAACACAGAAAGTTCTACTGGTCAACTCCCATCTAAAATAGGCTATCTAAAAATGGGTGGAAGAGGGGCCAAAGGTACAACTAAGCAATGATAAAATGAATAAATCATGGAGATATCCTACACAGCATGGTAACTATAGTTAATAATACTGTATTGCATGTTTGAAAGTAGCTCGGAGTAGATCTTGAAAGTTCTCATCACAAGAATAAAAAAATATATTATATATATATTTATATGTAAATATATATAGTATATATTAAATATATTAAATGTATATAAACATATATATTTATATATAATATAATATATAATGTATAATGTATAATATATAATATAATATACAATATATAATATATAATACATAATACATATGTATATGTAATATATAAATATATTTACACATATTAAATATATATTAAATATATAAATACACACACATATATATTTATTGCTAATGGAAATCCTGCCAGTCCTTCAATGGTCGTTCCAACTCCCACAATTTTCCAATAACCCAGGCCTCCCTGATCTCTCCCTTTCTTTCGGTTGCCCTCTGAGTGCAGGGACATTTCTCTGCCACTGCCCTTCCCAGAGAAGGGAGGAGCATTTTCCTTACTTGTCTTCTTTCTCTCTTTACTCCAAGACAGTTGAAGCTAGAGCTTTTGCTTTGTCCCCTAACTTGCACACACGGATGGAGCCCGTGCTCATTCAGCTCTCAACATTGCAGCCACTTTGCACCACAACCTGGCTGTTTAAAAGCAATCCTCTCAGCCCTGGACAGGGACTTGGCATTTCTAATGTAACCCAGGGCGCACAGACATCCTAGCCTGCAGATGCCAGTGCTGTCCCATCAGCACAGATTTCTCTAAGTTTTTTTGCCCCTTCCCTTGTTTGCCCACTTCCGCCTAAAAACCTCCAATTGGGTATTCCATATACATCTGCATATTGGTATCGTCTGCAGTTACCCCACAGGGTCCCCTGTGGATATCTGTTTTTGATCCACAGTTGGTTGAATCCGCAAGTGCAAAACACACAGGTACAAAGGGCCGATGGTGGATACCTATTGCCTTTGCAGGTGCTTGGAGGAGCCCTCTGTCAACAGTGCTCTCTAGAAGAATACCACGTCCACTGAGGGCAGGGAAGGCTAGGGGTGGGGAGCAGTGATTTAGATAAAAACAGGGCGATAGGCACCCCAAGCCAGCAGCTTCTCAACACCGTGACCATCCTGTAGAGGCCCCAAGCCCTAAATCACAAGAGGACAAAGACAAATGTCCCACTGGCTGAGGACAAGTCCCCTCCTCAGACTGATCAGGGCAGGGCTATGGCACTGTCAGCTATTTCTGTCACCAATCTCTGGGACAGCCAGCAAGGAGTAGCAAATATGAGACTCCAGCAGCAAGACAGGATTAAAAAGTTGGCACTGGGTACAGCACTGCCTGCCGACAAAATAACTAAACATCAGCACTATCCACACAGCACAGGGCTCTTGTTTTGTTCATACCCACAGAGGTCCCTTGTTAGTAATGACAAACAGGATATTTTTTAAAGCCTTTAATTGTTTCACATCTTGTCAAGTTGAGGTTTTATTACTAAGAGTTTTAAGTAAGAAAAACCTTCCAGGCTGGGATGCTCACTATTCAAGTTGTGGCCACCGTGGGAGAAATCTAATTACCCTAGACCACCAGGCTCTGAGGAAGCCCAAGTCACACGGGGCGGACGCCTGGAGGCGCTCTGCTTCATCAGTCTGGCTGCGCTCCCAGCAGCCACCAGCATCAACTGCCAGTTTGTGAATGGGTCAGCGTGAACATCCAATGCAGTGGTGCCTTCCAATGACTGCAACCCCAGCCAATCTCTGACTTTTGTGACTCCATTTGAGATGCCAAGCCAGAACTGCCCAGTTGAGTCCTTCCTGAAATCGTGATTCACAAAATAGTGACCAACAGGATGGCTGTGTTCAGCAGCTTAAAAAAACCAACCAACCAAAAACTAACAAAAAACCCACCTTTATATAACTAGAGGTTTTTTTCAAGTTCACGAGCTTTATGCACTTGCTAATAAGGGTCTTAAATTTTAAGAGTGAGAAAGCCACTGAGACTCCAAAACGGGGAGTGGTTTGCTCAAGGACACCCTGTTCTTGAATCCAGGCTGCCTGCCCCTCATCTGTGAGGTCCTGCTTCTGTCACCCTTTGTCCCCATATGCTGGCCAGCTCATCAGACAGATGCATTCACCGCTAGCCCACAGCTCTCTCTCTGGCCTGTGTCAATTATTTACAGTAGACGTCTTCACTCCAACAACTCTCCCCCTGGATGGAAATATCAAGAGGCAGTCCCTCTTAAATCAAACCAGCCATCCAAAATCTGGGGTCTTTCCGATATCTGTGCCTGCCTAGTCCTGGAAGAGCAGGGAGAGAATGCAATGGTTGAGTCAGGGCTGGTGATGTTTCCCTGTGGCCCGAGGGGACAGGGCATAGCTGAGTCACCAGGTCTGCCTCTTCTCAGGAGGGAAGGTGGGGGAACAGCACTGAACCAGCACTGCTTAGTCAAGCAAGCATAGGTGGGAAACCAACCAAGAAATAACTCCCCAGCTTCCTGGTGTGGGGCAGACTCAGGCATCCCACAAAGGACCCCAAATGGCCTTTTAAGCATCTGGGGGTAACACTGCCTTCTGGAAAAGCAAATACACTCAGGAAAGATTGACAGACTCCAGGAGGTTTTTGTCAATCTCCTGGCCCTCCCCAGAGATGGGCAGGAAAAGCAGCCTTGTGGACAATGGGAATGAAAGATTGGGCAAGTCTGGGCAAAGAAAAGAGAGACACTGGCCCTGTGAGACTTTTCACAGAAAACCACCCCATCCCATCCCCAGGAAACCACCAGGCCTGGTTGCTGTGGTCTTGGACCAGCCCTGGCTGGGCCATGAGAATCCAAGCAATTCACTCTCTTCTTGGAATCCCATTTTTCTCATTTATACAACAGAGACCAAACCAGGGATGAATGATATCATTGATTTTAAGCTTTTTTCAGTCAAGGAATTCTTTATTCAAATGGAGTATTACAACGAATAAATTAAAAATTGTATGAAGAATCAAGCTGCTCTGGTTAAAGGCGGTGATGGTGGTGGCAGCCGAGACGTGCTCAGAGCTCAACCACCGGTCCCAGCCCCATCTCGACTTCTGGTCCCTGAGATTTCCCAGCTCTGTGTGTCTATGGTTTTTAAATAGTATTTGCTTTGTTACCATTTTTCTGGAGGAAATTTTGGAGTTAGTCAAACCTCGGGTTTAAATCTCTGTTCTTTCTTTTTGTTCTTTGTAATTTGGAGCAAGTAACATACTTAGTGTACCTTTGGTTTCTTCATTTGTGAGGTGGATCTAATATTACTTACTCTCTGGGGTCCTTAGCAGATTAAAGTGCTGCCGGCATAGGATCTGGCATACAGTAGGTGCCCTCATGTTCGTCCTTTCTTCCCTTTGTACAGGCTGATTGTGTATCCCATCTTCCATAACCCGTCAGATCCAGGCTGTGTTCTGCACGATTGTGGGCCAGGCACACAGGGTACTTGGTAGTGCGGGGTTAAAGCTAAATAAGACAGGTTCAGTGACTTCATGGAACTCACAGACAAGAAATTGTTAATTCTCACACAAATGGCTTAAACAAATGCATATGTTCAAATCTAGATGCAGAATGTCATACTTATGTTAATTAATGTTCACTTTATAGCTTTGGGCTAAATCTTTTGGCTTGTTTTGAATCTTATTTCTGTCTTCAAGCATCATTGTTATCTCATATTTCTTTATCTGCAGGTGCAATCAACATAGTTGCCATATCTTTCCTGTATCATGACCAAGATGGTGGAAAGAACTAGGCGAAAAGCAGAATTCCGGGTCTTTCCACCATATTGGTTCCAATATATTCATCACCACTGTGGTTGTTCTGCCAGTTCATCTCTCCTCCCATGCACACTCCTCCACTTTTTTTATATAATGCTTTGGTAATAAATTTATTTTTATGTTTACACTCTCATAATTTTACATGCATGCATAAATATAACTGTTTCATACACATTTTTAGAGCAGTCCTTACTTTGCTTAGTTCCTCTCTCTCCTCTCCAATCTTCTACTCACAACACCCTCAAGCTCCCGCCCTTCAATAACCTAGGTTATTAATATGTGTTGTGTGTCCTTCTATATTTTCTTTTTTCATATATATGCTACATACACACTATTAACTTTTTTGTCAGTGTTTTAGATTGATGGGTTTTATCATACACACTTTTCTTTATCTTACTTTTCTGACTAAATAATAACTTGTGAAAAATCACTCCTGGTCAATTGTTGTAGCTCCAAAGCACCCTGTTAAATGTTGTGTAACAGGCTATCATATAAAAAAATGATTTATTCAACTATTCCTAATTGATAGGCATTTACTTTTATTCTGTATGAGCAGTAAATATTCTTGCAAATATTGTACTAGTGCTTTTATTTCTATGGGATTAATTCTAAGAAGTGAGATTGTTCTTAATTTTAATAGATGTTGCCAGATCACTTTCCAAAATAACCATAATAAATCAGATTTCCACATCCAAGCCAGCAGGTATTCCCAGCCTTTTAATTTTTGCATACCTCGTAGCTATAAAGTGACAGCTCATTGTTACTTTAATTTACATTTCCCTGACTACTTCAGAAGTTAAATATATTTAATGTTCACTGATCATTTAAATCTGCTGTTCTGTGCATTGTCTTAATTTCTTTACCTACTTTTCTATCAGTTGTTTGTCCGACTCTTGTCAATTTGTATGAACACTTTGCATATTATAGATTTAACCCTGCCTATTTACTGCACTGCATATAGTTTCCCAGATCTTTTGTGTGTGTGTCAACTGAATTTTTGGTATCTTTTGCCATACGTATGAGGTCAGACAGTTAAGATTGCGAACTCATCCTAGAAAAAGTGCTACATCCCTCATTGCTGAATATCACTATGGTCTCCTTCAAAGGACTCCCCTTGGGAAACTATGCACCGATGCCAGTGTCTAGTCCATCCTTCAAGCAATTTTGGAACTCTTTTTCTGGAATGGCCATCAGAGTTATCATGGTATTACCCTTGATGTCCTGAATGTCATCAAAATGTCTTCCTTTCAATATGTTGTTTATCTTTAGGTAAAGAAAGAAGTCATTGGGGACCAGATCAGGTGAGTAGGGAGGGTGCTCCAATACAGTTATTTGTTTACTGGCTAAAAACTCCCTCGCAGACAGTGCCGTGTGAGCTGGTGCATAGTCACGCAGGAGGCATGAATTATTGGCGAAAAGTTCAGGTCATCTAACTTTTTCGTGCAGCCTTTTCAGCACTTCCAAATAGTAAACTTGGTTAACTGTTTGTCCAGTTGGTACAAATTCACAATGAATAATTCCTCTGCTATCAAAAAAGGTTAGCAACATCGGTTCAACAAGTTCGCGAACTTCATTGTCATATCTCACCTCATAAGTTCTGTTCTAGAATATTTTATCTAACATTGGAATCATCTGGTCTTTAAATATGAGGTAAAACCCAGCTATAATCCCTTAGGGTTCTGTTATTTACTAAATGGTAGCTCTTTAATCACTTTCCTTATTTTTCTATAATAATTGCTGTTCAAGTGTTCTCCTTTCTCTGGTGTCAATTTTGGTAGTAATTTGTTTTTGCTAGGAAATCATCCATTTCTTCTAAATTTTTAAATTATTGCCAAAGAGCTGCAAATATTAATTTCCTATAAGGATTTTATTTATGCTATACTTGTGTTTTTTATATTTGTGTTTTTATTTCACATTACGAATCTTTCATTTTCTTTAATCAAGTTTGTGAGGATATATTTCATGTTATTGTTCTTTTCAAAGTATCTAATTTTAGATTTATTGTTTCTTTTATTTGAAATGTTTTCCTATTTCTTCAATTTCAATTTTTTGTTTTTATGAGTTTCTTATTCCTAGATTTTTTAAAATTTGTTTTGTTTCTATATTTTTATTTTTTGAATTCTGAACTATCTTAATTTTAATTTTACATAATAAAGGCATTTAAGACTATTAATTATATTAGTATGGCATTTTTGACCCATACATTATGTATAAAGTATTCTTTTCATTGACTTCTACAGAATTTGTAATGTCCCCCCGTTTTCTTCCTCAATGTAAACACCATTATCTGCATAAATCTTTCCCCAACTGTTGTAGGTGCCCTTTCTATGTACCTTTACAGCACCTTGAATCACCTTTATCTCAATGATTCATAATTGCTTGCTTGTTCCTTATGAGATTAAAAGCTCTGTGAGTCTAGACAACATGACTTTACTGCTCATAATTATTTTCTTGGCATTAGATACTTTCCAACGCATAGTAGATGCTTCATAAATATCTGTTGAATTAATTATAGTTAACATTTATAGAGTACTTTCTGCGTATCTGGCATTGTACTAAGATCTTCACATATTTTATCTCATATAATGATTACATGTACACATGTAGTTATTAACGATTTTGTAGATGAAGAAACTGAGGATGGAAGAGGTTAATCAAGTTCATTCACACATCTAACCAATATTAGAACTGGAATACGAAGCCAGGAAGTCAGTCTCTATGGTTATAATATCCCTTCTGATTTCTTTCTCAATCCTAAGATTTTCTAAGATTGTGTATTTTAATTTTGAAGTGATTAAGATTTTGGTCATCTTTTTATTATATATTTCTTCTAGTTCTATTGGAATATGATCAGAGAATGTGGCCTCTATTTTGTGTCTATCTGATCTCTACTTTTTAGAATATTCAAAGCATTTCTTTTGGGGAAAGAAAATAATCAATATTGTATGTAGTTTGTGAACATAGAATATGTATATACTTTATTCATAGTACTTACAGATTTTATATGTAGTCAAGAATATTGATTTTAAAAATCTGTACATGTCCTATTGAATGTAAGTTATTAGATATGAAATATTCCGATAGAATTATATTGAAATCATTCTGTATAATTTTAAAAATAGAGTTTTTCTTACCTTTCTAATAATTTTAGCTTTCTATGTTTAGCTAATACATTATTTTATTTTATTTTTTTAATTTGTTTGTTGGGGTGACAATTGTTAATGAAATTACATAATTTCAGGTGTACAATTCTGTATTACATCATCTATAAATCCCATTGTGTGTTCACCACCCAGAGTCAGTCCTCCTTCCATCACCATATATTTGATCCCCCTTACCCTCATCTCCCTCCCCCCACCCCCCTTACCCTCTGGTAACCACTAAACTATTGAGCTAATACATTATTTAGTGGATATAGTTTATAAAATATTTTCTTCATAAATTACAGCACTTGTATTATGCAAAGTCCCTTTTTTGTTCTGTTTAGTGTTAACCTTGAATTTTACTTCATCTAATAATAAATGTTGCCATTCTTGCTTTTATTTGTTTGCATTTACTTGATATTCCTCTTCTCATCCCTTTATTTTGAATCTTTCATTATTAATTTCTTTTAATTGTATTTATGTAAGCAGTGTATAAATGTTTTTGTTTTTAGACCCTCTCCGACAAGCTCTGTCTTCTAATGAGATAATTCAGTTTGTTCACATATGGTACATATGTGAACAAAAAACATATGCCTTTGTTTTTCCCCTCTCAGTTTGCTTTATATTTATAATTTATCTTACATTGCTTTTTTTGCTTTTTCTTTATTTTCACTGATGTGATCAAATTGTTACTCATCTTGTTTTTCCCTTGTTAATTTGTATGTCCTAACAAAACTGTTGCATTCTATTAATGTTTTTTTTCACTTTCTTATACTCATAATCATAATCTTATTTTTCTATTCTTGTTATTTGAAGCAAGGTACCAACTATTTCACCAAGCAAGACATTCTATTTTCACACTGTCTCCCCTATTCTTACCCTAGAAGATAAAAATAGTAGAATACCTTCACTTTTTCCTCCCCTATTTTCCTTCTCTTTCATTCCTTCCCCCTCCCAATCCTGGAAGAGACATTTGGAATATTTCTCACTTCCCCCAACCCATTCCCCTACTAACCTAGTGTTGCTGAAATAGTGCTTTTAGTTCTAGAATATTATTAGAATTTGCCCTGAAATGTTTCCCTTCAGTTTCCAGATTCTGTATTTAAAATTTGTATTTCACATTTCCATAGAAGCCGTTATTCTCCATTCAGAAATGTTCTCCTATTATACCTTTATTATGTTTTTGCTATATAATCCCTTTTTTTCTTCTAGAACCTCAGTACTTGCATGTTAGGTTTCCTGGTTCCATCTTCCAACTCTCTTGTTTTCCTTCACAATTTCAATCTGTTTTTATTTTTGCTGTCTGCATTACATGTATAATATTATTTTCATTAGACTTTCTAGGCCACTAATTCAGATCTCAGCATTAGGCATCTTTTCCTTTTCTTCATCTGCCATATTGTTTAGTTGGAAAATACACATTTCAGCTTCAGAAGGTCTTTTTGTGTGTGTCTGTTGCTCTGGATTATCAACAAACGCTCTGTTTTCTGTTTGGCCTGAGAGATAAGGAATGTGAAAGCCGACATAGCCACGATACAAGAGAAGTTAAAATACTTACAGGAGAACAACTTTTGGGAAATATTCCTTTTTTTTTTTTTTTTTTTTTTTAGCAAAGAGAAACCATCCAAATTTTATTCTTTTTTTTTTTTAAAATCCGGAAGAAATGGGTCATTTCCTAATAAATGACTTTTCAAAATGACCCCAGAGAAGTGGAACACTTGAAAAGACCAATTATCATTGAAGAAAGAGGAAGTGATTAGAGATGTTCCATTTAGTAAATAACCGGAGCCCAATGAGATTATAGATGGGTTTTATCTAACATTTAAGGATCAAGAGAGAAGCCCTCCTTGGCTAGGTACGCATTCTGTCTCATAGGTCATCTGTCTCTGGGCCCCTTGAATGGTTTCACAGGTGGGGTTCCCAGGGAAGGAACTGAGATGGAGAGTAGCCTGCAGGTTTATTAGGGATTCTTTCTGGGTTCATCTCTGGAGGGGAGGGGAGGAAGCAGGACTGGGAAGAGGAAGAAGTTGGGCTGTGATGGGCAGTGTCCACAAAGCCTGACTATGATGAGCTCTGAAGCTGTTGTGGCCCAGCAGCGTTGTCCAGAGCTAAGGTGAGGAGGCTGGGCTTTCATATCCTTACCAACCAAGTATTTGATATTGTCTGCCCTGGAAAGTGGGCGTGACATTGTATATGCCAAGGCAATTCCCAAAGAGGCCTGGCTGGCAGTTGAGTGCTGTCTGCCTATAGGCCTCTCAGAGGCTCAGGGAGGGAGTAAGGGAATAAGTCCTTTCCTGCAGGGAAATCCCGGTGGCACATTACAGCATCCACTACAGATGGGCCATTATTTTTCCTTGTGGACCCCCTAAGTTTCTGGCTTGTTATTGGAATATTGCAAGAGTCAGCACTTCCAAAAGTGGAGGATGGTGGAGAAGGCCCCTCCTGGAGGGCTATTGCTTCAGCAGCAAGCAGGGTGACCATCTCTTAGAAGTGTTGGCAGACTTCTCCCCAAGCTCTCCTTTTTGCCTAGCCACCAGAGCACAGAGGACTCAGTTCACTTATTCAGCTGCCTCTTGATCAGGCACATGGGAGCAGGGAAAGGTGGCACACCCCCTGGGGTGGACAGATTTCTGCAGGCAAGCTCCTTCTAGGCCCTGCTGCTTTGGCACTCTGCCATCCCTGCTGTCCTTCATCCTGGAGGAGAAAGTCCTTTCTCAGTTTCCTTGACCATGACCACGGTACCCAGGGCTTTACACAGACCACCCAGCGGCCCCAACAGCTGTATGACTTGGGGGAGTCAAATTGATCTGAGCTGATAGTGAAGAGGAAGGGAGCTGTGGAGTCTGCCTTCTCCTCTCAATCCCTTCCTCCCCACTTTCTCACCTTGTCCACAAAAACGATGTAAAATATTTTGTTAGTTGAATAGCTGAAACCAACATGTTAACTAAGCAGCCAGTGGACCCAGTGAGAACTGGGCTGGAGACAGAAAAGAGACAAACCCACTCCGTTTGGAGGTGAGGGAAAATTTTAATCAGTCATCAGACAGGTGCTTAAATGTCAGTGCCATCCCAGGACTCGGACCTATGTGGAACTCTGAAAGGAACAATGAGCAGACTCCTGGAGACAGTGTTCTCTGTATATACTTCCATCTGAAGAGATCAATGTTATGTATTTAAGTGAAGCCTTATGTCTTATCTATGAATGTGAGCAGATGAAAATGTTTACTCAGCCCGATTCCCTGGTTGCACATCTCTTTGTGAATTCGGGTCCTTTGAAATTCAAACACATTCATGAGGCTGAGATGCGAAGGCTCTTTGTTAAGGCAGAAGAGGCTGTTGAAAAAAATAACTTACAACCGTACATATGCTCGGAAATAGACGTGGTAATTGACATGTCTACCGTGGAGGAGCAAGATGTTCATGACCCCTGGAAGGGCTGCTCCAGCTCACACCACGGGGCAAGGGTTAAACGCCCCAGCAGTTCGCACTGGATGGAAGGAGGAAGAAACTGGAGAAGAGAAGCTGGGAAGGGAGGGCCGTGGGGTGCACAGGGAGCTCTGTCTGAGCGCGGATGTTGGAAGGAGACACACAAAAGGCAGATTCAGAGACAAGGACAAATGCGAAAGTATGCTCTGGGGCGGTAAGAGTGGTGTCAGGGAAGCTACAGCATTGAATGAGCTGAGGTGTGGAAGAAAAAAGTCAAGGACAAGAGAAAATTAATTCTGTATTCATTTTGTTTGGAGCCAGGAAAATACAAATTTGGTTGCTGTTTGGGAGCCGCTGGGGTTCTGTGCCGCAGGTGAGCAGAGGCTCCCAACTCATGGGAGCCCGTGTGTAACAAACAGGCCGCGCTGTTCACTGGGCACAGAAATAAGCACAAGCACCCACAACACTTGCACTTTTTTCCTCAGGAGGGGTTTGCACACAACTCGGAAGGATGAAGGACTTGGTATGGGAGGGGAAGCCCAGGAAAAGTCAAGAGATGAAGCAGACGTTCCCAGCTCTGAGGGAGGCAGAGACAGGGAGAGGAGGGCAACTGCTGAGCCCACTGGAGGCCGGCCCTGCTGGGAGCCACTGGGCACTTCTCTCATCCAAGTCCTGCACTCACACAAATTGTGTTTCAAATATCAAAAGAACTGGATACTATGACCTCAAAGAACCCACTGTCTGGAATCTCTCAAGATTCAGACAGGACAAGAGAGGGAAGGGTATGCTCACACAAACAAAGGCAGTGCTGGGGTTCAAAACTGAAAAACAAAACAAAGTCGATTTCCAAATAGGAAATTAAAGGCCATTGACCTTAGTGTTAATGCCTGGGAAAACCTCCAAGTTCAATTGTTGAACAGTTGTTTGTAAGTACTTAAGGAACAAAGCAGTCGGGACAGTGAGGGCTTATGAAGAAAAATATGCCAAACGCAGGCGATTTTGTTTTTATAGGGAGAACATGGTTGTTTGGGGGTCCAAACTTCAACAAAGCACTTCTCAGTCTCTCAGGTAGTCTGGTACACAAGACAGAAGCATGTGGGCACGTACCATGTTTTCCCGAAAATAAGGCCTAGAAAGACCATCAGCTCTAATGCATTTTTTGGAGCAAAAATTAATATAAGACCTGGTCTTATTTTACTATAATATAAGACCGGGTATTATATAATATGACTATGTATAATATAATATAATATAATATAATATAATATAATATAATATAATATAATATAATATAATACCAGGTCTTATATTAATTTTTGCACCAAAAGATGCATTAGAGCTGATGGTTCGTCTAGGTCTCATTTTCAGGGAAACACGGTAGCCGTAGGAGGATTTGTAGGGGTTTGGAGAAGTGACCCCAAAGACTGTTGGTGTGTTCAAGGGTCTCCTGCAATCAGCAACAAGGATGTGTTTCTAGCCAGCCTCTGCTTTACTGAACAGGGAGACAGGGAAGCACAGTGGTTAAACGCAATTTTTAACTTGAATGAACTTTTTGTACTTAAATCTTAACCATTCTCTTAGCACGTGTATGATCAAAAAAAACTTGCTTTATTTCTGTGAGCCTTAGTTTCCCCATCTGTAAAATGGAAGATAATTCTAATTCTACCCCTACTTATAAAATTATACCTATACATACACACAAACACATACGTGTGTGTCTGTGTATACTTGTGCGTACATACGTATACACACAATGTGTATATTAGATACAGAGGGTGTCCCCCAAAATATATACAGATTTTAAGAAAGGAAAAAAACTATTGAAATTGTAATACTCATTATATACCAATAACAAAAGATGAATACAAGTCATGTTTGACTTCTGCAATTACAAAAGGTGCTCAAAGTGGTTACCATCAGCATCCAGACACTTCTTTTATTTTTTTTAATGTCAGCATTTTTTTTAATTGGGGAATACTGGGGAACAGTGTGTTTTTCCAGGGTCCATCAGTTCCAAGTCGTTGTCCTTCAGTCTAGTTGTGGAAGGCGCAGCTCAGCTCCAAGTCTGGTCACTGTTTTCAATCTTTAGTTGCAGGAATTGAACTGGCAACCTTGTTGTTGAGAGCTCGCGTTCTAACCAACTGAGCCATCTGGCCGCCCTGGCAGCTCAATGGCAGCTTATTGTCTTCAGTCTAGTTGTGGAGGGCGCAGCTCACTGGCCCATGTGGGAATCGAACTGGCAACCCTGTTGTCAAGAACTCACACTCTAACCAACTGAGCCATCTGGCTGCCCCAGACACTTCTGATTACGGAGAACTACTGCTTGAGCACTGTTGATCAAAGTGTCCACTGTATACATTTTTTGGCACCCCCCCCCCCGTATATATCACATATGCTTAGCACAGGCGTGCAGTGTTGTTGTGCATACTGACCCAGTGATTACTGGATGGCAGTTGTTTATCTAAGTGCACTGCCACCTGTTTCTCCAGGGGCAGGGGCAGGAGCTATGTCCTTGGAAGGCAGGTTTGGGTGGCCCTCAGGGTACAAATATATGAGAACATGAAGGACTTTATGAAAGGGGAAATTTTAAGGTTGGAGTAAGTCTAAAAAAATATATATAAATCCTGGGCAGATTTGCTAAATGAGAATGGATTGCGGCACTCTGGCCAGAGGGAAATGGAGGAGTTAGCGCAGCAATTACAGCCCTCCCAGAGTTATAGGGCGCACCAGAGAGTCTTTGACCAATGCCCTGTAGCCGGAAGAGTAATTCACCAGGCTGGGTGAGACGTCTGAAGAGAAGCCCTGCTAGAGACCAAGCGTTTTTTTCTTCCCAATTAAAAAGCAATTTACATCCCTAAATCACAAGCAGCTGAGCTCTCGCCACACCACTATGCAAATCTTATTCTATAGGCAGATAAATTGAGACAGCAATAAAAAAAAATCACTGCTCTATACATTGAAATTTCTTCTGCTCGCCGCTCAGGACAGAGCAGAACGCACGCCCGCCTGCACCCACACGGCTTGCAGAGCCCAGCTGTATCTGCCCACTTACTCAGTCCTTCACTTGTGAGCATCTGCTGAGTGTGGGACAAAGTGCGGGCCCCACCTGACCTGCCAGCTCCATACAGGAAGCAGAGGGTTAATCAAGTCCCAGGCGTCCAGCTGGATCCCAAGGAAGAACTATGTTATATTAAAATGAAACGAAGGAAATCCATAGCTGTTGAGCCTCTACTATGCATTATGGGCTCTCAACTGTCAATTCTCATGAAAGAAAGCCCAGTTGGTACCATTATCCCCATTTTACCAGTGAGGATGCTGAGATCAGTGAGGTGAGGATTCTTCCAGGTTCAAGGGACAGAAACCCAAAGGAATGGGGGTTCAGAGGAAGGATAGTTGGGGGGTAGTCACAGAAAGGCAGGAGAGCTGTGTGGGCCCTGGAGGCTTGGACCCCAGAGCCTGGACAGATGGAAGTGGGTTCCTCAGACACACCTTGCTCTCTTCCCACCCCTTCTGGCTTTTTCTCTCCTGCATACTTTCCTACCCTCCACCTCACTGCTCTGGCTCTGTTTCATTCAAGCTGGATTATGTGTCCACTCTCTGGACCTCCAATGGTGGTACCATAAGTGGCAAGCTGGGGGTGCAACTGGAGTGAGGAAGAGGGTGTGTGCATAAGTGTGTGCACATGTGTGTGGGGTGGTATTGTTAGAAGAGAGGAGAGCTAGGCTGACAAAAGCCACCAACATCACTACATGTGTCTAAGTTACCTGCAGCCTGTGGGAAAGACCCTGCACCTCATGTAGCAAAATGGGGCAAAGAGGTTCATATGGACCACTGGAATTTGGGATGGACTAAGATGGTATTTTGATGTATGGTCCAGGGACTGCCAGTGTTGGAATAACTGGGGATGCTTCCTAAAATGGAGGTTCAAGGCCTGACCTCAGCCCTAGAGAATCAGATGCCTTGGGGAGGGTCCTAGGGATCTGCCTGTTTAACAAGTCTCAGTAGGGACAGAGGAATAACAACAGTTAGAGCACAAAGGGGCTGAGATACATTTCACCCCCATCTTTCTTATCACTCTTATGTGGAACAGAGCCCTGTGGCTTTCAAACCAGGACATTCATTCATTCATTCATTCATTCATTTATTCATTCATTCATTCTCACCTACGACGTGCCAGACACTGTGCTGGGTGTCACAAGATACATGAGCTATGAGTCTCGATTTCCAGGAGTCAACAGAAGGCAGAATGATATGTGCTGAGTTTTTAATTTTCCCAGAGCACCTCGTCACACATTATTCACAGATTAAGGTCTCAGTCCTGGAGAATAACTGAAGTTTGTAGGAGCACTAAGCTTTCGTTTACTACCCATAAAACACACGCACACTATGAAGAATTTAAAGAAGAACCTAGAAAACTGTGGAGAAGACTGGCACCCTGTAGAAATATGCATAGGGTGACTTGGTTGCAGTTACTGTCTTGATTGCATGAGCGTTTAGAACCCGTCTGGGGCCAGCCAGACGCGGCTGCAAAAGGGCTGGCCAGCTGCTGAGTCTGCAGGGGCCGCAGAGAAACACCCATCACAGATCTTACGCTGGGGCTCTGGTCTGTATTATCAACAAAACCCATCTACTAGTGCTCAATTGCCTGTTAAACAGGAGATTTTATCCCTCTCCCTCTTTTTCACTTGCAACCATCGTGAAATAAAAGAGAGGGCTTTGAAAACCAACATGTTTCATCACCGGCTTTGTCTACAAGTAAGCTGAGGAGGAGCAGGAGGACAGTTGTTTTCCACCAGAGCAGGTACGAGTCCCCTGGGGGTGGGACACAGTGTCTTCCTGTTCAGCTCTGCACACGGTGCCCACCCTGTAGCGGGCACTTCAGAAATGCTGGCTGAAGGGCATGGCTGGCAGCCCTGACGGCTGATCCCTGGTGGGGCAGCCAAGGACGCAGCCTGGAAACAGAGCCATGGGTGTTCTGGTGCACCCAGCACTGTGTGTCCCATCTGTCTTCCTGTTACCCAGGTTGCCCCTGAGCTGCAGGAATCCACTGAGTCCTGGGTAAGAAGGATAATGAATCCTCACTTGTGGCCTCACCTTGGGTGGCACCTCTCCTCTGGGGCGTCCTAGCTTCCTGCCTGCTTCAGGGCCTTTCACTTTGCATCCCAGCCTCTCAGGTTCTCCCTGGTGGGAGCTGATTCTCGTTAACTATCCAGGACCTGGTGCCCTGCTCTGGCCAGTCCTCTCCCACATAAGCACACAGCCCCTCAAGCCACCTGGAAGGTGCAGCGCAGCTCCAGGCTGTATCCAGGATCTTAGGCCTTCCCTCTGGGACCTGAGGAGCAGCCTGCACATCTGCCACCAACCAGATACCTCCCATCCACCCGAGCCCTGTTCTATGCCAGGGGTTGTCGTTTCCAGAGAACGAGAAGACAGAGGTCCTTCCGTGTGGAGCTTGGAATCTCTTAGGGAGACAAAGTCTAGACACAATCAAGCCACCGGAGAGCTGAGCAGAGCAGTTTGGACTATAGGTGGGCCCTCAGCTGGAGCACCCGGTCAGGGAGGACTCGTGGGAGGACTCCTGGGGGGACTGGGTGAGAGCTGGTGCTGCTAGATGAGGAAATTCCACAGGGACATGAGAGGTGGTAATGCAGCTTGAAGAAGGGGCATTTGCAGGCTCCGGGAAGCCTGGTGACATGTCTCACTTCACGGCTTACATCTCATCCTCAGACTATGGCCCCTGGTACCACAGGTGCTGGTTCCCACCCCGAAGCCTTCCCACATTTGTTTCTCCCTGTCCCAATCCCCTTTCTTTCTGGAATTCCTTCAGAACCCAGCACAGCGGCCTTCTCTTCAAAGCCCACAGACCAGGAGAGCAAATCACCCCTTCCTGTACCACCTGACTCCTTTCACCTCTGCCATTTACTCTTGAATTGCATGGTCTCTCCTTCCCTCGACTGGGCCCACCCCTAGGATAGGCAGGCAATGTATTACCTTGCTCATTTCTGACCCCCGGGCCCAGTACGAGGCCTGGCCCACAGGTGTGCAACAAATGCTGGTTGGATCAAACACTCTGCCCAACAGCCTGTCCCTGCAGCACACGTGCCCATTCTGTCCTGCTGCTGGTCCGCTGCCTCCCCACCCACATCGCTCCTCCTCTCCACCAGCTCTCCTCGGACCTTGCCTGCTGGGACACACTGGACAAATGGGACACACCGAGCTTCGGAGTGGACCCTGACTCTGCCACCTCACACAGTGACACCTGGGCCACTTTCTTTAGCTCTCAGTCCTCAGGTTCCCCTGTGTCAGTCGGTCACAATGAGATTTCCTCACAGAGGTGCTATGACACTATACAGCCCAGTGCCTGGCACCTTGGAGGCCCTCCATAAGCATTCATTTCTCTCCCCAATGCCTGACTCCCTTCACTGGCTTTTGTCCTGCTCCTGCAGTCGCCACCCACCTCCTTCCAGCCTGTCTTCTCATCAATGACACGTCTCTGCGGCCCAGGTGAACCTTCCAGGGCAGGGCTGGCATGGCTCAGACTGGCGAAGCTTTCTTAACAGGACACTTTGGCATATTTGGTTAACAGGAGACAACAGAACCCCAGAAGGGGAAAGACTGGAATGTGCAAAGACTAAAATCTGGAAGACTAGGAATGATGGCTCAGAGAGTTGCTCCCCCAAAGAGGAAAACACAAGCTCAGCAAGCCTCCACCATTTCACTATCCTTAGGTGTGTTTCTTGTGGCTGGAGGAAAAGGATCTGCCCAGTTACAGACGCCCTAGTCCCACTGAGACCCAACAGAGACTAAGGACAGGGGAACGTGACCGTGGCCACACAGGCTCTGGGTTAGTTCTGCTTTGGTCACCTACCAGCTGTGTGACTTCGGGCAAGTTAGTCTACCTCTCTGAGCCTCAGACCCTCCTAAGTAGAACATAAAGGTGGTGTTAGAATTGTTCTCAAAGAAGATGATGTGAAGATGAAATGAAATAATGCTAACATCATGCTTTGCGCAGTGCAGGGGACATGGGAAGCATGAAATGAATTATATAAATTAGTAAATATGTGTATTTTCACAGTTTGACCAAGCCCAAAGAATAGAACTATCCTTCAGGTGTAAGGGGCCCCAGGAAAATATTTGATAAAAGATGTGTTAATAAAATTCATGTGGAGTGTAATGATTTATGAATGAAGAGTTAGGATAATGGGCAGAGAAGAGAAACTTAATTGTTGTTTATTGCCCTATCAAAGCTTACGAAGATTCTTCAGAGTGACCTGTCCCTCCCTGTTCAGATCCAGGAACCATCTTTTGTATTCTTTATTGTCAAACGCACATTCCTGGCTAATTTCCTATTTCCCACTGCAAGGAAAAGGTGGTGACATCATTTAAACTCACAATGCCGTGGCGCTTCGGAATCTGTATGTATTGTAGCCACATAAATCTTTTGGCCTCTGCAGGTCCCTGGTGCTCTTTGTTTAATGCTGTTTACATCATTTCTCAGGAAGCTGTATCAGCCCCATGAATACTGACTTCAGGTTTGTTATTGTACTTTGTTACTGATGGTTGCATGTGCAGCACTTGCCCAAAGACTGCAGGGAGATGGGAACAATAATTCATTTTGTGGTCATGTTAAATTTGGAACTTGGAATTTCGTGGCATAAACGTAAAACAACACATCTTCCACCCACATCGTGTCTTGAACTCGTTAGCTTGTCATTACTGCCTCCCCAGAATGCGATCTCTCACTGTGGCCCAACCCCTGCCTTCCACACACTACCACCAGCATGGAGGACGGGCGACAGGGTGTGGAGGTCCTGGGCATTGTCACGAGGAGTGCCCGTCCCCTCTCTGGTGCCCCTTAAGATGGGCCCGGGGAGCATGGTGTCACCACAGCCACCAGCCATAGGAGACCCATCACTTGGAAAGGTCCATTGACATTTCTCCAAAGCCCAGGAGGAGAGAGGCATGGCCACCCCAGAAGCTGCCTGACTTGGAGCCTGGAAAGGAGGTGTGGGCACCATCCTAGGTGTCGGTTGTGGTAGGCACACGGTTGAAAGTGGCCTGCCACCACTCCCACTCAGCCCACCACCACCACTCAGGTGCTATGGACCTGAGGAGGCACAGTGATTAAAACGCACTGACCGAGAACCAGCACATGTGCCCACCGGGTGGCTCGAGCCCAAAGGGTCTGTGGTGGACAGCTCAGAGCCCCAAATTCATACTCTGTGTGGCATGAATGACAGTTACACCAAATCAGCATGTCAGCACCATTCTAGGGGTCCAGGCTTGTGCCGTCTAATAAAAGAAATAGCATGCCAGCCAGCAGTTGCAATCATACCTCAGATCGCCCTCCTGGAAGCATGGCCTGGTCCTGTGGCCTGGGATGATCCTCTAGGCATGAGTCCTGAAGCTCCTTCCAGTGTCTTGTAGGTCCCATGCATGGAGTAGAGGGTCTGAGAGTACCTGGCAGGGGAGATCCAGGACCTGAGGCCCATGCTGAATTAGGCCTGGACTGGGGTACCCCACACAGAGCCTCCGCCAACGTTGGAAGGTCTCAGGTACTGGGATGGGGACCTAAGAAAATCTCAAGGGGGGTGCTTCTGGAATCTAGGACCCATGCAGGTCCTGGTCTAAGCCTGGGGCCCTGCCTGGACAAAACTCCCAACCCCAGCTGGTCCCAGGAACCCAAGGGAGACTCAGGGAATTTCAAGGAAGGCACCCCAAAGTGGGCTCCCAGAGGCAGAGGGCCAAGACAGAGGTCTATTTGCCTAGGCCCAAGGGAGGCACTTCCAAGGAAAATGATGAATGAGACTATACATCTAAGGTTCATGAAAAACTGAATTGCCTAAGAACTTCTCTGCCCTGTTCTGCATTTAGACCACAATGGGGCAGATGAGCTTGGCCGGGGTGGCTATGGTCTTGGTCCCCTAGGGAGGCCGCTGTTTGCAGAGGATAACTCAACAGGCTGGTGATTCTCCCTTGGCCCTTACTTCCTGAGCATGGGCACGGGTGCCAACCTGGTTGCATGTTGGTGTTACCTGGTGATGTCCCCAGATCCATGTCAGACCAGTTAAATCGGAATCTCTAGGGGCAGCTTTGCTCAGGAAATGGATGAAGAGAGGGAATAAGAACAGCAAGGGCTTTGGAATCAGCAGTCCTTGAGTCCAAATCCTAATTCTTCCACCTACAAGCCGTGTGACTTAGAACACGTTAATTAACTTCTCTGAGGTTCAGTTTCCTCTTCCATAAATAGGATACTTAGACCTCCTAGGACTGTCATGAGTTTAGTGATTAAGACCTTGGACTCAGAGGTCAGGCAGAAGGCTGTGCAAACTTGAGCAATTGCCTCACCTCTCCTGAACCTTCATTGCTCCAATTTTTAAATGGGCATAATAGTATTACCTCCCAGGACGGTAGAGATACAGTAGGATAAAGTATTTTAAATGCCTAATATAGTACCTGGCACATTAGAAGGAATGAAAAAGAAAGGAAAAAGATTATTCCTTGCTTGTAGACCTATGAGGAATGCATGCTCCAAATCCCCAGTCCAGCTTTTGGTTGTCTCCACTGTCGCCTTCCTGCCCGCCTCCCCACCCTGACAACACACACCTCATCAATCCTTCTCTCCCCTAACTGCTCCAGTCATATTAATCTTCCTTGTTCTTTCTTATCTCTGAGCCTTTGCTCCTGTCAGGAGCAACTGAATGATCTCCCCTCGCCTCTCTGCCAAACTGGGATGAGCACCTCATTCATGCCTTTGTCAAATTAAAAATTTCTCCGTGGCAAAAAAGAATACCATGAACAAAGTAAAAGGACAAACCAAGGGAATATATTTACATATTCATACCCATGCACTATGAAGAGCTCTCACAAATTAGTGCAAAAGAATAATAACTCAATTTAAAAATACAGGGAAGAAACACATAGGCAGTTTACAAAAAAAGAAGAGCAATTGGTCAATAAACATATGAAAAGAAGCTCAGACTCACTCATTACTAAAAAATGCACATCGAAACAATGCAGTGCCATTTTTTCACAATTATATTGGCAAAATAATGATTTGCAGTCGGGCGAGGGGCTGGGGGGGAAAACATGTACGTTAATTTGAGTGTAGGTTGGTGTGGCCTCTTTGGGCGACAATTTCACCACTTTACCAATATTTTACATGCTTGTCCTCTTTGGGAGGTCAATGCCACTGCTAGGAGCTGTTTTACCATCTTAATCTCACATGTGCTGCTGTTCACTCAACAACTCTGGAGAAAACTCCTCCTTGTCTACCCGCCACTGTTTTTGGCACTGGGATACAATGGGACGAAAGCAAAACCCCACTACTCCTGGATTCATTTCTTATGGCTGCTGTAACGAATTACCACAAACCAAGTGACTTAAAGCAACACAAATTTATTATCTTACAGTTTTAGAGGTCAGAAGTCTCACAGTCAGGTGTCAGCAGGACTGAGCTCCTTCTGGAAGCTCTAGCGTTCTTTGGCTCGTGGCCCCTTTCTCTGACTCTGACATTCCTGCCTTCCTCTTATAAAGACCCTGTGATTACATTTAGGGCCCACCTGGATAATCCAAGATGATCTTCTCATCTCCAGGTTTGTAATGTAATCGCATCTGCAAAGTCCCTTTGCCACCTCAGGTAACATAGTCACAGGTCCTGGGGATTAGGACGCGGACATCTTTGAGGATCATTGTTCTGTCCACCACACAGCCCCATGGAGTTAATAGTCTAGTGCTGCTTACATGCATAGATAGTCATGGCATGAGCATCAGCAAAGAACTTGAAAAGCTTAACTGTTCATTAATAGCAGACTAGTTCTATTGGTTACGGTACATCCATTGGTGGAATCCCAGGCTGCAGAGGATTTGAACACAGAGAATTGTATGCAGTCTTAAGGATCCATCTCCCAGATACTCCTTTGAGTGAAAAAGTGACTGCAGAGCAGGATGAATAGTAAGTTGGCAAAATTGTGGGGGAGGGAAAAGTACATATACCTCTATATGTATAAAATATATTTGGAACTATATAAGAAACAATTCACAGAGACTGTGAATGAAAACTAGAGTCTGAGTCAGGGTGAGACTTACTCTTATAATACATCCTGTTGTGTTGCTTTCATTTTTTAACCATTTAGGAAAGTAAATTTTCAATAAAAAAACAAAACGCCTAGCTAAGGAAAAGATAGACATGAGACCTTTTGTGTCTTTTCTGCAAACCCCATCACTGCCCTAAAGCTCTATTCTCACTGTCTTCCTACATGACTCTTCTCTCAGGTGCCCCAGGGCAGGGAGGTGATGGTCTGCCCAAACCTGAAGCAGCAGGTGCCCTCCCCTGGGACGGCTGGCTGGAGGGCATGGTGCTCAGAACCTTAGGGCCGAGGCAGCTGGCAGAGCTTGGAGGTGAGATCTAAAGGGAAGTGAGGGCAGGCCAAAACAGCCAAGCATTCATTCATTTATTCAGCAAATACATGTAGGAACCACTGTGTGCAGGGCCTGAATCGGGGCCTGGGAGGGAGTGCTTGGGACAGGAGGACCACACACTGGAGCCCCATCTCTTCAAGTCCCCTCGTCTTACTTCAGACCCTGAAACATTTGGCAGGTGCCCACTCTCTGTCTGGTCCTGGGCTGGGGTTTTGCCATAGGGAATGGGGAAGTCAGATGTGAATGTTAGAAAACCCCTCGGGCTACAGGGGGTGGGAGAGGGGCACAGAGATTAAAGGGACAAGTACAGGGGCAGGCGACAAGCTGGAGGCTGCTTCAGATGGAAGAGGGCAAAGATCTGGATTAAGACAGTGGTGCTGGGAACAGGGAAAGATCTGAGGATGAAATGAAAGGACCGGGGGAACTGGAGGGAGCCCCTCTGTTTCCTTTCTGGAAAAAAACAAAACAAAACTGCATGCATGCATGACATCTTCAAGTGAGAGAAGGACTACGGTGGAAAACCACTGGTCCTAGTTTGGAACTGCACTCGAAGGCCCCTGTGTGGCGTCCAGAGGATGGGGACGTTGCCGCGGTGAGCAAGCTGGCGCAGTCAGCAGGGCTGACACCCCAGCAGGACCGAGCCGCAGCAGCCACGCTGGGCTGAGGCTGTGTGTGCATGCACAGCACATACTTCTTGTTCGGGTTACATCAAGAGAAATAGCAGCCTTCTAAGACGTTTTCATCCAGGCTTTCCTGAAGAATGAGGAAACACACACTTCACTTACTTTTTTCTCTCCTCCTCTTCCTTCTTCATCTGCTTTGCAGGTGGCGTTGGGAGGAAGCAGATGGAGGTGGGTGGACACCGCCCCCCCCAGCCTCCCCTTGGTGTCATCCCTGCCATGGAACTTGTGCATATGGAAGAAAGAGGATGACTGTCAATTTCTAAGGGGCAAGGAGGAAGGCTGAAGGGCACTCAGTAGACAAGTGGGTGACCCCACTCGAAAAAAGGTTGAGAAAATGAAGGGGAGACAATGTTTTAAAAAGCACACTGTGTTGTGAAGATTAAATTATGTAATATTAAAGCATTATTTACTAAATATTAAAAAAAGTACATTGTGCGGTTTGATTTTTAAGACATTTTTTTGAAAGGAGGCAATGGTTAGCACTGTCAAATACCTCATCTATCTACCTATCATCTATCTGTCTGTCTGTCTGTCTGTCTGTCTGTCTGTCTGTCTGTCGATCTATCCATCTATCGAATCAGTAAATATTTTAGGCATGCCTGGCAAGCACAAGTCATCGTATTAAAATTTGCAGGTAATGCTGTTAAATGCACCTTACACTCTAGACGGGTGAAAACTGAAACTAGCTATAAAACATTTAAATAACAGCTTAACCCTGAAGCCAAAAGGAAAAGATTGATAAATCTGACTACACAAAAAAATTAAAAGCTTTAGTATAGAGGAAAAATGTCTTCAGGATAAACTGTAAAGGTATTTACCATGCAAATGACAGACAAAAGACTAATTTCCTTAATTAACATTGAAAGAATCATTGAAAGACCCCAAAGGAGCAGATGTGAACAGGAAGTTCTTAAAAATGGAAGCCAACATGAAAATATTCTCCACCTAACTCATAATTAAGGAAATGTAATTCAAAACAGCAATGAGACTTCAATAATCACATCTCAGCTTGGCAAATAGGAAACGGCTCGTTACTATCCAGCGCCATCCAGGGTGTGGGGAAAGAGGTTGTTACTGGTGGCAGTCAACTGGTACAACCTTTTTGGAAGCTAATTTAGGACTATGTTGGCATTTAAAATACACATGCCATTTGACCCAGCAACTCCACCTCTAGGAGTGAGTTCCACAGGTGCCTTGCTGAGGTGTCCAAGGTGTACCAGGAGGAGTGCTCAGGCAGTGCTGTTTGAAAGGGCAAAGATTGCAAACTCCCTAAGATCCATCAGTCGAGAACTGGATGGATGAGTTATACTTCGTCTGTACTGTGGAATAGCATTAGAAAGGGTGACAGACATATAAGTGGAATCAGCCCAGCAGAGAACAGTGTGTCTAGCATTATGCTGTTTTTGCTGATAAAAAGCATATATATTATATATGTGGATTATACTAAATTGTTTTGGAAAGATACATGTGAAACTAGTAAACACGTCTGTCTTGAGACACTATATGAATGGGTGGTCCACGTGATCATTATGTGAGATGAAAAATGCAGGAGCAGGTCTTTGGGTGCAAATCATGAGTCTGGACTCAGACGGTTGAATTTAAAGTACATTTGGGAGGAAGCCTGAGAAGGGCTCCACGTAGAAAGTAAGGCTGCGATCGTTTGTTTTATGTTTCAAGCACTATTTGAACTTTCTAATTATGTGCATGTATTACTTTTACTTTATAATAGATTTTAAGTAAAATGACAGAGGAAAACAATAATTGGTAGCTGGCCCAAGGCCATGAGTGAGAAACATCCATGACTTGTTCAGCCAATAAGAGCCAGGACTGGAAGCGTCTTCAATTGCCCCTCTGCACCCCGTTGTTTCTCTGTCTTATGAAATCCTTTTGTCACTGCATCTTGTTCTTGGAGATCTTTAGAAACCCCCCCTGCAAGCTGGCTGAGATGTACTGCACCCCACCAGCCCCCTCCGTCTTGCCCCAACATACAGCCATGACAGGAGTTTTTCTGGGCAATCTCCATTTCACTTGATCCCCTAACATCAAAGTATTGCCTTGGCCAAAGCTAAAATGAATCACTAATTTGGGCAACTGTGTGTGTGTGTGTGTGTGTGTGTGTGTCCCAAAGTGAGAGGTACAGCTTGAAGCATGAAAGGAGCCCTGAATTAGGGAGCAGGAGACGTGGGTTCTAATCCAGCTCAGCAGTCTCAACAGCTGTGTTCTGGGGCCGATTGCGTTGCCTTTGGATCCACTCATCTCCAAAATGAAGACATCTAACTCAAGTCATGACTTCTGAGGATTCTCACAGTCTGGTTTTTCTGCATTTTTTTCTTGACCCCAACTCAAGCCTTGTTTATATATTCTGTTTCTCTACTTTACCCGTGGAGCCTCTTTAGGGCTGAACGAAAAGGGAGCTGGGAGGGAGAGATGGAGAGTCTGAGCCTTTGAGGCAAATACCCCTGTGTTAAACCCCATTTCTGCTCCTCATCAATCGTGTGGCCTGGAATAAGCCAATTCTTTTCTCCGAGCCTCGGTTTCTCCCTTTATAGAGTACCTTCAATGCGGTGGTACAAATTAGAGATGCTTTTATTGCAGGGGCCTGGCACATAGTAGGTGCTCAATAAAAAGGGAACTACTTATCATCGCACCAGAAAGTAGTGATAGAGGAGCACAGAATGCCTATTCCATCACCTCCTTCAAGTCTTCTCAAGGGCATGTATATCACCCTTTTGACGGTATGTGTCTCACTCTATTGGAATTGTCTGTTGATAGCTCTGTCTTCCCCCTAGACTGTGAACTCCTTGGGATTGTGGATCATGACTTTTATTCCCTGGTCCCCAGTGCCTGGCACAGAGAAACTGCTTGGTACACTTTTGTTAATCACATATACTCACGTGGTTTCCAGTCGCAGGTAGGCCCGAGAGGCCTGCAGGCTTTGGAGGGTGTTTGTCTCTGGCCCAAGCTGTCTTCTGGCCCACATCTCAGCTCTGATTGAGCTAACCCAGGAGGGTTCCCGTATTGATGGGGGCAGGGAGGGCTCCCTGGGCAAACTGATGTACTCAGTGATCCCTCAGCCTCCTTGCCCAGTGAGGATTCAGCCGTCAGCTGGGAGACTCGGGGAGAGGAAAGCTGATTCATCCAGGAGATAAAGAACCATCAGGTGCCACTGAGAGAATCTGTAAACACTGCTTACCAGGGGAGGAGGCTCATTTTTAATTAATTGCTGCCTGTTTTATCAATGACAACAAGGGCCACAATCAGCACCACAGAATCGGTTTAATTACCTTTCAGAACTCCACACTTCGGGTGCCCTGGGAGGGCCATCTCAGCAGGCTCAGGCATCCCTGACTGGTCCCTCCTATCCATGCCAGTCAGACAGCTCCTTCAGGGGTCCCACAGGTCAAACCCAAGCTTCTCTCTCCCCCAGTCTGCCCTCCCCTTGAATTCTCTGTTTTGGTGAATAGTGCAACTACACTCCTGGACATCCTAGCCAGGAATTGGCCTGGAGCCCACCCTACTTTCGGGGCATCAAGGGCCCATCTCATGCCCCTTGCCCCTGTTCTAGCCTCTCTCTTAGCTGGGCTGATGTACTCATCTCTGCACTGGTCATGTCCCCTAAATGTCCAGCCCCCACACCCCACTCATCCAGCTCCCTCTTCCTAGAGCATCTTCCCTATGCCCTCACTCCCATAGCTGACTTTACTCATTCTCCCGGCTCAGATGGGACTCCCATGGGAACCCACCCAGCACTTCCATCACTCCCAGGAGGTTTATCATCCTCCTCTGTGGCCCTGAACCCCATATAAGATCATCTAGTTGTCTGTTGATGGGTCTGGTCCAGTAGCTTCTTGAGCCACTGTGCAAGCCCAGTAGCTGTTGTAGCACCTGGCACATAGGATGTGCCTGGGCAGCATTTGTTGGAATAGATTTAAGCCTAAAATACTCATAAGGAAAACAGCCTGAGGAGAGAACCAGCTTCCAGCTTGGGAAGGGTGGGCTGTCAAAGGCTGGGGGCATCTCCCGATGCCAGAGGGCATAGGACAGAATCAGGGAGCCCACTGAGACCAGGAGTGAGCTCTGCTGGTAAGGGCATTTACTTTTCTGGCCCCCTGCCTTCTCAGACCAACTAGCCACTCCTTCAGGCAACGGGGTACTTCTCAGGGGCTCTAGTCATCTGGTGCCAAGCCCCACATCACAGGTGGCACAGCCCTGAGACAGTCTTCATGAAAGCCCCCGCTTGGCTCCCTTCTTCTTCACTGGCCAGCTCCTGGAGGAAGCCCCTCGTCAGGGAGTGCTCCATGTACAAACTGTTGGAGATGCCGGGGGGCTTCGGAATGACCTCGTCCAAACGAGGAGTCAGGCACTGGAGGCCAAGGTCACAAGCCAGTATTTGACTGAGTAGGGACTAAACTCCAGGTCCCCTGACTATGTGGTTGGTGCTTTCCCACTATAGAACTCAGGACCCCCAAGCTCCTCAGAAGTCCCTCCTCCAAACCTGCTGAAGTAGCCACTTCCTCCTTCCCAAATTCTTTACATGGGAAGTAGATGACAGGTATCGGGGAAGAACATGGGCTTCGGGGTCAGCCTTGGGTTTGGACCATTAGGTCTGCTGCATACCAGCTCGCTGTGTGGCCTTGGGCAAATAACCTAACAACCTCTCTGTGCTTCCGTTGCCTTCTCAGTAAACTGGGAGCTATAGAATCTCATGAGATTGTTCTGAGGCATTAATGTAGATAAAGAACCTCACCCAGTACTAGTTCACAGTCAGGGCTTCATGAAGGGGAGTTTCCCTATATCCTGAGGTTGCTGACCCCCTGAACTTGCTCTTTTGAATGCATTCTGTCCCGAGGCAGCAGTAGATGGATTATTACTGGGGGTCACGATGAGGGCATTTAGTGGAGGGCCTGACTGGGCACAGTGAAGGGGGCATATTTCTTCCGAGGCGGGTGGGCGGGGTCCCCGCGGCACTCGCCCTGGAGCCTCCTGGACGTGCAGCCCCTCCGGGTTCAGACACTCGGAGCCGGCAGACACGGAGGCCGGCGCTTGGCGGTCTGAGCAGGCCTGCAGCGCCCCCGCGTGCCTGGAGACGGAGAGCCACCTCCCAAACCGCGCCTCGGACGGCCAGCAGATCAAGTCCCGGGGCCTTGGGCCCTGAAGTTTCCCAGTCAGCCTCGGAGTGGGAGGCAGGCATCCAGGTCTTGTTTGTGGGGCCGGGACACCTGCAACTCACCTTTCCCCAATCATTCCTCAATTGCAGCACTGCCACCACCAGCAACGGTCAGTCACCTCCCAGTGCTTACCAAGTTTTCTCTAGGAGAGGAGCCTGCATGTACCAAGAACCCACTTGATCCGTGGTGCACCTGCTGTGTTCTTCCCAGCCCCCTCCAAATGGGGCCGGAGACCAGAGAAGAGCTCCTCTCAGCTTGTCAGGGGACTGCAGTCAGAAAATACAGGAAAATGCCATTTTAATATGCATTTTAACAAACATACAAGTTTCCTGTTTTATCTTTTGTATGATTTTGAGCGCATTTGATGGGGACACAACATAAAACTGTTTTGCATGTGTTCATTAAGATTCTTACTATATAGATTTGGGGGGCAGGGATGAGGAAAGGAATGTCAGCCTGGCCCTGAGCCTGGTGGGGGTTCAAAGCTGAGACTCTGCCGGCCCCCACATTCCTGGGCCAGCCCCACCCACCACTCTGTACTGAGACTTTTCACTTGTTTCCCCCATGGACCCTGAGCTCAGGGACAGCCACTGGCTCTCTAATGTTTGTGTCAGCGACTCCCAGCAAGGAGGCTGGTGGTAAAAGACACAGGTAAATGTCGGCCAAATTGTAAGCAAAATGCAAGGGGGAGATGGCGAACCTGGGACCAGGGTTGTGATAAATGGAAGGAAAACAGAGGCAGCACAGGATTAAGGTAAATTGAGGGGCCTTTTAACTCTCCTGGGCCCTAAATTCTCCAGGTAGGACATTAAGCCTTTGGCAGCCGTCAACATATGACAGCTCCCAAATTTGCTGGGCCCTCGGGAAACAGGACTTGCCCAGGAGGGGAGCTATGACATGAGGTGGTGCCCGGCAGGGAAGAAGGGGAGGCAGGGTGTGAAGGCTCAGCAAAGGCTTCTTGAGCAGTATGTGGAGGGCCACTCTATCATCCCACACACCTGGCTTCAAATCCAGCCTCTGCCTCTTACTAGCTGTGTGACTTGAACACACAGCTCCTCATCGGTACAGTGGTCCAGGAACCTGAACCATGAAGGTTGTTCTGAAGATTAAATGAGAGAACGTGTGCCTGGCACCGGGTGAGCCCTCAGTAGATGGCTGCCTGACTACTCCTAACATTCCCAATAGAGGCAGCAGTGAAGCCCTCTGCATCACATAGCCGGATCCTTCTTTTTGACACCCAGCACTGTTCCACCTTCTACTCTCACTCAGCTGCTGTCCTTGGCTCATGCCCTTTGAGGAAATACAAGCAATTAGATGAGAACTCCCCCATCCCTCATCTTCTCACTGCCAAATCCAGTGAGCTGAGTCCTCCACAACAAGATTGAAAAAAACAATGATGGGTCATGGAAAAACACACTGTTCCCCAATATTCCAAAATAAAATAAAATAAAATATAAAGTAAAATAAAATAAAATACCTGAAATTTTTGTCAACAATTCATGGCTCTTGCATCACGACAATGCACCAGCTCACACTGCACTGTCTGTGAGGGAGATTTTAGCCAGTAAACAAATAACTGTATGGAACACCCTCCCTACTCACCTGACCTGGCCCCCAAGGACTTCTTTCTTTACGTGAAGATAAAGGAAATATCAAAAGGAAGACATTTTGATGACATTCGGGACATCAAGCGTAATACGACAACAGCTCTGATGGACATTCCAAGAAAAGAGTTCCAAAATTGCTTTGAAGCGTGGACTAGACACTGGCATTGGTGCATAGCTTCCCAAGGGAAGTACTTCGAAGGTGACCACAGTGATATTCAGCAATGAGGGATATAGCACTTTTTCTAGGATGAGTTTGCAAACTTAATTGTTTGACCTTGTATTATATATGTAATATAATACATATTATATATGCTCAATAATGGGAGTACAGTAACACAGACACAGTTCTTGCTCTCAGAGCAGAGAGGTGATGAGCAGTTCTCTTAAATTACACTGAGTGCCATCATGCTGGCTGCATCCAGGTGTGTGAGGCTCAGAGGAAATTGGTAGGAGGAAAGGTAGAAGGAAGGGGAGATGAATGAGCTCAACTGTTCTGAGGGACTGAATGAAATTCCTTAGGTTGGAGAGTAAATTTGGGCTGGGTGGCCAGTGGCAATTCAAAGGCTGAGAGGTCAGCAGGGTCAGATGACTGAGGGCCCCCGAATACCATGGCTGGGAGTGGGGACTTCCTTGTAATGGCAGTGGGTGGTCTTGGAAGGGTTTGAAACAAAGAGAGGGACAAGACCTAAGGCCGCTCTGGCTGTTTGGAGTGAATGTCTAGGAAGAGGTAAGTCTGAAGGGACAGAGACAAGCCACAGGGCTGTTACAATCAGACCACTGACAGTGTGGTGGGGGCCATGGTGGAGGGGGGGGTGGCAGGTGGAGGGATAGTGGATGTACCCAAGAAGCATCTGTGGGAGAACTCACAAGTTTTTAATGCTTGTTCGAATCTGGGGTGGGGGTAGTGAGGAGAGGGAGGCAACTGTTTTTATTAAATTGTGTTTCTTCTGTACGTACTGTTTTATAACTCTTGTCTTTTAAAATAAATACAGCATGAATACTTTCCCATGTTCCTAAATATCCTCTCTAATATGGTTTATAATGGTTGAATAGTCTGCAATTGCATTGTATGTACTGTCAGTTAGTTAACCAAAACTCTATGTTGAAATATTGGCTATTTCCAATTTTTCTTTACAAGAGAAGCAAATCTCAGCTCATAAGGGGGAAATCACACATAGTCAACATACCTTTGAAAACCCTTTAAATCACCCATGAAGTATAGTCTTCTTACTATACAGTCATGTCTAGTAATGTGTATGTGTAGATATATAATGTACAGCATCTAATAAAGAAGATATGTGCAAAATATAACTTTAGACCACTATTTAAATTGTTCTAAATTTACATAAGTTAAAGTCACATCTGTGTGACTCCACACTGTTAGACAGAATTCTTCAAAGAACTTCGATGCTGGTTGAAGCCTCATTGGTCTCACTTCTGCACTCCTCCTACACATGCCCTTTGTCCCTTTGCTGTCCTCCCATTAGAGCTGGAGGGAACTTTCCTGCCCTATGACTTCGGGCACAGCCATGTGACTTGCTTTGGCCGATGAAATGTGGGCAGAAATGACAGTGTGGCACATCTGAGCCTCAGCCTTAGGAGGCATCACATGTTTCTGCTTACCCTTTTATGCTGCTGCTTTCACCAGGAGACAAGTTATAGAGGGAACATGGGTGGAACAGCCTAAACTGACCACAGTGAGGACCCAAACCCAGCTGGATCTGCAATTTGAAGCAGAGCTGCCTAGTTGATGCCAACCAAGATCACTCACTCTCCATCCAATCTGCAGATGCGTGAATGAGCATAACTGTAACCTACCAAGCCTTGGTATGATTTGTTATGAAGCAGTAACTAACCAATACAGTAGGTATTTCTGATTATAATTGGTCTTTGAAATACACCAGGAGGTTAGGGGCACCCAACCCCCACACATTTGAAACTTCTTTTAAAAAAAAATTTTATTGGGGTGACAATTGTTAGTAAAATTACATAGATTTCAGGTGTACAATTCTGTATTACATCATCTATAAATCCCATTGTGTGTCCACCATCCAGAGTCAATTCTCCTTCCATCACCATATATTTGATCCCCCTTACCCTCATCTCCCTCCCCCCACCCCCCTTACCCTCTGGTAACCATTAAACTATTGTCTGTGTCTATGAGTTTTTGTTTCTCATTTGTTTGTCTTGTTCTTTTGTTCTTTTTGGTTTATATACCACATATCAGTGAAATCATAGGGTTCTCTGCTTTTTCTGTCTGACTTATTTCGCTTAGCATTATACTCTCAAGATCCATCCATGTTGTCACAAATGTTCCTATATCATCTTTCCTTAACGCCGAATAGTATTCCACTGTGTATATATATCACAACTTCTTTATCCATTCATCTATCGAAGGACATTTTGGTTGTTTCCATGTCTTGGCCACCGTAAACAAAGCTGCAATGAACATTGGAGCATACGTGTCTTTATGTATAAATGTTTTCAAAATTTTTGGGTAGATACCCAGGAGAGGGATTGCTGGGTCATACAGCAATTCTATTCGTAATTTTTTGAGGAACCTCCACACTGCCTTCCATAGCGGCTGCACCAGTCTGCATTCCCACCAACAGTGTATGAGGGTTCCTTTTTCTCTACAGCCTCTCCAACACTTGTTACTGTTTGTCTTGTTGATGATAGCCATTCTGACTGGGGTGAGGTGATATCTCATTGTGGTTTTTATTTGCATTTCTCTGATGATTAGTGATGTTGAGCATTTTTTCATATGTCTATTTGCCATTTGTATGTCCTCTTTGGAGAAATGTCTCTTCAGGTCCTCTGCCCATTTTTCAATTGGGTTGTTTATTTTTTTGTTGTTGAGTTTCATGAGTTCCTTGTATATTTTGGATATTAGTCCCTTATCGGAGGCACTGTTTGCAAAAATCTTTTCCCATTCAGTTGGTTGCCTCTTTATTTTGTCGATGGTTTCTTTTGCTGTTCAGAACCTTCTAAGTTTCATATAGTCCCATTTATTTATTTTAGCTTTTACTTCCATTGCCTTTGGAGTCAAATTCATAAAATGCTCTTTGAACCCAAGGTCCATAACTTTAATACCTATGTTTTCTTCTATGCAGTTTATTGTGTCAGGTCTTATGTGTAAGTCTTTGATCCATTTTGAATTAATTTTGGTACATGGTGACAGACAGCCGTCCAGTTTCATTCTTTTGCACGTAGCTATCCAATTCTCCCAGCACCATTTATTGAAGAGGCTGTCTTTCTTCCATTGTATGTTTTTAGCTTCTTTGTCAAAAATTATCTGTCCATATTTATGTGGTTTCATTTCTGGGTTCTCAATTCTGTTCCATTTGTCTATGTGTCTGTTTTTCTGCCAATACCATGCTGTTTTGATTATTGTAGCTCCGTAGTACAAGCTAAAGTCAGGGAGTGCTATACCTCCAGTATTGTTGTTTTTTCTTAAGATTGCTTTGGCTATTTGGGGTCTTTTGTGGCTCCAAACAAATCTGATGATTTTTTGTTCTATTTCTTTAAAAAATGCCATTGGGATTTTGATGAGGATTGCATTAAATCTGTATATTGCTTTGGGTAATATGGCCATTTTAACTATGTTGATTCTTCCAATCCATGAGCACGGAATGTCTTTCCATTTCTTTGTGTCTTCTTCAATTTCTTTCAAAAATGTCTTATAGTTTTCAGCATATAGGTCCTTCACATCCTTGGTTAAGTTTACTCCTAGGTATTTTATTCTTTTTGCTGCAATTGCAAAGGGAATTGTTTTTTGTATTTCTTTTTCTGAGATTTCATTGTTAGTATATAGGAATGCAATGGACTTTTGTATGTTGATTTTGTAGCCAGCAACTTTACTGTATTCATTGATTGTTTCTAATAGCTTTTTGGTGGAGTCTTTAGGGTTTTCTATATATAGCATCATGTCATCTGCAAAGAGTGATAATTTAATTTCTTCATTCCCAATTTGGATGCCTTTTATTTCTTTCTCTTGCCTGATTGCTCTGGCAAGGACTTCCAACACTATATATGTCTGTATATGTTGAAAAGCATAGGTGACAGGGGACAGCCCTGTCGTGTTCCTGAACGTAGAGCAAAGGGCTTCAGTTTTTCACCATTAATTATGAGATTAGCTGAGGGCTTGTCATATATGGCCTTTATTATGTTAAGATATTTTCCTTCTATACCTATTTTATTAAGTGTTTTAATCATAAATGGATGTTGTATCTTGTCAAATGCTTTTTCTGCATCAATTGATATAATCATATGATTTTTGTCCTTTATTTTGTTTATGTGATGTATCACATTGATGGATTTGCAAATGTTGAACCATCCTTGTGCCCCGGGGATGAACCCCACTTGGTCGTGATGAATAATCTTTTTAATGCATTGTTGTATTCGATTTGCTAGAATTTTGTTTAAGATTTTTGCATCAGTACTCGTCAGAGATATTGGTCTGTAGTTTTCTTTTTTTGTGTTGTCCTTACTAGGTTTTGGAATCAGGGTAATGTTGGCCTCATAAAATGAGTTAGGGAGTACTGTCTCTTCAATTTTTTGGAAGAGTTTGAGCAGGATTGGTATTAGATCCTCTTTGAAGGTTTGGTAGAATTCACTAGTGAAGCCATCTGGTCCCGGACTTTTGCTTATGGGAAGGGTTTGGATGACTGATTCAATTTCTTTACTGGTGATCGGCCTGTTTAGATTTTCCAGTTCTTCATGGTTCAGCCTTGGAAGGCTATATGTTTCTAAGAACTTGTCCATTTCTTCTAGGTTATTGAATTTGGTGGCATATAGTCCTTCATAGTATTCTTGAATGATCCTTTGTATTTCTGTGGTGTCCGTGATAACTTCCCCTTTTTCATTTCTGATTTTGTTAATTAGTGTCTTCTCTCTTTTTATCTTAGTGAGTGAAGCCAAGGGTTTGTCGATTTTGTTAATCTTTTCAAAGAACCAGCTCTTTGTCACATTAATTTTTTCTATTGTCTTTTTGTTTTCTATTTCATTTAGTTCTGCTCTGATTTTTGTTATTCCCTTCCTTCTGCTGAGCTTGGTTTCACTTGTTCTTCTTTTTCTAGTTCTTTAAGGTATAACATGAGGTAATTTATTTGGTATTTTTCTTGTTTCTTGAGATAGGCTTGTAATGATATAAATTTCCCTCTTAAAACTGCTTTCGCGGCATCCCCAAAATTTTGGTAGGATGTAGTTTCATTGTCATTTGTTTCTATGTATCTTTTGATCTCTCCTCTAATTTCTTCTTTGACCCAGTCATTCTTTAAAAGTATGTTGTTTAATCTCCATGTATTTCTGTTTTTTCCTGCTTTCTTTTCGCAGTTGATATCCGATTTCAAAGCCTTGTGATCAGAGAATATGCTTGGTATGATTTCAATCTTCTTAAATTTGCTGAGGCTTCTTTTATGCCCCAATATATGGTCTATCCTTGAGAATGTTCCATATACACTAGAAAAGAATGTATAGTCTGATGTTTAAGAATGAAGTGCTCTATATATGTCAATTATGTCCATTTCATCTAATGTGTCATTTAGGGCTGATATTTCATTATTTATTTTCTGTTTGGATGATCTATCCACAGCTGTCAATGATGTATTTAAGTTCCCTAGTATTATTGTGTTTTGGCCAATTTCTCCCTTTAGTTCTGTTAGCAGTTGCTTGGTATATTTTGGTGCTCCTTGATTGGGGGCATAAATATTGATGACTGTTATGTCTTCTTGTTGTATAGTCCCCTTTACCATTATGAAATGTCCATCTTTGTCTCTTGTTATCTTTTTCACCATGAAGTCTGTTTCATCTGATATCATTATGGCTACAGCTGATTTTCTCTGGGTACCATTTACTTGGAGTGTCAATTTCCACCCTTTCACTTTGAGTCTATGCTTGTCCTTATAGCTGAGATGTGTCTCTTGGAGACAGCATATAATTGGGTTTAGATTTCTGATCCAGTCTGCTACTCTGTGCCTTTTTATTGGCGAGTTCAGTACATTTACATTTAGGGTGATTATTGATATGTGAGGATTTCCTGTCATTCTGTCTTTAGTTTTCTGGTAAGGCTGTGTCTCCATTGTTTCTTTGCCTTTTTGTTGTTGTCTATTATTTCTGTGTGGTGGTATTCTATGATGTTTCCCTCTGTTTCTTCTTTTATTACAGTATATATTTTAGTTCTGGATTTTTTTTGAGTGGTTACCCTTAACTTTATGTAAAAGAAAGTTTTATATTTAGAGTATTCCATTTTCTTCAGCACGCTTACTTTCTCCATTCCCATATTCCGGTTCAGGCCTTTACTCTCCCCCTTTTTATGTTTTGGTTGCCACAAATTGTCCCTGTTGCTGGTGGTCAAATAGCCTCCTTTAGTATTTCTTGTAGTGCAGGTCATGTATTGGAAAATTCCCTCAGCTTCTGGATGTCTGGAAAGGTCTTTATTCCTCCCTCATATCTAAAGGATATCTTTGCTGGATATATTATTCTTGGCTCATGATTTCTCTCTTTCAATAGTTGGAATATTGGGTTCCACTCCCTCCTGGCTTGTAGAGTTTCTGCTGAAAAATCTGATGATAATCTAATGGGCTTTCCTTTGTAGGTTACCGTCTTCTTTTCCCTGGCTGCATTGAGGATTCTTTCTTTGTCGTTGATTTTACACAGCTTCAATACAATGTGCCTTGGAGAAGGCCTGTTGGGATTGAGGTAATTAGGTGTTCTATTTGCTTCATGGATTCGAGGATCCAGTTCTGTCCACAAGTTTGGGAAGTTCTCATCAACAATTTGTTTGAATATATTCTCTGTTCCCTTCTCTCTTTCTTCTCCTTCTGGTATGCCCATTATTCTTATATTGCTCTTTCTGATGGAGTCAGAAAGTTCTTGTAGAGTTCTTTCATTTCTTTTAAGTCTCAAGTCTCTTTCTTCTTCCATCTGTGTAATTTCCAGGTTTCTATCTTCGATGTAACTGATTCTTTGCTCCATCTTGTCAACTCTACTACCTAAGCTGGTTATTTCATTCTTAATTTCTTCTATTGAGTTCTTAATCTCCAGAAATTCCATTTGGTTCTTTTTAAAATTTTCAATCTCTTTCGTAAAATGCTCATGTTGTTGTTTGATTGTGTTTCTGAGTTCATTAAATTGCCTTTCTGTGTTTTCTTGCATCTCGTTGAGTTTTTGCAGAACTGCAATCTTGAATTCTCTGTCATTTAAGTCACATATTTCCATATCTTTAAGTTCCTTTTCTGGAGACTTTTCACTTTCTTTCTGAGCTGTCTTGTTGCCTTGGTTATTCATGGCAATTACTGATTTATTATTTCTCTTCCTAGACATCTACAGGAGTGGCTTCTGCAACAGGTTGATAGGAAGAGGTTTTTCTTTTGTTTTCCAATACTTGTTGGTAGAATGTTTTATTTTCTCTCTGACTGCAGCCTTTTTTTTCCTCTCTCACACAGTAGTGCTATGTTTTCTCTGCACTATTCCAGTTTCTCACACAATGGGGGGATTCCCTGGGAAACACGCTTCTCCTCTGTTAACAGTTCGCCTGGGTCGTAGGGTGCCACGTCCCTGTGGGGATGCGGAGAGCTTTTGAAGTTACAAAGCTCTTTCTGCACCAGATTCAGAGCCTGTTTGTTTCAGCAGTTCTGTTTACTCCTGCAGGGATCCGCCCAGATAGGTGGGGCCAGCGGCGGGGTGAGTTGTGAGAGGTGGTCCAGAGCAATGGCGGCGACCACCACCACAGCCAGTCCTGCTTCCACAGCTCCCTCCCCTTTGCTGGAACTTGTTGGGCTGCTAATCTGTGTCTGCGGTCCACAGTTCTCAGAACAGCAAATATTCTGTTCTTTTGATCTGACACTGCTACTGTTCTGCTTTAAGCACCGGGCAGGTGGGGGTGGGGCGAGCTCTGGGAGGGTAGGGAGAGGGCAACTGGTCTCAGTGCCTAAGGCTTCCGTTCTCCGCTCGGCAGTGAGGGCTTAAACCACCGTTTTCAGCCTTCTTCCCTCAGTCTTTTCTCAGAGGTCTCTGCCATGAGCGTTGGGTTCAGCCGTGTCATATGCTGCCCCCTCAGCCCTGTGGGCCATAAACGGAGCCCTAGCAGTCCGAGTTCTTCCCTTTCCCGCAGCTGCGGTAGTTCCGGGATGCAGCGAGCTCGGAGCACTGAGCTAGGTCTGTGTCCTGCGCCCGCGCGGCTCCGTCTCCGCACTTGTCCCTTCCCTCCTCCCCCACTCACGCGATTCTCCCACCTTTAGGTGAATTCAGTAGTGGGCCTCTTCGTCTTGCCTGTCTGCTGTGCAGGGAGTCCTTTGTGGAGTTATTGTTGTTCGATTAGTTGTAAATTCCAGGGGAGCTTTACAGAGGCTCACCTCACGCCGCCATTTTGATGACGTCTCTGAAACTTCTTGTGTAACTTTTGACTCCCCCAAAATTAAACTATGGTTGACTGGAAGCCTTGCTGATAACATAAACAGCCAAATAACCACATTTTGTACGTTATGTGTATTATATACTGTATTCTTACAATAAAGTAAGCTAGAGAAAAGAAAATGTTATTAAGAAAATCATAAGGAAGAGAAAATACTTTTGAAAAAATTTGCATATAAGTAGACCCATCTACTTCAAATTCATGTTGTGCAATGATCAACTGTAGTTCCTTTTTTTGTTTCAAAAACCTCAGGTCACATCTTGTCAAATCCCTCCTACCCCCAGGAAATCCAACCATATTTCTATTCATAGTGGAAATCCATCCATATTTCTATTCTTGTTTCTCTCCTGCCTGAACAACAGCAAGGATTTTTTTAAATTGCCAATTTGGCATGCAAATAAGTGATCTCAGATTTTTTGCAATTCTTTTGTTATAAGTTATAAGTGAGGATAAACATTCTTTTAATATGTTTACTGGCCTATGGTCTCTCTTTTGTGAACTGATGGTTTATATTCCTGGGACTTGAACTTATTCACCTCTGGTTATCCTGCCACAGAGAGGAACTGAAGAGTGCTTGAATAAATGAATTCCCCACCTCAGTCCCACACACTTAGAACAACCTTATCCTCTGAGTGCAGGATAATATTTTAATAATGCAAATTCCTATGTTGCAACAATACATACTTTCTGAATGCTTCCTGAGGTCATCATGGTGAAAATGAAAAAGTATTCAGAACTAGAAAACCTGAAGATGAGTTGTAATGAGCAAAGGAAAGTAATTGTATTTCTCCCAGCCTCGGTTTTTCCATCTGTAAAATGGAGATAATGGTGGAATCTTTCACTCAGCGTTGCTGTGAAGAATAAATAAGATAGTGGTTAACCAGCACAAAAATATAATGCATCTAGCATGGTGCATACCATACAGTAAGTCCTCAAAAAAATCTTAGATTCTACAGTGATTATTCCTTCCTTATATGGATGGGCTATAAGGATTAAGAGAAAGTAAAGGTTTCTCTAGAGTGCGAGCAATCAGGAAAGGTTTCCTAAAGGAAGTACAATTTGAGCTGGACCATAAAGGGTGGGGACACTTCTGGAGTGGTGGATGGAAAAAGGGAGATATTCTGGGCATGGAAACATGGTTAGAACAAGGTGTGGAGTCAGAAGTTGTTTTAATAAATGCTGCTATTCTTCAGCCCACAGTGTGTGCCAAGAGCACAGCAGGTAATCCACATAAGGTAGTATTTTTTTTCATTATTATTTCCACTTTTACAAATGGGGAAGTAGAAACTCCGAGAGGTTATATGATTTCCCCAAAGCCACACAATTGGTCATTGTTGCTGGGATTTGGATTCAAACCCCAGCAAGCCATCTCTAGCAGCCATGGAGGTGCTTCTGGGTCTCTGGCTTCAAGGGAGAAGCTGCCGTGAGGCTGTGAAAGTGCAGGAGTCTCCAGCCTCAGTGCGGCACCTTCAGGCTCCACCTCCACTTCTGGGTCCAGGCCATGTATTTCCAGGGCAACCCCCAGCCGGGGACTGAATGGGAGGGGAGAGGCGAGAGCCTGGCTATTTCTGCCTAACACGGGACTCCTCTGAGGGGCAATCTCTGCTCCAGATGTCCCTGTGGAGTTGGCGGAGACTCTGTCACGTGTACATGTTGGTCTGAGACTCTCCTGCCCACTCCTGCTCCCTCCAGGTTTTATCTTTCCCAGTAAACCTCTCCCACTCCCAACTCCCTCTGTGTCGGCTTCTGGAGGACTCACAGACACACCATCCTGTTCCATCCTACCTCCAAGCCTAGTACAGATGGCAGGGCCCTGAGAAGACTTGTCTACTTGGTGCAGACGCTCAATGGGACAATGTTGGGGGGCGAGGGGTGAACTATAAAGGGTCTTGACGGATCATAATAACTAACACTGAACACTAACCATGTGCCAGGCATGACTTTAAATGCTTCCTTTTCTTTTTTTTTTTCACTTTTTTTTTTATTGAGGAAGGGGAACAGGACTTTATTGGGGAACAGTGTGTACTTCCAGGACTTTTTTCCAAGTCAAGTTGTCATCCTTTCAATCTTAATTGTGGAGGGTGCTGTTCAGCTTCAAGTTGTTGTCCCTTCAGTCCTAGTTGTGGAGGGCGCAGCTCAGCTCCAGGTCCTGTTTCTAGTTGCAGGGGGCGCAGCCCACCATCCCTTGCGGGAGTTGATGGCAACCTTGTGGTTGAGAGGACGCGCTCCAACCAACTGAGCCATCCGGAAGCCCAGCGGCAGCTCAGCTCAAGGTGTCATGTTCAATCTTAGTTGCAGGGGGCGCTGCCCACCATCCCTTGTGGGAGTCGAGTAACTGAACTGGCAACCTTGTGGTTGAGAGCCCTTTGGCCCATGTGGGAATCGAACTGGCAGCCTTCGGACTTAGGAGCATGGAGATCTAACTGCCTGAGCCACCGGGCCGGCCTTAAATGCTTCCTTTTTACTTATCATTTCAATTATTCCTCACAAGAACTCTGAGAGGGAAGAACTATTACTATCTTTATTTTACAAACTAGGAAACCAGGCCCAGATGGGCTTTAATAACCTGATTATTTAGGTAAATGCCTGTTACGTGGCAGCTCAAGGATCCTAACCCAGGCACCTTCGTTCTTAGCTGCATCTCTACACTGGATGCTGGAAAGCAATCTGGGCAGGGGAATGACGAGGGGGCTTGTATACAGAAGGTCCTTTGAGGGCCCTGCCATCTCTGTCCTGCTTAGCCAGTCTGTTTAGTGCTACTATCTGTCGTGCAGCCCTCAGCCAGGTCATAGTGTCCAGGAAGGGGAAAGAGGAAGGAGAATTATCTCAAGAGGACAGCACAGCGAAGCCGCTGACAGCAGTGTCACACAGAGGTCAGGAGGCCATGCCATGCCCAACATTCAGCCGCCTCAGCTCCACCACAGCGGGCTCCCTGGCAATTGAGGAGCTCTCATGTTAATTTTACCCAGTTCCTCTTCAACCCCAAATCAGCCGCTGATCAGCCGCAGAACTAGTGTACCCACAATCTGCGGCCACATGCTATGGCCCCTGTGGGTCTGACAGGGCAGCTTCCTCAGCTTAGCTCGGCCTGAGAGCTTATCAGAGGAACTGCCTCACAGAGGTACAGGCGGCAGCGACTCTTCCTTTCTTAATCCTACTGGTGTCAGACAGACCTGGGTTCGAATCCCCCTCTGTCTCTTATTAGCTGTGTGTCCTCGGTCAGGTTAACCTTGTCATGTGTTTATTGCTCTATGACAAATGACCCCAAAGACTAGTGGCTCTACGCCACAACCATGTGTGATTGCTCATGAATTTATGGGTGGGTTGGGGGGTTCATTCTTCTGATGTGGGCCCGGCTTGACCAGTCTCAGCTGGGCTCGCTAATGTGACTGTGGCCAGCTGTAGGCCAGCCGACAGAGCATGCCTTCAGGGGGCATATCCTTCAGTGGGCTGGCTTGGGCTTGTTTCCATAATGTGGCAGGAATTCCAAGGGAGAGAGTGAAAGAGCAACAGACCTGGCTTCTAGTAAGAAGAGCTGCAAAGTCAAATTGCAGAGGCCATGGAAGAAGGGTGTGAACTGAAGCCAACGTTCCACATTACTGAACCTCTCTGTGACTCAGTTTCCTTACTTCTAAGATGGGAATAATCTCACTGGTATCATGTGATGCTCTAGGATTCTGTGTTCTTTCAGGGGATGGTCAGTCAGGTGCGAACCCAAGAGGGGACATAGGAGAGCCGTGGGGAAACAAAGTTGGTTACACTCACACGTCCTAGAGAGTCAGGGTCATCACAGGCCCAGAGGGGGCCATACAGAGAAAGTGCCAGGGGAGTATGCTCCACCACACAGTTATGGAGCTGAGAGAGCGAGGATTTGTGGGCAAGGGCCGTTATTGGGAGTCATGGTAGGGCACACAAGCAAAGGGCACAAGGGGATTTCACTGGCACCTTTAAATGTCACTAGGTCACAGTCGTGGGGGGGTGGGGTGGGCAGTTAGAAAGAGAACGTGTGGCAGGGGCCCGTCTTCTCACCCTGGTGCCCCTGGTCACCTGGGCGGGTGCTCATAGCGTGTTCATAGGGATTTTGAGGCAGCAGGAAGCTTAAGAAAATATCTAGAACAACCACGTGTGATTGTGGTTTCACACCAAGTGAAACATGGGCCCCAAGATTTCGTTTTGAAAGCTGACCTTATAAAATGCAAAAAGTCCAGGATTTGATTTGCATTTGGAGAAAGCCATTCCTTCGTATCTGGGAAACTGTTTGGGGTCTTAAGTTACAATAATCAGAGTACAGTGTACGATGAGGAGGCACCCATCGTCTGAGGAAGGACTATGACACAACTCCAGTACAGAGAAGCTAAGTGCTCTGCTTAGCATTCTTTCATTTGTTCTTTTACTCAGGAAGTCTATCCGAAAACATTTATCAAGAGCCTATTATATAAGAGACATTGCATAAGAGAAACTGCATGAAACACAGAACTAGAAGCAATTGAGAGGAATTGAAACATCAAGGTTGCTAGAGTATGGTGTGAGATCAATCGTCATGGTCACTTTCTTGTAAGCCACAGTGATGAATCTGGACCACTTCCTAAGGGACCAGGGAGCTGCTGTAGGCTTTAGGCAGAGAGTGGCATGGTTAGCGTTGTCATTTCTAAAGGTCTCTCAGGCTGCTGTGTGGCGAACAAATGGGTGGTGGTGGAGCGTGGTGGAGGGAAGAGACCAACCGTGTTTCCCTGAAAGTAAGTCCTAGTCAGACCATCAGCTCTAATGCTTCTTTTGGAGCAAACATTAATATAAGACCCAATATTATATTATATTATATTATATTATATTATATTATATTATATTATATTATATTATATTATTTACATTACACTACATTATATTACATTACATGACATTACATTACATTATAAGACCGGGTCTTATATTAATTTTTGCTCCAAAAGACGCATTAGAGCTGATGGTCTCGCTAGGTCTTATTTTCGGGGAAACATGGAATTAGGAGATGTTCCAAGGTGCTGTGGCCTGGACCAGTGTGGTGGCAAAGATGGGGACAACAGATGGATTGGAAAGTTATTTGGGAGGTAGAATTACCGGGACTTGGTGCCTGGTGGCTGAGGGGTAAGGGAGGGGAAGCACGGCGTTTGCCACTCAGTGTTTGTCTGGGGCACTGGATGGAGGGAGCCACTGGCTGACACGAGGAGCGCAAAAGGGTCAGATGAAGAGTCAGGCTTTAGCTGCCTGACATTTGAGGTACCCATGTGGAGCTAGTAGGTAGAGATAGGTGAGTGGCGCTCAGGAGACAGGTCGGCACCTCATCAATAGGTCAGAGATGAAAACCACAGCCATGGAAGTGGTTTTGTTGGGTGTGGCTAAGTCACAGCGGCGTCTTCATTGTTTTGGTGGCACAGATGGTCCATTCTCTGCAAGGATTTGGGCTCGTCTGTGCCTATAAACTTGTTTTTTCCTGTGGAAAGGTGTGTGTGTGTGTGTGTGTGTGTGTGTGTGTGTGTGTGTGTGTGTGAGAGAGAGAGAGAGAGAGAGACAGAGAGAGAGACAGAGAGAGAGACAGAGAGACAGAGAGACAGAGAGACAGAGAGACAGAGACAGAGAGACAGAGAGAGAGAGAGAGAGAGAGAGAGAGAGAGAGAGAGAGAGAGAGAGAGAGAATGCACGAGTGCCGACAGAGCCCTAACGATGGCAGAAGGGGTCCCACAGTCCATCATTCTTGGAGGAGGCAGATCCTGGGATAGAAAAGGATGGGGGAGCTGGGCCTGAGACTACCTGGATGACCCTTTCCTCTATTTCTGTCTCCTTATTTCCTTTTCCCACTATCGATGGGGCAAAGGGTTAGGGGGGCTTTCACCTCATGCCCTTCCTGTTTGCTCAGGTCAGAACTCCTTTACTTAAAATGCTATGATCGAGTCAGTCAGGCTTGGCTTTTGATAAGATAAATGGAAAAAATTAGAAAGTTGTTTCTGCTTTCAAATCTATTTTCATGGTGCTCATGTTTCTAAAGAGGTTCAGGAAGTCAGGATGGAGATTCAGATGGGAGAGATGACATCTTTATTTCAGGCAGTACCTGCCCTTTCCTTCCTTTGGGGGAAAAAAAAGTTTCTAGGGAGATAAGGAACAGGCAACAAGATTTGAGAGATAAGAGGCACTGGTAAGACACTTTAGTTACACGTTTGTAAAACACTATATCCCAGAACCTGTGATATGTGTTAAAATGTCTTCTTTCCTCCCTGACCTACCACTCCCGCATCTCAACATGACAGAAAAAGGTGCATCATTAAAGAGGTTTCTGCCAAATTAAAACAACCAGCTTTCAAGCTCTCCTCCGTGCCAAGGCTCCCCCGTCTGTCCCCTGCAGCTCTGACACCAGCTCTAGAATTGTGCTGCAGTGGCCTCTGAAAGTATGGTGGACTCTGCGTGGCTGGTTGAGCTCCCAGGGAAGCCCCGAGGTGTCCCAGTGGGGGCTGCTCTCTCAGGCTGTGCCCACACTCAGCAGCAGAGCTCTGGCCACTCCATCTCCCAGTCTTCCCGCAGGTTCTCAGACTGGCTTTACCACTTACTAGGGACCCTCAGCTGTTTTCCTAATGCCTTGACCAAGCTCCATATGGGTCAAGGGTGAGTGATGATTGTCAGTCATACCACACACACACGTCACTCTCCCAATTCAACATTTACCTGAACCATTTAAAACACTGAGAGAGAGAGAGAGAGAATGTGATTGCACTCGGACAGAGTATATATCCCTGAGGAAGAACGTAAAGAGAGTGAAAAGCCAAATTCCTCAGACAGGATGAACTGCTCTCCTTTCTTGGTTTATTTGTTCATTCAGTAAATATTTACTGTGCCATGACAGGGATGGATAAAACAGACAAAAGTCCCTGCATTTATGGATCTCACATCTTAATGAAAACTAATTTTGATGCTGAAAGGTACAATATTTATTTATCATACAACATGGTGCCAAAGACATGCCAACCAACCTCTTCATTTGCTGGCCAGCAGCTCCAGTGCTGGAGGGAGAGCTCGCTGTGAGAGACGCTACATCTCGATGCTTGAAGGGATGGTCACGGCTGATTTTGACTCCAGGTCACCTGCACTTTCCGCATCGCAGGTAGATCCCCCTGTACCTGCCCCCTCCTCCTGGCTATAAGTGGAGACCCCACTGTCCCTGTGTACAGGGGCATGTAGAACTCAATGAAACGCTGTGTGGGGGGTACGGCAGGTATGAGCTAGTGATCTCAGCCACAGCCAATGATGTTGCCAGGTAGCACTTTAAGCTTTATTAATGACCCCACCCCAGAAGCTGCTCGACCACTCCCAGAAAACCCCTCAGAGAGCACTGGCCTACCCCCAGGTGGGATGAGTGCCTATGACTGCAGACCCCTTGGGAGCAGAGCCCTGAGAAGCCTAGGGAGGGTCATCTGCATTCCACACCAGCGTCCTCATTGTGGTTGCAATTGTGGGAGCCCCAGTTGCTCTTGTTGCAGTTCCATAGGTTCATCTCTGTCCCTTGACAGGCAACATTATCTAGCCAGATGTTCCCGGTGCCTAGATTTAGAGAAACAAGGAGGAAGCGGGGAGTGAAATTAGGGTCAAAGCACAGTGACCCCTTTGTGCTTGGGAGTTCCCAAGTGGGTAGACTGCCAGTTTCTCTCACATCCACTCAAGTCCAAGGTGCTTCATTCTGCTTTCATTCCTTTTTGTCTGCTTTCTATCCTTTGACAAAAGTCTCATCCAAGTGTTTAATTCTTAATCCATGCAGGCTTTGAATGGGGTCTCGCAGGGGATCGCCTCCCGGCTAATTCACTACAGCTGTACTCATCTCCTCAAATGCCCTTTTAACCAGGTCATTCTCCGGCTCTAAAGCATTCACACATTCCTCAACCCCACTTTTTTCTGATACAATTGATTTCAGATCAAGAACTCAGAGGAAAATAGTTGGATTATTTGATTACAATAATTTATACTATAGTGTGACAATCTACATAGGCTTAATCTATAGAGGAATATGCGCATTTTGAAAGAGTTTTACAATCCTGGACTCAGATTAAAAACTAGGTGTGCACTTTGGGCTGGAGAAAGGGCAGAGAACATTTAGGGGCGAAGCAGGAGAAAGGGGCTAGAGTCCATGCCAGGTCAGCTCTTATGGCCAAAGGAATGGTCTCAGCCTTGGGACTTAACTCCTTTGCTGGAAGATTGAACCTTTTGCTGAAAGACACAGGTTGAGTCTCCAGCACCCCAGGACATCATTCCCAAACTGATTTTAGGAAGTCCCTGCCATGATTGCTTTCTTTTCCCTTCGCACCTTCTTCTTAAAGATGATCACAGCATGGCGTCCAGTTTCCAAATAGCTGGAATGCACACCGGTGTTTGCCTAACCTATGTCTTTTGTCCGTTCTTCCAGCACCAGCACCTCAGGTGTCATCAGAGAGCCATGCCTCCCAAATACCCTGGGCCAGGAGGCATTTTGGCTCCAGGGATCGCCAGACATTAACCCAAGCCAGGCCAGCCAAAGCCTCAACCAAGCCTTTGCTGTCACTTGTGGGGAAGAAAGGTCGTCTTTCTCCTGGGGCTGCCAAGCTGGAAGGATGTAAGCCTGGGGCCCTGAGCTGCAGAACTTTTCACTTGCTTGAGCCAATCTTTTTCTTTAAACTCAAACCACACTGAGTCAACACTCCCCCAGGGAGAGAAAGCCTACATCAGCCCCTCAAGGAAAGAGGCTGCTGGTCGAGGACTCACTTACCAGCCCCCACATTGAAAAGGGCCTTTCCCACGGAGAAGCCCATCATGCGGCAGAAGACAGTGGCATCTGAATTGTCCCAATCATCATCGCAAATTGTTCCCCAGTTACCGTTATAGTAAATTTCAGCCCTGCCTCGATTCAGAGAGCCAACAATCCTGACAGGTGTTTGGGATTCGCCTGGGTGAAAAAACACAAGTGGGAGAGGTGAGGAAGGCAGCCTAGGGCTTTGTGTGAATGCAGGCTGTCCCTTTTCATTTTTGGAAGATCTATGGTTACGGGAAAAAAAAACCCTCTGCTTGGCTGTCACTAGAGCCAGAAAGATCCCACATTATGGCATCAACACGACCTGGAAAGCAGCCTCTGTTTACCTGGACTTGCAGGCATGATATCGTACCTTGTTTCCCCAAAGATAAGACCTTGCCGGACGATCAGCTCTAATGCGTCTTTTGGAGCAAAAATTAATATAAGACCCGATCTTATTTTACTAAAATATAAGACTGGGTAATATAATATAATATAATATAATATAATATAATATAATATAATATAATATAATATAATAAGACCGGGTCTTATATTAATTTTTGCTCCAAAATACACATTAGAGCTGATTGTCTGGCTAGGTCTTATTTTCGGGGAAACAGGGGAGCAGGTGCCTCTATGGATAGTTTTGGAAATCCAGATGACCACATCTTGTCTTGTGTTATGGAGAGAAAAAAAAAAGAAAAGTTGAGGAATAAAAGAAGAAAGAAAAGAAGAAAGGGAGAGAAGGAAGGAAGAAGAGGAGAAGCAAAGGGAGAGAGAGAATAAAGGAAGAAGGGAGGGAGGGAAGAAGACAGGAAGAGAAGAAAGGATGAAGGGAGAGAGGGAGGAAAATTGTGCCACTCTATGCTATGAGCAGGCTTGTTCAAAGAGAGAACCCATTAACTTTTCCTAAAAATGAGGGATTTCTCTGAGAAGCGAGGCCTCTCCCCTTACCATACATACAATTTTCAAGAATGGAATTGATTCTAAAGCACAAATTAAAGAGAACAGGAGCGTCAATTACCTTTTTGACCTTTTTCTCCCTTTATTCCTTGCGACCCAGCAGATCCTGTTATGAAGAGGAAAACCACATGATTTGAAGGAAACCAAGCCAGGACCCCCTCAAGCTCCTTTGCCAGCGTCGGGGAGAAAGGCGGAGGCATGGGGAGCAGGGCAGTTTCTCTGCCCAGCTTTGCCCGTGCCCTAGCATTATGGATGGGCACCATCAGGTAAGCATGAATAAACGGCCTGAGCCACAGCAGGGTGGATTTAAACTAGATTAGTGAGGGACGTTGAATGGGTAAGCGACGTGGAGTGGGAAGGATCGCTTTTGTGAAAAGATCCAATCAGCCATGGAAACTGTCCAGGGTGGCCAGGGGCATGGCTGGCACATGTTGGAGCACATGTTCACACGTCTGCCTCTCTGAATGTCCAGCTGGGCCTTATTCACTTCTGTAGGCTCAGTGCCAAGACCAATCCCAGCTCAGAACTTATCCACTGAACCAACAGACCTTGACCCCTCTTGTTCTGAAAACTCCCAAATGCCTTACAACAGGGCCTCTCCTTCAAACCCACAAAGGAGAAACAGAGACCTTACCTTTCTCTCCTGGGTTTCCCTTTTGGCCACCTAGTCCAGGTGTACCCTTGGGGCCTGCCGGACCTGGGCTTCCCCTATCTCCCTTCATGCCTGCAAGGCCTGGAGAAGAGAGAAACCACTTTGTCAGATGCTCTGCTCTGCTTTTCAAGGATAACCAAGGGCCTGGGTGTTTAATGAATGAGTTGTCCTTAACTAGCAGGTGTTACCCGTGGATGGCTTCTTTGAATGTTACTGATGTCTTTGGTCCAACTGGGGGGAGGGTGCTGCTCTGATCTCCCAACTCCCATGTAAATGCTGGTTGAGAACATACAGGTGAAAATTGTTGAGAGGATTCCAAGAGTTGTTGGTTCTCATCCGACTATATAATTGTGCAGAAGTTCTAGCCATTGTGGGAGAATTTGCTAGAATGTTTCTAGGCCTCAATTTCTCCTTCAGTAGGTTAAAATAGGAATAGAATAAGTAGTTCATGAGGAAGAAAGACTGCTCAAGCAATTTGTCTAAGAAGGGTTGTTTTAGCACTCCTTAGCGTCGGTCTATTGAGAAGACTAGAAATGCTGTGTGGAAAGTGCCAAACTCAGTAACCAACTACAAGCAAGGACCTAGTGAACCAGGATGCTGACAGTATCTAGTGAGAAGAACGAGGAGGAGGGAAGGGGCTTGAGGCAACAAAGGGGAGATGGAGCGAGACCAGAGCAGATATGGGAAAGCAGACCTTGCAACCAACCTGGGATTGGAGGGGGCGGCTGTACAGCTCCATGGTGGCTGCACAGCCTGAAAACACCACCTGACCACCCTGACATTTTCTACCTTTCTACCACCATCAGCCCCTGCCCCTCTCCTTATACCCCGCAGATCAGTGAGTTCCTGTCATTCCCAGGTTTTCCAGGGGAAGAATCAGAGGTTTGATTGACAGAGTCTTGGAGTCTTAGCCTCAAATGGTCTTGATCCCGGGCCACTTTGGGGGAAGGTCACAGCAGTGTATTCAAAGTCAACAAGACCCGCCCTCTGAGCATGAGCCTTTGCAGTCATCATTTTGGGGAATTAAAATGAAGCCAGCCCTTTACCTGGAAATCCTGATTCTCCTTTTGTTCCTTTCTGTCCTTGAAGTCCTAAGATCAAAATACAAAAAAAGAGGAGAAGATAATAAAACTTGGATATTAGACACTTTTAATCTTAGACAACCTCTACCTTTTGTCTGATTAATGCAGATGGAAAGATACATTGGTTCTTCACGATTGTTTAAAGCCTTTTCAGCACAGCATAAAAGGAGACAGATGGTCGATAAATGGTGACCCGTGTATTGGAATGAAATCGAAATATGGCAGATGAAAGTCTGAGTTAGACAGACCCCAGACTTACTGGCTGGTCTTCCTTGCCAATGATAGCTTGGTTTGGTGTCTAAATCCAATTCCATTCCTTCCTGTTACATGTTATTAGAAAACAATTGAGAGATATCTGAAAATAAAATTATCTTTATTTCCAAAAGACTATGGAGGAGTCTCAGTGGCTCCCAGAAGCTTTGGAAGCCCTCACCCATAGTAGATGTTCAATATCTTTGTTGATTTATTTCATTGTGACCCCTAGATTCATGTGGTTAAAGATTCATGTGGCTAAAGGGTCTCACATCCAGAAAATGGAAAAATAATCACTGCAATTATTGGTGGATACTATTTGTAGTTCTAATGTGAAAGATCCTTCCTTCTTTCCTTCTTTCTTTCCTTCCTTTCTTCCTTCCTTTCTTCCTTCCTTCCTTCCTTCCTTCCTTCCTTCCTTCCTTCCTTCCTTCCTTCCACCCATTCATCCTTTCATTCACTAACTTCCATGGAAGGTCTACTGTTTCCAGCAGCAGGCTGGGTCACTGTGGGATAATAATTTATTGGTTTAGCAATGTCATGGTCTCTCAATTTTAAGTGCCAAAATTGATTCCAATTCAAAGAAACGGGACGCTCCAATACACAGACTTGGGGAAACAAAAGCTCATTATTAATGTGAAGTAATGTAAATTCCTATGACTGTAACAATAGAAATGTAGACACCCATTTATGAGGGACTGTGGACATCACCATACCTTTGACTGGTGTCCATCCCCTCCATGGTGCAGGTCCAGCCTTAACCAAAGGCCCACCCCTTTGATGCTCACCAGAAACCAGTTACCCTCATTGCCAATTGCCTGGGGAAAGCTCCTGCCTGAGGAAGTTCCTGTCTCCCAGTTCCTGACTTTCCTCAGCACCTACTGTGTGCTGGTCAATGGAGGACAGGTGATAGGCCTGGCAAGTCGCTTCAGGACACCGTCTTGGAATAATGAGCCAGGGAAGTCCTGGTTCCTGCAAGCCTTTCAGACATCTTGCTGAGGCCGGGTATTGTGGTAGGGTCAGAGGGCCAAGGAGCTGCGAGCTGCTACGACACACCTTGGCACCAAGGGAAGCAGGAAGCACTGGAAGGATCTGAGAGGGCAACTGCTTTAGCCCCTCATTTTAGGGATGGGGACAGGACTAAGGCTCAGAGAGCTACTTCTAGGAGCTGGAGGTGCCTTAGAGGCCAAACCATGGCAAGCAGGCCCCAGCTCACCAGGCCACTTATTTGTGCTCTGGTCCCTCTGTCTAGAATGCCTCACCATTTTGGTCCCTTGGAGAATTCCAATCAAGACTGTAAAACCTGCTAGGATGTCAGATGTCATCTTAGATGTACTGTGAAGCCTTCTCTGGCCTTGCCCATGGATAGCACACTTCCTCCCAAGACAGCAAAGTGGCCAGAGTCAGACACCCTGGGTTTGTGTCCACCTTTGTGACCTTGAGCAAGATGTCCCCATTCCTGAGCCTCCCTTTCCTCCTCTGAGTCTCCTGGTGGCCCCAGGAGACAGCTGTGAGAGTTGAATGAAGTCGTTCCTCTGTGTCAGTTGCTGAGCCTCATATCTGGCAAGCGCTCAATAAGTGGTGCCCTGTGGAGCCTGTTTGCATGCGTCTGTCTCCCCTCCAGGTGGGGAGCACCTCACACATGGGGGCTGAAACCTTCTTACGAACTCCAGACTTTCTGCCCAGCAAGTTTCCCTGACTGTTTGCTATTGGCTGGAGGTCACCCAGCAGAGGTAGCAGCTGTTTTCTCTCTGCTTACCTGCGTCTGAATTGCATGTGTCCCCACTAGGGACACTAAGTCACATTAAGGCTAAGTCACATTCAGACACACGTCTTTGGTTGTTAGAAAAACGGTCCATATCTAGACTCTTGGCTCTCTCTGTCTGCATCCTAGAGGGTACATATTTGCAGAAATCGCTACCTTAAGAGCCTGCCCCTAGAAGCAAAGTACAAAGACCCCAGGCACCATGACCTCCCTTTATTGTCCCCTTCATCTCCCAAAGAAGTACCCCTCTCCAGCTGTCTCCAAAGCACTGAACAACAAACACCCTGGACAGACAGGAACCATATGGAAAACCCTATTTCACTAGGTTCATGGTCTCTGCAGCCTGACCCTTCCCAATTCATTTCTCACACCCTCCCTCCCAACCCCTCACTTCCTGGGGGCTTAGTGGCTGCTACTGCCTGCACCCTGCCAGGGGTTTTATCGACACTGCTCCTTCCATCTCTCAGCTGCCTTGCTAGGCAGGGCCATTTCCCTTTTTACAGAGGAGGAAGACCACACTGAGACTTGTGAGGGGATTTATCCAAAGTCACACAGGCAGTGGTGAAGCTGGAGTTAGAACCCATGTTTGGCCTCCCACTGGTCCCTGTAGCTGCCAGCTCACTGCTTGCTTCCTGGAGTTTCACTGTGGATGTCCACCTGGTTCCAAAGACACTCCCAGCCAGCCTTGGGCCATTGCTTTTTCCTAAACAAGTACTCAAACTGGAGTTTGCCTCAGAATCACCTGCACAGAGTTTGTTATAAAACAACATGCTAGGCTCCACCCAGATTAGCAGATTCAGTGGATCTGGGATGGGGACCTGAGACTAGTTCTAACAAGTTTCCACGTGACGCTGGTGCTCCTGGCCCAGGGACCACATTTCGTATAGCACCGCCTCAAACACATCTCATTCAACCTTCAGGGACCAGCTCACAGCCGGCCTTCCTGTCTCGGAGGAACTCTCAGTCCCTCCCATGCCCAAGTGCTCCCAGAACCTTCTGGCCCTTGATGAAATGTCCTCTGATATGTGTATGATGGATAGCGGTTTTGTCTTCAAAACTCCTCTCTTCGCGCAGAGGAAATTGGAATTGAGTTTTGTGTGATTTCTCTCCAAATCTCACTGGACTCTAGAGGGTGTTTTCCTGAATGGCCGTGCACTGATTATTCAAGGACTGCTAATTACACTACAGACCTAGGCAGTATTGTGATTGGATCAGGGAGAGAGAGAATGGCTGAAACATACAATCTAGATACGCATATTGTAAAACTACACTAGAAAGCGAACGAATGTGGGGTTTTCCTCTTAATCACAAACACACTGGGCTTCCCTGGGTATCACAAACTTACCCAGCTAAGAGACCCAGAATATTTATTTGCGAAGTGTTTATTTAGAGAAGTTATTTCTTTAAAAAAAAAAAAAAAGTTTAGTCAGAAAGCACACGCTCTCCTATTGTTTCATGTTCAGCTGGTGTTCTGACTAAAATCTTAGAATGTTCCTGCTCCAAGGGAAAATTGCCTGTTTCAGACACAGAGTGCTACCAAGTTGTCAGGGACCCAGATTTATTCTAGACTACTCCTCTCACCCCACAGAGGAGGAAACTGAGGTCCACAGAGGTCAAATACCAACCCACTGTCACCTAGCTAGTCAGTGGTAAGTCCATGTTGAGGCACAGGTCTCGTGACTGAATTAATATAGAAATTTCCAGTATATTAGGAAACTTCCTTAAACACCATCCTGATGGTACAGGCTAAGTGCTTCCTGACAAATTTAGGATTAATTTAATAACTAACAAAGTGAGCTGTGTGGCGAGAAGTAAGAGGGTGGGTGGGGGGCCCAAAATTGAGACGTATGTAGACTTCTGCAGATATCTCTAACAGACTTAGAGGAAAACAAGGAAAAGCTTTATAAGTGACAATTTCATAACATGATTTGGTAGAATTTAATAAGTTCTTGGACTAACTCAGTACTTAGATGTGGGGAATGGAATTAACTGAGAAATTAAATTCACTGCATAAGGCTTAATTGCTGGTATGGATTATTCTTTGTTGTTTATCTTTAAAGGAAAATGTTATAAAATACAGGTGAGAAAATAGATTTGTAGTTATTTGCACTTTGACTTTGCCTCAAGAGATAAATAAAAGGACATAGAAAACTCAGATTTTAGATGTCAGGCTGTTAAAATACGGAATTTCTGATCAGATTGGTGTTTTGGAGCATAAACATTTTGGCTGCTTCTAACATTTCATGAGGTAGAAATAGTAGAAAAAGAAATGCCATAATTACAAGGTGAAGTGAGCCCTTCCTCATTTCCAAACAAACTTTACTTTTCAAAATAGCTAAGGAATTTAAAGCTAAAATTAGTTTCATTTTTAATTGTTTTGCAAAAAACATTTTTTTCTTTGCAAAACCAACTGATATGAGACTACTTCTCACAGCCCACAGAGGAGGAAAGCAAGGCCCGGAGTGGTTGTGCATTGACCCATGTAGCACTAAGGTCCTGGGAGTAAAGTCCCACGCACAGTGTCTGGCTGGAGGGATTGTTAATAACAAACAGAACTCTTTGTTTTCATAATTAATGTACAATAATGAGATCTCTCTGCCACCCAGGTCAAGCCAAGGCACTGGCATTTCTCTAGTTTCATTCAATGTGTCTAGATAGTCTCTTGAAAGATTAATGATTTTATTTACAAAATGGGAAATATATCAATTTGAAAAACTGGCTTGATACTATCAAAACTGGACAAATACCATAGGACCTCTAGTTTGGGGAATACCAGGGTCCTGACATTGAAAAATCTGCATTATCTCCCATGATGCAATCTGGCAGCCACTCACTACTGACCCTTCCTTCTCCCACTTCAGAGATGTAACCTCTCCCAAAGTTTATTAACCGATGGCTTCAGGATGATTTATAGACCTGACTACGATGAGCCAGATTATGGTTCTATGGGAAATCCCTTCTGAGAGGTCAATGTGGACCATCAGCTACTTGATCAAGACAAGCATTTGGGTTTGTGTAGGGAATCCATGAAAATAAGTTGTAATTATCACATGACCCAAACTGAAAATGTGATTCCCCATGTTTACTTGGGCAGCAGTAACTAAGGAATTGCCCTTAGAATTTGCCTGGTTGGTATTTACCACTTGGCCTGATTGATGGAGATCCCCATAAAGGTGCCCAACAAATAGACAAGGTCTCAATGATGGAGTGAAAATGAACCCCAGGCTGTATACTGAATGGGCGTGGGGTCTTGGGTAAATAAGGATGAGCCCTAACAGGGCCTGAGAGCCTCGTGCTTTCTTCTAAGAGTGGCAGAAGCTGCTGCAGCTTCTGTTCTGATCCTTCCTGGACAGGGATGGAGGGAAAGGTGGTGCTCATCGGAGTGCCCTGACGGCAGCAGGGAACTTTCAGGCTGCCTGGGGAGGAAGATGGCATGACAGAGTGTAATGTGTCAGGCCCAGGCTTTGGGTTGGCCAGGCCTGGATTCGAACTCTGGCTGCATCTCTTACTTTGAAATAGCACTAGCAAGAGTTAGTGCTTAGCCCATTGGGTTGTCATGAAGATGCTCGTTGTCAGGAACTGCACTTATTATACAAACACTCCCAGGATGCAGAGTTCAGGGCAAGATTGCCTCCTCTCAGATGGTGGGAGACACAGGCTGGAGCCTAGGGAGTGGGCACAGTGCCCCTTTGGGTATAATCATGTTTTACCCCAATATTCCTGCTTAGTCTAGCAATGGGAGCGGGTGGGTGGCGGGGTGGGAGGGAGACTCTCTGCTTATAACTGAAAGATGAAAGTCATCACCTCCATGAAACCAAGCAGAAAACGCAGGGACAAGATAGCCTCAGCCTCCAAAGTCAGATACCCTAAGATCTGGGACCAGGGAAGAGGGAGGTATAAGATCAGAACAGGCAGCTGACAAGTCAGGCCCACCTGACCACCACACCCAGATGGAATCTTTCTGGAAGGCGAAACCTTGCTGGTGGCCTTCAGGTGGCATGTATATGGCATCAGCTAGCAGAGCCCATGCCTACAGTGACACACAATCTGTGAAAAAGAAATTAGCTCCACGACTGGACAGATTGGAAAAACAGTGGGTGTAGGAGCTGCTTGCTCCATGGCTCCTGACAATCTTCAGGAAAACCCCAAAGGTCAAAGGCCCAGAGTCCGAAACTTGCCAGGAGGTGGCCCTACCCACACCTCTAAAAAGAGCTCCTGTCTCCCCCACATCCCAACCCTAGACACCAACCAGGTGACAGCAACACAAACCTACAGAGTGCTCCCTCACTCCTCCGTGACTTCACCAGCTGTTTCCTTTCTAGACTTTCCTTCCCCTCCTGCATGTGGCCAAGCTCCATTCATCCTCCAAGACTCAGCTGAAGCCCTGCACTGGTCTGCCTTTCACCACTCCCACCAGACCCAGGCCACTGCTAACTTGAAGCATTTAAGAGGATTAAATCACATTTGTTTAAGGAATCAATAAGTCGACCACTTGATCAATGAAAACTGACAGGGCCTGCCTCTGGTGTGGGTCCGTGACACGGCTCTGGGGTGAAAGCATCCAGGTTGGCTAACACCAGCATGACCTCTGCTCTGCTCACAAACATCCTAGGCAGATACACAGCCCTTTCTCACAGCCCTGCACTATCACAGCACCTCCTGGCCTGCACCTGGCTTTCTAAACGGCATGTGGCAGTTCTCCATGCAAATGCCACATCGAAGTGTGCCTGACAGTCTGGTAAGTCTGCCTGTTTCTCTCCTGCATCGACCTGATGTCCGAGGGCAGGCACCAGGTCTTATGAAACACAGTGGCCCAGACTTTCTAGAACATTGCAGGTGCCCAAACTTACACAGTGACCAGATAAAACTGGCATAGTGGTTTATAAAGTAGACCAAATTGGAATGACGGTTTATAACCTAGGCTGAGTTGGCACAATGGGTTAGCAACTAGTCTTTGCGGGTTCAGTGGCTGTGGGTCACTCCTCCCAGCCTGAGCACCCTGGGAGGATGTGCAAGAAAGGGTTTCTCAACACCCCTTTCTCGAACCCAGAGCCCTGTCCCGTGAAGCCCCACTGCAGGTCAGCAGGAGAGAGTGGAAACTGTGTCCACAGCTGGAAGGCAGACCAAGGAGGCAGTGGGGCAGAGGTGCCCTGCTCTCCCCTTTGATGTTGGAGGTTTGGCCATGGCATTCGAGGCCTGAACATAGGAAGAACAGTCCTAGAGCCTTCAGGGGCCAGAACACAGGAGACCCTCTGCCTCCCTCTGGTGGGCCCCCAGGGAGCCAGTCCTCCTCCCTCTCTGTCCCTGACACCCAGCAAGCCCGCCCATACGCTCTTACCTGTGTCTCCCTTGCTTCCTTTCATGCCTGCAGCTCCTGGAATCCCGGGTGTCCCTGGTGGTCCTGGGCAAGAGATGCCATGGTGGGCATAGGGCCGGGCTACATGGATCTTCATATATCACTCCCCATGCCCACCACAGGACCAAGGACCTCACCTGTTAGACCAGGGGCACCAACTCTGCCAGGCTCACCCTTGGCACCTGGGGATCCTGACAGACCAGGAAGGCCGCGAAGCCCCTCGGCTCCAGGTTGTCCTGAAAGTTAAGTCATGACCGCAAGGCTGGTGGTTGGCAGAGGGCCTGGCTGCCACCTTCTCAACACACCTCTGTTCTCAACCCTTAATATGTTCCCTGTGCTTTAAAAGCAGAGGAGTAGCCCTAACAGTGGGAGAAAAATTACAGTCTCAGCAATTTACTGATATTTTCCATTCACGGTTGCAGTCTGGGACTTGTGAACTTACTAGGAACTCTGGGTTGTGAATGTCCAGCTCCAAACCTGAGTGGCAGAGGGGAATGAAGCTCTAAAGAGGGATATCAATTAAGCATACTGCTTGTTCCTCTGAGGTGGGGCCAGGTTTAAAAAACCCCAGATGCTCTGGGTTAATACTTCAATGAAATAAAAGCGGAATCAGGTCCTGGACTTGACTTTGCCTGGGGCAGTGGGAGCTGGAATGATGCCCAGATTCCCACAGTTCTTACCTTGATCTCCTTTCATTCCAGGAATTCCAGCCACACCTAAATGAAGAAAAACTTTTAAGGATTTTTTTTTTTGTCCTCTAGCTCAGCCTGGCAGAAAAAAAAAAGGGGGGGAATACCTCAGGCCAGTGGACTTGACCATGCGGCCTCTTACCTGGGGGGCCTGGTTTCCCCGAGTCACCTTTACTGCCCTTGGCTCCAGGAGGTCCCATGACCCCCATGTCTCCTTTCACGCCCATGATTCCTGAAAAACCAAGGAGTCACAGTCAGCCATGGGAAGAGGGCAAGCCTGGGCAGCAGGTCACTCTGAGACTTCTTGTCCCACCCAAATTCCACCCTCGGACTCCTTGAGGTCCTACTTGGGGCCCAGGAGTGAAAGACATGATGACTGCCTTCAGGGAGCACACACCTTGTCCCAGAGACAAGGCATAAATTTATGAAAAGGGGACGAGGTGACCTGACCTGGCTGATGGGCAGTGGAAGGCCCAGAGGGCAGACTGTCAGGTGCCCTTGGGACTGTCACAGCCCAGGCTCCACCAGCACTGCCCTGCCCACATCATTTTAGTGTCTGCCTTTGAGGAATTATTTTTATTTTTTATTTTGTTGGGTAACAGTGTGTTTTTCCTGGACCTATCACTCCAAGTCAAGTTGTTGTCCTTCAATCTAGTCGTGGAGGGCTCAGCTCAGCGCCAAGTCTGGTCGCCGTTTTCAGTCTAGTTGCAGGGGGCACAGCCCACCATCCCATGTGGGAATCGAACCAGCAAACTTGTTGTTAAGGGCACATGCTGTAACCAACTGAGCTAACCGGCCACCCTGGGGAATTATTTTCTTCAAGCCTCCCCAACTGAAATCTGAGTATTCCAGAAGGCAGATCTCAAACACTGAGAATAGAAACCTGGAGGCTTTAATGGAGAGAGAAACATTGCAGCAGCTCATTTTCCTGCCAGCACTTCAGCCACAGGCTTTCCTGGTGCCCGAGATTTCACATTTTCCACTTGTCATCAGCATTCGAGGCTCATCCTGGCCTGTCCACTCTGTAGTCCTTCTTCGCTCCTTCCTCTTTTCTGCCACTGCTCAGTGGTGCATATCAATTGAGGGCAGCTCTTCACAGGGTAGGACTCACAAAACCCCTTCCCCAACTGTGAGTTTGGTTTGGGAGCAGGCTGCCTGACCCTTGTCACACGTGGGGCCTGCTCATCAGCAGCCCGCTGGCTACCTGCCACTCAGGAAGCTGCTGAAGTCCCACCATCAACAAAGACCCACCCCAAGCAACTCCCCCAGACTGTGGGGAATGGAATTGGTTAAACGCCTTCATTCCCTTAATTTCATGCTATCAGCGCTGGAGAGGACTAAGAAGGCCACCAGTCTTTTCTCTAGTGAATGAGGAAAAGAGACAAAATGGTCTGAAGAGGAGGAAAAGAAGCAACTGTCATGCAAACCTATCTGGGTCTCAGCTTTGAGTGATGTTAGAGGAAAGGCTTGTGCATTGGATTCTCAGAGATGGTTTGGATACTTACTTGAAAGACGATTTTTCCTTGATGGAAGACAAAACAACCGTAAAGAACTTGGTTACAGCTGAGATCTCTTACAACACTCTAGGTGCGAACAGCACAGAAGGCAGTTCTTGGTCATTCAATGTCCATTTCAGCAGAAGGGCCAAATGGCACTTGTTAGAAAGGACTAGGAATTATTTTCTTGGAGGGACTTGCTGGTACCCTACCACTCTGGGCTGGCCAGACCCACCATGTTATGGCAACTGTGTGGCCATATGAGGTTTCTCGAGCTGGGCCTGGGCCTGAGTCTGTATTCCTATGACTTCTGTGTCTCCATCAGAGGGGGCAACCTTGCAAGCAGAGCAGTATCAACAAAAAGACCAAAGTCTGGCACCAACTGAGGTATGACAGCAGCATCTGATTTCAGAGCTTTCTAATCACAGCTAAAGGTGGAGAATGTCCCCTGGAATTTCACCACTGTGGCATTACCCATCTGCTGGGACAAAGAACGGAAAACCTCAGCGACACCGAGGCACATAGCAGTTGGTTGGGCAAGCAGTGGGTAAGAGAGGTCTTGTGATCTTGGGAGAGGAAATTTGGGAAGTGGAGGGGTAGGCTGGAATCCTGATTTCTGAAGAACTGAAAGTGCTGCATTTCCTTTTGCTACCCAACCACAGCATTCCCAGGCCTGCGTCTGGGTATGGGCTCAGTGCCCTCCCATGTGATAGTGAGTGAGTGTGGGAGGGGAAACAGCATGGCTCAGACTCCGTAGGAAAAGGCTAGAGGGCAAAGGCCTGGCTGTCATCCCCTTCTCTGGGGCTGGCAGGGCCACCCTGAGAAAGTTTGGGCCTCCCTTCCCCAATACAGAGAGAACTACAGAGTGCCACTTTGCAGACCATCCTCAGAGGTCATCTGCCTGGTGCAAGGGTCCCCTTTCAGTCCCCCTGGGAGAATTCTGCACTTCCTCATCCCCTCCCCAGGAGCGGGCTGCCCCCTAAGACTTTCATCCGCCCATTTCACCATGGAGCAGTCACAAGTCTTAACTCGTTCTTCCCCGCTTATCATGGCACCTTTGGTCCTCTTGAAACTTTTGCCCATTGGTCCTCATTTTCTGCTGGGCACCACTAGAGCAAGTCTATTTTCTCTTCCACACGTGCCTTTCTAGTATTTGAGGATGGCTGATGGGTCCCTGCTAAGGACTCTGCGTGAAGGCAAGCATACCCAGTTTCTTATAACGTAAATAATTTCAATTTGCAAGTAACAGCAGCTGGCTTCTTTTAGGTCTTATATTCCTGTTGTAATTAAAGGTTGCTATTATCCTCCTTTTATAGGTGAATAAATTGAGGTTCAGAGAGGTTAAGTCATTTACCCAAGGTCACACAGCTAGTGAGCCATATTAGAATTCAATCTGTCTGTTATTGGAATTGAAGTCCTTCCCTTCCTACCTTACAGGATCACTACTACTACTGTCAATAATGATCGTCATTTATTTAGCATCAACCATGTGGCAGATTTTGAAAATATGATCTCTACCCCTTATAACTGTCCTACAAGGTGTGTATAATTTACTATTTTATCGAATTACCATTCTCTTCTGAAATGAAGATATCAAATCTTAGCAGGCTAAGTCATATGTTTAGTCACAGAGGTGAACAGGCACAGAGCAGGGATGGCAACCAAACCTGCTAGTTCTGCAGCCCTCACTTCCCCTACTGAACCCAAGAGCCACCCCGAGGGGCCAAAAGAGGCCACGTGACAAAAAGCATGAAGGGGCTCAGCCACGGCCAGAGTCCCTCGGGCTGAGCTCCTCAGAGAGTGCCTCTGTGGAACTCCAAGGTCAGAATCATCCAATGTCTCTAAAACACAGAGCCCAACTGTTGGGCCTGACATGCATTTTGAACAAACACCCCACATAGTTCTTATTCATGGCCTGTAGCTTGAGAAACACTGCTCTAGAGATAGAACCTGCCATCAAGGGGGTGTTGTGAAGTCCCCCTTCTGGAATCAACCCCTTTGCCCTCACTGCCAGCCAGGCTTCCCTCATTCCCCAGGTCCACCTCAGGCCCTTACTTCATTCAATGTCTCTCTTTCCTCTCCTCCAAGCTCTTAGCACTGCCTGTGTCCTCAGTTGCCACCAATGGTGCCTGGCATGACATTGTTGCCCCCCTTGCATTGCTCTTTGCTTTTGCATTCCTGCCCTTGCTTACCTAGATGGAAGGGACCACATCTATGCCCCTGGGATGCCAGTAGACAGAGTATTTCTCTGCGCTTAGTGCGCGCTGAATAGACACGGTTGCCCAGAGCGGGGACCCAGCTCCCCAACGAGCACCAACACACCAATACAGCCCTTACCTGGGAGGCCCACGTCTCCTTTGTCTCCTTTAGCTCCAGTTGCCCCTTGTGGGCCAATGACACCCCCATCGCCTTTGCTGCCCTTCTCTCCTTGAGGTCCTGGGAAGGGAATGGCTGATGAGGTGGGCTCCCGCCATCTTCCCAGGGACAGACTTCTAGGCAATGGGCAGGGACCATTCTGGGGAAAAGGGCAAGGGGTCCCCAGATGAAGTCCGGAGGTGTGTTAGCTTATCTCAGGTATCTTGACAAGATCCAGTAAGACTCAAGAGAAGAGGACTATAGGAGGTGTGAGCGCTCTGGGGCTGGGGAGGAGTCGAGGGAAGAGCATTCTGGGGCAAATGGCTCAGTGCCTGGGCCCAAGCAGAGGAAACATGAGTTACCAGTGGCTCCTTGCTTCCCTGGAGAGCCCTTGGGTCCTTGGGGGCCTGAGAAGAAGGAAAGATCTCAGTCACTCTGCAGTCTGGGCTCTTCAATCAGCTGACGTTCTAGATCTCTCTCTCTCTCTCTCTCTCACACACACACACACACACACACACACACACACACACACAGAGTGTGAGTGTATACGCACACAGGAGCGTGTGCATGACCATGACAATGCGTGTATGAGAATGTTGCATAAATGTGTGTGCACACATGCGTGTGTGTGAGCACGTGGGTGTGAAGTGCCTCCGTGGGTCTGTCACTGCACCATAAACCCTCCTCCTATTGTTTTCCCATCCTCTCCCCTGAAATTCCCCCTGGAAAAACCTCTGCTGCAGACAGAACAAGAGATTCTTTGGGATCCCTTCGATTTAAATTCCTCCCCCAAATTAGTTCCTCCCTAAAGATTTTCCCTGCTAACAAGTTTCTGTTCCATAGCTGTTGGTGTTTTCTTTCTGCCTCAGTGGCCCGGAAGCTTAGAGACTTGTTTTGTTTACTTGCCACTTCCTTATCAATCCTCTCATTCTGCTCTTTCTCTAGTATCGTCTTACTGTTTTTACATCTTTACATCTCAGCAGCCTCAGTCCCTCCAGGAATATGGAGGTTCGAGAGTCTAAGTGGAGAGTGAACTGGCCTGTAACAGTCACCAGCTCTGACATTTGTGTCTCCCCCTTCCCCTGGGGGTGGGGTGAAGCCAAGCTCCCCACATTCTCTGCCCTAGCCATGCCATGGCCATTTATAAGATGGCTGTGCAGGTTTAGGCTACAGCCTAAAAGACAGAAACAATCACGGGGTTTTCATCGTTATCACTAATCCCCCAGCAATCCTCTGAAGCACTCTTATCCTCATTTCATGGACAAAGAAGCTGAGGTGCCCAGCCCATCTAGGGTCTCGCCTTCCACCAGGCTAGCCTTTCTCATACACAGACCCCACTGGGTGTTTAGACTCTGGAGTGTGTCTGTCTGTGTCTGCAGCCCTCTGCAGCCTCTCTGAGAAAGCCTGCTGTGCACGTCAGTGCATACACTCGGCCCCTACTCACCTGCTTCTCCCTTGATTCCTGGCGGGCCTTGGGGTCCTGGGGGACCAAGAAAGGGAAAGAAATTCAGAACATAGCCTGGACAAGGAGGAGAAAGAAGACTATGAAGCCAGTAGACAAGCGGTGGTATCAGTGGCTCCATTGTGGCCCCTTCTCACCTGGAAGACCTGAGGAAGAGGGGCAGAGACACCAGTGAGCCAACCAACAAGGTGGGGTGACAATGCCACTCACTCACACCATTGTTCATTTAACAGACCGTCACTGAGCACTGAGGACCAAACTGCGTGGAAGGAAGAAAATAAAGACAGAGCTCCTTCCTGCAAGAAGCTCATGGCCTAGCAAGCGAGACAACTTTCTAGATGATGTCTTCTGAGGGAGGCTGAGTCACGCAGACCTGGGTCCAAGTGGTAGCATGGCCCTTTAGCTGGGTGACCTTGTGCAAGTCCTTCTTCTTTGTGAGCCTCGGTTTCCTCATCAGTAAAATGAGGTGGATATACCAGAGCTGCAAGGCTGTCCTGAGGTGGCCACGTGCAGACCACATGGAAAACACATGGCAGGCTCTGCATAAACGGAACTATTGTTGCTGCCACTCCTATGCAGTTCTCGACCTTTCCGAGAGCTGCTCTGCTTTGCCCACTCGAGTCTCACAATGACTCGGCAGGCAGGACGGGGCTCCTTGTCCTGTCTCAGGCCATTCTGGCAGCTGTAACAAAACACTACAGACTGGGTGGCTTATAAACAACAGAAATTCATTTCTCACAATTCTGGAGTCTGAAAGTCCAAGATCAGGGTGCCAGCGTGGCCAGGTTCTGGCGGCAGCCCTCCTCCAAGTTGCAGACAGCTGACTTCCTGCTGTGTCCTCACACGGTGGAAGGAGCTTGGGAGCTCTGCGGGGTCTGTTTTATAAGAGCACTAGTCCCGTTCCTAAGGGCTCCAGCTTCATGACCTAATCACCTTCCACAGGCCCTACCTCCTAATACCACCACCTTGGGCGTTAGGAATTCAACATATGAATTTTGGCGGGGGGACACAGATATTCAGATCATAGCACATCCTCCCATCACCACAGAGAAGAGTGACTTTCTGAGAGGCATGCGCCTTGCCAGAGGTGACGCATTTGGAGAGAAGCCAGCAGATTCTGGGTTTCCCAACAGCAAAGCCTGCACCCATGCCAGGGCACCACTGTGAGGAAGCTTTCTGCACTTGTCCTCAGTGCTCAGAGAGATTGGTTCCAGGACCTCTGTGGATACCAAAACCTGAGAATGCTCAAGTCCATCATAGAAAATGGCATAGTATTTGCATATAACTTCCACACATCCTCCCATATACTTTAAATGATCTCTAGATTACTTACAATACCTAACAGAATGTAACTGCTATGTAAATAGTTGTTATGCTATATTGTTTTGGGATCCACTTTTTGGAATATTTTTTAGTATTTCCAATCCATGGTTGCTTGAATGTGTGGGTGCAGAACCACGGATATGGAGGGCTGCCTGTATTGCAGAGTAGAAGCTTAGTCGAGTGTGGAGGGTCCATAATGCTATATCCATTTTATATACACGAATGGAGTCCAGAGAGATGGAAGTAGAACTGGGGACTGGCACCCCTCACTTCAGCACGGGGTCTCAGGAAAGGACACTGTTGAAAATCAGTTCAGGGTTTGACTGCTGGCTCCCCTGACTCCTGTGTGACCTGAATATGGGCCTGTGGGAGAAGGTTATGGGGATGACAGCGTGGGTCAGCACCAAAATGTACCCACCTGGAGCGCCGCGCTCGCCTTTGGTCCAGAACCGGTCTGAAAGGAAAGGAAGAGAATGCAGGCTGAGCTGTGCTGGCACACGCCTACAGCTCCCAGCTCAGTGCAAACAGGGGGCTTCTCGGCGGTGAGGAGCCGAAGCAGGCAGATTGGACAACAGGGGCCAGACACCAGCGCATGTTTCAGGAATGAGTCCTTGGAAAGAGCCAGATGTTTAGTTGTAACTAGTGGTTTACACCCAAGAGCCATAGATCCCTGGGAGCCCGAGAAGTGTGGAAAGGGAGTTGAGACCTAGACAGCGCCCACGTTATTAGAAGACTAAGAAGCCAAACCAGCTGGGCAAGTGTGTCATGTTAAAGGAAGGGCCCTCATGTTGCTCAAACTAGCTCCTTCACCTCTCAAGTGAAAGTGTGACACCACTTGTGTCCCAGCATCTGAGCCGGGACTCTGCCCATCTGCTATACCGCCCTTCTCCTCAAATCTCGACTCGGCCCTCATCTGTGCTCACTGGGGAAGTGGCAGCCTCAGGGAGGATCTGCCTTTGTGGACGTCTGTCTAGCATGTGTGCCAGTGGGCTCTGGCTGTGGGCTCACCCTCCTACGTCCCAGCTCACCCCAGACACAGGGGTCAGAGCAATGACCCCAGGCTCCATGTAACAGTGTAAACCCGGTACTAGTGAGGTCACATATAGGAGCTGGTATTGCCCAAGTTAGCCCTTCCTTTCTGGGACAGCCTGAGAGAGTGCCAGGTACAAGTCCCGGAGGGAACCAAGGGAAGGGGGGCCCTGGCCTCTCCCCTTTGGTTCTCTTTCCTCCTGCCTGCAGCCCACCACCTAAGCCACCATGTTTCCCCAGGAGGACAGGCTGTCCTCTCCCCTCCATGGCTCCCACATCACCTGGATGGCTTGGTGCCCGCCCTGACTCTCTCCCAACCATGGGCCTACATTAGTTGGCTGTATGGCATGGTCCTGGGCATTACCCCAGGTTCTGTGCCTCACCCACCCTCCTAAACATTCTGGATCAGCCTGAGGGCTTTGTGACTCAGATCTGGCTATGGGTTGGTTGCTCTAGCCCCTGCCTCTTGAGGTCACACTCTGCTTGGGCAGGACCCTTGATTCCTAGGTTGCTGACCCCACTGTCTCCCAGAGCCCTGTCTGCAGCCACCCATGGGGCCTGTAACTTCATGTCCATCCCATTTAGCTCTCACTCTGAGTCTTGGCCCCCAGGGTCCCATACCAGGCCAGGGTTTTTGAAGCCGCCCTTCCTTGCCAGGGAAGGGGATTTGGACCCAAAGATCCCCTTTCTCATGAACAAGCAGCTCTTCCTTTCCCATCCATCTCTGAGGAGTCCCAATCTGGAGGTGAGGGGGCCAAACCTGGGTTCCGAGTGAAGTTGTCCACCTGCCGCCGCAGGTACTCCTGCCTGGTGTGCACCTGTATGAGCTGGGCCTGCAGGACTTGCAGCTTCGGTGCGCCCACAGCCAGGTGAGAGACAGGCTCCGAATGGGGAAAGAACAGGCTGTCCTCACCAGCCAGTGTTTCATTCTCGAAGTGAATCTCCAGGGCCCAGAGCCGCTCCTGCAGATTCAGAACTGGACATCCCACCCACCCCACAGCATTCTTTTAGGGACCTCATAGAAGCCCATGGCATGGAGTACCTCCCTGACATTTTTGTGTCAAAGGTGCATACCTTTTGTAGGCCTGAATACATAAACACATTTCATGTGCTGCGAGGAGTAAGCACAGAGCTTTTTCTGTACCTTGCACATGTGCACTCCACACTCAGGCATGACATGACACACCCACAGAACACTCCTGCATGGCCTGGAGATGCCCCCACTGAGTCACAATCAACCTTCAGACTTCGTGCTGGTAAGACTTCCGTGCATGTTCTGAGCATGACAACTAATGTGCTGGTCTGACTTAGTATGCATGTGACATGTGTTTATGACAGCTGGGCACATGGCGTTCTTGAGTGACTTCAGTGTCTTCTGATGGAATTGCTTTGTGACCTTAACATTTGGACTGGGAACACTTTGCAAAGTAAAGTTATGCTAAAATGAACACTGCGATCAACAAAGCCCCTTCCCACTCAGAAGCTGGAAATCCTTGATATAAGATGATCATAGCATGCCTATGTGAAATAATTGCATCAGTCATTGCTTTAGACACATACAAGCTCTCGCTCTCTCTCTCTCTCTCTCTCTCATACACACACACACACACACACACACACACACACACACACACACACACACACTTCCCCCTTCCCATCCCATCACTGTGGCAGCCCAGGGACTGAGAACTCTCTCCCAGCAGGTGGGAAGTAGTGGTCCCAGGGCTCCCCACTCAGCCTGAGCCCGGTGTCGGTCTGGGCCATGTTCAGTCACCCCCAGAGGGACTAGACAGGACCAAGACGGCCTCACCTTTCATCACCAGCAACCCAGCACCCACAGAGAGCAGAATCAGGTAGGCAAGTACCAGGGCCATGAAGCACTTCGTCCCATTTGTCCTCTTCGGCTTTGTATCTGAAACACAACCCAGATAGAAGATGGCTGCTGCCAATACTGGAGAACAGGGGACCCCAACTGGGCCGAATCCCCTCTGTGTGAAGCCGAGTGGGGAACACACCAAAACCCTACGACCCTCAAATCTTGCTCTAATCATCCTTCTCGCCACAGGGCAAGAAGTGTCATGGTGGGCCATTCATCTGTGTGGCCAGGCAAACAAAACCCTAGGCCACATGTCACAGTTGGAAACCAGGTGGTCTGTAAACCAAGTGTCACTGACAAAGACCCAGCAAAATGCCTGGCCACAAGGGCTCCAGTGGGTGTGTAGCAGATGAAGGAGTAAACTGACAAGTTTGTTTCAAACCGCTGACAAGAGGATGACTGCTCCCATTTTATAAACAAGGAGCAGGGTGTGGAGAAGTAGAAAAACCTATTAGGTTATAAGACACAAATCTGAGATTCAGTTCCAAGCCTTTGTTTTCTTTGTCTTTATATCTTTTAAATGATAATAGTAAAACATGCTTAATATAATTAAACAGTATAGAGAGCATTACAAGAGTTCATGACCTCCCCTGAACCCCCGAGGTTCTAACAGAGGACGAAAGCTTCGTTCGCATTTTGGGGCGTGGCCTTCCTCCTATCCCCCTTGCTCTCAGAAACTTAATACCCATATACCCCATAGGTAGACTTCTCTTTTCTTTTAATTTTACATAAATCATGTCATATTACATCTACTAGAGAACCTTGCTCTTGACAATGAATGATTTTCCATGGACATTCTTCTAGTTTTCTTTGTAGAGAAGGATTTCATGATTCCCTTTATAGCTGCCTGATAGTCCTTAAAGACAAAAGTCACAATTCATGCAAATATTTCCCTATTGATGAGCTGTTTCCAGTTTGGGGTGTTACAAAAGAGGCTGCAGTGGTTCCGACTCTAGCCTTCTGCTCACGCCAGCTGAGAGGCATCCAAAGTCAGGGACCCCACCCAGCCCTGCAGTGCCCACCACTCTCATGGCTGAGCACCCACTCTGCTCCAGACCTTGGCCAACGTCATCTCTAGTACTCACAGCAATCCTGCAAGGTCAGTGTGATCTTCCTCTTCTACAGAGGACAGGCCTCAGGGCCCCTGACCCCAGGTCGACCTAACTCCCAGGCTTGAGCTCACCTCACTAGCCTACATTGACTGCTGCCCCTTGGAAAACGCAGTTGAAATGAGCCCCGGGCGCACCTGAGGGGGAAAGAGATCAGAAGTGAACAGCCCAGAAATGGAGGGTGCATTGTGAGCACCGTTTTGCTTCAGGATAGGTGAGGGAGAAGGTTCAGTTGACTATTGCAATAGAGGTGTATGACCTTGCGTCTTTCTCCATCTCCTGTGGGAGCTGTGTTATCCTGCTGACATTCTGTCCAGCCATCAGCAGAACAGGAATCCCTACTCAAGCATCATCTAATGCACAGTGGTCCAGAGATGGCTCTGGCAGTGCCAAGAAGAGTAGGGCTAACTAAAAATCTTTTCTGGGTAGATTTTTAGTTAGTGGCACTTGATTATGCTCAGTCTAGTACAGAATATCCCCCACCATAGCCCGCAAATAAAGGCCCACACACGAGTTAACACACAACCTGGCCAAGCCACTCCCCTGCTCAGCCCTTGAGGCTGCTCCCTGCACTCAGTACAAACAGTTCCCCGCTGGTCGATGAAGCCCTCCTGCCAACCAGCTCTCCTGTGGCTGCACATCCTACCACACCTCCACACAAACTCTGACCCACGGTCAGGCCAGTCAGGCCAGACTACTCGTGCTTACATCCCTCCCGCTTCGGGCCATGTACCTCTTCTGTATACACAGCCCTCTCTCCTCCCTTCAGTGTGACTAATTCCTACTGATCCGTTGAGAGCACCGTGGAGCTTCTCCTGCTCCAAGATATCTTCTCTGGGTCCCCTGAGCTGAATGGGACCACGCTCTGTTTTCCCACATCACTCCGAGTTTCCTCCTGTCACAGCACTGATCACCCTGAACAGTGTCTCTTTATAGAAGCTTCTTAGGCTATATTGCAGCACGAACATGGTGTCTGGTACACAATATGTGCTGGAAAGAAGATGACTGAACAGATGAAGGGATGAATGAATGGCTTCAGATGTCTGGGTGCTGAGCTTGTGGGCAGTTCAATTCTGTCAGTTTAGAAGTGTTGGAAGAACACTGGAAATGCAAGTTAGGGCCTCAGGTATCCACACAACCATCATGGTGAGGATGGTAACACAGAGGGAAGCCTTACACTTCACAGAAGATGGTGCCTGGTAAATACAATCTCAAAGATAGCTCTAAACTTGATGAAACACAACATGGGATGGGAGTGGAAAGATCAACTGTGCTTCAGAGACACAGATGTTACAGAGGTCAGACATCAAAGGTAGAGGCGAGGGCCAGCATGAAAGATAGAAATATGTTCAAACTAGATGGTAGGAGCAGAAAGGAAGGCATTTGAGTAAGAATAACGAGAGGAAAAACAGACATGGTAGTATGATAAGTGTGGTTCGTGGATGTCCCCTGAAGCCTGGAATGCTTTTGTAAGTCAGAGCAGTCACCTGGCATAGTGGCAAGATATTTTAGAAACTGGGAATTTCTGATCTCTGAGCATTAACTAATTCACCCCGTAGAAAGCAGAGGATCTGATAAATTCTTTACCCTCTAAATAAAGAGGCAACCGACTGAATGGGAGAAGATTTTTGCAAACAGTTCCTCCGATAAGGGTCTAATATCCAAAATATACAAGGAATTCATGAAACTCAACAACAAAAAAACAAACAACCCAATTGAAAAATGGGCAGAGGACCTGAAGAGACATTTCTCCAAAGAGGACATACAAATGGCAAATAGACATATGAAAAAATGCTCAACATCACTAATCATCAGAGAAATGCAAATGAAAACCACAATGAGATATCACCTCACCCCAGTCAGAATGGCTATCATCAACAAGACAAATAGTCACAAGTGTTGGAGAGGCTGTAGAGAAAAAGGAACCCTCATACACTGTTGGTGGGAATGCAGACTGGTGCAGCCGCTATGGAAGGCAGTGTGGAGGTTCCTCAAAAAATTACAAATAGAATTACCATATGACCCAGCAATCTGTCTCCTGGGTATCTACCCAAAGAATTTGAAATCATTTATACATAAAGACACGTGTGCTCCAATGTTCATTGCAGCTTTGTTTACGGTGGCCAAGACATGGAAACAACCAAAATGTCCTTCGATAGATGAATGGATAAAGAAGTTGTGGTATATATACACAATGGAATACTATTCGGCGTTAAGGAAAGATGATATAGGAACATTTGTGACAACATGGATGGATCTTGAGAGTATAATGCTAAGCGAAATAAGTCAGACAGAAAAAGCAGAGAACCCTATGATTTCACTGATATGTGGTATATAAACCAAAAACAAGACAAACAAATGGGAAACAAAAACTCATGGACACAGACAATAGTTTGGTGGTTACCAGAGGGTAAGGGGGGTGGGGGGTGGGAGATGAGGGTAAGGGGGATCAAATATATGGTGATGGAAGAACTGACTCTGGGTGGTGAACACACAATGGGATTTATAGATGATGTAATACAGAATTGTACACCTGAAATTATGTAATTTCATTTACAATTGTCACCCCAATAAATAAATTTTAAAAAAAACAAAAAACGCCATACCAAAAAATGGGGGAAAAAAATTCTTTACCCTCTACGCTGATCATCTCTTACAGGGTAGAAGAAACTGCAAAGGAATATCTACTCTGGATTGGATTTGACCATGAGGAATTGTTGCTTGAGATGAGAAAATGAAAACAACCTCAGATGAACAAGAAAGAACCCCCCTGAAGTGAACTATGGTGAGCCTGGGTGAAAATTTTAAGGAAGCTGTTTTCAGAAATTTGACAGCTCTACTGTCTGACTTACATTGAAAATACGGCTCCCGAAGGAAATAAAATTTCAATTCTATAAAAGATCTCAACAAAGCAAAAAACGCTGCACACAAACTCTAGTCTTCCCAGGCTTGCCATCTCCCAACTCCTCCCCTGGTGGCAGAAGGTGGCTTGGTAGGTTCACTCCTTTCCTGTTGTGACACTAGTAGAGATTAAGCAGGTGCAAATCCCCCTCTCTCTTTCCCAGCACTGAGCTACTGGTGAGCAGGCCAAGGAAACTGGTCTCTGCCCTGTTCCCATCTCCCACCTAGTAGCATCCGGCAATCTGACAGTCTGTAGAAGTGCCTTCTGCCCCTGCAGGTATCACCAGCAGGGAGACAGCATGAATGCCCATAGCATCAGGTGAACAGAGCAGACAAACATAGCACATTCAGGGCTTTGGAACTACAGCCCACAAAAGTGGGCCAGAATCTGTGTAATAAACCTAGACAGTGTCACTATCTACTAAAATAGAAGATTTAAATAGGCTCCAGAGTCTCCTGACATACTGTACATAATGTCCATTATACAGTAGAAAATCATTCATCATACTTAGAACAGAGAAAATTACAACTTGAGTGAGAAAAGAAAAACAACAGGCATCAGTATCATGATGACATAGATGTTGAAATTATTCAATAAGGATCTTAAAGCAGCCATCACAAAAATGCTTTAATGAACAATTATTAATACTCTTGAAAGTAATACAAAAATTTTTAATCTCACAAAAAATAGAGGACATAAAAAAGAACCAAATGGAAATTGTAGAACTTGAAAACACTGGAAAAAAAATGTTTAAATCTCATTAGATGGACTGAATTGTGTAATATGTATGACAAAGGAAAGGACCAATGAACTAAATGATAAAATAATAGAAATTGCCCAATATTAAAAACAGAGAAAATTGAGAAAAAGAAAACAAAACAACAACCAAAAAAACCACCTCTGTGACTTGTGTGTCAATAACACAACACATAATATTCACATCACTGAAGTTTCGCGAAGAGTGTGAGGCTGAAAAAAAATATTCAACGAAATAATGGTGGCTGAAAATTTCTCAAATTTGGTGAGAAATGTAAACCTACAAATTCAAGAAATTGAGCAAATCCCAAACATGATAGATGCAAAGCAATCAATACCAAGACACATCACAAGTAAAATTCTGAAAAAAATCTAGATACAAAGAAATTTAAAAATCTAAAAGAAAAGAAAAACTCTTGAAAGCAGCCAAGAGAAAAATGGTACGTTACCTATAAAGGTATACCCATCTGAAGATAGCAAATTTCTCATCTGAAGCCATGTAAATCAGAGGGAAGTGACACATTTTTCCTGTGCTGAAAGAAATGACTTGTCAACCATGAATTCTATATCCAATGAAAATATTTTTTTAAGAATGAATGAGAAATGATTAGATTCTCTTTTAAAAGCAGGACCCAACTATATACTATCTACAAGAAACAACAAAAAAAGAGCTTTCATTTACATAAGGCAAAAATTGATATCAGTGAAAGGAGAAATAGATAAATCCATAATTATAGTTGGGGACTTTAACACCTCACTCTCAGCAATTGACAGAAAATGACCAAAGTCTTGAAGAATTGAACATCATAATCCAACAGGATGTAATTAACATTTATAGACTACTCCATGCAACGAGAAAAGTACACACATTCTTCCCATGAACACATAGAATATTCAGCCAGATAGTCCTTATTCTGTGTCATAAAACAAATCTCAACAAAATGTAAAAGTAATGAAGTCATATAAAGTATGTTCTCTAACAATGGAAACAAAATAGAAACCAATAACACATAGACAATAGGAAAATCTCCAAAACACTTGGGAAAAAACAAAACCAAACCAAACAAAAAAACTTCTAAGTGATGGATAGGCCATAGAAAAAAGTCTCAAAGACTACGGTGGCCAAGACATGGAAACAACCAAAATGTCCTTCAATAGATAAATGGATAAAGAAGTTGTGGTATATATACACAATGGAATACTACTTGGTGGTTAGAAAAGATGAAATAGGACGATTTGTGACAACATGGATGGATCTTGAGAGTCTAATGCTAAGTGAAATAAGTCAGACAGAAAAAGCAGAGAACCATATGATTTCACTGATATGTGGTATATAAAACAAAAACAACCAAAGAACAAGATAAACAAATGAGAAACAAAAACTCATAGATACAGACAATAATTTAGTGGTTACCAGAAGGTAAGGGAGGGGGCAGATGAGGGTAAAGGAGATCAAATATATGGTGATGGAAGGAGAACTGACTCTGGGTGGTGAACACACGATGGGATTTATAGATGATGTATTACAGAATTGTACACCTGAAATCTATGTAACTTTACTAACAATTGTCACCCCAATAAACTTTAATTAAAAAAAAAAGAAAAAGTCTCAAAGAAAATTAAAAAAAAAAGAAATGAACAAAAGTGAGAATACAGCATATCAAATCATGGGATTTGGCTAAAGCAGCACTGAGAGGCAATTTATAGCACTAAATGCTTAATTATACATGAGAAAAGATCACAAATCAATAAACTAAGTTCCTACTTCAAGAAACTAGAAAAGAAGAGCAAAGTAAACCCTAAGCAACCAGAGAAAAGAAATAGTAAGGATCAGAGTAAAAATCAATGAGATTTAAAATAGGAATACGAAAGAGAACGTTGGGGCAGCCGGATGACTCGGTTAGAGAGCGACCTCTCAATGACAAGGTTGCCAGTTCAATTCCCACGTGGCATGGTGGGCTGCGCCCCCTGAAACTAAAGATTGAAAGTGGCGACTGGATTTGGAGCTGATCTGCGTCCTCCACAACTACATTGAAGGACAACTCCCTGGAGGAACACACTGTCCCCCAATATTCCCCAATAAAATGTATGAAAAAAAAGGAGAGAATAATCAACAAAATGAAATGTTGATTCTTTAAATAAAATCAATAAAATTGATAAAGCTCTAGCAAGACTGACAAAAATTTTATGTATAACACAAATCACCAACATCAGGAATAAGACAGGGGATATTACCACAGATCCTGCAGCCATTAAAAAAAATATGGAAATACTATTACTAGCTTCATGTTCACAACTTAGAAGAAATGAACCCATTTCTCAAAAACCATAGGCTACCAAAACCCAACCAATGTGAAATAGATAATATAAATATCTATAACTACTTAACTTGTAACTTAAAATCTCCTGAAAAAGAAAAATCTAGGCCCAGATGATTTTATTGAAGTATTCTGACAAACTTTAAAAAATAATTAGCACCAATTTTACACAATCTCTTATAGATAATAGAAGGGTAGAGAGCACTTCCTAACCCATTTTATGAGGTCAGGATTACCCTGGTATGAAAACTAGACAAAGACAATGCCAAAAAAAAGAAAAGAAAAAAGATCCAATTTCTCTCATGAAATTTGACACAAAAATCCTCAAGAAAATATTAGCAAACCATATCAAGTAATGTATAAAAAGAATTTATATACTCTGACAATATGAGATTTCCAGATATGCAAAGTTGGTTCAATATCAAAAAACCAATCAATATGAACCATCATATCAACAGGCTAAAGAAGAAAAATCATTTAATCATATAAATGATGCAGAAAAAGCATTTGACAAATTCCAATTCATAATAAAGCTTTCAAAATTATAATTCACAATTATAATTCCCATAATGACAAATTCCTAATAAAAACTCTCAGCAAACTAGAAATAGAGAACTTCCTCACTTAAAAAAAGTATCTAAAATACTATCTACAAAATATCTAAAGCTAACATGATACTTACTAATGAAACAGAGGACTTTTCTCCTAAGATTGGGAACAAAGCAATGATATCTGTTCTCACTCTCTATTCAATCACGTTTCTATTAGGTAGGTGCAAAAGTAATTGCGGTTTTTGCAATTATTTTTAATCTTTTAAACCTCAATTACTTTTGCACCAACCTAATACATACAACTACTGGCAAACATGTGGAAATCAAAGGTAAAACAAATAGCATTTACAATCCAAATAAAATAAAATATTTAGGTATAAATTTAACAAAATGTATACAGGATCTGTATGCTGAAAATTACAAAATCTTGATTTAAAAAATAAAATCAAAGACCTAAATAAATGTAGAGACATACCTTGTTCATGGACTGTAAAACTGAACATAGCAAAGATGTCAATTCTCCTCAAATTGATCCATAGGTGTAATACAATTCCTATGAAATTCCAGTGAGGTTTTTTTTTTGTAAGTATAGATAAGCTGGCGAGAACGTAAAATGTTACATCCACATTGGAAAAATAGATCAGCTGCTTCTTATAAAACCAAACATACTCTTAGAATCCAGCAATTGCACTTTTGGGCATTTATCCCAGAGAAATAAAAACTTATGCTTGCGAAAAACTTTTATATAAATGATCTTAACAGCTTTATTTGTAATGGCCCCAAACTGGAAACAACCCAAACGTCTTTCAATGGGTTAAACAAACTGATACATTCATGCCATCGAATAATACTCATTAATACAAAGAAGCAATTATTCATACATATAGCAACTTGGATGGATCTCAAGGGAAATATGCTTTGTGGAAAAAAAAAAGCCAATCTAAAAAAGTTACATAGTGTGTGATTCCATTTATATAACATTCTTTAAATAACAAAATGATAGATTAGTGGTTGTCAGGGCTTAGTGACCGCTGGTGGAGGAGTGAGGGGTACGTGTATAAAGGAATAAATAGCACGAGAAATTTTTGTGGTGATTGAACACACATTCTGTGTCTTGATTCTGGTGGTAGTTACACAAATATATGTGTATGATAAAATTGTAGAGAACTATATTCCCACTCACCGATGAGTGCTAACTAATGAAATCTAAATAAGCTTTGTGGGTTGCACCAATATCAGGCAACTGTGGAAAACTGGATGTGCGTCACAGAGCCTTTCCTGTACATCTTTTTGAAACTTTCTGTGACTCTACAATTATTTCAAAATAAAAAGTTTTAGAAACTCTGGGGTAAAACCAAATGTTTAAAAGATGCTGAGAAATAGTGAGGTGACAAAGAACAAAGTCCGAATAATGACATGCGACGATAGTAGTCACATCAGCAAGGCTGACCCTGAATTAAAGGCTGTTGGGGAAATGTTTAAAATCATCTTTAGAACAGGAAGAAGGAACAGGCAGCTAGGAACCAATGCTTAATGTTAATTAAAACAAACAGTAACAAAACCCATAACTTCTCTATCGATACCTTTGGGAGTCTTCTCTGTCAAGAAGAATATTCTTCAGACTAAAATTAGTGGAAAGAACTCTCATGAAGATGTGAAGCCTGAAATAGCTGAGGGCTTAGGGTGACAGGTCAGACACATGACACTCCATAGACCCGCAAGAACTTGACAATGTGGGAGCAGAACCACTTCTTGAGAAGCAAGATACAATCAGGAGAGTGACAGGAAGACTTGAGCCAGACAAATGTTCATGTTTTTCAAAAAGTTAGAAGGTAGTGCATCCCAGAAAGATATTGTCAACAGGGACAAATGTAAAGTCACTTGTTCAAGCTCAGGTGTTCCATTATTGATGTGGGAGATGGGGCTGAGGAAGACCTGGGGGTTTGTGGGAACTTCGGGGCTCAAGCATCTTCAGAAACTAAAGCAATCTTCAGCAGACATAAATCAACATCTGAAGATGCCTGGAGCCATTTGGTGCTGAAGCAAGTAGTTTCATTCATTTCTCAGGAAGCCCAGAGAAAGTCACTGTATCACAGGGATTACTGTCCTCAATGGCACTCATCTGGAAAGTTCCTTTCATTCCATGGTCTTTGTAGAAGAAGACAGGAAGTTGTAAATGCATTTAGAAAAATATTCCTTCCATCAAAACTGAAGTGATTTTGTTTCTTGGGTCGATATTTAGTTAGTGGCATCCATAGCCCCAGTCAGAAATCTGGGATTCACCCTAGACACTTGTATCTCCCTCACTTGCCATGTCCCACCATTACAGTCCAACTGATTTGACTTCTAATGTTTCTCCAGACTATTCTCCTTTCCCTTTTCACAACTACTGCCTCTCATCTCTCGCGGCCATGCTCCTCTCTGTCCTCAGCGTTACTCTTTCCAGCTTGTCCTCCATCTACGATAGTGAACAATCTTAAATGCAAACCAATGCCTCTCAGCCCAAGCTCAACCCCGTCAAGGCTCCCTATTGCCCTCAGGATAAAGCTAATTGGTCCTAGTCTCAACCCCCACTGAGCTCCCTCACCCAGCTTCGGCCCAGCAATGTGGAGCTGTTTGCATTTCCCTGAATATTCCTTGTGAATATATCTTAAACATATGGTCCCTTACCCACCCTAGCCACTGTCTCCTTTCTCTAATTACTCTTCTTTATCCATTAGACTTTAGAAGCCGTCTCGGCTCTGACCTCCCCTCCATGACCCCACACCAGATTCGTTTATAATGTGCTGTGCAAATATCAGTCACAGCTGGTGACGGATTGTATAGAAATAGGTGATGGCCATCCTCACCCTGCCATCCTCCTGCCACTACGGACATGACTGTGGGCTCCCGGAGGCCAGAGGCCATGTTTGTTTTTGTCTGTTTCCTCAGTGCAGGTAGTAGGTGCTGAAAATGTCTTATCAGCTGACTTTGTTTGAACATTTCAATACCTTCAAAAGGCATATATCCAGAATGCTGCATGCCCCAAAGTTCTGAATAGCCAACAATTATTAAAGTCATTTGCATGTATGCCTTCTCTGTTACTACACTGTAAATTCCTAAAGACAGCACACCGACCCCTTCGTCTTTGTACCCCCATAAATTCCAACCAGTGACCTGCACAGACAGACGCTGGATAAGAGGGACACTCAGGCCAGAGGACAGAAATGCAGTTCTGAACACACACCTTCCAGAAAAGACTGAGCGTGGAAATGACGGATGGACTTGGAAGACGATTCTCAGTGGATATTCTGGAACGGGAGATCAGTGCTCCCCTGTAGAAAGTCACTCACTGGTGACTTTAAACGCTACAAATTCTAGAATATTTTAAAAATGCATCATCTGTATAATGCTGAGCGAAAAAATAAAGACAGAGTTGACTGAATTTTAAAACCTGAGTTTAACCTAAAACAAACTAATTATGAAGCTATGAACATATCGTATCCTAGGCCACAGGAAATAGTTAAAGCACTCCCTGATCAACACTTTAGTTATAACAGAAGTCACCTTAAAAAATGTTAAAGGCATTGCATTATTAAACAGATGTGACGCGCTTGGCTTCAGTTTTGTGGAACTTTTCTTCTCCCTCGTTTTGCATTGCTATTTCATCACACAACCTGTGTGTGAGAATAAGGCATGCATGGAAAGAGGGGCATTAATGTTAATCTAAGGGAAAATATCTAAATACCATTGAAAGGAATTGGGGAGCTAAAAAAAGCCACAAAACTGTATGCCAAAGATACAGCATCTGTTATTAGCATTACACAAATGGCAGATTGAAGCATTCCCTAAATGTGTTAGAGAGCCTACGGTGCAAACCCAGACTTTCTATGGACTTCTCTAGTCTTCTGTCACCAACAGAAAGACTACCTCTCCAGGCCAATGTCATTATTGGGGGGTAGTACTTTACCATTGATTTCAAAGGTCTCCATTGCAGGAAACATGGTTTGGTCGAGGGCAGCTCTGTCTTCAGTGTGAGCTAAGAACTCTTCCTCCTTGAGAATTTCCTTATTTTCCATTGCTAGGCTTTATAGATGGCCAAAGTCCTAGAGCCAGCAGAAATGCTTCCCTTATGAGAGGCCACTCAGGGAAAGACTGTTCTCATTTAACTACTGTAATTAGGTGTAGATCACACAGCACTTCCCCCTTGGCTCTGATTTCTGAATTTGCAAAATGTTTCCTGCCCTGATCGGGATTGGGCATTTCTCAAAAGCAGGCTATTCACTTGTGGAACTCTTGCTTAGTGAAGTGGCCTGTTAGGGGGGTTGGGTGGCTATGGCACAAGTCTTTGCTCCCAGGGCTCTGAGAGCAGAGAGCTGAGTGACCAGGGGGGACGTTTCTTTCCTTCCCGTCTGCCTACCCGAGTCCTGCCATCGTCTCAGACCCAACTCGCTGCCCTGGAACCTCTCCAGCCCCCACAGAAATATCCCTCCTCTGACATCCTTCTATTCTTGGGGTTCATCCTTGCTACTCAGTATGGACCATGGACTGGCAGCCTTAGCATTGCCTGGGAACTTGTTAGAAACGGAGTCTCAGGTCTCACCCCGTATAGACTGAATCCAAATGTATGGTTTAACAAGACCCCTAGGTGATGCATGTTTTGGAGAAGCACTGCTCTATATCTCCCATTTGAGCGTTTAATTTTCCCATGTTCTGTGTGTGCACATGTATGCTTGGTCTGGACGCAGTAAGCTCTCAGGAACTTGAGGGGAGAAACCTCTTCCCTGTATCTCTCGGGCTGGGTATGCCTTACCTGGAGGTTGTGTGGCGAGGTGGTGAAGGCACAGACCGGAAGAGCTTGAATGCCTGGATTCAAATTTCACCTCCTCCACACAGCAGCTGTGTGACTGTGGCCTTTAAGCTTTAGGTGCCTTAGTTTCCTCATTTGTAGAACAGAGAAGATGGTAATGATTATGTGTATTAAATGAATGAAAGCATTCAAGGTGGCTAAGATGGTGCCTGGTGAGTAATTAGCACGAAGGTCATTGCGTCTTTCACTGGAGACGTTGTGCCCGGGAGATGAAGGAAACGACAATTTCCTTAAGGATTTCATGGTCTGGTATGCGGGATGGATGTGAATACAGCTGAATTCCAGAAAATCGCTGTGGAGTGTGGTCATCATTGAAGAACCTTAGAAGACAGAAGTGGTCTGGAAGCTGGGGAAACGGGTGGGAATAGCACAAAAAGCTTCAGGATCAGGCCTGGATTTAAAGGAATGACTGCAAGTTTCCCTGGAGAGCAAGATAAGGCAAGGGCAGCCTCACAGAGATGGGATGGCTTGGGGTCAGGAGAAACTAAGACGTCTGGCCCATTTGGAATGTAAGCAGTGAGGAGGAGAGGTGGCAGGAGAAGAATCTGGGCCGGCTAAGTCACTTTCTTTGCCCTGTGGCATGACAGAAAGTAAAAGGGAAAAGAAACTCAGGAAAGTGAATTCCTGGCAGTGCCCCACTAGGCAGAGATCCCCAGTGGTGCCCACAACTTCAACATTCAGAAAGTCTGCGGCTAGGAGCAGAAGCAGAACAGAAGAGGTTAAAAGGAGAGAACTAGAAGTCAGGAAATGAAAGCAGCAGGGAGCTCTGGTTAGAAGTTTCCGGTGGACTGGTGGACTGCACAAGATAATAGAGGCTTCAGGGGCTTCCCCCGCAGGAGGGAAATCTCCCCAGCCAAAGGCACCCACTCACTCTGCCTGGTCAGCTCCGCTCTGACCAACGACATCCTCATTCACAGAGTGGGGTAGGAGCTCATTGGAAAATACTAAGGGCTAATTACCTACTACCACCATGCTTGGAGGGAAGTTAGTAGATGTCAAATGTAATTGTTTCAGCCCTGGCTATGGGACCAGAAAGACCTGGAATCCAAACCCATCCCTTTCATTAACTTGCTGTGTGACCTTGGGTGACTTACTTAACTTCTCTGAACCTCAGCACACAGTAATAGCTCATAGAACCATTAACCATTATCCAGGATTTGTTAGGTGCCAGACACTGTGCTACACATTTACATATATTGCTCAGCACTCACAGCAACTTGACACTTGCCTCAGATCTTGTGGTTAGAAAGTGCTGGTACCAGCATTCAAACCCAGAGCCCCTGCCTCTACACTCAGTTTAATCCAGGAGCTGCAATCCAGAGGTTCGCACCAGGGGAGCTTTTTGAGAACACACATGCCAGTGCCCACCTCCAACGTGAGGCTCTGCTTTAATAGCAGCCCCATGGCTGGTTCCAAAGCACAGCCAGGCCGAGGACCCCTGTGCAGAATAATGAAGTGGTCACAAGCAGCATGGACAGCTGTGTGGGCCCTCAGGTCTCCATCCCGGGAGGACCCATTAGGGTGAACCATGTGAAGTTACGGATTTTCATCCCCATGACATGTAATGAATGGACACGCCATAGAATTCAAGCTAATCCATCCAGCCTGCAGGGCCAGGACTAAAGTGAGGCAATGCAGGCACTAGCCGAAGCTGCAAAAGATACAGTAATCAAGATAAATAATATTCTAATGCAACAGTGTACAATTGGAAGTTAATGCAAACAGCCCCCCATGAACAAAACACCCACGTTTTAAATAAAGACAGACTCCCACGCTGCACTTGCAGTGACTGGTCACTGCTTCACCCTGATCCTAACGCTGCTCATTACTCTGTGTTTCCGCATTCCCCTTTGCAAAATGGGGTACCAGTAGTTGCTCCGTCTGCCCATAGGGTGGGTGTGAGGATCAAATGAAATAAGAAAAGTGTAAGAGTGTTTGTAAATGAAAGGGATCTCAGTAGAAAAGCAGCTTTTGTCAAGCCTGCACGTTGTAATGTGAAACTCCTGCATTGTCGCTGTTACCCTTAAAAATCCCTTAAATTTTCCATAAAGTACAAAGTGCACAATTTGGGAAAATCGTACAGTCTCTTCCTAAGTCCCACTCCGACACTTTTATCTTCAAGAACACAGATCTGGCTGTTACTTCTCTCGAGCATCAGATGAAGTGGTCGGCTTGCATTTGGGGAACATGTTGTTCAAGAAACGCAGGGTTTGGCTTTATTTTCCTAACACAGTGCATATACAGTAATTGATTGGAGAATTAAAATGTGTGTTCAGAATGGCTCTGATGTAGCACATCAAGTTCTGATGTCCTCCAAAGTGACAGCCAAGTGATTCACGGTGCTTTATTAGACAGGGGTAATGGGGCAGGAGTCCCAGCCTATGCGACGCCATCGCTGGTGGCCTCTGCAGAGCTTGACTTTCTATGAATTTGTGGGTCCCAAACTAGTTTAGTTGATGAGCCACGAAGATCACCAAGAATTCCTGAATAACTTCATTCCAGGTTAAAATTGGGGCAACCACGTTAGTACATGATATAAAAACCACTGACAGAAACCCAAATATTCAAAACAAACAAAACCCCACAGCAAGTCTTCGTGGCCATCCCCAAGGCCCTGTCACACTTCACTGGTTGTCTAGCCATTTGTCCTGCCGTCTGCCCGAGCTCACCAGCAGAGATAACGCAAAGAGGAACCTGGGCTAAACAAAATATATAGGAGATAAATGCAAAATTTTTCTGTCTATTGATTTCATTTTTCCTTCCACACTGGTGGGCAGTGAACCCAGGCCTAGCTCAGTGCCTGGTACTAAATGAAGCTTAACGGCTAACTCTTTTTAAAAATTAAAACAAACAAACAAACAAACAAACAAACAAAAAAACCCAAATAAAAACCCAGCAACACAAAAGACCATCAACAGGTGACTAGATAAAGACAAATAAATTGTAATACATCCATTCAATGCGATACTAATTAGCATACAAAGAAATAAGTAACAATATGATGAATCTCAATGGCCATTGTGTTGAATGAAAAAGCTACAGCCCAAAGAAGATACATTGTATGATTCCAGAACAAGCAACACTTACCATAGTGTCAGAAAATAGAACTGTGGTTTCCTGGGTTGGGAGTAGGGGAGAACTGACCACGGAAAAGTACAGGGAAATTTCTGGGCTGATAGCAATGTTTCATATCTTGACTGGAGTGTTACAAAACTTAATGAACTTGAAATGTATGTATAGTGTATATAGTTGGTAAATTACACTTCAATAAAGTTAATTAAGTATAGTGTATAAATTATACCTCAATAAAGTTAATCAAAACAGAAATTAAAGAGAAAAGATGACAGAATCATCATGGTTGGAGTGTGGCCTAACTCACAGAAGTTCATCCTTTGAGAGCCATGGGAGGGTGATGGTGCCAGCATTCCAGCAACAGGTGTAGATTGGGGGGAGGGGTGGTATTTCCTCAGTTGCAGTGCATGTGAGACCCCCGCACCCCACCCCCGCACCCTCTCTTGCCTGAATTGGGATCCTTACTTACACTTTAGGATTACTTCTTCAGGACTGCATCCTGTGCTCTCAGAACAGAGGAAAGAAAAGGGGAGCAAACTGGTCTCTGGTGAGACTTTCCCAACGACCCAGCACTCCCACCCAGGGCAAAGGCAGATGTACCCCCCAATCTGATTTCAGGAATACAGACACCAGACACCACGCTCTGCCTTCCTGAGACCTGTAATTTTTCCACAGGAGTCAAACCTTTCACTCCCCCAGTGGAAATGTATCTTCTTCCTAGGAGAGAAAACAGTGATTTATCCACTCTGAAGTATAAACAAGCAATATTATTCCTTTCCTAGAGCAGATTTGGGGATTGGAAGAGATGCAGGAGCAGGAGACAATGAGACTACCAGGGACCCTGGAGGTCTCTGCACATGAAAGTCTTAGATATACACTGAAAGAAAAGCAAGAGCCACTACTAGAAACTTTGCAGGTTTTGCAGTTGTGCCAAGGGTCACCTGTACTGAGTCTCTGTGATCTAAAATAATTTTGCCTGAGCAATCCTGAACTAGGAGCAAATGGGATGGAACAGAGAAAATAGGAAATTAATCAGATTTGCTATGGAGGTAGCTGTCAGCCATCCCCCATTCATTCAATAGATGTTTATTGAGTGCCTAATCCCGTGTTTCCCTGAAAATAAGACCTTGCCGGACCATCAGCTCTAATGCATCTTTTGGAGCAAAAATTAATATAAGATCCGGCCTTATTTTAATATAATATAAGACGTGTCTTACATAAACCCAGACTTATTTTAATTTAATATAAGACCAGGTCTAATATGATATGATATGATATGATATGATATGATATGAGATGAGATGAGATGAGATGAGATGCGATGCGATGAGATGAGATGAGATGAGATATAATATAAAATAATATAAAATAATATAATATAATATAACATAATATAATATAATATAATATAACATAGGACCGGGTCTTATACTAATTTTTGCTCCAAAAGACGCATTAGAGCTGATGGTCCGGGTAGGTCTTATTTTCAGGAAAACACGGTATGTCCCAATCTCTGTGCTGGTAGGAGAAGAAAACAGACCCTTATTCTCTCTGATGAGCTTGTCACCCACTCTGCCTTAGTCACATGCTCCCAGGGTCATGCCCTACCTTGTCATTTGTAGTCATTGTAAATTCTTCACAGTCTCTCATCCATCCACTCTCTGGCCACACCCCCTATCTTTCCAGCTCATTCCTTTACTATACCTACCACCACCAACAATCCTTTGTCCCTAGGACTTCTGATCTATTGTTCTGCCACTCTTCTACTATCCATTACCCATTTCATGACCTCTCTCTCCTACTAATTCATCTTAAATTTATGGTCAGTCATTATAATCACCTCCCTGCCCCTCTTTTGCTTTATTGTACTCACTTGACAAAAACTACACACAACTGAATGTAACTGGAGAAAAACAGTTTGGTTAGGAACCAGCTGTTCCCCCATTTCTCTCTCTTTCCTCAGGGTTCCCTGTTCCCTGAGGCATAATACTATTGAAATTAGGCCAGTTGATAACCTTACAATGGTCTCTAAGTGTTCAAATAAAAAGGGAGAGTCACTACTCTCTCACTTTAAATCAAGAGCTAGAAATGATTAAGCTTAGTGAGGAAGGTATGTCAAAAGTCAAGACAGGCTGAAAACTAAGACTCTTGCACCAAAGTTAGCCAAGTTGTGAATGCAAAGGAAAAGTTTTTGAAAGAAATGAAAAGTGCTACTCCAGTGAACACATGAATGATAAAAAAGCAAAACAGCTTTTTTGCTGATATGGAAACTTTGAGTGGCCTGGATAGAAGATCAAACCAAGCACAGCATTCCCTTAAGCAAAAGCCTAATTTAGAGGAAGATCCTAACTTTCTTCAATTCCATGAAGGGCAAGACAGGTGAGGAAACTGCAGAAGAAAAGTTTGAATCTACATTGCAGGGGTTGGTTCATGAGGTTTAAGGAAAGAAGGTGTTTCCATAACATAAAACTACAAGGTGAAGCAACAAGTGCTGATGTAGGAGTTACAGCAAGGTACACAGGGGATTGTGCTAAGATAATTAATAAAGGTAGTTACACTGAAAAACAAATTTTCAATGTAGACAAAACATCTTTATATTGGAAGATACCTAGGACTTTCACAGGTAGAGAGGAAAAGTCAATGCCTGGCTTCAAATCTTCCAAGGACAGGCCAATTCCCTTGTTAGGGGCTAGGCTAATATAGCTGGTGGCTTTAATGCACATTTGCCATTCCAAATAATGTTCTGGCCCTTAAGAACCATGCTAAATCTATTCTGCCTAAGCTCTATGCAAGGGGAACAACAAAGCTGGATGACAGCATATCTACTTGCATCACGGTTTACTGAATATTTTAAGTCCAATATTGAGACCTATTACTCAGAAAAAAAAATTCCTTTCAAAATATCACTGCTTGTGACAATACGCCAGGTCACCCAAGAACTCCAATGGAGACGTAGAACAAGATTAAGGTTGTTCTCATGCCTGCTAACACCACATCCATTCTGCAGCCCCTGGATCAAGGAGCAATTTCGACTTTTAAGTCTTATTATTTACGAAATACATTTCTTAAGTCTGTAGCTGCATAGATAGTGATTCCTCTGAGCGATCTGGGCAAAGGAAATTGAAAACCTTCTGGAAAGGATTTACTATTCTAGATGCCATTAGAAACACTCGTAATTCATGAGAAGAGATCAAAATGTCACAGTTAAGGGGCGGCCGGATGGCTCAGTTGGTTAGAGCGCAAGCTCTCGACAACAAGGTTGCCGGTTCAGTTCCCACATGGGATGGTGGGCTGCGCCCCCTGAAACTAAGATTGAAAACGGTGACTGGGTTTGGAGCTGAGCTGTGCCCTCCACAACTAGACTGAAGGACAGCAACTTGGAGCTGATGGGCCCTGGAAAAGCACATTGTTCCCCAATAAAAAACAAAAAAAATTTTAAAAAATCAACATTAATAGAGTTTAAAAGAAGTTGATTCCAACCCTATTGATTGACTTTCAGGGATTCAAGATTTCAGTGGACAAAGTAACTGCAGATGTGGTGGAAATAGCATGAAAACTAGAATTAGAATTGGAGCCTGAACATATGACTTAGTTGTTTCAATCTGATGATAAAACTTTAATGGGTGAGGAGTTGCTTCTTATGGATGAGCAATGAAACTGGTTTCTTGAGATGGAATCTACTCCTGGTGAAGGTGCTCTGAAGATTGTTGAAATTACAACAAAGGATATAGAATATTACATAAACTTAGTTGATAAAGCAGTGGCAGGGCTTGAGAGGATTGATTCTAATTTTGAAAAAAGTTCTACTCTGGGTAAAATGCAATCATACAACATAGCGCGTTACAGAGAAATCATTCATGAAAAAAGGGTTAATGGATATGGGAAACTTCATTGTTGTCTTATTTTGAGAAATTATCAGAGCCACCCCAACCTTCAGCAACCACCACCCTGTTCAGTCAGCAGCCATCAACACGGAAGACCCTCCACCAGCAAAAAGATTCCAACTTGCTAAAGTCTCAGATGACAGTTACCCTTTTTTAGTAATAAAGTATTTTTAAATAAGGTATATACATTGCTTTTTTAGACATAATGCTATTGCATGCTTAATAGACTACAGTATAATGTAAACATAACTTTTATACACACTGGGAAAACAAAAAATTCACATGACTTGCTTTATTGTGATATTTGCTTTATTGCAGTGGTCTGAAACTGAATCTGCACTATTTCGAAGGCATGCTTGTAGCCATCTCAGACTCTACGCTACAACTGAATTCCTGATATTTCCTCCATTTTAGTTGATGACAACTTCATCCCTCCATTTGTATCAATCAAAAATCATGGAAGTGACATCATAGGAATGGCAGTGGGGGGCGCACTTTTTGAGTTCTCCTCCGCATCTTATCACAAATGGGGCATCTATAACCCATCAAAGGACTCTCTGCTCATCATGCAGAACAGCTAAGATAGTCCTGCAAGGATTACTTGAAGGTAGAAAAACTGGGCGAGCAGGGGAAGAGGGAAGGGAGCGGAGTGCAGACGTGGCCCGCATCTGCGGCAGTGGAAATGCGGTCGGCATCTGCAGCTGCAGAGACGCAGAGGATCCCAGAATGGAACAGAGAACACAAAAGCCAGGAGGGGGGCTCTTTCCCTGCGTCCCACAGCTGATCTTTCCTGCCAAGGGGGCAGCATATCCAGCATTTGAGGCAATAACCTCAGCTGATAACTCCAGTTGGGCCCTAGGCCGGACAAAGGACAAAAATTCCATACCTGCCCCCCCCCCTCTCTCTTCCAATCCTACCCCTGCCCTTCCAGAGACTTACACTGGCCCCTGAACTGAGGAGTCGTGCCTTAGTGCTCAGGCTGTGGGAAGACTGGCAGGCAGCTCTGACCCAGGGAAGAGGATGGGAAGAGTTTAGTTTTTGCTGGGTTAGGAGAGAAGAGACTCCTCCACCCCCAGCCACCACCATTTCTGGCCTGCGGGAAGACTGTGACACGGCTGGGCTGGGAGAGAGAAGACCCCTCCATCCCCTGCCCCCACCCTTTCTGGCTGACCTGGGGCGGGGCAAAGGCAACTGCAGAGACACTCCCAGAAATCAACAGTAAGCGGCAGATGCAGCTCCCGGCTTTCAGCAGCTCAGAAATCTCCCGCCCACCACACACACACACACACACACACACACACACACACGAAGTGCTCTAAGACTCAGGAGAACTGGACACAGGGCTGGTGGTGCTACTCTCAGTGCACATATGTGCAGGCAAGGGCAGAAACTGCACTGACTTTATAAAAACTACCATCCAGACCCCCTAGCCCCACGCATCTAAATCTGCAGTCCAACATTACTCTGGGTACCAGGTGATCAAATCAAACACAGAGAGTCAGCCAGAATGGGGAAACAAAGAAACATGTCCCAAATAAAAGAACAGAAGAAACCTCCAGAAGTGGAACCAAATGAAATAGAGGTAACCAACCTATCAGAGACAGAGTTCAGAACACTGATGACAAGAATGTTTAAGGAGCTTAGTGACGACATAAAGAAGGATGTAGAAATAATAATGAACAACTAGTTAGAACTAAAGAACACAATTGCCAAAATAAAGAACTCACTTGAAGGAATTAACAGCAGGTTAGATGAAGCGGAGGATCGACTCAGCGACTTAGAAGACAAGTTAGCAGAGATCACCCATACAGAACAACAGAAAGGAAAAAGAATAAAAAACAATGAAGATGATTTAAGAGACCTCTGGGATAACATCAAGCGCAGCAACATGCGCATCATAGGAATACCAGAAGGTGAAGAGAGGAAGCAAGGGATCGAGAACATATTTGAAGTAATAATATCCGAAAACTTCCCTAACCTGATGAAGGAAACCAACATACAAGCCCAGGAAGTGCAGAGAGTTCCAACCAGGATAAACCCAAACAGGTCCACACCAAGACACATTATAGGTAAAATGGCAAAGCTTAAAAATAAAGAGAGAATCCTAAAAGCAGCAAGAGAAAGACAGAGGGTTATATACAAGGGAACTCCCATAAGACTATCAAATGACTTTTCTACAGAAACATTGAAGGCCAGGAGGGAGTGGCAGGAGATACTCAAAGTGATAGAAAACAAAGGCCTACAACGTACATTGCTTTATCCAGCAAGACTATCATTTAAAATTGATGGAGAGATAAAGAGCTTCCCAGAAAAGAATAAGCTAAAGGAATTTATTACCAGCAAACCAGCATTGCAAGAAATACTAAAATGACTTCTGTAAATAGAAGAAAGATGAAAACAATCTAACTACAAATTTAAAAATGGCAACAACTACGTACATATCAATAATCACTTTAAATGTAAACGGATTAAATGTTCCCATCAAGAGATATAGGGTTGCTGAGTGGATAAGAAAGCAAGACCCTTGTATATGCTGTATACAAGAGATTCACCTCAGATCAAAAGACACACAGGCTGAAAGTGAAGGGTTGGAGTAAGATATTTCATGCAAATGGAAGCGAGAAAAAGCTGGAGTTGCAATACTTATATCTGACAAAATAGACTTTAAAATGAAGAACATATTAAAAGACAAAGATGAGCACTATGTAATAGTAAAGGGATCGATCCGACAAGAGGACATAACCCTAGTAAACATCTATGCACCCAACATAGGAGCACCTAAATATATAAAACAGATATTGACTGACATAAAGACAGAGATCAACAGTAACACTATCATAGTAGGGGACTGCAACACACCTCTGACAACAAGGGACAGGTCTTCCAGACAGAAAATCAATATGGAAAAACAGCCTTAAATGATACATTGGACCACTTGGATTTAATCGATATTTTCAGAGCATTTCACCCCAATGCTGCAGAGTACACATTCTTCTCAAGCACACATGGAACATTTTCCAAGATAGACCATATGTTAGGCCACAAAACAAGTCTTGATAAATTTAAGAAAATTGAAGTCATACCAATTGTCTTCTCTGACCACAGTGCTATGACATTAGAAATGAACTATAGGAAAAAAACTGGAAGACACACCAATTCATGGAGGTTGAATAACATGTTACTAAATAATGAATGGGTCAAGCAGGAGATCAAGGAAGAAATCAAAAGATATCTCGAGACAAACGAAAATGAAAACATGATGACCCAAAATCTATGGGATGCCGCGAAAGCAGTCCTAAGAGAGAATTCATAGCACTGCAGGCCTACCTAAAAAAACAAGAAACATCACTAATCAACAGTTTATCTTCACACTTAAGGGATCTGGAAAAAGAACAGCAAAATAAGCCCAAAGGGAGCAGCACAAGGAAGGAGATAATAAAGATCAGAGCAGAAATAAGTGAAATAGAAACCAGGAAAACAATACAAAAGATCAATGAATCCAAGAGTTGGTTCTTAGAGAAGATAAACAAAATTGACAAACCTTTAGCCAGACTCATTTAAAAAAAGAGAGAGAGGACCAAAATTAATAAAATCAGAAATGAAAGAGGAGAAATGACAACAGACACCGCAGAAATACAAAAAATTTTAAGAAATTACTATGAGCAACTATATGCCAAGAAATTTGACAATCTGGAAGAAATGGACAATTTTCTAGAGGCGTACAACCTTCTATGGCTAACTCAAGAAGAAACAGAAAACCTGATTAGACTGATTACCACCAGGGAAATTGAATCAGTAATCAACAATCTCCCAACAAACAAAAGCCCTGGACCAGATGGCTTTACAGGTGAATTTTACAAAATGTTCAAAAAATAATTATCACCTATTCTCCTCAAGTTCTTCCAAAAAATCCAGAAGGAGGGAAGACTCCCAAACACTTTTTACGAAGCCACTATCACCCTGTTCCAAAAATCAGACAAAGACACCACAAAAAAAGAAAACTACAGGCCGATATCGCTGATGAACACAGATGCAAAAATCCTCAACAAAATATTAGCGAACAGAATTCAGCAATACATTAAAAAGATCACACACCATGATCAAGTGGGATTCATCCCTGGTATGCAAGGGTGGTTCAACATCTGCAAAACGTGATACACCACATTAACAAAATGAAAAATAAAAATCACATGATCATATCAATAGATGTAGAAAAAGCATTTGATAAAATCCAGCAGCCATTTATGATAAAAACCCTTAAGAAAGTGGGAATAGAGGGATCATATCTCAACATAATAAAGGCCATACATGATAAACTCACAGCTAACATCATACTCAATGGGGAAAAGCTAAAACCATTCCCCTTAAGATCAGGAACAAGGCAAGGTTGCCCACTTTCTCCACTTCTATTCAACATAGTGCTGGAAGTTCTAGCCACAGCAATCAGACAAGAAAAAGAAATAAAAGGCATCCAAATCAGTAAGGAGGAAGTAAAATTGTCATTATATGCAGATGATATGATACTATATAGAGAGAACCCTAAAGACTCCACCAAGAAACTATTAGAGCTGATAGATGAATTTAGTAAAGTAGCAGGATATAAAATTAATATTCAGAAATCACTTGCATTTGTATATACCAATAATAAAACATCAGAAGGAGAAATTAAATAAACAATCCCATTTACAATTGCTCTAAAGACTATAAAATACCTGGGAATAAATTTAACCAAAGAAATAAAAGATCTATACTCAGAAAATTATAAGACACTGAAGAGAGAAATAAAAAAAGATACAAATAGATGAAAACACATCCCATGTTCATGGATAAGAAGAATTAATATAGTTAAAATGTCCATACTGCCTAAGGCAATAGACATATTCAACGCAATTCTTATCAAACTACCAACAACGTTTTTCACAGAAATAGAACATGTAATCCTAAAATTTATATGGGACCATAAAAGACCCTGGATAGTCTCAGCAATCTTGAGAAATAAGAACAAAGTGGGAGGTATAACAATACCTGACTTCAAATTATACTACAAGGCTACAGTAATCAAAACAGCATGGTACTGGCACAAAAACAGACACATAGATCAATGGTACAGAATAGAGAGTACAGAAATAAATCCATGCCTATATGTTCATTTAATCTATGACAATGGAAGCAAGAACGTAAGTTGGGGTAAAGACAGTCTGTTCAATAAGTGCTGTTGGAAAACCTGGACAGACACATGCAAGAAAATGAAGCTGGACCACCTCCTTACACCATATACAAAAATAAATTCAAAATGGCTTAAAGACTTAAATGTAAGATCTGAAACCATAAAATTCCTAGAAGAAAATATAGGAAGAAACTTCACAGACATTACCCGGAGTAAGATTTTCACTGATATATCCCCTCACGAGAGGGAAGTAAGAGAAAAAATAAACATGTGGGATTACATCAAACTAAAAATTTTTTTTCACAGCAAAGGAAACCATCAATAAAACAAAAAGGGATCCTACTGAATGGAAAAAGATATTTGCCAATGATATATCTGATAAGGGGTTAATATCACAAATCCATAAAAAAAGTCACTCAATTCAACTCCAAAAAAACAACAACCCAATTAAAAACTTGGCAGAGGACATGAAGAGACATTTTTCTAAAAAGGACATATGGATGGCAAACAGACATATGAAGAAATGCTCAACCTCACTAACCATCAGAGAAATGCAAATAAAAACCACAATGAGATACCACCTCACCCCAGTCAGAATGGCTATTACCAGTAAATCAACAAACAACAAATGCTGGCGCGGATGTGGAGAAAAGGGAAGGCTTGTGCACTGTTGGTGGGATTGCAGATTGGTGCAGCCACTATGGAAAACAGTATGGAGGTATCTCAAAAATCTGAAAATGGAACTACCTTATGATCCAGCAATTCCACTCCTAGGTATCTATCCAGAGAAATCCAAAACTCTAATTCAAAAATCTTTATGCACTCCTATGTTTATTGCAGCATTATACACAATAGCCAAGACATGGAAACAACCGAAATGCCCATCAGTAGATGACTGGATTAAGAAACTGTGGTACATTTATAAAATGGAGTATTAAGTAGCCATAAAGAAGAAAGAAATCTTACCATTTGCAACAACATGGGTGGACCTAGAGAACATTATGTTAAGTGAAATAAGTCAGACAGAGAAAGACAAGTACCATATGATCTCACTTATATGTGGAATCTAAAGAAGAGAATAAGTGAATGAACAAATCAGAAACAGTTTCGGGGACATAGAGGAAAAACTGAGGGTTGCTAGATGGGAGGGGGGGTAGGGACAAGGGGGAAGGTGAGGGGATTAGGAAACAGTCAGGAACCACAAGGTGGCCACGGGGTTTTAAAAATCAATTTGGGGAACGTAATCAATAATGTTGTAAAGATTTTGTAGAGTATCCGATGGACACGTGTCCCATTTGGGAGACCACCTCAGGGATGCTGTAGATGCCTGATCACTGCACTGTACACCTGAAGCTGAAGCTGAACAATAATGAATGCCAACTATAATATATATATATATATATATATATATATATATATATATATATGTATGTATGTATGTATGTATGTATGTATGTATGTATGTATGTATATATATGTATGTATATACTTACAAGAAGCGGAGTACAGCATCAGGAATAGAGACAGTGGAAATGTAATGGTTCTGTGCGATGTCAGAGGGATAGTGGTTGGGGGCGGGGGGTTCAAACAGTGTGAGGGATATAAATGATAAACGTCTAAGTATTACTTTGTCTTGTGCACCTGAAACTAATAAAAAAAAAAAACAAAGAAATTTTTTTAAAAATCATGAAGCCAACCTTGAATCCTTTATCTCGCTCATTCTCTTTATCTTCCCACATTCAATCCATTAGGAAATCCTTTGGCTTTACTTTCAAAATATATATAGAATTTGAAAATTCTCATTAACTCTCTGTTACCACTCTGGTGCAAGCCACCAGGATCTCCCACTTGAATTCAGTGACTTTCTAATTGGTGCCCATACTTCCATCCTTGCTACCATACAGTCCACATTCAATACAACAGCTAGAGTTATCCTTTTAAAATACAAGCCAGGAGTGATGTCAGGGAAGATGGTGGAATAAGAGGCAGCAGGAATCTATCACTCCAGCTGGACAATTGTACTGCAGAAACAATCTAAAGTGACTGCTGCATTTCATAACACTGGAGTTTATTTGAACATTTGCAGCTTCCAGGAAACAGCTTGGCTGATAAATTGCAGCTAATTTCTAATGATTACTGCCATCAGCATGGTGGCAGCTACCCGTTTCCTACCTGCTGTCAGCCCAATAGCAGGCATTTGTGGGGACAGCGACCCACATTTCTGGCAAGACTCCCTAGAGCCAGAGTGGATATTAAGGACCTTGTCCTCTAAATATCATGACTCTGTGTTTGACTATAAATTTCTGCTTCATATTACTGAGGGAAAGGCATAGAGGCTCCACGCCATTATTTCAACTCCCACCAGCTAAGTTAGCTTCCAAGAGAGTTAAAGGAGCAGCACTTGTTTTGGACATTCAAAAACAACCCAATATCTGGTGGAATTTAGAAAGCATCCCCAAGTGTAAAGGGAAAAACTCAGTTTTCCACCTCCAGAGCAGGGGAAAAACCTCATTCTCCCCTGCTCTGTCTTTCTCTTTTCTGTGAGTTCCCTTTACTACTCTCATAAAACATTGCACTTCTGACCCTCATGGTCAACAAATGTGTGGAGGCTTTTCCGCACACTAAGCAGTTCGTTGGGACACTAGCTGGGTGTCCTACAATTTAATTACTATCTACCCAGAGATGGGTCAGATCCCACAAGCTGAAGGCTCAATCCCACAAGACTCCTTCCTGCCCTTCCCCTGCCACCCATGCTTCTGCCCAATCAGCTGGAATAGAGGTCCTAAAGACCCCTCTCGTAGGGTTTTGTCCATTTGCTAGAGTGGCTCACAGAACTCCTGGAAACACTTGTGATTACCAGTTTATTAAAGGATGTGGAAAAGGGTACAGATGAACAGCCAGATGAAGCAATGCATAGGGTGAAGTCTGAGAGGGTCCTGAGTGCAGTGACTTCTGTCCCCGTTGAGTGTGTCACACTCTTAGTACGTGAATGTGTTCACCAACCTGGAAGCTCTGTGACTGCCATATTATTGGGATTTTGTGGAGGCTTCCTCACGTAGGCATGATCAGTTATTAACTTCATAGACTCTCTTCTCTCTGGAGCATGAGGGGTGGGGCTAACAATTCCAAGCTTCGAACTATGGCTTGATCTTTCTGGTTACTAGCCTCCATCCAGGAGCCACCCAGGAGCCCACTCAGGGTCACTTCAATAGAACAAAGATGCTCTTACTACACTTATCACTTGGGAATTTACAAGGGTTTTAGGAGTTTTGTGTCAGGGATGGTGTCCAAGACAAATATGAGAACAGTAGGTGTTCCCAGTGTTCTTATCACTGAGGAAATTACAAAGGTTTTAGGAGCTCTGGGTTAGGAACCCAGGCCAGAAAAGACCTGAGGAAACCTTAAACTTTCACTTCTGGCTGATCCCCAGCAAGAGCCACTCTACAACAACAATAAAAAACAAACAAACAAAAAATCCCTGGCAAACTTTGTGGATGAGGGAGAATCTGATTCACAGATTTAGCACATGAGAAGATTTGTTAAAAAACAAAATTCAGCCAAGTAAATTTGAAAGTATAATTGGCTTTACTAAGCAATTCATGAATCGAGTCTATTTAGGAGCTAGAAGAACTCTCAGAGGGGTTGTATGAAATGGGAGGTTTTTATAGGAAGAAGGGTGGGACAAAAGAAAAAAAGGGATTATTTTTAGACCAACATACCTTTTGGAGGGAAGGGAATAGCAAAGATTTTATATCATGCAGATTGCTTCTTCTTTCTATTGGTGGGGAAGAATGGAGAGGGCCCACATGACAGATTACCTCATTGGTGTTGACCAGAAAATCCCAGACTAGTTGATTAAGATTATATTTCTGGGAGAGGCTGAAACAGCAGTGAGGTCAGGTATTAAATCTAGGTTTGGTATCACTGGTTTTAGCACAAGTAACACCATTGCGGGCCTGTGGTTTTCTCTTTAACTAGTTACCCTTTTTGATCAAACTCTCAGCTTAACTGAGAGATGTGATAAAAATAAAGGCATTAGCATCACTCTCAGCTACCACTCTCCAGCTCTGTTGATCCTTGGTGTGGCATATTTTTGCATTATCTCCAAGATATTTACAGGTCACAGCTCCAGGTTCATAATCCTTAATTCAGTCATTTTCTTCATTCCCTCTTTGATGTTCCAGTCTTAGGGAGATCCTCTGCTTGGTCATTAGCAGCTGCAAACATGCATTTAAAGCTTTTGAGAGAATACAACACCATAGAGATTATTATGATAAGCAGGATAATTCCCAACGTTTGGAGTGCACTTCAGAGCCATAATCCCCAAGACCCAAACCAATCAAAGAAAGATCCAGTTGAAGAAATCACCCCTTTAAGCCAAATGTCTTGCTCAATGATCTTATGTAATTGAGTTTCAACCTCCTCAGAAGTGTTGATCCAGGCACAAGTGGTATAGGCCACAGCATAGACAGCTCCTTGCTCAGCAGGGAGTCTAAGGATCGTTGCTGGGCAGCTAATGCCTTAGCAACAGAATCTGCAATGTCTCCAAGAGTTAAGGAAGGGTTTGTGATCATATTCTCATCTGTGCCTTTTCCTAGACAGGAAAATATGGCCCTGCCAAAGAAAGCGATTCGTTAATCATGAATGCCTCCTGGTAGGTCCTTTCTAGAACAGGTAGGGGCACAGTTAGACAATCTAAGAGGCATTGTCCAACTGTGAACCAGCTTTCTAGGCTTTCAAAGGCCCAAGGAGAATAATAACCACCACAGAGAGAGATTAATCCTGTCAGGGCACAATTGCCCCTTCAAAGCAAAGCTCAGTTGGTTTTCTTCCAACCAGAAATAAAAAGTTGTTCTAAATTCTAGAGCGCATCCCCTTAGCAATGGCCTGGAAGATATAGACAACGGCATTATCTTTCCAGGTCAATGCCAGAGTAAAGGAAATAAAGAAAAGAACAAAGGTTTCATGTTTAGAGTAGAAAGTCTTGATCCAGTCTTTTGGGTAGAAGTCGTCTACATGAACGTCAGTTACTTCTCTTCCTAGTCAACTTGATTGGAAGGTCTCCAGCATTAGTGCAGGACCAGGTGATGAGTGGGGTCTTCTTCAGTTGTGCTATGTATATCCAAGGTTCAAGTCCCTGAAGTCAGGCTGCCAGCTGAGTAATGAGGAAGACGTGCTATAGCCCCTTTTAAGGAACTTCGTGATTCCCAATAAGAAGGGTGGGAGCAAACTGGAAACTTTAGTTTGATGATCTGTAGCCAAATATTTTAGAAAACTAAAATTCAGGATATAGTCCAGTTTACAGATATATAATAAAATCTCAAAGACAACAGATTCTAGCAGAACTAGAATCTAATATCTACAAAGATAGTAAAAATATTGCTAAAAATTGCTTAATCATCATCAGAGCCTTCAGTGATTCATAATCTTTTTGCTGGTGGAAGGTCTTGCCTCAGTGGTGTTGGCTGCTGACTGAACAGGGTGGTAGTTGGCTGAACATTGGGGAGGCTGTGGCAATTTCTTAAAATAAGACAGCAATGAAGTTTCCCACATCAAGTAACTCTTCCTTTCATGAATGATTTCTCTGTAGCAAGAGATACTGTGTGATAGTATTTTACCCAGACTACAACTTCTTTCAAAACTGGAGTCAATCCTCTCAAGCCCTGCCACTGCTTTATCAACTAAGTTAAGTAATAGTCTAAAACCTTTGTTGTAATTTCAACAATCTTCAGAGCACATTCACCAGGAGTAGATTCCATCTCAAGAAACCAGTTTCATTGCTCATCCATAAGAAGCAACTCCATCCATTCTACTTTTGCAAAAATGATTCCTCATTGCCAGACTTTTCCAGATGCTCTCATAACATGGCAACAGTCTACTCCTAAATCAGAGAAAGTAATACGGGTAAACAATTGCTATAAATTAAACGAATAGTCAAAGCTATGGAAAATCCAAGGTAGCCAGTTGTTTTTTCATGTGTTACCGTAGACAGAAAGAACAGGGCCACAGGGAGGAAAGAAAGGAAGATATGAGGGGAAACAAAGAAAAGAGAGGAGATGAGATCATTCCTAAGAAAAGGTGCAGCTATAGCTAATGTGATAATAGTGTTAGCACTGCAGGCAGGGAAAAGTCCCCACCCACTGTGTTGCCATGACAGTTTCTACAGGGAAATCCCCCCCATGGCCAACAGGAAGGAGTGGTCATCCACAGCAAGAACCAGCCCTGGGAATGTCTACAACACCACCCCTGTATATTTTGTGCCCTCATTCAAATATAATCCTAAATTTTCGTTGTTCTGGGGTGCAGTTGCTCTCCTCCTGGGCCTGTCCAGTCCCGCATTCAGGGAACATATTTTCTTTCTTTTAATAAATCCTCAGCCTGCTTACCTGTGTTTGTGTGTCGTTGTTCATACATCCTGGAATGCCTTACTGTGATGATACCAGGACCCGATCTCCGATAACAAAGGCTCTCTAGCAAAACCCACTTTTCAGTTTTTGTGTTCTTTCATTTACCATAATGCATTGAAGCTGGAATTCATTCCACTATCCCTTAGTCTGGGTTATCGCTGTGTTCTCATTGTTGCGTGTATATTTTCCAGATGGATTGAAGCCTTCTCTTGCTTCAAGGCTGATGCCTGCTCAATTTAAAAATGTGGTTCCCAGGGCAGCCGGATGGCTCAGTTGGTTAGAACATGAGCTCTCAACAACAAGGTCGTCAGTTCAATTCCAGCATGGGATGGTGGGCTGCGCCCCCTGCAACTAAAGATTGAAAATGGTGCCTGAACTTGGAGCTGAGCTGCGCCCTCCACAACTATACTGAAGGACAATGACTTGGAGCTGATGGGTCCTGGAGAAAGACACTATTCCCCAATATTCCCCAATAAAAAGAAAAAAAGAAAGAAAAAAAAAGCACAAGAAATGTGTGGTTTAAAAAAAAAATTGTCCTCCACTTGGAGTATACCTTCCACAATCTGTAGTGATTGAGGCACCCACTTCACTGAGCAAATCTATAAGCCTTGACAGATAGCCTTGGACTTGGCAGTGTAACTGTCCCTATCACCCTCAATTATCAGGCAAGGTTGAGCAAACTAATGAAAAAACTGGATTCAAACAGAACAAGTCTTAAATCCATGAACTGCAGGAACTGAGGAGGATACCTAATGCTGCCCGAGTCTATGTATGTTTCTCTCAGACGCGACATCCCAGTCAAAGCCTTGGTAACATAACCAATGTTATATTAACATCCTTCCATATATATATATATATATATATATATATATATAAACTTTTATTTATTTAAGTGTGTTTTTCCAGGACCCCTCAGCTCCAAGTCAAGTAGTTGTTTCAATCTAGTTGTGGAGGGTGCAGCTCACAGTGGCCCATGCGGGGATTGAACCTGCAACCTTGTTGTTAAGAGCACCGCGCTCTAACCAACTGAACTAACCAGCCATCCCATCAAGAGATGCAGTTGGGGTGGCTGGTTAGCTCAGTTGGTTAGAGCATAGTGCTAATAACACCAAGGTTGCTGGTTCAATCCCCGCATGGGCCACTGTGAGCTGCAACCCCCTTAAAGAATAAAAAGAAAAAAAAAAAAGAGATGCAGTAAACACAAGATGTGTGAGACTGCTGCTGGCGTAACATGGCATACTGTTTTACAGCAAACATTTTTTTATAAGTAGAAAGAATACACTCTAAAATGACATTAAGAAGTATAGTAGGTAAATGCACAAACCAGTAATAATCATTTGTTATCATTATCAAGTATTATGTACTATACATAATTGTGCTATATTTTTGTACAACTGGCAGCACAGTAGGTTTGTTTACACCAGCGTCACTACAAAACCACGAGCAACGTATTGTACTACGACATCATGATACCTATGACATTACTAGGCAATAGGAATTTTTCAGCTTCCTGTGGTCTAGAGACCATTGTCATATATGTGGTCTGTCACTGACTGAAGCACTGTTGTAAGAAGCATGACTGTAGCAACCAAAAGAGAAGTGAAAAGGGTATACTAATATCAGACAAATTAGACTTTAAATCCAAAAGGATTACAAGAGACAGAGAAGGACATTACATACCAATAAAAGTTCCATACCGAAAGAAGATATAACAATTATAAACATTAAAAGACCTAATAACAGACCCTCCAAATACACAAAGGAAAAATTGACAGAATTGAAGGGAGAAACAATTTTACAAAAATAATTGGGACTATAATTCACCATTTTCAACAACGGAGAGAATAATCACGTAGAAGGAAGATAAGTATGGAAATAGAGGATTTGGACAATACAGTGAACCCATTAGACATAACAGACATATATAGAGATTCTAGCCAACAGCAGCAGAATGCACATTCCTTCTCCAGGGTGCACTGTATGTTAGGCCACAAACCAAGTTTCAACAGATTTAAAAAGATAGACATCATACAAAGTGTCTTATCCAAACACAATGAGATGAAGTTAGAAATCAGTAACAGAAGGAATATTGGAAAATTCACAAATATGTGGAAATTAAACAACTACTCTTAAGTACCCTATGGGCCAAAGAAGAAATCATAAGGAAAATTAGAAAATACTTAGAGGTGACTGAAAACAAAAGCATAACATACCAAAACTTATATCTACCTACAAATGGTTAAAATAAATATTGTGTTATGTATATTTTACAATGAAAAAAATGTAAGTCATGTTGACCAGAATAGCCTGATACTCTTTGCTGCATGACTGGCCCTTACACACCGTGTATCTAGCAGATGGTCGTCTATCTTCCCCTTTTCTCCATCCTCAAGCCTTGTCCCTGCCCCACTGTTTCAAGAAATCTGGGTTCAAAGGGTGACTGCCTTTGAGGGGAAGGTTCATTCACTAGCTATTTGGTGTCACATGATTCCCTGCAAGAGCCACGGAATGAATGGAGTGATCGGAACCACCAAAACGGAAGCGGGTGCTTGTGAAAGAAGACCCAGGGCTGGAATGATTGCTACGGTTTCTCTTCTCCTTTTGACTCTCATTTCTGTACTGCACTAGCAGTGAGCCTCTGACACGGGGAAAGCTAAATGGCCATGTGGACTAGAAACCCAGGTGAAGAAAGGTTCACTTGCGATCTCATGCAGTCGCAGAAAACACCTAGAGAGCTTTGGGAAAGAGGGGCGTAGTGAGTTGCTGTCCGGAATGCCTGATAGATGAATAAACAGAGGATACATGATTTCTGCATCATGGTGGACAGCTGGCTGCACAGATCCAAATAAAATTCTGTGTCACATTGTCTCCATGTGGGCTGAAGCAGGGGTGCCAGGTGACCCCTAGGGGACAGAGTAGTGTAGTCAGCCTGAAGTCATGAAGGATGAAATCAGTGCTCACTTGACTGTTCCACCAGAGATAAGTTAAGATGCAACTGGGGACAAGGTGCCTTCTCAGGTCACTCCAGGCATGTATAGCTATACTTGTTCAGGATTGCTGAAGTTCTCATGTGTAGGCTTGGGGCTGTCCAGCATCCATTTTCCCTTCCTGGAGCACCTCTTTTGTCAATATTACCTCTTTCCTATTTTCGTTCAGTCCCCCACAGTTAATCATTAGGGGGTCTGCAATACTTAGGGGTAGGCATACAAACAAAGCTAGGCCAATGACGTGGTCCCTTCTTGTGTTTAAGTTATAGGCAGAGAGACAATAGTCTAAAAACAGTTGGGATTTTAGTCTTTTCTTGCAGTGTTGTCCTTGGCTGGCCATTCCTGCTACCTGACCTTACCCCTGCCCTGCTTCCCACCATCTAAAACTGCCTCTGTTTCTCTCTCATCTAAGTCCAGTTCTTTTTGTCAAATCTGGAAATCCCAACTTTCTTCCAATAAATTTCCTCTTGCTAAGTCTACTAGCTTTGGTTTCTATTGCATATAGCTAAAGAACCCGGATTCCCCTAGCTCTGCAGAAAGGGATTCCAGGGTCTTCTTCTAACCTTCTTTCTGCTCACCTCTTAGGTCTGTGTCCCATGACTCTGTATTTTCAGTGATTGGGTAAGGCACTCCGTTCATCAACCTTAGCCTCATGGGACCCAAGTAGCCCAAACCCAAACCAAGGGGAGGAGAGACTCATAGTTTTCAGAACCAATATGGGTGATTCACTCCCCTATAACCTAATCCACTCCCAGTTCAAATCCAGTAATTATCGATCCTTTTGTGGTAGTTGTCAATTTTACCTATTTCTGAAAGGAACGATGTTTTCTTTTTCCTTTTTTCCCCTTTCTTCTGCCTCCCCCGACCCCTCCAGTTCAAGCCGTGGTTTCTCAGTCTAGTTGTGTAGGACACAGCTCCCTGGCCCACGCTGGTATTATGAGCCTTGAGGTCCCCCGGCTGAGGCAGCCGGTGGCCAGTCGTCAGTCGGCCACTCAAAGCAGCTCATGGCAGCTCTCCCGGCTGCCGGCCGCTCACGATGGCTGCGGACACTCACAGCAGCACACAGTAGCCCACAGCAGCCCATGGCACCTCACAGCAGCACACAGCAGCCTACAGCCACTCACGCTGGCTGCCGGCCACTCCCTCTAGCCACCGGCTGGGTCCACTCATGGCAACGCACTGTAGCCCATGGCAGCACACGCCAACCTCTGGCTGCTCACGGCAGCCCAGTTCCAGGGAGAGTTATTGTTCACAATCTTAGCTGTAGAGGGCACAGATCACTGGCCCATGTGGGAATCGAACTGGTGACCTCAGCATTAGGAGCACGGTGCTCCCACCACCTGAGCCACAGGGCTGGCCCAGGAATAATTTTTTTCAATAGTGAAATAGCAGCAAACAAACAAACTTGAACAACCCAGAAATAACCATCAACTGGCAGTGAGTAGTGTCGCTCTCAGGGTCCCTACAAAAGGACTCAGAGGCAGACCCCTTCCCTCTTGTAGCTTATGACTTTGTGTCAAGTCAAAGATTCCCAAAGTCCCCAGGTGAGACATTTTCTGTTTGTTTAGTTATGACGGACCTGCATTTGAGCCCCCTTTCAATGTCTAAGGTCTTTCCCACCTTTGGAGGTGTAACGAGAGGCAAAAATCATGTTTTACTCAAGAGGCTGAAGTTATTTGAGTTTCCAGCCTCACTTTGCAGCTAGGCATGGGCCTCTGGTCAACCAGACACACCAAGGCAAGGGCAGCAGCGCAGAAATGCCAAGGTATCGCGTCAGCACTCCTGGGCAGCAGCAGATGGGTTCTCCCTAGATGGGTTCTGTGGCATGATTTTGGCTATGGCCTGGGATCCCTGTGTCTGACCTTTGCTGAGTCCTGGTTTTATCAACAGTCTTATCAACAATTCTGTGAGCTCCCAATAGTCTTCAAGGAATCCCCTTCTCAGCTTCAATCAGCCAGATTTCCATTTCTGTTGCTTGCAATGAATATTGCAGACTGGTACACAGAGCAAGAGAAGCAATCAGCAATCCAGACCCTCAGGAGGCCCAGGTGTTTAGATCTTTGGAAAATGATAAGGTCCAAGTGCTTTATTTGCTCAGCAAATAAGGGTCTCTGTGATTGCGCTAGTGCCTCTCTCCTAGGCTTACTGCCGTCTCCTGCATCCACCCATATTTCTCTCTGAATAACTACAGTTTACTAAGCCTGTTGCTTCAGTGAGAAGAGACTTTCCCACTCCTATATCTAATCTGGTGACTGATCATCCCTTAACCTAAGGGCACCTTCTCTATGAAGCCTACTGCTAAGTATAAAAGTGATACCCCTCACACACACGCTTCCTATCCACCTTTACATGTACATTCTTGACATGAAAAAATGAAGAAATGATTGGGAAACATCCAGAAGCTGAGGGGCAGTGCCCACACAGCATTACAGTAGCACCAGGAACTGTATGTGTCCCGTAGTGACAGATGGAAGGAGACAGAGGGAAAGGACAGGCCAGAGGGCCTTTTACTGTCTTATGGACTCTGTTAGATTAGATCACAAAGAATGATGATTTAGAAAGTATTGGTGGGGAACTATGGTTTGTTTTTATCCAACACAAAATCTTATCTTGTGAAAAATGTAAGGAATATTATGGCCAATTGCATCTGAGAAATTAAGGGTACACATAGGGCATTTCTTGCCATCTGAAGCCAAACTCTGACCCCCACCAGCTCCCCATTATGACCAGTTTTGAGTGGGAAGATGTCCTATAAGCAATACAACCTGATTCCCTCATCATTTGGTCTGACTCTTTGTGCTTTCCTCTAGACGAGGATGCAATCTGTATTCATGAATCTAAGACTTGTGCTAAGTATGGTAAAACTATCTAAAACATAAATGCAAGGAGTTACATTATTAGTCTAAAAAATTCCCAGGCTATTATTATTTCTCTTGTGTCATTTCTGATCACACAAAGGAGTTAACTAACGGTGAATGTACAAACTGAATACGAATGAAAAGAGAAGCAAAGTCCTGATGCAGAGTTTTTCAGGGCAGGGCGGAGGGAACTGAAGTAATCACATTTCCGTGAACTCACTTCAAAATGGTTGATTTCATAGAATCACTTCTCCAAGAAGGGCAAGGGAACATTTACATTTTAGTACCTACTTGGGACCTGGTAGAGTTAAGCAGTTACACGGGTTCATTCTTCACAACAATCCTCTTTTAATGTAAATGTCATTGTTTCACTTTTACAGGTGAAGAAACTGAGGCCCAGGGCCATTAAAATATGTGTTGAAGGTCATACAAGCAGGTTTATCTGAACACAGAGCCCAGAAGTATCCACTATGTGTCCACTGAATGCTGGAGCCACTAGGCCCTCAAGTGGGCCAGAGTTATTTAAATGGTGCACTCACAAGGGGGTTTTTGTCTGAAGCAAAGGAGCTGATGCCATCCATTGTAAAAAAGAAAAGAAAAAGAAAATACAAAGGCCCAGAAGCTGGTGAGCCCACAGTGAAAATTATAAAATATGTAACAAATGTCTTGGATGCACTTTCCCCTACTTGAGGTCCTTGCTCTCCCTCTGAAAGAGGCTGTGTACTCAGCACTTCCCCAGCCAGAATTTACCCTAAGGAAATACTCACAGAATGCACTGTGATCCAAATACATTGTAGCATTGTTTGTTATAGCAAAAATCTGGACGTCCTCTGAATAGCCTTCATTGTGAGACACCATCAATAAATTATAGAATATTATGCAGCCATTAACAATAATAAGATAGACCTGATCATATTAATTAGGAAAGAATTGCAAGAGTTATTAAGGAGAAAAGAAAGTTATTATATAAGGAGGAACAAACAAATAGTATGATTTCAAATTAAAAAGTATATGCGTAAACACACAATATAATAGGGTGTTTTGTTTTGTTTTGTTTTGTTTTTTAGTAGAATAGTACATAAAAACCTTTCAACAGTGGCTGTCTTTGAGATAAGAGATTGGGGGGGGGGGCCGGCCCGGTGGCTCAGGTGGTTAGAGCTCGGTGCTCCTAACTCCGAAGGCTGCTGGTTCTATTCCCACATGGGCCAGCGTGCTCTCAACCACAAGGTTGCCAGTTCCTTTCCTCGAGTCCCCCAAGGGATAGTGGGTACTGCAACTAGCAATGGCACCTGGACCTGGAGCTGAGCTGCGCCCTCCACAACTAAATTGAAAGGACAACAACTTGACTTGGAGAAAAGTCCTGGAAGTACACACTGTTCCCCAATAAAGTCCTGTTCCCCTTCCCCAATAAAATCTTAAAAAAAAAAAAAAAGAGTTCTTTAAAAACAAAAGAGACTGGGGGTAGAAGGGATATGATTTTTAAATCATTTAAAATCATCATTGCATAAGAATTCTTAACCTTTATATTATGTTCCCATCATCCTTGCACTATCCTAAGCTTTTAATATATTTTAATGTATTTAATCCACATGATACTAATGCTAGGAAATAGGTACCATTGTTAGCTCTATTTTGCAGAAAAGGAGATTCGATTCAGAGAAGATATGTAACTTGCCCAAAGCCTCATAGCTATTAACTGACAGAGTAGAGGTTTAAGCTCAGGCACTCAGGCTCCAGAGTTGTGACTCATAACCACTGCACTGCCTGCCTTCTAGAATAGCATAATACACACACATAAAATAAAAAATAAAAAAAACTGATAAAAGTTAACATCCTAAAAGGAGCGGTCCGCTGCCCCACACTTCTTCCCCAGGGACAAAACTTTGCAAACTCTTCTAGCTATTTCTTCTGATTATTACCTCCATATTTTTATGATAATATGTTTATGCTGCCACTTTTGATTTACCAATTCTAGAACATAATCTATTAACTTCATGTTATGGAAGATAAGGATTTGGCCCTCTTCTACTGCCACTCTTCTCCCAATTCTACTCCCTCAAAATTTAACTAAATCTATAGTCAATGCTTAAATCTCCATGACCGTGTACATATGTTCGTGGGTGAGCCAAGTCAATGACTATGATTGACTTTCCTTTACTTTTTTCTTGGTCTTTCTTGAGTTAATACTTGGCTTATTGTTTTCATTGGCTTGGTTTCCTATGACTCCATCCTGAAGTTTTTCCAAATGTTCCATCAGATCTATTTAAAATCAACAAATATTAGTTTTCAAATGATCAAAATATATTAGATACACTATGAATTTCATTTTTCTTATAGAGCTCTTCACTGAAGTTTTTAATCAAATAATTTTCTATACTGCTTGAATTTTTTAATCATGTGCTTATATTACATTAAAATACTAAATTGCCTTTAAAGCAACCTTATTGAGGTATGATTAACATACTATGAACTGCACATATTTAAAATTTACAATTTTACACAATTGGCACATTTATAAATCTGTGAAACAATCACCACAATCAATATGTCCATCATCCCCCAAATTTCCTTGGGCCCCTTTGTAGTGCCTACATCCTGCCTCTCTCTACAATGCCCATCCCCAAGCAACCGCTGATCTACTTTCTGTCACTATAGATTAGTTTATATTTTCTAGAGTTTACATAAATGGGCTCATACAATATGTTGTCCATTTGCTTGGCTTCTTTCATTTACCATAATTATTTTGGAACCCACTATGTTATTGCATATATCAGTTATTCACTGTTTTTATCACCGAGTAGTTTTCTATTGTATGGATAGACCACAATTTGTTTATCTAGGCACTTGATAATGGATATTTAGGTTGTTTTCAGTTTGTGACTACTACAAATAAAGCTGTTATGAACATTTGTGCACAAGTCTTTGAGTGGACATATATTTTCTTTCCTTTAAGGGTAAATATCTAGAAGTGGAATTGTTGGGTCATACGATAGGTGCATGTTTAACTTTTTAAAACAACTGCCAAACTGCTTTCCAAAAGAGCTTTACCATTTCATATTCCCATCAGCAGTATATGATAGTTTCAGTTCCTTCAGGTCATTGCCAACTATGAAGATTGATATTACGTGTCAATTTGCCTGGGCTAAGGCATGCCCAGACAGCTGATAAACATTATTTCTGGGTGTGTCTGTGAGGGTGTTTCCAGAAGAGATTAGTATTTGATTTAATAGACTGCATAGAAATGATCCGCTCTCACAAGTGTGAGTGGGCATCATCCAATCTACTGAGGGTCGGGATAAAGCAAAAAAGATGGGAGAAGGGCAAATTCCCTCTCTTTCTTCTTGAGCTGGGACATCCATCTTCTCCTGCCCTGGGACAATGGAGCTCCTGGTTCTCAGGTGTTTGGACTTGGACTGAATTATACCACCAGCTTTCCTAGTTCTCTAGCTTGCAGAATGGCAGATTGTGAGACTTCTCAGCCTCCATAACCAAATGAGTTAATTCGTAGAATAAATATCTTCACACACACACACACACACACACACACACACACACACACACACAGTTCTGGCAATTAAGTTCGCGAACTCACCTAGAAAAAGTGCTACATACCTTATCGCTGAATATCACTACGGTTACTTTCGCAGTACTCCCCTTGGGAAGCTATGCACTGACACAGGGGCCTAGTCTACCCTTCAAAGCAATTTTGGAACTCTTTTTCTGGAATGGCCATCACAGCTGTCATCATATTACCCTTGATGTCCTGAATGTCATCAAAATGTCTTCCTTTCAATATTTCCTTTATCTTTGGTTAAGGAAAGAAGTCATTGGGGGCCAGATCAGGTGAGTAGGGAGGGTGTTTCAATACAGTTATTTGTTTACTGGCTAAAAACTCCCTGACAAACAGTGCCATGTGAGGTGGTGCATTGTGATATAAGAGCCATGAATTGTTGGCGAAAAGTTCAGGTTGTCTAACTTTTTCACATGGTCTTTTCAGCACTAACAAATAGTAAATTTGGTTAACTGCTTGTCCAGTTGGTACAAATTCATAATGAATAATCCCTCTGATATAAAAAAAAAAATGTTAGCAACATCGTTGCAACAAAGTTCACGAACTTAATTGTCCGACCTCGTGTGTGTGTGTGTGTGTGTGTGTGTGTGTGTGTGTGTGTCTGTGTGTGTGTGTGTGTGTGAGTGTGTGTGTGTGTGTTATAGACTATTGGTACTGTTTTCTTTGGAAAACCCTAATATACCAACATACTTTTTATGGTCACTCGTTAATTTGGGCCATTCTAATAGGTACACATTAATATTTCATTGTGGTTTAAGTTTACATTTCCCTAATATTAGTTATTATATTATATTATATTACATATTATATTATATTATATTATATTATATATTATATTATATTATATTATATTATTTATATTATATTATATTATATATATATTATATATATATTATATTATATATTATATTATATTATATTATATATTATAGTATTGAGTATCTTTTTATGTGTTTCTTTGCTATACAGACATCTTCTTTGGTGAAGAGTCTATTCAAACTTTTGTACATTTTTAAATTGAGCGATTTGTTTTCTTATTGTTGGTTTTTGCCAGTTCTTTATATTTTATTACTACAAGTCCTTTATCAGATACACGGTTTGCAAAGATTGTTTTTCTCAGAATTGGCTTTTTAAAAATTACTTTAAGAGCTGGATAAAGAAGATGCGGTTTATTTACCCAATGGAATACTATTCTGCCATAAGAAAAGATGAAATACTGCCCTTTGCAGCAACACGGATGGATCTTGAGACTATTATGCTAAGTGAAATAAGTCAGACAGAAAAAGTCGAGAACCATTTAATTTCACTGATATGTGAAGCAACAAAGAAACAAGATAAACAAAGAAACAAAAATTGACAGACATAGACAATAGCTTAGTGGTTACCAGAGGGTAAGGGAGGGGGTAGATGAGGGTAAACAGGATCAAATATATAGTGATGGAAGGAGAACTGACTCTGGATGGTAAACACACAATGGAATATATAGATGATGTGTTACAAAATTGTACACTTGAAATCTATGTAACTTTATTAACCATTGTCACCCCAATAAACTTTAATTAAAAAATGTTTTAAAAGTTAAAAAAAGAAAAACTATAAAAGGAAAACCATATGCCGTCTCCGATGCAAAAGAAATATTTGAAGCAATTCAATATCAATTACCGATAAGAACCCTCAATAAATTTGGAATATAAGGAAACTTCTTTAACCTGATAGAAAGCATCTATGAAAATCCTAAATTCACTATCATATTTAATTATAAAAGCCTGAATGTTTTCCTCTTAAATTAAGGAAAAAGGCAAGTATGTCTGTCCTCACCATTTCTACTCAACACCAGAGGTTCTAGTCATTTAATAAGGCAAGAAAAATAAATAAAAGGAATCTCAGTTGAAAAGAAAAGTAATGCTGTTTTTATCACAAATGACATGATTATCTATACAGAAAATTCAATGGTATCTATACAAATGGTACTAGAACAAAAAAATGAATTTAGCAAGGTTACAGAATACAAGATAAATATGCAATATCATTTCTATATACTAGTAATAAACAATCAGTAAGTTTTTTAAAAAATTAATTACACAATAGACAATAGCATTATAAATATGAAATGCTTACAGGTAAGTTTGGAAGGAGATGTATAAGACCTATAGACTAAAGTCTATAAATATTGTTGAGAGAAATCAAATAAGACCTAAGTAGACAGATATACCATGATCATGTATCAGAAAACTCATAGTTAAGCTATTATTTCTTCTTAAATTCAAAGAAATTTCTTCTTAAAACTTAAATTTGATCTATAGTTTCAGTGCAATCTCAATCAAAACTGATAAGTTCATTCTAAAATTTATATGGAAATGTAAAGGACTTAGAATAGCCAAAATACTTGAAAAAAAAAATACAGAGTTGAAGGACTTACGCTACCTAACTTTGACTTATTTTAAAGTTACAGTAATCAAGACATTATAGTATTTGCAATTTGACTGTTCACTTGTTCAAATCTTTTGTTCATTTTATAACTGAGTTTTGAGAGTTTTTTTATACACTCTGGATACAAGTCTTTTATCACATATGTGAAGTCCAAAATACCTTTCCCAGTCTATGACTTATCTTTTCATTCTTGTGAGAGTGTCTTTTGATGAGCAAATGTTCTTAATTTTGACAAAGACCAATTTATTCATTTTTCTTTTTCTCTTTAAAAAGACAGTGCTTTTGATGTCATATCTAAGAAATCTTTGCCAAACCCGAGGTCACAAAGATTTTCTCCTATGTTTCCTTCTAGAAGTTTTATGGCTTGAAGATTTTGAACTAAAATCTGTGATTCATTTAGAGAAATTAATGAGCCTCAACCTCTTTCAAGTAATCTTGACCTCAAACCCAAGGCATCCTTTAAGATCAGTGAGCTCGAGTGACTGCCAATAGGGATGTGTAGACTACAATGTGTTCAGTTGGAAGTATCAGAACACCCATCTTAAATTGCCTTAATAAGAGGAATTGCTACACTGTTTACCCCAAAATAAGATCTAGCCAGACAATTAGCTCTAATGCATCTTTTGGAGCAAAAATTAATATAAGACCCAGTATTATATTATATTATATTATATTATATTATATTATATTACCTGGTCTTATAGTAAAATAAGACCTGGTCTCATTAGAGCTGATTGTCTGGCTAGGTCTTATTTTCAGGTAAACACAGTAGTTCATCAACTGCAAGTTCAAGGTGAGGGTGGGCTACAGGATTGGTTTAGTTCAACAGCTCAATGATGCCACCGAGGTTGTTGCTCTGCTGTCAGCTGTATCTTGATTTGGGTCCTTCTCAGGGATTACATGAAGGTTGCCTATAACTTCTCATAGCTCAGAGACGGACTAATGGAGAGAGGACGCCATCACGTCCAAATTGGACCACATGTCTAACTCTGAGTGTATAGCTGTGGTCAGTGGTGGGGATAGAATTACTGCAATTATTCTAGGTATGAGCCATGTGCTTCACCTCCATAGGTGAGGGTCAACAGCTTCCCCAAAAGTACATAGACTGTGCAGGCAAGGTGGGGATGATGAAGTATAATTGAGGTAGTTCCTAGGAGAAGGGAAAACTGGTGTTGAGAAAGTAGTCTCAATGTCCCTTACAGGTGGGTTTGGGTGCAGGAGAGATAAAGTGTTAGCGATGCCTTATATCTGAAATAATTTAAAATGTCCATAGAAATTACTATTATTTCCAGACTTGTGATTATTCAGAGGGTGCCAAGAAATGTATACACATTTTAAGAAAGGAAAATTTTGTATTAAAATTGTAATACTCAATATATACTAGTAACACAAGATGAATACAAGTCACCTTTGACTTCTGCAATTACAAGAGGTGCTCAAAGTGGTTACCACCAGCAGAATTTCAATACAGTTCTTTTCCTTTCTTAAAATGTGTATACATATTTTTTGGCACCCTCTGTACATCTGGAAAACTCAAAAGGATCAAATGAAATAATAAAACCATTAAGAAAATCCAATATAAACAACCATAATTAGAAAATATAATAACTATAAGAAAATATCTCATTAGTTTACATGTAAAATTAGCATGCAAGCATAACCCAAAAAATGAAAATTAAGTTATGAGGGAGGACTAATCTTACAAGATATCGCAAGGTATTATAAAAATTCAGTAATTGAGTTTGTCCTTGTCTACCTATGACTAAACAACAGCAATAGAAGAGAAGAGAGAGTCCACAAATACTGCAAATATACATTGAAATTCAGGGTACAAAAAGGGATACACTTCCTATCAGAAAAGGTGGACTATATGAAAAATTATGTTGGGACAACTGGTTAGCAACTTTTTACCAAAAAATTAAATGCTGATGAATTTGAGATATAAATGTAAAACATGAAAAATAGAAGGAAAAATGATCTTTTTTTACTATATTTTCAACATTTTTGGTGTAGGGAAGAAATTTCCAAGCCAACCAAAACACAGGAGCTCTAAGGTTAAGTACATAAAAGTTACTATTAGCCATATGGGGAGAAAAACTTTAAAAATGTTTCATTTTAAAAGGACAAGCCATGAAACATATTCAAAACACATTTTACAAATGGCTAATTTCCTGAATATGTAAAGAGTCTACAAACAAATTAAAAAGATACTAATAGATGGACAAAGCACATGAACAAGCAGATTGTAGGGTGGGAAATAAGTCATAAATAAATGATACTGCAAGTCATATTTCCATTTTTTAAATGTCTTGGAAAATATCAATAACTTTGACAAAACATTGTGTTGAAAGTATGAGAATAGACACACTCATGCAGAATTGATGGGAACCTAAATTGCTACACCTTCCTTGAGGAGCAATTTGGCAAATCTATGAAAATAGCTCTTTTCACTTGGTAATTCCACTCTGAGCATTTATTTTACAGGTAATCTTTTTCGTTTGTACAATGTCAACAGATTCACTAAACGGTATTTTTTTAAAAAGGAAAGAGTTTATTCAAGCAAATTTTGCAAACCAGGGAGACCCAGCCCCCAGCGAAAATAGAAAGTGCATTCCGTTGAGAAAAGGAGACGCCATATTTTATGGAGAAAGTCGTCCGCCCACCCCCACCTCCCACCTCCTCCCCCACCTCCCACCTCCTCCCCCACCGCCCACCTCCTCCCCCACCGCCCACCCCACCCCCACCGCCCACCTCCTCCCCCACCGCCCACCCCACCCCCACCGCCCACCCCTCCCCCACCACCCACGCCTCCCAGGTTCCCATTCAGGTCCGTTCATGCAAATGAGGATGTCAAGTCTCATCAGTTCGGATTGGTTGACATAGATGCAAATGAGGGGTACAATTTGTGCAATTCTGATTGGTCAGAGCAGGTCACTGTCTCTTGGGTAAGTGGTAATACAGTGATGATGGGACAAGGAACTTTCCTGCAGTGGGGGACTCAAATTTCATTAAACAGGCAGGGTATAGTGCAGGAGGTTGAAAATTCAGTCTGTGGTTCTTTCCAAAATACAGAGTGCCTGAGAAGCCTCTGTCAGCAAACGGCCACTAGACTCTAGTTTTGAATTTAGGCTCAGTTTGCCATAGGGAGTCCGTGTCAATAAATTCCTGTTAGGAGTTCACAACTAGGATGTTCATGGAAGCAGTGTCTGTTAGGAAAAGACTGAGAACAACCTGAATGTCTCTCAGTAGGGAGCCAGTTAAATAAATTATGATCCATGTCTTGGCCACCGTAAACAAAGCTGCAATGAACATTGGCGTACACGTGTCTCTATAGAGAAATGCTTTTATATTTTTGGGGTAGATACCCAGGAGAGCGATTGCTGGGTCATATGGTAATTCTATTCGTAATTTCTTGAGGAACCTCCACACTGCCTTCCATAGCGGCTGCACCAGTCTGCATTCCCACCAACAGTGTATGAGAGTTCCTTTTTCTCCACAGCCTCTCCAACACTTGTTACTATTTGTTTTGTTGATGAAAGCCATTCTGACTGGGGTGAGGTGATATCTCATTGTGGTTTTCATTTGCATTTCTCTGATAATTAGCGATGCAACCAAAATGTCCTTCGATAGATGAATGGATAAAGAAGTTGTGGTACATATACACAATGGAATACTATTCGGCGTTAAGGAAAGATGATATAGGAGCATTTGTGACAACATGGATGGATCTCGAGAGAATAATGCTAAGTGAAATAAGTCAGACAGAAAAAGCAGAGAACCCTATGATTTCACTGATATGTGGTATATAAACCAAAAAGAACAAGACAAACAAATGAGAAACAAAAACTCATAGACACAGACAATAATTTAGTGGTTACCAGAGGGTAAGGGGGTGGGGGGTGGGTGATGAGGGTAAAGGGGATCAAATATATGGTGATGGAAGGAGAACTGACTCTGGGTGGTGAACACACAATGGGATTTATAGACGATGTAATACAGAATTGTACACCTGAAATCTATGTAAATTTACTAACAATTGTCACCCCAATAAAATTAATTAAAAAATAAATAAATAAATAAATAAATAAATAAAAATAAAAAAAATAAAAAATAAAAAAAATAAATTATGATCCATACATACAATGGAGCTCTACTATAGGACAATGTTTTTGAAATACCATCCAATGTATTTCCCTTCTTGACAGTTTGTCTTTTTTTTTTTTTCCTTTTTTCCTCCTTGCCCCAGGGCCATTAAGGTGAAGCCTAGGATTTCTGGATGTTATAAGGTTCAAAGTAAAGCCACAGATAATCTGGAAAATGCACCATTTCCTGAAATAGGAAAAAGATTCCTCAAAGCTGGATTTTCACACTTCAAGAACCAAAGTTTGGAGTTTAAGCCACAGAGTAAAAGACAATAAAATGACGTAAAAGGAATGACTGATGGGCGACACCTTCCTAAGTGCCAGAGGACCCACCTGTAAGGTGGTGCTGGGAAGTGAGCGCAGTTGAGTGGGGCAAGTGTTGGGAGAGTCAAGGCTGGCTTCCCTTTCAGGGTGCAAAGACATAGGATAGGATGGGGGAATCAGACCATTTTGGGGCTCTTGTGTTCCTTTTCCAGGACACTTCCAGGGAGATGACAAGCCATCAGCATAGTGGCATATCCCGCCTGGCTCGGGACTGCATCTGAAAGGTAGGCAAACCTGAAGGCAGCCCTCAGATCCCACAGACCCCAATGTGGTGCAGAGAAAGCACCCAGTAGACCCCAAGCAGCTGAGGAAGCGCCAGGAGACCAGGCCTGGGCCCTGGGAAATGCGTAGGCTTAGGAAGAAAGGCTGCACACGGCAGAATCTTCCTTCTGAAAGCGTTGGCAATCTCTGAGCACTCTGACAGAGGGTGCCAGCACTTCGTGGGGCCAGCCAATCTCAGTGGGTACCAGTGTGGGTGCTCAGGCCAGCAGCTGATCACAGTGAACGAGACATCACACACAAAACACATACAATTGGATAAGCTTGTATTTGCAGTGCCTGCTTACAGAAGGAGGCATAGGAAACATCCCAGTGCTACACCTGGGGAAGGGGCTTGCGGGATTGAGGGTCTGGCAGGGTCTAGGCAGGCTGAGAGCCCCAAGGCCACAGTCAGAGCTGTCCCCGTTAGACAAGGCACTCACTAAGCTCAAGGTCACTATCTCCCCTATCAGACTGGGGGCTCTGTAAAGGCAAAGCTCTCAAAGAGTAAGCATCTTTGTCAGGGAGGTCCTGGGCCAAGGTGGGGAAATAACTTTGACTCTGCCCCTGTGAGAATCCAGCCTTGTGGGAAATGCATAGCTATAATCTTCTGTAGTTCCGAGAGATAGATATAAATTCTTTACAAAACCCTGCACGTTAACTGTCATTATCCCCATTTTCCCGATGAAAAAGCTGAGGTTTGCAGACGTGATATAACTTACCAGTACAAGTTATACCGAGGAATTTAGTGGTATAGCTGGCATTCCAGCTTCAAATCCCATCGTGATGTGATGGACAATGGAATTTGGTGACTGAACTTAGGAGAACAACTGTATCTTTTTGATCTACTTCCACCCATAAAGACACGGGTTCTTCCATGCCCTGAGGACTGCTGTGGTGTCCGTGCCGGGTATGTTGTGGCAGTATACCTAACACGTGTCCTGTCCCCACGTGCTACTCTTTCCTCAGAGGCATGGAGCATCTCCCACACATTCTATTTGGCACCCGGAGCAAAGTCCGGGCTGCCAGCAGCCCCAGAACCTAGATTCCGTCCCAGTTGCTCTGCCACAAGCACAATGTTAACCATTTTAACAATGCTGACTGGGGTTTCTTTTAGAACGATAGTCTGGTTTCCTAATCTTGTTAATTTTTAAATCTTGTTAAATTTTCTGTGTGTCTCTATGCCGTCTCAAATATTTTTGGAACATTAAAGTTAATAGTGAAGCCAGGAGGTTGGGGGCGGGTCAGAGACAATCAAGTCTGCCTGTGTGTACAAGCCCCCTCCTCACATCTCTGACCGGCATCCTGGACAAACATCTGTGATGTAATAATCACCCTGGTTCCTAATCAGTCTCCCTGGGTGCTCTGGTCACGCCTGCATGAGGCAACAAACAACACTGTCCTCAGCATTTGCTCAGTTGAGAGTATGAGGCACAGGAAAACCAACAATGTCATTTCCCAGCCCAAGGAACTTACCTTGTTAGAGAGACAAGAATCCCAGTTCCGAAACAATCAAGTTTATGTATAAGGGACAACAAGGGATGATACAAGGGAGCAAATAAAAGCCATTTCCCTTTTGAGAAGAACTTTGTTTCCTCCAGAACATAAGAAAGGCAACGATCTTGGCAGAAAACTCAGGCCACAGATCGCTGGGAGATCAAGAATTTTGCTTTGGCCTCCTGGAAACCCAGTGCCTGTCCACATTGACCTAATAGCTCCAGTGAATCAAACTTCCTTTCCTTGAACTGTGCAGACACGGCCCCAGGCTTGGAGGCTTCGAGAAACCCTCCGATGTTGAATATTGATTGGACAGCGTGTTCAGGTGTTTGGCTGATTGTTTCTTTATCCCAGCAGAGGGCGTAGGGTCAGAGACGGTGCCTCAGAATACTCCAAAGGCCTTCTGTCTTTAGAGGAGCTGGGTCCTTTCCAGGTCAGGGCTCACTAATACCTGGTTTGCTCTTCTTCCTAGCTCAGGGGGGATTTTCTCCTCAGCTCCCTTGATTTAGCGCAAGTTATACATAAGTAAAAGTGGGTGTGAGTGCTCCATACCCTCTCTGGCTGAGGAAGCCACGTAGAGACATAGGATAGAAAAAGTATGAATTGTTTAGTCATCACCAGGAGGGAGAATTCTGTGAGCAAGAACAACACTTTGGTTGGGCTAAGCCAGTGAGATTTCAGTATCAATTTGTTACTGCAGCGTGTACTTGACCTCGCCTCTCCTGGCTCTGAAAGACCTCAGAGTACTGATGGAGAGCAGAGGCTAGGAGAAGGGGAGAGCTTGGGTGGGAAATCCTTTAGTTTGTCTTGTAGGGCTCTGGTTTGCCATCAATGATCTTTGCACGCTCTCCATGCCCCCCCCCACCTCCCCTCAGGTATACAAAGACCTACCACAGCACTTATCCACTGGTCTGTCACTAGACAAGGGGACTTGCCTGATGGCCTTGCTTCATAATCTATTGTGATTCCAAAAATATCAGGCCCAAAGGGGGCCCAGGAGCCTATCCAGTTCAACATTGTCATTGAACAAAGAGAGAATCTATGGGTTAGGAAGTAATACAACTTGCCGAAGTTCACACATCTGGGTGACAGGATTGATACCCAGGCCCCCTGGTTCCTAGGCCCAAACTTTCTCCTCCATCTCTTCCCATTGGCCTCGGTCCCAGCCTAAGGAGTGATAGGAATGCTATTCTACGTCATTATGTTAAGAAAAAGTCTTCAAAATTTTGGAAATCAAAACAAAATACAGCATATCCTTCAATGTTGTACCAGGGCATTGTATAAGAAGCCCACTAAAGAGTTATTCATTCTCTGAGAGAATGTGCTTGTGCTTCATACTATTTCATTAGAACCTAGACACTGAAATTACCTGTGGATTTCTGTCTGACAATAGACGATAACCCCAGTGGTTATGCTTTTATTGCCCTGTAGGACATTGAAGAGTTTTGATGTAACCCAATAATCTTTCCTTCCTTCCTTCCTTCCTTCTTTTCTTCTTTCCTTCCTTCCTTCCTTCCTTCTTTCCTTCCTTCCTTCCTTCCTTCCTTCCTTCCTTCCTTCCTTCCTTCCTTCCTTCCTTCCTCCCTCTCCCCCTGCCTCTCTCTCTCTCTCTCTCTCTCTCTCTCTCTCTCTCTCTCTCTCTCTCCCTTTCTTAATGAACTATATCAATCTAAGTTCCTCAAGTGGTTTTAGAACTAGTTTTACCATCTTACTGGTTCTCTCAATCATTCAAATGTTGAATAAAAGATGACACACGTTCATTCCATATTTGTAATGAAAATCATGATTTTAACTTTTTCAAAATTTTATTTTGACACTGAGAAGTGTACACTATTTTTCAGTTTTTTACCCCCTGTACCTAGCATAGTGTCTTCTAGAACTGGAAGTCATAAATGTCCATTGAATGAATGGCTGAATTAGGGCCTATCCACCAAGTTCACAGATCATAGATCTGCATTTTATCAGGATCTTTACAACTTTAACGCAGAGGAGAAGCTCTGACGTAGGAATCTCAGGGACCAGGAGAATCTGGTAGGAGATGTTGGAACTTTATGAGCCTTGCCTGAACTTCCTCATAGGCACTAACTCCATCTTCACATGGAAACATGCTACTTCTGTCCTGATGCCCCTGGAGACACACCTTTTAGCTCAATGGGAGAAGCTGGGATAGGCACATTTCCCTGAGACACCCTCTGACAGACCCAGCTGTGACTTGCGCATCCCCCAGAAGTTAAGAGAGAACGTCAGCCTGTAATTCCACTCACTCATTCTTTTCCCCCTGTGTTTCATCAGCGTAGCTGGTCATCTCTGATGATCCCAGCAGGCAGCTGAGAGCCAGAATAACTTATTTTGTCCCTCTCCTACCTGCTCTAACTATAGACCTTGTCCAAGAATTACGTCCTTCAGAGGGACATGGCTTACAATGGTGTTGTTTCCAAGAAAGTTCCATAGGGACTTCTTGGTTGGTTTTCCCTTCTAGCAGGCACTGTCACGTCCTCAAAAACGTACGACAATGTAGCTTTTCACCCTCCAATAAGCAGACCCTGATACTGAGAGGAAAGTATTCTGAATGTGACTGAACAGAATTTTTTCAAAAAGAGCAGTGTCCTTCCCTTGTTCAGAAACTTCGCTTGAGCTGAAGGAAACTTTGTTTTGCCTGTCATGATTTGTCCTTACCAGCAGGAGCCCCGTGTTTATCATTCAGTACAAGGCTTACATGAGACTGAGTGGATCGGAATTAAAGCAGTTGATTTATATTCAGAGTGGAGTTTAAATTAACTGCACAGAAGTCAAATCTTGCCTTGCTCGTGTTTACTTTTTCCAAGCAGTGCTGAGGACTTATGCTTTGGTCCGTCCAAATTCCTGATGGGCCAAGCGCCCCAATTAGAGTTGATTTTGTGAACATCTGTAGTTCCTGAGAGCTGCTGCAAGGATGATTCAGGAGAAACCTTGGTGTCCTTCAGCTAGTTATAGGCTAGTGACAGTGTGGGAAGCAGGGCGGCCCTGGGCCCAGAGGAGCTTTGGCTGGTTTGAGTGATGGTCCCAGCTCTCCATGCCTCTCCCCGAGCTAGGCCTTCGGAGGGACCTGTGTGCTGGGGGGTGCTTTCTAATGGAACGGACACTGGGGGTGGGGGAGTAGGTGGTGCTCTAGACGAAGCAAGACAGGCCTGTTTGGATCAGTGCATTGATAATACTGATGAGCCGAGAGATGAGTACTTGGGGTTGTTCCATTATTCTCTCTATTTTGAATATGCTTGAAATTTCCATGGTTAAATTTGTTTTGTTTTTAATAGAAGAGACATTTTTGTGGACCAGAGACTTGAGAGAGAAGGAGAGAGAGATCTAGAAAGTTCATTCTTAGAAAAGCCCCCAAAGCCCAGACAGACCCCACTGCTGCCACCTGTGCAAACTGTGGGTTAATAACCTGTTGGAGGATCCAGGGGTCTGGAGCCAGACTTTGCCACTGATGACAAGGGGCAAACTGCTTGATTTGGCAGTTTCTGTGCAGCTGAGACTCTTGGTTGCGTACCCAATATTCACTCCGCGTTTTGTCCTTGCTGGCGGAACTCCACTGTGCTCAACAACATGCTTGGGGGAGGTGATCCCACACCCTAGGAATGAATCATACCAGTGATTGCCTTAGGGGTGGCCATGTGACCCAATTCTGGCCAGTGAAATGCAAAAAAAAGTCTTTGGGGTGAGGGTGGACTGCTGAGAAATACTTTCTTCTCTGATAAACAAGAGTTGCATTAGGAGAAGCCTTCTTTCCTTGGTGCGTTTGCTGTCATGTGTTTTCAAGGACCCAAACTTCAAAAGAATTTCAGGCCTTGGTGTTCAAAAAGCAACCTGTCACCATGTCGTTTTGTAAGAGAAGGAACAGAGATTGGGTGACATTGGAGTGGGTCCTCTTTAGCCACACAGCTCCAGCTACAGGACTGGGACAAATCCAGAGGAATCTAGCCTTCTCTGTTAATTTTCTTTTTTCCTATTTACATGAGTTCCAGAATCCACTGTCATTCCAGGAGGGGGCAGGGAGCACTGAGAATTCTCACACTACTTCCTCTTTACGATAAGGGGGATGGGATGTGGACAATTATCTGGTCATCTGAATTTGCCTAGACTGGTAAAATGTGTCAGTGGCTGGGATTCTGGGACAACCACAAGAGAGGCTGGGAAGATAGGACTCCATCTGGTCTCCATGAAGTAAGCAGAGGGCTCTTTTAGAGTGTAATTCATGTCGTGTCACTCTCCTGCTCTAAAACCTTCCATGGACTTTCATTGCTCTGAAATTAAAATCTTTACTTCTTAGCAGGACCTCTCTGGATCCGGCCCCCACTTCCCCTCAAACTCGCCTCACACCACCTCCCCAGCCCCATCCCACAAGCTCCAGGCACAAACCTCTCCCTGTTCCTACCCTGGACCTTGGCAACCATTGTTCTCCCCCTCGCCCCACCCTGAAGTCCTCCCAGCTCTGCACAACTGACTTATTCTCAGCCTTGAGGTCTCAACTCTTGTATCTTCCTCTTTAGAGAAATATTCTCTGACCTCCCTCCTTACCTGATGTGGCAGCATCCCAGCTGTCTGTAGCATGACCCTGTTCGTTACTTCCATGCACCTACCACTGTCTGTATCTGTCTCGGTTGCTTACGTACTTATTTACTGAATGTTGTCCAGAAGGCAGGGACTGTCCTCTCTTCTTAGCTGCATTGACAAGGCCTCGCTCAGTGCCCAGCACGTGATAATGCTCAATACCTGTGTTGACTGGATACATGAAAGAATCAATGAATGCTTCTGTTCACATCAACCATAGCACCAGACGGCCCAGCCTCAGTAGGACATTGGCCTAAAGACCCTGTGATGGCCCTGGACAAACCAGAAGTGTCGCAGCCACCATGAGATAGTGATGCTAGATCACATGTGCCATCCAGCCCTCCAGGGCCTGGAACTGCTCCCAGCCATCACTCCAGCTCCTGCCCTGAACAATCCTCAAACTTCTGACCACAGAGGAGCTCTGTCTCTCCAGGTTTCTCTGTAGCTGTTTGGAGGAAGTAAGCCGGCTAAGGGCTTATCAATGGAATGTCGGGACACAGCAGTCCTCCAAGAACCTGCCCGGGCCTTTCTTGTGCTGTCTGAACACAGTCACAGGAGTGTTGCACAAATCAAGTGTGTCTGGGGAATTCTGAGGATGGGGAAGCAGAAACCCTCACCTTACATTAGGGTGGAGTTTGCAGTATCAGAAAGATCACTAGTAAGGTCACATGCACCCTTCCTCTTCATGCCCAACACAGCAAGGAAATGGGCTCACACACACACACACACACGCACACGCACACACATACACATACAAACCCAATGCAATACACTCATACACATACTCATGCACACACGCACACAACACACACAATACACACACACATACAGTGCACACATGCACACAGTACACACAATGCACATATGTATACACACATACACCCCCACACACAGAAAAACACAGTCACTTCTGCAAAAAGCACATTTCCCTCTCTTCAAAAGTACTTAATGTTTCAGCGAAAGTTATTCTGGGATCAGAAACTCCCTGGCCTGTACCCTGGCCATTAAGGAGTGAGAATTGCCACACCGGGTCAGCCTCTTGGGTTCCGCAGGCCAAAATTCTGTCTCTGCTGGAGATCCCAGAAAAATAGTCAATGCAATGGTGGGGCTGTTTTTGCTGATATCGAATTCTGAGTGTTCCAGATGTCCCCAAACATTCAGCTTCCCTTAATATGTTCCAATCTGGGTCTGTCATCCTCGTCTTAAATCTCCTTATAATTTCAGCTGTCAGTTTATTTCCCAAAGTGAGAGCAGTAAACAGGACCTCAGTGAATCCATCAGCAAGTGCTGTTGTGCAAACAGGAGCTGGGAAGGGATGAATATCGCACTGGAAGCAAAAAGCCTACATCTTGGGCCCATTGCTCCACCAATTGGCTGAGAATTTAGGAAGTCACGACCTCAGGAGGTCTCAGTTTCAATTGTGCACATGCAGGAAATATTAATACTTCCCTGCCTGAATACAGATGTGAAGTGTTCTCTGGTGCTTAATTTCTGCCTAGCTCTGCATATGACTCCTCCCTTTGGGGAATTTGCTGGTGTGTGGGAGGAAGTTCTGAATCTTTTTGTGTATATTTACAAAGCATCAGGGTTGAGTGTGGTCAGTCCTGCTCTCCTAACTGTTGGAGAGAAAGATTTGTGCCGGAGACTCGGGTTCATTAATCACCTTTATAGCCAATCGGGTTGGGTGGCTTCACAAGTGCGCCTCTCTCCTTTCTTGCAAACAGAATTCGATGGCATTGAGCTTCAGGGGAGAGTGGGCCCTGGGCGTGCCCTGAGGAAGGAGCTTGATTCCTCCAGCACATGCATGTTGATTCTTTTTCCCTGGATAGATGAGTGGACATGTGACACAGTCCCGGCCAAGACGGCTTGAAGGAACCTCCACTGGGGGAAGGAAGAGGACTTCCGGAAAGGTTATGTTTATTCTTAAAAACAGAAATTCTCTCTCCTGATCTCTGGATCTTTTCATATGAGCATGTGATGTCTGGAGCTGCTGACACTATTTTGCCCAGCTGAGGGGAAGAATTAAAGTGATAAGGATGGTAGGTGGAAAAACACCTGGGTCCTTGAAGACATCATTGAGCCTTGACATTGCCCAAACTTGGAACTATTCTATTTATAGACTTTGTGTTACAAAGAGATGAGGAGGTAATAAATGTCCTTATTGTTAAGCCATTTCCTGATGGCTTTTCTTTTTCTGCAGCAGAAAGCATTTTAGCTGTACTAGATGATGCATGATAACAAAGGACACTTGCATTTCAGTGGCTTGAGACAAGTTGATTTCTTACTCAGGCCATATGTCCCTTGGGGTTGGCAGGAAATGCTGCTCCTCACAGTCCCTGGGGAACTAACTGTTGGAGGCCGGGGGAGAATCTTATGAATGGCACACTAGCCCTAAAAGCTTCTGCCAGATAGTGACATCTGTCACGTCCTTGCACATTAAAAGCAAGTTATGTGGATATGCCTTCCTCCAAAACCCACCGGGAAGTACAATCCTGCCACCTGCCCAGAAAGTGCAAAGGTGGAATGGTTTGGTGAACAGCACTAATATTTGCCATATTAACGGATATGAACTCTATTAGCAGCGGGTCATATGGCTTCAGACCAAGAACTTAACTTCTTTGAACCTTGGTTTCCTCATTTGTAAAATTTAATTTCTTTGAATGTTTTCTCCTTTTCCTGCTTGCGTGAGGAGACAATGAGTAATGAAGATATTTTTTAAAAGCATAATGAAGCCTCCTTGAGCAGGTAGCTAAAGGAGGGTGTTCATACCTTCTCAGCAAAGATCACTGGCTGGTTCCAGTGACTGCTCTAGACCCTCAACGTTCTCTGTCTCTACCACATGCCTGCACCTAGACTACTTGGTAGTGAAGACATTGGCTGTTTTGTTTTCAGGATAAAATAGAGAAAGAATGCTTATTTCGGAGTCAGACGTGGCAGATGGTGGGGGAAGAGGGTGAGGTTGGGAATATTTTCCCCAAAGCACCTCTACAGACTCTCAGTCAGGTCATGCTGCTATGACACAATGCCATCGACTGGATAGCATGAACAACAGAAATGTATTTCCTCGCAGTTCCGGAGGCTAGAAATTCAAGATGAAGGTGTCAGCAGGTTTCAGTTGGTTTCAGTTGGTTTCTCCTGAGGCTGCTTTCACCTTGGCTTGTAGATGCCCACGTCCTCCTGTGTCATCACATGACCTTCCCTCTGTGAGTGTGTGTGTCCTAAATTCTTCTTATAAGGACATACTGGATGAGAGCCCTTCCTATGGGCCTCGTTATACCTTAATTACCTCTTTAAAGGCTGCCCTTCCGAATACAGTCACATCCTGAAATACTGAGGTGAGGGCTTCCACACCTGACTGTTGAGGGGCCACCATTTAGCCCATAACAAAGGCGATTCTTCTCCTTCCATGAGAAGTTGTCCATGGAAGAAACACATGCCAGTTTCCACTATAAGTGAGAGAAAAGGGAGAAGATAAAGGAAAAGAAAGAAGAGAATCAGAAGGAGAACGGAGAGAAGGAGGAAGAGAATCAGAAGGAGGAAAAGAAGGGAAAAGAAGGCCAACAGAGGGAGCTTGGAAACCTCCCAAGGAAAGCTTGGAAGAGCCCTGGGAGGAGAGGCTGCAGGTTCAGAGCTGTGGGCATCACCCAGGTCTGAGGATCCACCCACTTGGGCATCAGAGTCAAGTCTGCAGGTGACCACAGGCTCCAGGAACAAGGCGAGCCAACTTAAGCCACTTCTGGCCAGTAACTGCTGCCAACTTACTATGTGCCGACGGATTGGTCATCTTAATGAAACCAGCCTTGCAGAGTTTACTTACATAGTTGGAGAAGATATTTATAATTAATTGTGTAGGTTTAAAATGCCTATGAAAAGTGTATTTATCATCTTAACCAGAGTCTCTGCGTGAAGTTCATCTTAAACAGAATCCAAATTTGGGAACTCAGCAAGATATGAGTCAATATATTGAAATCTTGGTGAATTCTGCTCTTTACCTGGGCTCTTGCCGCGCTAATCTATTGGGCAAACAAGAGAGGGTATAGAGCAAGAACCATACACGTATAAAATATTATTATGATTTTATTCCAGGTGAGTAATGAATGTGCTGTTAGCATTTGCTTTTTAGCCCCTGTTCGGGGCTCCATTCTAAGACCTAAACTATTAGGTTCGTGCAAAAGTAATTGCGGTTTTTGCAACTATTTTTAACCTCTTAAACCGCAATTACTTTTGCACCAACCTAATAGAAGACAGTGAGCCCCCAAAGGTACGAATTCCGAATGGTGCAGTGAGAATGGCCATCATTTCAGTTGCACTCAGGCACTGCTAACCAACCCACCAGGCAGACAAAGCACAGGGTTGGGCAAAGACAAAGTAAATCAAAAAATTATTTTGCAAGTATTTGATTTTCAATCTTTTCTCCAAAAGGAATTCAAATAGCCGTCAAGGAGAAAGGGGGGTTTATTGGCACTTGTTAGAGTTATGTTACAGTTATGTAACTGTAACTGTTATGTTACAGTTTCGCCTGGGGGGATGGGCATCGGCATTATCATTAAGGCTTGCAGAAGGGGTCTCCTCTTAAACGAGGCAGGAGAGTCAATACAAACCTCATGAAGTAAAGAACCAGAGGGGTGATTCAGTCAAATCAGGCCTTAAACATTCAAAGGTGCAAAACACCCAAATGACGAATGTTCAGGTATGTCCTTCGCAGTCCCAGCAGTTCACTCCCTTTGCGTCATGAAGGGCAGCCTCAGCCTGACGCAGGCTTGCAAAGCACTTTGTCCACCTGCAGACACAAAGTGAAGAAGCGATTTTTATTGTTATTGTCATCATTAATCCGTTAATTAAGGTCTCCTTTATTCATGTCAGTATCCTGCCCCTTTCTCCCCGGCCTCTCTTCCAAATTTCATTCGTTGGGCTGGTTTCTCCAAGCTCTCTTGGCTCAAATTTTAATTAAAGTGAATCACAAGCCTTGAATCTCTAATGAGCCCCTCTTCCAGGCTCCATCAGAAATCAGTTGCTGCACTCTCGGTGGTGTTGTTTACCAGCATAGTATTATTTTTTGAATACAAATGGCCCCTATGCTGAGATTCTTATTATTTTTTTTTTTTGGCTTTAAATTGCTATTCAGATGGGCAACTGGCCCTTTCTTATATGTTGCACAGGCATAGTGGCAACACCACTTAAGACATCAAAATGTAAGACGCAAAAGATACATCAACAGAGACTTCCCCATCCTGAGAGAGGTTTCACCATTGACCCTGCATCACTGAAGATTGAGGGGTTCTACACTGGGGGGCTTTCGGATGACGGACACTTCTTCTTCTGGATATCAAGGTTTCTTTCGTTTTACCCCGTTAAAGTAAGTTTTCTAAAATGCCACCTCTTCTTAAACAGAAGTCAGTGCTTTCTTGATGCCTCGAACCCATCATTAGGACAAGTGATCAGCTGAGGTTTGGCCCAGGGCATTCTGCCATCACCTGCAAGGGTACAGCCCTGCTTCGGAAAGTTGAGGGTTTCCACAAGCTGAACTTGCAGGAAAGTCCGGAGGAGTGGGGTACAAGCAGGGAGAGGGCAGGTTGCTGCGTTTGCTCTTTGTCTTATTGTAGGAGATAGTATCATCCCTGTACTCTCAGTTAATAACTCTAAGACAATTAGAGTTAATTAGCAAGTTTATTTTTTTCACATATTCTTCCCATCCCCTCTTTTATTTTTATTTTTTTAAGTGTGTTTTTCCAGGACCCATCAGCTCCAAGTCAAGTAGTTGTTTCAATCTAGTTGTGGAGGGCGCAGCTCATGGTGGCCCATGCGGGGATCGAACCTGCAACCTTGGTGTTAAGAGCACCACACTCTATCTAACCAACTGAGCTAACCAGCCGCCCTCATCCCCTCTTTTAATAATTGTACTTTTTTTACATTGTCAGGACAGATAGGCATTACATACTGTACTATCTCTCTCATAAGCATTTATTTTAGATCCACAGTAAACATATATTTATACTTACCACTAGTCCATGCATTGATGTCTCTCCAATTAACCAAAAATATTTTGGTGGCTTGCAATTGTTTTCTAATGCATTCCTGTAAAATGGACCACAGAACAATATCGTTTCTGTTCCTACATGGTAAAAACAATTGGTTCTGGTCTTTTACGCTTAGGTGAGTTTGGCTGAATGTAGAAATCCATAAAGTGCTTGATGTTGAAAGTCTGATGACAATCTAATTTTCTTTTCCTTGTTGATGGCACTGTCTTTTTGTCTGGATTCCCAGTGGACATTTTTCCTTTAAAGTCCAGGATTTTCTAGACTATGTTTCAGTTTTGCCATTTTGGGTCAATTTTCCTAGGTGTGAGTCATTTCCACACATGTGCTGTGTCATTTCCATATGCTTCAAGTCTTTTTGATTTCTTAAGAATGTTCTTTAATTTATACATTAGAGTATCTGTTCTGTTCCATGGCTTTAGTCTTTGTCTTTCCATATCTTCTATTTCTATCATTTTTCATGAATACTCTAAAAAAAATCTTTCTTTTTCTCTTCTTGATATTTAAAAATTTTCTACTTTCTATCTTCTATTTGTTTTAAGAAACTATCCACTGTCATTTGTCACTCTTTTGTTCATTTTAGTTCAGTTTTCATTCATAATTTTTTCTTTTAGTTCTAATTCTTTTCTGAACATCAACCTCTCCTTTCAAATCTTCCTTTTCTCTAATCACCTCTTTCCTGAGCTTTCCTAATTCACTTTTATGTGGTCCTTTCTATCGTTTTAAAAATTACTTTAGCTCAGTTGGAGTATTTGGATATAGTTTCACATGGTTTATGGGCATGTCTTTTTAGCCTGCTTTCGTCATTTTTGTAGGGCCATTATTCTTTGTGTGTGTGTGTGTGGGGGGGACATTATTCTGTTCCATTTTTTTTCTTCTTACAATAACTTTGTATGTATTCTTTGGCAATCTTTTTCTCATTTTTAAAGAAAATGACATTTTTTGTACTTTCAGGAGTATCAATGGTCCAACTCTTCACAGCTCTAGCTTCCTTCTTGTGTTGCTTTTATGAAGTAAAAAAAATATATAGTTTCTATCTTGTGATATCTGCCTCCTCTACTTCCTTCCCTTTGGATTTTTTCTTTCCTTCGCCGCTATTGTCCCTGTCTTGCTCAATGTGTATTTCACCCTCAGCAATTTCTCCCCAGGGTAGGGCTTTTTCCTGGAATCCATCTTGTACTTGGTTTTCAGGAATTCAGTGTCCACACTACTCCAATATTTTCAGACCTTACTGAGGTCTCTTTGTGCTCACCCATAAATTGGATTCAATAGAAACCTCTTCCAGTTTCAGCTGCTACTCTCAGGTTGGACCACTGTGTTTTCCCGTGAGATCCTGTGGTGATTTTGGAGTTCTGTTCTCAGAGCCATCGGAGGCGCCTTGTCTTCACTCTGCATAGATGCTGATCTCAAACAGGCAACTGTCAGAGACTTGTCTCCATCCACTCATATTTGAGGGTTTCTGAGCATATCTTTTCTGTTTTGTTTTAGATATGTCCATAGGGTTTTTAGTTTGCTATCTTGATTGTTATATATGCCTTCACAGGGGAGTTACACACATTTTAAAACTACCTTGCTGCAACCCATCCTGCCAGAATCCATCCCAAGTCACTGTGAACATGGATAGGCTACTGGTTGTTGTTGTTTTTGCCATAAACTCCTTGAAGACAGGGAGACTAATAGTCCATGTCTTAGAGCAGACAGAGTACCATATAGGGATAAGTTTACATTTTTGTTAACAGATTCTGAAAACAATACATAGTCATTCTCCCAAATCTGGAAAACACAGAATAGTATATAAAAAGAAAATTAATATCACCAGTTACAGTCCCACCATAGAAATATCCACTGTTAACAATTTGGTGCTTTCTCTGCCAGTCTTTTATCCAAGAAAAAATTTTTTTTTAAATATTCATTTTAATTGAGATCATAGTTTACACTGAAATCTTTTGGTCACAACAACCAGAGACTCACTCAATTTGCCTTAGGGAAGAGGGGATTATTAAGTTACAAACTGAAAATAGAAATTTAATGGAGTGCTACTAGCAACTGTGGTTGCTTTACACGGATGATTCCTGTGGTTTTTCTTCTGGGCCACATGCTCTTCTCTCTGGCTTCTTTACATCTCTGTGCTGACTCGATGATAACTCAGATTGCCTGTGGTCCTTGTTGGCTTCTCTCTACATTACGGTCATTCAGCCTTAGCTTCTACTAGGAGTGGACTCAATTTTTGGACATTTCTTAGTCCAGATTCCTCAGAGAGGAGAGCTGATTGTCCCAGATTATCTTTTCATGTTTAAGAGGCGCATTTTAAACAACCAGTAGATCAAGAAAAAAAATCACAAGAGAACTTTAAAAATATCTTGAGATAAATGAAAATAAATATATGATAAACTAAAATTTATGGGATGCACTGAAAGTGGTTCTAAGAGGAAATCTCAAAGCTATAGATGTTTACATTAAAAAGAAGAACTCAAACCAACCACCTAACTTTACACCTTAAGGAACTAGAAAAAAGAACAAACTAAACTCACAGCTAGAAAAAGAAGGGAAATAATAAAGATTAGAGCAGAGATAAATTAAATACAGAATTTAAAAATAGAGAAAGTTAAGGAAATCAAGAGTTGGTTTTTTGGCGAGATCACCAAAATTGACAAACTTTTAGCTAGATTGACTAAGAAAAGGAGAGAGGAGACTCATCTCAAGTGATGCAGAAAAAGCATTTCACAAAATTCAACACCCTTTCATGGTAAAAATAAAATTCACAAACTAGAAATATAAGAAACTATCTCAAGAAACTAAAGGCCATATATGGAAAGCCCACAGCTAACATCAGACTCAATGATGGAAAAGACTGAAAGCTTTTTCTCTAAGATCAAGAATAAGACAAGAATGACTGCTTTTGTCTCTTTTATTTAACATAGTAATGGAAGTCTAGCTAGAGCAATTAGACAAGAAATAGAAATAAAAGGCATCCAAATAAAAGAGGAAAAAACAAAACTAACCCTGTTTGCAGATGATGTGATTTTATAGGTAGAAAATCCTAAATATTACACACACACACACACACACACAATCCATTAGAACTAATAAATACATTCAAAAAGTTGCAGGATACAAAATTAATATGCAAAATCAGATGCATTTCTATACACTAACAATGAATGATCTGAAAAGGAAATTAAGAAAACAATCCCATTTACCATAGCATCAAAAGACAGTAGAATACTCAGGAATAAACTTAACCAAGGAGGTGAAAGCTCTGTATATTGAAAACTATAAAATATTTACCAAAAGAATTAAAGAAGACACAAATAAATGGAAAGACTTTCTGTGTTCATGGATTAGAAGACTTAATATTGTTAAAATGTCCATACTACCTAAAGCAATCTACAGATTGAAAGCAATCCTTTATAATATCCTAACGACATTTTTTTTTTGCAGAACTAGAAAAATCTATTTTAAAATTCATATAGAGTCTCAAGGGACCTCAAATAGCTAAAAAAAAAAACCCAATAATAATCTTGAAAACAAAAAGAACAAAGTTGGAGGTCTCACACTTCCTGATTTCAAAAATGATTACAAAGCTACAGTAATCAAAACAGTGTTGTACCAGCATAAAGACAGACAAAAAAGCAATAGAATAGACTACAGAGCCCAGAAATATATCCTCACATATGTAGTCAAATGCTTTTCACAAGGTGTCATGACCATTAAATGGGGAAAGGAGAGTCTTTTCAACAAATGATTGTGGGAAAACTGGATATCCATTTGCAAAAGAATAGAGTTACACCCTTACCTAACACCATTTAGAAGATTAACTCAAAATAGCTCAAAGACCTAAATTTAAGAGCTAAAAATACAAAAGTCTTTTCAGAAGATATAGAGGGAGAGCTTTATGACATTGAATTTAACAATGATTTCTTGGATATGACACCAAAAGCACAGGCAACAAAAGTAAAAATAAATTGTATTACATCAAAATTAAAAACTTCTGTGAATCAAAGGACATCTATGGAATGGGAGAAAATATTTGCAAATCATATCTGATAAGGGGTTAATATCCAGAATACATAAAAAACTGTTACTCAACAACTGAAAAACTAAAAAAAGCCATTTTTTTTAATGGTCAAAGAACTTGAACAGACATTTCTCCAAAGAAGATACACAAATGGCCAATAAGCACATGAAAAGATGTTCAACATCACTTCTTATCAGGAAAATGTAAATCAAAAATGTAAAAAAAAAAAAATATTACAATGCGATACCACCTCACACACATTAGGATGGCTGCTATCAGCTCTGTTATTCTACGATTTTAAGAAACATGTATGAATAGATCAGAGTTTCTCAACCTTGACATTTTGGATGAAAACTGTCTCCAGACATTGTCATATGTCTTTTGGGGGTTGCCCAGCTGAGAACCACTGACTTCAACCACACAAAAAATAAATGAAGAACCTGCTTACTCTATAAAGTGTATGAGAGGTTTGCCCTTAATAAAAGCGTACTGAAAGTGTTTTGGTTTAAGGAACTGCACGGAGCTGTTTTGCATTCATCATCAGCAAGAGGCAAGAGTGACTGCTTTTGTCACTCTTCAAAATTCTCTTACTCTGCCTTTCAGAATACGCTTATACTTTTCTCTTATAAATAGTGAATTCACCCCCACCCCCATCACCAATCCTAGGCAACACAGTAGATTTCAAGAAAAGAAGTCATCAAGAATTTACAGGATGGTACAAGAGCAATGTGATGTAAGAAACTAAACTGGGACCTAAGCAACCTGGATTCTAGTCTTGGCTTTGTCATAACCAATCCTGTAACCCTGTGTAAATCAGTTAATCATTCTGGACCTTTATCATCTCCTCTGCAAAGATGACTAGTGGATCAGATGGTCTTTCTGTACTCATTCTCACTAATGGATAAATGACTAACACATCAAGCTTTGTTGGTTGCAAATTTGTTGCAGCAAGGAGCAACAAGGCAGTTGCAACAAAGCAATAATGTGCACATTTGTTGGAAATAATGCTTTCATTAAGCAAAGAAACATCAAACTTTGAATGCAAGACTAAAAGTTCTACATCTATGCAACATGAAAAAGCATAGAAAGTTGCAGAATATAATTCAGTCCTGGCATTTAACACTCTCATAGCTGGAAGTTACATTAGAGAACACCTTGTCTTCCCTTCTCAATTTACAAAAGAAGATTCTGAGACCTAGAAAGGGGAGGTGACTTGTCTACCTCTTATTGCAAAGTGGCCTAAATCAACATAGTGTTTTTCTAATACTGGAAACTTAAAAGCATACGGAGAATTGCTTTTTGTAGGTTATACACATTATTCAGTGCTGTGCACTTTCAGGGTCACTTATCTGAAACCACTTAGCACACTCACTCATGACTCCTGCCCTTGGTGGAAGGAAAGAATTTCTTTCCTGATGCATCTTTACAAACAAGTCCGTTGATAAGCAAGACAAACACAAAAAGAATATCAAGAGCAGATAAAGACTGAAAAATAAAAACCTTCACTGGTGGAACGAGAGACCAAAACTACACGGGATATTAAACAGAGAAAGTTAAGTAAAGAATTATTAACTAGTATCAGGGGAATGTAGTAACAGGGTTTTGGCTTCTAAGGGTAAGGAGAACTGAGGAATCCAGGAATGGCTGCTAGAGGGAGTAGGCACTACCCTAGGGCAGCGGCAGAGTGCCCTGGGGAAAAACAAACTTGGAAGCCCTCTCCTCAACAGATAAAGCTGAGATTCAGATCTTATTGGAGAGAGTGGGACTATGGTCAACTGGATAGTTGTTTAGAAGTTTCTGAGGTGACACAGATAAAGATGGTAAAGCTGGAAACTGTCTCATGAGGTGACAATGAAACTTTCTAGGAAGCTGCCACAAAGAGAAAGCAGTTGAACTTTCTGGGACACTGGAGGGACTAGCCAGGAAGCTTCTGGGAAGCCATCCCCCACCCCTCACCCCACCCCCATAGGATGCTCTGGAACTTACTGGAAGCCAGATGAGGTGCCTGCAGAACTCACCAGAAAGCCGTACACAGTGGGTAAAGGAGGGTCCATGGGCGTCGCGCACACTGCAAGGGCAAGAAAGCAAGGCAAGGGGGACCAGGAAGAGAAGTGCCTTCCTCCTGCAGTGTACCTCCGGCGCCCTCTACTGGCAAAGCATAGCATCGTGCCTGTTGGCAAAGGAGAAAAGTTTGCAAGATTCGGTTCCACTATCACAGCCGGGCAAAGAAGGATGGATTGGGAGAAGTGGGGCAATAAATGGATAAGTGACACAGTCACAGTCAGGAGCACAATCACGAAAGTGGTCGTTATTGAACCATCCTGTGTCGTTATTGAAAGTGGTCGGTTATGAACCATCCTGTGTCTTCCATATATATATATATATATATATATATATATATATATATATATATATATATATATATATATACAGAGAGAGAGAGAGAGAGAGAGAGAGAGAGAGAGAGAGAGAGAGAGAGAGAGAGAGAGAGGGAGAGAGAGAGAGAGAGAGAGATCACAATATACACACGAGTGTCCAGATAAAAACTATGAAATAAGCACTCCTTTTCTTTAGTTCACCATCTCTTCTGGATATGCAAAATCTCTACCTGCCTGAAATCACCAGGAAAAGCACACCACACCTTCTTCTTGGTCCCCAGTGGTACCCCAAGATCCAGCCTTTGAAGTTTTCTTACTCACCTTCTTCCCTCAGCTCTTCCATTAGGGTTGCACTGGGTGGTATCACAAATATCATGAAATCTGAAAAAAATAAAAAAGTCCTGCTTGGGTCTCAGAAGCTTGTGCTATGAGAGAGGAAACGTAACTTAGGATGACCTTGTGTTGGGTTTTGCACCTGACTCAGATATTCCCTCTTCTTACTCTTCAAAGCATCATGCTTTAGGCAATAAATTACATGGACCACCAAATATAGGCAGCAGTCAAACTCCCCTGAACTTACAGACTAGGAACTCTCTTAGATTGATGATAAACAGAGGCCGCTCAGGGTGGTGGGAAAACTGGATGTGGGGCTACTGTGTAACTTTGGCCAATTACTAAGCCTTTCTGGAGAATGGCCACCATGTTGGGGTGCTGGGATGATAAAAGGAGACAGTCTATGCAGAGCATCAGGCACAAGTGGTGGCCCGAAGGGTGTAGCAGCCCCCATCCCACAGCTTCTCTGTCCGCCTACGTCCTCATTTCCTACCACATCTTCTCAGTGTATCATTCAGACAGGGTCGACAAGCTGCCTTTTTATAATGGCAGGGCACACTTATTATATCTTTCAGAATAATCACTGCTAACAGGAAGTTGAAGGGGATAAAATCCCAGTTTGTTTGGAAAGAAGAATTGGGGCTGTAAGTGTCCCAGATTTCATTACCAAGAAGGGGCTATTGAACCCTCTTTCCAGTTTATGCCTCCCTCCCCCGAAATTCCCTCTTCCTGAAGGCTACCAGGTGCTCAGAGCAACGGACAAGGAGCAAAGGCCACGCACTGGGAAGCCAGGTCCAGCCCAGGTGCTAGTAGTCCGTGGGAAAGAACATCTCAAGGTCGCCATCTGGTGGCCAAGCTCTACAACACATTCCCTGGTCAATTTGATGGCCCACCAGATGGGCAGCTACCCTAAGGCCATTTATAAGAGAGGAATCGCAGGCTTGGATCCCTTTGTGTGGGATACGGTGGTGGCTGCTAATGGGGGTGCTTGGGAGCACGTGTCTGTGGGGTACATCCCTCAGGCTACACTTTGCTATGTACTCAAAGACTGCTCTGCCAGGCTTGCCGTCCTAAATCTAGGACAGTTGACTCTAGGGTTTCTCAGCCTCGGCACTATTGACATTTGGGGGCAGATAATGTTTTGTCACGGGGAGTTTAGTAGGCTCCCTGGCCTCTACACACTGGATGTCAGTAGCAACCCTCACCCAGTTCCCAGTTATAACAACCAAAAAAGTCTCTAGATGTTGCCCAGTGCCCTCAGCAGGGGGGATTGCCCCTGTTTGAAAACCACCGGGCTACTCAACCAGTAGCTGTTCACTTCACAAACATTCCAGTTCTTAGCAAAATGACAAGAAGGACCGTCAACTCCGTCCTAGTCAGAGCAGCAGCAGTTCCCAAGTGTGTGGGGTCTACCAAACAGAGATAAACCAGCCCCCAGCCTCCGCTCTCCAGAGCACCCTTCCACAAATCTTTGTCCATACACATACATGGGTGTTTGGCAGCTGACCCCGTTTTAGGTGTTGGCTCAGGAGATGATCTCAGTGGAAAACGAAACCTGTTCAGGCAAGGTTTAGGTGAGCGCATCTCAGAATCCTCAGAATAGAAGGCTCTACAGTCGTAAGAACAGCTACTGTTTTGTTTTTATCAGCATGAAATAAGTGTCAAGCCCCGTGCTGAGCATTTTTCTCCCTTCATACCTCATCACTACAACTCTGCGAGGTGGGTGCCATTTTGTCGATTAAATAACTTGTCCAGCGTCTTGGAGCTTGTACTTGGTGGAGGTGAATTTTGAACTTGGGTTCCACACAGCCTTCGGTAAGCTCCTGGAGTCCTCAGGGAGCTGACTTGTCAGATACTGTTTGGAACTTGTCACCCGTACCTCATTGTAGGCTTTGATGAAGTTCTCCTTTGCCTCTGCCTTGGATGTGCTCCTTTTGTCTCCTTGAACAAGCTGGAGATACCTCAGGGACAGGGCCAGGCCTGTTGTTTTCCTGGTGCTACTTCCAGAGCCAGCCCAGGGCTGGACCAGGAGGCACTGCAAAGGCCCTCACAGATTCACCACGGCAGCCCCCTTCCATGCAGAATGGGCTTTCTCAACACTATGACTGCCCTGCCTGGAAACCTCCAGAATCCCACAGAACAATGTGGTTCCTCTTTCCTTAGAATCAGACCTAATAAAGAGATTTCATCTCCATCTTCATCTCCCACTGGTGGCAATCTAATTAGGTTCTCTTACAATTAACTATTCATAATTAAAAAGGAGCAGAACCCATGTGTCATTCTTAAACTTCATCCATTAAACAACAATGTCCAATTTTGAAATCCCTCTTCAGACAGGAGAAACAGGACGAGTGTGGGATAAGAATTCTCCAGGTGTGCAAACCTAAATTTAATTATGCAAGGAGAATAGAGGTGTAACTTCATCCTTCCTGCAAGTGCTATAATTAAAACTCAATTAGGGGCAGTGCTGGCCAATGTCATTATCCAAGTGTCACCCTGTTGAAGAGACAAGCAGCTCAGTACCTCTCACAGGGACTCTGGCCCAAAGCCTTTGCAAGGAAAGGGGTCATTTGAACCATCCTGTGTCTTCCAACAGTCTTCCAAAAGCACCATTTGTTCAGTTGCTTTCTCTTCATTTACAGCTTTTCAAAACTGTTCTACCCAAGCATCCAAGTCAAAGGAGGAACCTGCCATTCAGATGTCTTCTCCAGTAATAATTGATCAAGTGCTTTGACGGGCCAGGTGCTTCCCACACAGGATCTCATTGATCTCTTTTAATCTTTACCTCGAGCATAGGACATAGGTATCATCCATGTTTACAAAAAAGAGAATCAAGATTCAGTGCAGTTAAAGAACCTGCACACCAATGCGAAGTGGTGAGGCCAGGATGTAAATCAACCAGCCGCTTCCTAGGTCTGTGCTCATTATGTTACATTGGTATTTTGAAATCGTTTTCCAAATAGCTGATATTTCACATGAGAGGCAACCTTACTCTTCTCTTTTTAAAACTGTAAAACAAACAAACAAACAAATAAAACCCAGGAGATTCTGAACTCTTTTTGCATGCATTGTGTTAGCAGGAAGGCCAATGATTTAGGAGGTTCCATGTTGGCCTCATGCTGGTGTTGGAGAGTGAGGGTTTTTTCAGGTCATTCATTCAGGTGGCAAGAGGCTCACCTGACTGGAGAAGGTGCTGTTCCAGTGATACCCACTGTTCCCAACTCCGGGTCACAATACCGTACAGCCAGACAGGCCCAGAAAAACACTCCTGTGATCAGAACTTCCAGGAACTCAGGATTCAAAAAGGGTATTGTGAAATCTGTGTGATTTCTAAATCAGTGCTCTGTTCACAGCTTTGCCTCCTAAACCCTTGCCGGGAATCTGGGTGATTCCACCATGGTTTGTGATTAACCATAAGGGAACTGTGGGGTTTCCATACTGGCTATGAGGGGGCAGGACCCAGCCAAAGCCCCATTGTAGAGAAACACAATCTACACCTTTGGTGGCGCTGTCTGCACAGATCACCCACGTCAGCCATCAGTGGGCAATCCTTGTGGCTCTTCCTTTGGAGGGGCACAAAGAGTGCCTGTCAGTTAGGCCAAGGACCTTACCCAAGGCCATCACCTACAGCTGGTAAAGTGCCCTTCAGAGGGAAGGGCACCTGCGGGGGCATTAGTGGGCTTGAGATCCAGCTTACACACCATTCCAGCCAAAGAAAGGGCACCTCTTCTAATTTTCTCACAGGTGCTCATAAGATAACAGTGGTGTGACCCTGCTGCTTTGAGGTACCCAGACCCACAGCCCCTGGACATGCTGCCTCTAGCAGAAAACAGAGTCAATTAGAAACCTCCAGAGGCAAGCCTCCGAATCCACCCAGAACAGGAAGCAGAAATGATACGGACCTGAAGGAAGGGCCACACCCCTACTCCTATCCTTTTTGGGGGGATCCAAGGCGCTCTCCATTAATATCTTCTCTGTCTAATAATTTCATTCCTTTGCTCCCCACCAGCCTCTGGATTCCACTTCTCCACAGACAATGAGATTGTGTGAAATGCAGTGCTCAAGTAATCAAGGTTCAGAACGAGGACAGGAAGAGCTTCATGTTGAGATGATCACTTTTTCCAAGAATAGAGAATCATGATCAGAAACTTCAAAAGGCTCCAGATACAGCTGAGCTGGCAGAGAAAGGTGAAGCCCAAGGAGGTCGGTTACCCAAGGAGGGATGAGACCTGCTCCTGAGCCCCATTCTCGGCCTCCCCCAATGTTATAACCCACAGGACGGGTCACAGCCCACAGCTACCTCTGGGGTGGGCGGGGCACAGCATCAGAGGCCCGAGATCCCTGGGAGGACCCGTTGGTGGCAGAGCTGGGAACGGCGCCTGAACTGCTCTTCCTCTACATTCACAGACATCTGCCTCCTGCCTTCCCAGTGGAAGGAATGCTGTTTCTTTAGGATCAGCTTGGCTAGGTTTCCTGCCAAAACGTCTGCAATAAGAATGCAGTTGAAAAGCAGGAGCTTATGTGGGCAGCCCGGGGACTCTTGGAGTAGTTCACTGCACAAATGGAGCAGCCATGAGTTGGAGAAAGGAGGCGGGGTGAGGCCAACGGGCTGGCAGGCCCCAGGTCGGGCACGTGGTAGGCTGGAGGGGGAGTGATTTGTTGAGCCATTTATTCAATCATTCATCAGTCCATTCATTTAAAACCCACCCGCTATCAAAAGGTACTTGAAACAGCTTGAAACACGTCTAATGTTGAAGTTTAAACAAAAGAGAACATAATACAACCACTTCAGAGAACTGGGAATTTCTAACAAATGTAAACATACACCCACCCTTTGACCCAGCAATTTTATCCCTAGGTTTTATCCAAGAGACGTAAGTCTATATGTTCCCACAGAACACTTGACAAGAATATTTGTAGCATGTTTATCCATAATAGCTGAAAATGGAAGTGTCCAGGTTTCTATCAAAGGAAAGTGAATAAACAAACTACCGTATATTCATACAATAAATTTCTATTCAGTAACAAAAGAGAACACATCTCAGACAGATACAACATGGATGGATCTCACAGAAATTATGCTGAGTGAAAGAAACCAGACACAAAAGTGTGTATTTATGAGTCCACTTAGACGAGCGTCAAAAAAGCAGCAAAACGAATCTACGGTCTCAGCTGTCAGAGGAGTGGTTGCCTCTGGGTTGAGGGCAGCATGAAGAAGACTGAGTGAAGAAGGCATGAGGGAAACTTCTGGGACGATGGAGATGTTGCATATGTTTTGTTTTTGTTTTTTTTAATTTATTTTCCAGTTACAGATGTTGTATATCTTGATTGGAGTGTGAGTTACACACGTGTGTATGTTTGTCCAACCTTATCAAACGGTACACTTAAGATTGGTGCTCCTTGAAGAATATACTTAAAACAAAGCAGAATAAGCAACAACAACAACTTCTATAATTGCTTTGGAAACAAACAAACAAGCAAGTAAACCAAAAGGCAGTCTAGAGCCAGAGGGGCTGCATTCAAACCCTGGCCCAGCTCTTACCAATAAAGGGACTTCAGTCATAGTGAGCTCATGCTAAGCTCTCAATGCTGTTTAAAAGGAACATTAACCATTCAGGAAACTGAGCCTTTACTTGGAGGCCATAAATGGAGGCCTCCAAGATGGGGCTCTAGGAAAGGGCTCACAACCCTCTGGAAAATGTGCTGAGCATAATGCACATGTGTGTTGGAAGCACAGTCAGACCCTAAGGTAACGACTCGAGGCCCCAGGGATGAGGTGATTCCTACAAATGAATGACAAAGGGAAACACTGAGCCTCCTGGCATCTCCTCCCTAAAAGGGAGCCACTAAACCCAGATCACTCTTTAAGACACACAGAGCGTGGCTCTCAGAGATACCTCCCGCCTTCCCAAGGTGGGAGGGAGTATCAAACATGGCTTCTTGGGGTTTAACTGAAAACAAGGCCAGAGTTGAGCTTTCTCAGCCTTGTAAGTGCAGTGACGCTCATCTGTGTATTGAAGCAGGGATAGAGGGGGCAGTGGTCAGGGCTGGGTCATGGAAATGGAGGTGAGAGAAACTGTGGAGCTTGTAGAGAAGCTGTGACTCTGCGTTCAGGAAGGAGTGAAGGGGGCCTGAGAAGTGGGAAGAACTGAGGCTGGGAACGCAAGCCCATGAAGGGAGCTCTCCTCATCGTCCCCCCACCTGCACTTCTCCTCCAGCATCTCCTCCATCCTTGCCTCCTGGCTCCTTGCCCTAGGAGAAAGCTGCTGGCAATTGTTTCTACTCAGAACAGGAAGAACAGCAATGAGCTAGGTTTACCCCGCTGTAAGGTGAAGGGCAAATGGCTGGTTCTTGGGCAGTCGAGCAAGATGGAAATGACTCATTTTGAGACTTTGGAGCCAGGCCGATGGGATTGGAAGGCGCCTCCACTACATCTTCGCTGGGTGACCTTTAAAAAGGCTCTTCGCTTCTGTGTGCCTGAACTCATCATCTATAAAATAGGGATAAAAATCCGTCCTTCATAGGGTGTCATAAAGTCTGAACTGCATGGGGCCTGGCACTTAGTAGGGCTCTGCACACAGTAGGCACTGCTTTAAAGCTACCACCGCTACAACAGACCTACTGGGAGCTTCTGACCTATTTATATTCTGTCATCTAATGATCAGTGAGTGCCATTTGGGTGTATTCATTCATTCACCTAATGAGCCGTGAGCCCCTACTAAGTGCCAGGTGATGAGAACACAAGTGGAGAAGAGACTGGACATGGCCGTCTTTCTGAGGCCCACGGGCATCTCTGGAGTCACAGCAACACGTTTCCATGCAGGCACTTCACAGGAGAGATTCCTGACACTCCCCCTTCCTTTCTGAGCCTGCATTACTTGCTGGCGTCCAAACTCAGGCGGGGGCCTGCTCACAGGCATTACTAGATTACCCTGAGTTCTGATTGTGAGCACCACTGATAAGGTGCCAGAGACAATCACCTTATTATCTGATTACTGCTGGGTGTTGACAGCCACCCTGGTGTCCTCCCCAGCTCTGCCTGGGGCTAGGAGCCACATTGTACCCAGCAGCCCAATAAGAAAAGCCCCCACACACGTGGGCTGGGAAAGCAGTCCCAGTTCCAAGGGTACTTACTTCCTGTATGGGGATTCACTCTGGTCACAGCTTTGAGTGCTAGCAACAGTCTGTTCTGAGACAGAACCAATGCGGTTGCCACGGCCATCCAGAGGCTAGGTGGCAATGGTGTCTGAGGACCAGCACTTTCCGGAAAAGCAGTGGAGGTAGGAGGCTAGGGGGCTGGGGTGGAGGGGTTTTAGTCCTGGCACACCTCTACCACTCGTAAATAGCAACAGTATGAACTCTCATTCTTATAATAAGGCACCCCCCACCCCAACACACACACACACACACACACACACACACACACACACACACACACACCTTATCCAAAACTCTAGGAGCCAGATGCATTTGGAAAGTCAGAATTTGGGGGTTTCAGGAAGGTAATATAGGGTGTAAATACTATGGTGTAAATACTATGTGGTGCCTGACATCCCCAAGGGGTCTGAACAGCACCCCATAATCAAACACACAAAGGGATGAGTGTTCAAACCAAGCCAAAGAAACAAAGACAATGAATAATTCCACACTCATTCAGCGTTGACTGCCACCCAAGTAGTGCAAAATCACAGTGTTTCTGAACCCTTTCAATTTATGATCACAAGAAGGGATTGTGGAAAAGTGCTAATTACAGTAACAGTTATAACAATAATAATATTGTCTCGTCTTTACAATTGTTTTCTAGATCTTGTTCAAGTGGAGAAAAATACCTCTAGAAAACTGCATTTGCACTGCTCTATATAACATGCGATTAAAGGGAAAAACAGTGTTTTGGTAGGTCAAGGCTCACCCCCTTCCCACACCTAATCCTCTGCAGAGATGGGCAACCCAGGGGAATGCCTGCATGAGGGGATGCCTGGAAGCTCTCCTGGAGTCCTCCTGTTTCATCCAGTACCTGCTTCACCTGGAGGTGGCTGAGGACCAGCTGCAGCCTTGAGGGAGCTCCTGCTAGAGCTGAGGGCTAGCCTAGTGCTTTTGCCTGAAAGAGGAGAAAGATATGTCTCCCTTCTTTCTCCAGGGCCGTGAGGGCTATTCTTCCCTGGCTTAAGGTGATTCCAGGTGAGTGTGCATGAAGAGCGTGGAGACATGGTGTGGGGACACAGCCCCAGAGAGCAGTTTTCAGGCTCTCGGCCTCACATAGAAAGGTGCTGGCTCAGGTAGTAGATGGCCATCAGCTGTGACTAGTTGGCCTTCGGCTCTTACCGGTTAGCCATTAGCCACTGATACAACTGCCGCGGCTAAACTAAGGAAGTGGTGGTGTAGTGGCGCAGCGGCGCGGAGTGTGGATTACGGATTGCAGAGAGGCGGATTGCAGCTAGCAAGTGAGCTTGGTTGGCAGAGACAAGTGGACGGCGGGTTGCGGATCGTGTGGCTCCTGCCTCCTGTGTCTCCAACCCAGGCGCCCGCGAGACTATAGTGGTATGACTCCCCTATCTATGGCTCTGTGGGTGTTCCTTTTAGGCCTCACCATATCCTGTGTTCTTATATGGGGAGCAGGAGCTGAGACCGCCCCATGCCACTCTGTGTGACACATGGCTTCATGGAGAGGACAAAAACACAGGGTTGGTTGGGGGGGAGGGAGGTGGCCTGCAGGGGACCTCTTGGCTCCAGGAGGAATACCCATAGAACAGCCAGTTGGATGGACAAACTACACATCCCTCTGTCTGTTTAAGTCCTTTCCTTTATCCAGGACCTTGAATAAGGGAAGTCGGAGGAGAAGCAGAGTCCATCCTCTGGCCACAGCTTCACAGGGCAGAGTCCTGGCGGCCTCATCACTGGCCACAGGGCAGTGGGGGGTGCCCATCACACCAGGGCAGGAGGGGGTGTCTGAATTGCCTGGGGACCGGTCCAGAGACTGAATTTTTAACCACATTACCAGAGAGCTTTTGCACAGTAAAGTATAGGAACTTGTGACAAAAGAGAAGGGACATCTCTGAGATGCAGGGAGTTGGAAATGGCAGTGCCAGCCTCCTCAGCCCAAGGTGGGGGTTCTCCACCATTGCTAATCTTGGAAGATCAGGTCTTCCTCAGTGAGAATTATGACTTATTCTCATGACACACACTATGTTCTCACGATTATTATATTGTATCATTCAAACAACACTTTGAATAAGGTGCTGTCATTCTCATTTCACATTTGCATTCAGCCAGGAATGAGCCAGTGGTGGAGTGGAGATTCAAACACTGGTCTGCTGAGTCTGAGGGCTTGCTGTCTCCTGCTTCCATCTGAAACCTAGTACCACAGGAGCAATATGAAGTCTCCACAGTGCTTACACTGGTCAACTGATGGTCACTGGTACCAATTCAACACCAACAGGGATTTCCAGTTTGGGGTGCAGTGAAGAAGGGAAATTTATTCAGTGCAAACAGCTCAATTCAGATACAGCACGGCTGTGAAAACAGCAGGCAGTAGAACAGCTCAATAACTTTGTAGCTCAATTATGAAGCAACATGACTGTGACACAACACGCCTGTGAGGCAGCCCTGGGGCAAGGTGGCCCTGGGGTAAGGCCCCTCTCAGGCTCGACAGCTCTACTCTGCTTTGCTTTGCTCCACCTGCTCTAGTTCATCCTCCTTCCGTCTTCAGTGGAAAGAGAAGGTGAACTCTTCAAGTCTTAGGGGAATCTGACTTATATAGACAGGAGTCTCCGCCCCAGTCTCTGATTGGTCCATCCTCATGCAAATGAGGACTCCAAATCCTCACAGTTTGATTGGTCCAAAAGGCACTGTCTTGATTGGTCAGAATGGAACCAATCTGATTGGTAGGTGAAGATGTTGTTGGGATATAACTGTGCAGCTCTGACTGGACAGGGAAAGCCTCAGTCTTATTGGTTGAAATACAATACCAGGAACTCCTTATAAGGGCTGACACTGAAGGCTGGAACGCGGTGCAGGCAGGCATTTCAGTGTGGGAAGCAGGCCGTTCAGTACAGACTTCTCCCTGAAGTGTGGTTTATGAGCGAGGTCCCTGTTTAGAAACTGTTGCTAGGCTGTGCTTTTAAAATTTCAGCCCAGTTAGCCACCAGGAGCTCTTCTTAGTAGGTATCTTCTTTCTCAGCGTCCATACGCTGTATCTAAGAGAACAAAGGAGATTATGATATAACCAAAAGAAACCTAGGAATCTGATTCCTTAATTGTACCTCCTGTTTTTAAAAGTCAGTCCAAGGACAGTTAATGCCAGTAATGCCAGCAAGCATTTGTCGATAATTGACAGTTGCCATAGTCCTTCTCCATATTGCATCTCATTGTGATACTCTCCGTGAAAAGGAAACATCCATAGAGGAAGACTTGGTGTCTGTCTTAGGGGTTTGGGAATGGAGAAATGTGTCTTTCACAGCTGGCAGGCCAACAGCAAGGACTTGCGTGTCAGGACCCTTTATGGTTCTGCAGTGCTGTGTCAGCTCTTCTCCGTGAGGAGCAGACTTTTTTCCCAGGCTCCCTGACAGGTCAGCCTAATTCAGGCTAGGTTGACCGCTTTGGATTTCGAGAACCTAAAAGTTTATGTTGACATCATTGATTGATAATTGTCATCAAGAATTGCACTGTAAGAGTTAATTTCAGGAAGTTGACAGCAAGGGACCATCTAGCATGAGAGTAATGTTTTCCTGACTCCACAGACAAGGAATCACTCCCTAGGGGATTGTGCCTTCATCAAACCAACCTCACTTCTACTGTCTTAAAAAAAAAAAAAGAATCTTAAGGAAAACTGAGCTTATGTGAAATCCAGGATTCCCATATGTTTGCATGTGTTTACTAGTTGATGAGTTCATTTGGGTACTTCATTGTTAAATTTTTTTTCCAGTTGAACCTTTCTACTGAAAACTATTAAATAGCACAAATATTGATTTAAATACATGCAGTGAAATAGCTTCTGCGCATGTTCTCACTCATCAAATGGAGGCAAGGTCCAGCTGGGGACAGAATGCCCCTCCATTTGCTGTGTAGACTCATTCCAGTCGTGTCACTAATGTCCCAATAGTGTGACCTCACATTCTATGTGACTGATAACGTGTTTTTTTTTGATCCACTTAGCACACTATGGCACCATTATATTCATATATAATCTAAAACAAAAGTTTCATGAAACAATTCTTTCCCCTACTTCTGGGTGCACTCTGAACTTTTGTTCTATCTCATTTCTTTGTTTGTAATGCTGGGCATAGACCACTAAATTGATTTCATAATCCACCAGGGGGTTAAGATGTACAGTCTGAAAAATACTGGCCTAGGAATTCTCCCCCACACTCTTGTATCTAGTCGCCACCTATTTATGAGATCAGTCACTCCTGAGTCTCTTCACAAGTTTGATTTCTCTCCTGAGCTTCAAACTCTAGTCCCCAACTGCCTACTGAGCATCCCCACTAGGCGAAGGCAAAGTGAATGTACCCCAAGCACAGCTCAATGTCTTCTCCCTCCTCCTCTGCCAAAGGTTCCCTCCCTTATGTTCCCCCTCTCCTGAGAGGATCACTCTCGACCCAAGTGATGAAGCCAGAAACCTGGTTGGTGTCCCCCTCCTTCCCCTCCTCATCGTCCATACCTAATCAATCATCAATTCCTGACCAATATCCTCTCCAGTACCTCTCGAATCCACCTACTTCTAACATCACATCCTCTCCTCTATGTTAGGCCCTCATTGTCTCTGAATTATTGCAACAGTTGCTAACTGGTCTTCTTGTTTTCCAGTTTGGTCTCCCTCCAACCCATCCCCCACACTAGAGAGGAGTCCTTCTAAAATGTGAACCTGATCAGTTTACTCTTCAGCTGAAACGCTTTCAATAGCATTGAGCTTGTGATGCCATTGTTCCTTTTGCCTTGGATCTTCTTCCATGGCCTCTCTCCAACCCCACATCTTCTTCGTCCCTATTCGTCCTTTAGTCCTTCATGTCTCTGCTAAAACATCGCTTGCTGTGGGAGCTGTGAATCCACCCAGACAGCAAAGTCGAGTCAAATCTGATCTGAACACCCCTGTACGTGTTCCTTTAGCACCTTATCCTTGTATCCCAGCACCGGCCACCATGTACTGCCTGAAATAAAGAAGAGCAATTGCATTTTTCTTCTTTCTGTCTCTTTGACTGGAAGCCATGTAAAGACAGAGACCACGTCTGTTCAGTTGTTCGTCATAGCACCAGTGCCCACCCAGTGCCTGGCAATAAATATTTGCTGAATGAAAAAATGAATACTGGTATCTAACCTATTCTTTTCATTCAGTGCATAATAAAATATTCTTCTACTACATTTTTACAGGGGATGTAGTATATATTACATGAATATACCATGATTTATTTAACTATTTGTCAGGCATTTAAGTAGCTATACGGTTTTTTCTGATTATGTATATTATTACAGTAAGCATCTTTGCATACAGTTTTCAACACACCGTCTTATGAAGGGATGGTAAAATTCCTAAAAATGGAGTTATTAGATCAAGATGTATGCATGTTTTAGTAGGTTTTGATTTATATTGTCAGACTGCCCTACAGGAAGTTTAGGCTAATTTACAGTATTACCAACAATATAAAAGAGTGCTCATTTTTCCTCATCCTTAGCAACACTGGGTTTCATTTTTTAAATCTTGCCCAATTTGAAAGGCAGAAATTTGTAACTCCCTGTTGTTTCATATGGGACATTAGCATTAACATTTTCATAAAATCTTTTCATGTATTATTTATTGTTTGAGGGGCTACGGGGTACATAAGATAACAGCTGTTGTTTAGAGCATGTCTATTTGTAGGCGCTGCCATACAGAGAAGGAGAAGGAAACTGATGAGAACTTACCACATGAAGATAAGGTTAGAAGTTCTAGTGACATGACTCCCCACCAAGTCCTCATAAGAATCCTGAAAGATGTGTGGCGTTACATCTAGTTTACAGAAAAGCTAAGTAAAATAATTGTAAAGCATAAACTAATAATAATAAATTATTATAAATGTGAAAGTATTTATTTATTGTGTAATTACTACATGCCAGCTATTATGCTTAGTCTTTTCAAAGTCCCATTTAATTCTTACAACAACGTGTAAATATATATATATATTTATATATAATATAATATATATTATATATAATTACATATTTTATATTATATATTTTATATTATATATATATATATATATATGAATATTTGACAAAGATGCCAAGATAATTCAATGGAGAAAGGACAGACTTTTCAAAAAATGTGCTGGACCAAATGGAATTCTATATGCAAGAAAGAGCAATACTACCATAATCCAGAAATTCAACTCCTGGGTTTATGTGAACCTAAAGGTATGCACATGCACACAGAAAGGCATGTTCTGTGATGTGCACTGCAATCTTATTCATAATAGTCCCAAACTAGAAACAATCAAAATATCCATCAATAGTTAAACAATGATTTGTGGCATATCACAGAGTGTGTTATTACACAGCACTTGGAAAAAAAAAGACATACCACTACATGCAATATGTTGGATGAACCTCGCAGGCGTACCATTAAGCTGAAGAAGCCACATGCAAGAAAGTGCATGTGATAGAATTCCATTGATGGGAACTTCAGAAACAGGCAAAACTAACCTGTGGTGACTGAAGTCAGAACAGCGACCACCTCTGCAGGGATGTGACTGGGAAGGACACAGGGGTGCCTTCTTGGGACTGGAAATGTTGAATTTCCACCAGCCCAATCTGGGTGGTGGTTGCACAGCTGTTCACAAATGTAAAAGTTTCGTACACTGGACATTCCAGATTTGTAAACTTGACTGAACTCAAGGTATACCTCAGTTTAAAAAAAATTAAGATATACCTAAAAAAAATATTAACTGCCTACTCATTCCCATTCCTTGATTTAAAACTTGGCAGACATGTGAACCAGCTGGGTTGGGGTTTTTACCTGCTCTCTGTGAAAAGAAGTAAATTGGTAGGATATGCAGTAGACAGGCTGAACTTATGAGTGAAGACTTGTTTGAGAATTGTCTTGGAGGTGTGGAAAATTACTATGTCTGCAATCACGTGCGTTCACATTGAATGTGCTAATTATAACCATTTCTTATCTGTTCATCAGATCAGATTTCCTAACCACTGCAGCCAGGGCCCCTGGAGCTGTGCGAACACCTAATTGCCATCTCCCTGTCTGAGGGCCTGTTAAAAAGCAGTTTATGAGCTGCAGGGGGAGTGGTGAGCTGTTCATTTTACAACACTCAGAGGGTGAGGGCCCTTTCTGCTGCTGTCATGTCACTCTGGGTTCCCTGGTGATGTGCAAGCTTACTGCAGCCAGGAACCATCTTTACGGTTCTTTTGACCAAGAAAGTCTTTATGAAAAATATAGAGGCTCTGAGTCCCAGCTCCCCTAGTGCCTGGAGGGGAAGGGAACTCAGAGCTCATAGAGCTCATCACAGTCTCACTGGGTAGATGCAGGGTGCTGGGCCAGGTATATTATATGCATTATCTAATTCAATCCCCTCAGTGACCTTATCTGGGAGAAATATTAAGTATCCCTCTTTGGAGACGAGACAACTGTAACTGAGAAAAGTTAAGTGACTTGCCCAAGGTCACGCAGCTAGAAAATGGCAGAGGTGGGACTCAAACTCAAATCTTCTGACATATGGGCCTCATACCAAAGGTTTGACTCGCCCAAATGCTAAACTAATCCCTTTTCACAAACTTATTCCCTTCATACACAGCCCCAACACCTTCCCAAACCGATCTTGTGCTGGGATAAAAACTGGAGCTATTCATAGATGTATCATGGAGCAAACAAGGATACGGAGACACTCCCCTTAACAGGCCCAATTGTGGGGAGCTGGGGCTTTTTCTTTCCTCTCCTGAGAAGCACTAACATATTTGTTTTTGTAGCTGGTCAGTGAATCATGGGATTCTCCTCTCAGAGCCCATATCTGAGGCTCTGATAAAAAGGGCAATCAGAGTGCCCATTTACAAAGGACAATAGTCCAGGAAAGAGGCTTTGCTAAAACAAATTAATGGTGCAGGCCAGCAGTTTAGAGCGATGACTTATGGGTAAAGATAGTGGCCCTTCCACTAACGAGCTGTGTGACCTGGGGAGAGTCACTTAAATTCTTCGAACCTCAGTTTCCTCATTTGTAAAACAAAGATATTAGAAGACATATCATCTGTTCATAAATAGGAAGACTCAATATTCTGAATATGTCAATTGCCCCTATGCTAATCCATGGACTCAATGCAATCTCAATAAGTGCCCAGTAGGACTTTTTGCATAAAACTTGACAAGATGATTTTTAAAACTATATGGCAGTCTAAAGGACTAAAAATAGTCAAGATATTCCTGAAAAAGAATAGGTTGAGGGTAAGCAAGGCTTATCATAATGTTAGAGAAATTATATGACATGTGAAACAAACCAAACACCAAGCATCAGACGTAGCATATTTTGCCCTGTATAATGCACACTCATGGTTTTCGTCCAAACTTACAAGGAAAAATCTTTTAATTTTTTAATTCAAATTTTTATTTGTTCACATTTAGGGACTTGTTTTTTTTGTATTATAAAGGAATTATAGCATTTGTTTTTTAACATATTATGGTACAAGAAATTTTATGTAACAAATAATTACAAAACACAAGAACAGGTACAAGGTACAAGATATTTTATGTACGGGTAAAAAAAATATGATATTTATGCATCATAGAAGGCCAAGAACTCTTTGTCCTTGCAAAGTCGTCGTAAGGTCACCAAAACCTATTATCATATTCCAGGGTATTATTTTGTATATGGATATCGTTATTGATTTCTAGAGGTACACTTTTGACTCATAAACATAAATAAAAGAATTAAAAACATTTATATAGCTATGGAATGAGTACTATCCATGTATAATGCGCATCCTTATTTTTCCCTCACAAATTTAGGCAAAAATGTGCGCATTGTACACGGCAAAATACTGTACCTATATATGAAATTGTGGCATGACACAAAGACATTGAAGACAGCAAGGGAGGAGGTGCTGGGGCTGGAACTGCTAGTTATTCCATTAGAAAAAAATTAAATTGAATCTTCTCTTCTTCTACATACTCCGGGTTTGGTGTAAATTCCAGATATCCCGAGGACTTGAAGATGCAAGGGATGACTTTAAAACTTTTCAAAGAAAACACAGGGAGTATCTTTCTGACTTTGAGTACAAGAGGATTTCTTTCACAAGAGAAAAAAGAAACACTAACTATAAAAAGGAAAGATTAAGAAGCCTGACTGCATGAAAATTAAGAACTCTATTCATCAAAAGACACCAAAAGGAAAGTGAAAAGAGAAGCCACAAACTGGGAAAAGATGTTTGCAACATTTACAACTGGTAAAAGGTTAATATCCAGAATATAGAAAGGGATCCTGCTAATGCAGAAGAAAAAAGACAACACAACAGAAAATGAGCAAAAGCCACGAACAGGCATTTCTCAGAAGAGAGAACACAATAAACAACTCTATTATGATCAGGGAAATGCAAAATAAGAACCCAGTGAGATGCCATTTTAGAAACACAAAACAAAAACAAGTTCTGCGCAAGATATAAATTAACAGGAACTTCCAGACTAACACATTTCTGATGCGTGTTTCTTTGATGTAGTCTCTTGGGAAACAATCCAGATACTTGTGACTCAGCAATTCCACTTCTAAGTATATACGCTGGAGCCGGGCGGCACACCACAGCTCGTGGGCTATTTTGTGTTGTTTTTGCTAAATAAAATTATTTGGAACTCAGCAACACTCATCTGCTTTCGTGTTGCCTGTGGCTGAGCAGAGATGAAGAGCTATAACACAGACCAGAAGGCACATATCGTCTACAACATTTAGTAACTGGCCTTTTACGAAGTTTGCCAGCCTTGATCCAGAGACATTTTTTATAGCCTCGTTTTGTTTTCACCTACAACTTTTTTTAACCACAGCATTTTAAATAGACTTTATTTTTAGAACAGTTTTACACTTACAGGGAAATTGAGAAAACAGTGCAGAGAGTTCCTAAACGCCCCCTCACCTAGATTGCCCTTCTATGAACATCTTCTACCCTGTTTCCCCGAAAATAAGACCTAGCCGGACAATCAGCGCTAATGTGTTTTTTGGAACAAAAATTAATACAAGACCTGGTATCGTATTATATTATATTATATTATATTATATTATATTATATTATATTATACCCGGTTTTATAGTAAAATAAGACCAGGTCTTATATAAGTTTTTGCTCCAAAGGGTGCATTAGTGCTGATTGTTTGGCTAGGTCTTATTTTCAGGGAACACGGTTATTAACTTGGTACATTTGTTACACATTCATTTGTGACAATGAACTAAAGTCCATTCTTTATTCACATTTCCTTCACTTTTATCTAATATCTTGTCTTCCTCTGCTCCATGACACCACATTATATTTTCTTGTCCTATCTCCTTAGGCTCCTCTTGGCTGTGACAGTTTCTCAGACTTTCCTTGTTTTTCATGACCTTGACAGTTCCAAGGAGTGCTGCTCAGGTATTTTGTAGGCTATCCCTCTACTGGAATTTGTTTGATGTATTTCTCATGTTTAGACAGGGGTTATGGGTTTTGGGGAGCAGGAGCAGAGAGGTAAAGTGCCATATTTGTCATTTTATCTGGGTACATACAAACTTGACTTATCACTGTTGATATTGATCACCTGGCTGAGGGAGTGTGAGCCAGGTTGGCCACAGAGGGATTCCTCCCCTCACCCTCTGCCTTTCCTTACTACATTCTTTGGAAGGAAGTCGTTATGCACTATGGTCCTAGTCCTTCAGGGTAAAATATGTATATAAGTTATGTGGAACTTTTCTGCAAGGGAGATTTGCCTCTTCTCCCCCATTCATTTATTTATTCAATCACTTATTTGTATCAGTATAGACTTGTGGGTATCTATTTTATGATTTGTGTTATGATCCAATACTACTTTATTTTGTAGCTCAAATTGTTCCAGCTTTACCAACGGGAGTTCTTTCAGGTGTTCCTCTGTCCCTTTGACATAACCTTACCAATGCAGGTTTTAAAATGTTTTTGAGCACTTCCTTACTTTCTAGTACCACAAGATGCTCTGGGCTCACCTTGTATATTTCCTGTTACAGTTCTACAATTGGCCATTTCTCCAAGAAGCCCTGATTCCTTATTAGAGAACGGTATTAGAAACCAAGATCTGGGTGCTAGTGTGCTTCTTGCTACTGGGATGTCACTGCTTTTAGGCCTCCTCAGCTGATAGAACAGGAAATATATGTGTGTGTACTAATCTGTACAAAAATATGCTTATGTATAAATGTGTCTATTTGTAACCATCCGTATTTATATTAAGCTAAACATAAGTTTATACTGATGTCTCCAACTCTAGTACATTATCACATGGATCATTCTAGTTTCCTACCTTTGATTATCTGTAAATTCTCATTCCAGCAGTGAGAAACCTGGCTCCCACCATCTCCCATCCATTTACTTAATTGTTCAATTCCAGTGCATATATGGAGTAATATCAGAATTGTTAACATATACTTGCATGGGAAACAACTTTACTAACCAGAGTGTAGTGTTCCTGTGCTACACCTATCAGCACCTATCCCCCACGCCCTTCAGTGGGGTTGTTTCATCCACTTACACACAAAGTTAGATTCTCTTGTCACAGTCTGCATTCCTTCATAGGATTCACCGACCTCCTAAATGATCTTTAAAAATGTTTATTATATATATAATATATATAATGTATATAATATAATATATATAATATATATATAACATATTATATATATGTATGTATATGTGTGTGTGTGTGTGTGTGTGTGTGTAAATAGTCACTCTTTTTGTCATCAGGTTTCATGGAATTTGACAAATGCATAATGGCATGTATCCATCATCATGCTACCCTACTTTTAAGTGATGAAACTGTTTAATAATAGTTCCTCTACCTAGTCAAGAATAGTTTCACCACCTTAAAAAATCCTCTGTGCTTTACCTATTCACCCCTGATCTAAGCCCTCTGGAAACCACTGGTCATTTTACTGTTTTCTAAGAGAATTTTTACATTTGTAGACCAAGAGACACAAATGAGAATGCTCACGGAATCAAAGAACTAAAAATACCCCATATGTCCATTGAGAGAGGAGGATGAATAAATATACTGAAGTACATTCCAATAATGAAATCTTACACTGCTCTGGACATGACTCAAGTCCAGTTACATGTAACATGAAGGAATCTTAAAGAAGTAATAACAAGTGAAAAAAAAGTCCCATAAAACCATTTTTATGAATCTCAAACACAATTGAACCTGAACAATATGTAATCAAATATGTAAAGCAAAGAAATGAAAAACACAGAATTTAGAATAGTGATTACTCTGGGCAAAGGCAGGGGAATGAGATGGGGAAGGAGTGAACGTGTGGATGTTCTAGTTCTTGGGGGTAGTTCATAGGCGTTCATCATAGTATTATGATTTTAAATTTACATATTTGTATACATGAGGATCTATATACGTATATAGTAGGTATCAGATGTTATATTAAACATTTTAAGTCAACATAACAATACCTCATTTATGGGATGTTGTGAGAATTAAATGAGATAGGATATGTAAAGTACTTAGTCTCAACAAATGGCCACAATGGTGTTTGTATTATCACCTCAGAAATCACTGTCGGTCACCTCAGTTTGGGTCATCTCCCTGAACCTCGGGTTAGGCCCCAGAATAGGCCTTTCTTGTAGGTCACCACCGGTGAGGCATTATTTGAGTCTCCTCTACCCATGGCTCAAATCCCACCATCGGATTTACGGATTTGGGGAGCCAGAAGTGAGCTTAGCAGCTATCTGCTACAATCTTTTGTTTTGCACTTGAGGAAAAGGGGGCCCCGAGAGGTCGAATGACTTTCCTAAGATGACTCAACTCTTGCAAAAGTTGCCAGGCTTGGATCTCTTTCTTCCTGCAGAGTCCCTCTGGTAAGAAGAAAAACTTCCCAGTAAGTTAGTGTGTCAGAATCAATATTACAGATGTGTAGCAGAACTACAACGATGTGGAGAGGAATAAAAGGAGAGATGAAACAAGGAAAGGCATTCTTCTGCACGTTTAGGAGTTCTGATTTGTTGGCCCATCCAGTGTGGTAACTACAGCAAGTAATTGGTAACACCGGGACCAAAGGCCTGGAGACCTGCCCAAAGCCTGTGAATGGTGTAGTACCAAGAAATGGCCACACGAGGTCGCCAGAAGCCAGTATTTGGAAACAAGTGAACTAGGGCTCCCAACATACTATTCTCTGCCCCTCAGTTCCTATTTAGCAGAACGGAAATTTTTCTGAAGCTCTGAGCTGGCTCCATGCATGTGGTTAACAAGAGAATGAAACTAATGAGGGAGTCCTCAAAATAGTTTCAGAAGGGAAGGGATAACCTAGATCAGCACTATCTGATGAAAAATATAATGTGAGCCCTGAATTTGAGCTGAATATGTAACTTTAAATGTTTTATTAGCCACATTAAAAGAAAAGAAACATATGAAATTAATTTTAATAATATATTTTATTTAACCCAACACATTCCAAATATTATCCTGTCAACATGTAATCCATATAAAATGTTAATGAGATACATACTTTAAATTCTTTTTTTGTGCTAAGTCTTTGAAATCTGGTGTGTTTTACACTGACAACACATTTCAATAGGACCAGGCACGTTTTAAGTGCTCGGTGGCCACATGGGACCAGTGACCACTGTAATGGGCAGAGCTGAGACACAGTCACATGTGTCAGCTTTGAGAAGCAGTTGACAGTTCAGAGATATCAGGAGCCAAGGCTGATTTATTCCAACTGCAAGGATGGCTGATCAGATAGCTCCGAGACAGCCTGGACCCCTATTCTTTGCCACCTCCTGGATAATGCCTGATTTTTCCACCATCAGCTTCATATCCTTTAAACTCTAAATGTGACACATTCTTCCCTTTTTAAACTCACAGGCCAGAGATAGGATCTGAGTTTATGGAAAGATGTGGGCCATGAGGTCCTCCCTTCAACGGGAAGGTTCCAGACCAAGAGGATAGAGGAATGGCTTCTCTGGCCCATCAGAGACCTGTCATAGCAAACAGAGTTCAAGGTATGGTAACCCTCTCCCACTTCCCCACCCCCCAATTAACTTCCATGACTCCACACTGGAAATGCTCAGGATAGTGAAGGCTGCCAGCCCTTCAAAGTAGCTCTCTGGGGCGATGTGCTGGAGGAAAGCCGTTGGCCTGGTTCTCCCAGCCCTAGTGTACTCATTCCTTCTACTACCCTGGACCTTTACACTGTGCTGGGTCACATGTGCTGGAACAGTTTCCACTGGGAAGAAATGGGGCTATCTCCCTGCTCCCCCCACCCGCTGCTGGCTTGGGGAGGATTTCAGTTTGGTGGTTTCTATAGGCCTTTGACCCATTCTACTCTATGGACTCCTGCAGAGAGGAGAGAAGGTGAACCCAATCTCCCAGGCTACTTACTGTGGGACCTGATAACATGCTATTATCTGGAGGAAATGCTGAACATTTCAGCTCCCAGGGCCAAACAGCCCACAGTGCGGAAACAACTGAATTTCTGGAGAGATTGCTTTTCAATGTCTGGCACTGTGTTGACAGCCCATGGAGGAGGAGAAGGGCTTGCCACATCGGAATAGAAGCCCTATTTCCTGAACAGCCTGTTCAGATCAGAGTGTTTTTAAAAGAATTAACCAAAATTATTAAACAAAATGCATGGGTACCCACAACCCATTGCAAACACAGTGGCCAGGGTCGAATTACAGATGCCAAATAAAGATTGGGAGTGCTCAGTGTGGGGCCTCAGATAAAGCCGAGAGCTACCACGTTCTGGGCGTTCTGGGCGGCGCGACAGTGTGGGTCCAGCTGCTACACACTGCCACGCCCCATTCTTCCCTGCCCCATCTCTTCTTGTTTCTCTCCCTGTAATCCAGAAACTAGCCCCACTCCAGCTTCTCAATTCCACCCCACACACCCCTGCTACCAACCAAAAGGAACCCAAATGCCCAATATTTAAAAAAAAAAAAGTTTGCGATGAAATTTTGGAGGAGGGAAGGTCTTCTAATGAAGAATATCTTCATGAAAACAAAAAGGCTGAGTCGGCAGCTGTGGTCGGCAAACTTATCTGCAATATCAAATGTGTCTCTCCAGTTCACTTACCTGATTTGGACATAAATTCTTCATGATGCAGCAAGAATCTAGAGTGGATCTGAATAAAACATCAACAACAAAAACCCCAAACTTGTTAAAAAGTAACAAAAGTAATATATGCACATTAATTCCCTACCTTCCCCTGAAGGTTCCCAGACCACAGTTCCCATTCACATTAGGTGATTACTGGGTGCACCCTCCACTCAGAAAATAAGCCAAGTGAGGAGGGAACATTCCTGTTCACCGTCTCATTGTCCTGGATGTTTAACTGTACAGAATGGTCTGGAAACTGCCTGCATGCCTTCAAGGTTGGCTGTGAGGTTGGGATGTCTCAGTGGGCAAATCGTATTTTTGAATCGCGGGATTTGTTGACAAGTAGGATCACATTTAGGAACTGTGATGGAGTTGCCTGTGTGGATTTTCCACTTTATCCAAAGTAGCAGCAGGTGGATGGTATGGCAGACAGGGCACTGGCAGTCTCTGCCACTAACTAACTGGTGGTGTAAGCTTGCATATGTCACATGCTTCTCTGTTTCCCAGCTAGAAAATAGGTGCAAGGGCTGGGCACTGCAGCACCCGCGCTTCTCATTATAAAGGAAATACAAAGCAGACCCTATATTTAGGCAGGAAGGAGTGAAATGGCAAACTCCAGGATTCCTTTCCATTGTGCATGTGTGTTACGTGCGAGCACGTGTACACATGTGTGTGTGTGTGTGTGTGTGTGTGTAAACCTCCTCAAAGTTTTACTATGTAATTTCACAAGGCCAAGACCCCAAACCTGACACTGCCAGTGTTGATAACATTCTTATTCGGGTGCCTTAAAAAAAAGCGGGGGGGGGAGGGGAATTACCACCTGTTTCTGAATGATATGTAAAAAGTTTTACTTTTTAAGGCAAGGTGTCGGAGTTATTGAAGACTAATATAAACAAAACAAACCATTTTGTTTTGAAAGCTTACTGGAGACAAGAATTTCTTCTTTTGTGCAATGAAGAAAAAGTCAGCTATTCTCTTCCCAAATGAGAAGGCATATGTCATCACATAGCAGTAAAAGCTGAACCTTGAACCAAATTGAGGATGACAAGAAAAGGCAGCTGGAGGAGCCCAAATTTGTAACTATTCTCCAAGTCACTAAGAAATGGAATTAGGGCAAGTTTAAGAGTGAGGAGTGTCAGTAAAGTATCTAGGTGACTCTACAAAACCCCTAAAACGCTCAATAATTTCTGGGGTGAAAATTCCCAAAAGCCTCAATCATGAGTCACTGCAATTTACTGCCCTCCGAGCCTCTGCTGGTTTTGGCAGACATCAGTGCCCCAAATCTCCAGTCCAGCAGCAGCACAGAAGCTTCTGTGGGCAGAGGATGGGCGTGAGGGATGATAGTGATGAAACTGCCTTATAAGGAAAGGCTAAGTCTTGGGAAGGCCTGGTGTTGATCAAACTAGAAAAATGGTAAAGGGAAGATCTGAGACCCCTGGCTCCTCCCATCTAGAAAATGAAAGGGAGAGGGAGGGATGTGTGTTGCCTAAGAGAAAATCACTTTAAAGAGAAGGACCTTGACATAAATGTACCCTGGTGCCTGTCACAGCCTTAGAGGAGGTAGAATCCAGTGTGCAGGGGTAGACACACCCTGGGAATCACAAATTTCTCACTTGACAGATGATGGACTGAGTATCAGAGAGCACAGTAACTTAAGGAGGCCAGCCAGGATTAAACCGGGTGCTGCCTCCTGCTGGCAGGGGCATGACCTGGTGCGCCCACCTTATACCTGGCCATTCAGAGCTGGGGCTCAGCAGCAGAAAGGATGCAAAGAATAGGCATTCTCCAGGATCTCCTAGACAGGCACATTTGGGCTCAGGGCTGGGCTGTCTGGGATGTGCTTCCTGGCACATAATTACCCCCATCAAGATTATTATTAGCATTAGGCATTTACATGACACTTAATATTTTCAAAGCATTGTACTGACGTTTAATTAGTTTTTCCTTGCAACATTCCTGTCGAGTCCACACTTGATAACTGGGAGACTGACAGGGAAAGAGATAAAATGCTAAAGGTTGATGGAGAAGAGGGGAGAGCAGCAGTCTTTTGGCTTTCATTCTCTCTGGTGACTCACTCAGCCAAGATAAATAACCTCCCCTGCTCCCTGCAAATTCTGCACCCCAATCCCAGAGCCCCGCTAGCAAGGTACCTGTAACCTCCAAGAGTGTGTGTGTGTGTGTGTGTGTGTGTGTGTGTGTGATCTCTTTGCTGTTTTTTGGCTCAAAGTCTATGTCAAGTTCAAGTTCACATTCATTCAGAACTGCTGACATCTCCAGTCTTTTTCCAAACCTCCCCAATTAAGGCTACCTATAAAATCCAAGGGTTGTGATTCTCAAACCTAAGGCAGCTTCTGATAGGAAGGTTTTAGCATTTGACAAGTTCTAATTAGATCTATTAAAATAGAGGAGTGGTGTAGGCCCTCAGGTTCTGCCTCTTGCTGGCAGCTGGGGTTTCAGACTAGGGCTATAACGCAGTGGCTTCTCCATTCTGAGAGCCCTGGCAGGGCCTTGAGAAGCCAGAGGTCCTACCTCAGAGACTGTAAGACCCTCTCACTGCAAGGCCTCCCATTCTGTTCCATTGGTTACAGGTGAAAGCTGCAAGGAGTGGGGAGGGCGGGAGCCTAGGCGGAAAGACAGAGGAGAGAGAGGAAGGGCCACTGAAACCCCAAGAGGTTAGCTGGGGACCCATCACCCTGGGGCAAGGCCAGCCACCCCCTCTCCTCACCCCGTGCTTTCCTAAAGCAGCCGAGGCCGCCTCCTTTCTCTCGTCCGGGAAAGTCCTTTCACAGGCCTGGGTGCAGTGGAACCAATGGAAACACCTCTAGCAGCACCGGATGCAGTTTCTGCGGTCTGCGGTTTCCCCCTGGCCTGCGGGTGACCTGGGGTCAAGGCAGGAACAGGTAAAACGATGCCTCTTGGCAATGCTAGTCCTAGGTCCCCTCCTTCCTTCCCTCACGCAGGCTTTTCCTCTCCATCCCTCCTCCCTTCTCATCGACGGTGCTCCACACGATGTGGTGACCGACAGGCCTACGGGGTGCTGGGGCCTGAAAGTGGAGCGATCCCCAGGGGCGAACCCGCGGTTGGGAAACGTGGGTCCTCAGGATTTCGCTGCTGGCCTCCATCCCCGCAGCCCTGACAGTTGAGACACGTGTCTGGGGGGGGGGGCCGGAAGCTTGTCGTCTCCGTGGACCTGAGCTCCCTGCCCACCCCAGTGGAGCACCTCGCCTGCTGCCCAGAAACACTTCTGGAAAAAGTTGGGCCTTGGTGATTACCGTCGCAGCCGCCGAGACCAGCCACTAAGGCCGAAAGCCTGGGCGCAGACTTAGGCCAGCTCAGGAGCCTGGGCCTGCGGGCTTGTCCAGACCAGCGTCTCTGCTCCCGCCGCCAGGTTCAGCCAACCCAGGCCAAGTCCGACGCTGGCCCCTCCGGGGTCACTGAGCTCGGCAGCGCGAAGAAAGAAGACGGACAATAGCAACCAGGAGAGGCCTCGGCCCCCTAGGGCGCGCCCGTCTGGGCCATGGAAACAGAAGGTCATCTCCCCGGCGGGCGGGCGGAGGCTGTGGGACCCCAGTCCCTGTCCAGGACCGGAGACCCGCCCTAAGCGAGCCTGGACGGCGCCGCCCGGGGCTCCCCACGGACTCCGCAGCCACCGGCAGAACGCGGCGCGACTCGGGCGACTGGGAGCATTGAGGCCTCGTGAGGGTGCGGGGGAAATTATAACCCTGGTCCTTCCTGGAGCCTGCGAGCGATTTCGAAAGCCCCCTGAGCGGACTGGCCCCCACCTGACTTCTCCAGAGCCAGAGACTGATTGGGTCTTCATTTCCCACTTGCTAGGGACATGCCCTTGGACTAGCGTACTACTCGCCGTGCCTCAGTTTCCTCCTTTGTAAGCTGGAAAGGATATTACATATCTCAATAGGTTACTGTAAAGATGAGATAAGCTAAGTCATAGCAGCTCAGAGCCCGGCGCAGAGCAAGCACCCGATACACACTGGGTATCTACATGCCCACCTCGTCTTTTGGAGGGAATGCACTCCTCCCTCATCAATGAACCAATAGCTCTCTCTCCGCCGTACCCCCTCCTGTCCTCCCTTCCCCTGCTGTCTCTATTCTCCGCCCTCCCTCCGCTCCCCTTTCCCCCCAAATCTCTTTCCCCCTAACTCTTCCTGTCGGTCTCCCATCTGTAGACCAGCAACGTCCGAGTGAAATGTGAGGCACGTTTAAAGTAAATCCGTTCGTTTTCCTATGTCAGTCCCACGATTGAGATTGGTCTGAGCCGTGCACGTTGGAGCGCGCGTTTTGCGGCCCCAGAGACTTTTCGGCCGGCTCTGGCGGGCTCCCATGGGGGTCAGCTCCCCGATAAGTACCCGCGGCTGCCAGCTTGATCTTGATTTCTGAAATCTGGGTTTCGTGGCCCGCCAGGGAGAGTGCAGGCGGGCAGCGGGATGGAGACGGGGGCCCTGCTGCTCCTTGGTCGGACTCGGCGACAGTGTCCGTGCAGCCACCCCGCTTCGGCCCACACTCGCTCCCCGGGCTCGCCTCGGCCCCGAAGCGCGGGCTGCGCGAGGCCGAGGCCTGAAGATCGCGATGCCCCAGGCCGGTCAGGCTTAGCGGCTTGGCAGCTGACCACAGGGCCGCTGCGCGGAGGCCGGAGGGCGCCAAATGCGGCAGTCCACGGGCCAGGGCTGCGGGCTGGGGAAGGGCCCGTGTCAGAGGCGGCGTGAGAATCGCGGCCCCAGAACCGGAACCGCCAAACTCCAGCCGGCCACGAGTGGGACTCGACCTCGCGGGTGCTCGCAAAAAAAAAAAAAATCTGGAGCCACACAGACCGCCCGCCCGGACTTCAGAGCGAGGCCACCAACTAACCCCTCAGGACTCGGTTCGCGTTCAGATGGTCGCTCACACGGACAAGTGAGCAGATCCCCCAAACACACCCTCAACTTTCCCATTTCTAAATGGGAACATGGCCCTGAATCCTGCGTGTACGCCGCTTGTCGAGATGCTGAAGTTCACCACCTCCGTGGAGCCCGCGGTACCAGGACGATTCCAGGACACGCAGACCGTCCCCTCCAATCCGAAAGCGAAGGGTCCTGGTGGGTTCAAAGCGACAGCGGCTGGTGGGCCCTGCAGGGCTGCTGGCGAGCTGAGGAAGAGGAGGGCGAGCCTGCCTGCTGCTCAGTCAGGAGCCGTCGGATCCGGGGCGCCCCAGTCCACACGCGTAACCGGGGCCCAGCTGCCCCACGTTGGAGCGCGAGGCCTCGCGGAAAAGCCCACGGCGCGGAACTCGCGCTTCCCGGGAGCTGCGCAAACCCCCAACTCGAAGCAGGAATTATACTCGAACTCCGGGTAAATCGAGCAAAATGTTGCCCCCCCCCTTGCCCATTTCTGTACCTTATTAGTTTCATAGGGAGTTCAAGTGGAAGTGACTTGAGGTCTGAGCTATTCTACATTGATCTCCACGCCATTTTTGCTCTCAGGACACCGTCTACAAGGAGCTGGTCAGGGGCCACCCCCACCCAGGGGGCCTCAGAGTCGCTGTGGCTTCAGCCCTCTCTTGTTCTCTCCGGCCTGGGTCATTCTTCTGGATCCTCTCTCCGACACTGACCGCAGTCCCGGGCCTGGGTCTTCTTCACTAAGCCTCCCACATGAACATCGGCTATGTTCTCACTGGCCATGGCGCAGGTCCGCCCCGGCTGTGTTCACACTGCGACCTGAACGAAGTTTTTTGTTTGTCTGATTCAAAAAAAAAACAAAAAACACAAAGACAAACAAACACAAAAAAAAACCCTTAAGGACATGAGCACTTATCAGGATAATTCTGGCTAGGAAACATCCTGACCCACTCAAAAGAAATCTTCAAACAATTGGAGAAACAGTAATACAACGGAAGCAGCTACACATTAAATACGTGTAAGAGATTGGGATATAAATGGCATATAAAGATCCAGGATCCGTTAAGGGCTGGAAATATAAAGAAGACAAGACACAAGTGTCTACGTATTCTCAGATTCAATGTCAGAGTTGAGAGGGAATCAATCTAACCCAATTCCCTCAGTTTACAAATAAGAAAAAGAAAACCGGCCCAGAGAAAGCCAGGGGCCTTCCCAAGGTCACAAAGCACGGAGCAGGCAGAGGCAGCGAAGGAACTCAGCCCCAGACTCCCAGAGCAGAGCTCATCCCACTGTTTTCTGCTTTCCCAGTTGAGGAGCAAACAGCTCTTTATGGGTTATGCTCTCCAGTTTGGGCTCTTATGAGGCGAGGGAATCCTAAGAAGCATCCCCTTCCAGGAATCCTGCTGTCTTTTCCCCGTCAGGTGACAACTGTCAGGAAAGTGACCGAATATCCTACACCGCCTGCCACTTCAAACACAACCCTCTGCCTCGCAGCCTCGCGTACCCGAGAGAACCACCCAGGTGCAGTTCTCGGATAGGACCAACAGGTGGCGAGTTCCTCACAGGAAAGGAGGTAGGGAATCCGCCTGCGCCCCTCGGACCCTGCTCCCTGACCTAACCGCCTGCCTAGGATCTCCCGAAGGAAAGGGGACAGGAAGGGACGCAGCATAGGGGCTTAGGATGGATGCTAAATGGTTTGCAAAAAAAAAAAAAAAAAAAGACCCTAGAATCCCCTCCGGCTCAGAGCAGCACTCATGCTCTGTTTTTTAAGGGGCCAATGAACGTTGGGTGCCTACAGCAAGACACCTCGGGCTTAGGCAGCAAAAACACTGGGACTCACTGGGGTCACCCCTAGGGGGCGTCATCTCCCCTCAACGTAAAAGTCCCGCTAATTCCCGCACGGTCCGACGCCGCCTTCTTTCGCCACCAGTCCCAGCGCCCATCCTTCCGCCTACTTTTATCTTTTATATATTGGGGAGGGGGGTGGAGAATATAAGGGAAAGAGGGCGCTTTTTCAATTGGGATGATAATTGTCCGCGAGATGGGTTTCTTAATCTGCTCATCCATTAATGATTTTTCCTCTAATATTTGGCTTTGCTGCTTTGATCGCTGGAAGATCACACACTTGATTCCTTCGCATAACAATTTTGGAACGTGCCTCCTTGCCAAGGGAAGGGAGGGACGTGCCTTAGAATGGCTTTGGGGTCGCTATTCCACCACCCCACCCTACCCTGAGCAGGAAGTGAAGCCAGCCTTCCCCTCACCGACCTCCCATCCCTGACTACCATTCATGCGTGGAAGAGGACGCTGCTACCTGCTTGGGAACCAAAAGGGTGTCGAGTGAGACCAAATGAGAAGGGAGGGTCTCTCCATCGTCTCCCACTGCATTTCTCTCTCTCTCTCTCTCTCTCTCTCTCTCTCTCTCTCTCTCTCTCTCTCTCTCTCTCTCACATACACACACACACACACACACACACACACACACACATTGGGAAGAGAATGAATCTTGGAGGTGAATGGACAGGGGTTGGCAGCTGGGAGAAGGAGACCACCTTCTACTTGGGGCTTAGGCCTGGTTTGGCGAGCCTGAGACCGGTGGGACCCGGGCCTAGTTCCCTCCCCTCTCCGGGTCTCAGTTGCCTCGTCTGTGCAGTGGGCTTTTGGTCTTTGCGCTCTCTAAAGTCCCTTTGATGTTGACCTTGCTATGTGTTGCCCACCCTGCCCCCAAACAGGGTTTAGGGCTTCGGGATTGCACAGGTGAGTCTTGGTGGGGAACAGAAGGTGAGTGGCCGTTTTAATCGGGGTTTAAACAACTGCCTTGTCTACCTTACATAGTTCAATGACGGAGGTGGGCATGGGGGTGGGTGTTTTGAGGTCAGAGACCTCTGGTCCTTGCGACTTCACCCACCTCACTTCAAAAACCTGGGTCGAAGGGAGTAGCTCTCCTGTTCCCAGCTGGGCACAAACGCACGCACAGAGACTATACTTATGAACACGCACAAGCACGTCCACCAGCGTAGAGCACATGCACGCACACAACATTTGCACACACGGACACAACGCAACCACATGAGGATTAGAGGGACACAAAAATACACACAATCCTTCTGTGCACACTCGGGCACACACACACACACACACACCGCACTCACCTGGAGCCCTACACATACACACGTACAAACATGCACGCGCGCGGCCGCTCACCCGGCCCCTCTCGGGCTTCCGCAGGAACAGGAGGTCAGGGAAGGCGGCCCAGGAAGGCCTGACATCGAAGTGACCCCCTGCCCCCCATCACTCGTTCGCGATCCTGTCTGAGGCAGGAGGTGGGGCAGCGTTGGGGGACGCACAAGAGTTCTCTCCCCTCTCTCCATCTCCATTCCCAGGCTGAAGAGACTCCCCCTTCCCCGCCCGCCCCCCTTCCGGACTAAACTTTTCCCTCCCTCACCACCCCTCTAGCCCCCCACCAGCCCCCTGCAGCGCCGGCTGTGGGTAGAACCTGCAGCTTTTCCTGCATCCTCCCCGGGAAAAGGGTCGGGACGCTGCACCTCCACGGACCAAAGGGGGGCGCGGCCTGGCTGGCGCTCCGGGGCCCGCGGGGAGGGAGGCGGGAAGGCGCCGGCCGACAGCCCGAGCGCTGAAAGCTGGGTGCGCGGACTCCTGCTGGCTTTTGCCGGGGCAGTGGGAAAAGAGCCCCGGGACAGCCCCGCATCCTTCTGGGAGTCCGAGAAAGAAGAACAGTTACTCTGGGGCAAGCAAAAAGAACACGGTTTTGGAGCCACAGGGGCATTCTTCTGCCAAGGACTTGGATGATGTGATTTTTTTCCTTTGCTCGACTCTTTTTGTTGTGCTCAACTTTTGGATGCGGACCCACGCCGGAGCACGGATTGAGCCGAGCGGACAGCAGAACCCGGAAGCCGCCTCGGCCCCTCCTCAAACGCGTACCCTTCGGCGTGCCCGCGCTCCAGGCCAGTCGGTGTGGACCGGGACCCGCGCCTAGACGGATGCAGGCGGGAGCCGCTACTCGGACAGGTGGGGAGTGGGGTGGGCAAGGGACCCCCTCGGCCTGGAGGCGCCAGGCTCAAAGAGCCTTCTGTAGAGGAGGAGGGGGCTAGAGAGGGAGAAAAGCAAAATAAAGGAGAGAAGAAAATTCGAGCGTAGAACCTAATTTACGCCGGGTTTTGGAGGGTGGGGCTGGGAGGGGTGAACAAGAGCATTTTGGTTCTGCAGTTTGGGTGGGATGCAGGTGAAGGAAAAAAGCGGGATGTCTGATTCAAGTGAAGAAAAATATGTAGGGAAGTGTTGGTAGTTGCCTTGCTTTCAGGAGCGGTGAGCTCTAACACCCTTAGTTCCAGGGCCCTCGCTGGCTGTGGAGAACGGTTTGGGGATACAGAGAAGAAGGTGAAGGCCCCCTTTCCTGCAACCCGAGCCCGGAGGCACTGGGTTCCGCTCCCCCGCTCCCCCTCGCAGCCCTAACCCAGCTCGTCAACCTGCCAGCAGCCACGCGGCGGGCGTTGGAGCCCAGGGTTCCGGGCGCCGGGCGCGACCCCGCAGGCAGTCTTCCGGGCTCCCGGAGGAGACCGGGGACGGGGGACCTTTCCGAATCCTGACCACCAGGTGCGATTTACGGAAATCATCCAAATGTTCCCCGCATTGCCCATAGTCCAGAGGAGAAGAGGCTTAATTTTCTCATCTTGTCCGGGCGTTAGAGGAAAAAAAGAAAAAGAAAAACCCAAACTGTTTCTAGAACAAAAAGGTCTGTGTTGCGAACTGCTCCTTCTCGGATAAAGGGGGGAGGGTGACCCTGAAGACAGGATGGTATGGGCAGAAGCCCAAATAGTGCAACCCCAAAGATGTCATCCTCCACCAGCAAGCTTTTCTCGGGCGTTCTGGGATTCTGGACATTTATGTATAGGGTTTTTTTAATGCACATAGAAAAGAAGAAATTTTCCCTCCCTCCCCCCAAGTCTTCTGGGCCATCTACAAACAAAGCTGCCCCCAATTTCGAGAGTCAACAGAGCATTTTATTTTCCATGGTTTACCTCCCACGCACCCACCCATCGCGGCGTTTCCCTTTCCCCCCGCCTCCTCCAATCCCCCTCCAAGCTGGGGCAGAATGGGTTAGGATCCCTAACCAATACCCAACGAATCCACTGCACCCAGCCACCCCCCACATTATTATCGCCTCCAAATGAAGACCAAAACCCCGAGCGCTAATTGAATTAGCCTATTGAAAGGACTGTCAGGTACAATGACGTGGCTCGAGGCCCCGCATTTCCCAAGGTCTATAGGCTTTGGGGACCTGCGATGTATAGTCTGACCTTCTGCCTCATAATAATACCGCGGCACTTGTAGCAGAAATCTCCTCGCATTCACTCCCAACAAAACCGCTGGTCACCCAGTCCCCGTAGGAAGGCTGTGCGCTATTGTGTTGCGACAACTCATTCATGTCCCGCGCCACGAGGCCCCACCGCCATCTGATCTACACTCGAAATGCGATTACCACCGTGTGCTTGCAACACGCTCGCACTCTCGGCCCATCGCGCACACGCTTGGCGGGGCTGCAAGGTTTTCTTTCACAATTTTCCTTCTCAAACACATCCTCAAAAGAAAGGTGGAAGCAGGCAAGACCGTTTGTCTCAGCCTAACGAAATCCAAAATTCTGAGGAAATGCAGTCTGGAGGGAGATTTCTCTTTTCTGAGCAGCATACACCCAAACTCTTAGCAAACACATTACTCTGGTGGGGCAGACTTGGGTGTACACACTAATATCTACGTACACTGGTCTCCTCCCATGCACACACACACACACACACACACACACACAATGTTTTTACAGACTCCTGCCTCTCTCAGTGGTTCTCAGATACACAAGCAAAAGACACAAATACAGGCTCTGCTCCCTCCCTCCCCCGAGTCACAGAGACCACCCTCCAAATTGGTAAGTGGTTCTTGAAAGATTGGGAAAGGGGGGAAACAAAGGTTAAACTTCTTAGCCTTCAGCTTGAGAAGCACTCATCAGTCTTCCTACTATGTGACCCCCCAAACACACAAATACACTCTCCCTGTGTGTGTTCACCACGTGCGATTCACACAGTGAAAACTCCTGGTTAGCCAGAGAATGGAGGCAGTCTGGGAATGGGAGAGAGGTGGGGAGTTTGGGGTCTCTTCCTGTCGTGCTTATCCCATTCCCCACCATTGAAAGGCAATTTGGGCCCCTTCTTCCTTCAAGTGAGGAAAGAAATAATAGGGTGTTTTTGTTTTGTTGTTATTGTTGTTGTTGTTTTTGCTCCCCCTCCGGCATTTAAATTAAAACAAAATCGTTTTCTTCCTTGTCATTCTCCACTTTTATGTGGACTGGTGTGGAAACGGAACTGGGGGACAATCAATGTATTGCATAGACATGGCTAGGTCAGTTGCCTTCTGTGAGGCCTCTTACCCCCGGGGAACCGCATGGATCAGAACTTCAAGGCACTGGAAGTGGTCACAGGGTGTCCCCAAACTTCCATACCTTTGGTCAAAAGCAGAAGGCGTTTGGAGAAAAGGGCTCCATTCCATTCTGGGTGCCGTCCCACCTGGACATCTATCAAGTTGGAAGAAATTCTTTAATTCCCAAAGGCAGAAACAGTACCCGGAAAAGAACTGCCTTAAATGTACTCACATGTGCACACACATCACTGCACACACCCCCAACCCATACTTGTATACACCAGTCACTCTGGGGGTACTTCCTCACCTACACGCCCAATCGTGGGCTCACTTTGAGTCGTCAGGACCCTTCGCACACCCATCTTGGTCCACATTTGCTCCCTCCTAACCTTCACACACCTCACTCTCAGGCTTGCCAAAACATCAGTCCGCTAACACCGAGCTCCCAATAGTATGTTCATTTTCAGGCAGGAGAGGAGGGCGTGGGCCGGGGTGGGGGTCGTGGAAAGCAGGCAGCGCTGGGTGCAGAGCAACGGCGCAGGCCTAGCCTCGGGAGGTGGGGGGAGACAAGCCAGCGCGCGGTGCGCCTCCTAATCCAGCCGGAGCTCGTGGGCCGCGGGTGCATTTATCATCCCATTACTGTAACAAATCCCGGCTCCACTACATGAAAGGTAAAATGAATTACCGACGTTAAGCCGTCAATAAAGTCATTTCTGTAAATGGTGTCTCCAAAGGGCCGCCGCATTATTCAGCTGGCTTTATCAGCTGGCTGGAAATTACGTGGAGGAGCCGGGCCGCGCGGCGCGCGGGGCCGCTCACTTTGATTAAGCGTCTTGCCAGCGCGATGTGACAGAGCTTTTGACCAGGGTTTTATTCACAGGCCTGTGATGAACGCCAAGCTGATCAGGCGGAATGAAGAGTAATTAAAACCTATAAATTATCTTCCGCAGCCCTTCTCGAGGCGTCTCCTGCAGGAGAGATAAGGCGTCGAGACCCTATTTACGGCGCTGAAAGGGACCGCGGCGCACAAAAGCTACGCGGCTAAATAGGATATTGATAGTGTCCTAATTAGAATTTAATTAAGTACCCACGCTCGCTTGCGGGATAAAGATTTCAATTTTGCGAACTTAAATATAAAATTCCCACCCCCCATTTCGGGGGGAAAAGGGTGGGGGCACCGAGAGATTTCGGGGAGCCCTTGGGCGTAGCACTGAAGAGGACCAGAAGACTCCAAGGTGGGGTTGTCGGGGCAGCTTGGGAGGGTTGAGGAAAGCAGGGCGGGCCTTCTTAGCTCAACACTCGAGAAAGTGGCTCTCGCTGTCCCCGGTCCGCTCGGGCAGGTTTAGGAACTCCAGAGCGCCGGGTACTGGAGGACCCTCGGCTGACACAGTCAGCAACACGAACTCCCACTCTCTACCAGTCCTGAGAAACTTTGGCTACTGCGCTGGTTCGGCTGGTTGTGGTTTTCCTTGTATTTTCCTCCTAACCCTCTGTGACTTTTCTGGGCAAGGGGGTTTATTTTGCATGTTCCCACTAGACAGTCTCCCCAAAGAAGCCCTTTCTCCGTCGTCCCAATTGAGGATGGAGGTCAGGGAGAGCAGGTTCTCAGAAGTTCCAAGATAACATCCGCGCGAAGGCCTCAGTAGCCGGAGCCTTTCTAGCCGCTACTCTCCGGTACCGCAGGCTTCCGCACACAATCGGACCCTCGCCTCCCAAATGTCTCAGCCTACAAACCCCGTCTCCCCCCACCCCATCCCTGGCGATGGGAAAACTTTTGGGGTGCCTTGGTCAGGAAACAGAAACAGAGCCCAGAGGACTAGAGACTGATCTCCGTGAGCGTGGGAGAGGCGGGAGCCCCCACAGTCCCCCCAAACTTGGGAAGAACACGCAGGATTAGAGCCAGAGGTCTCCAAGGATTCGGGAGCAATCCCAGGAAAATCTGGGAAACCAGGGGGAAACCCTCTGTCCACATCGTCAGCTGGCTAGGACAAACACCTGGGGTGCAGTACTTTTATTGGTTGGATTTCACTTTGCAGGGAAATCTAACAGGGACGTTGCCCTGAATCCAAAAGCCGGGGCCTTGCGCGTGTATGCACCCTGACTGGCTTGGCCCAGCGGCCCGGCCAGGACAACTGTACCATGCCCGGACCGCTTCGACTCAGGCAGCTAGAGAAAGAACTGGCGCCCGGCGCGACCCGCGCTTGGGCTCTCTCGCGCCCTCTGGGCCTGGCCTAGTGGAGCCAGGACAGCTCCCGGGGTTGTCGAAGGTCTGGACAGGGAAGAGCATGGGTGAGGATACCCCGGAAAGGACACGCAGTGCAGCCGGCTGGCATGAACTGCAAACCTACAAGCAGACGGTGCTAGCCAGGCGCAGCTGGCCTCGGGTGTTTGATATTTGAGAAAAAATAAACTGCTTCTCTGAAAGTAACCAACTCTAGGTCTATTTCACATCTCCGACGCTCCTTGTTTTACACCCCCCCCCCCACACACACTGCACACACGAAGAGTGACAACATTTCAACCCTCGTACCAGCAAGAATAAAAAAAGAGAGAAAATAAAAGGCTGGGTTTCTTAGGCATGGGGATGCAAAAGAGCCGAGGCCCCAGCCTCTGACCCTGCACCCAGCCTCGCGCACCCATAACCCTGCATTTCTCCAACAAGTTGTTTATGAAGTTGCTTCTTTATTTGTCTACACCCCGAAATGTACCCCTTGCGTGTCTCCTTCGCCCCTTCCTCGGTGCTGGCCCGAAAGAGGGGGAGGGGCTCCAGTGCGGGTGGGGGAGGGTGGGCCGGACGCGCCGTGCCCGCGCCGCCTCGCCCCCTCTCCGCCCGCTGCCGCCGCCCCCGGATTATTTATCCGCAAAGTCCCGCGCGCGCCCATTGGGCGGAGGCCTGGGTGTCAGCGCGAGTCCTGGCTCGCCATTGGCCCCGCACACGTGCGGTCCTGACTCACGTGCTTCCGGTTTGAAGGCAAAAAGTGTGCCTGGGTGATTTTTTTTTAAGCGAGAGAGTTTGTGCAAAGATCCGAGCTGTCAGAGATTTGAAGAAAAAAAAAAAAAAAAAAAAGGCAGCCCGGCGCTGGCGGAGACGCGCTCTCCTTGCAAAAAAAGCAAAGGCGATTAAAGGCGCTGCCAGCCTCGCGCTCTGGGCACAGCTGAGCGTGACACTCGGGGAAGTCAAACCCCTCACAACTGCCTAGGAAGATGGCTAGACTTTAAAGACTATTTTTTCCCTTTAAGAAAAAAAAAAATTCTTGGAGCTTTTTTCTTTTTTCTTGCTTTCTTGTTTTCTTTCTTTTTTTTTTTTTCCTTTTTTTGGCCGTGGCTTACTCCCCCATTTAAAACAAATCATTGAACCTGGTTGCAGAAAGGAAAAAAGAAATAGCCAAGTGTCTCCATATCTGGATGTCTACAAATTAGAGAGGGAGAGACAGCGAGATCTATCTGCTTGATAAGAGCGAGCGATCCAGGCCAGGCGCCTGGGCTTTTCTTCCTGCGCCCGCCCCGCTCCCTCGCCGGGGCTTCGCCGGCCTCCTTCCTCCGCACACCCTCACGGGCCGCTGGCAAAGTGGGGTGGGGAGCGAGGCGGGGGGGGCGGGGGCCGGCGCGGCGGCCGGGGCGGCGGGGCGGCCGAGCATGGAAGAGCAGCGGCCGGAACCTAAAAGTCAGCGCGACTCGGGCCTCGGCGCGGCGGCGGCGGCGGCGGCCCCGGGCAGCCTCGGTCTGAGCCTCAGCCCCGGCGCCGGCGGCAGCAGCGGCAGCGATGGAGACAGCGTGCCGGTGTCCCCGCAGCCCGCGCCCCCCTCGCCGCCCGCGGCGCCCCGTCTGCCGCCCCTGGCCCCCCACCCGCACCTCCCCCCGCACCCCCCGCCCCCGCCGCCGCCGCCGCCGCAGCACCTCGCGGCGCCTGCTCAGCAGCCGCAGCCCGCGGCCCAGCTGCACCGCACCACCAACTTTTTCATCGACAACATCCTGAGGCCGGACTTCGGCTGCAAAAAGGAGCAGCCGCCGCCGCAGCTCCTGGTGGCAGCGGCGGCCGGAGGAGGCGCTGGCGGAGGCCGGGTGGAGCGTGACAGAGGCCAGCCCGGCGCAGGTAGAGACCCCGCGCACCCGCTGGGCACGCGGGCGCCCGGCGCCGCCTCGCTGCTGTGCGCCCCGGACGCGAACTGTGGCCCGCCCGACGGCTCCCCGCCCGCCGCCGCCGGCGTCGCGGGCGCGTCCAAGGCTGGGAACCCGGCGGCCGCGGCGGCAGCGGCGGCCAAGCCTTCGGACGGCGGCGGCGGCGGCGGAGGCGCAGTGGGGAGCCCAGGTGCGCAGGGTGCCAAGTACCCCGAGCACGGCAACCCAGCCATCCTGCTAATGGGCTCCGCCAACGGCGGGTCCGTGGTCAAAACGGACTCGCAGCAGCCTCTCGTGTGGCCGGCCTGGGTCTACTGCACTCGCTACTCGGATCGTCCGTCCTCCGGTGAGTACCGGCCCCGGCTGCGCCACGCCGTCCGGCTCCGCGACGCCCCAGACTCCTGGCCGCCGTGTTGGAGGGAGGAAGCCCGGCCTCGGGCTCTCCCTTCTCTCGCGCCCGTCTCCTCCTGCGCAGCCCCGGGCCCAGGCGCAACCGAGGGCGCACCCGGTTTTGTGCTCCTGGCTTCTGACGCCAGCCCCCGGGAGGTTCATGGCGCTGGAGGCCGGAGTCTCCAGCCCTCGGTTTTGAACTCCGAACCTCTCCGGTTTGCTTTGTGTTTTATCTTTATTATTTGTAGGAAAGACAGAAGCAGTCATTGATTTTTTTTTTTTCCTTGGGAAAGGGGTATTTAGAGCCTGCGGGAAGGTGGGCCTAGTGTTCTGGGTCTGCAATCCCACTAGCTTGGTCCTGCGGAGGCCGAAATCCAGCAAGCCTTTGATCAGAGAAATAATCTTCACCTAGGGTGTTCTTACAGACACAGACACCATCTCCACAGTTTCTGCGTAGAATTCATTTACATAGGGACGGATCTGAGGACGCAGAGGAAGAGAGAAAAGCGTGTGTTCGCTGTCCCTCTTTAGCCTCGCAGCCAAGAAAGTCTGACCCGGGTGGGTAGAATCCAGGGAAAGGCGGTTGCCAAAACGACGAGTCCAGAGCCCCCCTGGCTCCTAGTTCTCTGGAGCTGACGGACAGACAGACAGTGGAAGAGACAAGGAGACAGGTCAGGCCAGGCTCAGACCGAAAAGCGGGGCCGAGGACAGGAGAGCCAGCCTCCGTAGCTTCTCAGAAGCGGCTCGCACAGCCTGCCCCTTCCTTCCTTAACTCCTTCCTAACGCACAAGTGCCGGGTAGCAGATTTACGCCAGCCCTAGGCCCCTTTTTCTTGACATTCCTTTGCCCCCTTTCCTCGTGTTCCTTGCGCTTGGAGAACCCCAGGCCGAGACCTGCCCTGGGAGAGGAGGCCGAGGCCTGCCCGTCTTCCCGGCCGGCAGCGGCGGGGTGGCCGGTGGGCGCTGCGAGGAGGGCAGCCGGGGCTCAGGCCTACGACCGGGTTCCGGGCACCCGGGTTCGGCGGGAGGCCGGGCACAGCGTAGCCCTGCGGCGCTCTACCCCGCTTGCTCTCCAGCAGCCCCGCCGCTGCCGGCCGAGCGCGGATCGATGCGCGCTATCAACCCCCGCCATCTCGAGCCCCGTTATTGACACGTCGGGCTCCCTGAACCTCCGAAAAGCTGCTTTGATTGACTCGCCTGATGGATAGACTGATTGAGCTGTCAGGCAGTGCGGCTCGGGCTGGCCGCGAGGCTACGATTTTATTACAAGTGTCCTTGCCTCTGCACACACGTACAACAACATCCAGGATTCACAACGTGTTGGGGCCTTTCTGGGGATGTGCACATTTAATGGGCAAGCTCTGCCCGCTCAGCTAATTACTCATCTAAACCAGGGTCTTCCTCCCTCCCCAGCCCACCTCCCAGTCTTCTTTGCTCCATAGTGGGCCTTGTCTTTGTTCTTAGCTGCTTTCCTTCTTACGGGCCTGAAGAGGCACGGTACTGGCTCCTTCTCCTGCACCGGCACTTAAGGGAAATGGACGTCAAGCCAGACCTGAGTCTTTGCAGTCAGCCAGGCTTGGACTCTTTTGTCAGGGGACTGCTGGACCCCAGGCGCGGGCCTGCCCCAGGATCCGGCTGTTCAGCTTGCCCCCTTGTAGCTAGGTTTGGAGATGACGAAGAAGACCCTTCTTTTCAGACAGTTTTAGAGATTAAACAGGCCTGAAAGGGACTTAATTGTGCTCAGTAAGCTCCCATAATCAAGATGGGGCCCAGGAAATAAAGGCCAGAAGACTTGAATGTGGAGGCTGATAGAGGTGCAGGCTCCGCACACTGCCTCCCAGCTCTCTGCCTCCCCACTCCAGGCTGGGTCCATAGCAGCCCTCTTAAGTTTGGAGGGAGACTTCACATTCCTGGAGAGGTGTTCTGTGGCCTCTTTTCCTATCGATCTTAGGGGCAAAGCACAGATTTCTGTCTAGATTGTCCCCCTGTCTCTGTCCCTTTGCCTCTATTTTGCTCATGGCAGGGGGTGGCAGGAGAGATATAGTCTCCTTGCAAATAACATAGATGGGCAGGGAAAGCAGATCTGGCTTGGTTTTGTTATTTAGTTTTCAATCCTGAAATTGCAGTTTTTGTGTTCAAAAGAGATAAAGGAGATCTTGACTGTGCAGAGGGATGGAGGAATGGGGAGGGCCCTCTCTTTCTTACTACCGTAGCACCATCCAACGGGCATAGCAGAGAACTCAGGGGCCATGTGAGTAAGGCACCTAACTGGGTGAAGGCCTTTTCTCTCCCTTCAGAGGGAGAATAGTCAGTGTCTCCCTGGGACCTTAGAAAGGGCTTTTTTAAGGCCAAAGAGTAAAAAGAAGAGGTAGAAAGGGAGCAGACACTGAATACTTTGTAATTCGGCAAGCCACTCGGAGCCGCTTCCCTATCCACTTGTTTTCTGGGGGTAAATAGCCAGATGGGGTCTTACTGTAGGTGTCCGGGTGTAGGCGGTCTTCATGGGGACAGGAGGCTGGCGATTCCCCCAGAGTGAACATGGCCTACTGTCTTCACTGCCTCAAATCTCGAGCCTCTTTTGATTCCAGGGCTGTGAAGGACCCTGACCTCCAGCTCTGGGCTGGGCCGGATGGGGCTCCAAATATTTCTCCATCTTGGATTCTGTGATTTAAGCCTCTCCTGTTCAGGAGGAGAGGCTCTCTTGTTACACGGCTCTCTTGTTCAGAATTGGGCTGTGAGGTGCACAGACAACTTGGGCAGTTTAACTTCGCAGCCCTCCTAGCCCCCAAGAAGGGAACCCGGCGACCCCAGCAGCCGGGAGTATGATGGAGGGGCTAGACACCGGGAGGGAGCCGGGGACGCCGCACAGCCTCCGCTCTCGCCCCGGAAGCGCGGGGCGCGCGACCCCGGCTCGACCGAGCAATTCTCACGGCTTCCTCTGCCCTCTTCCCCCTCCCCTCTGCCCTCTGTCCCCACCCCCACCCGGCCCTCTCCGCCGCTGCAGGTCCGCGCACCAGGAAGCTGAAGAAGAAGAAGAACGAGAAGGAGGACAAGCGGCCGCGGACGGCGTTCACGGCCGAGCAGCTGCAGAGACTCAAGGCGGAGTTCCAGGCGAACCGCTACATCACGGAGCAGCGGCGGCAGACCCTGGCCCAAGAGCTCAGCCTCAATGAGTCTCAGATCAAGATCTGGTTCCAGAACAAGCGCGCCAAGATCAAGAAGGCCACAGGCATCAAGAACGGCCTGGCGCTGCACCTCATGGCGCAGGGACTGTACAACCACTCCACCACCACGGTCCAGGACAAAGACGAGAGCGAGTAGCCGCGCGTCCGGCCGCGCGCCCCGCGGCACAGCGCAAAGGAGGGAGGGAGCAACAGGGAAAAGAGAGAGCGCTGCCCAGAATGGAGAGCCACGTCTGAAAGCAACGTTTTTGGAAAGGGAGCGAGACTCGGACAGGTGCTATCGACAAAATAAGGTCTCTTCTCTGTTCACAGCGTAAGGGACGAAACTGAGAACTCCTTAAAGCTCTATCTAGCCAAACCGCTTACGACCTTGTATATATTTAATTTCAGGTAAGGAAAAGAAATATGTGTAGCGATCTCTATTTGCTGGACTTTTTATTAATCTCCTTTATTATTATTGTTATAATTATTATAATTATTATAATTATTTTATCCCCCACCCCCGCCTCGCGCTGCCCCCGGCCCAGTTTCGTTTTCGTTGCCTTTTTCGTTTGGATGTTATCGCTTCTCCGGTGCCTCCCGCCCCGCAACGCTGGCCCTTGTTTCTCTGGGACTTTTCTTTGTGTGCGTGAGAGTGTGTTTCCTCGCGTGTCCTCCCCTCGCCTCTCCCCCACCTCTCAATCCCTTTTTGTCGGTCTGTCTGTCTGTCCTGCCCCCCTTTCGTTTTCCGGAGACTTGTTGAGAAATTCGACCCAACAGACTGCGAGACTGAACCGCCGCTACAAGCCAAAGATTTTATTATGTTCAGAAACCTGTAGTCTGAAATAAAGTGTACACTGTGCTCACGAGCTGCTGGCCGCCCTCCTCTTTGCTGGCTGGGGGAGGGCGTGGGCCCGGGGCTCCGGTCCCCGCGCACACCGCGCACACGCCCGGCCCAGCGACCACCGCACAACGAATACCAGGGGCGAAGGGGGAGCGCCGTGGTACCGTTGGCTCAGATCCGGGTCTGGAGGGTCTGGCGGGACGCACCTGGTCTCCGATTGTGTTCAAAGAAGCCCCAAGGCCGGAGACCCCAGGCCTGCCTTCGGAAGCACTGCGCGATTGCGGGCTGCTCCCCGCGCCCGGCCAGGGCCTGCCCGCCTGCGGCCTCTTCCTGTGCAACCTGCTCCTCGCTCCAGACTATACCTTTCTTTTCTGTTCTGGTGTGGGTTTTGCTCGAGGTTTTGTGGTTTTCTCCTCTAGAAAGAGGCCTTTCCAGGGCTGGGCAGACGTGAGGGCTGCCTCAGGTCCAGAGCGGCGGGCTAGGGCGACGGGCGCTCCGCCCTACCTCTCCGCCGCCTGGACTTCACTGCTCTTGGTTTGGAGAAATGATTCAGTTGGCGCAGAGGCGGGGCGAGGGCAGCGCACGGAGCCTGGCGGGCTCGGATCGCAGGGTCCTGCAAAGCCGGGGCAGTGGAGGCCCGGACCCGGGAAGCTACGCAAAGTGGCAGCCGATCGGTCAGCTGCTGGGATCGCACTGGGTCCCGACCCCCCGACGTGGGCATAGGCCTGCCTCGTCCCCACCCAAAACCTAAGGGGTGGCTTTCAGAATCCCCAACAAAGCCTGGCTTGCTTTCTGACCGAGGCAGACACAGAAACAACCTTCCAGGACTTTCAGGACACTCGGGCTTCCCAGAGAGGAGTGTCTGGACTCATGCACCTGACCCTGGGGCGTAGCCTTCCTGGGCAGGCACTGGGACAGGGACATTGGGGAACCAGGAGGAGGAAGGGGAGGTCTCTCCTCAGGAGGTATCCTCTCCCCTTTGTCCAGGATTTTTAAAAATAGTAAATCCTGTTTTCCCTTTCCCCCCTTCTCTTCTGCGATATGTGTGAACGTGTCTGTGTGCGGCTAGATATGTAGGTGTCCTTGAAAACTTGTGTGTATATGTGATTGCAGATATTGATGCATGAGTACTTACCTGGTTCTGTGTATCTGCATGTGTGAACATTGTGCAACTGGGTGTTCGTTTCTCTGTATTTAGACGCACACTTGGATGTTTGTGCGTTCACGGTGTGTTTACCTATGCTCATTTGTGTTTGCACGCCGGGATGTTTGCAGATGTGTGTGTGTGTGTGTGTGTGTGTGTGTGTGTGTGTGTGGACACGCATGGGAACTCTGTTTCTGTGCTCTTCCCTTGGGTTTCTTTCCTGTTGTTTTTGCAGGATGGATTTTGTGAGAAGTGAGAATGGCCAGACATTCTGCCGTTTTTTTCTTGAAAAATTTCCCCTGATTGGGGCCTATGTTGGGGAAGTGACAGTGCTAGGCGCCAAGTCCAGGAAGCCCAGCGCCCCTCCAAGTCTCTGCTCCAGGCTTTGGGGTTAGATGTTTGGTGGCCTGAAGTTGGAGAGCACATTCGACATTACCATTGGGTTCCCAACTTTATTGCAGTAAATCTCTTCCTTCCATCACCTTCACACCGTAGGGTGTGTGGAATAACCTCTACATGTAATCGGTGCTCAACCAATCCTTGTGTGAAGAATTGGGAGCAGTGAAATGGGCCTTCCCTGGGTTGGCCCAGGTAAGTTGTTCTCTGGTGGTTGGAAGAAAATTCTTTGTCTTCCTTAGGGGAGAGGGGAGCCTGGAATCTTCAAACTCTTCAGGCCTTCAGGTTAGCGGGTGTGAGACTTGGGGCCCTGAATCCAGAAAGCTGAGAACATCAAGAAGTTTCCTGGCCACATCCAGATGCAATATTGTGTGGTACCTAGCTCTAAAGAGAAACTTATTGTTTTGAGTGCCTAGAAACTAGGCTACCCTTTCTTTTTCCTTCTCCAGTGTGGCCCCTTGGGGTGCCTAAGCCCTTCAAGACCTTCAGATCCAGAGGCTAGGGCAGGTACCAACGTGAAGAGCAACTCCAGGAGGCATCTTGTTCCTGAAGGCTCCTCTTCACTTCTTCCAAGAGATCAAAGCCAGGAGCTCTTCCCCCTAACCCTGGGGGAGAGGGAGGAGGTGGTTATCCCTCCACATGACTGTATTGGTCAAGGGTTCAGATGTGTCATTATTATGTAATTTGATTTCTTCCCTGTTATCTCTTTTTATCTTCCAATCACTATAGGCAAATAGTGATTGAAAGTGGAGGAAACTAAAGCTCTCAGGACTTAAACATTTGGCCCATGCCTCCTCTGCGGCTTGTGTCTTTCTCTGCCGTCACATCTACTCAGTACAACTGCTTTTACCTCAGGAATCTGGCCAGGGCCCTGAAGTCATTGTCCATAATGACTTTCCGATCTTCTGTCCCTCCCCCATCTACATTTTCTTTCCTTCTGATTGGGGCACAGTAGAGGCAGGAGGACTCTGGTCAGACCTCTTTCTTGCACCTCCTCTAAGAAAAGAAAGTAGTAATAACCATAAACAGGCATTGATAGCTCTGATTTATGGGGCTGGCTTAGTGAGCCAGCCGCCTGTATATTAAAGTCTGGGGCTGCATGGAAATAAATACTGGACTGTGGTATCCCAACTTCCTTATTTTCTACCCATTTTTTTTTTTTAAAGATTGGATTAAACCATAAACTTAAATCTTCTTCAGCCCAGGAGGAAATACACACTAGCCGAGTCTAAACAATATTGATCCCTGGCTTTTTCTGAGGCCAAAGGTCTCTGTTTTCCTCCTGGAAACTCCCTTTCCTTCAGTAGGGGCAGGGGGAGGAGGCTGCAGATGGAGGTGCAGAGGGAGGCCGGATTTGGTGTGTGGGGCTGCATGTGTTTCTTTGTGAGCTTGTATGCATGTGGGTTGTGCTGTGTGTAGGCATTTGTATAGGGGTGGTGTTGAGTATATTTATTTAGCCTTGGGAGGTGGAAGTGTATGTTTTGGGTGTATGGTGATCAGTAGTGATTGGTGTTTGTGGGTGTATATGTGCCCAGTTCTCTGGCCCACTAAACTGGGCTGCCCAGGGCATAGATAAAGAGTGGCCTGCTAACCTGCCTCCTACCTGACCCAGCCTTGTCACCTGTAGCAGGGCTTCCAGAGATCATATCACCAGGGAGGCCACTGTGCTCCAGACACCCTGCCCCCAATGCCCTCAGTAAAAAAGGCCTAGCTTCCGGGCAGGGATGGGTTTTGGTTGACTCCTAGAGGCCAACGCCAAGGCCAGGGTCAGAGAGGCCCTTGTCAGAATCCTTGCCTTGGGTGAAGGTATCTGCTGTGGCTTCTCTGGGTGGCCAAGAGTTCCTCCAACGGACAGCCTTGCTTATTCTTTTCATATTGGGGAAAAGCCATTCCTCTGGCAATACAGGTAACCCCCAGTCTCCGCCTTCCACTGTGCATAGACTGGGAAAGGGGCAGAGAGGGGCAGGGAGGCTCTGTAGCCATCCTCCCCTAGTTTTGCCTCATAGCCTGGAGCCCACTTATTCTCATGTCACCATGGGTTCAAACTGGAGATCCTGTTCACTGCATCCGGGGGAGGCCTCAGAGTATGGCTCCATCCCTGGTCAACACTACTATAGACCTCCACTTTCCTCTCCCACTTTGAACTCAGGTGAGAGGCTTACTCTGTGTGACAACTTGTGGAAAGGGGCCTGGCTGGGGACTGCCAGCTCCTGCTCCTCCCCAAATGCTTTAGGTGAGCCATGTAATGCATTTCCATTGTTGGAGGGGCCCTCAGGGATTCTTGAATAAAAAGGTTTCATTATATTTGGGGGGAGGGATCCTGAGAGGGAAAATGCCTCACTCAAAAGCACACAGCAATGAGAAGCAAAATCCCCAGATTTCCTGAGTGTGATGCTTTTCCCAGCGTGCTGCTGCGTGGGCAGGGTGGTGCACACGCGGCCACACAACCCACACGCACACATTTCTGCATATCTCTAAGTGCATAAACTTGCACTCAGCCATGTGTACATGTACACACAGGTAAGATATGTATACACATATACAAACATATATAAATGAGCTGATGTATAGAGCTGGTATAGAGAGGTGTGTTCCTAGCAAGCACACGGACATTGTGTAGAAGTTTCTGGCACACATTTATACATGGTCCAGGAATATATTCTTGGTGTCTGAGGCATACATGTATGCCCCAGCTGGTGAGCTTCACTTTTAGCCAGTGTAGGGACTGTACATCATTTCTAGAACCCAGGACATACCTGCCTGTCCGCTCCTTTCCATGCAGGCCACCAGGGCGACTGAGGCTGAAGTGGGTGGGTTGACTGTGTCTGGACAGTCAGGGCAGCCCCTTACCTCTCCCCAGAGATTGCTTGATCTGGTGACTCTGGGCTCAGACACAGATGTACTACTACAACAACGGTCCCTATCCCTCAGGTACATGCTGTGCCTTCCCAGGTGTACCTCTTGGGGGTGGGGCAGGCCCAGGGAAGGAGCAGGCAAACTTTCCAAACAGCTTTCTCACAGAGCTTGGTAAGTCCAGGGCAGTTACAATTTGCTCCTTGAGTTTACTTCTAATTGTAACCTTTCCCTGCTGAAGTGCCACTGTGGAGGTGAGGGGCCTCCTCCCTTCTGGAATTTTCCTCACAGATGTGGGAGTGGGTGGTTTTGAGGACACTTAAAATTTCAGGCCTTCCATTCAGGCCAAATGGAAGACTCTGGGTCTGTAGAACACCAGAGCTTTATTGTGGGTGCGCAGGCACACACATCTTATCCTGAGAAGGGGATTCAATCAACAGCTCCTGACTAGGCTTTTGGCGACAGGAATGGGATGGGGTGAGGGGTGGGGGCAGGTGGATGAAGTAGGGGTGCTGTGTTGGGGAGGCAGTGAGCACAAGCCTACCCCGTGCTCACCTCTGCCCTGGGATGGCATATAAACAGCAGCATTCTCTCAGGGACTAGCAGCCACCAGGAGATTCCTCCTTGACCCCGCCACCATGCAAGTGCAGGGGGGAGGGGGCGCAGAAGGGGGGGTAGCCGTCTGGGGTGCGTTTATCTGCCCCAAGGTCGGAAGACCTGGACTGCAGGGCCCCAGGAACCGCGATCACAGCGCAGAGGGGAGGAAGCCCCCTGTGGGGGAGATGGAAGGAGCCCAAGAAGAGAGGGTCCCAGAAGTACTTAAAATTCAGCCACAAGCCTGTGAGAGTGGGCTTGGGGCCCCGAGAAAGACCAACCAGTTCTGGCAGAGAGACGGACAGTTCTGCCATGTGATAAAGCGCAGACAGGGGGAACTTGACCAATAAAGCTCTGCTGCTGCTTTGAGGCCTCATGAGGCTGGGGAGGAGCGCCTTAATAGCCCCAGTGCCGCCCAAGCTGAAGGCAGTGTAGATGCGGAAGGAAATGCAAGTCGTGCAGCCCCCTCAGCTGATCTCTCCTTGCACCTCCCTTCACCGTCCTGTGCAGGACCTATTCAGAGTGGAGGCAATTCAGAAGATGACACTTACAAAAGGTTAAAATTAATAATAAGCATTTTCTGAGGGCAACCACGCACATTGGGAGCCATTTGGCTTCATTTATTTCCCTCAATCTCACACACTATGAATTGGATATTATCATCCCCAATTTACAGATAAGACAAGTGAGGTTCAGGGTCGTCTTGCCAACGTCACACCAAACCACATCACAGTTTACTTTGTAATTATATATCATAAATACCAGGATGATTCGCCCAGCGCGAATCATCAAGTCTTCGCGGCCGTAAGGAGACTTAACACTGGGTAGGGATCAGCACGGACTCGGGTTAAGGCCTTATTCTTCTGGAATCTTAGGTAGGAGTAGTCCTTAGCCCCCCGCCCCCCACACTCTCCATCCCCCTCAAGCCAGTAACTCAGGTTCGAATTCCTGTTCTCGCACCCACTCCGCCCGGGTCTCAGATTAGGTTCCCAGGAGATCTCGTTCTTTTCCCCGATTAAAATGACCCCCCAACAGTTTCTCCCCGCACGCCCTCCTCTCCCGCCCGAGCCCAGGCTGGCTCCGCGGAAACAGCCCGCCGCATCCCGGCATCGCGGACTTGGCCGGGCTCCAGCCAGGCCCGGGCTGCCTGCGCCTCGCGCGGTCCGTGGAGGGCGCTGCGCAGATGCACTTCCGGTCAGCGCAGCTTAGGCCGCAGGCCCCGCTGCCCTTGGCTGGGTCTCGAGTGGGGGGCTGGATATGGGGGCGCATTTCGGGCTCGCCCTCCTTCCAGGAACAGCGAAGCCCAGTTACGCTGGCGCAGAGCCGGGCGCGGGTCCTGCCCATCCGCTCGCTGGGAACGCGAAGGGAAAGGCCACCTTGGCCATCTCCCTGCGCCGAACTCCGAGCAAGCGACAGGGACCCGCGCCACAGCTGCAGACTCCAACTCACCCCACACCCCCACCGGGTTATCTCAAGCCACTGTTCCTTGTAGTTTCGATTTGGGTCTAGGCCGGGTTCGCTTTCCTTTCTGTAATTGTCTAAAGGCTTCCCTGGTCTCTGGGTTCCTCATTCTTTGCTCTGCGGTTTCCGTTGTCGCTCCGGAGGCCGCCCTCCTGCGGCCAGCCTCCGCGGCCGCTGGGACCCGCCGCCACTGCGGGGGTGCCCGGCCGTCGCTTCGGCTCCCTGTCCTCGGTCTCCTCTCGTAGCTCTGCCCGGCTCCCAAGTTTGCTTCCCTGGCTGCCTGGCTCCGCAGCTCCGAGGGAGGCCGGGCTGCTCCGACCTTCCTCTCCCCTCCTCCGACCCGCGTGTGGGAACCAGCGCTGACCTTGGAGGTGGCCGCGCTGCCCCCCTCCGCGATGGTCTCAAATCCCCCCGTCCCCCTTTGACTCGTGGCCGCTGGGGGTGCGCCCTTCCCCTGGAGGTAACTCGCACTGGCTTGCAATCTTGGCTGCAGAAACCTTGGCTCTGAGCGGTCGGACCTGGGGTCAAAGCAGGAAGAGGAGGGGTGGACCTCTAGGCTGCGGACACTGACCGACTTTAGTTGTGTTGCTTCAACTTGTCCTGAAGGTTAGACGAGGCGCGCTGGCGCACACCCCCCACAGGGAGCCCAGTTCCGCGCTGCTCCGCCCGCCAGCTCTGCGCCCTGCGCGGCCTGGGCGCGCCCGGAGGCCCTGGCGTCGCAAGGCTCTGCGCCTGCCCCCTCCATGGGTGGCTGGGCCGGACCTGGCCCGCGAAGGGCAGTCAACTGAATTTGCCCGGACTAGGTGAGCACCTTCGGATGTCCCCGCTGCGGGATCCTTTTTTTGAGAAGAGAAAAAGTTGCAGTAGCAGCCCTGCACCCTGCCGCCTCTTCCCCCAATCAAGCGACTTCGGGGCGCAGACATTTGCCTACCTCCCCTCTCCTCTCCTGGAGCTATTTGTTCAATTCGCTTCCCTAGGCACAGCTGCTGTTATCTGCTCGGGTTCACAGTTTACTTGGAATTTCTTTAAAACTCGAGGAGCCAAGTTGCCCGTGCTCTGCGTGTTCTCTGGGCGGCGTCCACGCAGGCCCTGCAGAGCTTCCGGACGGGCGCGGCAGGGCACAGTGAGCGCTGAGAGACTGCGACCTGGCGCGGTCGCGTCCGTCGATCCTTTGCTTCATTTCCCGCGCCTGCCGCTCCATGCAGATTGAGGTCTGGCCTGTACCGCCGGGCCCCGACTCCGGGTCCGCCCAAGTGCATTCTCCTCAGAAGGTGGAAGCCGAGAGCTTGCTGGGGAATCAGGACGTAGATGTCCCAGGGAGGCCAGGTGTACCCAGTTCCACGCTCATCAGGCCTGGAGTTTCTTATCTGTCCTCCAAAATTCCCTCCCAGGGCCGACCTCAGTGGTGGGGCATAGTGAGAAGTCTTGTCTGTTGGTTGAGGCACCAGCACGGGAGTGAGGGGCCCCGTGTGTTGGGTGAGTGTTGGGAGGTGGGCAGAATTTGAAGCATACAGTCTCCCCATGCCTCTTTCATTCGCTAAAGTGAACTAACCTCCTTTTCCGTGATAGAGGTGTTGGGGCCCTCCGACCGCGCAGGAACTTGGGGTGCGGAGTGGGGAAGGGAGGCGCTGAGTGTTCTGTGCACTCTGGGTACAAACTTTGGCCCAAACAATAGCGGCCACCAGGTGAAAATCACCCGAAATACGCGGGGGTGGGGAGAGGCGCCTCCAAGGTTGACGTTCCGGTGTGAAACGCAAGACTCCTGCCTGCGGAAGAAGTCGCCGCTGCCTGGAATCCTGGCCTCAGCGAGGCCGGGGCCGCCGTTGGGACTGCTCACTTTCTTTTCTCCGGACAAAGTTCCGCGATCTCTCCCGCCTAAGGCTCCCGCACCTCCTCAGGGAGAGTTTTTTGTACCAAGGCCTCGCCCCAGGACTGCGGCCGGTGTTCGTGTTTGGCCCCCCAATGCAGGCAGTTCAGCAGCACCTGGGGAGGCATGGCGGCCCCCCTCCCGCGGCCCGGGGTGGGGTGGGGACTCCTCTCCCCTGCAGACCCCCTAGAGCCACAGTGTGGATGATCATTACTTGAAATTAAAAGTCCCCCTTTTTCCTTTTCGTCTAAGCCCCAATTTAGTTTCAGAGAATGAAGCGTGAAAGCTCTTTTATGGAGATTACGGATGCTTCATTTATTCCCGCAAATGGCAAACACGGCCCTGGAAAAACCGAGCGAACGAGCTCCTTGTCTGCATGCTCAGCCGTCTCCATGTTCACAAGCTCACTTGGCTGTGAGACGGCATCCGGGAAAGCCCCTGCGGTGGGCTGACCTGGGGAAGGGAACAGAACTCTTTGGCTGGGGCCCTGACAGGAAGCACAGGCTGGGGGGTATAAAGACCTAGCCACAGACTCTGATTTGAGAGCTGAGGGATTTGGGACCAGGGAAAGTGTGTGTATGTGTGTAAGGTGGCGGTAACCAGGGTGTGACCCTGAGGCTCCCTAAGGTGGTGTGTATGTGTGCCTGGGAGATCCTGGTTATCCTCGCTGCCACACCTTCCTTTCACTTCCTATTTACAGTGGAATCCAGTGGAATTTGGGGTGATTGCAGGAGAGAGCCAGGAAACTCATGTACCACTTCCTGACCTTCTTTGTGGTCCCATTCTAACAGTAGACCAACCCTTGTGACCTTCTCCACGCTCGGCCAAGAGGTTGTGTCCACTGTGGCAGCTCTCTGTCCACAATTTAATTTTGGTACATACGTACAGCTCCAAAGGCAGGCAGTCCTCTCTGGAAAGGGTGGGCCATTTCAGAAATGCATCCAGAGCCTTTTAACCTTTGGTGTACAAAACTCCCCTAGTGACCTGGCGGTTGTGTCCTCCATAATCAGGGATTCTTTGGTCATTTCACAAGGGGCACTTGGAAGGAAGTGAAATGGCCTCCAGGAAAAAAAATGACAGAGGGTTCTTATTCTTTTGAGACAGAGCAGGGAAGTTTGAAGAGGGAAAAGTATTAGCTCCTAGAAGGAGAATTTCCTGAGTTCAGCTTAAATTCCTTTGTGACACTGTGTTATTAACTCTAACACAGTTGCTGTCTCCACATTCTGGCGATCCCACACTAGGAGCCCCTCTAACACAAAAGCTATTGTTTGGGGGTGGGGCACATAACCAGGAGGGGTCACCAACTCTTCTCACCTTACTTAACTCACAGGTTGCAGGGACCCTGGAAGTGCTGCTTTCATTTTAGAGGGGCTTGCTTTTCTTAAAAAGATATCTAATGTAAGTGTGAGTGTGGGAGTTGCCCTCGGGTGTCAACATGGACCAGGCTGAAAATGATGCAGGTTCCTTTGTTATATAAACTGGTGACTTGTCTATAGCTTGCAAGAGAGTTGGGCCTCTTTTGCCCTTAATAGATGATGACTCTTTCACCACAAAGATCCTCAGTGGCCAAGAGACCAGTCTAAATGGTTTCTTGGGAGTGAGTCACCCCACAGAGCCTGGGAAGGTACCACTGATGCAATAAGGGGAGGTAAGGCTAGCTGGGGGGGGGTACAACATGAAGTATATGTGCACATACAACACTAAGTCGGGAAAGGAGGAAAGAGGGCTTGCTGCTTGCATGAACAGTTGCCAACTTTCATTAATTACTCAGTCATTCTAATGTGAAACCAAATACCCAAATGCTCTAGTGCCCATTCTGGATTAATGGCCTGCAAAATTAGATGAGGAGGAGACCAAAGGGAGAATTGAGGTTTTCAGAAGTACTCCACCCTTCTTTCAAACCAAGAGGGTTTTGTTGTTGTTGTTGTTTGTCCTTCCCTACCCCCTCAAATGCCTGAGGTGGTGGTCAGTGATTTGAAAACTTAAAACAAAGTGAACAGTGGTTGGATTCCTTAGTGAACAGAGGTTGGAGTCTAATGGTGATAAACATCAGAGGGAAAACCTTTTGTTGTGTCCTGATCAGTTATTCAATCATTCAACCTGGTCTAACCCAAGTACCTGTGATTCAGTGAAGTGTGTCTAGTGGGATGGATTCCCAGTGTTCCGGTGGCCATGTTGGTGTGGTATAGCCGAGATTTTTAGATTAGCCAAATGAATTCCCGAAAGCTATGCTTGGTGTTTGGAATATTGTAAACATAATAAGAGCCGATCTTTGAACTTCAATAATGTCAGAGGCAATACCTGTGGGACCGTTTTTGGTTGGTTTACTAAGCTGAACTTGTGATCTGTGAAATAGAAAACAAAGTCAGGTTTGGGTGCACTTCCTTAGTTTATTATGTCAATAGTTTCAGGAAAAAAAAATTTACTTCCCTGCTTCCACCACATAGAATCTGTTTAGGTTAATAGAACGAAACACTGATTTACAGAATTTAGAGATTCTATTCGCTTTTCCTTGATATTTTCCCTTCTCCTTGTATCTATTCTCAGGTGTTGTCAACACATGTGCCTCTTTTGATGAATTTTCCTGGGAAATGTGGCTGTAGAGAATAGTGTCAAATAGCTTTAAAGAGCATGGTCTTGGTTTGGAATTGGACATTTAAAGCTGGGATGCAGGATGACTCCTTGCATTCTGGGTGTCATATAAAGTGGGTGAAACTGGAGGAGAATCCCTGAAATGACTTGGGGTCTGTTTTTGGGTTATCTTCTTCAGAGTTATTACTAAGGAATACATCACATTTCTGTATGGGCAAAACTGGGGCAGAAATTTGAAACATGCTACGGGGGCCATTTTATGTTTAATTGGTTGCAGTAGGTTCACCATGGCGGGCCTAACCCTTGACGTTTACGTTCTTGGAATTCTAGGACTCTTTCTGTGATTCTTGTAGGCACCGTCTATACATGCAAACCATTTTGAGTAAAAATGACACCGTGGAATAGGCATTGGTTGAAGTCAAACAAACAGCAATGTGATTATTTAAATTGCTTTCTTTACCTTGCCCAGACGAGACTGTGGGTGCAGAGGAGGCCTATAGCTGGTCCTCCTAAAAAGTGTATCATGTGTGAATGACTTAGAGTTTGATAGGGTGTAGGTAAAGGACAGGCTGGGAGGACTCATACGCCAGAATCCCTTTTAAATCCAGTAAGTTTGCCCCTAATGAATACCTTTCATAAAACCCAAGGATGCTGAATCCCAGGGGAGGAATTCAGAGCTGGGCTTTGAGCTGAAAGATGAGTCATTCCTTATTGGTGTTCAATTTAGGAACTTGAGCCCTGGCCCTTGATGAGTGTGTGTGTTTCCTTCAAGAGGTTCTGCTACTTACCTACAGAGGCTGCACTTGAACTACTTCAACGTGAGGGAAAGTCCCCCCCTTTCTCTTTTTCTTTCTTTTTTTATTTTATTAATTTCTACCATTGAGGACCTTCTAGAAAAGATGGCTCCATGTACTTTTCTTTGGAAACTCTAGACGGTGAGCCGTCAGCCTCTTTGTGGGGCCAAGAATTTTTTATATGCATAGTAGTGGAAAGCCAACTGACTAAGTCCCAGAACCACCCAGGATAAAGACAAAAGAAGGAAAAAAACACCTCTTGGATGATCTGACTCAGTTTCCTTGGCATCAGGACAAACAAGCCATCATAATCCCTCGCACATTTTTTTCTAAACTTCTCTAAAATCTCATCTCTGATATTCTGAGGGAGGCAGTTGCCAGCGTGAACATGGAAGTTTGTGGCAGTTTTTGACCGTACAGGCTGTTATTTATTTATTTTCCTATGTGGGAGGAGTGAAGGGATGGAAGGGGACAGAATTTCTGGGAATCTTGAATGGTAGATGTAAGGCTGATCTTTTTTTTAAAAAATGGAGCGTGCTGTTTAATAAATAAAAGTGCACATGTCAGTCTGGGAAATATGACATTTATTTGAGTGGATAAAAGATTCATAAAGCGTCAAATCATGGGATGTGTTGGGTGCAGCTCTTTTCTGTTTCTAGATTTAGGTTTGGGAGAGGCAGCTCTCTTCCCTCAGGTAACTCAGGGTTCTGGCTAAGCCTCTCCTTGTGTCAGGCCTCAGCTCAGAGTCCGTCATGGGCGGGAGGAGATGGCCAGACTCCCAGGCTGTGGGTCATTTTGTTTTGGTCTTCGAAGTGCCTGCCCTCACTCCCCAGTTGAGGTGGTAAGAAATGGAGACAAATGGCTGTATGGGGAAAGGAGTGGAGGGGTGCACTTGAGCTTTTGGTGTTCAGTTTAGACTGTTTTCTTTCCTTCACTCCCTGGGTCTGAATGGCGGGAACTTTCTATCTGGAAGAGAATTATTTCTGTGCACAATTGTCAGTCCTGCCAGAAAAGTTATGGCTGCCTTATAAAAGGGGACTGCCTGTCTCCCTTTGTCCTAGTTTGGGAAGGCCTCCTGGTCAATAAATACATATTAATCATGTAAAAGGATTGACATGCAAATGAAGGGCACCACTGACAAGCCCTGGATGGCAGAGGAGAAACCCTTCTGCAGCTGTGGTCCTGGCTGGAGGAAGCCAGGGCTGACCAGGCTCTTCGCTGGGTGTTTTCTAGAGGGTTAAACACCCTTTTACAATAATTATGTGAAAGAGTTAATTGAACTGGAGATGGCTTTAGGATCTTTTGCTTGCATCCTTCTTAGCTGTGCCAAATATCCAGATTTTTTTCTTTTTTTAATTTAAGTCTGGCAGTAGGGAGGCCACCCTTTGGATTGGAGTGTCTCTCGGCCCAACTGGAAGTCTCCAAAGGTACTTTGTTTTTCTGATCAAAGAAAAGTTGAACCAAACAGAGAAAAGGGCAAAGCTTAGCTGACTTTTTGAGGAATGCTTGATAGTGCAGGAATAATTATTAGTTGCTGTTATGAATTACTGCTTATAAAATAGCATGTTGTATACTGTTATGGCTTTTATTTTTACAGAGCAAAGACACTACAAAACAACCTTGGTATAGACAGGACTAAGATTTGATTCAGATTTTTCTATTTGTGTGACACCTGTGGGTATGTATAGCCCACAACAATGATTTTTAGGATACATATGACTACTGAGGAATATGATTTGGTGTCAGAATATATATATATATATATCCTTTGCTGTAAAGACAATACAAAATGCATTGTTAGAAGCACCCAGTGAGTCTTTCGGGGTGAATATATTTGCTTTGACTGTTATGAATCACTAGAATATAAAATATTTTAACTCCTCTGATACAGTAAGTTATTCTATATACTGAAATAGAAGTGAAGAGAATTATTCGAATCAATGGATGGTCTACCTTTGATCTTCCTTTAGGGGTGTGAGATGTTTACGAGGTGGAGAATTGGAATTTACATAATTTAGACTCAGAGTTGTGCCTGTAGGTACTTCTCAGATGAGATACATGCATTCAGTCACTTTGGAATTGGACCGCAAAGCTGATTCTGGTGATATTTCTGCTCAGGCCATAGGTGTCAAAATGGGCCTTAGTTTGGTAAAGACTATGGCAGGTCAGGCCCTGGGAACAGCTACCAGGGAAGTGAGTGCATGGGCCTGGCTACTGTTTTCTTTTGTGGTCTGTGTCTAATCTTATCTAACGCTCTGCAACTGAATAACAGATCCAGCCACATTAACCAGAGGAAACAAGTGGGAATATAAATAGTCTTCCTCTCCTGGTATGAAGCCCCAACCGTGATGCCTTGTAAATTAAATGTATCTGAAGATGACTGGGAGACCCCACTCTTTCTGTATTTTGGGGCTGTATTAGCACTGACCAGGATATCGACTTGCCAAAACACTTCCAGTTTCCTTTTAAATAGGTTCATGAGGATTTTTTTTTTTTTTTTTTTTTTATGGGGGCTTGTTGGCTCTGAAAAATCCGTACCCAGTTCAAGATCAAGTACTAAGTCTCCTCAATTCTCACGGTGGACATATTATGCTTAATGCATTTATCTAGATTCTAGATGAATCACATCTTACCCAGAATTCAAACTGAGCAACCATGTCGTCTGTTGAATTACTGTGGGTGTGTTTGTGTGTGTGTGTAAAGGAGAAAGTAGCTATAGCCAGAGATAAATTATTTAACATGATTTTCCTGTATTGTGGAGAGGCAGGCTGAGCCTTATTTTTTGGATTATGATTTGTGTTATGAAATGCTTATCAAATGTTTTCCAAAGATTAGTTTAATTTTAATTAAATAAACCTTTCTCAAGAGGAGGCTCCAAACTATTTCTTGTACCCAGAGGCTAACGTACTTGTTGTTTTTAATTATTTTCTGCTGTTACCCAAACTGCTTTGGGTACTCCTGCCCAATTAAATCAAAGGCGCAGGTTCCTTATACACAATATGTTTAATATTTAATTTTAATTAAATTAATTAAATTGTTTATTTAATTTTATGTGCATTATTGTGCATAGAATAATGCAAAATTCATGATAGTAAGAATTAGGGTGGGGAGAGCTTTTAAACAAGCTAATTACAGAGCTTAAAGGAAACTTCCCCTTCTTTCCAGGGGAAACATCCTAACATACTAACCTGAACTTTCTCTTGGAGCAGCCATAACTGTAGCTACTGTAGATTTTGGTTTGTTGGCTCCTTTCATCCTCTCTGGAGCCTTGCAGTTTGCAGCTGCAGCAGCTGCTTTGCAGAGAAAAGGTTATGTGCGGGCATGTACATGCTGTTGTCACGGCTCATGCTCAAGTGACATTTTCTACTTTGCTGAACAAGGAGCCACCAGCACAGTGCTCCTGGGAAGGACCGTTTTCTACCCAAGACACAGGCAAAACTACCAACGATCTCTTCCCACTCAGGAAAGGCCCCTCACAGGGGCTTGGAGCTGCCTAATCCAGGCCAGTTCTTAAAAATGTGGAGGCATGTGGAGGGGCTTACCTTTCGATTGGAAGCAGTTCCTTTAAGGAGGGGTCTATTGACCTGGCTCAGTTTCCATCTTTAGGGCATAGTTTTTCAGGAGTGTTTTCGTCTACACAGTGCGAGCCTTAACACTTTTTCACTACAGTGCTTAGTTCCCAGGAAATCTGTTTTAACACACATAGAGACCAAAAAAAAGGCCCCAGAACAGGTAGTTTGCTTTGCCACTCCTCCTGTCTGAGTTGTCTGTAAAATAGTGAGCTCTGGAGTAGAGTAAAAAGTTTGAAGTGTCTAAGTTGAAGGAGCCCACTGAATATTGAGGCATTTTATTATGTCTTGTTTCTTCTTTTCTGATTTACAAATAATGACATTATCAGCTTTGCGGCCTGGCACTTGGGGCATCTGAGCCACATTTTCCAAACTTGACCTCATGAAGTGGCACAGTTACTACACTTCTTTTCATTTCAGGGTTTCGTACATCTGGGCCACGGTTGACTTTTTACACTTATCATCATCACTCTACGCATTTTTTTGTGGGGGAATAGTTTCTTTCTTGGAACCTTCAGCTTATCGAGACTTGTTAACTGTACTTAGTGCAATATAACCTTTAATTTGATTAGCTCAGTCACTGGGGGAAAAAAGAGGAAAAAATAAGTGGAAAGAAGGAAGACAGACAGAGAAAGAAAAAAGGGAGAAACTCGTGTCTTTAGGTGAGGCTTTCGGTTTTCATTAGCCACCTTACGTGAGAGTGGATCTGCTAAAAACAAACTCTCTTTCTCTTTGTTGTTGTTGTTTCACCTCCCCCTCCCGTAAGTCTGGTTTTGTTTCAGTCGATTAAATATTATCATAAAAGTAGCTGATGATGCAGTAAATTAAAAATCAGGTTGTGGATTATTTTGCGAAAGCCTTTTTACTTCTATGGCACTTACCCAGTTGGGGCAAATATTAGTTTTAAACCAAAAGCATTTGTCAGGAGGAATTTTTACTTCAAGTAAGAGTTCGGGGAAAACTGAGAAGCACAGTTAGTCGGAATGGAAAAAAAAAGTGAAAAAGAGTAAAAACAAGTAAAAAAGAGACCCTGAATTTGGAGAGAGATTAATGTTGGCTCACTCTCTATTTATGTTGCACATCTCTAAGCTTAAAAACACTTTTAGTATAAAACATAATAAGACTGTGGAGCTGCAAGAAATGTATGTGAGGACAGATGCAGTCGAATTTGTGGGGCACTGCTGTGTCACCACGTTTAGCATCAAATTATGAATTAAACAAGAAGAATGAATAACAAATTAGGATTCGCCTAAGCTTAGCTTTGTGCAGTGGGACAATGAAAATTTATTTGAATTCTATTCCTTGATGAGGTTACAGATTTTCTCCCAACAGAAGATACACGTTAATACTGTGGAAGTTCATTTATACTTGGAAGTTCATTTTCTGGGCACATCTTAGAAACCTTTTCATGCAAACAGAAAACTCCTGTGCAGATTTAGATTTTAGAAAAAGCCTTACTCTGTGAAACTTTTCCTTTGGAGCTTCCAATGTAGGAAAATTTGTTAAAGTATTTTGAAGGATGATATAAGCAATATTAAAGCTGGGTTGTGTGTGTATTTGGATGTGTGGTTTTCTGTTTTTGCTAATGTGTAAGAAAACAATTGTTAAAGAGTACTACAACAGGCTAAGAAATGACAGGCTTCTTACAGCTGGGCTGTTTGTAAAAAAATCAAAACAAAACCATACTTTCCAAAGATGACTGCATTTCTAAAAGTACAGTCAACTGTTTCACCTCTCCTAACTGGAACCGGGAAATAATGTGTTACAACCCTCGCTAATGCCTTCACCACATGCTGGAATTGGGGTGAAGAAAGGAAAGGTTGCTGGACCGTTAACAAGGGAGCAGACAAGTAGACAAGTTAGATATACTGGGAGTAATTTCTCGTGTTGCTGCATGTGAGAAAACTTTTCAAGCCCTTAATGCAACCCATGTGCATCATCATTCTGAGCTTATTAAATAGACTAAATAGATAGACAGATAAAATAGACATAAAAATATCACCTGGACCTATACCTAGGGGATTTTGGAAAATTAAACAAAATAACCCTGTATGAATGATGGTTTTTTGCTATGTAGATGTGTGTTATACCTAAGTGATGTCACCTTGTAGTTTTTGTTTTTTATCAATTTTTTTTTTTTTTTTTTTTTTACCTTTGAAGAGTTTTAGATTTACAGAAAAGTTGTGAAGATTGTGGCCTTACATTTATTATTACCATTGCTGGTATAATTTACAAGTTGACCTCTTACTGAACACATTCTCAAGAGGCAGAAGGCTTCCTTCTGAGGTTAAATACAATGCAGTTTGTGTAGCTTTATCGGGGCTCCTGTCTCCCTTGAAGAAGCAGGAGTTCACACGCAAAATCAGTTTAGAAAATAAAATACCAGCTTAATGTATTTAAATAGCAGGTTTTCTATTTTTTTTTTTTTAATAGCTAGGTTTAATCAAAGAACCAGTTTTGCATGAGGTGTTTTCAAATAGGTGCCCTAGTGGTTTCCTCACCTTGTCTTTCCCCTGGCCTGTGTGCTTTTATAGATGCAGTAGGAATTATCTTGTGCACGGATTATGTGTCTTTCTTGGTGTCACCTTTGAGATTCTGACAAAAACTGGGCAAAACCTGAAGGCTGGCCTCCTCCCCCAGCCCCTCCAAGTTTAAGGAAGATTTTTATACTTCTAAGAACTGTCTAGTGCCCCTGCCTTTACTCATTCTGTTTTGAGGTCTTGAGGAGTAAGTAGCTAATTTACTATATTAAGTTTTGTCTTAAAATGGGCTAAATTTCAAACGTTGGGGCCTGGGGGTTGAGTGTGCAAGGGGAAACCCCTCTTGGAAATCAATCAGCAAAATCACTTCTCCGAGGTCTTAACATGTTTGAATCGATTCCCTCCTCTGCGGTCCCCTCTCACTCTCTCCCTGCCTCCACCCCAACGTGCTAATCACATTCAGGCCAAAGGCAGGACTGGGCTACCTGGCTGCAGCCCAGAGGACATTTTATTTTATTTACAGATGAGCTGTTAACCCCTGAAATATGGATTCATCTGGAAGCTGTGACACAAGGAAGGCTAGCCTGTTTCGGCAGCTCCAGCCCAGAGCTGCAATAGTACTTACCTTAATTAGCTGTGTCATTCAGAACAGAGCCTACAAGCCAGCAGGCCTGGGAGGAGGGGAGGCCCAGCCCCCTCCCCACCTTTTCACGGAGGGGACTCCTTCAACATGTGTGCAGCCCAAGGCCTGGCCACAGAGTGGATTCCCCTCCAGGCTCTGGTGGGACCTTGCTGCTTTCTTTCACCAAGTGGGGATCGGAAGTAATGACTCATACCTGAGTTTGTGTAACAAATAACAGTTGACCTCTTTGAAGCAATGGCTTTGAACAGATAGGCCCTTATTCCAACAATACTGCAACTGCTCACAATTCTTTAAGAGCCTCTCTTTCAGAATTACCTTTATGAGTTCATTTACATATCACATATTCATACACAGGCCTGTCACAACACATAAAAGGAATCTTATTTTATATCTGAACTTCACTTTTGCTCAAAATAGCATTTCCCACTCTGATCACTCACCTTATCCATCAGACTTGGTTCAGAAATGACTTCCAACCCTTTCCCAGATCAGATCCTTTCTCAAGGAGGACACTTCTGCAGCACTGAGGGATTTTCAAGAATGTGCCACAGGCTCTGAGGCACTTTTAGAAGAGGAGTTCTTAGGGGATTTAAGTATTGCAATATAATTGGAATAAACATATGAGCTCCCAGCGTGTCTCTTTGGAAGGGGGCAAAATACATTGGATGTGAAAGTTCTGGGTTGATAAAAGTTCCAGTCTCGAAACATTATAGTCAGCAGACCTGCTGTAAGCCCACTACGGCCACCCCGCAGCCAGCCTGAAGTCTGATCCAGTGGGCATACCGTGTTTTCCCGAAAATAAGACCTAGCCGGACGATCGGCTCTAATGCATCTTTTGGAGCAAAAATTAATATAAGACTGGTCTTATTTTACTGTAATATAAGACCGGATCTTATAATATAATATAATATAATATAATATAATATAATATAATATAATACCCGGTCTTATATTAATTTTTGTTCCAAAAGACGCATTAGAGCTGATTGTCTGGCTACGTCTTATTTTTGGGGAAACAGGGTATATATACCGGGGGTGCCAAATAAATGTATACAAATGGACACTTTGGTCAACGTTGCTCAAGCAGTAGTTCTCCGTAATCAGAAGTGTCTGGACGCTGATGGTAACCACTTTGAGCACCTCTTGTAATTGCAGAAGTCAAACGTGATGTGTATTCATCTTTTGTTATCGGTATATATTGAGTATTGCAATTAATACAGTTTTTTACTTTCTTAAAATGTGTATACATTTTTTTGGCATCATATATAGTATTAATTGTAATATATATGTATAATGTGTATATTATATGCATATAATTTGAAAGAGCCCTAGGATAACCCACACTTTTTCCAGAAACAAGACCCTTGAAGAGGGCTGATTGGGAGAGTAAACCCCAAGAGGTCTGAGCATGTGACATCAGTAAAGCAAGGGCTCCCAAAGCAATTTTGGGGAGAGAATTTGATATTTGACATTTGAAAGATAGCACTAACACAGTCATCATGGGAAAGACCAGAGTTCTCTTGGATTTCCTTGTGTCTAAATTTCTTGTTAGAACTGTTTGATTTTGAATTATGTTTGTGGGCACTCTGACCTCGCCAGAGCTCGCCCGGGCCCTGCTGGAGGTGGGTCTCTTTATGAAAATGGAGGGAGAATTCCTTCATGCCCAGTACACCTGGGGGGAGGAGCCCGGAGTCACAGGGGGCTGAGTGGGGGCGTGCAGCGTTGGGCAGGGTGCATGGAATGAGCTGGCTGAGGAGAGGCTTCAGGGACTCCCCTCAGAGGAGTAGTGTGGGGCCACTTCTCTGGCAGTTCTGACCATGAACTCCAGGAGGGCAGGCTGCTCTTTTCAGCATAGGACACTGCCCTGGGGTCAGGAGGCTGCTCTTGTCACCAGCTGTGTGGCCTTGGGTAGACTCTTGTCATCTCTCAGTGTGAGCCTATCACTTGCAAGAGGAGGGGATTAGATTAGCTCAGCAGTCCCCTACTCGAGGTCCTGGAGAGGTGTCTGGGGGAAGGAGGTGTCTGTAGTAAATCTCACTGTTTTCAGGGAATTGCTGGAAGTACATCTATGCTCCCTCCGCCTGCTCAGACAGCCCTGGCCAACCACAACTGACATTTTCTTGCTTTGGGATAGAGGTAGAGCAGCCCCTTGTGCTCACAGATGCTGTTTCCTGCTGACAGGAAGACGACTGGCAGTTCTATGTGTCGTTCATTAATAAAAAATGAGAAAATAAATTTATAATTATTTATTATTTAAATTATTTAATTTAAATTTTAAATTATTTAATTCATTATAATAATTATTTATTATTATTAAATATTATATTATTAATAAATATTTAAAAGTTAATAACATTTATAATTTCCTTGGCATATTATCGTTGGCCCTTTAGTACATGGTAGTCATTATTATTATTAATATTATTGTAGCTTATCTGGTTGGCAAAATCTTTCAACATGTGGACCATAGCAGGACCATGTGATCTTTCATGAGGAGATGGTTGGGAACCCCAGTGGGGCTGGTTTCCCAGGCCTTCCAGCAAATTCTGTGGTCTTAGGTTCTTCTGGTGGCGAGCTCCTAGTGCAGGCAGGCAAGGTTGGCGTGGTGGTTCTGGGTAACTCCTGGGCATTGAACTTCAATTCAGGAAGCAGACCCTGCAGTTCCCATTCCACCTAGAGCCCACCCCTCTCCTTCTTAGCTCCTTCTCAGTCCCGAGGGTCCTGGCTTCCAGATGGACCAGCAGCCCAGCTCTGGCAGGCAGAATCCTGGGACTATCTACACCTGAAAAGCCTAGGAGTCCGGCTGCTTGCCTGTTGGCTGACTGTGGGTCGCATGCTCTGAAGGGACTAGGGCTGTGATTAGGAAGAGACATAAGACTTTGAAGGGGCAGTTTCCTTCTTCAGTGAGTTTCACATCTAGTTCATGTAGAGGTGATGCAATTCAGAATACAATTGCACGATTGCTTTCATAGAATTTTATGCCATCCATCATAACAAGAACTATCATGTATTGACTGCTTCCTGTTTGCCTAATGCTCTTCTGGGCTGTTTACATATGTATTAACTCATTGACTCCTTATAATAGCCCTTTAGGATGTATCAGTATTTCCATTTGATAATTTTGGACACTGATACTCAGAGAGGTTAAATAACTTGCCCAAGATTACACAGCTAGAAAGTGGCAGAGCTGGAATTTAAAGCCCACCCTCTTTCCAAATGCTAAAGATTTGCTTCTATATGATGAACTGTCCTACAGGAAGCAAAAGTCAGCAAGCTTCGGAAGATTCATAGAGTGAAAGGTAATCCAGAAATACTTCCAGGAAGTGGAAAGTTTTTAGTTGGCTCTTTAAAGAGAATGGAGACAGGGAACAGGGGATAGGTGGGTAGGCTGTGGTGGACTGAGCTGGGGGTGATGTGTGCAAAAGATAGAGACGTGATTTGTGAACGGGTTCTGGGGTGACGGCAAAGGCTGAGCTCTCAGGGTTAGGCTGGAAGTGACGCCATCATGGTCACTGCCTTGGGAACAAGTGACAGGTGTTGGACAACTGTGTCTTTCCCAGGCCTCTGGCTACCAGAAATCTCTCTGCCCACTGGTAGCAGGGGCTGCTCCAGCACTCCTGCTCTGTAGATAGTGGCCAGATTCCAGGAAAAACTTGCAAAGGATCTGCTTTTCTTCCTCTCTCCCTTCCTCCCTTCTTTCCCTCCTTCCCTCCCTCCCTCCCTCCCTCCTTCACTCCTTCCTTCCCTCCCCCTTCTTTCCTTCCTTCCTTCCTTCCTTCCTTCCTTCCTTCCTTCCTTCCTTCCTTCCTTCCTTCCTTCCTTCCTTCCTTTTTCACTCTCCCTCCTAATATTTGCTTTTTTAAACTAGCATTTAAGCAGTAATAGAATTTAATTTAAAAAATCACTTATAATACGTATAGTTCTACCACTCTACCATTAAACCATCATTTTTCACTTTTCTACAACCCCTTCCAGCTTCTGTCCATTTGTTCATATCATGTTGACACAGTTGTAAACATCGGTAGTTACAACCTTAGGTCTTTTTATTTTTTCAGACTTTGATGTCAGAACATCTTTCTGCGTGGCCTTGGTGATCACAGAGTCATAAATGGCTGCCTGCATTCCACTGAGCTGGGGGTGCTCTGATGGACAGAAGCTTCCTACCATGGCTGCATTTCTAGTTGCTTCTTTTTGGGGGCTCCATTGTAGCTAATGTTGTCACTGAGGGACACATGAGGTGGGCAGGGCCTGGGGACTCTGGGAGCAGAATGCTGCCTGGGTATGGGAGAGGGCAGGCGATCAGCGAACTGACAGTGTGTCTCTGGGGTAGATGGGGCTGGTGTGAGCCAGTGAAGATGTGGTGCGTTGAGTGGTACTGCCAGAGTCGTTGATTTTTATTTCTTGAAACTAATGAGGATTAAATGAGATCATGTTTGCAAAGTGTCTGGCATTCAATAAACATTCGTCCCCTTACTGCCCTCTCCTTCCTTTTCTTTTCAGAACATCTTGAGCAATTTGGAGAGGATGATGACCAAGGCAGCCATGTCTATATAAGGAGGCCTTGGCTATGGGCCTGGCTAGATGGTGGTCAACCTATTTAATCAACAGATGTGTATGGAGCACTGACTATGTTCCAGAACATGCACTTGAACGAGATATGCAGGACCCCTGCCATCATGGAGCTTACAGCCTCGTCTGGAGATAACCCATAAACAGGTGAACACCAAGATAAGCTTTTTCCATAGTGATAACTGCTATGAGAGGATCACAGATACTATTTAAATTGGAAAGTCAGTGGTGGCAGTTGAATTTTATATGAAAGTGTCTGGAGGGGCATTTGGTTGGAAAGGGGGGCCAGAAGGTTTAACTCAAATTGTTTTTTTCTTAAGTTGGAAGTTTATTTGGAGGTGTCTTTGGGAGTGAGCTATTTAAGACTTTCTGGGGGGATGGAGCTAATATGTGCTTTCCCCAACGCCCATCCTTTAGTGCCAACACTGTGCAGAGGATAATTAATGTTTGAGCCAAGTTCTGCAAGACGAGAAGGAATCAGACACGCGAAGTTCTGGGGGAAGAGGTTTGTAGCCAAGGGCCAGCCTATTGGACCTGTGAGGGGTAGTGGGGCAGGACATGGGGCTGGGCGCAGGGAGGCAGCGGTCAGGGCCTGTGGGCCAGGGCACAGGTTGTTAGGACTGAATTGCCAGTGTGGGGAGCCCCTGGAGGGCTTTGAGTAGAGCTGAGGTGCTCTGATCTCACAGAGGGTTTAAGCATTTTTACGTTTTAGAATATTTTACATGAAGTGGCAAGTGGGAACCGCAATGCCTGGTGTGGTCCGGCATATCTGGGAATGTTTCATGTGCTGTGTCTTGTTGGAAGACATAGGATGTGATCCGATAGCAGTAGACCTCCACGCGAGGCTCGGAGAGGTGACTCAGAAGAAGAGATGCCACAGTTGGGCTTTATCCTGACCATGAGGGAAAGGGAGACGTGGGGAGAGTCTGGGAGATGCCGGGGGTGGGGGACAGTGACTGAGATGTAGGGAAGAGGAAGGCTGGGACTTGGGGCTGCGGGCTGCTGGGCAAAGAACACTTCTCTCTTCGTCTTCTTCCTGATGTGGCTCCCCCAGGCAATGACCTAGGTATTTGTGGATTCCCCAATCTTCAGGGTCCACACCTTCTCCCAAGGTGGTCATGAGCTTGCTTAGGTTCCAAGGACTAGCCCCTGTTGCTTCTCTCAAGGGTTCTCCCCAGTCCTCTTGCTGCCGAGAAGGGTGGATTGTCCAGAAAGGGCGGGGCAAGTCAGGTCAGGACCACAGGCAACACTGAGAAATGCAGTGGGAAGTTGTGATGACCCTTCATGATTTTTTCGTGATTCTCTTAGATGGAGTGCTTATCCATCAACCCACATGTGTGCATGCACTCAGACATTTCTGGTCACATCCGCTTACAGACCCTCTGATGTGTATTGACATATACTTGGATCCGACCATACCACACCCTGGCAAGTCTCAGGTGTCTGCACACATTCGTTGATTGCCAAAGGAAACTCCCTGCATCTGTTCAATTCACATCCAAACTCCTGACACACAGGGCTGCTCATGCAGAAGAGCCTTGGTCTCCTGGACCCTCCCTCCGAAGACCAGGTCTGGGTACAATGCACTGTCCACCAGTCTCAAAATGCAAATTCAATAATTAAATTCCACTCCAATAGACCGGACATTTGGAAACTGACTCATTAACCATTAGTGGGCCATGAAATCAATTCAGTGGGTTGCAACCAACTTTTGAAACACAGTACAATAAACGTGAATAGAGTAGGATAGGAAATATGAGTCTGTCTGTCTTATGCCGTAAGGATAAGTGTAATCCTGGGAACTTTTTCTTCAAATATATACATGTGGGTATACTGGATTGCAATGTAATTTTTTTTATTTTTACTATGATTTGTGGTTAAAAAAAATTGCTTGGAAAGCACCACTAACCTATTTCTTAGTCTAGCACCATGATAGGCCATACAAGAAGACCTCGCCCTTTCCCTGCCCTCTAGAAGCACCTGCTGGAGGTGAGCCTGGATCTGGGCAGAGCAGTGTTAGGGCCAGAGCCAGGGCGGGTGGAGGGGTGAGGCTGGTAGGTGAGGCTTTGTCTGGTGGTCTGGCTGACGAAGAAGTCAAGAGATGCTTGTAAACTAGAATTGATGGGACCAGTGGAGGGGGTTGTGACAGCAGAAGCTCAGGCTCCTTCCAGGTTTGGGGTTTGGGTGACTGAAGCTGGGAACACAGGAAGAAGGGTAGACTTGTCTCTTCTGAAGGTTGATAGTGAGATTTGTTACAAACATACTGAGTTTGAGGGTGGGCAGTGAGACTTTTAGTTGGGCATGGCCATAGTGGTCCTGGGTAGAGTCTGAGGGGTGGGGAGAGTGTGTGCCAAAGGTGCAGATTTGGGGTCTGTTGTGTGGGCGGGAGCAAGCATAGACTCATGGAGGATGTGGGGGGTGGGGGAGGTAAAGGAGAAGAGGCCCAGGGTAAAGCAAGAAAGAGCCAGGGGCAGGGAAGCTGTGATGGGGGTGGGGAAGAGTATGTAGCCTCAGGCAGAGAGGCTATTATGGAAGCCAGGGGACAGGTTCCCTGCTGTGTCACATGTGGCATTGAGTGAAGATCAACTGGGGAGAAGAACTGAAACAACGAAAGAGCTGCTGGGGGTGGAACATCACACTACTGGCTCAGAGGATCAAGGAGCCTCAGAGACCTCTGAGAACGTTCCCTCAGCATGTCTAAAACCATTAGGAGCCAGGAAGGAAGAGATGATGTGACAGCTGGGTGAGACGGGGTCTGTTTGGAGGTGGAACTGCACTGTCAACTGGCAGCTGAATCCCCTCCCCACTGGCCTCCCTTCCCCTCGGCTGTTGAGTGACACACCTCCCTACAGCCGCCGAGGGACTTCTGGAGACATGAGTTCTAATTCTGCACATCAGGAGTTCCCTTTACTCCCCAGGGACCTCATTTCCTGACCTGAAAATGAATGGGATATCACTGGAATAATCACTTGAACCTCTACTTTCTCTAAAATTCTTTGAGGCCATCTGTGAAATGGAGTTTGCCCTACTTCCTTCATCGGAGGAACCTTTTTGAGAACCATCAAGAACCACCAACGCAAGGGTATTAAGATGATATTTGTTAATAATTAGATTCAGAAAGGCCCTCAGGGGCCTGAATTAGCCAGATAATTGCTGAGTCCCCCCATTTCCTTTCCAGAAGTACCTTCTCCTTTCCTTCTATCTCCCAACCTCTTCACCAACTGTATTCTAAAAATTGTGCATAGGGGTTGGTAAAAATTGGGGGATAGGAGGAACAGAGAGGCAGAAGTTTATCAATCTAGTGAGTAATTGTTGGGTACCGAATGGGTGCAGGTCCTCTGTTAGATGCTGGAGTTACCATGGAGACCAGGCTGCAGGACTGGCTCTGAGGGTTCCCTGCTCCTGCAGAATTTCAAATCCAGATTCCATGGCTCCCATGCTAGACCTACCTACCTTAAAGCTCCAAGGAGGGAGCCGTAGTGTATGTCTGTTTACAAACTCCATAGGGGTTTTTTTTGCAATGTGAAAGGTGAGGACCACTGAATGGTAGGACAAGAAGCAGCTGCGAAGGTGGAGTGATAAGTGCTAGGAGAAAGTGGGGTCATAAGTGCTGGGACAAGAGGGCTGAGGACACCCAGAGCAGGAGACCTAAGGCCTGGGAGTGTGTGGACGTGGAGGCAGTCAGGGAAGACTTCCTGAAGGAGATGCGGCCACACCGAGTTTTGAAGGATGCAAGAAGAGGGAACAGCATGTGCAAAGGCACGGAGACTTTACGTGGATGGTCACGTGCTGCCTTAAAAGTGTCTGCACATAACGTGCACAGTGGAGGTGGGAGGTGCACCTTATAGGCAAATCTACCTGTGACCCTGAGAAAATCCTATTCGCTTTTCTCAAGAACTCTGACTGGTTTCTATCATGAGGCTGGATGGGTTAGCTGGGAAACCAGTTCAGGTAATTAACGGGGTAATGCAAACAAGGGAGGCAACCACATGAAATCATGTCAGAATGAGAGCGGGCTTTTCTCAGATTTCACCACGATCAGGTAGGAACGAATGGGTAAATTTATCGAGCCCTCATGATGGGTAAGCCTGTACCTGCACTGTTGCTATCTCAAAGTGGGTATTATTTTCTCTATCTTACTCAGCAACTCAGAGAGATGGAGTGACTTGCCCAAGGTCACACAGCAAGTGAGGGGCAGAGCTAGAACTTGGGTTTAAGCTTTCCCAGGCACACAAACCAGTGGCTAAGAGTGTGGGAACCAGACTGTCTGGGCTTGAATCACTGATCCATATTTCTGAGGGATCTTGGGCAAGTGCCTTAGGCTCCCTGTGCCTCATTTTGCTCCTCTTTAAAGAGGCCAGGCTGCCAGAGCCTTCCTGGCAGGGCTGTGGTGAGGACTGAATGAGCAATGCGTGGTGAAAGGTGGTGAGCATGGTGGCAGTCATGCTTACTCCTGAGCCCCGGCTCCCAGCGCTGTCACACTCAGGCAACAGGGACAAGGGACTCAGATTTGACGGTGCCAAGATGGACAATCCAGTGCCAAACGTCTGGAATGGATTTTGAGTCTGTTTCTGAAATCACCACTGATGTCTCTGGGATCCCTTGTCCCCCCTGGAAGTCAGGGGACTGTCCCTTTAGCCCTCCTGTGCACCTGTTTGCTCCACTTGGCTGAGGTTGGTGCAGGGCCAGCAGCCTCCCAGTCTCATCTGGGATGGTGTTAGTCAGCCCCAGTCAGGAAGATGGCTCTGGGGAGAACGATGGATGGCAAAGCAAACTGGCCTGTTGTGGAGAGGGCACTGCTCTACCTGCCTCAGAGGCAGACAGGAGAATGAGATAAAACTCCAGATGTGGCAAATTTTCCACAAGTCCTCGGCTGTAAAGCCCCTTTGACAGGATTTCTAAAGGGCCTGTGTGCTAGGGGCAGGCAACATAGCGGGAGCAGAGGTTGAGAGACGCTGCCAGGGCATGGCTGGGGGCAGGTGGAGTCCTGCCCAGGAAGTGGGGGATGGGGAGAGTTTCTATGAAAATGAGCCTGACAGTGGCGGGTGGTGTGTGTGTGTGTGTGTGTGTGTGTGTGTGTATGTGTGTGGTGTGTGCATGCGCGCCCAACATGATGGCAACCCGTTCTTGGAAGGGCCCCTTCTGGAAGCTGTGTGAAACTGTGGGGGGATGAAAGCCAGGAGACAAAGGGCTGGAAGGAACAATGCCAGCACAGATGGGCAAGGCTCTGAGACCAGGATTGGGGTGCTGCCTTAGAGACCCTGCGCCTGCTGGAGGTGGGACAGGCTGTGAGCCCAGGGCAGGCCTGGATGGCCATGTGGGTTAGAGGCTCCTTTAACACAGCTTCCGGCATGCCATGGGAGAAGCAGAAGCAGACAGCCTCCTGGGAGACAGTCGGGGTGGTCATTTGAACTCACTGTGACAATCGAAGGGCTTCTAAATTTGGCCCAAACCATCCCAGCTGTGTGGCCACAGTTATTATTTTTCAATCAGCCAGTTCAAAATAGTAATAGTTTTCTGCCAGATCCTCCTGAGTGTCTTAGTACCTACTGACACATAGGCAGTGCTCAGAGAAAAAATATTGATGAAACAGGGGTTGGAGTCATGGAGCATCTACTGTGAGCTGAAGAGCATTCCAGATGCCATGGAGGACATCAAGCAACAAAGCCGATGAGGGCGCCACCTGCCAGAGAACAGGAACACACACAAACAAGCAGCCGTGATGATGTCACATGATCAGTAACGACACTTGTGGACATTCCGAATGTACAAGGCACTCTTCTAGGTGCTTTCCATACATTAAGTCATTTCATTCCTGGGAGAATGTGAAGTAGCTGGAATTACTAACGCCCTTTTATTAACAAGGAAATGGAGGCACGAGGTGATCACATAATGCTCGTAAGATCCCACAGTGAGTGCAAATCCCGTGGGGAAGGTATGATGAGCCCCATTTGCAGCTGAGGAAAATGAAACTCAGAAAGGCCAAGGGGACCAGAATCACTCAGAAACAGGCAGCAATCCACGCTTTGCTGACCAGACATGGATTATGGACGGGCCTTGGTGTGTAATGTGCAGGCCCTTGACTGCATTCATGCTCTGTGCGAGCTGTTGCCCGAACCTAAGCCTTTGGACCTGAAGCACAGGCATTTTCTGCAGGGGGCCCTCAGACCCCCTACGCTCCTCTGAACCCTCTATGCTAGCATCTTGCAGCATGCTCAACCTTCCAGGAGCAGGTTTCCATGGCTATTCGGCTTTCTCACAAACGCTCCCAAGCCGAGGATGGAGCTGGACCTCAGGGCTTCTTCAGAGAGACCTGGGGCTTTGCTCAGCACAGCACAGACCTCAGCCCTGAAGCTACTCGACTTTCTGACACCCTCTCACTGGGCCTGATGAAGAACTCCAAATTCCTCAGCTTTTAAACCTTTGGGTCCAGGGATCTCTTTGTTTAAATGGCGTCTTATTCAAAAGCTCAGTGCAACAGTGGTGCTGTGCTGACTGAGGATGGAAAGACCCCTGTGGCCTGGTGGCCGGCCTTGTCTGGACGCTGTGCTGGCCATGCCTCAGGGCCCCTTGGGTTCTGGGAGCACATTTGGACCTCCGGAAACACGATGCTTTTTGACGTCCCGTTTAACCCTAACACCATGTGATCTGCTGCTTATCAGAGGGGTACTTGCTCTGTAGAGCAGCTTGAACACAGGGCAGGGCCATGTCTTTGGGGTCCAGCCCCACAGTGGCTTCCAGGCTGTTTTTGGTAACAGGGGAGGTTAAAGGCAGCGTGAAAGAAGAAAAGGCTTCTGTGTCCCTCTGGCCTTCATCCCCAGCAGCAAGTGCAGTTGGTTGAACATGTCAATTTTGGGTGGACACACCTGTGTTTTAATCTCATCTTTTCCAGTTCCTAGCTGGGTGACCTCAGATAAATCATTCCACTCATCCCTCTTAGGGGTGCTGGGTTTAAGTATGATAACGCATGCACAGCCCGTAGCCTAGTCCCTGGCACACAGCACACAGGCAACACGACACAGTTTGTAGCACGGCTGTGCGAGGGGTATTTGGGACTGGCTCTGGCAGGCATGTTGCTTCAAGGCTGGACCCAGACTTTACTTCTGGAGAAATTGGGAAGTAAGCCAAGGTGTTCTGGGCGCCTCCTTCCTTTCAGCTGTTCCTCTTCTCTGCTCCTTTTGATGCCACAAACAGACCTGTATTGCCATGAAATTTCCCTGCCCCGCAGTTCATCTTCTCAAGGTCAGTTATTCTTTGGGCCTTCCAAGGTGACAACTGTAAGTTTGTTACGCTGTGCTCTTCTCCCAGGCAAGGCCGGCAAGCACTGGCTTCTGGGACAGGGTGGTGATCCTTCGGCTGCTTGCACTGGGCACCTGGGGCACTCTGACTCCGTCCCCCCTCTGCCCCCAGCACACAGCCCCAGCCCAGGGCATTTAAAATAGTCAGTCTTAAGGGGGCATTTGGATGTAATAGTCTTACCTATTTCTCACCCAAAGGAGTGATCTGAAGGTAGAAATGCTTAGCTAGCTCAGGGGGTGTAAAGAAAGTTCCCTTTTGCCAAACCTCCCAACTCCCTTCAAATTATGCAAGTGTCTAAGTGACAGTCCTTTGCCATGAGGCCAGAGCGAGGTTTTGCTGTTTTGTTGGGGAGACAGTTTTTGTCTTCGGAATGTATCTGTGGAGGCTGTGCATTAAGGCAGGAGGGAGAAAGGGGCTTGTACCCAGAGCTGGGCCTTGTTTGAGAGGTTGGAGGGGAATTCTTTGACTAAAGCAAGCCATTCTCCAAGCCAGGGAAGGAGTTCTTTGTCTCCGTGGTAGCCAGAGAAGATGTAGGATGGATGCCAGGAAGAAATAGAAATTTCCCAGGGGAGGACACAGACCAGCTGAAGGAAATCAGCATTTGTCCCGAACCATGATGGCACTACAGAAGCCAGCAGTCTCGCTGCTGTCTGGGTCCTTTGCAGCCCGTTACCTGATCCCACACCCCCCAGTCTATACTGCATTCATTATCCGGGTAACTGAAAACAAACGTGGGTGTCCTCCTACATGATCACAGGTATTGTAGTGCAGATATAAACCTCGATGCCAAAGGCAGAACCAGCGGGCTTCAGCGACCATCCATGTGTAAGGCCAGGTTTCCAAGGTTTTGGCAGGGAGGGCTGAAGTTAAACACTGTATTCGTGACCCAGATTCCTGTCTGCTTTGTACTGTGAAGGCCAGAGAGTGCTGGGTCTGAACTCAGTACACCTGCCCAGTGGAGGTGGTGGCAGGCTTGCAAAAGGCGGGGGACAAGAATCTGGGGTTCAGGGCAGTCAAGATTGTTGTGCCAAGGGGACACCTCTCCCATCTGCAGCCAGCAGCACTGCCCAGTAGCAGAGTGGGCAGCAAGACCATTGCCCACGGGATCCCCGGAGCTGCAGGAATGATTCAGAGAAGTAGGGGACTCTAGAGCCCACCAAGAGCTTATGCAGCATCTAGTCTAACCCCCTCATCCCACAGGTCAGGAAACCGAGGTCTGGAGCTATGGAATCACTGGCAATTTTAATTTCAGCGGTCACATTAAGCATCTCTGATTCCCTTGACTATTATTGGCATCCCAAACAGCAGCGTTTTATTAAGTAACTCACAGTTTGGGACAGGGTTGAAACTATAATCCAGGCTATTAAAAAAAAAAAAGTCAGTTTAGAAAAAAAGCAAAAACCTAAAACTAACCCCATAAACAAAATGAAATGAAACACTGGGGAAAATGTTTCTAGCTCATCATCCCAGGAAAGAGTGAATTTCTTTAATATATAAAGAGGCATTCGTTATAAATTAATCAGAACCAACAATGCAACAGAATATTTGGCAAAGGATCTACGTCATTCAAAGGATAGGAAATTTAAATGGTTCTTAAACATTGCAGAGTTTCTTGCCTTCATTCACTACAGCAGAAATACAAATTTGAAACGTTTATCACCTATTTGATTGGCAAAGATCAAAAAGCTGCACATCACCTCGTGCTGCCCAGGCTGTGGGGAAACAGGCAGCGTTATACAATGTGGGTGGAAGTACAAATTGGTAATAACTATCAAAATGAAAAAAAAGGGCACATTCCCTTTTGCCTCCAGATATTTTTCCTACAAACACGTTAGCACACCTACCAAGTGACCATGTAAAGGATACTCGCTAAAGCATTGGAAACAGTGACAGAGTTAAGAGCCAAGTCATTAAGAAATTACTTAGAGGACTTATTAGATAAATAATGGTACATCCATATAATAAAATACCACATAGCCATTAAAAAGAATGAGACAGCTGTATGTATGGATATGGAATAATCCCTAATATATGTACATTGTTAAGTGAAAAAGGTAATTGTAGAATAAATGCTACTATTTGTATAAACAGCGACAAATACATACCTCTATAGAAGGACATTTACATATAAAGTAGCTTATATGTGCACAGATTATCTTTGGAACTATACACCCACACAAAATTGTAACAGTGGTTACTTCTGGGAAGGAAAGCTGCGTGGCTGAAGGACGGAGTGGGGAAGAAGACTTGTCACTGTTTGCTCTTGTTCCTTTTGAATTTTGTATCATGCGTATTTTCCTGTTTTTTTTTTAAAAAAAGAACAAACGATAATCATTTAATTCATCTACCTGAGATTCAGAGAAGAGGATCTTCAGGCCGATCCTCCAGTCCCGAGTGACAATCGCACCCCAGATGACACTGGCCTTGACGTGGCATAGCACGGGCCCCAGAAGGAGGCTGCCTGGGACCCGCTCAGCTGAGGGCTAGAGCAGGCCTGGGGGTCGGGAGAAGTAGCTGGCTCAGAGGTCTGGGAATCCTCAAAGACACTGGAAACAAAACGAGCTTTTGAATCACCAGTGATCTTGAAAACAAATGACGAGTTGGGTCAAATCACAGGCCCATTTCCACTTCTGCCCCCGACCCCAGGAGGGGGAGATGTGTGAGGACAGGGGCAGGAGTGGAGCCTTTTGTAGAGTCTGTGGTGACTTGTGTGGCCTGCTGAGGAGTGCTGAGCACATATCTGTGGACACTTAGGAGGATGGCGATGAGGTCAGCTGGCTGTTGGGTATTACCGCCATTGCTGTTTTCTCTGAGGTGAGGGTTAAACAGAGCGGGTGCTACAGCGGAAAGAGCAAGGCATTTGGAGACACGCTGATCTGGGCTCTAGATGTATGAGGAGTACAGTGTTTACTTAATGCAACAAGGAGTCTGTTAGACTGAGGTGGTTCTAATACTGTGGTGGCCTACATAAGCAAACCCAAATCTAAGCCTGTTAATGCCTCAAGGTTACAGAACTGAAACCTAAGGACAACCAATCACAAATAGCCAGCTAAGCCATAGCCAATCAAATAGTTTGCTTCCTATGCTTCCGCACCTTCTCTAGATGCATTCTCTTGGCTCCTGTCAGAGGAGCGCTGGTTTCGTGCTGGTCCATTGGAATTGATTTTTGCTCAAATAAGTTCTTAAAAATTATAGTATGCCTCACTTTATCTTTTACCATAAGTAGGGGCAAGATCCTTCACCTTTGTCAGTTGCAGTTTCTCATCAGCGAAATGGGGATCATCCTGTCCATCTCGCAGGGCTGTCATTCGGCCTGATGTGAGGATAGAAAATGCAGAGTTCTCAGCCCCTCGTAGGTGCCCATGTTGTGTGGTGTCACCAAGGTAACGTTGTTGGATTATGTCAGATGGTTACATTAATTAATATACTCTATGCAGGTGGCCTAGCTTTGAATCCTGGCTGTGCAAGTTATGGGCTGTGAGGCTTAGGGTATGTTCCTTATCCTCTGTGTGTTACGCAACCTGTACAATTGGGATAATAATAGTACCTAGCTCATTTAGGCTTGGTGTGAGGATGAAAATGAGATCTATATTATGCTGTAAAGCACCTAGCGTTGAGCCTGACTTGGAGTAAACAACCAAGAATATCAGCAATCATTCTTGTCATCATTGTTTTGAAACAACTTGATAATATTTAGTCAGTCGATTATTGATCTTAAAAGTGTTTGGTTATCAGGCTGAACGTTTTCTTTTTTTGGACACTCCGTGGGCGGTTCTGGAATGGGACTCTGTAGTGTGGGTGGCTGATGTTTTCCAGAGATACAGATCAGGCGAATGGTCAACAGGCGCCCAATTAGACTCAGCATTGTTTCCTGGGAAACTGCATCCCATCTGGCAGTGCCCATGTGGGACCAGGTCAGGGAGGAGCCATGAAGGGCTTATTTCAAAGAAATAAAAACTACTGTGCAGCTCTGTGATGACCACGGAGAAATGAAAATGAAATTCAGAAGACTTCAGTGGAGGGGAGAAGTACTGTCCGTGACATGGATTTTTCCTGAGAGTCCGAGTACAAAGGAAGGGGGAGGCCATGCTTGGGAAGCTGCTGCAGTTTTGGCTCTTTTTCCAGGACAGAAACATGGAAATAGGAAGAAAAACAGAGGGTGGGGGCAGAAAACCTCCAGATAGAACAACTCGAAGAGTATAGACAATTGCAAAGGTTGGAGAAACGGCTTTGAAGGGGTTTAACAGAGGCGTAGTTCCGAAGCGATGCCCAGGACAGCATGGAAATGATGACCGAAGTAAGGTCAGAATCGAGATTGATTAGGGGAATTGGATGACAACAATAACTCCTCTGCCCCACCCCAAATTAGGTGACACACCTCCACAACACTAATAATGAGGAGAAGAAATGTTTTGGGTGATGAAGGGAGTGGGATGGGAGAGGGATCATTGCAGGGCACATATATAAATTTAAATAATAAACAAAAATAACACTCCCCACACAAAGGATACCTGGCCCTAGCTAGGGCCTACAGCCTCCCTGACATTTTATTAGAACTTTGTGTGATTAGTTACATTTTGATTCAGAGGTTCCCCAAAGTGTGTTTCCATTCTATGGCTGGTCCAGGCTAAAACTCCAGGGAGAAACCTGCTCCTTCTCTCTGCTTCTGGACGATGTAAGACAGAAGCACGGAGGGCCCTTTCCCGCCATGTTCCTCGCAGACCTCTCTTATGCAGTCACTTCCATCCTGATGTGTTTGCTAGGATAGCATGTGAGTTTCTGAAATTCGCTTAACTCAGAATCCCTGACTACACTCTATTGAACTGTAATTTAATCCGAGGTTACTTTCCCCAGAATGGAAGCTGGGTTAGACTTCTGGTCAACAGGAAAACTGAGTGAGGACAGCTGTGGTGACACCCACCCCGGATCATTCCAGAAGCACAGTGGAATCTCAGGGCTCTTGGTACAATAAGAAAAGAAATTGGAAACAGGATCTAGGTCCAAGCCGTTACTTAATTGTGATTATTAGTTTTTTTTTTTTATTTCACCCCCATTAAATTTCGATCCTGGGATGGTCAAAATCACAAGGCTGCACACCCTGGAATTTGAAACCTATTTTGTAAGCATTTCCTCACAGCCTCCCACAGTTTAAATATTAATTTGACTGTAATTGGCGGAAAAGACAACAGGCAATTAAAAAAAAAACGCTACAACGCTGACTTTCTCCTTCCTCTGCTCTCCCTTCCCTTTTCATTTCGCCGCCGCCTAGAACTGGATGTAAGACAATGGGACCCCGAGCTGTGTGGAATTCTAAACTGGGGCTTGCCTTAAAGCTACAATATGGATTTAATTTATATGCAAATGCAAGCAATAAAAAGGCAGACACTGTAGAAATTATAGGGTTTCCCCCCTCCTTTTCTTAGGAGATGCGCAAACCCTTTCTCTCCTCTTCCAACTAAGACCTAATTATTATTGGTTCCTGCTACCTTCCCCCTCTCCTCCTGCCCATTCTGGGTGTAAACTGGGCCGTTTAAGAAAAGCAACCGAATATTGGGAATAAGAGAGGGAGCATCAGGATAATTTCACAGTCTGACTCCCCTTCCTCCCACTGTTTTTTCTTTTTGGCCTGCCGGGCCCTCCTGTTGGCCAGTAGAACGCAAAACTGATCAAAGCCAGCCGGAAGCCTTAAGTAGGCCAAAATGGAGCTAAAGTATGCTAATAGAGGAGCTAAATATACTTTAATCCTGTTATAATACAAGGTGGCTTGGAGGCAGGGAAAGGGCCTGGTGGCTTTGGCAGGGGGCGGAGGGGGGCTGGGGACCCCTGTGAACCTTGAATAGAAGTCGCTTCCTATTCTTTCTCTGACTGGGGGTGGGGTGGGGGCTTCTTCCTCAGTTGCTCACACCAGCCCCGCCTGTCCCGTTTACTGAGTGTCAACAGTTGGGTGAGCAAGACTCCAGAGCCCTTAGATCAGTACCCTGTGACCCTCCACATTGAAGCCACACCATTCAGCCAAGCCTTCCAGCTGTTGCCTGAAGGATGAGGGTTTTTTTTCCCCCCAAAGTAGGGCATGGTTTAGGAGAACACTAGGCAACAGTTTTAAATTATGTCCTCACCACCACCCAGCTTGCTCTGCAGATCCTGGTGTGGGGTAGGGGGTGGGGAGGTCTGTACAAGGCCCCGGGCTGGTCTAGCCTGGTGAGAAGCTGTGTGGACAGACAGACATTTTGAGCACAACTGAACACACCTTGGAAAGGAAATCAGCCTCTTTGCCCACCTTCTGGCTTCCACCAGGCTGACCTCTGACTTTAGAGAGGAGAAAGAGCATGGAGGTTGATTCGGTAACTCTTGCTGAAATAAGAGCTTGGGGTCCTCTGCTCCCCAACTTTGTCTGGGTCCTGGGCCTTGGGGGCTCATTTCAGAATGCGAGGGAAGCAGTTCCTGGGTCTGTTCTCCATTCAGGAGAGCCAGTGTCAGGGCCCTAAGGACTTCGGAGACTGATGTAATTTTACAGCCAGCCAACTGCCACTAGTATCAGAAGATTAGAAACAAAGGTCGTATTGAGGCCTACCTCCCACCATGTGGCTGGAAGTCTGAAGGGTGGAATGGGGGAGGAAGCAAATGGCCCCAAATATCTCTCCGTTAAGTACAAATTACATACTGGATATATTAAGTTGTAATGGTGTATTTTGAGTCTGACTTAAATTCGTGAGAATATTGGTGCACCCTCCAAAATGTGGATTCTGAGACACATGGAAACAAAAAGGAATTCAATACTGATGGGATATGTTTGGTTTGAATTCAGGCACAGCTTTCTCTTTCTTACTTTTTTCTCCTCTTATTCACTCTTTGTTCCTCTTACTCTTTTCCTTTCTTTCTGCACTCTACCTGGATGCTGTAAGCAGCAGAACCCTTCTGAAATAGTGTGTTTTGGGGATGCTGGTTTTATGAAGTTGGCCAGAAAGTGTATGAACAAATAAGTCCTGAAAACCTGCCATTGAGCAAAGAGATCTTTTCTACCCCTCAAGCCAAGTCTCCATTTCCTGGTCTGCAGAGTGAGGGAGCTCTCTGAGGAGTCCCTAAACTCCCTTCTAGGCCTCTGACAGTCCAGGTGGCCTGTAACACAGGAGGCGCTGGATGTGTGTGCAGTGTTGACCCATGGACTATGTCACTCCAATAGTACAGAGGAAGGGCCTTGAGGGGTTGTGTCACCTAGTGCGAGAGAGCCCACAGGCTTCAACTTAAGAGAGACTAGGATTTGATACTGGCTTTACCACTTACTGGCATTGTGATTTGGAGCAAATTCTTAACTTCTCCACACTTGAGTTATTTAATCTGCAAAAAATGGGGGCAAGAGTAGCTATTTTTGGGGGTTTTGAGGATCAGAGGAGCTAATACCAGGCGACAAGCTTAATATGGCCCTTAGAACATGGTAAGTACTTACAGAAAACGACCTCCTATGACTACAAGACTTATTCAGCACGCTGCTACTCCTACATTATCAAATGAAAAGTCCTTTTTGGTCATTTTAATATTTCGTTAAGAGTCAAATGCCAAATGTACCTGGAGCCAGTTCTGAGTGGTCATCTTCCCCATCGTATTCTCCTGTCACATGACAGGGCACTGGTGTTGCTCAAAGCGAGGTTCAGTATTGATGCCGTGGTCCGTGGTTCTGAGGTGCAGCTCAGGCACTTGAACATTCTAGTCATCTCTGGTTCTTCCTTTCCTCTCAAATACCTTCCTAGAGTCCCGGAGTAAGGCCTTGATGCGCATAAATGGAAAATAAAAACTATTTGCAAATGTCCCATCTGGCTAATACTTTCTATTTCTCGCTTGAGTAGCAACCCCCCACCCCAACCATGAATCCTGAAGCCTGAGTCATCATTGCTGTTCTTGCGACAACTCGTAAAATGGTTTTAATTATATGGTGTCTTTCCAAGTAAACAATACTACCGAAAGAGAAACCAACCTCTAATTTTTGTTGGATTAAGTTGGGAACAGTCTCAGCGCCATGACTGCTGATGACGTCAGGGATCTGGGGCTTCTGATTCTGTAGTTGTTCTTGTAGAAGTCCTCCCTGGACGGTAGCAGCGAGGAGTAGGAACTAACCCAGAGGTGATATGAAAAAACGTTCAAGGAAACTTCAGGACAGGGCTCCAGATCCGAGCTGAAATCCCAGAGTTCTTTTGGTAACAGTTTTGCCAGGGGAAAGATATGCAAAGATCTTTGTTTCCACCATGAATAAACACAGTATTCTCCTGACTACAGTATGACCCATGAAGCAGCATCCTCCAGAACACTGTCGCAAATCTCTGACTACAACAGCTGATTAGTGAGCAAATTCTCTTCTTCCTTTATTTAAACTCTTTATGTTGCACACATTCATTAACATTTCCCTGCATGTCTCATTATTATCTCATCAAACATTTATTATTACTTCAAGATAGATAATTAAAATTTCATACAGTTATTTCTCTGTATGACAATCCAATAGATTTCAAATTTCCCCACCCTCCCCAGCACTCATCTACACACTTGCAAATGGGTCATAAAACTCATGAACTTTCAATTCAATGTTCAGACAGCATAGGAACAAAAATCTAAAATTCATTTTGAATGGGAGTTTAGCTTCCTGAATAATGACTCAGTTATTGCAATTGTTAAAGCATCAGAGAAAGAGTCTCGTAGGACAATCCTTGTTCTTCATCAAATAAATAACTGAACTCCATTGATAACATTACGAGATAGACAAACAATGGACATGAGTGATTTTTAAGACCAGAAGTGGATTTGTTAGCACTGAGTACTTCCAGACAGCAACTGCAGTAAACTCAAGAAAGATTAGCAAAGAATTACTCTCATTCCAGGACGCATATTACATTTAGGATTAGAAATCCCGATGTGGATTATATATCACACGTATTGTACAGAGCACAGAAGTATCAAATTCATTGCAATTAGGGTGAGGTATTTTTTCACTGGAATTTAAGAATGTAGGTTGGTTTTCGGCTACTTACAGCTCTGAAGAGAATTTCCGGGTAGGAGGAACACAGCCTTCACAAGCCAGTGGCCTCTTGTTTTTTGTGTGCCGTTTCCCCTCACCCAAGTGTGAGCAGAAAACTCGTCTAAGACCAAGCCAAGCCCCGAAGGGCTTGACAGGCAATTTCTTCAATTGCTTGGATTTGGTTTTGGAGCTATAAATCTTATCATTTCACTGAAAAATAATCAGTGCCAAGCTCCAGGAAATTTAGATTATCTTATTTTTCTTCTTTAAATATGCAAACCAGGAAGATGTTGATTTAGTTTGTCTAGTTAATTAAACATGTTAATGCCACTTAATTTGAGAAAAAGACTAATTCTATCCTTCAATCGCTTATCACCCTGATCCAGAGAAGGGAAAGGCTATGGGTTATGGACCCATCTCTTCTAAACTTTTTGAAAGAGTGGTTTGAAAAGACTCACTTGGCAAACAAACATTTTCCCCACTTTGGGGCTTTTCACACATAGCCTTTCACACACAGCCGCCTTAGGTTGCAGTGTCGGTCACCCGGAGAATGTTTGTTCTGCACTCATTTTTGTGCGCAGTGGCCGAGCAGATGGCGCAGGCGCAGCCCAGGGTTTTGCGCTACTGAAGGACCGGAGGGCTAGTCTTTTTCACAGGCACTCAGGCTGTTTAGCCATTGTGTGTACCTGGGTCCACCCTGGACAGATGGCCAGTGCCACTTCTGGACTCGGGGGCCCGCTCACTGATATTGTCTCCTTTTCCCAGGCTGCCCACATGTTTTTAGTTAGTGGCAAGGACACAACTCAGCTACAGGAATTTGTAAACATGGAAAATAGGCCTGGCATGTAGAAAAAGACCCTTGCCTGCAACGAACTTTAATTCATTAATTTTTGTTGTGCTCCTACTCTGCTGAGCAAATTGAACAGTGCACAATATAGGCAGAATACAATTTGGTCTCAAGGTGTCTGGTAGAGAGCATGATCCTAGGAGGTGTGAGGGGTTTGGAGAGCCCAGGGGTGGCCTTATCCAAGCGGGGGAAGGTGCTTGTATGATAATGGAGTAGGGGTAGAATGGTGGGGAGGCTTTAAAGAACACAGAGAATGCTCTATGTTAGAGCACCCAGGAGGCTAGTCACACTGTTACCAAATCCTTATTGGGCGTCTACATGAGAAGCAAAGCACAAGATTAGCTGGGTGACCTCAGAGATCATCTCCCCAATATAAACACTTTGACATAGGGAGCAGGATAGGATTCATCTTTGTAACTCCCGCACTTACTGCTTAGGAGACACTCAAAAACTATATGTGTAACTGAATTAAAATCCATATCTTCCCTTCTGGATGTTCTTTGCAAAAGGCCATTGAACCCCCTCACCTCTTTTTTTTTCTTAGTGATTTTTAGGGCCTTCCTCTTTTGTTCTGCATACTCTAGAATCTTTCCTTCAGGATGCTCAGATGTTGGGTATCAGAATCCTTCCTGACATCTCAGTGCTTGAGTATTCTCTAAGTTCCCCTGGGGGTGGGGGTCTACCAAGGCATTAGGCTTCTTTGGGGTGAGGTGGGGAACAAAGGAAGTATCTGCCCTCAGTGACTTTACTTTTGATTGGGAAGATAAGAATGAAAATTTGTTGGTTCCCAGTGAAGTGGTTTTCACAATGAACCTGTGAGGTAGGTATTATATTGTCACCATTTTGGAGAGAGAAAAAGTGAGTCCCAGAGTGGTTTTTAACCTGACAAAGTTATACAGCTAGTGGCTGAGTGACCAACTCCCTCATTCAGAGCTTTAGAGGAATACCCAGAGCACTCTATTTCTACGTCTGTCTGTCCAGGGGCCTGTAAATTTCTCCTGGGGCCAGGGTCACGTGCGATTCAGATGCTGCACACACCTGGCACAAAATGACCTTCTGTAAGGACATGTTGAATCAAGCAGTGACTCTCCCAGTGTGACTGGGACTGGGAGGGCAGATTCTAGAGGATCATCTATTACAAGAACAGACCAGCAAATAGTAGGTTAATGTACCACCACCACCAAGTGCAGTTTTCATTTTGCATTTTTCTTTTTAATTCTCTTCTCGCAGCGGTATTGGCCAGTCAGTGAGAAATGCACTGTGTTGCACGCCCAGACACAGCCTAACGTTGAGCAAATCTGAGCTCACCCTCACCCCTAGCCCCGTTAAATTGGTTTGATCAGCTTGGTGGCCTGGAATGTCTGAAGTCTTGCAAAAGACACAGACGTGTTTATTGGTGGGTCTCGCATACAGTCCCAAATTTGATATGGCTCAACAGTTGCAAGGCCATGTCTGTCTGCTTCTAGCACCGCCTCATGGCCCAGCCCCCTGTCATCCCTCGCCACCAACATAGGAGAGTAACTATATCTGGGTGATCCCCTTAAACATCTTTTAATGTAGAATAAAATCTTGATTTTAATAATGGGAGAGTTTAAATTTTGGAAAAGTCAAAACTGCTATACAAATGTAAGGTGGGAGATGAGGGACAGTCTGGCTTAGGAAAGAGAACGGGCTTGAAACACCAAAGCTATGACTTTGGAAAAGTCACTTCACCTCTCTTGAATTTCTGTGGCCTTTTTTGGAAATAAAGATTAATAGTGATTGCCATAAGGACAAAATGAAATAACCCGTGCAGAAAACTTTGCCCATTTTGTGGGATGGAGTGGGTACTCCATCAAGTGTAGCTGTTATTATTTGCATTTCTGACTCCCACCTAAATCTCCTGTACATTCTCTACAGCTCACATGGCCTAGTACATTTCAGTGTCCCATTACCCCTTGGATCCTGTAGCACTGTGACAAAAGTCTAGAATAGGCACCAGGGGGTCTGGCACAAGGCCAAGTAAGTATTTTAATGAGTAAAGGTACCTGATAGGAGGCAATAGAGAGTAGTGGGGTCTGTGGCAAACGGGTGTGCCCATGCCTTGACTTGTAGGGGCAATTTGGCTCAGCTGCTGTCAATGCCAGGTATAAATGTGGGTCAAAGTGTCAGATTTTTCAAAAGAAGACAATTTTTTTTTTGAAGTGTGAAATTAGCTGGTAACTGCTTAATATCTTCTGAAAATATGGTACAGGCCAACTCTGTGTGGGCCAAACCAAGTGTGTCTATGGGCACGATGCAGGTCTCCATGTGTGACCTCTGGCTCAGGAACTCTGCCTTCTTCTGGATAAGCATGAGGCAGGGAGGAGCCAAGAAAGGCAGGAGCCTGGCAGATGCTAGTAGGCCCTCCATCTTGTGTAAATTTCTGTGAAGGTCTATGTCAGCTCTCGTAGGACAGTGGGGACAATTAACTGAATATTTAGCACAGTGCCTGGCAGATAACAGGAATTCAATGTTATTGTGTTAGATGTCTTATAGTGAATATTTTCCCAAGATGACTTAGATTAGCTGTAGCTTTTGGGTGCCACCTCAATTCCATTTTCAGCTTCCATATCAGGGTTAATGTCACTTATATGATCTTAAGGACATCATTATAGTTTTGGGTACAATCCACTTCTCTCAGTATTTCTTTCATTATTATTTGTTGTTGATATAATTACACTTGAGGAATTGTAGTACTAAAAGGGCCTTTAGAAATAAGCTAGTCCCACCTCGATATTTCAAAGAAAAAGAGACCTGACTTTCCAGAGAAGTTGAGTGATTGACCCAAGGTCTTCTAAACACACTAAACTGTGTTTAGTTGTAGATGGGTTTGTGGTTCCAGCTCTGTCTTTGCTCAGTCCAAGGCTAGGCTAAGCGCTTGTTTGACATGGACCAGATGGGAAATATCACACTGTTTGAATCCAGGGATTGGTAGGTGGTTCAGGTTACTAGTTGTGATGTGAGTAATGGGGCCTGACACATAGTGGGGATTAGAAATTGGTCTGAGGGTGGAGGGAGAAGGAAGGGGAACTAACAGGAAGGGTGTGGAGGGAATTACAGTCCTGACTCTTGGAAAGTCCCTGTTTCCCTGAGCCTGTTTTATTTTTTTCCACCTCTTAATATCCCTCACTCTTTGATGATGTGTTGTCTTCACTGTCTGTCTCCTCCCAGTAGAATGTAAGTTCCACGTGGGCAGAGCTCTTTGTTTTGGTTGCTGCTGTATTTCTTTCCCCCTGTGTCCTCCCTCCCATCCCCCTACTCCCCGCCATTTTCAGCACAGGGCCTAGAGCAGAGGGGCACCTGTAGTGTTTGTTGTATGAATAATAGTAGCAATATGCAGATAGTCATATTTGTCTCCATTTTTCATGCATGAGATGGGACCAGTCACAGCTCCATTTATGTCTGAGGTGCTCCAGATAACTTGCTCACAATGACCCTGCTAAAAAGTCACTGGTAGACGAGACCCAGAAACAAATCCCCTGATTCTAAGCATGGGACTTAGTCTTTGATCACTTCATACATAAATTCCACAGTCTTGGCAATACAATTCTGACTGTTGCTTTGGTGCTTGTGGGTGGAAAGGAAGTGTTGAGCTAAAGGCTTGCAATTAAATAAAAAATTTGTCATATTCACGGATAGAGTGTCATATTGCTGTGGTTTGGAGTGGTTGACACCAAGACAGGACTTGTCGTATTAAAATATAAAAGATCCCACTTTTATCCCCAAAACTTTGTCTGAGTTCACGCTCTAGGTGGGAAGCAGGAAGTGTTTCCTGAATTGAGAAAATAAGGTGAAATCCTCAGTCCTACCCTAGTGCCCAGACTTGGAGAGCTCCAAAGAAATCAGAGGGACTTCCCCCCCTCGCCCCCGCATTCATTGAATTATGGAGTCATAGGTTTTAGAGCTGAATGGATCTTGGAAATACCATCAGGCCCTGTGCTTCCCAAAGAATGGTGCATATACTCCTGCCAATAACAACACAAACATTTTATATTTTCACAGTTGCACATTTATTTAAATGTGTAGTAGATAAAAATGACCATTTCATTAATCCCATGGTTTCAGGCTATTGTTTAGGATAAGGCTTATAAATCAGTGAGTTATTTAAAAAAGAAGTACTACGTTAATTAGAGGATAAGGATTATGAGAAAATGGCTTTTTCTTGGTTGCAATGCCATGCAGATTTATGTGGCTACCATTTTTATTTATTTTACATTATTTAGATTAACACCTCGAATAGACAGCCAAACATCCCCTCCTCGTCTGACCAGCAATAAATACCCGTTTGACTGCTGTAGGAAATAAATACATAAAAACAACCATTTTGTGTGAAAATTGGTGCTAACTGGCACTTAACATCAGAAAAAAGTTCTTTATATGTGCTTGATGCCTTAAGATGCTGCCCGCCCAAAGCTCTGAAAGACTTTACGATAGGCAGTAGTACTTATGACAATACTACTAAGTTTTTGTAGAATTGTTACAGTTGATAATAAAATTTGCCTGTTTAATCTAAAAAAAAAAAAGAAAAAATCCTGTCGGCACATAAATGCCTGAAGTTTGGGAAACGTAATTTTGTAGCTAAGGAAAAAAGATCTAGTAATAGCCTTACCAAAGTCACTAAACAAATTGGTGGCAAAACTCTCACGTGTGTGCAGTGGAATTGCAAAGGGAGGACAGCATCTTCCCAGCATCTACCAACAACGGCATTCTTCTTTTTTCTTCTGCCATTGCTCTGTCATCTCTCCACTCAGCAAAGGTTTCCTGGGCAGCAACGGCCAGGGGTTGGGTGGCATAGAGAAGCTGTGGAAGAATTATGTCATTCTCCCTGTTGCCAAGGAGCCTTCATTCTATTGGTGACACGAGCCACTCATGTGAATCAGGAGAGATCACCAGACCTTCTTGATCATACAGCCAACCAGGTCAGTTCCCCCTTTATGATCCCTGGTTATGAATCATACTTGTGTGCATTTTTTGGCGCTAGTGCTATATTCAGGATAAAACACCCAAAATTTACAAATTAATGAGAGTAAGCTCAAAGTAAAGTTGTACTTTGAAATTTTGAAAGATTTTATTTAGCAACAGGACAAAAGAAACTAAGTTTAAGAAGTAACGAAATACAAAGGAAACTAAATACTATAGAAACAAAAGTGGATGTGATAAAGATGCATTAAATCATAATAATTTTTAGGTTAAAAATTATTTTAATTCTGTTAATGGCAAAAAGACAATTTGTTCTCACTCAAAATTATTTTCAGTTTTAGAGAAATATATTTGAATATATTTTAATGTTGGTTTAACTCTTTGTAATAGACAATTGTATTTGAAGTTTTGGTTCTAAGTTCAGCTTTTTTTTTTTTTTTTTTTAGTACTTAGTTGTTATGGTTGTCAGAACTGAAAAGAGAATCTTTACAAAGACATAGAATGGAAGAAACGCAATGCTGGCTGTGCTTACTAAATCAAGATGCTCATTTAAAAAAAAAAATCCCATCCAGCAATTATGCAAAGGTTTTTATTGAAATTCATTCAGTCAGCTAGTCAGTTTCTATCTTCCTTAATGTCAATTCTTGTAAACTAATCAAAAGTTATATTTTTAACAAATGGGTTCAAGATCCACTGAAGCTCTTCTTTTGGAAAATTTTTAAATAGTTTCCAAGTTTTTAAAATATGCAAATATTAAAGCTTTTTTAAAGAAAAGGTATTACATATATTATCTCAGAGAACAAAACCACACAATGATGGAAACATTTCCAAAAATCTGGGCTCAGAGTGCTTTTACTATAGCACACATTACTTTGGCAAAACAGTTATTTATTACTCCTTGTTAACATATGACTTTTACCTGGAAAGGCTAGATTTTTTTTTTAAATTAAGAACATTCCAGCTGTTATACTATGACAGCTAGTTTCATCGCAAAACAGCCCAACCAATTTAGAACACATATTTTTGTAAAAGAGAAATATATAACTTGCCTTGAAATCAATTACCTTTTTAAAAATACTTTGCCACGAGATGACCTACAGTCCTGTTATTGTACAAAGGATTGTCGCTGTCACTCTACATCTCATTGTGAAGTGTTGTAAACATTCTACTACTTAAAATGATGTAATATATGAATCATACATAAACTGCACATGTCACGAGATGCTGAAACAATCAGAGGACTGAGGGAGCCACTATTATTCTTACCATGTTGTGGACCAGACACTGTCCTTTCTGAATTCACCACATACCATGTGACTCAGGAAGGTCTGATATAATGACCCAATGAGAGCAAGGATGATAGATCTTGAATTAAATATTTGTAAAGTTTGTGTTATTCTTTAGACAGATAGTAAACTCAAGTAGAATTTCTTATTTTTCCTCCGCACATCCTACACTGCAGGTTATTGAATTGGAGAAAGATGCAGAATAATTTGCAGAATTATGTGATGTGGTCTTTAAGGAATGTGGGCTGGATTGTCAGAAGGCTTCACTGAGGAGGTGGGTGTATGCTGACATTAAATGAGTGAAGTGACTCGGAAGTGAGAGAGCAGCTGACCAGCTTCCAGATAGCAGGATGACCAGGCAGCCTCTGGGAAGGCATGGGTTCTCCTTTGGCCTCTCCTCCCTGCAAAGATTGACAGCTGACCAGAAGCCAGGGAGTCGGAGTAGCACATCATCGGGGGAAGGGTGGGGGGGGCGTTGGTGCTTCTCTCAAGCCTGGCAGAGCCACAGGGTCTGGGCTGTCTGCCTGCCACTCCCCATCCCCGTTTCCATCCCATCACTATGTCCCATCTATGTGGCCAGTGATTGGCTTGCCATCACTTTGTGCTGGTTTCTTTCATACCGTGTTTCCCTCAAAATAAGACCGGTCTTATATTAAGTTTTGCTCCAAAAGACACATCAGGGCTTATGTTTAGGGGATGTCCTGAAAAATCATGCGAGGGCTTATTTTCCGGATAGGTCTTATTTTGGGGGAAACATGGTAGTAATCTAGCTCCCTGCTTTCCTAGGAAAAATTCAGCCACCCTGACCAGGCCAATGCATAGTTCCTTTAGGGCGTCATTGTCCTGAAGCACTTTTATCTATAGTTGGTACCTTAATGTTGGCCAACCCTGAATGTAGCAGCTGTCATGAATCTACGGCGGGCCTTACGGTAGAGATTCAGGTAATGTAGGCCACTGGACCATAAAGACATTTCCTGCCATGCTTCATAACAACCAAGGATAGACCCTCCAAGGTTGGCCATGGAGCGAGTCTCTGCATGTGAGTAGGTGTGTAGTGGGACCAAGAACTCGATCTCTTATCTCAGACCCTGGGATCCAGCATCTTCCTGAGCTCTCCTGCTAATTCCCACCACCACCACTCTGTCTTTAGGAGGTATTGCTGCTTATTTTTTTTCCTCTCTGGCCCAAATTGAGACAGAATATACCTTCCTTTCCAGACTGCATCACCAAACTAGAAAGTTCAGGGTTCGAGGCTCTCTAATTTCCACTGAGCCAACTTAAATCCATCCATTCTTTCCAAGTCTGGGGAATAAATCAGGGTCTCTAGGAGACCTGGGTTATAGGTATAACCATCTTCATAAGTGCATACCTTCTTGGCACTCAACACTCAGGACAGGTTTAGACACCTTGGTTCTTCAAAGTCCAAGTTCAAGAGAGTGACGCCCTAGATGTAGATAGAGTCAGACAGGTAGCCTCTCTGGCTATTCTCACATCTGCTTTTCTAGTTTTCTCTCTGGGTTTCTTCCTCTTTCCTGAAAGATCAATGCTGAGAATTGCCATCCATGAAGTTCTTATTTAGCTCCTTGCGTTTGTACAGCATTAACTAATTAATCAATTAACAGATATTTATTTTCAATCAAGTGCCTGGCTCTGTGCTAAATGCTGAATAGCCAACGGGGAGTGAGACTATCATAGTCTCTGTTCTGCATGAGCTTACAGTCCAGTGGGGGAAGCTCATGTTAAGGAGGCGAGGACACCAATTAGTGTTGATCACAAACAGGACCAGCGCTACAAATGAAAAATCTGGGTTCTGTGGTAGACAATAATCCTGGTGATGGGGTGGGCACTGACGGTATCTCTGAGGGGAGAAACTTTGACGTGAGGCCTGGAGGACGAGTAGGAGTTATCTAAGGAGACAATGTTGGAGGAAGAGTTGTAAGCAGAGGAAAAGCATGCGCACGACGCTGGAGTCGAAGGGAAACTTGACTCTGGCAAAGACCCAAAAGCTGGTTAGTGTGATTGAGCTGGAAGTGGGTCCTGATGAAGCTGGAGAGGTGGGCAGACGTTAAACCTCAAGTGGCCTGTGGGCAGTGGTAATGAATTTGGACTTCATGCTAGTAGAAATGCAAAGCTACAAAATGGTTCAGACCCAGGAGTGACATGATCAGATTGTGTGTTAAGAAGGTCATCCAGGCTGGGTGGATTGAAGGGAACAAGAGAAGAAAGCGTAAGAGCAGACAGGAGGCTGTTGAAAGCTATTGATAATGGTGACTTAGAATAAGAAAGTACAGGATTTTAGAATAAGATGAATAACATGGGAGAAAGAGACGTTTGACAATACAGCCCAGGAAGGCAATATCATTATCAGAATTTCTCCTGCGTGGACAGTAACGAGGCCCGGGAGTCTTACATAGGGTAGGGGCTCCTACCTGCTCACAAGAGCCTATTCTTAGCATTTCTCTCCAGCTCAGTTCAGTGACGTCATTTGGTATCTATATCTATGTCTACGTCTATATCTATGTCTATATATCTATATCTCCATCTTTTAAGATTTTATTGGGGAATGTTGGGGAACAGTGTGTTTCTCCAGGGCCCGGCAGCTCCAAGTCATTGTCCTTCAATCTAGTTGTGGAGGGCGCAGCTCAGCTCCAAGTCCAGTTGCCGTCCCCAATCTTAGTCGCAGGAGGCGCAGCCCACCATCCCTTGCGGGAATCATACCAGCAATCTTGCTGCGGAAAGCTTGCATTCCAACCAACTGAGCCATCCGGCCGCCCCACGTCATTTGGTATCTTGAAATCAGCTATATGTACACGGTAGAAATTAGCAAATGCTGCAAATCAGGGATTTCTTTTCCCTGGAAAGTGAGTTGTTAAATATTTACTAGGATACTAGTGCTTACACGTCACCCCTGTTTTACTAGCAAGTTGCTGAGAACTCTCTCCTGGGGCGTGCCATGTGGTGGCTGGGGATCTGCGGCCAGACAGCCTCCCTGGGCAATGACTTGGTCCTTGAGCTGCCACCATCCTGGGATACATCTGGCCAGGCAGTGAGTACACATTTTAAATACACCATGGTTGAAATTCAACAAACATTAATAAGCTGCTACTATCTGCCAGGGACAGTGCTTGGCACAGGGGGGCCACTGAGATGAACTTTGCCCATCTTTACACTCTAAACTGGGAGAGATGAACCTATTCAAATAAAGTACCAGGCCCCTATGGTAAATTCAGAAGTGAAGTGTGAGCAGTGTTCTCAGGAAGGTCTGAGAGAAGAATGATTCATTTCAAATGAGGGGATATAGCAATGTTCCCAATAGTGAGGTACCCAGGATGGGCCTTGAAGAATGAGTAGGTTGTCAGCAGTAAGAGGAAGAGGGAAGAGAATTCCTGCCTGGGAAGCAGCACAAACCAAGGCCCAGAGGGAAAAAGCAGGGAAACATGAGGCGTATTTAGGAACTAATAACCAATTGTATGCAGGAGTATTAAATGTGTAGGTGCCTGTGTGTGTGTGTGTGTGTGTGTGTGTGTGTGTGTGTGTGTGTGTGTTGGTGGGAGGAAGTCTTGAATGTCATGGCAAAGCATTTTCATGTTGTTTGCAGGCAGTGGGGAGGCAGAAAGGTTCCGGGCAGTGAGTCAGACGGTACAACCAGTGAGATGGATCTCTGGCAGGGAAACTGCTCAGTAATGCCGTTTGGTTTCCAAATCCCCATCTGTGCTCCAGCATTCTACAGTGTGCTAAGGGACATTCTGTTTGGCCAGTCTCAATGCCGTTCTGATCTCCTGTAATGGCCCTGACATACGTATCACACTCATGCACACTTTTGTGGCTTCAGTCACCTCCACACAAATGTCACACTCAGATTGTGCACCTCTGGTCTTTAGAGTGGACTCCTTCTGGGTCATAGCCTTGGGACTCCAGAAGGTGGCGCCATGCTGGCCTGCTGGTGTCTTGGACCACCAAGATGGCATGCAATGACGTAGAGTCCTGGCAGGCATCCTGGAATGTCCATTTCTGAATGTCCCTTCCTCCCTGGTCCTAGGAGGCAGAGGGCTCAGGGTACTGGACACACTGATGCAGGAGGAAGAGTGTGGGCTCATTCTATCATGGTAGCTCTGAGAACTTGGGCTGGTTTATTCACCTCAGTGAGCCTCAGTATTGTCATAAATCAAAAGAATAGTAATGCCAACTTGTAGAGTTGTGAATCATGACATTTGTAAAAGAGACTGAGAGTTTAGAGTTAGACCGACCCGGGTGTGAGCTCAGCCCGGTGACCTGGTCACATGGCTTCGCATCCATAAACCCCAGTTTCCTTAAGCAATGGTAATAATCACTTTCTCATAGGTGGTTATAAAGATCAATGTGATTATGTCTGTCAAATGTTGGGCACATAGTTGTCAATCGATTGTGGCTGCCACTGTGTTATTTACGTTAAAGTGCGTAGCAGAGTGGCCTGACATGGAGCTGGTGCTCAGTAACTGGGAGTTTTCAACAATCCTGGGTTCAACAGCACACCCTAACCTAGCCTGTCTCCATCTCTCACTGGCTAGACAAGCCATTGTTCTGCTCTGGGCCTCAAGTGCCTCATCTTAAAATGAGGGGATTGCATTACATTATTCCCAAGGCTCTTTGGATATGTTTCCATATCAGACCACCAGCGCCCAGATCCTTTACTTGACCAATGTTTGACCCCTGACTCCACTGATCAGACATGTCATGTGCAGTAGTGACAGACTAAAGGGAGAGGTTGGGCTGCTGGTACTGCCTCCCTGTGGAGCTAAGCTTTGCTGAGGCATCTAGGAGGTTTGAGAAATGGATGTGGTGACCGGGCTGGATTGTCTGAGGCAGGATGGGACTGCTGGTGGCGTTGGTATCCATGCAGAATGGAGCATGGTGCTTGGCATAGAGGAGGATACTCAATAAGCATGTCCCAAGTAATTGATGATCCAGGCACCCTTGCAATGTTGGTCCTACTGGTTGTGTTCCCTTTTAGAGTGAGGGAACTTCATGTTCCGGTAGCCAATACCTCACTGCAAGGGGCCTCTGGGCCAGACGCATATTCTGTTCAGATATGGTAACAAAGACTCTTGTATTGACCCAACGTTAGTAAGTCCCCTTAGAGCCCTCTTTTTGACTAGGCCTTGCGCTTGGGCCCTGTCTTAGGCCTGCTAAGTCCAGTTGTAGCAGAAATTCTTCTAAGTCAGTGTAGAGAAAATCCTCCCCTCTTGATATCTGATCATTCTGACTTGTCTTCAACAAGAATCCTATTAAGTTGGTTTAGCAAGAAGCCCCTACCCTTGAAGTCTCCTCTTTGTTATTCTCCATCCACCGACCCCTCACTCTGCTTGTTGGCTGTAAACCCACCGCTGACTTTGTTGTATTCAGGGCCGGGTTCAGTCTCTCTCTCCTGTGCAATAGTCCTGACACCTACTGCAATAGTCTGGAACACAGCCTTCCTCATCATTTGTAAAACCATCAGAATAATTTGTCTTTAACCACCGCAGGGGGGAGGAGCCATCTCACCTTGGGAAGCTTCCTGCAATTGCACAGGAACAAGGCCTAAATCTCAGGTTCTTTCCTCCAGCACCCAACCTGGGTTTCCTTTCAGAGCAACTGGGATTCTGGGCATCAGCAGCACTCTCTCTGTACCACTGAGTGTCACTTCTCCCCTTTTCCCCCAGTCCTCCTATCCTCGCCGCATGGAAGGGCTCAGCAACCTTACACGTCCTGACATCTCCCATCGACACTGCCTGAGTTCTGTCTCACCACCTGTGCCTTGTGGGACCCTCATGTCAGGCCCTTCCAGTCTCCATTTTGCTGTGGTTATGCCCAGTCACTGTGTCTTCCTGGCCCCTTCAGACTGGTGATGCATTGGGATGGTCCATCTAGTTTTTGATGCTCAAACCAAGCTGAAGTTTCAAAAATCTTAAAAACCTCTTCGGTAACTGATGACAATGGAGACGTCTCTCTGACTGAATGAGGTATAGACCTGGGGCTTCTCACTGGTGCCTACCTCCTCTGCTCATACCCCTTAGCTGGTCTGGGAATCCAGTGGGGACAGGAATAGGGACAAACTACCTTCTTCTCAAGGTGGCTTTGAGAGAAAGCATGACACCATGAACGTACAAGTAGGCCTTGACCTGATCTGTGCACCTGAAGTAGTCACTGAAAGGTGCTTGGCAGGGTCCTGGCCCAGCCTCATGAGGCCATCATAGCCTGGCCTGAGCTGTTCAGATTGGCCAATGTGGTCCTGGCCTAGGCAGCTTCTAGGCCCTCTGGTTGGAACCACTATTGTAATATCTCATTCCTTCTTGCTGGGACCCTAGTCTAGTCTTTTCCAGTGTGAATGTTCTGACCCCAGACCCTTGAAGATCTAGTCTCTGCCCAACACTCACCTCGTGCCAGGCCCCAACTCATACCCAGCCCCATTGCCCCTTCCATGCAGGTCCCTATGCTGCGTGCTTTCAGCTACATGAGTTCTTCTTTAGCTACATGAGTTGTTTGTTGAGTCCTCCAGTTGCCATGGGATTAGCCACTCTGTCCTCAGGGTCCTGCTAGAACTCCGAGTCCTCTACTTCTGGCCGTGCTGACTGAATTTGGTTCGGTTATTCGTCCGTACTTTGCTGTCACTGGAGATTATGACGATGCCTAACTTTCACACGTTCCCTCTTTGCCTCTCCCACTCATCGGCCCTTGGGCATGTGTCTCACCCATGGTTAAGTCCTTAAGAAGCACTTGATGTAAGTGGATCTTTCTTCCTAGCTCCATTTTAGCACCCCAATGCCTTGTTCCATTGCACACACCCTGTGGACAGGCAGCATTGGGGTCATCTACCCATCAGAATCGGCATTTAACAAGATCCTCTGGCGATTCATACATGCATGAAAATTTGAGAAACGCTGGCCTAATATGCAAAGAGTTCCTTTTGTCTGGCCAAAATCTTCGCTGCTTTTAGCTGACGGCTGAGATAAAACACCACTGCACTGGCCCTTTATCTTCCCAGTGGCTTGAGAATGTTTCATTGCACCTTTGCATGTCCTCAACCAGAATAAATGAGAACAGTCTTCTTAATGTGCCAACCAGCAGGTTCTTCTCCTCTAATTAAGTCCATATGCTTTTTGTGACTCTTTCTGGAATGTAAAAATAACCCTATTACCAATTCCTCCTCCTAGTAGCCTTTTCTCTGTAGCCAAGTTAATTCCAAATAGAACATCTGGAAATTCTATTTTGTTGCCTAATTTAAACCAGACTAAAACCAATCTGCATAAAAGTTTATGAACTTTCTGGGGCTTCACACCTTATATTTCTCCATCTGCAGAAGCCTGCAATTTGGAGGCCAGGAATAGAAAGGATTTGGCCATCTCTTTCTCTAGGGCTGGAGGGGAGTGTTTGTGGCTTTGTGTATTGGGGTAGGGAGCCTGGGCTGGTGGTGCAGTGGGTGGGGTGGAGGGAGAGGGAAGTGAGGGAAATGGATAGAGCTGTACTTTCTTGCGCAAAAGTAAATCTGCATGTCGATTTAAAAGTTCTTTAACTTTCAGCCGAGGTGGTGGGTGGCCAAAGGGAGCTTGGGGGAGGAGGGGATGCCAGGGGAGGGAAGAAAAATAGAGTGTCAGGCAATGGGAGAGGGGAATGGGGAATGAGGCTTGAATCACTAAGAATATATTTCAGCAGCTGCCCACTGGAGCCAATGGCTCAGGGCTTGGGAAGAGGCTAAAAGAGTTCTTGTCTTTCTTATCAGTTAGACTGGGGACCCACAGGTGAAATGAGTGGAGGGGTGGGCCAGAAGTGAGGGGCAGGGAGGAGCCTTTGTCAGTCTGGACAAGGAGCAGGAAATAAAGTCAACTGGATACTTTAAATAAGAGTCAACAAAATTCCAATGAAAATGCCAGCAGGCTTTCTTTGTTAGAAATTGACCAGCTAATTCTACAATTTATGTGAACTCACCAAGTGCTTACACTAGCCAATTTTTAAAAGGAAGAATGAAGTTAGAGGACTCATGGAACCTGATTTCAAGATTTAGTGTATAGGTACAGTAATTGAGGCAGTATGACATGAGTGAAGGGATAGAGGTATCAATGATTTGAGCAGGAAGACAGCTCATAGAGGGAATTAGGTGCTTACACTAGAGTTGGAAGGGCGGGAGAAGTAGGGTGTAGGCTGGGCCTCCAGGAATGCGTCTTGGAACATTGCACTGGAAAGCCCACCCCCAGGGGGGTGACTGCCTCTGAGGCCACCATGGAGTCGCTGTGACCCAAGTATCAGCTGGAATCATGAAGCTGCCTCCATCACCCCAAGTATCTCTTCATACTCAGGAAACTGAAAAAGGGACTCTGGAATGCTGCTCTAGAAAGTCCTTGCTCTCCATAATTTTCCTTGTTGGCAGGGGAGACAAGGAAGTGGGAGATAAAAAAACACCCAAAGGAGCCATCATTTCATTTCTACCTTCCAAATCTTGACGGAACCCATATTGCTTTTCATACATCAGTTGTAAAGGATGCTGGGAAGTGTATTTTTTTTAGCTTTCCATCCTCTGCAGTATGGGAATTTACTCAAGAAGAAGGGAGCAAAGGAGGTTGAGAAATGACTTCATAGCATGCACCACCTTCCAGGATTCTAGAGCTCCAGCTGACTCAGTTTCTGTGTACATCTTTCAGCAATCATCTCCTGATGCTCCTGGCAGGAAGAGCTCAGTGCTAGGTGCTGGAGCTCAGGGATGTATAAAAGAAAGGTCCAGTAAACATATTAACCCACGTGAGCGGGTCCTATGATGAGAGTTGGTATGGATTGCCTTGTGAATCCTTACAACACCCTGATGAGAGAGGTACTGCCGTTTCCCCATGTTGTAGATGGAGAAATTGAGGCTAGAACAGGTAAATGACTGACTCAAGGTCAAGGAGCTAGTAAGTGGCAGACTTGGGATTTGAACTCAGCTCATTGGACTCTAAAGCTCATCATTTTCTGTTCTACCATGTTACCTCCAAAACATACACCTGAAAGACATTACAAAGGATGGAGGGAAAAGAATGCCCAGCAACCGTGGATGAGACCTGTCACAACACCCCTTGACCGAAGTTCCAAGGGTTGGAGGAGGAGGTCACAAGAGCTGTCCTTCCCATCCCTCTTCCCACTGGGGAGGAGGTGCTCCCTGCCCTCTACTGGGAGGTCATTAATCCCTCTTAAACTGCGGCGTAGGGATGGTTAGCGTGCAGTCACTTTGGTAAAATAGATTCAATTAACTTTTTAACATGGTAGGTGTAGTGGGTTGACTTGTTTTCCTCCAAAAAGATATGTGCAAGTCCTAACCTCTGGTACTGTGAATGTGACTGTGTTTGGAAATAGGGTCTTTGCAGATGTAATTAAGGTATGATCTTGAGATGAGATCATCCTGGAGTAGAATAGGCCCTAAATCTAATGACTAGTATCTTGACAAGAGACAGAAGATGAGAAGACACAGAGAGACGCATGAAGGCAGTTATGTGAAGATGGAAGCAGAGGTTGGAGTGATGCTACCACAGTGAAGGAACACCTGGAGACACCAGGTGCTGGAATAGGCAGGGAAGGATTTTCCCCTAGATCCTTTGGAGGGAGCGTGACTCTGCCAGCACCTTGATTTCAGACTCTGGCCTCCAGCACGGTGAGAAAAGAAGCTTCTGTTGTTTTAACTGCCAGTTGTGGTAATTTGTTATGGTAGCCTGAGGAAATTAATACAACAGGTAAAGTAGAGCTCTCCTTGATGGAAGAAATTTCTTTTTAAGCTTTAGTTGGGTTCTTCTTCTAGAATTGACAGTTGGTTTGCTGGCACCCTAACCTTTAGAGATTGAGTGTTTATCTTTTTTTTCATGCTTTAAAAAAAAAATCTTTTCCCCTCTCTGAACTTCTCCCTAAGTCTCTCTTGCTAATCTAAGCCCTGCAGTTTCCAGGGACCATGAAGAAGTGTGGAAAAGCATGGGCTTTGGAGTCAGACAGCTGTGGGTTTCAGTTCTGACTCTGCTGTGGGACCTTGGGCAAGTTGTTTAACCTCTCTGGGCTTTATTTTCCTCCTCTGTAAAAATAGGAATAATAACAACACTCACCTTTTGGGGGTGGTGGATGAAGTAGTAGGCCTCACATGATGGTCAGCATTCCTTTTCCCTTTCCTTCCAGACCCATGCCAAGATCCTCTTCCAAGAAGCTTTCTCTGGGAAATCTGAGCTGCAAAGCCGTTTCCTTGCAGTGAGTTGCAGTTGGCCTTACCGACTGTACCGGCAGGCCAGGCTTCAGTGCACACTGTGTGTGCTCTTCCCTCAGGTCCACAGACCTCACCCATCACCTGCAGTGCTGGGAGGGCCATGGTGCGGCCTCCGCTAGGGAAACTCTTTCTTTCGTGGCTTCCGTCAGCTTTGAGCACGTGGCGAGCCACACAGAAGGAACCACTTGGAAGTGCCACCTCTGAGTGGATGTTGGGGGACGCTGCCCAGCATCAGGAATGTAGTGTCTTTACCTCCCAAACCCCGATTCCTGAGTGACCATATAAAACCGTAACCTGAAAATAATCAAGTAGAAATGGGGTGCCCTGGGAGAGATGCATTATAGAAATGGGGAAAATAGGCTCTAAATGGAGTAGAAGCTCATTAGTTCTTACTCCTCTCTCTTGCAAGCGTAATCATTCTTTAAAAAAAGAAAAAAGAAAACACACACAAACCTGTCACGTTTGCCCCATTTCTCAGTGGCTTCTGCACACCCTCGCTGAAGGGGAGCCTCATTACGAAGACTTTATTAAGCTTGCAAAACAGATGAGGAAGTGCAGCGAGAAGCATACAGAGCTAAACTTGCCAAAATAAATGAACAAAGCACATCCTGATGCCTGGGTCCTCCGGGAGCCAAAGCCCAGGAGGCCTTGGGGACTATTAGGATGCAACTTTATTAACTTCACTCAGGCTCCTGGCAATTAGTCTGCGGCAGCTCCAGCAGCTCCTGGCCAGAGCGCTGACTCCACGTTCACCTCCTTCTGGGTCCTGACTGGCCATTGGCTGCCCCTCCTGGAACGTGGTCACCGTTTCAGCCTACTCCTTCCTCTTGCTTTGAGGCCCTGGGGTCAGAGGCTCTGTTCCGGGCACCCTTTGCTAAGACAAGCTTCTCACTTGCCTGTGCCAAGGGTATACTGCGGAAAAGAGGGGGTGGGGGAGGGTAAAGGTGATAAACCGGAAGGGATGGTCATTTGTACCCAGTTAGGGTGGGCATATTCCTTTCACACTAGATTGCTCCATCATCTCCCCACTCCACCCCAAGCTGTCCCCTTCCTTGGAAACAGGTGAACAGAGTATATTACTCCAGGACCACTTTGTGCTCTGGGGGCGTCCTTAGGGACATCACTTTGCCTCTGAGCCCATGTCCCCATCTGTGAAATGGGCTGACAGTACCCATCTTGTGGCTACATGAACTCCAGCCCAGCCCCTGGCATGTAGCAGGCACCCTCCTGTCACTCCTGCCTGCCTCTTCCTCTCCCATAAGGATGACAGATATCTGGGCGGGGGGACCATGGTGAATGGAGAGCTGTAGGCTGGACGAGGCTTTGGCAGCCTTGACCTCTGACTGCAGCCCAGCTGGCTCTGAGCTTCTCCAAACCCTTTTCAGAACATCCTCTAGTTCAAGCCTCTGCTTCCCTGGGAATCATGCTGTCCCTGTTGCCCTGACACATGCTTGCTCATGCCCTTCAGGACCTCCCTTCTGTGTGGAGAGATGGCAGTGTGGAAAGGGGACCTGAAGTACTAGAAGATTCCAGTCCCCGAACATTTGCCCCCTCCATCTCTCTGATGCTTTTGAGTATGGGCTGCGATGGGCCGAGGACAGTCTAGAGAAGGGCCCAGATCAGTTCCAGCAGGGCATGCCTCACACGGAGGACGCTGGCTTGGGGGTATGCTCCCCACAACCATCGGTCCAGGTGGGCACAGTGAGGGGTTTCCGTAGAGGCAGCCAGCGTAGCAGTAGAGAGAGGGCCCTGGCCTCCAGTTTCTGGGAATCGGCTCCCAGGTTCGTTTCCTGTTTTGGGGAGACTTTAGTTTTAGGCAAGTCGCTGAACCTCACGAAGCCTTAATTCATCCACTGGTAAAATGGAAATAGTGACACAGCAATCAAATGAGATAGAGTGCCCAGCACTCAATACATGTTGCTGTTTTCGTTTCAGTTCAGTTTTAGTGTTTATTTTTAATTAGGATGAGGAAACTGAGATTCGAAGATGTGACCTTGCTCCACTTGGCTCTGGGGGTTAGGGGACAGTAAACACAAATAAGAAACTCTCCAGGAAATGCCAGTAGGGAAATAGGCAAGTCATAAATGAATGTACACCTGGTAATTCATGAGTAAGGAAACATGAATAAGGTGCGGGAGGGAAGTGTGTAATTCTGATTTGTGGACAAGGGTTTGGAGATAGCTTGACAAAGAGGGTGGGAGGTGTGTTGGGCCCATCTGGGTGTTGGCAGGGCTGGGGGGGGGACCACTGTCTGTACACATTCCATGCCATCTTACTGCTGCTTGCCCAATGCCCCCGCCTGTGGGAGCCTCCCTTCAGGGTGGGAAAAGCAATGCTTATCCAAGGAGAGAGTAAGGGGCTGGGATGTCCTGGTGTAGTCTCAGGTCCCTGAAAGAAATCTCATTCTTCTGGAGGCCTTGGTTTTCTCATTCAGATGAAGAGGTTGAGCTCCATCCCAGCTCTGAAGTTCCGGGTTCAAGGGGTAATTAGTTTCAGGAAAAAAGTTCAGGGAGCAGTCACAATCTCAGAGCTGTGACAAATGAAGAGGGGACAGGTGAGGATATCATCCACCAGGAGTGGAAAAGTGAGGCTTGGGGCCCTTCCGAAGAGCAGGGTGCATGTGAGGTTTCCGGTCGATGGAAAGTCCTGTGCAATAATCCAGGACTCTGGATTCAATGGCTCAGTTTTCTGTATGACGCAGTAGCTCCCTTTATTCATGTAATATGGTTTTGTCACTCAAGATTTTATGAAAAAATGTTTATCTCCTGTTCACCTCTTCGGTGGGTATCTCACACCCCTGACAAGTTGACTGACAGGAAGAGGTTCTGACTTAGTGAGGTGCATGCTGGGGCAGGTGGGACGAGCAGGACGGGACTCAGGAACGCATTTCAGAACAAGCAATTTGGAGATGGGGAGGTGGGTAGGTAAGGCTGGAAGCACCTTCACGTCAGTCAAAAAGGGAAAGATGATTTCTCTCTGGGCTCTGATGAACTCTATAAAGGTTTCATAGAATCCCACAACTGTGGAATACAACCCTGGGAAGTCCTGCTCATTCACCTCAAGGAAATCCATGGCACACACTACTTAACTGCTATTTGCAGGTATCATTAATTGACCAGAGAACTCTTTTCTAGTGGGCCAGGATGCATCCTCAGAATCTTTTTCAATGTAGTGTCCCAGCAGCTCTTGTCAGTCAACTAGAGGGGGTGTGCCCTCACGGATGTGCCCTCCAATCTCTCTTACTTGTAGTTGGAGAAACTGAAGCCCAGAGAAAACTTGCTGAGGCCTCTAAGTGTGTCCATGGCAGTCCCGCGATATGGACCAAACAATCCTGCTTTAGGTACATCACTCTGAAAAAAGAAGTGCAAAAAGATGCAATAATTGCTCATCATCTGGCAGCTATCACCTGGCAGTAAGCAACTGCCTTTGTATTCTTGCTCTTGTCGATGGTTCTTGTTCTGCCTTAATGGATAGCTGTTTTCACTGATAGCCTTGCAAGTTCCTTTAAGTCCAACTTTGATGAATTCACTTTCACCCTCATGATCTTCTGCTATAAAGTCTGGGGGACCAGGCAGGCTGAAGGGTGTTTCTAAGGAAGATGGCAAGAGAAGAGAAGGGAATTTTTTCAGTTCTGCTCCCACAGATTGGAGATCTAAAACTGGAAATGGGAGAAGGGCCAATATGGCGGATTAGGTAAATGCTATACCTACTGCCTCCCAAGATCACACCAAAATTACAAATAAATTATGGAACGATCAACCTTAAGAATCATCTGAAGACTAGTGGATCAGAACCCCCACAACTAAGGATCTAAAGAGGCCACATCGAGACTGGTAGGAGGGGCGGAGACATAAAAAGTGCTGACCCCAAACCTACAGATAGTGGTTGAATACCAAGACGGACACTTCCATGGCAGAGCTTCCCCCAAAACAGGGAGAGGTCCCAGCCCCCCATTGGGTTCTCCAGCCCGGGGTTTCTGTGCCAGGAAGAATTCTCACAACACCTGGCAGTGAAAATCAGCAAGAACTCTGTCTGTCCATTGCGGTGAGGCAGAAGGGAACTGGAAACCTAGATGCCTTCTTAAAGGGATTGCATGCAGACTCATTTGCAAACACTTACCTGGTCTCTGGTGGAGGGGCGGCAGCAACTCAAGAGGTGCTGGAGACTTACATGGAAAGACTGAGTTGTGTGGCTTTGGGGCAAGGGCTAGAGGGACCAGCAATTGTCCCTGTGTGAAGCCTGCCTCACGTGTAGCCTAGAGGAGAGTGACACATTTTCTATGTTGAACCCTCCCCCAAAGGGCCAAATCTGAGAGCACATTGATCTGGTAAACTTTGTTCATGTGTGCCACCATGGTGATGCCCTGGGTCCCCGCCCCTCACAGCTCATTCTGCATCGCTGGGGGTACTCTTGGCTATAGAGTGGCCAGCTGCCCCACGAGCTGAAGAAGCCTTTTACAGCAGTGGATGGCTCATGGCAGCCCAGGCAGCTTTTGGTGGTGAGCAGCGAGCTATACCCTGCACCACAGCCTCTCTTGGGCAGCTCTCAGGGACCTGTAGGCTTAAGGTGAGCGGTAGCTGGCCACCATGTTCTCATGGCATTTTTTGCGAAGTGGTTGGAGGCTTGGCACTGGTTCAAGAACCCAAACTGCATTAACTTTGTAAAACCCACTGCCCACACCCAGAACTCCCTGGAACCCAGCCTTGCCCCCTTAGGGCTGCATTGCTGAGGGCACTGTCAACACCGAGTCAACCAGCCTGACCCATGCACCTATGGAGGTTCTTTCAACGGCTGAGCCTTATAAGCAGCTGGCAGGTGGCAGGTGGCAATAGACAAGGAGCCCTGGGCCTTTTGCTAAGCTGCCCCAGACTTAGTACTGGTGGCAATTGGCTTCAGTTCACAGTGATGCCTCCCCCACAAGCCTCTAGGTCAAGCACAGGTAGCAACCAAGCACATATAGCTGCAGAGCTCCTACCAGGTAGTCCTGGGCCGGTCACAGGCAAGACTGAAATTGGCCTGCACGGGACCCCCTTCAAAGAGACACCAGAGACAACACGCCCAGAGGCTGGCTTCAGACCACACCAGAGCATTACTTGGTTAGCCCCACAAGTGGCACACCCAAAGGGTGGATTCAACGGGCACAAGAAACCATGGTGGTGAACCCCACTTAGAAGAGTCAGCCCCAATACAGCAGCTCATACACTGTGGGCATAGCCCATCCTCACAGTCAGCCAGCCTGGGAGTCAATCCCATCCAATGATGTGCCAAAAGCAATCTTGGCTTAACTATAACAGGAGAATACACAACACACACACTCCTGGAGCACATGCACAGGAGATCAGGGAGATTGCGTCATTGGCCCACACAAGACACATACTACATAAGGTCACCCAGTAAAGACTGAGAGACAGAGGAGATCTACCTAATCCATAGAAGCAAACAGAGAGGCAGTCAGAATGAGGAAACAAAGAAACATATCCCAAGTAAAAGCACAGGAGAAACCTTCAGAAATAGATCTAAACAAAATGGAAGCAACCAAACTACCAGAGACAGAGTTGTTTTTATTATTAATACTATTATTATTAGTAGTAGTAGTAGTTTCAGGTGTACAAAGTAATGTAATAGTTAGACATTTACACCCCTCACAAAATGACAACCCCCCACCCCCAATCTACCACCCCTCTGACATTGCACAGAGCTGCCACAGTTCCCATTCCTTGTGCTGCACTCCACAACCTATGAATAGGTATATATATATATATATATATATATATATATATATATATATATATATATATATATATATATATAGTCGACACTCATCACTATTCAGCTTCAGCTTCAGGTACACACCGCAGTGGTCAGGCACCTAAACCATCCATGAAGTGGTCTCCCTATTAAGACAAGTGTCCATCAGATACCCTACAAAATCTTTACAACATTACTGATTATGCTCCCCAAACTGTCCTTTGTATCACCATGGCAATTTTGTGATTACTGATCGTGCTTTCTAATCTCCTCTCCTTCTCCCCCATCCCCACCCCACTCCCATCCAGCAACCCTCAGTTTTTTCTCTATATCTGAGACTGTTTCCAATTAGCTTGTTCATTTATTCTATTCTTTAGATTCCACATATAAGTGAGATCATATGGTATTTGTCTTTCTCCATCTGACTTATTTCACTTAGTATAATGTTCTCTAGGTCCATCCATATTGTTGCAAATGGTAAGATTTCTTTCTTCTTTATGGCTGCGTAATACTCCATTGTATAAATGTACCACAGTTTCCTGATCCAGTCATCTACTGATGGGTATTTCGGTTGTTTCCATGTCTTGGCTATTGTGTATAGTGCTGCAATAAACACAAGGGTGCATAATTTTTTTTTTTAATTATTGTTTTGGATTTCTCTGGATAGATACCTAAGAGTGGAATTGCTGGGTCATAAAGTAGTTCTATTTCCAGTTTTTTGAGATACCTCCATACTGATTTCCATAGTGACTGCGCCAATCTGAAATCCCACCAGCAGTGCACAAGGGCTCCCTTTTCTCCACATCCGCACCAGCACTTGTTGTTTATTGATTTATTGATGATAGCCATTCTAACCAGGGTGAGGTGGTATCTCATTGTGGTTTTTATTTGCATTTTTATAATGATAAGTGAGGTTGAGCATTTCTTCATATGTCTGTTTGCCATCTGTGTGTCCTTTTTAGAAAAATCTCTTCATGTCCTCTGCCCATTTTTTAATTGAGTTGTTTGTTTATTTGGTGTTGAGTTGATGCCTTTTTGTTTTATTGATGGTTTTCTTTGCTGTGAAAAAACCTTTTAGTTTGATGTAGTCTGATATGTTTATTTATTCTCTTACTTCCCTTGCGTGAGGAGATATATCAGTAAAAATATTACTAAGGGTAATGTTTGCAAATTTTCCTCCTATATTTTCTTCTATGAGATTTATGGTTTCAGAGCTTACACTTAAGTTGTTAATCCATTTTGAATTTATTCTTGTATATGGTGTAAGGAGGTGGTTCAGCTTCATTTTTCTTTTGCATGTGTCTGTCCAGTTTTCCCAGCACCATTTATTGAATAGACTGTCTTTACCCCAATGTAAATTCTTGCTTCCTTTGTCATAGATTAGATGACCATATAGGCATGGATTTATTTCTGGACTCTCTATTCTCTTCCATTGATCTATGTGTCTGTTTTTATGCCAGTACCATGCTGTTTTGATTATTATGGCTTTGTAGTATGATTTGATGTTAGGTATCTTCATACCTCTCACTTCAGAGACAGAGTTTTAAAACACTGATTATAAGAACACTTAAGGAACTTACTGAAGATTTTAGCAAAGAGATAGCAAGCATAAAGTAGGTCATAAAAATTATAAAAAAAGAACCACTCAGAAAAAAATACAATAACTAAAATGAAGAATATGTTAGAAGGAATCAACTGTAGATTAGATGAAGCAGAGAATCGAATCAGCAATTTAGAAGACAAGGTAGCATAAAACATCCTATCAGAACAGCAAAAAGAAAAAACAATAAAAGAAAACAAAGATAGTTTAGGAGACCTCTGGGACAACATCAAACACAACAACATTTGCATTATAGGGATACAAGAAGGAGAAGAGAGGGAGTAAGGGATTGAGAACCTATTTGAAGAAAAAATGACTGAAAACTTCCCTAACCTGGCAAAGGAAATAGACATACAGGCCCAGGAAGAGCAGAGAGTCCCAAACAAGATGAACCCAAACAGGCCTACATCAAGATACATCATAATTAAAATGACAAAGGTTAAAGACAAAGAGAGAATCCTAAAAGCAGCGAGAGAAAGACCACTAGTACTTACAAGGGAGCTCCAATAAGACTGTCAGCTGATTTTTTTTTTTTTTTAATTTTTATTGGGGAATATTGGAGAACAGTGTGTTTTTCCAGGGCCCATCAACTCCAGGTCGTTGTCCTTTAATCTGGTTGTGGAGGGCGCAGCTCAGCTCCAAGTTCAGGACTGGCAACCTTGTTGCTTAAGAGCCTGCCCTCTAACCAACTGAGCCATCCAGCTGCCCCACCGGCAGCTCAGCAGCAGCTCATTGTCTTCAATGTAGATGTGGAGGGCGCAGCTCACTGGTCCATGTGGGAATCGAACCGGCAACCCTGTTGTTAAAAGCTCGAGCTCTAACCAACTGAGCCATCTGGCCCCCTCTCAGCTGATTTCTTAACAGAAACTTTGCAGGCCAGAAGGGAGCGGCATGAAAAATTCAAAGTGATAAAAAACAAGGGCCTACCACCATGAGTACTCTACCCAGCAAGGCTATCACTTAAAACTAAAGGACAGATAAAGAGCTTCTCAGACAAGAAAAAGCTAAAGGAATTCATTATCACCAAGCCAGTATTATAAGAAATGTGAAAAGGACTCCTTTAAGCAGAAGAAAGGAGAAAACAAGAAATGAAGATTAAAAATATGAATAATAAAATGGCAATGACTGTGTACCTATCAGTAATCACTTTAAGTGTAAATGGATTAAATGCTCTAAATAAAAGACATAGGGTAGCTGAGTGGATAAGAAAACAAGACCCATGCATATGCTGTCTATAAGAGACCAACATCAGGTTGAAAAATACATATTGATTGAAAGTAAAAGGATGGAAAAAAATATTTCACATAGTGGAAATGAGAAAAGAGCTGGGTAGCAAGACTTATATTGGACAAAATTGACTTTAAAGTGAAGATTATAATATGAGACAAAGAAGGACATTACATAATAATAAAGGGATCAATTCAACAAGAGGTTATTACCCTAGTAAACATTTATACACACAACATAGGAGCACCTAAATATATAAAACAAATATTCACTGACATAAAAGCAGAGATCAACAGTAACATAATCATAGTATGGGACTTTCATACCTCATTGACACCGATGGACAGATCTTCTAGACAGAAAATCAAAACAGAAACAGCAGTCTTAGATTACACAGTAGACCAGATGGATTTAATTGATATTTTTAGAGCATTTCACCCCGAAGTAGCAGAATATACATTCTTTTTAAGTGCACGTGAAACATTTTTTAAGATAGATCACATATTAGGCCACAAAATAAGTCTCAGTACATTTGAGAAGATTGAAATCATATCAAATGTCTTCTCTGATCACAATGGTATGATACTAGAAATCAACAACAAGGAAAAAACTGAAAAACACACAAACACATGGAGGCTAAATAACATGCTACTAAATAATGAATGGGTCAACAACAAGATCAAGGAAGAAATCAAAAGATACCTTGAAACAAATGAAAATGAAAACACAATGACCCCAAATCTCCTGGACACAGCAAAAGCAATCCTAAGAGTGAAATTCATAGCAATGCAGGCCTACCTAAAGAAACAAGAAATCTCAAATAAACAGTCCAACTTTAAACCTAAGAGATCTGGGAAAAGAACAGCAAACAAAGCCCAAAGAGAAAACAAGAAGGAAATAATAAAGATCAGAGTGGAAACAAATGAAATAGAGGCTAAACAAACAATACAAAATATCAATGAAACCAAGAGTTGTTATTTTGAAAAGTTAAACAAGACCCATGCAAATTGACAAACCGGCAACCAGACTCACTCAGAAAAAAAGAGAGAAAACCTAAATAAATAAAATCAGAAATGAAAGAGAAGTGACAAAGGACACCACAGATACGCAAAAAAATTTAAGAAAATTCTATGAGCAACTGTACACCAACAAATTGAACAATCTGAAGAGTTCCTAGAAGTTCCTAGAAGAATACAGTCTTCCAAGCCTGAATCAAGAAGAAACAGAAAATATGAACAGACTGATTACAACTAATGAAATCGAATCAGTAATCAACAAGCTCCCAACAAACAAAAGTCCTGGACCAGATGGCTTCATAGGTGAATTTTACCAAACATTCAGAAAATAATTAACACTTATTCTTCTCAAACTATCCCAGAAAGTTCAAGAGGAGGGAAAGCTCCCAAGCTCATGTTACAAGGCCACCATTACCTTGATCCCCAAACCAGACAAAGACATTACAAAAACAAACAAAGATACAAACAAACAAAAAACCGAAACCCAAGAAACTATAGGCCAATATTTCCAATGAACGTAGATGCAAAGATCCTCAACAAAATATGAGCAAGCAGAATTTAGCAATACATTAAAAATTCAGCAATACACCATGATCAAGTGGGATTTCTTCCTGGTATGCAAGATTGGTTTAGTATCTGTAAATCAATTAACATGATACACCACATAAACAAAATGAAAAAATGAAAAATAAAAATCATCCAGTCATATCAATAGATGCAGAAAAATCATTTGACAAAATTCAGCATCCATTTATAATAAAAACTCTCAGCAAAGTGGGAATAGAGGGAACATATCTCAACAGAATAAGGGCCATATATGAGAAACCCACAGCTAATATCATACTCAATGGGGAAAAGCTAAAATTGTTCTTCTTAAGATCAGGAACAAGACAAGGGTTCCCACTTTCACCACTTTTATTCAACATAGTTTTGGAAGTCCTAGCCACAGCAATCAAACAAGAAAAGAAATAAAGGCATACAAATGGGAAAGGAAAAAATAAAACTGTCATTATTTGCAGATGACATGACACTACATACAGAGAATCCAAAAGATTCCACCAAAAATGTACTAGAACTAGTCAATCAACTTATTAAAGTAGTAGGATACAAAATTAATGTTTAGAAATCAGTTGCATTTTTATATACCAGTAACAAACTATCAGAAAGAGAAATTAAGAAAACAATCCCATTTACAATGGCATAAAAAAATAAAATACTTAAGAATAAATTTAACCAAGGAAGTAAAAGACCTGTACTCGGAAAATTATAAGACATTGAAGAGAAAAATTGAAGAATCTACAAATAAAAGGAAACACATACCATACTCGTGGATAGGAAGAATTAATATAGTTAAAATGTCCACACTACCCAAAGCAATCTATAGATTCAATGCAATCCCTATCAAAATACCAACAGCATTTTTTTACAGAACTAGAACAAATAATACTAAAATTTATATGCAGTCATCAAAGACCCCAAAACAACCATGGCAATCCTGAGAAAGTAGAACAAAGCTTGAGATATCACCATACTTGATATCAAATTATACTACAGGTGTGTTGTATTCAAAACAGCTTGGCATTGGCATAAAAACAGACACATAGATTAATGTTACAGAATAGAGAGCCCAGAAATAAATCCACCGTATATTATCGTTTAATCTATGACAAAGGAGACAAGAATTTACACTGGGGTAAAGACAGTCTATTTAATAAATGGTGCTGGGATAACTGGACAGATACATGCAAAAATGTGAAACTGGACCACCCTCTTATGACATATAGAAGAATAAACTCAAATGAATTGAAGACTTAAATGTAAGTCCCAAAACTATTAAACTCGTAGAAGAAAATATAGAAAGTAAACTGTCAGACATTACTCTTAGTAATATTTTTACTGATGTATTTCCTTGGGCAAGGGAAACAAAAGAAAAAAAATAAACAAATGGGACGACATCAAACTAAAAAGTTTTTTCACAGCAAAGGAAACCATCAACAAAATGAAAAGACATCCTACTGAATGGGAGAAGATATTTGCCAATGATACATCTGATAAGGGGTTAATATCCAAAATTTATAAAAAACTCATACAACTCAACACCAAAAACAAACAAACAAACAAACTAACAAACAAATCCAAATAAAAATGGCTGAGGACCTGAATAGACATTTCTCCAAAGAGGACATACAGATGGCCAATAGATATATGAAAAGATGCTCAACTAATCATTAGAGAAATGAAAACGAAAATCACCCTGAGATACCACCTGACTCCTATTAGAACAGCTACCATCATAAATCAACAAACAACAATTGTTGGTGAGACTTGTGTACTTGTGTACTTGTGTTGTGTACTGCTTGTGTACTGTTGGTTGGACTGCAAATTGGTGCAGCCACTGTGGAAAACAGTATGGAGGTTCCTCAAAAAATTGAAAATAGAACTACCTTATGACCCAGCAGTTCCATTCCTGGGTATTTATCCAAAGAAATTTAAAACACTAACTTGAAAAGATATATGTTTATTGCAGTGCTATTCACAATAGCCAAGATATGGAAACAACCAAAATGCCCATCAGTAGACAATTGGATAAAGAAATTGTGATACATTTATACAATGTAGTATTACTCTGCCACAAAAAAGAATGAAATCTTACCATTTGCAACAACACGGATGGACCTAGAGAACATTATGCTAAGTGAAATAAGTCAGACTGAGAAAGACAAACATCATATGATCTCACTTACATGTGGGATATAAAGAACAGAATAAATGAACAAACAAAACAGAAATAGACACATAGATACAGAGAACAAACTGATGATTGCTTGATGGGAAGGGAGCTGGGGGGACTGGTGAGAAAGGTGAAGGGATTAGGAAGTACAAATTGGTAGTCACAAAATAGTCATGGGGATGTGAAATACAGTGTGGGTAGTACAGTCAATATGCTGTAATAATTATGTGTGGTGTCAGATGGCTACTAGACTTATTGGGAGGGTCACTTCATAAATTATATAAATGCCTAACCACGGTGCTGTACACCTGATACTAATATAAAATAATATTGAATGTCAACTATATGGTCACGGGGTGTAAGGTGCAGCATAGGGAGTATAGTCAATGGTATTGTAATAGCTGTGTACAATATCAGATGGGTCGTAGACTTGCTGGGGTTATCACTTTGTGAGGGGTGTAAATGTCTAATCATTATCTTGTTTTGTACACGTGAAACAAGCAAAAATAAAACTGGAAATGACCTGAGGGAGCATATTCATAAACAATCATAGTAACAATAAAAAAGAATCACACATCATCATGAGGAAGTGACTTTTTTGATTCACTGGAAAATTGGGTCATTAATGCTTCTTCTCCTTGTTACCAGGTTCCATCCAGAAATCATTTTCTTTGAAAAGTGATCAGCTGATTGCTAAACATAGCAGAATCTTTATTTTTATTTTTAAATTAAATTTGTTGGGGTGACATTGGTTAATAACATAATAAAGTTTCAAGTATAAAATTGTATAATACATCATCTGTATATTGCATTGCGTGTTCACCACCCAAAGTCTAGTCTCCCTCCTTCACCATATATATATTTGACCCCCTTTACTCTCTTCATCCTTCCTCCATCCCCCTTCCTCTCTGGTAACTGGCCTACTGTTGTCTGTTTGAGTCTGTTTGTTTGTTGCTTTCTGTTTTATATCCCACATATGAGTGAAATCATACAGTTCTTGTCCTTTTCCATCTGACTTATTTTGCTTAGCATGGTACTCTGAAGATTCATCCACGTTGTGTCAAATGGCAGTATTTCATCCTTTTGTATGGCTGAGTAGTACTCCATTGTATATATGTACCACATCTTTATCCAATCAACCATTCGAAGGACACAGTTTTTTTTTCATGTCTTGGCTACCATTAACAATGCTGCAATGACCATAGGGGTACATATATCTTTACAAATAAATATTTTCAAAAATTTTCGAGTAGATACTCAGAAAAGGGATTGCTGGGACATGTGGTAACTCTATTCTTAACTTTTTGAGGAACATCTATACTGTTTTCTATTCTATACATCTATACTATAATGTCTGTACCAGTTTACATCTCCATCAACAGCGTATGAGGGTTTCTTTTTCTCCACATTCTGTCCAACACTTGTTATTTGTTGTCTTGTTGATTAACAGTCATTCTAACAGGTGTGAGGTGGTATCACATGATAGTTTTGATTTGTATTTCCCTTATAGCTAGTGAAGTTGAGCATATTTGCATATATCTATCTGTTGGCCATTTGTATGTTTTTTTGGGAAAATTGTCTGTTCAGGTCCTCATTCATTTTTTTGATTGGATTTTTTTTTCAGTTGTATGAGTTCTTTATATATTTTGGATATTAGTCCCCTATCAGAAGTATTGTTTACAAATATCTTCTCCCGTTTGGTTGCTTGCCTTTTTGTTTTGTTGATGGTTTATTTTGCTGTGCAGAAGCTTTTAAGTTTGATGTAGTCCCATCACTTAGTTTTGCTTTTACTTCCCTTACCTTTGGGGTCAAGTTCACAAACACCAACGTCCATAAGTTTAGTACCGATGTTTTCTTCTATGTATTTTATTGTTTCAGATCTTAAATATTTAAGTCTTTAATTCATTTTGAGTTAAGTTTTGTTTATGGTGTCAAATAGCAGTCTAGTTTCTTTCTTTTGCATGTGTGTTTCCAATTTTCCCAAAACCATTTATTGAAGAGGCTCTCCTTTCTCCATTTTATGTTTTTGGCTTCTTTGTCAAAAATTAATTGCCCATATACATGTGGGTTTGTTTCTGGGCTCTCAATTCTGTTCCTTTGATCTGTGTGTCTATTTTTCTGCCAATATCCTACTGTTTTGATTATTGTAGCTTTATAGTATAATTTAAAGTCAGGGAGTGTGATACCTATAGTTATTCTTTTTCCCCAGGATTGCTTTGGCTTATTCGGGATCTTTGTGGTTCCTGATAAATTTGATGTTTTTTGGGGGTCCTACTTGAATAATGCCATTAGGATTTTGATGGGAATTGCATTAAATCTGTATATTGCTGTAAGTCATATGGCTATTTTAACTATGTTGATGCTTCCAGTCCATGAACATGGAATATCTTTCCATTTCTTTTTGTCTTCTTCAATTTCTTTCAACAATGTCTTATGATTTTCAGTGTATAGGTCATTTATTTCCTTTGTTAAGTTTATCCCTAGGTATTTTATCATATCATGCAACTGTGAATGGAATTCTTTTCTTCATTTCTTTTTCTGATATTTTTTAGTATATAGGGACACAATGGATTTTTGTACATTGATTTTTGTATCCTGCAACTTTTACCTGTGGTTGTTTATTGTTTCTAATAATCTTTTGGTGGAGTCTTTAGGGTTTTCTAATTATAGAATCATGTCATCTGCAAAAAAGTGACAATTTGACTTTTTCATTCCCAATTTGGATGCCTTTTATTTCTTTCTCTTGCCTGATTACTGTGGCTAAGACTTCCAGTACTATGTTGAGTAACAGTGGTGAGAATGGGAATCCTTATCTTGTTCGGGATCTTAGAGGAAAAGCTTTTAGTTTCTCACCATTTAGTGCAATCTTATCTGTGGGTTTATCATACATGGCCTTTATGAGGTATTTTCCTCCTATACCCATTTTATTGAGTGTTTTAATCATAAATGGATGTTGTATCTTGTCAAATAGTTTTTCTGCATCTATTGATGTGATCATATAATTTTATCCTTTATCTTGTTAGTGTGGTATATCACATTGATTGATTTGCTTATGTTGAACTATTCTTGAGTCAGGGGAGGATCTTTAAATGGACCTTTCGTCTAAAATATGTGGGAAGCTGAAAAGAGGTGCTGTGACTTCCAGTTCCCCTACAACTGGCTGATCCCAGGGAGCTAATTGAATTTGGAAAACCAAGGACTCACCCTGGCCTTTCCTTTAGCCAGGTCTGAATGCTGCTTTCAGAAACCCTACTTCAGTCCAGATCAGCTAAAACCAGCAGCCTCTTATCTAGCAGGGTGTTCATTTGAGAAACTCACTGTAGCTTTAATGACTCCACACAGTGCCTTAAAGCTCTGTTATTTTCCGTAGCCCTATCTGATTCTAACTCACACTAGTCCTTGTTGGCAGCCCATTTCATAGATGGGAACACTGACTGCATCAGATAAGTTATAATGTCTGTCTGGTGCCACAGAGTATGTTGAGGTCAAACAGAAGAGTAGGCTCTGAGTCCCCTGCCTGTGAGCACAACATGCCCCCAACACCTAGCACTGCCCATCTCACCAGACACAGGCAGCTTACATTGGGCAGCTCCTGCACGACCTGCTAACTTAGTGGAAGGCGACTGTCTTTTCGGATGGTTATAGAACATCACTGAAGCGCATGTCGAGCTTGGTTAATCTGGAGTTTGTTCCTCAAGATGCTTGTTTTGGTAATAGTGGTTGTTGGCGATACTAGACGCAATGTTACCCTGCAGCGTCACCCCAGGGAGAAGCACACACTGAGGCACTGAGGTATATTATACACTGAAGTTTAATTTTCTAAGTGTGTGGTAGGTATTTCTTGAATAGTCCTCGCCTCGCAGATGTGTATCAAATAACACTTGCGAATAAAGACATGATCTTTCAAAGGTAATCTGTTGTATCTCTCTGCTTCGAGGCAGTCTTTCCCTAACTTGTGCAAAACAGAACTGTCTTTTTCATTCATTTTCCTTTTTAAAGTGTGTCAGCGAAGGAGAGTCCCTAACATGTGTGGGTCAACCACTTCAGCATTTAACAGCCCTCATGGTCAGGAAATGAATCCTGACATTTAACCTAAATTCTCCTTGTTGACGATTTCCTCCTCCATCCTGGGACTCAGTGGAGTGAGAGAACAGCTGCTCACCATTCTTTCTCTGCTCTACCTGCTCACAGATGAAAATTGCCACAATGTCACCCTTTATCCTTTTCTTCAGCTTCAAGTGGAGCCATTTAGTCGAGGGTTTTACCTTTCTTCATAGGACCTGTTTGTAAACTTATTCTAAATCTTTTCCATATTTCCCACATCATTGTTGAATTGGGATAGTTCAAAGCAGTCCTGATTAAGTGGGCCTGTTTTATTCCAGACCATGTACATTATGGACCTTTCTCTCCACTCCCACGCAACCCCTTCCATTAAAAGCAGTCACACAAATTAACAACCACAGCCCTACCTAAATGACTCATATTATACTTGTGGTCCACTATGGTTATCTAGGGTTTGTGGGTTTTTTTGGTGCCTTTATTGCATATTTGCTCTACCTATTATTTCTTTATCCTGACTCTGGATCATTTTTTTTTTTTTTAAAGAATCCTGCTTAACACATTTCCTTTTGGAATCTAACCTTGAAGATTACAACCATACTTACAATATGGCCCACTGATGTTAGATGTTAGAGAGGATTTTCCCATATTTTCTTTTTATACTTACAGATAACTTGAATGCGTATGCTGTTGTGGTTTCAAAATTGAAAAAAAAAATACAAAATAATATTAAGCATTTGGTTTATACCGAAGAGGTACAGATCTAAGTTTTATTTTCAAAGATTAGGATTTTTTGATAATAGAAGATACTTACATATGACATTTTGAGAGCATAATTTAAGATAGAATATACTTAGGGGTAGACTGTTTTGTAATAATGATAAGACTGAATATTTGCTGGGGCCAAATGTATATCAAACATATGCTAAACTCATTATGTAAATCATTTGAAACAGGTCATCAGTGAAATAAAAATGCCAAGGAAAGACAGAGTCGGGAAGGATAGAAAAGTCAGAAGAATGTTCTGGAAGAGGTAAGACTTGAATTGGGCCTAGACCTGGCCCAGGTTTCTTGGGCTCCTAGTTTCATTCAGAGTCTTTGCTGGGTTTGTGAAGGTTAATATTTTTAAAGTCAAGAAAATTGATAGACATTCTTAGATTGAGAAGTCTTATTTATATTACAATGGTATGTTATTTAACAGATGACCCCTGTCTTCGTGATGGGCCATTAGCACAGGTGAATTTTGGGCAAGGAGTGGTTTAACAAGGGCATGGGCCAGATTTTGCAAAATGATTTGCCATCGACAAGAAGGTAACAGGCAAGTGGTTGTAGATCAAAATCTGTTTTCTCAAAACTCTACGTAGCTGGGTCCATATCCATTTGTGCGTGTACTCCCAGCCAAGTTAAGAGTGAGAATGGCTGTATTTTTATTGCAAATTAGAAAACAACATTTGAAGGAATCAAATGCTAGACCTTTAGATTCAGCCTCCCACTCTGGGAACAGAATTGGAGCAAAGCCCCTCCAACTAACTCAGCGGGAAAATGAGGACCTGTGTTGAGCTGGCATTGCTCCCCGATTCACTCACCTTCTAAAAGGGAGAGTCATTCAAACACATTTCCTCCTGCGACTCAGATACGCTCTGCAAGAGCAATTGCTCTCAAGCAAGAACCTCATTCTGAAACATCATCTATTCAGGTCACTTTTCTGTACTAAGCACAGAAAGTGGGGTGGGGGTGTGAGGGGCCCCCAAAATGAGGGCTGACTCTCCCTCCAGTGAGTTGTGGGCCATTGGAGCACTGAGGCATGAAAATACGTCACAAGGTGTGTAGTAGGAGATGTGTTAAAAACCAGGGCCTCTATTTGATAATGTTTTCTCCATCTCATTACCCCAGTTGAAGGCAACTTTTCTCTTTGTCCAACCTCTGCTCAAATATTATTACTCGTACCTGGCATATCTATCTATCTATCTATCTATCTATCTATCTATCTATCTATCTATCTATCTAATCTAAAACATGTCTGATGTCTTCTCACTGGCTGCGATCTCCTAGAGGGCAGGTCTGTCTCAATGGCCATTTTAGCACTTCCCACAATGCTGTGCACAATAAACACACAGTATTTGTTGACAGTTGGGAGAATGAATGAATGAATGAATGAATGGTGGTAGTATGAGTAGGGCTGTAGGTGTCAGAAAGGAGAAAGTTTAATTAAAAACTGATGCTCATAATGTGCTTTATAGTGTTGCACAATTGCATCTTTTTCTGGTATTTTAATTTTTTTTGTTTTGTTATCTGGCACTCAGATGTACAAAATTGGGTCGAGCAGTTCATGGAAAGCCATGGCAAATGTAATTTTTGCATGTAGTTTTCCTCTCATTTTATTTTGTGATTAGTTCTCATTCCTTATCACCCATCAGTGGCCCCAGGGACTTCTGCCACTAAAGCTTATTCTTTCCTTGGAATGAGACCCAACTACTTTCTGTTTCCCCATGGAATTCCCACAGATGGGTGCTGGGGTTGTCAGCCTCCTCCTGCCTTCCGGGTTGGGGGTAGGGAGGGGGCTGGTAGCTTAAACCAGTCCAATGGAGACGGGGTCCAACACAACAGAAGCCTGTGTGTGCCTATTATCACTTTAGTCCCTGCCCCATTTCTCAGCTTCAAATAAATGAGGAAATTAGAGAGCAGGGACAAATAGGGGTAGGATTGTAAGATAAAATGACGTGTAAGGTTGGTGTGCAGAAATACCTACCATGAATCTTGTGTCGCTTTTAGAGATCACCTTGAGCTTCCTGGTAGCTAAAGCAAAAAGTAAGCAAAGCAAATGATTGATTATGAATATGAGCAGGTTGCTCCTTAAGAGAAGCCCAGGTTTCCTGGCCAGGAGGCCTGAACCTTCTCTCCTGTGATCTTCAGTGAAATTCATACACTAAATACAGCAATGATTGCACAGCACACCTTAGAGAGCAGGCAAATTCCATTTTCACTTATTTCCTTTGAGTTCATTATTTTAAAGGATGCACATGATACTAATTATCATATATTGTCAGGGAATTGCAAATTAAAACAACGAGGAGACACCAGTACACACACTTTTAAAATCGTGTGCAGTGGCGTGTCATTACTACACCGACAAAGTCCGAAACCCGAAACATTGACACCACTAAGTGCTGGGAAGGATGTGGAACCATAGGCATTCTTATCCACTGCTGGTGGAAGTACAAAAGAGTACAGTTACTTTGGAAGACAGCCTGGCAGTTTCTCATCAAACTAAACATACTCTCACCATATTATCCAGCAAGTGTGCTCCTTGGTATTTACCCAAATAAGTTAAAAACTTATATCCACCAAACAACCTGCACACAAATGTTTATAGTAGCTTTATTCATAATTGCTAAAACTTGGAAGCGACCAAGAAGTCCTCTAATAGATGAATGGATAAACAAACTGCAGTACATACCTACAATGCAATGTTATTCGGCAATAAAGAGAAACGAGCTTTCAAGCCACAGAAAGTCATGGAAGAACCCTAAATGAATACAGGTAAGTGAAAGAAACCAATCTGAAAGGCTACATACTACATGATTCCAGCTATATAACATTCTGGAAAAGGCAAAACTGTGGAGATGGTAAAAAGATTAATGATTGCAAGGAGTTGGGGGTGGGGGAGGCGGGAAGAGGACAGACGGGATTAACAGATGGAACACAGGTGATTTCTAGGGCAGTGAAGCTATTTTTCTGTGGGGTACTATAATCGTGGACATACTCCTATGTTATTATACATTTGTCAAAACCCATAGAATGTTCAACACAAAGTGAACCCTAATGTAAACCATGGATTTTAATTACTAATAACGTATCAATATTCACTCATCAATTGTAACAAATGTACCGCACTGGTGCAACATGTTAAAAAATAGGGGTGATTGGGGCTTGTGACGGGATATAAGGGAGCTCATACTTTTCATTTATTTTATTCTGTAAACCTAAAACTGCTCAACGTAACGTCCATTAATTAAAAAAGCAAAGGACGCATGTATAGGTGCTCCCGGAATTGCCAAGTCGATGGGGCATGAACTCCAGGCAGTGCCAAAGTCTTCTCTTTCTTGCACCCCTCCCATAAATCCAAGGACCCTGCAGGCCTCCAGAGAGCCTTCCTGACTTACCTCCGGTTAGCGAGCCATATTCCACCCAAGGGACTAGGATAGAAAACAGGCGCCCCTTTAAGCCCCTTCTCAGAGCCCTGCACAGGTGTGCTCTCAGGCAGATTCCTTTAACAGCTTTTCACGTCGGGCTTAGTCGCCGTCAAGTCAACATGCTACCTTAAAAGTGTCAAAAAGGTGCCACTTTTACAGGAAGTACGCAAGGCAAAACTCTTCTTCCGTTGTCTAGGTGTTTATCGTGAGTTCCATTTTGTAGACCAGTAAACTGAGGCTCAGAGACCAAGTCCCACAGCACTAGGTTGCAGACGTAGGATTCAGCTTGATGCTTATCTTGCGCCCTCTTAGCAGGGATCTGCTCCGCTGGGTGGAGAGGTCGAGCCGCCCCGCTCCCGCGCCCCTCCCCACTGCACACACTCCCAGCCTTGCGGTTGTGGAAGCCCCGCCCCCCCTCAGCTCCCCCTCCCCCTGGCTCGGCCTCTGCTCCGTGTCAGCTCCCTAGGCTTTCCCACCCTCCTGCACACAGCCTCAAGCGTGCAAGAGGTGAGTTCACAGTTACTTAGCACTAGAAAAAATAAAATAAAATAACATCTCCCTAGATGTTTGTTAAAAAAAAAATCCAAAAGACCCATCTGAAAGTGTACACTCAACAATAACAGATGTTTAACAGGCTTGTAGGACATTCCCATAAAGTTATAAACATATCTTTCAGTGGTTACTTAAGATAAACAGATACAACTCGCATATTTTTTGGTATAAGAGACAACTTGCTGTTTGGAAGCCAAATAAAGATTCCTGAATGTGAGATGCACCTGAAAAAGATTAGAGATCATATCAAGGATATTAAACTTGGGCCAAATCTAACATGCTTTTGTTGGAGTTGTATATGTCTCAGCCAAAAAATGGGTTTCAGAAAACCCCCACAAAACTCCATGCAGGAGACTTGGGGCTGATAGGGACCTGGGGGACATTTCTCCCCACCTTTACTGTGTTGTGCTTCTCTGGTGGGAGGCCACAGTCACCGGGACAGCCTGCTCTGCTCACGTGGACCGCCCTGGCTGCACTCATCTGACTGTTGCAGAGCACTTCCTGTGAGATGGGTGCTGACCGCGAGCCAGGCACACAGACCTGAAACAGACAGCACAGTCTGATGAGAGAAACAGATGTACAAATAGATACTTTAATCAAATGCCATCTTGTGGAAGCGTCCCGTGATGCTTAATATCACGTGGGCTCTGGGAGCCAGACTGCCAGAGTTCAAATCCTGGCTCTGACACTTACTTGCTCTATATCCCGGGGCAAGTTGATTTACCTCTCTGTGCTTCAGTGTTATGCTTAAAACGGTACCTGCACAGACAATGTATTGCCTTTTGTGCAGAGAACTACTCAAAACTTGGTGGCTTAAAATAACAAACATTTCTAGTGTCAGTTTCTGTAGATCAGGAGTGTGGGCATGGCTCATTGGTGCCCCTGAGTCCCAATCTTTCCTGAGCGTGTCATCGAGGCCCGGTCTGGGACTGCAGTCTTCTCAGGGCTCCACCAGTGAAGGGTCTGCTTCCAAACTCACTCACTAGGCTGTTGGTGGCCTCAGGTCCTCGCTGGCTATTGGCCAGAGACTCAGTCCTTGCCACATGGGTTAATTGGGCTTCTCGCTATGGCAACTTTGTTTCTCCCTGATTGAGAGAGAGAGAGAGAGAGAGAGAGAGAGAGAGAGAGAGAGAGAGAGAGAGAGAAAGGGAGAGAGAGGAAGAGAGTCAGAGGTCAGTCTTTTTGTTGCTTAATTTTTTATGTGACATCCTATCACTTGTGCCATGTGTGGTTTGTTAGAAGCCAGGCACCAGGCACCAGGTACAGCCCGCACTGAAGGGCTGCACCAGAAGGCCTGGTCCCTGGGACTCCTTTCAAGGCTGTCCTGAGGTACCACCTTACCTCCTAGGATGGAGGTGAGGACCAACTGAGTTAACATGTTGTGGGGACAGAGCCAGGAATGCAGTTTCCAGGCTCTCGGCCTCACGTGGAAAGGTGCTGGCTCAGGTAGTAAATGGCCATCAACTGTGATTGAATGGCCATCAGCTGTGGCTAGTTGGCCGTCACCTGTGACCAGTGAGCCATTGGCCACTAATATAACTGCCGTGGCTACGCTAGCAGAAAATGGGGGCTAGCAAGAAGATGGTGGCTGAGCTAGCAAGCGCGGATTGCAGAGAGGTACGGAGTATAGTGGTATGACTCCCCTACCTATGGCTCCGTGGGTGTTCCTGTTTGGCCTCGCCATGTCCTGCGCTCTTATGTGGGGAGCAGGACCAGAGACCCCGCAGGCCGCCCCGCATGACACATGTGCTACCTGCTCGGCACAGAGCTGAGTTCCCCTGTCTCCCACCATATGATGTAAGCTGCTCAGGTCATTACAACTCTTCCTCACCTGAAAACCCACAGGCACATGTGTACATAAACATTTCCTGCCCCTTTTTTGTTTTCCTCTCTGTCTCTCTGCACTAGGTTATAAGCCGCGTGGTAGCATGGATTTTTTTCTGTTGTCTCACACCTAGAAACAGTGCCTGGCACATAGCATTTTCTCTTATCAATAGTTATTGGATTGATTGACAGAGTTCAGCTCTATCTCCATCAGATGTGGTATTGCAATAATGTAATTCCACTATTGCAACTGTGGTTCTGTGTTCCTGTTCAGTGTTCTAATTCTTCTCTATGACACACCATCCTTTCTGTTAGACCATCTCCAGCACCCCCAAGAGTAGCTGGGTGCCTCTCAGAGCTCATGATCGCATCGGGTCACAGAACATTTCCCGCCACATCTAACCCAACTCCCTCCCATTGCAATGGAGCAGGGATGGTTCAGCGTGGGGACAGAAAGCTGACCTGACACCGAATACAGGAGAAACACTCATCGTGTGAAGAGTAGTTGTTCCTTCGTCTTGGGAACCCTGAGCCCCTTCATTCTGACCTCTACAGAGTGTGGCTGCCTATGAATCTGCTGTTGTGTGCATGAGAAGCTGAGTAGCTGGGGAAGAGACGAGGGTGGGCTTTGGGGCCAGTACCTGACCTACATCCTGGGTTGTTGGAAAGCATCATGCAATTTGAGGTGGTGTGCGAAGTAGAGTTAGGGGGATGTTTGTTTACATCTCATCGCTGTCCTTTCTTAGCTGTTTACCATTGGCAAGTCAGCGAACTTCTTTGCCTCAGTTTCCCTTATTTATAAAATCGCCATGGAGAATTGCACCTCTCTCACAGGGTAGCTGAGAATCAAATGAGATGATATAGTTTCTTGTATGGGCAAAGTGCTCCATTAACAATGTTTATTATTAGTAATAGTATTATCATCATCAGCACCATCAGCACCATCCGCTTTGGGGCAATAGAATATTAGCATTGGAAGGGTCCTTAGGGCCCATCCAACCTCCTCATTTTACAGATGGAGAACCTGTGGCTCAGAGTGATGTGTGACTTGGCCAAGGTGAGGTCGGGTCAGCAAGATATACCAGCTCCTGCCCCCTGTGCCACCTGTTTCTTCCCAGCAATAAACACAGGGCCTGGCACATAATGTTTACGGAATGAATGAAGGAATTCATGAATGAACCAGTAATCATGGAAGAACTTGCCATCCCTCTCATTTCCTCTTAGTCTTTGCAATATTGCTTTCTTGATTCACTGAAAATTATGTGGAGATAAGAGAAGTGAGATACATGGGATTCAGGGATTTGGGGATTTAGAAATGGAGAGGAATTCAGGTAGTGTTGGAGTTGGTTGTTATTGTCTCTCCAGCTAGCCAGCCTCTCTCCCTCCCTCCTTCTCATTCTTCCTTCCTTCCCTCCTTCCTTCCCCTGCCTGTCAGTCTGCCAGTTATTCTTTCACTCAATTCATTTTTATTGAGCACCTACTATGTGCCAAGTTCTTCAGGCACTGTGCTAGGCATTGGGGATACAAGATTGAACAAAACTGGCTTTGCTCCTCCCTCAAAGAACTTAGAGTCTAGGAGGAAAAGCCCTACTAATCAAATGATCTCGTAAGTGGGGCCATGCTTAGCAGGGCGCCATGGGGGCTGCTGCAGAGACATAGGTGTATGTATGTGGGGAGGGTAGCAATTCGACCTGTCAAGAATGGGCCTTCTGAGGCCATGGCATTTGAGCTGAGAGCTGACAGGTCAGCATGAGCTCATGAGGTGAAGGCCAGTTGAGGGGGGCATGCCCTAAGAAGAGGGAACAGGATGTGCAGAGGCCCTGAGTAAATGCAGGAAAGCCAGTTCAGGGGGCGCCCAGAGCGAGTGACTGGGATGAGGCAAGGACTCTGCCATCAGGGCCTATAAGTTTCCTGTGAGGCTTTTGGTCTTGATCCTGAACACATTGAGAAGTCACTGCAGGTTTTTGCACAGATCTGCATTGTAAAGAGATTGTTTTGGCTGCCCCTTGGAGAAAGGCAGAAGCAGGCAGGGGTCAGAGGTGTGGGTGGTGTGGAGGCTGCGAGGCATGTATCAAGAGAAATTTGGGAGGTAAAACTGTCAGGATATAGGCAGTTGTTAAATGGTTGTAAATACTTAGAGGATTTCCTCCACCGACTGAGAAATCCCCAGGCTCAGGGAGGCAGCTGCTCAGCTCCCACGAAACAGGGCACATCAAGCCCCAAGCACGGTCCCTGGGAGGCGGCTGTCTGTAGCAAAGCCCTGTTTTCCACACACGCTGCATTGCTAAGAACTGGCGGAGTGCCCACAGTGGGCCAGGGCTGGGTGAGGCACCGCGGGCGCTCGGCCCTTGTCACACTAACGGAGGGGGGATCAGGTCTGAGGCTGCTTCCTTCGGCACCAGTGGCTGGATGCTGCTTCTACAACAAATATGGGGGAGAGGTAGCGTCAACTGTAGGCTTCCAGATGTTTCCAAAGACCCCAGGTTGTTGTGGCCATAAAGATATTCAGGTTTCCTGTGGAGAAAGGAGGCTTCTTTGTCCTTCAGAGGTTTGTTTCTAACGTGTCCAATAAATATCCATGTGCAGTCAAACTGGGCTTTTATCTGAATGCCATGAAACATCTCTATGCCAGTGGTGAGAAATGCAGGTATTTTCAAATAGAAGAAGAGTTACTTGGGAGTACTGGGAGGTCATATAGCTTGCTGACTGAATTTTTGGGGCTTAAGCCAGATGGCGGAGTTTGGAGACCTCTGGTTTAGTCCTGTCTGCACAGCCATTCTGCAAACCTGGAATGACAGCTTCTCTTTAGGCAGCCAATGATGAAAAAGATCCTTTTTTTTTTTTAAATTTTAACTTTGCTTCACTGCAGGTATTTCAGCCTTCCTTAGCTGCACCGAGGCATCTGGCCTCACTGTGTGCTGGGAGCCTAGCTCTGCGGATGAGGACACTGACCACTTCCACCAGTTCTGGGCTGAGCCCTGGCCTGGCTATCCCCCATGGTGCTGCAGACCCACCCACTGCATGGAGGCAAGAAGGTCAAGAGAAGCGTCTGAAGAGGGGAAAAAAAGACACTCTCTTGAAGTGTTTCAAGTATAAGTGCTAGATCCTGTGAGTTGTAACAAAGACGGGCAAATCGGAGGTGAAGTTGCCAGTGATTTGTTGGTCTGACTGTATGTATTTGAAAAATGCGTTCCATGCTTCAAAGAACATTTCCTATCCTCTCTACAGATCCCGGAAAATGCATAAAATGGCAAATATTATTGCCTCAGATAACTTGGGAAGTAGTGTATCAGTGGCAGCACAAATAGAGACAGAAAATAAATTCTTTGCAAAAAAAAAAATGCATGGACATGTACAAAGACATTGATGCACAGATTTATAAGTTCTTATAAATGCCATTTTCAGAATATTCATCTTAATCCAGAGCTATTTCCTTTTATGGAAAATAATTTTAAATAATAATTAATAAAGATTCCATCATCCTTAGTAAGCCTTTGGATTCAAGTATTTCTTTCATATCTTGCATGAGAGGAAATTTCTCTCTGAGGACTGCTGATGTATTGGTTCCCTGCAAAAGGGGGACATTTTGCTGCTTACTCCTGTAGTGGGAAAAAATGAAAGAGGGACTTTGCCTCCTCTGGTTTGTTTTCTTGAGCTTACAATGTTAAAATGTCTTCTTTCAGGGTTCCTTTTATATTGACTACCACCGCGCAAAAAACAAGCCAAGAGGACGTTGCCGCCTGACGTGTCTGCCTCCTTCTGTGAAATCACAACAATGAACCCAAGAATACCTGGGTAAAAATCCCAGCCTCCAACGTGGTTGTGTAATTTCTTTTGATAAATAGCTTGGACGAATGCTCATCAAAATTACTTTCTGGTTCTACCTTATTCAGCAGGACGAATGCATGACACGGCCCCAGAGGCTGGGATTTGTTAATTTGCAGATGTCTTTGCTCACTTGTATCTGACCATGTTGGCAGCCCCCCTCCTTTCTGTGCACGCAGGGGTGGAGTGTGGGCCTCTCTGTCACAGCACCTTGGCCTTCCCACCTGCTGACCTGATTCCACAACCTGAGCACCATCCGCCATGTTTATTCAGGAAAGCCTCTGGATCTTTCACATGCTGGCAATTTACATTCTAGAAAGCCAAAGGGCTCCGGGGATTTGAAGACAGTGACATTGTTGATGTTCATCACTGTTCTCATCTCTAGGCAGGGGGACATATGTGGTTCAATGTGTAGGAAGAAGTGAGAAAAGCTTATTATTATTATTTTTTTTAAATTGGATATTTGGACCACAAAATGAAATCTCGAGAGACTGCAATTTGAGAAACCATTATCCATATGGGTTGAAGAATTTCAGGAAGAGTCCCCAATATGGCAACCATATCAGCTAAAATTGATGTCACTGCAGTTTTAGGACTCAGTTAATGACATCAGGGAAAAGTGAAGGCTAATATCAACTGTGTGAAATGGTGAACATATGAACAGGGATTTATAAGCTGAGACCACCACAGGCCACCTTCCGTGTTTCCTGCTGTCTGTTTTTGTAACTTTGGAAGAAGGACCAATTAAAATCAACCAAAGGCCATGTTTACAAGTATCTATCTGATGGACCTGAGCCTTGCATGATAGCCATTTATGGACCCCATGTAAGTAGGAAGTGTCGCCCTGGATTGAGATTCTACAGCGTGGATGCCATTTCCCTCCCAGGTCTTAACCTTTCATAGCGAGACAGACAACCAGGAAAGTAGGAAATCGAAACAAGCTATGTTTAGCCGAATTTTACATACCATAATCTCTTTACCATGTCAAGCAAGGCAGGAATGCTCAGGCCGATTGGTCCTGGCACAAATCCATTCCAGAGGAGAGTGATTTACAGCTTAGCACCATTCTCGACTCTTTGAGAATGAAGTTAAATGACCCAAGAATAACATTACTGTGCACTGGGATGAGCGAGCATGGTCTTCGAAAGGGTGGTCTCGGGCATACGTGTTCACCCGTGGAGACGCAAGCTCAGACGTTACTCCAAAGCCCTGGTCAGGGTCAGTGCTTATTCCTGTTTGAAGAGGTCGACAGTGTGGTGAGTTATGGGGTCTGAGGGAGAAGTGGGGCTGGGCCCAGGGTCTTTTGTTGCCTCTTTACCCATGAATGTTGAGTCAATCCAGGCCAGTGATAGGCAGCTTGTCATTCCCTCCTCTGATGCCAAGCCCTGTTGGTGGTGATGGCCCCGACAAAAAGACAAGAAGTCCCCTCTGCGGCAAGACTGATGTAAAGAGATATCAACAGTGTTGGAAGGCAGGTCGAATGGGTGGGCCCAGGCAGAGAAAGAAACAGGGCAAAGGTTTGAGTCATCATTGGTTAAAGTATCTTGATGTAAAAGCAAGCCCTTTAAAATAGCCTGAGAAGGCCCAAGAAACCCACCTGACAGGGCTTATAAATAGACGAGTGAGATGTTGAAATTATTTTAAGACAGATGCCTTTTTAAACAGTATTCAGAACACCTTTCGGGGCTCCGAGTTGCACCGTTCCTCAAGCAGGAGGCATTTCATCTTCACAACATCTGGAACTGTCAAGAAGGTAGCGCTGCCGACCTCAGCGATGCAGGCGTTTCTACATGAAAGTGCACCAACAAATCATACCAGAATCGCAGGACAGCACAAGTGTTTCACAGGCAGCTATGGAGAAAACGCGGCTCTGGCAGGGAGGAGACCTTCCTGGAGTCCCTACCCCCTCCACTTTTACCAATGAATCAACTCTTTTAAGCAACTTTTCTGCAATTCTCCACCAAGCGGCTAATAACTGCAAGCAAGTTTCTTTTCTAGGCTTGTAGGAGGTGATTGACAAGAAAGTCTTTTTTTTTTTTTTTTTTTTCCTTCAGGTAAAATGTTCTCTGTCCCATAAATCTGTGGGCTTGACAGAGTTCGGTAAATCTGTACTGTTGCTCAAGGAATTTCCATGATTACTTGCTTTGGATTTTCCACCGGCCTTGTTAGGGGGGTGGGGTGGGGTGGGGACAGTGACAGCCCCTTGGTACGTGAAGGGAGCCACTGTGGCCCCACAGTGCCTTCTCTCCTTTGGCAAAGTCACATGGCCAAGTAAGACCTTTTTGGGGTGCCCAGCTGGATAGACTGAGCATTTCGCTGGAGAAGGGCGTTTCATTGAACACAACAAAGCTGATGATACTTTAATTTATTCTATAGCAGAGACTCAAATGTGCCTTAAAAACCTGCGGCTCGATGCGTTACTTGTGGCCGCCTGCCAGAGCACTGCAGGGGAAATGAAGGTAGGAGAACTCTACAAAGGACTGATCGGGAACTTCACACTGCTTTTCTGTAAGTCAGAGTGACCAAACGAGTACTGCGGATACTAATGATGATAACAACAAATGCTTAATCAGTTTTACTAAAGCATTCTGGACCTTGTGAGAAGGATGGGAAAATGAAACTGGCTGTTGGAAGCTTTGGGATTTGTAACAACCTCTTTGGTTGACACAATAAGGACAGAATCTTCCAGGGCGAAGGGAAAGCTGGTGTTATGATGAAATCTCCATCATCGTCATCACTGTTTAGCTCTGCTTCAGTGGCAAACCGGCCATTACCTGAGTCGTCAGACACATCCTTTGCATTTGTTTCCTGGCAAGTGGAGTGGTAGTCGCTGAAACTGGAGCAACGCAGGCTGCCTGGCCCATGGTAGGGCCAAGGAAACCTGGCTGGGCATAGTTAGGGGTGGCGAGGATTTCAGGGGTCAAATGTTTAAACATCTGGTTCCTTCCTGAAGCCAGCTTCAGCTCAGACACCTCCCTTTGGGCAGGAGGTGCAGGAAGCCCCTGACTGCCGTTATTTGCATACAGGCACTTGGTTTCTTTTCTCTTTTGCTTCTTATGGAAGAACGCTTGCCTGAGTGAGAACAGGCAACTGCACAACTTCTACCACCCTGTGGTAACTTCATGCCATGACAGACACTCCTGAGACTGGGGCTTCATTGAATTCTCGTGAGAAACATCGCCCAAAGTTCCTGGGTGCTCCTATTAGTCCTGCAGTTCATGGGACATCTTTAGGGAGCTTGGGAGGTCAGCTCCAGCATGTGTTTTCAAAGTTTGAGAGACCTCAGAATCACCAGTGCTGGGATTCTTGTTCTGAGTGGTAGGGTACCAGCCAGGAGACAGAACCAGAACAAGCATCAGCCAGAGCCCACAGTGATGTCCCAAGTCCAACACTCAGTGAGGGGCTGGGGGTTCAGAAAGGAAAGTGGTCTGCCCATCGAAGCTGACAAAAGCATTTGCAGGGTTTGCATTTTCTCCCAGCCTGTACGTCTCCCAAATGTTTCTTTTCCACAGTCTGCCCCTCACCCCCAATTTTATATGTAGCAGATGGCCTTCAAACAAATCAAGGAGCAGAAGCTGCAAAAAACTTAAAGAAAAAAAAAAAGACAGTGCAACTCATATATTTCTTCAAACGATAAGATGAACTACAGATGTTTGCTGAAGGGTGATGGTGCTGCCTACAACTTAAGAGGAGTCGACGTAAAAGAGGCGTCCACTTGTGTTTAGCGTTGGACAAGCCCGGGAGCTGTCAGAGTGTGATTTATGGGGGTTGTTTGTGAGGTTTTATGTCACTGGCAACATGGCAATTAAAATGCTCTGCTATTCTGCCTATAGAGCCTCTTTCTCCGTGGACCCAGGTGTGGAATCCATTGTGGAAACATGGTGCCACCTCATAGCCAGGTGAGGATGGATGCAGCTCTCCCAGGCCCAGCCCAGTTCCCGGGCTTCTGGCCTCTGACCAACACGCCCACCCTCTTGCTCTTGGGCCTCCCTCCCTCCCCCACCTCCCGCAGAGTTCTTGGACATCAGGAACAAAGTCCTGTTCTTACCTGACACCTGCAGTCAGATTAATCTCAAATTAAGCTTGACAAAGTTACTAAAAGAGAAACAGTTGTCTGTTACAGAACCCAGCTGCATATAGGAAACAGCTGCTCGCTAGGCACGGTTTTTAAAAAAGGAAGAAAAGAACCACTGCAGAGCATTAAAAATGAACGTAAAGTATCTATGGGGATGGCCAGCAGAAGCCTGTAATTAGCACAATGGTAAGTATCTGTGTTTCTATTCAAAGCTTCTTTTTCAGGACTTGTTGTAACTTGGTCATAAATATTTATTACAAACTTAAGCTGAAGATGCAATACCTTAGCCGAATGCTGTCTCCCCTCCTCTCTTTGCTTTCCAAGGCTGATTCTTGACCATGGAAGGAGAGAAATGTATTTTGGCTACACACACCCACTCCCAAATACAAGCCGACGTATGCGTCCGTGCAAACGCAGACATCTATGCCCATCACACATGTGCACAGGACCCTTTTCCAGCTTCTAAGTGGTGGGTTTGAGGCCAAGGCTGCAGAGTCCCGGGCAGGAGCTGCGGGAGGAGGCCCCAGCTGGCCTCTGGCCTCTGGCACAGAAATGTGGGGAGCCTTTGAAGTTACCACAACTCAGGTGGAAGCCCCTCAGAGCAGCCTCAAGAGGAAGTCATTCATTTTCAAACAAAGAGGAAAATTCCTCAGGATCCTGGTGTTTCCACTAAAACAAACCTCTGAAAAGTTATTCTCCAGAGGATCAAGCACCAGCTGTTCCCCATCTCTACAAGGTTGTGAAGTGAGGAAATGGGCTGCCTGTACTGCAGCATGAGAGATGTCAGCTAGATAGAAGGAAGCATGGTGAGACAGGCAAGGACCTCAGCATGGGAACCAGGAAAGCTGATGTGGGGGCATTCAGAGGCAGGAATATGGACAACATATCTTTTTAAAGATCTGTATTCATGTTGAACATAGCAAGCCGCTGCCTCTTCACCCTGCCACTGAGTTAGCTGGTGAGCATGCCAACACACAGAACTCACACAGTGGAAGCCGGAGAGGACCCTTGGCCTAGCCGCTCTCCTTCGCCACTTCTGGCAGAACGATGCCCCAAAGCTTGCACAGAAATGAGAATCTTGCTTATTTTTGAAAGATTTTAAATTACCTGACAGTGGATATTTGTCTTTTTTTTTTTTTTTTGACTGCCCTTCCTCTTAAATTCCGTTTTTTGTGTAGGAGTTCCTGACCCTTTGAATCAGAGTGGGAATCAGAAACTTCCTCTCATTTCTGAGGCTGGAAAGTCAGTGCCTCGCCTTCTCTCCTCCCTTTGCAGGCTGGACTACGAGCCCTTATGCTGGAGATGAATCTTGTCTTGCCCACAGAAGGGAAATGGCAGGAGAAGGACACGAATGCAGTGTGGGCCATCTGACACGACTCAGGGAGGTGATAAGAGACAGGACAGGTAACCACACAGAGTATCTAGGTTTAGGTTTGAGTGCTGAATGGATCCTGTTAACAGAACGAATAATAAAGGCCAGAAGAAAGGCTGCGAGGTAGCTGACCACGGTGGACAGGCAGGGCTGGCACTCTTTCACGAAAACCACGGAGTCTTACGACAGAATTGCAGGCTTCACAGCGAGGGCTAGATTCAGATCTGATTGAGTGATCTTGGGCAAGAATTCTCTTCTCTGAGCTTCCGTTTCTTCGTCTTCAAACCCTGAGCCCTTATAGGACTATTGTGAGGATCAAATGTGGCTCTATGCTGAGCACCTAGTAGGTACACGATAAATGGAACATGCTCTGCCATCTAGAAGGAAATCCAGAGGAAGTAGAAGACATGGATTAAGGCTTATGGGGAACATATAACTATATTGGGGTGTTAACAATACCATAGCAACAACAGATCCTCAAATGGAAAATGTACATGTCCCAAATAGCAGATTCCTCTCCAGTTATCCTGTTTGCAGAGCCTAATGGAGGAGCTGGAATAACAGGGGTTATGCTTTATTCCTCACTCATGCCCCTACCCTCATCTCAGATGCATTCCTTTTCCTCCCCTGTCCTGTGCTCTGGGTCCAACATGGCTGACTTGCACGCATATCTCCTAGGCTCCCTGCTTCTGGCTTCTACCTGGGTTTGGTCAACTCCAGCCTGCCTCCACCTCTCACCAGGCTCCAAGGAAACCATTCTCTTTAGGCCAAGGGGTGGATATAGTTTCCTGCTATTGCTAATCTCTGGGGCTTTGATTTCCGATGGTGGTTTTCAAAGCACGATCCATATTTCTGTAAGTGGCCCCTTTATTAAAATCTGTTTGGAATCTCATCTGAGTGTTTTCTCTTTCTTGATGGGAGACTGAAAAAGAGTGTGACTGGACACAGGTAAAGTCAACCTAGGAAGACTTCCTGCAGGAGGGCGTCTCTTCTCTAGGATTTTGGAGGAGAACCACAGTCATTTGATAGAGATATAGAATAGAAGGCTAGTATTCCTATCAGGGAGAGTGGAGTCAGCAAATGCTTAGGAGTTAAACACCCCATGGGTTCTTCTTGGGGATGGTGAGAGCCCAGGTCAGCGGGACACCCATGCAGAGTCAGAAAGGGGGAGAACAGTGATACTAAAAATAGAACGCAGCTGTCATGTATTTATTTATTGTCATGCACTATTGTGACAAGCATGCACAACAGTGTGATGAGTATTATTATCACTATTTTCCAGATGAGAAATGGAAGATGAGAGTCATAAGTAACTTGCCCGAGGTCTCATTACGCAGTGGAGTTGAGATTCATAAGACCTGCTTGGTACCCAGGCAAGGCTGCCCAGCGGTTCTGGTGTGCCTGGAATGGAGGGTTTCCCTGGGGGCGGGACTCTCAGGGCTGAGTTTTAATTAATTGCAGGATCTAGTGGGTGGCAGTAGAGAGGTAAAGGCAAGTGGGCATTAACATTCGTCCCTGTAATAAAGTTAATTTTCTTACCTCCAAAGACCCACTAACGTTGGTTGGTAAAGTGGAAGGAGAAAAGAAAGAATGAGAAATAGAACTACCAACTCAACTCATTCTGAGCAGCAGCAGGTAGGTGGTGTGGTCAGTTCAAACAGCAAACACAGCATTTTTTGTTGAATGAATAAATGAAAGAGGCCAGACTGTCCCAGAAGCTCCATTACTTCTGATGTTGGCTGGTGGGCCTTTCTCAGCATCTGAAGTTTGCTTCATGCTGGATTTCCCCACACAAGCTCCTGAAATCATGCCTTGTGGACCCCCAGTGAGCTGCTTCTCTATTTTGGTGCAGTTTTTCACGAGTCACTGCCAACACCTCATGCCCCTCCCCGCGTGGTGTGCTCTTAATTATTTTGGAAGGGAGAGATGAAGGAGCCACCATAATTTAGACAGGGATGGCTGCCATCTCATTTTATCAGTCTCCCAAGGTTTCATTAAAGAGACCTGGAAGGGCAGGGAGAGTTCAGAGACAAGCTTAGCTAGAGATTTTCCACAAGACTACTCTGGAGAAGGATCCACGTTCCATAAATATGGGACTGGTCAAATTCAAAGAGAAGAGTTGATTCCCAACTTTCTGTTCAGCCCAAAGTAGGCCATTGGCTTATTAGAGAGAACTTTCTGCCTGGGTCCCTTTGAGCAGTTGGCACCTCTGGTGCAGGGCAGGGGTGGGGGGCTGGGTTCCTGACATGCTGCTCACTCACCAGCTGGGCGGACGCATAATCCTTCTGGCTTTGGTGTCTACAGTGGCGATGATGCTGCTGATGAGTCCCTGCCAGCCTTCCCTGTAGAGCTGCTATCAGTACTGAACGAGGCACACTTCTTCTCAACTATAAATGCACACGGTCTCATTTTAGTGGTTAAAATCAAAGCTGAAGAACCAACTTGGCTAAACAATTCTGCTTCAAATGCTTCTGTTTTGCAATATAAGGGAAAACAATTTACAAAGCTGCTTATTGTTATTTCTGGATCACAGACCCCCTCACCCCCTCCACCACCCCAACCTCCCCACCCGCTGTGCTCTGTCCATACCTTTCAGGTGTGTCCCAGGGAAGGGTGGAGCCCCAGCCAGGGCTGATGATAACAATTGAACCCCTGGCATGCTGCAGTTTCTACTCCAACTGCATGAGTTGAGTCAGATGTTTGTTGGCCTTTGTATCTTGATCAGGAATATGCCCTGTGAAAGTACTTGAGTTTGGCTTGCTGATGTTGGCAATGTAAATATGATTTAATTGATTAACAGGCATTAGGTAACTAAGGCATAAACCGTTAGCTGCAAAAATCTCATAAAATTAGCTCGTTGTTTAGCCTATAAAAGGAAGGGTGGCCTTGTTTCTGATTGTTCTCCCTTGTCTGTGGATTGTAGCTCCATTGTAGGGTCAGCTGCCTTCTGCAATACGGGTGCTGTATAAAATAAAATACACATATTAATACATTACTTAGAATCTATTTATTGCACTTTCATCCACTGAAAAAAAAACTGCTTTGTCAATATGAAATAGGTTCTTAATCTGATCTGAAGGTCATGTGTTGAGGAGAAAACCTTCCTCAACAGGTTTCTACTCAACAGGTTTCACCATCTATAAAACCCTGGGCTTCTATTACATTCATCCTTCTTTGAGTACCTGAAACTTTCCTCTGCTGCTGACACTCAGGAACAATGTAATAAGTAACTTCCAATTAAAGTTTTCCATATGTGGCTAAAATTGTAATGAACGAATAAGTAAAGACCACATAATGGAAGCCTATTAGCCAAGTGAATATACTCTTTTAAGTCAAATTTCTATACCACTTTGGTATTATCTCCCATCAGAAGAAAACGTGCAATTACCAATTTTATCTTATCTCGGGCTTATTATAAAGAGTAGTAAAAGAAACTTCATTCCAGGAGCCATAATGTGATTTTTGATTAATAGGGAGATTCTTATGTGACAAGAATATTTCTCCTAGGCAAAGTGTGCACATGGATTTCTGCTTGAGCTGGCTTGTAACTGGAAGCTACATCTCAGGTGGAACAACTGTTCAACAATAGAACACATGTTTCTACATGGGGATCAGATGCTTTAAGGTACTCCAGAGCCTGAGAAGGGCGGGGAAAAGTTAGCCTTGGCTCTGCAGACACCGATTTTTATTTAGTTGGTTCCAATCATACTATCACACACGACACTGACTCTTGTGCAGGAGGTGAGATGAGCAATCCACTGTTCATGGCTTTAGTCATTCCTTCCAGTCTCCGTTGGAAGCCTCAGCATTCAAGCTCCTCTGCGTCTCCCCTATAGATCCTAGCAGGAATCGAGGCGCATTCTGGGCACACCACAGATCTCCGTGAGCGGAATGACCCAAATGTCAGCACTCTCTCCCACCACCACTTGCACATGGAAGTGATTTGAATTGGAATTCTAATTCTTCAAGCCAGCTTTTCTGGGAGAGCTGTTCTAAGGAAGATCACCTGGGAACTTGCCTTTGGCTTTGAGTGGCCTGTGTTTGTGCCAGTGACCAGGGAACATTAGGTAAGGAGCAAGGGGAGGGCGGTCCCAGTCCCCCTGCAGCAGACCCAAGGTCTGAGCTGCAGTCAGTGCCCTCCTCTTCTCAGGCCGTGGCAGGTGCCACTTTCTCAGAGTCCAGATGTTTCTTTTGACTCCGGCTCTGCTCTTACCAACTATGTGATACTGAGCCAGCATCCTGACCCCCCTGAGCCTCAGTATCCTCAGCTGGAAACAGTGATGCCACCTCATTGGGGACTTATTGTGAGGACTGAGGGACAGAGTGTTTTCACACATAAGCATCACCATATGGAATGAAGCCACTGTTGACCTAATGGGCTGGGTCCCTAACATGGCTTAATTCACATTGTGTTTCCTATGCTCCCTATCCCTTCTTGAGGCTGCTCTGCTGGTCATGGTCCCCCACCCCCAGGGGTGTGTGGCTAGTGCAGGGGACCTGCACCTTTGACAGGCTGCAGGGATGGGATCTCATTCTATGGAGAAAATTTATTTTCTATAATTTGGCTGAAGAGCTCAAATGCCTAAAACAGTACACTCCCTTTGGCCAAAACTTTTCCTTCTAGAAGTTTATAATACGTAAAGGAAATCACTGAGCAAGCATACAAGGTATAGGTATACGAAAGTTCACTGCAGCAACTGTTTGCAAGAGCAAACAATTGGAGTGAAATAACAAAGGGTGCTGATTATATACCATGGTGCAGCTAAACGATGGGGTCCTTTTAAAGATGAGGTTGGAGAAGAACAGTAATGTAGTAGACGACGGTTATGATTTGGTAGGTGGAAAATCAGGCTATAAAACAAACTATGCCACATAATTCTTTTTTGGAAAAAAAAGGATTTAGGGATATATATGAAAGTAATAAACATTAGTTATTTCAGAAGAGTTGGATTATAGGTTATTTTATATGTTCTCTCTCTTTTTGTTTATTTCTACATTCTGATTTTTTAAAAGAATCAATATGGTCTACATATATAATTTTTAATAAGTGAGAAAACATTCTTTTGTAAAGTCTTTCTTTTCATTGAACCTGTAGAACTCCAAGGGCCTCATTGGTAGGCTGGGCTTGCTCGGGGCTGAGCGGGCGCAGGCATGGATAGTGGGATTTCAGGGGTCCTCAGACTTTCTGAATTCCCACTTCCTCCTCCTTGATGCCCCACCTAGCATACCTTTCCCAGTTGACAGACAGGTTCTCTGAGCGGGAGAGAAACTCCTTTTACTGATGTTTTCAGTTACTGGCCTTTGGTAGGACACAGGGTGGACAGGTTATCCAGCTGCCCATGTTGCCCTTGTGGTCATAGGTAATTCAGGTTTGGGACAAGATAAGATGGGAAGACCAGACAGAAAAGTGAGAACAGAGGTCCAGGAGGAGGTGAAGGAGGGTGTGAAGGAGGGCAAGGAGAGCCTTGGAGCCTGAGAGGTGGGGCTCCGGGACAGCTTGGCTTCTTTCCAGTTTTGCCACACAACTTAGTGCCTTCCTGTAACAGAAGCCTCCATGGGGTCGTAAAGGGAAAGGGGCGGCTGGTGTTGCACGTGGGGCTGGCTTCTGGGCCTGGGTGGAGCCCTGGGAGGAACCATGCTCCTCCCACTGGAACATCCAGACCGGTGCTGGGAGGAGGAGGGATAAATACAGCTGTCTCCAAGGGCCCCGGGTAATTGGCTTCTTTCTCAGGAGTATTTCCTTTTTAAGGCAGAATGCTATAACGGGAAGGCCGCAAACACAGGCCTGTGAAGATAAAGCCACCAAAGAGAGGACTTTTTTGGTTCCTGGGTGTTGGGCCTTTCATTAGCTCTTTGGGCTGCGGTTTGGCCAGCCCGGCTTCCTTATGCCCTGCTGAACATAGCACAAGACACTGCCCTGCGCCAAACCCGCCTGTAGCTCCTGTCACCTATGAGATAGAGCCTGAGCTCTTTGAGGTAGCCTGACACTAGATGACCTCTCCAGGCTTGTCCCCACTCCAAACACACACGCTCCCTCAGCTTCTCGGAATTTAGGCGGGGCCTTTCATAATGTTTTCTGATAATGCTGAGGCTTTAGGCACAGGCTGTTCCTTTTGTCTGGAAGCCCCTCCTCCTGCACACGCTGAGCTCTTAGTCATCTTTCAAGAATCAGTTGGCATTTTCTATCAGGAAGCCTTCCCTGATGCACTTCATCTCAGGAAAATCGTTCGAATGCCTTTCTTAAACACCTGGGAAATGAGCCATGTGGAGGAAGAGCTGAAGAAATGAAAGTATGGAGGCATTTTTCCTCTCAGGTTCCAGTCTGAGTACAAACTTCAAATATAAACCTCAGCTCAACTAACTGTTACTTAACAGTTTTTTTGGTAATAGTGTTTGTTTTTTTTATTTAAAAATTGGCAACATATGAACATGGTTCACAAATATAATGTAAATATAAGCTAATCGAATGTAATAATGTTCAGTGGAAAGTTGCCCTTGCACTACATCCCCAGACCTACCCCTCCAGTTTTCTCTCCCACAGATAATTCATGTTACCAGTGTCTTCTGAATCCTTCTAGGCACACAAAGGCAAAAACACACAGCATATAGAGATCTCTCCAGTTTTTAAACAAAAGGAGCCGTGCTATATGTACTATGCTAAATTTTGCTTTCTTTATTGAACAAAATACAGGTTGGTCAATATCAGTCCATAAACACGTTTTTTCCCCATTTTTTTTCTTACTGTTCCTAGGATTTCTTTGAATCAGTGTATCGTACTTTCTTTAACTCATCCTCTGTTGATGGGCATTTAGGTGGTTTCCAGCCTTTTGTTCTTACAAATTGTTCTGCAGTAAATAACCTCCCATGTGGCTATTTCCCAGAACCAAATGTGTGTGAGTATATTTGTAGGATAAATTCCTAGAAGTAGAATTGCTGGGTCAAGAGCATGTACATTTCTAATTTAGATATTTATCGCCACATTGCCCTTCATGAAAATTGTGATAATTTACCGTTCTCGCAGCAACAGTTGATGTGACCACTTAATGTCCATTTTGGACCACACTGTTGGAGCCATATAGAATGTGTCTGCAGACCAGAGTTTCTCCTAGGGGTGCCAGTTTGTCAGCTCAGTTTCAGTTTCTGCTGAAATTTGTAGTGGACGAATGGTTTGGACCTCATCATCCCTATCTTTAGGACATCAGAGCACTCTATCTACTCCTTGGTGTTACTCCCTCCTTTTATCACCAGTGACTTGTCTTGACTACAGATGATGATTGACGTAGGGCTGAATATGTGAGACAAGCTGGACCAATCGGAGACCTTCCCAGGATTCCTATTGGAACCATTACTACATCAACCACCCTTGCTTTACAATGATCCCAAGACATAGGGAAGATGTGGGCTTGGGGTCTCCAGCAGCCAGTTAGGCACTAGATGCAGAAAACCCCTCTGAAAAGAACAGCAAGATCAGCAAAGCTGAGTGGTAGAGAAAAGGGCTGAGGTCTGGTCATATCCTTAGAGCCCCTGAATCCAATACTGCTTGAAGCTAACCACTCTGGACTTCTAGGTTATGTAACCTAATACATTTACTTTGGGGGCTTAGTTTCTGTCATTTGAAACTGACAGAATGTTAACTAATAGAGTGATTTACATGCATGATTTCATTGAATTCTGATAACAGCCTTTTATCCCCCCCGCCACATTTATTAGAAAACAAACCTTTCTTTTGCCAGTGAATTACTTTAGCACCTTTATAAAATATCACTTGATCACATATATGTAGGTCTACTTTCTTTTCCAGCACCCATCTACACCCTACATAGTCTTTACAACATTATTGATTATATTCCCACACTGTATTTCACATCCCCATGACTATTTTGTGACTACCAATTTGTACTTCCTAATCCCTTCAACTTTCTCACCCATTCCCCCAGCCCCCCTCTCATCTAGCAACTATCAGTTTGTTCTCTGTATCTCTGAGTCCATTTCTGTTTTGTTTGCTTTTATTTTGTTCTTTAGATTCCACATATAAGTGAGACTATGTGGTATTTGTCTTTCTCAGTCTGACTTATTTCACTTAGCATTATATTCTCTAGGTCCATCCACGTTATTGCAAATGGTTAAGATTTCATTCTTTTTTATGGCAGAGTAATACTCCATTGTATAAATGTACCACAATTTCTTTATCCAATCGTCTAATGATGGGCATTTCAGTTGTTTCCATATCTTGGCTATGGTGAATAGTGTTGCAGTACATGTATTTTTTCAAATTAGTGTTTTGGATTTCTTTGAATAAGTACACAGTAGTGGAATTGCTCTATCATAGGTAGTTTTATTTTTAATTTTTTGAGGAACCTCCATACTGTTTTCCATAGTGGCTGCACCGATTTGCAATCCTACCAACAATGCATGAGGGCTCCCTTTTCTCCACATCCTTACCAGCACTTGCTGTCTGTTGGGTTATTGATGGTAGCCATTCTGACAAGTGTGAGGTAATCCTCATTGTGGTTTTAATTAGCATTTCTCTGATGGTTAGTGAGGTTAAATATTTTTTCATATGTTTATTGGCCATCTGTATGTCCTCTTTGGAGAAATGTCTGTTTATATCCTCTGCCCATTTTTCAATTAGATAGTGTTTTTTGGTGTTGAGTTTTATGAGTTTTTTTTTTAATTAAAGTTTATTGGGGTGACAATTGTTAGTAAAGTTACATAGATTTCAGGTGTACAATTCTGTAATACATCATCTATAAATCCCTTTGGGTGTTCACCACCCAGAGTCAGTTCTCCTTCTATCACTATATATTTGATCCCCCTTACCCTCATCTCCCTTCCCCCACCCCCTTACCCTCTGGTAACCACTAAACTATTTTCTGTGTCTATGAGTTTTTGTTTCTCATTTGTTTGTCTTGTTCTTTTGTTGTTTTTGGTTTATATACCACATATCAGTGAAATCATAGGGTTCTCTGCTTTTTCTGTCTGACTTATTTCGCTTAGCATTATACTCTCAAGATCCATCCATGTTGTCACAAATGTTCCTATATCATCTTTTCTTACCGCCGAATAGTATTCCATTGTGTATATGTACCACAACTTCTTTATCCATTCATCTATCGAAGGACATTTTGGTTGTTTCCATGTCTTGGCCACCGTAAACAAAGCTGCAATGAACATTGGAGCACACGTGTCTTTACGTATAAATGTTTTCAGATTTTTTGGGTAGATACCCAGGAGAGGGATTGCTGGGTCATATGGTAATTCTATTCTTAATTTTTTGAGGAACCTCCACATTGCCTGCCATAACGGCTGCACCAGTCTGCATTCCCACCAACAGTGTATGAGGGTTCCTTTTTCTCCACAGCCTTTCCAACACTTGTTACTGTTTGTCTTGTTGATGATAGCCGTTCTGACTGGGGTGAGGTGATAACTCATTGTGGCTTTTATTTGCATTTCTCTGATGATTAGTGATGTTGAGCATTTTTTCATATGTCTATTTGCCATTTGTATGTCCTCTTCTCCCAGGTCTTCTGCCCATTTTTCAATTGGGTTTTTTTTTGTTGTTGAGTTGCATGAGTTCCTTGTATATTTTGGATATTAGCCTCTTATCAGAGGCACTCTGATATCAGTCTTTTAAGATAGGATTTTTCTATTTGAGGTGAAGGAATTGACACGCAATGAGTCTAAAGAATTTTACAAAGCTCACGAAACAAATAACAGAATTAGATTCAAATTCAGGTTGTCTGGCTCCAATAGCTGTGATTTCAAAAATTTTCGATCCTTCTTCCATCAGCACCAACTCGGTTGGGCTAATGCATTCTTTTTGCTCCCTTCACATTCTGACTTCTGCTTGTGCTCATGTATCCAAACCACGCATTTGGAACTGCATTAAAGTATAGGTTTAAGAAGCTGGCCCACTTGGAGTTCATACCTGTTTATGGGAGGCCAGTGGGCAAGAAGTGGCAGATGTCATACAGCTTCCCTTTGAGGGCGGCTCAGTGGAGATGCAGTTGGAGAAGGTGATGGGCATGGGGCTATTGATGAGCCTGTTCTGTTAGTGTCAGTTCTGGGCCCAAACCCTCCTCCTGTTACCACAGGAGAGTCACCCTGAAACATGCAGTATTCCAAAGGGCTTTCTGTCTACAGACAATGTACCAGCCACAAAAGAAACAGGTGGAAAGACCTGTGCCTGCCCTCCTCCCCTGAAAGTATTTTTAAATATAACATATTGATAGAAAAATTCAAGGTACAGTAAGGCCAACAGGAACAGTAGATGATAGCCATTAAAAATACTGTCTTTTACTTACAGTTTCAAAGAGGAGGGCGCATATGACATCACAAGAGGCCACATGGGGTCAGGAGGCAGAGAGAGGAAGGAGGAAAATGTAAACAAGAGTCTTATTGTGATTTTCATGGGAAGGAACAGGCAAGACAGGGTCAGAAGGCTCAGGATTGGCTCATTTGAATAATCTCAGTAGGATCTGGGGCACAGAGGCTGTCCCTAGTTGTCTGGTACCTGGCCCTGGGGTATCAGGGTAGGTGGCTAGTGGCCCCGAGTGTGAGAGCCTGGTAAAAGGGGTGGTGGGGTGTGGGCTGTGAGTTGGTTGGTTCTCAGGTGAGTCTTTTACGATTGCTAGGAATTGATTAACCCTAAGAGGGGCAGTACCTCTGAAGTCAGCAAGGCTCCAGATGTTATCAGAATACAGAAAATTAAAGCCATGGTTAATACACACTGTGACTAGAAATTGGGGTATGAATGGGGGTTTGGTCATCCAACCATTAGTGTCCACACCAGTATATACTGTTTTGGTGCAACAATTCTCCTCTGATAAGGAAATAAATGGGTAAATGAGAGATATAGATATACAAGGACCTTTATTAGTATGATGCTTATAATAAAAAAGGGAAAAAAAACCCTTAATATTCAACAATGAGCATATGGGTAAATAGTTGATTGTCCATCCCACACGCTGCATCACCACACAGTGAGTGAGAGTGTTGAATTTAGAGGCATATTTAGTGATATAAACACATGATGAAATATGTTATTGAGTGAAAAAAGGGTTATAATCAATACATACATGTAACTCTACTTTCATTAAAAACATCTCACTCACTGGTTACATATACTTACAGTGTGTTTCTACTTCTTGGGAAAAAACGCCAGAAGGAAATGTATTAAATTGTTCACAATCACTATCTCTGAGGGATAGGATTGTTGGTGATCAAAACACATCTTTTTCTCATCTGTATTTCCTATGTTGTATTACGTAATGGGTTTTTATTACTTTTATAATAAGTAGCATAAGTTTAGTAATAAAGACAGGTAACATACGAGTATAGTCACTCTGTCTGCCTGCTATGCTGTGGCGAGAGCACTCATGGGTTATGAAACTTATTGTACAAATTTCACCTATGAAAATAGTTCCACGTGGGGAAGAAGTAACAGCAGCATGAATACCCACATTTTCTCTGCTTGTCTCTGGGACAATGGAGATTCTCAGAGCACCTGCTCATGATCCATCAATGCAGTCTGTGTTCACCTCTTCTAGCTTATTCTAGTAGTGACAAGGAAAACACCATTCAAATGAAGCGTGGATGTTTCTTTGATGTTCACGGGAGGAAAAGGACAGTGAACGCAGTGCAAACTTTGTGGTTCCTTAGAGTTAAAGTAAAAGGGAGGGGGGAGACTGCCAGTGCTGGAAGAAATTCACAGAAATGTATGCTGAAACATTTCTATTAGGTTGAACTACATGAAATCATCAATATTCTACCATCTTTCACCTACAAAATGGACGATTTCTATAAGCTAGGCGAGGCCTCTCTGAATTAGATGATGAAATAAGTCCAAGAATACCTTTTGCAAAATATTTTGTTTCAAGAAGGTTCTGAGACTCAAAAACTATATGAAAAAATCCTGGAATAGGATAGCTCTGTGGTCCTTTTTAGTTGAAGATGTCTTCTCCTTCACCAATCCTCCTGACTCACGCTCCCTGGTGGCCTAACCACCATATTAGTCTGGAAGAGGATCTCAGCTGGCCTTGCCGGAAATGGCTGAAGGTCCTCCCTTCCTGCCCAGTCTTTGGAGCTCAACAACTGGCTCCCTGACTTCAGCTGTGACCCTTGCCTCAGTGTCGCGCAGGGGACCCTGCTCGCTGTGCCATTTGTCATGCGGGGCTTCCTGCGGGGTCTCTGCTCCCGCTCCCCACATAAGAACGCAGGACACGGTAAGGCCAAACAGGAACACCCACGGAGCCTTCGATAGGGAAGTCAAACCAATATATTCTCGCTGGCGGCTGGGCTGGAGACACAGGAAGCAGGATCTACATAATCTGCCTAACAGCAGTCCACGCTTGCCAGCCACCATCTTCTTGCTAGCCCCCATTTTTCTCTCTGCTAGCGTAGCCACAGCCGTTATATTAGTGGCCAATGGCTTACGGGTTACAGCTGACGGCCAACTAGACACAGCTGCTGGCCATCTGATCACAGTTGATGGCCATTTACTACCTGAGCCAGCACCTTTCTATTGTGAGGCTGAGAGCCTGGAAACTGTTTTTGGGGACTTTGTCCCCACACTCAGTTTCCCAAATTAGTTGTTCACTTGGACTTTGGGACCAAGCTGTCCCTTTTTATAAACTATGGTCAGGCCTCTCTTTTGGCATACAGCATGTGGAATGAATCTGTAATACTCTGTCCAAATGTGGCCCAATGGAAAGCCAACCTCATTTTGGTCATGCAGTGGTTACCTAAATGCTCCTAGGGAGAAGGCAGCAGATGTGGGCAGATTCATGGTGATGGGGGCTGTCATGTGGGGAGTCATGCGGGAGACCCTGCTCGCTGCGCCATTTGTCAGGCAGATCGGCCTGCAGGGTCTCAGCTCCCGCTCCCCACATAAGAACGCAGGACATGGTGAGGCCAAACAGGAACACCCACGGAGCCATGTGTAAAGGAGTCAGACCACTATTTCTCACCGGTGGCTGGGTTGGAGACACAGGAAGCAGGAGCCACATGATCCGCAACCCGCCGTCCACTTGTCTCTGCCAATCCACCAAGCCCCTAGCGGAGCCAGAGCAGTTGTAGGAGTCAGCTGAGTTGTAGTAGTGGCTAATGGCTGACCGGTAACAGCGGATGGCCATCTGATTACAGCTGACGGCCATCTAATAACCGAGCCAGCGCCTTTCCGCGTGTGGCTGAGAGCCTGGAAACTGCTTTCTGGGACTCTGTCCCCACACACAACCAAGCAACATTAGTTGTTAAAGGAGTTTCCATGATAACAAGTCCGAAGGCTGTGGAAGCAGCACTGGCCACCAGGCTAAGCATGTAGAACCTACTGGAAGAGGAAGAGCGTGAGGGAACACAGGTCGGGATGACCTAGAGAACAAGACAGGCTGAGGAGGCGATGAAAGAGAGACTGTGAGTCTCACAGAGAAGGAGGATTGTTCGGAAGCGAGAGGAGACCAGTGATGCCAGGAGGGAAGGTGGGGAATGAGACTGGGGAGAGGGAGCCTCGTGCTGTGGATTTTCCAAGGTGCCTGTAGAGGGAAGTGACTCCTTCTCTCAGTCGCTTCGCAGGACCCGCCCCGGCAGATCCTGCCTCCTCTTGGAAGGCTCTATGGGAAAAGCTGTACTGTGATTAAGATCTTTTAATTAAGGAAGCCGTTTGCACAGGGTGCAACAAGAGCCTGATGGAGAGTTTGCTCAAATTGGATTTTTTTTTGTTAACTAGAAAAATAATAAGAGGAACTCGTCTTTGTGTAAGTAAGAAGGATATGTCATTTTGAAGCGTGCCGCATAGCTACCTGTGAATGAATTTATCTCTCCTTCATTCATTCACTCCCAGTACATACTCGGTATTACTACTACAATAACTACCGATAAATAAACATATTGGTGTTTACTCTGTGCCAGGCATTGTGCTAACTGTGTTCCATGGACTTTCTCCTTCACTCCATAGGACCACCCCACCTCCCCACCACCACCCTCACCACCCCAGCCCCCTCCCCCCGATTCCTGTTGGAAGCACATGCTGTTACTCTCTCTTTTCTGCAGATCAGAAAACTGCTGGCTTCTTTGTATAGAAAACATCTCTCCCTCCCCTGAGGGGAAAGTTAATCCTGAGAGGAGAAGCAGGACTTGGGGTAATTTTGAGCCCTTTTTGCTGTTTCTCTCTCCTTTGTCTTCTATGGCCCCTGGCCATGTCTATTCTGATTGGGCAGATCTGTCTGAAGCTCCCCTTTTTCCCCGCCTCTGCGGTTCTCCGAGATACATTGCAGAATGTCTGGAGTCCCGTGGTGGCTGTCTTCTAGGTCCTGAACTGAGGCAGGCAAGAGGGAACTCACATCCGTCACCCAGTCTGTTGGTTCATTCCTTTGGTGTTGGTACAGCCCTAGATTTGGAGACACAGGATATGGTCCCTGGCTGCTGGGGCTGACCCTGAGTGGAGGCGCTTGCCTTCCCCACAGGCTCTGTCTTCACCTCCAGTACTGAATTTTTTCCTGGTTCTGAGTGGTACAGTGGCCTTGTTCTTTGTCCTGAGTTACCTAACAATCTAGGATTGGCCTGAGGTCAGCTCCTGAGTCAGTACCCTTCTGCTTGCTGGGACTCTACCTGCCGGGCTCCGCTCTTAGGGCCAGCTTCCTGAACTCTGTCCCTATGGTCAGAAGCCAGGTCCTAACACCATGTCCCATTCCACGTGTTCTGTGTGTAGCTCAGCATCTCTTCCTTTGAGAGAACCCTCCTTCTATTATTCCACAGTATTTCTGCTCAGTTGATGGGTTTTGGGTTGAGAAGACTATGGCTTCCACTTTGCCCCAGCAGCTCAGCCTGGCCAGATGATACCACCTTCTTAGATCCAGCAATTAGTTCATGAGGGACATGTGACCCAAGCTGGGCCAATCAGATTCACCACGGCTTTCTGACAGTCTTAGCAGGAGTGATGTGGTCTCTAGGACCACGAGAGCCTGAAGTAGTGCAGAGAGCCTTTCTAAAGCAAGGTGAGCCAAGCATCTCTGGGAGAGACCTCGATGTGGGGACAGAGATTCAATCCCTAGATCCCACTGAGCCTGAAGGAAGTGTGCTCCTGGGATTTTTCAGCTTTGTAAACCATACATACATTTTGTTTTTCTTAAATGAGTCTGCATTTGATTTTTGACACTTGCAACCAAAAGAGTCCTGCCTATTACCCTTCTATACTTTTTCTGTGACACGGTCATTTCTTATACCTAGCTCCAAGTTTTGGCAAAAGACACAGGGGAGCGGGTGTTGCATGAGTCTATAATTTGCTTTGGTGTCTACTCATGGCTTTTCTTTGCTTTTATCTGAAATGTTTTTATTTTACTTTTACACCTGAAGGGTAGGTTGGCTGTGTGCAGAATTTTTTAAAAAAAACTTTTATTAAGAAACATTTCAAACATATATAAAAATAGGATAACATCATAAACTCTTTTGTTCATAGGTATTTAAAAATTTTCTATTAGCATAGAATTCTCAAATTCATTTGAGAAATACTCGTTGAGCTTTTGCTGTGTGACAGGGACTGTTCTAGGTGCTGGAGATACAGCAGTGACAAAACCCAGTGCTTCCTCTGCTCTAGTTTACATTCTAGTGGGGAAGAGGGACATAAGGAAGTTTACAAATGCACACACGAGGTCATTTCAGATAACAACGCACGGTGGGAGGAAGCTAAGTCAGGACACTGAGTAAAGGGTGAGAGAAAGCTCCTTTGAGACCAGAGCATCTAAGCGGAGACCTGCATGATGAGTGGGAGTCCCTGTGTGTGATGACCTCGTAGGAGGGTTTCTGAGCAGTGTGTTCATAATCCCTGATGTGAAAGAAGGCAGAGGGCTGGAGCGCAGTGGGAAGGTGTTGGCCTAAGTGAAAGGTGCACAATGTGGAAACCAACCCGGAACCAGGACTGAGATCTTGGGCCAAGGCTGCCGTAATTGGTGATATAGGTTGTGCACTGCGTAATTCTAGGGAGAGCCATGCATGCACCCCAGTGTTTGCAAACTTTCTGTAAAGGGGCAGATTATAAATATTTTAGGCTTTGTGGGCCAGATGGTCTCTGTCACTACTACTTAATTCTGCCATTGTAACGCCAGAACAACCACAGACAATATATGAACAAATGGGCAAAGCTATGTTTTAATACAATTTATGGACACTGAATTTGAATTACAACATAAAATTCAAATAGTTAAGATGAATCTTCTTTTGATTTTTTTCAACCATTAAAAGATGTAAAGCCTATCCTTAGTTTCTGGGCTGTACAACCAGCAGCAGGCTGGATTTGGTCCACAGGTTATAGTTTGCTGACCCTGACATAAACCATGTAGTGGCCCATCTTCCAAACGTCCCTGTGTCCTTTGTTCATTGTCTCTGCTCACACTATTATTCCGACTTGGAGGGTCTGCTCTTTTCTATGTCCTCCATTCACAGGACAGCAGGTGCAAGCAGGCATGGGAGTTACAAAGATGATTAAGACAGCTTCCTCATTTGAAGGAATTTCCCAAATGGTTCATCCCTCCAGGACCTGGCAAAACCCCTCCTGACAGTCAGACATCCCAGGTCCTGATGCCCAATAGTTCTTTCCCCCTCCTCCGTAGCCTTGGAGTGCTTCCTATTTGCTTGGCTTTTATTCCCAATATGTCCTTGCTTGAGCTGCATAGCCGGTCGTGATGGCGTGCCTCATTTCCCACCTTTTGGAGCAGGACTCCTGCCTTTGACTCTCCAGTGGTGCCTACTGAGTGCGTTGCAGTGATGTACCTGCTGAATTGCTTTGAAAGAGCTCTATCTTATCGGGACGTGTTGTCCTCATATGATGGGTAGGGTTCATGTGGGAAGAGGAGAGGGATGGGGAGTTGGGAAAAGGGTGTGCCCAGGTACTGAGACTGGATTTAATTGGGGTTAATTACTGCTAATCCTACTGTCTCATTTGTCTGTGTTGGGCTGCCCTATAAATGGTTTTTTATAATGTTTTACTGATGAAAGCATTGCCATTTATAGAAATTAGTACCCAGCTGCCCTGGTGTAATTGCTGTCTCCTTCCTGGCTGCACTGTAGTCACCTCTCAATGGTCTCTGTTGGCTTTAATGTTTCAGGGACTTCTCACCCTTGGCCTTGTCAGCCTCTCATTCAGTACTTACTGTTTAATCTGGGAAAATATAAAAATAACCACCCCAGTATGAGACATCAGCGTCTCTTGCTTGGATTATTGCAGTAGCTTGCTAACTGGTCTGGTCTTCTCCCTTTTACCCAAAATATACTCTCCACTCAGGAGTCACTCAGATCCTATTAACAAACACACATCAGCTCAAGTAATGCCACGGTTCACCCCTCCAATGACCTCCTTTCCCACTTGAAATGAAAGTCCATGTTCTTATAAAGAACCCACAGGAGGGGTTCTTAAATATTGTTGTGTCTGGAGCCCTCCGGAAGTCTGGTGAAGCCTGTGGATCCCATCCCAGGATGTCTTTAAATGTACAAAATAAAAGGCACAGAATTTCAAAGGAAACCAATTGTCTTATCTTGCTTGGGCTGCTATAACAGAATACAATAGCCTGGGAGGCTTAAACAACAGACATTTATTTTCTCATAGGTCTGATGTTGGGAGTCTCAGATCAGGGTGCCAGCATGTTGGGTTCTGGTGCAGATTCTTCTCCTTAATTTCACAGGGTGCCTTCTCTCTCTGCGTCCTCACAAGGCCTTCCCTTTGTGCATGGCCACAGTGAGAAAGAGAGGAAGAGAGAGAGAGAGAGAGAGAGAGAGAGAGAGAGACAGCTCTTTCTCTTCCTATAAAGGCACGAATTCCATCATGAAGGACCCATTCTCATGACTGAACTCCCCCCCAAAGGCCCCATCTCCATATACCATCACATGGGGACTTAGGACTTAAACACAGGAATTTTAGGGGGACACAAGCCTTCAGTCCATAACACCAATTATATTGGAACATAATTATCAAACTAAATAAAAGCAAAATTAGGATATACTAATATATGTACTTTTTAATTAATGGAGTATATAATAAAAATACTTTAAAAATATTCACAAATTTAAATTGATTTTTGAAAGACATATTAGGGTGAAGGTTACAGTGGCTTAACTTGAATAAGAACCTCAATCATGGGGTGGTCTTTGGCAAGACAAATGTGCGTGATGTTGGATGTGAAAATGCAGCTATGAATCTTTTCCCAAACTGGTTCATGGACACATGGAATTCTCTCCAGGGACCTGGCCAAGTATAATGTCATCCTCTGCTCTTAAGCGCTCAGGCCGTATCCCTCACCTAGTCACCCCCCCTCACTCTTCTCTAGGCACACTGGCCTTGTTGCTATCTCTCCAACACTGCGGGCACATTTCTGCTCCAGAATTTTGGAACCTGCTCTTGTCTATCTGTACCGCTCTTCTTGCCCACATCTATATGGCTCACTCCCTCACTTCTTTCAAATCTTTTCTCAAACACCACTTTCATCCTTTGAATATCCCCCACCAACCCTGTGCTCCTCACCCACCTCCCCTACTTTATTTGTTTGTATCGCCAGCTCACTTACTCTGTATTTTCCTTAACTATTGCCTCTACTGTGGGTCCCTGACTAGAGCATAAGATCCATGTAGGTAGAGATTTCTTGGCTTTGTTCTTTGCTTGTATCTTCAGTGCCTAAAGTAGTGCTGGGTATAGAGCAGGCACTCAATAAATACATATTTATTGATTGGATGTACAAATTAAAATGAATACTGGCCTGAGCAAAAATGATCAGAGTGGTCTTTTAACTTCCAGATTAACTTTTAATCTGTCTTTTAATTTCCTACCAAATTTTGCTATATTGAATCCCATTTTCTCATTGTTCTTTTCTACTGCACTGGAAGTGTGCTCCTAAGTGGTAATAAAAATCTCCTTTATGAATACAGTGAATTTGGGGGAAACACCTATTTCAAGGTAATGTGATTATTGAGATGATGTATGAGGGGCAGGAGTGATAAGTGAGCCAATCCTGGGTCACTGTCTAGCTCTGTAACACTGGGTGGGAATCTCACCTCTCTGTACCTCACTTCCTCATCTATAAGAGCAGAGAGAATATCTCTACTGATCTCAAAGGGTTCCACTGAGCTTTAAATGAGATAATTCGTGAACAGTACAAAATTAGCCTTAAGAAATAAATGATAGCTGCTGGCTGCCCTTGTAGTAAATCAAAGAAGAAGAAGGCAAAGGGTTCCAGGAAGTTTTCTGCTCTGCAGGAGACCTTTGAGGTCTTGGGGAAAAGCCACAGTCTTGCCAAAGGGGACAAAGGGGACATACTGTACTGGAATGAGCCTCCCAGCCTCTCGCCCATGTGAGCCTCCCAGCCTCTCGCCCATGTGCCCCTGCAGCCTCGTGCTCCAGGAGAACTTTGTGCTCAGAGCTAACCCCAGCTCTGGCCGCCTGCAGACACCTCTGGCTTTGAGAAAAGGTCCTGTAAATCAGATCTGATGGGATGGGATGGAGAAACTCAGGCCAGGCCAGGATTCAAAAGGCAGCAGGAAATGAATACAGTTGTTGGAACACATGGCAAAGGGACTTGAAATGTTTGAAGGGTGAGTCATCAGGTGCACTGACTAGTGAGCCGTCTGGCTCACAGACAGGCTCTATTGGGGGATCAAGCTATGACTAGTGTGGTACACGTTCCAGCCAATAGAAATTATTTTCAGATTAGCTTCTGTTTCACATTATCCATTGCCCTCTTCCCATTTATTAATGCAGATGATTGGAAGTTGAGTGACTATAATACCTTAAGTATTATTTTATTTATCCATCCACCAGATTAATTAATCACTAACTCTAGGCAGAGTACTGAGTTGGGTACTGGGGGCATACAAAGTTGAACAACATCTGAAAATGATATAGAATTTTATGGTTCACAAAAAAATCTCATGTTATTTTCAGAATACGAGGAGGGGTAGAAGTGAACTTATTTTAATGGTTGGTTTGTTGAATGACTGATTGATTCATTAAATCATGCAGTAAATCCTTACTGAGCACCGACCACGTGCCAGGCGCTGTGCTAAATGCTGGGAGTGGATAGTAAGCAAAGTAAAGACCTGCTGACGTGAATTTGCGTGCTACAGGAGAGATGGAACATAAATAAGCAAGCACATGAGCATGTATTACAATGTCAGGAATTGATGGCACTGTGAAGCACGCTAAAGTTGGGCTGGACATGGTGCATATACAGTATTGGTAGACAGGAGGTGGCTTTGAGCAGAGAGACACGAACAGAGTGAGAAAATCAGCTGGGCACTTCCCTGGGGGAGGAACGGTGTTGCTGGACTTATCTCTAGAGACTGAACCAACAGAAAAATGATTTTCTCAGGATCACACAACCGGATACTTGCGGAGCGGGGGCATTGCTCTGGCCTCAAGATTGTAACTTGTACCACCTAGTTTTAAAATACTGCCCCTGCCTTCAAGGAAGCCTGTAGTTCAGTCGTCAAATACAGCCCTGAAATGGCTATTACTCCAGAAAGAGCACGCGATGAATCCTGCCTCAAAGTGCACCAGTGCACACACCTTAGATAGGCAGATAACGCAGGCTTGGCTACTGCCCAAAGCAGAGGAAGGAGAGGAAATGAAATCATGAAGACCCTGTTCATTTACAGTTCTTTTCTTAAGATGAGGTTTACTCGTGCTCTGTTCTTTCTGGAGATTAGCATAGGAAAGTGTTTGCTGAGTTTCATACCTGGAGGTTAACTAACGCAAAAAAGAAAATGTCATCTGCAAATTCTCCTTTATAGAAAGGCAATAGTAGTTTTCAGTCACAGTATCTTCGGAAGTAGAAATGGAAACGTTGTTTCTTGCAAGAATTTGCTCCTTTTTCTGCCTTGCTAGCACGTGAGTTGGAAATTTGCAACGAAGACGTGGCTAAGAGGAAAAAGGGGATTTAGACATTCCCCAGCCGCCCGCCCCTCCCAGTGCCTGAGTAAGGGAACGCAGTTGCTTCAAAAAAAAAAAAAAACAACAAAAAACAAAAACGAGATACCCTAAGGAGAGGGGAAGGCCAAAAAACATTTTCACTTGTCTCTGTGCTTTTGAAAAGTTTGTTGATACTTGAGAGCCCAGAGGGCACGCCCCCTTCTTTACCCCTCCCAGCACTTAAGTGACGTGTTTTCTTCCATGTTTGAAAGTGCTGCGTGTTTAAAACACCAAAAAGTAGAAAGAGTAAAAATTTCACCCATAATCTCACCATTGAGCGAAAAACAACAATTTTGTTGTTTTCTCATCTTTTTGTACTGGGCGTATATTGTTTTCGTTATTGAGATCCGATTATATTTATAACTGAGTTTCTTGTGTTTTAATTAGCAATACTATATTACATATTTATTTCTTCATATCATTAAAAAACTTCATAAACATCATATAGAATTTTTAAAGCTTTCCCCTCTATTTAAAAAATACTACATGCTTATTGTGGAAACTTCGGAATACCCAGAAAAAGTTTTATTTGGAGTGCCAAAGGACACTATTAATAGAATGAAAAGGCAATGGTCAGTATTTGCAAATCATCTATCTGATAAGAGATTAATATCCAGAATATATCAGAGAACTACAACTCAGCAACAACCACAATAAAAAACAAACAACCAAATTTAAAAAATGAGCAAAGGACTTGAATAAACATTTCTTCAAAGAAGATATACAGATGGCCAGTAAGTACCTGAAAAGATGCTCAAAGCACTAATGCGTGTGTGTGTGTGTGTGTGTGTGTGTGTGTGTGTGTGTGTGTGTGATGTGCAGTTGGGTTGACTCCGACTCCTGGCGACTCTGTGAATGAATGATGTCCACAATGTCCTGTCCCCAACAGCCCTGCTCAGCTCCTGTACTCATGCCTCTATCTTCTTTTATGGAGTCAATCCATCTCATATGTGGTCTTCCTCTTTTCCTGCTGCCTGCTTTTTCCCCCACAACATTATTACTTTTTGCAAAGAACCCTGCCTTTTCATGAGGTGCCTGAAATAAGACAGCTTCAGTTTGGTTATTTTTGCCTCCAGTGATGTTTCTGGCTTATTTTGCTCCAGGACCCACTTGTCCATCTTTCTGGTTGCCCAGGTTATCCACAGAGCACGGTATTTCAAATGAATCAATGTTTTTCCTATCAGCCTTCTTCACTGTCCAACTTTCACATCTGTGCATAGTAATTGGGAACATGATGATCTTAGCCCTGTAATCTAATCACACTAATAATTAGGAAAATGTAAATCAAAACTACAATGAGATACTACTTCACAGCCATTAAGATGGCTATTATCAAAAAAAAGGAGAAAACAACATGTGTTGGAGAGGATGTGGAGAAATTGGAACCCTTGTGCATTGCTGGTTGGAATGTAATATTGTAGTTGCTGTGGAAAACAGTATGACGGTGTCTCAAAAAATTGAACATAGAATTATCATATGATAACAGCAATTCCATTTCAAAAGAATTGAAAGCAGGGACTTGAATAGATATATGTATACCCATGTTCATAGCAGCGTTATTCACAATAGCCAAAAGGTGGTAGGAACCCAGATATCTATCAATGGATGAATGGATAAACAAAATGTGGTATATACATACAATGGAGTATTTTTCAGTCTTAAAAGGGAATAAAGTTTTGACTGTTTAAAAAATTATTCTGATACTTGTTAAAATGGTAAGGAAGACTTTTAAAAATATCTTTATTAAAAATATAGCTAACATACAATATTATATTAGTTTCAGGGGTACACCATAGCTATTCAACATTTCTATACCTAAAGAAGTGATCACCATGATAAGTCCAGCAACCATCAATAATACTGTGTACTATGCATTCTCAGTGTTATTGACTGTATTCACAATGCTGTACATTACATCCCCATGACTTGTTTTATACTTGAAAATTTGGAGCTCTTATTTTCCTTCACCTTTCCCCCCCTTTTACATTTATCAATCACAGTTAACATTCAATATCATTTTATATTAATTTCAGGTGTGCAGCATAGTGGTCAGACATTTATATAATTGAAGAAATGATCCTCCCTGACTAGTCTAGTACCCACCTGGCACTATACATAGTGCTATTCCCATATCACTGACTATGTTCCCTGTGCTTTACTTTACATCACGATGACTATTTTGTAATTACCAACTTGTACTTTTTAATCCCTTCACCTTTTTCACCCGGCCCCGGACCCCTTGCCATCTATTACCCCAACAAATCTAGCACCCGTCTCATACCGTATATACTTATTACAACATTATTGACTATATTCCTTATGCTATAATCCCCATAAATATTATGCAACAACCAATTTGTACCTCTTAATCCCTTTCTATTTTTTCACCCACACCCTCAATCTTCCTCCCATCTGGCAACCACCACAATGTTTTTTGTATCTATGAGTTTGTTTCTATTTTGTTTGTTAATTTCGTTCTTAGATTCCACATACTTGTATAAATGAAATCACATTGCATTGGTCTTTCTTTGTCTGACATACTCTCTACTCAGCATAGCACCTTTCATGTCTATACTTGTAGCTGCAGATGGCAAGAACCCATTCTCTTCCATGGCCAAGCAATGTTCCATCACATGTATGTACCACCTCCTCTTTATCCATTCATCCGTTGATGGACACCCAGGCTGCCTCCACATCTTGGCCATTGTAAACAATGCTGCAATGAACATATGGATACACACGTCCCCTTGAAGTGGTGCTTTGGGTTTCTTCAGATAAGTACCCAGAAGTGGGATTACTGGATCCTTCTTTGTCTCTTCTTATAGCCTTTGTTTTAAAGTCTATTTTGTTTGGTATAAGCTTTGCTATCCCAGCTTTACTTTTGATTTCCATTTTCATGAAATATCTTTTTCTATCTCTTTACTTTCTGTCTGTGTGTCATTCTATCTCAAGTGAGTCTCTTGTAGGCAGCAAATGTAAGGGTTTTAGTGTTTTATCCATTCAGCCCTCCTATGTCTTTTGATTGGGGCATATAATCCATTTATGTTGAAAGTAATTATTGATAAACATGTAGCTATTGACATTTTATTATTCATAATTTTGATTTTTTTTCATCTTAAAGAAGTCCATCTAAGGCTTCCTTGTAATACTGGTTTGGTGGTGATGTAGTCCTTTAGCTTTTTCTTGTCTGGTAAATGCTTTATCTGTCCTTTGATTTTAAATGATCACTTTGGTGGGTAGAGTAATCTTTGTTGTAGGTCCTTGCTTTTCATCACGTTGAATATTTCATGCCAATCCCTTTTGGCCTGCACAGTTTCTGTTGAAAAATCAGCTGACAGTCTCATGGGAGCTCCTTCATAGGTAACAGACTGCTTTTCTCTTGCTGCTTTTAGGATTCTCTCTTTGTCTTTAACCTTTGCCATTTTATTATTTATTTATTTATTTATTTATTTATTTATTTATTTATTTATTTATTTATTTATTTTAAGGAGGGCACAGCTCACAGTGGCCCATGCAGGGATCGAACAGGCAACCTTGGTGTTACCAGCACCATGCTCTAATCAACTGAGCTAACCAGCCACCCCTAATCTTTGCCATTTTAATTGTAATGTGTCTTGCCTTGGGCCTGTTTGGGTTTATCTTGTTTGGGACTCTCTGCACTTCCTGGGCTTGTATATCGATTTCCTTTGCCAGGTTAAGAAAGTTTTCGGTCATTATTTATTCAACTAGATTCTCAATCCCTTGCTTTCTCTTTTCTCCTTCTGGTACCCCTATGATGCAAATGTTGTTATGCTTGATGTTGTCCTAGAGGTCTCTTAAACTATCCTCAGTTTTTGGATTCTTTTTTCTTTTTGCTCTTCTGCTTGCTCTTTCTGCTGCCTTGTCTTCCAAATCACTGATTCGATCCTCTGCTTCATCTAGTTTGCTGGTGATTCCTTCAAGTGCATTCTTCACTTAGGTTATTGTATTTTTCACTTTTGACTGGTTCTTTTCTATGGTTTCTATGTCCCCTTATATGCTTGCTATCTCTTTGTTGAAGTTCTTACTAAGTGCCTTAAGCATTCTTATAATCATTGTCTTGAACTCTGTCTCTGGTAGGTTGCTTTCCTCCATTTCATTTAGTTCCTTTTTTTGGAGTCTTCTCCTGTTCTATCCTTTGGGACACATTTCTTTGTTTCTTCATTTTGGCTGCCTCTCTGTGTTTGTTTCTATGTATTAGGTAGAGTTGTTACATCTCCCAGTCTTGGCCGGGTGGCCTTATGTAGTAGGTGCCCTGTGGGGCCCAGTGGCATATTCTCCCTGGTCACCTGCTCCCTGTGCTACAGGAGTGCCCCTTGTGTGGGTTGTGTGTGCCGTCCTGTTATAGTTGAGCCTTTATTGTTCTTGACATGTCATTGGGTGGGATTGACCCTCAGGTTGACTGGCTGCGGGGTTTGGCCACATCCACAGCTTATGAGATATTGTGCAGGAAGCTGACCCCACTGAGTGGGATTTGCTCCAGCAGGCTCTGGTGCCTGTTGAGACCACCCTTTATGTGTGCCACTTGTGGAGCTATTTGAGTGTACTCTGCTATGGTCTGAAGCCAACCTCCAAATAGGTTCTGGGACCTCTTGTGAGGGGGTCCAGTGCAGGCCCAGGTCACTCACTGCCTGTGACCTGCTGGAGGCTACCTGGTAGGAGCTACAAAGCAATCCTCACTTGTTCACTGCCTGTGCTGGACCTGGAAGCACACGAGAGAGGCCATGTTGCAAACTGAGGACGGCTGCCACTAGTACTGGGTCTAGGGTTGCTTTGCAACAAGCCAGAACACCTGAGACTTGTTGCCACCTACTGGCTTTCTTAAGGATCAGACACTGATAATGCCTGGTGAGGTATACGAGTTGGTGAGGCAGGGTCTCAGGGAGTCACTGGAGTGGGAAGAATTGTTGTCACCGGGTTAATGTAAATTCTGGTTTAGTGACAGTGATGAGCCTGGAGTGACTCAGCAAAAGTCTCAGAGCACACCAAGGCCAGTTGCTGCCTACGTCGGGGCTGCTGGACTCCGATAATTTTTCAAGAAAGACTGCAACGTGGGTGGGGCTGGCTGCGTGCAGAAAAAGTGCCTCTGGTGGTGCTTGAGTTGGGTGGGGCAGAGTCCCAGCAGAGTCAGCAGGGTGGCACAGTGGAGCTCACCAGGCCAATCAGATTCAGATTTGGCCAGAAGAGGTGGTCTCAACACAGGGGGATGGCACCCACCTGATGGCTGCCCAGAAGATGGACCCCTCACTGGGAAAATGTTAACTGTCCTTCAGTCCTCCCCGTGAAGCCACATACCTCAGTCTGCCCTCCACCCCCGTATGTCTCCAAGGGCCTCCAAGTCACCGTCCCTCTGCTGAAGCCGAAGGTGAGTGCCTGTGAGTGAGTGTGTGCGCAGAGTCATTTAAGAGGATGTCTGGGTTTCCCTCCACCTTCAGCCCCACCTGAATTGTCAGAATCCCCACTGTTTTTCACAGCTAGATGTTGTGGGGACTCCTCTTCTAAGCACCAGTACTCTGGGCTGGGGAGCCAGGAGTGGGAGCTGGGGTTCCTTGCTTCTCTGGGGGAACCAAAGTAGCTGAGATATCCCTTCTGATTCTCAAACTCCACATGCAGGTGTGGGGCCCATTCCACATCTCTGCCCCTCCTACCAGTATCAGCATGGCTTCTTCTTTATATTTTCAGTTATAGGACTTCTGTTTGGCTAGAATTTGGATGGTTCTCCAGGTTGATTATTGTATAATTTAGTTGTAATTTTAATGTGTTCATGGAAAAAGGCAAGCACAGTGTTTATCTACTCCGCCATCTTGGATCTCTCCTTGGTAAGGAAGACTTTTTAAGAACTTTTCCAATTGGTGTTAAGACTATGGCAATAGGGAAGAGAAAGTGGCCTCAACTCCAAAAACAACAGAAAAAGCTGGGGACTTACAGCCAACAAACAGAATTGGGGGCTAGTGGATGGAAAATTACTAAGAGAAGCCATCAAGGGTAGTGAGTTTCTTGCTAAACTGCCTTAACAGAATTCTACCTAAAACTGGGTGATGCAAGCCTAGCAGGTGTGGGCCCAATATTGAGGCTTAGTTGAGAAGTGAGATCAGAAGAGCTTGACTGAAGTTTGGTTATGGAGAGAGTCTTTACAATGTCACATACTACAACATGGATCGACCTTAGAGACATTATGCTGAGTGAAATAAGCTAGACACAAAAGGACAAATATTGTATGATTCCACTTACATGAGGTTCCTAGGGTAGTCATATTCATAGAGACAGAAAGTGGCATGGTGGTTGCCAAGGGCTGGAAGAGGGTGCAATGCGGAGTTAGTGTTTAATGGGTACAGAGTTTCAGTTTAAGAAGATGAAAAATCCTGGAGGTGAATGAAGGAAATTGTTGCACAACAATATGAATTGTATTTAATGCCACTGAACTGTACACTTAAAAAGGTTAAAATAGTAAATTTTGTGTTTTGTATATTTTGCCACAATTAAAAACGTTAATGCCAATAAAAATCTGTCTTCCTCATACCCAAATGTAATCTCTATTAACACTGTGATATATTCTCTTCTCATCCTATCTATATCTATCTACATGCATATCCAACCAGCTATTTATATATGTAGTTGTGCATATATATATATATATAAATATGACAGTCAAACTCATACTAAACATAGGATTTTACATATTTAATAAAAGTTATCACATTAAACATTTACCCTTAAATGAAAAATATTTTAAAGCATCATTTAAAATTTTTTCATTCCATTCCATCATATGATTTTACTATGTTTTATCTATAATCTATTGTTTGATATTTATGTTATTTATATTTTTTCACTATTATAAATAACTCTACAATGAACATCTTCATTTAAAAGACTTTCTCACCTTTATTTCAGATTAATTCCTTAGTTTAGCTTCCACAGCATGAAATTACTGAGCCAGTGGGTGTGAATATTTTTAAAGTCCTTAAGTCAAATTAGTAAAGTGCACCCCTTTATTCCTCACTCCCCTTCCCCCTTTCCTTCCTTCATTCATTCCATGTTCTTCTTTTTTCTGCTCCTTTTTGGGGATGATGACAGGCAGAATTCTAGATTAGCCCCAAGATTCCTAATTCCTAGTTATTCAACCACTCATCTAGATTCTGTTGTGAAGGGATTTTTTGCAAATGTAATTAAAGTTCCAAATCCATTGATCTTAAAATGGGGATATTATTCGGTTGGACCTGACGCAATCACATGACTTTTTAAATCTGGGACTACATGTCAGAAAGTGGGGAGTCTGAATTTGAGAGCACGGAGAGTATTTGACAGAGAAATATGCCATTACTGATTTGAAGATGAAGGAGACATGTGGCTTCTGGAGCTAAGAACAACCTCCAGGTGACAGCCAGCAAGGAAATGCGGACTGCGGCCTCACTAGTGCAGGAAACTGATCTCTGCCAATGACCTGAATGAGCTTGCAGATCCTCAGATGGGAACTCAATCCTCTGACACTTCGATTTTACCCTTATGATAGCCCAGCAGAAAGTCTGACCAAGTAGTGTTAACTGTCTGACCCACGAAGTGACAGCTAATAAATAGGGGATGTTTTAAGTCACCAAATTTATGGTAATTTTTTATGCACAATAGAAAACTCATACAGGGATGTATTTGTATTTGTAAGGTGTGCAGGTGTGTGTGTGTGAGAGAGAGAGAGAGAAGAAAGACAGAGCGAGAAAGACAGCTAGGTCTTTGAGGTTTAGATTTTACGTGGTCTACTATGGTTTTATGGGTCGTCATCTTTCTGCCAAGCTCTTTATATATATTTGCTTGTTTAATGCCTCTGTTAACGATATGATTAGTTCAATTTTACAGGTGAGGAAACTGAGGTGTACAGAGGTTAAATGATTTTCCCGTGGTAACACAGCTAGTGAGCGTGGCAGATACTATTGGAACCCAGGCCTGTGTACAAAGGTCGGACAATTAAGTTCACAAACTCATCCTAGGAAAAGTGCTACATGCCTCATTGCTGAATATCACTGTGGTCACCTTCAAAGGACTCCCCTTGGGAAGCTGTGCACTGATGCCAATGCCTAGTCCACCCTTCAAAGCAATTTTGGAACTCTTTTTCTGGAATGGCCATCAGAGCTGTCATCGTATTACCCTTGATGTCCTGAATATCATCAAAATGTCTTCCTTTCAATATTTCCTTTATCTTCAAGTAAAGAAAGAAGTAATTGAGGGCCAAATCAGGTGAGTAAGGAGGGTGTTCCAATACAATTATTTGTTTACTGGCTAAAAACTCCCTCACAGAGAGTGGTATGTGACCTAGTGCTTTGTTGTGATGCAAGAGCCATGAATTGTTTGCAAAAAAGTTCAGGTCGTCTAACTTTTTCATGCAGTCTTTTCAGCACTTCCAAATAGTAAACTTGGCTAACTGTTTGTTCAGTTGGTACAAATGCATAATGAATAATCCCTCTGATATTCAGAAAGGTTAGCAACATCGTTGCAACAAAGCTCACAAATGTAATTGTCAGACTTCGTATGTCAGCAGTCTCCCCTTTCTTCTGTACCACACAGCTATCAGCAATTTTGAACAACTTTACTGCTCGATGACAATTTGAGTAATGGACTTTACTTATAAACCCAATGAGGCCAGAGGGGAGAGCTGCAAGTTAAGAAAGGAGGGAGAAATAAGAGGTCTAAACACTAATCTCACTCAAGGCCCACATTGAGTCCCTCCTCCTCTGGGGAGCACCAGGCCCTCTGATCTCAGCCTCCTGTGACTCTCTATTTATTTCTTTGCTGTGGATCCTACCCACATGGCTGAAGCATTCGCACTCTTGCTCTGTGAGCACACTGTTTCTGCACATGCCTGAGCAGCCTGTAAGCTCCTCTAGGCAGAGGCTGAGTTTTATTCTTTTTTGAAACCATAGCACCCCAGCATCTCACCAGCAGGGCCTAGCATGAGCATAGGGTGACTGACGGAGAGTGACATTTTGTTGAAGAAATAAAAGGGCTATGGCTTCTTCTAGAGTACTTAAGAACTGTCCCTTCACTCCCCCTCATAAGGAATCACCACCTTCCTAAATAAAAACGAACCTGATCACTTTCAATGTGGGCACCCTAATGCTAACCGGAAGCTCTGCCTTTGTTTTGGGACATGAAGGCCTCAGGGAGCACTGTTACTAGGTGCACATCTGTGATAATTTTTTCTTTGCCATCCCACATTACTTATAGCAGACTTGTTTGTATGTTCTAGGCTTGGGGATGTGAAGGGAAGACTGACTGGTTTGCTCTTGGTTTGGTCATTCTGCCCTAAGTGATGGGGGATCGCAAAGGTAAATAACCACAGACAGAACCATCCACCTAGTTAATCTGGTTCACAGGATATGCTCCTCCTTTGCAACTTGTAACCAACTCTAGAAATTTCTGGCTGCCATCCAGAAGCACACACAAGGACCTGTGATGCCTTAGTATCCAGAGCAAGAAAGCGAGACTGACTCCTAAGTCCCGAGTCCTGCTGACTTAGAGCCTGTTATTATCGTCTGATTTTCTGTCTGAGGACCACAGTCTTTTCCTGTGACCCCAGGAATGCTTCCTCACCCCCTGGTGGGATAGTTCCACCTCCCCTACACTGGTGTGCAGCTGCCTTCCCAGCCTGCATAACATAACCTTGTTCGTGTACAACTCACATTTCCCATAATAAGGACGTCATGCAGTAGAAAGGGAGAGGTTGTATCCTTGCAGTCAGCCTTAAGTCCAGTGGCAGGCTTTTTACAGTGATGGAGTTGGAGGAGAGGAGTCAGGTGCTGTGGAGGGCAGGTGACTGGGGGCAGATCCATGGTTCCCTAGATCAGAGAAGGAGTAGGTGCCATGGGGCCTGCATCAGCACAAGTGCCTGTATTGTGTCAGCAAGGGAACCTGTGCAGGAGGCTTTGGGGAGGACGGGAGGAAACCATAACCTCAGCAATTCTGAGTGAGGGAGGAGAAAGAGGCAGCAGGGAAGAAGACTTGGCAAAGAAGAGGCAGAAAGCAGTGGGTAAGAGGGGCTTGCCCAGTAGAGCCGATTTGTAATCTTCCCTTTGTTTATGGAGCAAGAGTCCTGGAGATACACAATCTGAGTGAGGGAACCCTGGTGTGTGGAGGGGTTTGTCTAACATCTTGATCTACTTTCCTAAACGTTTTGGATCGAGAAAACCCCCAAGCCCCTCTGCCAAGCTATTTTCCCCCTCTATTTGTTAAACCCATCTGCAGTTCAAGGGAAATCAGATTCATGTGTTTTCAATTCATTTACACTTAACTTATTAAAATATTGCTTTGTAAGAGCTATTTGATGTCCAGGAAGCCATTTGTGTCTCTTAAATAAATCTTTAAAGTCCCTTTTTCTTAGAAACAGGAAATTGCATTTTGCCAAATGCAAATTAACTTGCACCTCATAAAGTTCAAGTTGAGCTCAAAACATACACTGCGTGAGGGTTGGGTGGGTTTCAAACTTGGCAAGCTATCTCAAGGTTTAATCTAAACCAAAAGACAGCAATTGGAGGCTCCAAGGACATTCCAAAGGATGGTATTATTGCCATCTGCCAGCAGAAAGTCAGTCATATTCAGCTTCACTCTCAGTTATTGCTGGTTGATTATCAGCATGCTCTCCCCCCGCCTTCCTTTTTCAGACCTCTGCCCCAAACCTTTCAAGGAGACAAGATTAAGGTCCAGGCACCCTCCACTGCCTTTGTCAAGAGAACCTGGGGAAGTTAGGGTAGGGTCTAAAGGGCCAAGACTTTGGGCTTCAGATTTTATCTGACTTTCTTTGTTCCCTATGAATACCAGAACTAAGACACATCATCCCTTCGATGCCTCGTCTTGGACTCAGACTCATTCTGTCCTCTCCTCACCCAGTGGAGCGGTGAGCACATTTCACATACGCATAGGTCCCCTACCCCACAGCTTCCCAGACACATCATCTCCTCTGTCTGTGCTGTCAGGGTGGGGCAGGGCAGGCCAGGACTACTAGCTTTCTTTTATGCAGGAGAAAGGGAGGATCGTGGAGAGGCGATTTGCCCAAGGTCACTAGTGGAGCCAGGCTGTCTCCCTCCTGGACCCAGAGAAACCAGCCCTGGTCCTTTACCTGTGCCAGGTGGAGGTTAGCCCCTCCCCGAATGGCCAGCCCAGGCAAATAAAATGCTAGAGACTAAAACAACCACAGCAGCGGTCTGTGTGCTGTTCTGCTGAGCTCCACCAATGTATCTTGAGCACTCACCTCCATGCTTGGCCTTGTGTGAAGTCCAGGAAATGCCGACATGGACAGAACTGGTCTTGGCCCCCAGAGTCCAGTGGGGAGACAGGCACATGAATTAATAAGAACAGATTAAGGTCATATGGTCATTAAGATGTGCAAAGGGCATCCTAGAGGAACCAGGGGAGTCCACTCTGGGAGTTCTGGAAGGTTTTCTGAGGGGGGAGGAGCTATTGACACTGAGCCTTTAGAGACCAGCAAGGGGCAGCCAGGAGAAGAAAGGAGGGAGGGCATCCAGATAGAAAGCTTGGCAGGAATGAAGCCATGGGGGTGTAGAAAGAGCACTCTGGAAGTGGAGAATTCTAAGTAGTTTGGAATTATTGGAGCAAAAATGTACAAATTGAAAAGTGGTGGGAGGGCAACAGTCAGATAGCTATGGTTCTTATCTGCTTGGATTGAATCCCAGTCTAAGGTTTGCAACCATTTCTCAATGGAGCCTTTGGAAATCTGATGAAATCTACGGGCCCTCTCCTCATGTACCCAAAGTTGTGACTGCAATCTGGAGGGACTTGCCTCTCTTGTGAAGCCCAGTCTAAGAACTCTTTCTTAGGCAACAATCACTGACAAATGTTAAGCAGGAGAGTGACATGATTAGATTTGCATTTCAGAATAACATTTTGCCTGTACAATGGAGAACAGATTGGGCCTGATTGGAAATAGGGAGCCTGATTAGAAGGTTGAAGCAACAAAGGGAGGGATGGTAGAGACCTCAGAACATACAGAGGCCTCCCTAGAAAAGAAGCCAAAGCAATAGACCTGGTCTTGGTTGCAGAGTGGATCCCTTTGAGATGGAGGGAGAAATTAGTCAATGGACAAGTTTGGAAGGACATCAAAAGTCTCCAGTGGGACCAGTAAGAACTGGAGGTTCCCAAATAGGCAGGAGGAAAAGGCAAAAGAGATCAAGAAAGGATGAAGTTAATTTAAGATTTGGGTCCAATTTTTCCCAATGAGAGGCAATATTCATGGCTTCAAATTCTGGGAGAAATGTTTCTTTTATTCATTATTATGTCAATCAGATGACATCTGTAGAACTTTTGCATATAGTATATACTTCTTAAAAAGTAGTTTTGACTTGGGATTTTAAAATAAATTTTATAATGATTAAAATAAACATTTAAACTTCCAGTAATTTTGGGGGAGGAAGCAGAAGTTCTTTCGGGGTGGTATGTAAAGGCTATGAAAATGCACCATTCAGATCTCCTGCTACCAAGAGCATAATCGATGACAGGGTCTAAGTGCTGCCTTTTGGAGTCTTCCTTTGCATTTGTGTAGAGACCATGTTGCTCCCAGCCAATGACTATGCATTTTATGGCCACTAAGAGCTCCATTCCAGTGAGACAACCATCCAAATGATGAAATTCACATTTTTACATATTGCTGTCTAATCCCTAGACCCACTCGAATTTGCCAATTGTCTCAATACTGTCCTTTATGGCGAAACGACTCAGCACAGAACCACTGTTGCATTTACTTGTCTTTTCAGACTTCCTCAGTTTTAAACTGTTCCTCAGTCTCTCCTTGACTTTGTCTTGGTACTTTTGAAGGGTACAGTCCATTTTGTGTTGTGGAATGACCTATAATTTGGATTTGCTGGATGTCTCTTAAGTTATACAACTTTAGCACTAATCTCACAAAGGTGATGCTGCGTAATTTTCATTACATCCTGTCAGAGAATGCACAATTTTATTTTTTTCTATTACTGATGATGTTAACTTTGATCACTTGATCCAGATAGTGTCTGCCAGACTTCTGTAATTTACATTTTTTTTATTTTTGTGGTTAATAAGTATTTTGTGGACAGGTACTTTGAGTGTATATAAATGTTTTGTTTCTCATAAAAACTTTAATGTATTTATTCATTGTTATAAAGTATGAAATCATAGATCCCTGTTTTATTGAATATGTTACCATTATATACATACATTCAATATGTAATGTAATCTATCTATCATCTATCTATCTATCTATCTATCTATCTATCTATCTATCTATCTATCTATCTATCATCTATCATCTATCTTGATGCTCAAATTATCCTAAATTTGGTCATTGGGAACACACACCTTCAAGCTGCCTTCTGTGTCATTTAGATACGACTCCATCAATCTTTGAGCAATTCTATACTTTTTGGCCCAAAAAGTTTTCCAGGCTCATTTTATTCTTTCCTGCCCCATTCTGGAAATCAGCTACTTCTTTAAGGAGTATGGCTTCCTTTAACTGAGAAGGCATTTAGAAGCCAACATTGGGTCTCTATGTGTGCTCATTCTTATTGGGCTATTGTTGCTTTCCTAGTCTCAGTGAATAAACTTGAGAATAGATGTATATTTATTTTTGTGTCCTTCTATAATATTGCAAATGATGAGTTCCCCTCTGATTTTAATCTAGAATCTTCTCTAACAGTGACAAATCTCACTTGCATTATTCTTAAAATATTTACGTATTTGACAAATCTCTCTCTATGTAACCAATCTCCTGTCACTGCTTCTCCCACCCCCTGGCATTAACACTTTCATATTCCCACCTGGGCTCTGTCACCTGCACTGTGCAATGTCTATCTCAACCTCTCAGGCTCCAACACTTGTTGTGGGGCCACCAACGCTACCTGTCCTCCGTGAGAATGTTCTTTTCATACTGCTCAGGACCCTCCCTCATGGACATTGTATTAGTTTTGTCTAAGTGACTTAAAACAACACAAATTTATTATCTTACAGTTCTGGATATCAGAAATTTGAAAAGTTCCTTCTGGAGCATTCTAGGGGAGAATCAATTACTTTTCCAGCTTCTAGAGGCTGCACACATTCCTGGGTTTATGATCCCTTTTCCCAGTTTTGAAGGCAGCTTTTTCTTTCCTCTTTGACCTCTGCTTCTGTCATCACGTCCTCTCTCTATATGAGGTCTGACCAATTAAGTTCGTGAACTTGTTGCAACAATGTGGCTAACATTTATTGATATCAGAGGGATTAGTCATTATGAATTTGTGCCAACTGGTCAAACAGTTAACCAAGTTTACTATTTGGAAGTGCTGAAAAGGCTACGTGAAAAAGTTATATGACATGAACTTTTCACCGACAATTCATGACTCTTGCATCATGACAATGCACAGCTCACTGTCTGTGAGGGAGTTTTAGCCAGTAAACAAATAACTGTATTGGAACACCCTCCCTACTCACCTAGTCACCTGAGCTGGCCCCCAATGACGTCTTTCTTTACCCGAAGATAAAGGAAATATTGAAAGGAAGATATTTTGATGACATTCAGGACATCAAGAATAATACGATGACAGCTCTGATGGTCATTCCAGAAAAAGAGTTCCAAAATTACTTTGAGGGTGGACTAGGCACTGGCATTGGTGCATAGCTTCCCAAAGGGAGTACTTCAAAGGTGATCATAGTGATATTCAGCAATGAGGTATGTAGCACTTTTTCTAGGAAGAGTTTGTGAACTTAATTGTCTGATCTTGTATATCTGATCACCTGTCTCCTCTCATAAGGACCTTTGAGATTACATTGGACCCACCTGGATAATCCATGATAATCTCCCCATTTCATGATCCTTAACTTAATCACATCTTCAAAGTTCCTTTTACCATGTAGTAAAATAACATTCATAGGTTTTGGAGATTAAGATGTAGACCTTTTTGGGGGAAGGTTATTATTCAGCCTATCACAGGTCTTGTTCAGTCCCACTTAATAATTTTGGGAGTAAATTATTCAAGGAGAGAAGGGAAAAGACAAGGGAAAGAGAAAGAGGAAGAGTGGACCACTTCAACTGTATTTTATAGATGATAACACTGAGACGCTGAGAGATTTCATAGTCACCTAAGACCTCATAACTTGTGCCGGGGCCAAGACCCAGATCCAGATGTCTTGATTCCTAAGATATGTGGAATTCTTTTTTCCTTTATTGTGTCCTATATTGTTACTTTCCAAATTGTATTCCCCTTACCTGACACCACAGACCACCTGAGAGCTGGGATCTCTCTATCAAGCTTAAAGATCCTTCCTGCATTTTTCTAGAAGTTTTATCAGGAGGTTAAACATAGTAATGCCCCATTATTTGGATGTTCAGCTGTTGTGTTGTATCAGTTGATAACATTATTTTCTCCATGGTTTCTGGAGAAAAGATATGTGTAATTATTGACATTTTCCCTTCTCCTGCTGACCTTATCCACAGCCCTACAGGAGATGGAAGTGACATCTGTCACTATCTCGGTAATCAAACTATATATATTTTTAAACCTCTGTGGGGGCAGACGAGAGGTTGGAGTGTGAAAACAAGCAGTTGATCCAGGTTATGTGACTATTCTCTTGCAGGTACAGTACAGGCAAAATCCTCAGGGCCTCACATATTCACCAACAAAAGTAAAACACCAGCTTCCCCAAGAACCTGCATGCAGTCAAGGTGGGCCATCCCCACTGTCACATGAAGGAAATCAATGTTAGCACAGCATTGTCAGCCCTTGTACCGTAAGGATACTCACCCCATCTGCTGTCTTGGAATTCCAGGGCATTTCCAGAATTGGGGCTACTGGTGGCTGGAACAAGACTTTCTATCATTTGATTTCACCAGGAATGAGGTGAATGGATAAAATAAGAAAGGAGAGGTATGAGTTGCCAAACACCTCCCAAAAGCTGTCCAGAAAAAAAAAATGATGCTGCTTCTACAAACATTTAAGTTCTTGTTTCATTTTCCCCCCACAGAAGTACCCTCAGTATTATGGGGATTCTAGTGCATTTGTCAGTTAGTCCTTTATCCACTCACTCACCCATTCATTCAGTGATGTTGACGGATGGTTAACTCAGCACCAGGCGCAGTGCCTGCAATGGAGGGCTCCGAGATGACTTGCGTTCTGGCCATGCCCTCTAGGAGCTCACAGGGCTTGGTCATACGGAGCTATCTGGGCTATTTGAATGCCTGGTGGTACTGCGCATTTTAAGCTGAACTTGCAACTTCTGGCAACCTGGTTGATACTTCTTACACATTTAAATGGAAAGTCATAGTTCCTAGCCTCAAGGACCTAGAGTTCAGAGAAATATTCAAGCAAACGAAGATGAGCTTGAGAATGAAGACTTCTATTCAAGAGAATCTCAAGGATAGTTCTAATTTTTTTTTTTTAACTACCACCCTCCACCGATCTGAAAAAAAAGCATTTGCCACTAAAAATACTACAACAACACTTGGAAAGCACAGACGAATCTAAAGAAGAAAACAAAAGCTCACTTATAATTGCAAGATCTAGAGAAGTTCATGGGTGGAGCCTCCATCCATGAAAATCCAATTTGTTATTTTGGGAAGATGATTAATTTTATTAGATATTTATTGAACATGTGGACTGGTTTGGTCCAGCCACCGGAAGCCATTTAGAGCTTTTTAGGATTACGCCTGGGAAACAAGGCACTGATGGGGCAACAGATTTCCCACGGGGCTGAGATGCCAGCTTGTGCATGGGGTCCTGGGGAGATGGGCTGCATCCAGGTTTCTGCTATGGCTTTCCTGCTCTCCCAGGCCTGCGATCTCTGAAGGAGCCATTGGAAAGGCTGGGCGCTGGTGCTGATTACAACGGCTTTCTGGACTCAGTCCTTCTCTCCGGACTGGCCCAGGAAGGCTTGATGAAGAGACAGACGTCAGGGTAGTCCTCCTCAGCCTGGCTTCCATCCCCTGGAGCCTGCTGCATCCTGTGCTCTGACTTACCACCCTGCCTCTGGGATTCGTTCTGAGATTGCCTAAGGTCGCACAGCGAATAGACAGCAAAACCAGGATTTGAACCCACACCCTCGACGCCTGTCTTATCTTTCTGAGAGTGTGTCCCAGGCTCAATCACACACCCATGTGTGTGAGGATCCCTGCACCTGTCTCTAAGGGAAACACATGTCCTCATTCCCTTGCATTTTTCTCACTGCTGCTTCCCCGACATTATACCCTTAAGGTACTCAGACCCCTGACACACCACATGCCTGGTGGCCAATAGATGGAAGTGCAGTCACTCCCCCGCCCCATCCCTTTCCATCTTGATGGCCCTGCTTCTGTTTGATGCCAACTGTGCCCGACCCTGGACATCTGCTCTTACACACTAAACCTGCTTACCCTGGCTTGATTGTGGATACTTGGCTCTTTCTCACCCTGGTATCTCTAAACCTGGTCACCGCAAATAAGAGGTCCTCTCAAACATTTAAAAAACTAATACATTGTTTTGGAGTTAGGTCATACAAAACAAAGTTGAGTACTTTTTAAAAACCAGTAAATAAAAAATAACAAAATTTGATCAAATTGAAGCAAATGATGTTACCATTTGGTATATCCATTTTCCTGTCTTTCCGCTATGCTCATACGCATACACACACAAATACTATTTTTTAAAAAAAGTCTAGGATTATACTCTGTGTCACTCTGCATCTTGCTTCTCTCACTTACTTTTTCTTGCTGTGTATAGTTGATATTTTGGTGGACTGCAGCTCCTTTACTTTGTTCTAGAACAGAAGTTACCAGTCATGCTTCTGCAGAACATTGGGTTTCCCCAAGTTCAACTAAGGTGCTGAATTATTAAAACCTAGTAATAACCATTCTCAGTCTAATTTGTAGAAAATTAAATAAATAAGAATAATTTCCACCATTTTGATTTTCTACCGTGACTTTGTATTAAAACGTTGGTTCTTCGACCATATGGGCATTTCTAGAATACTACAAATTATACTTATCTTCAGTTTATGTGCCAGTATTTCATAAGGTCATACCAAGAACCCTGTGACTTCCAGGGACCTTTGCTAGTTCCCCACATTTGGGATGCACTGTGGGTCTAGGATGGAGCTCTGACCTGAATCCAGTTTTAATGTGATCTAGCCATTCGGGAATTTGTGCCAAGCTACAGGAGGAAGGGACAGGTGATGGGTACAAGTGCTGAACACTAGGGGCTCACCCAACCCTGTTGAGGAAATGTTCCAGAAATGTGGGTCACAAAGAAGGGCAGGAATTTCTCTACCTTCGGGACAGAGGTGAGTCCAGGAGTCCAGATCAACAGAGAGCCCTGGGCGAGGTGGCAGCACTTGAGCAGGTCAGCTAAGGGAGCCTCTATAGGGCAACCAAGAGCATGAGGCCCACGGGCGCAGTGAAATTGGTATCCTGGAGGGATGGATGGCAGAGGTGGGGTCAGGCAGTGTACTAGAGTAAAATAGGAACACGAGAACATTGCAATTTTTATTTGGATCCTCACAAAGATACTTGGAGGAGATGGGAATTTTGAAAGGAAGTTGTGTTTCTGCTATGGTGCTATCTATCATGTAGTGACTCGTTTGTACGTATGTTCCGTGGGTGAGTTGAGAGATTTATGGCAGGGAGCAAAAAGCTAACTCAGAGTGGTGTAAAACAGAAGGTAAGAGCAGCGAACTCTTATAGTTGATGACTTCGGTGGCCCAATAACATGCCTGGGACACGGCCTTCACATTCCATCTGTCAGTAACCATGTTGGCTCCATGTCTACTGAGCAAGGCTCTCCCTCAGCCTCAGAGACAATTGCAGGGGCTCCAGACTTGACATCGTCTCAGCTTCTAGCCCAGCAGAAGGGCATGTGTCATTCTCCCACCTGTCCCTAGCCTCTTCACGGACTCAGTCACCCTCACAGGGAGTAGGATACGTCCATGGGCTGAAGTCCAGGCTATGTGTTCCTTTCCTGGAAATGGGTGGGTCCATCCATCTCTAAATGCCATAGAAAAAAGGAGAAATCCTAAGAAGTATGTGGGGCAAGCGTGGGTCCTGGGAGGTAAAAATCAATGCCCTAAACTGACAAATAAATATTTGTTAAGGATTGTTGAGTGTCTCTGAGAAACTCTTGCAGAAGAGAACATCCAGGGAGGAGAAGATGACCATTTTCATATACATGGCGGCCTTCACAAGGAAGCTAGCAGAGGATTTTTACAGTGGCTCCAAAGAGCAGAGTGGCTCAGCTTGTCCTGTGCCTCCTTATCCAGGAGTGGGATTGGTATTTCCTATACTCCAATTCCATATCTCAACAGGAGCCACCCATTATGTAAACTATTTTTGCATAATGCATAGTCATGGTTTTTTCACAAGAGACAAAAACAAGGGTGAATTGCGGGCCTGTGTCCTGGGGGAAAGGTTCAGGGAGAGGGGTGGAGTTAAAGTGACCATGAAGACCTAAAGTCGCTCATCCCCATCCTTGTCTTCAATTGGGGGCTGGTGCTTGAATGAATGATGAATTTGTCTTGAACCTCTCACTGCAGACAGCATCATCGTGCCCATCAGTGCAGCCTGCTTTGATAGAAACAGCCGGGGCAGGAAGGGGAACGCAGGCCCTTCTTCCTGGTTCTGATAGAGCAACTGGCCGCCTGCTCCAATTCCTTCAGGGCTTCTCGGTGGGGCTGTGGAAGATATCAAACACTGTGGGGAAATGAGATACAGTAACAGGTTTGATATTCATCTTGTCTCCTATCAGGTCTTGTCTCCCTGGCCTCCGGGGGCTAAGTCCTCTCTCTCTCTCTCTCTCTCTCTCTCTCTCTCTCTCTCTCTTTTCTCTTTCTTTCTCTCCTCAAATCTCCTATATTAAATTACTGTTGAAATGTTTCGAACTCTCAGCATCAGGATCATATGACAGAATGCATGGGGGTTTGCTTTTTAATCTTGCCCGAGAGAGAAATGAAAATGACTTGCAGGATTTTGACAGAATGATCAGACAAAAAAGATTTTTATCCCCCACCCCTCGAATAAATGGGAACTTGTCAAATGCCATTATCAAATCATATAGCTCAGAATTCGTCTCAGGTTTTTTGTGGGCCTAAAAGCAATAAAGAGTTATAACCACATTCCGAGTTCTGTTTGGATTATTGACGACTCCGTGACCAAAGATTTGTCTGTCCTGAAGTCTGATGGAGTTTGAGCTGATTTATCTGCTGGAGCTGGAGGCCTGATCCCTCACTGAGCCATCAAATGCCACAGGGAGTTCTGATGCTGACCACTTTGTTTGAACCACTGGGCTTGGATTTTCTGAAGTGACCAGCTCTGAGGTTAAACCCTCAAGATTCAGAGAGATGGGGGAGGCGGGGAGGAGGGTGGACTCATTTTCCATTCCTGGTTTTCATTTGCATGGGAAAAAAAAATCTGTTCTAATAAAGACCTCTGTCTGTGCTGAGCAATGTTCAGAAATTATATCCTGCCGCTGTTCCTCCATTAAACAAATAAATTGCTCCTGTCTTTGATTTTTCATCAGGGGCCTTTGACAGATCTTGGATGGGTGACCAGGTTTAAAGACTTACTTGGGATCATTTGGCTTTGGGTGACTTGGCCATGAAGAGAATGTTAAGTAAAAAGTCTAGTTTCTTGGTCCTCAGGTGAAGAAGGGTGTGGGGATCATGAACCGCCCCCTCCCTACCCACAATTTCATTGGTTCTTTTCTAATGAAGACAGATGCCAGGCAACTCTGGTTTATCCAGCTACTCAAAGGTGTAACTGACTTCCCAATTTATTAACAATGGTGATTCATTATCATGACAATTGGGAAAAACTGATTACCTCTGAATTTGTGATGAGGTAATCCCGCCTCTCTCAAGCCCTTGTAATGAATCACCATTTCCCTACCTCCTCTGACCTAATTTTCCAAACCATGTACCTGTGTAAAATATTGTGCAGAGGCATGCATCTATTTATCTTACAGGAGTCCTCTACTTCTGAATTCAGAGAAGACAACCCCTCCAACAGGGGGGTGGCGATTCATGAATGTTCTGGGTCCGGAATTCACCAGAGTCCAATCTCCAAAAATCATTCTGCTCTGTGATGAGTCTGGGGGCAGCCATTCCTGTCCTGCTGGCTGGGACTTGGGGGTTTGTACTTGATGGAATTGGAGAAATCTATAGAGACAACACGATTCCACTTTTCTCTGTCAAAAGATGATACCTGAACCTCTATTTTAAAAGGCTGGGATTTCTTGGGATAATTCTTTAAGCTTCACAAGGTATTAACCGAAAGGACGTGATGGTCTCACAGTTGTCAATGATGCTATTGATTACCCATGGCTCTCAGGATCAGTGGTGAGTTATGGAAGATGAGATTTGCAAACCCATGCTCACTTTAATTTCGAGGCTCCCAGACATAGGGATCTTTCCCCCTGGTGGTGAGGGTGACTTTGATTAACCATACTACGTTGTCAGAAAAATGTAACAGTGGTGAGGGGTGTGGGTGGGGGGCACACCACCATCCACTTTCTTTTAATCACTTATTAACCAACACTCTTTTTATCTTTCTTCTAGCTGTGAGAAGCATCTGTAGCTCTGTTCTCTGCTTTTAGATCCCTGGTTAAAAATACTGTAATATTTTTCCTGCCGATGGGAGCACCTACCTCTCAGCTAAAGCACGGCTGTACAGACAAGAGGCCACATCTCCTGGCCATACACATTGGGTAATTTGATTCCCTTTAATACATATTTGCTGAATGTTTACTTTGCTAGGCACCGAGGACAACCAAAGATAAATGGGACACATAGTTGATACCTCAAGGAATTCTCTCTTTCACTTACAAGATCGATGTGGTCAGAGCAGTACATTCCTATTGCATTTTCATATTTGTCGGGGTTCTTAGTCTACCCAGCTTTCTTGGTTTGGAATTCCCCGAAAGCAGACCCGGGGTAAAGTCTTGGTTGTATGTGGTTATTTAGAAAGCTTAAATGAAGAAGTAGGAGAAGTGAGCAAGGAAGGGATAAACTCCATTGAAGTGTGTGTTAGCGAGGGGGGCCTCACGTGCACGAGGTAACCTCTGCAGAACCATGAGGAACATGTCTCAGAGTTGACCCAGGGGACATGGAGATGCTGGGCATTTATCTACTCTATCCCATCCATTCTTCGGGGACAGTAGCCCCCTATTCTTGAGGGTTGTACCTGAGTCAGCCAAGCAAACTCCATGGTGCCAGAGAAAGTCCTCATGGGGGAGAGCAAGAGGGACATAGGCAAGAGTGGAGAACTGAATACCACAGCTGTGGGTGGCGGAGGGAATGGGGAGGGTGACTCTACAGTGGCTCAAATAAAAGGAGAGGAGTCATAGGTCAGTGTGAGATGTTTATTTTAAAACTAGACAGGCAACACTCTAGACTGGGTCTGAAGGGGTCCAGAACAGGGGCTAGTGGGGGGTGAGTTAGCTTGCTTCCCTTTCCTGTTCTTCTAATAACAGAATCCTTCTTTTGCCTTTGGAACTATATTCTCTGACCTGGGTGAAGGCTTTCTATGGTATGACCTTAGAAAAAAGGTCTAATAACTCAGGTCTAATAACTCAGGTCTAATAACTCAGGTTAGCTAAGAGAATCCTTATTGGGAATTTACATGGATACATGAAGAGAGCTCATTTTCTAAGAGCCATTTAAGTTTGGATTGATGATGATATTTTTCTACCATGTTTGAGAATGAAGCCCATTTGCTGGAGAGCACAGCTTCAGGAGAAGGGGGAGAGAGGCAATGAAAAAGAGAATCAGGAACGTCATCTGAACTACATAATCCGTATGCAAAGTATCAATTCCTCAGGAAGATTTTTCTGACCCTTCATGCCCACCTCAAGCTGGTGGAGGTTCCCTTCCTCAGTTATCCAATAATGCCATGTTAATAAGTCTATGTTTGTACTTACCATGTTATGTTGTAATTATCCCAGTGCCTGGAACAGTCTGGCACTTAGATGTTAATATTTGTTAGTTGAATGGATGAGGGACCACGCTGTTGCTTTTCTGGTTATCCTTTCGTTGCATTGTAGGAACAGCATATTTTCTGGAGGCTGCCGGACACTGGTGGGGTTCCTTGTTGCTTCCCCCTTTTTTGCTATCTTTCACATCCTCATGGGGCCAGAGAACCATGCTATGGCCCAAGAATGGTTGGGTGGAGTCATCCAATGGAACTCTTCTGAATGGCTCTTTATAGAATTACTTCATCTAATAGGGTTTTCTAAAGGAACAGGTGAAAGGAAGAGAGGTTGTGGAGATTCACACCTTGTGTCAGCTACAGGTGCTCTAACCATTGCCAGCTGAGAGACACAAGGCTCCGGCTTTTCTGCTAAATTGATTATCTTCCATTCAGTGACCATTAGGCTTAAGAAGGAGTTTGACTTGGTCAAGAATTAAGACTCATACATAGGGGTGTAAGTAGAGCATTAAGATTGGCTAGTAATTCAAGTAGTTTCAAGGTTTTATTTTAGTACTACGTGTTTAAACATGCTTGTACGATGTGAGGAGTTCAAGAGATATTGGAACATAGTTCTGGAGAAAATAAAAAGCATTGGACTAGATATCAAAGGCCTAGAGGCCAAGCATGGCCTTGTTAGTAAGGGCAACTTTAAAGAAGTCTCTTAACATCTCTATCCTTCAATTTAGTCACGCAAAATATGTGCATTATAGTCCAGGACTTTCTGACATCATGCAGAGGTGTAACAAAATAATGCATGTGGAAGTGTGCTGAGAAGTGTGGCTGTTTAGACTATATGTACCATTGTTGAGGGGATCTCAAATTTGCAGAACACTTGCTATGTGCAAAGCACTAAGGGTATGTGAGCAGAAATGAATGAGATATAATCTGTCCTCATCAATGGGGATTCTACTCCTTAAATCCTATAAGCAGTAGACAGGTTTGTGCAGTCATTCATTCATTTATTCATTCAACAAATATTTGTTGAGCACCGACTATTTATTTCATGCTATCCCAAGAGCTGGGGTAATAACAGTAAATAAAAACAGACAAAGTTCTCATCCTCATTGATAAATAGGATGAAGAAATAAAATGGAGTCACTACCGTCAAGCTGTGAAGGTACTAGAATCAAGGAGGTTGAAACATGAGAAACAGTTCTATTCTTGTTTGACCTAGCCTGGGGACTTCAACTTTTGAACTTTACAGTCCTGAATCAATCCCTGGATATACATTAGGCCTCTGATTACTCCCTGAAGAACTAAGGAAAGAGTGTGCATGTATTCAAACCACCTGACATCCATTATCCAGACCACTAGTCACCTAGGGGACTGCTACCATCTCAGCCCAATCCAGAGGCCAAGGATGTGGGACTGGTGCTTCACGAGAACGTGCTTTGTACATGAGAACCCTCCACTTTTCTTTCTTCTTCAGAACACTCTGGGTATTGCCTAGTTAGTGTGTCCAGTTTGCAAACCCTAAAGCCCTTAAGTAAATCTTTACCACTTATTTTTAGTCAAAGCCTCCCAACACTTTTTGAGTTTACTTTGACATTATGGAGTTTCTGTTTTTGAGTACACAGATACAACAAGATGTATGTGAAGAGGAGAAAGGGAGTGATAAGTAAAAAGACCTTGAACAAAGACCTTAGCCTCATGTTCATCAGCAGAACATAGAGATCATGAGATGGAGTAGCTGCTTCAAAATTTCACTTGCAGAGGGGCACTTGTCTTACTAGGGAGACCACTTCAGGGACGGTGTAGGTGCCTGACCACTGCACTGCACACCTGAACCTGAAGCTGAATAATACTGAATGCCAACTATACTTTTATATGGGTTATATATCTATATAATCACGGAATATGGAGTGCAGTATAGGGAATAGAGTCAATGGACCTGTAATAGGTATATACCATGTCAGAAGGGCAATAGATGGGGGAGGGGTTATCACTGTGTGAGGGGTGAAATGTCTAGCTATTACATTGTTTTGTACACCTGAAGCTAATAAACATAAATTTCACTTGAGGCAAGAAGGTAGGACTGTCGCTCTTCTCTTTTTTTTTATTCATAAGTCATGGTCCCTATTTTCAAAAGTTTAATCACACCGAGAGGACAAAATATAACGAGTGCATGTACCCTCAGTGTCCCATACATGAAAAACCATGCCAGTCATTTATTCCAGATTTAAGTCTCATTGAAATATTTGTTTCTCTTAAAGTGAATTTATTTTCCTTTACATAATGAAAATTTTGTAGATTATCTTATTTCTCATGGCTGAAGTTACAGTTCAAAGTTCATCACTAGAGATTCTTTTATATGTATATGTATATATTCTACCTATCCACTGGCCTTGGCTTCCTATTCTATTGATGTTGTCCTTAACCATTATTTAAAATCTTTTTTCTGCATTGCTGTCTTGTATGCATTGCTTATGCTGCCTCTAATCATGTGTGGAATAAACTGGGGGTATAGATTTTACATAAAGAAAGAAATGTAAGTCCATATCTCTAAGCTTGGAGGCAGCTGTCAGTTCAGACTGGACTGCCCTCCCTTGATGTCCCCCTTGACAGGTCTTGGGAGCTGGGACACTTGAATTACTCTTTCTCGGTGGCAGTGGGTGAGAAGAGTGGCCGTAGCAAACCTATGGTGGGGCTCGTGCTGTGTGATGGGGTGTGCACCAGAGAAGTTCTAACAGTCTGGTCATACACAACCACCTGCTTGCTTCCTTTCAGTATTTAACACAATTCAGATGTATTCTGCTTATTTATTTTTCCTCTTCATCTAGCCCACTAGAACATAAGCTCTATGAAGGCAGGTATGCTGAGGTTTCTCATGTTTACCAGTGTATATCCAGGACTGTGCACCTCGCTTGGCCCTGTACTGTGCTCTATAAAAATGTGTTCAATGAATGAACAGAGTGGATACCGATTTGACTGACAGCTAAGTCTGAAAGCCCTAACCTTAGGGCATTCCTGGACAGAAATGATCAGTGAAGGAGGTGAAGTCTTCCTAGAAGATGACTCCTGAGCTTGGGTCTGAGCAGGAGGCTCTACCAGCCAGTGACCTATTTGCTCCTTGCCAGGAGGGCTGATAGGGCTGCCCCTGCAAACTTATCTCCAGCGCAGGAAAACCAGCTCCCCCAGAAGCGCCAATGAGGGTAGCCCGGCAGGCTGATCTTCATGCTGGAGAAATGGCTGTCTGGGTTCTGACACTTTAAAGTCCCTCCCTCCCGACCTCCTTTTCTTCCTTCCATCCAAAAATGTCTTGAGCACTCCAAACCCTGGATACTTTCCCTCCTGTATTAATTACCTGTTGCTGTAACAAATAACCACAAACTCAGTGGCTTAAACCAACACAAATTTATTATCTCACAGTTTCTGCTGGGTTCTTACTTAGGGCTGAATTCGATATGTCACTTGAAGCTGTGGTCTAATCTGAGGCTTGGCGTTTTCTTCCACTTGTAATTGTGTTCCTTGTGATTGTAGGACCAAGACCCCTGCTTCTTCCTGGCTGGCAACCAGGGGCTGTTGTTGCCTCCTAGAGGCTGCCTGCCATCGCCTGCCATGTGGTTCCGTCCACAACAAAGCAGTGTGCTCCTAGGAACTTACTTATATCGGCAAAATCTCTTCTGCCATACAATGTAACGTAATCATAAGAGTGATATCTCATTATATTCACAAGTTGCACTCAAGGGGAGGGCATTCTACATGGCATATGCACTAGTGGGCTGGAATCTGGGGGACTGTCCCAGAATTCTGTCTACCCTTTCCCTAGGATGATTGATTTGTCATAAAATGGTGTACACTCATGAGAAGAGGAGAGGAGTTGGCCTACAGCAGAAGTTCTCAACCAGGCTGGTTTTGGTCCTGGGGGACCTTGGTTGATGTCAGGAGACATTTTTGGTTGTCACAACTGGGAAGTAGGTCCCAGTTGATATTCTAGTGGGTAGAGGCAAGGAATGCTGCTAAATACCCTACAACACACAGGACAGCTCCAACCTGCCCTTACCCAGCCACAAATCATTCAGCTCAAAATGCCACTAGTGCTGAGGCTGACAGACCGTAGCCTAGGGTATAAAGGAATGGAGCTGAGATGTTGGTATGGTGGAGGGGTTGGGATCGAGGGCCAGGGCAGCCACAGGAAATGAAATAATGCCTTTGAGAGATGGGTAAAGTGTATGAACATGAATAACTCCACCCATAGTTTGTGATACAGGATCTTTATTCCATCAGATATAGAACAGCTAAGGAAGGGTCAGGATAAATGCAAGAAAATCAGAAATCGCAAAACCTGGAGTCTCTCTGCATATCTGGGATTTAAGACTGGAGGGCTTGCTGCAGAGGGAAGATAGAAAATTAGCTATCTTAGTGCAAAGAAGCAAATAAAAACACCTTATTCCAATAAAATAGACACATTAAGTAGCTTGCAGTTTAGTTAAAACTCTTTTCTAGATATCCCTTACTAGACTTTTGGAGTTAGAAGGGATGTCAAAGATTATCTAGGGTAGAGGTTGCAAACTTGAGTGCTTACAGTCATTAGGCAGATGGAGTAAAGGAGGGAGGAACCTAATATGAGCTGTGGCCATCTGAAAAACACCCCTGGCCTGGGGAGGGCACCTTCTCTTCACTCCATCGGACTGCGAGAACGAAAGCCAAGGATTGACAGGTCTGATTTTTCAAATGAAGCTGGAGAGTCATATTTAAGAAAATTTTTAATTATAGTTGACATGCAATATTATATCAGTTTCAGATATACAATACAGTGATTAGACATTTACATAACTTGTAAAGTGATCACCCCAATAAATCCAGTACCATCTGACACTATACTTAATTATTATAATACTAACAACTGTATTCCCCATGCTATGCTCTATATCCCCATGACTATTTTGTAACTACCAATTTGTAATGCTTAACTCCCTTCCCCTTTCACCCATCCTCCCAACCTTGCCTTCCAATTCAGCACCATCAAAATCCTCTCTGTAACGATGAGCTTGTTTCTGTTTGCTTGTTTATCCTGTTCTCTAGATTCCACATATAAGTGAAATCATGACATTTATCTTTTTCTGCCTGACTTACTCCACTCAGCACAGTACTCTCTAGGTCCATCCATGTTGTTACAATTGGCAAAATTTCATTCCTTCTTATGGCCGAGTAATATTCCACTGTATATATGTACCACCTTTTCTTTATCTATCCATTGACGGTTACCCAGGTTGCCTCCATATCTTGGCTATTGTAAATAATGCTGCAATGAACATATGGAGTTCTGTGGCAAAGTTGGGATTTGTGCCTTTGGGGGAACTGCAGATAACAAAGATACCTCCCTTAACTGCTTTTCTCTTGCTGCTTTTAAGGTTTTGTCTTTGTCTTTAACCTTTGACATTTTAATTATGATGTGTCTTGGTGTGGGCCTCTTTGGGTTCACCTTGTTTGGGACTCTCTGAACTTCCTGGGCTTATATATTTATTTCCTTCATCAGGTTAGGTAGCTTCTGTCATTATTACTTCAAATAGGTTTTCAATTCCTTTCTCTCTCTCTTCTCCTGATAACCCAATGATGCAAATGTTGGTACATTTGATGTCCCAGAGACCCCTTAAACAATCCTCATTTTTGGGGGTTCTCTTTTCTTTTTGTTGTTCTGAGTGCATGTTTTTTTGCTACCTTATCGTCCAAATTGCTGGTTTGATCCTCTGCTTCATCTCATCTACTGTTGATTTTCTACAATGTACTCTTTATTTCAATTATTGTATTTCTCATTTTTGACTGGTTCTTTTTTTATGTTTTCTATCTCCATTTTTATGTTTCCTGTCTCTTTGTTGAAGTTCTTGCTGAGATCACTGAGCTATGAACTCTGAATTTGGTAGACTGCTTGTCTCCATTTTGTTTAGTTCTTTTCCTGGAGCTTTGTTTTGCTGTTTCATTAGGGATATGTTTCTTTGTCTCTCCATTTTGGCTGCCTCCCTGTGTTCGTTTCTATATATTAGGTAGGGCTGCTATGTCTCCTGGTCTTAGCAGAGTGGCCTTAGGTAGTAGGTGTGCTGTAGGTCTCAGTGGTGCAGTCTCCCGGGTCACCTGAGCAGAGTGCTCCAAGTGTGTGGGTTGTGTTTGCCTTCCGGTTGTAGTTGAGCTTTGGTTGCTCCAGGCACATCCATGGGAAAAGGTTGACTGTTACGCTGATTGGTTGTGAGGACTGATCCTAACTACAGTGGAGGTGCTGTTGTGCAGAGGCATGATTTGAGCTGTTGTGCAGAGTATGATTTGCTTTAGCAGACTCGTAACTGCCCAGTCTGCCCACTGGGTGTGCCTTTTGTGGAGGTGGTTGGGTGGTTCTCTTTGTGGTCTGAAGCTGGAGACTGGGTATCTTGGATCTGGGACCTCTTGGGAGTGGCTCTGTTGCAGGCCAAAGTCAGTTGCTGCCTGTGCCTTGACTGGGGCCACTTGGTATGAGCTACAAAGTGATCAGCAGATGGCTGCCACATGCGTTGGGCTTGGAGGTGCCTGGGAGAGGCCAAAGCTGGCTGCTGTTAATGCCAGGCTCTGGGCAGCATAGCAAGAGGTACGGGGCATGCCTAGGCCAGATGCTGCTTGCTTGGGGCTTGCAAACCTTTGAGAGATTTTAGGAAAGTCTGCAGCATGAGCCAAGACAGGCTATTTGTACCAAAAAGTCACTGGAAGTGGCTTGGGTGGGCCTGCAATTTGGGTGGGATAGGGTCTCAGGGAATCACCAGGGTGGGGAGAATGGTGTTAGGCACATTGATGGAGACTCAGATATAGAGTGGCCTGCATCTGCACGCTGAATGGGGAGGGCTCAAAAAAGGAACAGTGGTTCCTTCCAGCACTTCTATCTGGGAGAAAGCTGCCCCTCCAGCTTCTGCCCTGCAGCCAGATAATTCAGTTCCTCCCTGTATGTCCCTGGCGCCTTTTGAACTGCTGCCTGAGTACTGAAGCTCAGAGTGAGTGAGTCCTTCAGTGAGTAAGTCCATATGTGGGCCGTTTAAAAGGAATGCCGTGGATTACACCAGCTGTCCGTCTCAGCCGCAATCTCTGATAGTTTTCACAGCCAGAAGTTATTGGGACCTCTCTTTGTTTCATAGTTTAGTTGTAATTTTGATGTGGTTGTGAGAGAAGGGAAGCACAGCATTTACCTACTCTGCCATCTTGACTAGAAACTCCTGGAGAGTCATATTTTTATTTCAAGTCTCTCAGTTTTCAAATATTGGCAATGGATTTCATCATCATCATCAACACTCTGCCGTCCAACACTCCAGGCCACCCCCAGCATTCTGGGCTGCACCCAACCCTTAGGCCACGCACTGCATTACAGCGTGATTCTGAGTAGCTTATTAGCCAGCAAGAGCATTTGGTGTTGGTGACAAGAGAGACCCATTTATAGGGGCTTAAACAAATTAGAGTTTGATTTCTCACATACAAAATGCCCAGGGGTTGGTAGTCCAGGCCTGACATGCTGGTCTCCTGAATTGGTTTACCAAGCACCTAAGCTCCTTTGTTTTGCAGGAGAACGTGGAAGTGTTGTCTTTGCTCAAGTACTAATGTTTACTTCACCAATATCAAAATGTAATCCTGGCGTTGTTTCCATGCCTTTCTGTGTGCCCGTAATTTTTTTGTTTCAATGTTGAATCATCGTGAAATTGATGAAATTGATGAAAACATTATAAACAACAATTAAAGTCCACGTGTAGAGTACCAATAGTGCTCACAGCACAACTGAAGTGAGGCAACTTGAACATCTATGACCACGTACATGCACATTCAGGCAGTGACAACAGTGCTATGACGGTTGCCTGGTTGACATTGACTTCCGATTTTAGAGATGTTACACTGTAGAAAAAATATATCTTAGAATCAACAAAATGTGTGTGTGTGTGTGTGTTTGTTTTTTGTTTTTTGTTCGTTTGTTTAAATTTTGAGTCAATTCTAAGGATGAAATCTACTCAGAAACACTGGGTGCTGGGCCCAATCCCTGACACCCTTTCTGTCTTTTCCTGCTTTGACTGTCTCCATAGGATGTCTTTCAATTCTTTTCCAAGTGACCCAACCCCAGTTCCTGGTTTCAGCTGGATCCTTGGTGTCTGCAATTTCTCCCCGAAGGCTTAAATCCCAGCTTTTCCACTTAAAGCTATGTGACTTTAGACACATTTCCTGACCTTGCTCAGGCTCATTTTCCTCATTTGCAAAATGGTAATAATTGTACCTTCTTTTTGGGGTTAGTCTGCAGATTAAATATATATAACTTTCCTAGCACAGTGCTTGACATAACTTAATAAATACTTAGCTTAATAGATACTAATAAATAAAAACACTAATAAAAACACATAGCTTAATAAATACTAGCTTCCTTTTCCTTTTTCCTTAACAAAACCAACTCAGCCAATCCATTTTTTGTTTCCTTTGTTCATTGGGATAAAAGTCCAACAACTTACAACATACTGATTGTGATCTCACTTATCCGGGCTCATCTGTCCTTTTCAAACAAGATCTCTTCTGTCTGCTGATTGGAGTGCAACATTTTAGCACCAGATTTTATCTCGTTATCTTAAGATATATCTCTAGTTTGCCTTTCAGGAAAATGTTCCTTTCTCCCAAGTAACATTATAGAATGTCACCAGGTTCTTATTCTTTACAATGAGTGGTTATTAGGTCCTATCTTTGGAGAAGATCTGAAGAGATGGGAGACCCAGAAAACACTGGAAAACTAAAAGTGGAAGGAAGATGGAGGAAGAGGGGGTGAAAGCTGAGTAGGACACCTAATTATCTAGTGATTTTCACTACTGGCTGTTGTTCATGGTGGCAGACAAAGATTTCTTCTTCTTAATTCATTAAATCCCCCCTTATCCTCTTATGGTATTACTTTCCTCTTGCTATCCTTAAGGTTTCATTTTGTTCTTTTTCCAACTTCTTGAAGTGACACTCTGTTTTTTGTTTTTCAAATGCTATGCATTGACCTTTGAGAACAGCTTTGTTTGCATCCCATCTGCTTTGATTATATATTATCCTTTCATTTTCATCATTTTCTAAACACTGTGTAATTGTAGCTTTTAGTTTCTTTCTTTTTTGTTTCTTCCTTTATTTGTTTCTTTCTTCTCCATACTTTCACATTATTATGGTATTTTCCTCCCATGCCAAAGCTCTGGGGATATCACAGAAAACAAAAAAGGCAGAATCCTGACCATACCAAAGACACAGGAGCCATATTATTGTCCACCAGAGGCTGCCTATTAGATAAAATGAACATTCTATGACTATATATACGAGTATCTCTCACTGATGGGGACGCAGTGGGTGCCAGTGGGCAGCCACAGTTCACCCTTATGATCACCTGTAAGAAATACTCACTCTTCATTAGCATTTTTATTTAACAAGTTGAAAACTTATTGTGTGACAAAAACTATATTAGGGAGTAAAAAAGGCAGAAACACCCTTTACTCTTCAGTCTGGTAGGGAAAGTGAGCATTTAAGAAGTTATCACCTGGAAAAAAAAAAACATATGGGAGGTTAAGTGCTAGGAGGAAGGTCCACAGCTTGGCCAGAGCTTGGAACAAAGGACTCTGTTTTGTGGGTGAGTGGGGGTGGGGAGGGGGAGCATGCCATGCCAGGAATGAGGTGTGAGCTGAGTTGGGAAGGATGAAGCTGCAGGAACTGAGTCAAGACCTGGAGGGTGAATGACAACGAGCTAGTGAAAGTGAGGAGTGAGGGCAGGAGAAGGACGACACAGCACGCACAATGGCCCTGGGGGTTGGCACTCAGAGCTGACGAGGGAGGGTTATGCCTGATGGAGCTGGAGTGGCAGACAGGGACAGGACCTCTGGGTCTTTCAGGTGCTGTTGAAGATTTTGGTCTTCATCTTAAGGCCACTGGATAGTCTTTAGTAGGTTCATGTTTTGAAGAAAAGTTTCTGTTTTTTAGAAATGTCAGGCCATATCCATTTTTCAGGAAAGCTTTCTCTAGCTGTTGTGTCAGAAACGTATTAAAAGCGGCAATGGTGGGTGCAGGGAGCCCAGTGAGGATGGCTCTGCAGGTCTGGGGAAGACAATAGTAGCTTGGACCAGGCTGGAAGTGGTGTGAACAATGACAGTGGGATGGCCCTGCAGTTGGGAAAACTGAGAGGACTTCATGATTGTTGGCTGGGGGAAGAGGAGGACCATGAGAGGGAGGAGTGGCCCTGGCTGACTCCAAGGTTTCTGCTTGCACACCTATTGGTACAGTGGGTGGCTTGGCCAAGCTTGAGGACAGAGCTGCAGAGCCCACCAGTGCCAGGCTGGAGGGCCAGGCCAGGGTCTGTGCAAGTGGGTTTCTCTTGGGGGTTATCTCTCTCCATCTCCATGGTCTGCTCTCTCCTTACTGTTTTGAAATGCAGTTCCCTGGTATCTGATTTGATGTGTATTTCTGAATTGGAGAGTTGGTTTGAGTTGAGGTAGCTGCACTCCCACCCATAACAACCCCCCTGCAAAGTCAAGTGGAACCAGATGTCTCATAAGCCCGTGGCACTGAAAGGCTCATTTAAAACTGGATCAAGGGCCAGAGCAATTTGGGTGAGGTAGGGGTTTTGAAGTGTTGGCCACATGAGATGATGTTTAGAAAGCTTCTTCTCAAATGGCATTGAACTACTTAAGAGAAAGGCTTCCCTCCTCTTCTTATCTTTGTTATGACTGCAGTGGCAGCAGGGGGGTGGCAGGGCCCTAACGGCCTGTGTTCGGGGAAACTTAATGATCTTATGGTGGGTACTCAAGCGCCAGTCTGAGCAGGGCTGGCCAGGGACAGGCAGGGCCTCCACGTATGAGAAGCAGTGGGGAGCAGTGCCTCCCTGGAGGGGTGTGGTGGGGGGCGTTCCTGGCTTCAGCAGCATTCTCCAGACCAGGGTGGTGTATGAACCTCCCTGGGTATATTAACCATGGCTCTTCTGTATTCTGCTGCTTTGACATCTGGGGCTTTGCTGACGTAGGAGGAACAGCCCCTGCAGGGTTAGCCAATTCCTAAAGATAATGGGGGCACACTTTAAAAATACAAACACACTGATCCAGGGTCCCAACCACCCCCCAACCACATCCTTCATTGGCTCTTACACTCTGGCCACTGTTCCCCAATACTCACGCCCCAGGCCCAGGTACCAGACAGACGGGGACAGCCCTTCATTCCAGGAAAAGGGGGAAACAAGGGTTTCATAACAAATAACAATGGTTCACTCAAGGTTCTCCGTTGAGCCCCATATCTACTTACAGGTGTAACCCAGGGGAGGGTGTCATTTATTGGCTCTTGCATATGAAAATAATCAGAATTGTGGCCCCCAAATTCTTTGACACTCTTCATTGAAAAGTGGGGTCGATGTGCGTCCTCTCAATTCTGGGCTGGTTTGTGACAGCTTTGACCAATACATTTGGGCAGAAGTGATGTGATTGACTTCAGGGACGGTAAGAAAATGCCTTGCAAGAGTCCCTTGTCCTCTTGAGACGTTTGCGTGGGGGGCGAGGGGGGAAGCCAGACACCATACAGCAATGCAGCAAGACTGATGAAACTGAGACCGCAATGCTGAGAGGCCACACCTTTCCCGAACTTGTGATTCATAAAATCATGAGCAAATGACAATGATTCTTGTTTTTGACTACCGATTTTGGGGGTCATTTTTTTATTCAGCAGTAGTAACCAAAACAATAGAGTACATTTATTTTGCACTTACCATGTGCCAGGCATTGTATTAAGCAGTTTATATACATTATTTCATTTGATACTATTAACAAAACTCTAAGGGAGAAATTATGCTCCTCATTTTACATATGAGGAAGCTGAAGCTCAGAGAGGCCAAGTGGCTAAAGCAAGGTCACACAGGACTTGGTACGAAGTATGCTAAGACTGCGATTCAAACCCAGGGCTATCTGGGTTCCAAAGTATTTTGTCACTTTTGGAAAACAATACTGACGACTCAGTTCTCTTTAAGCTAAGCCCCCGAGGTAAGCTGCCACAGTAGTGCCGCTATCTGCCAAGAATTATCTAGAAAGTTCCAAATATTATCTCTGCATTATTTACTTTTCATTTCACAGTTTGCTCTTTCCAACATGCATAATGTAGGCATGATTTCAGTCCTTTAGTTTTAGGCTATAGACATGATTTGAGTTTTAGGTTATCTGGGTCTCAGTTTAAATGAGCGAACCTGTGAGCTTTCCCAGGTGAATCTCTTAGAATAAGTTTCTGGAGGGTGGAAATGCCTTTGGATTATTCCCTGCTTCACTTCTCATACAAGGCCTTTCACTGATGAGAGAGCAACATACTCACTTCACTGAGTTCAGCGGGGAAGAGTGTCTGGCACTTAGGGGGTACTCAATAAATATTTGGGAATAAATTAATCAATGAATGGAAAGCGTTTTTAAATTTAGTAGCATTTCATAGAGACCGTCTTAAATTAATGCTATTATTTGAATACTGAAATTTCCTAACAAAACACTTCCCTTTTGGGTCTTATTTTGGGGTAGAGGGATTCCCCCAGGCCATTTATAATACATCAGATTAGAGAGACAGCCCCTTCTCTCCATCGTCTCTCTTTGCAGCCCTGGTGGTTCTGGAACAGAGGCCCACTGCTACAGTGGGACATTGCAGCGGACCCATCCCAGGATTGCCCTCTTTGGTGACCTAGAGGGGAGCCCTTTTCACAGCCTCTCACACTCCCCTCCCTCAGAATGGGAAACTGGGGATCAGACGGCTCCTGACCTGGCAGAGGGAGCAGGGACAGATAGAGCAGGCTGCATGCGAGGCAGGGGCAGTAGAGAGCACCATGTGCCCTTGGCAGGGGACAGTTCTTTATGTCATTGGATCGGGGAGCATGGTTTTAGAGCAGTTTCTGAGGTGGGATCCTAGCAGAGTGTGGATGAAAGCCCACATCCCAGCTCACTGATATCTTTCTAATACCTGACAGTACAGGGCCTTCATTTTTAAGGCCAAGTTGGGCAACTGAACAGATACCAACCATGATAATAGCCACCAGGTATGGTGTTTATGCATATTGTGTGCCATATGTGCTGTGCCCAGGACAACAAATTCATTTGACTTACCTGCAGGAGTGACTCCCACTAGTCCCATTTTACAGCGAAGGAAACTGAGACTCAGAGAGGTTAAGTCACTTCGCTAAGGTCACACAGCTAATAAGTGGTGAAGCTGGCATTCCCAGCTAAGTTTTTGTTCATTCATTCATCCAACCACTATTTACTGAGTCCTTAGTGTGCAGGCTCGAGGCACTGATGTAGCACTGGGAATAACCAGTAAACAAGGCAGATAACGTCTCTGCCCTTATAAGTGGGAGAGAGACATGTCAACAAACCAGCAGAGTATTTCCTGATTTAGATAAGCCCTGTAAGGGAGATAACTTGAAATGACATAAAAAAGAGTGATTGGGGGTGGGAGAGGTGGACAAAAGATGAGTCCACCATTAAAACCTGTGCCCTGCCTACTCTGAAGGCTGGGCTATGTCTGCATTATGTGCATTGAATTACAACCTGGGTGTGGGATTTGACAGGGCACCGTGGTGTCCTAGGAACTGTAAGATCTGCTAAAGCTGGGCACTATTGTTAGACAAAAGGAGGATCAGATATTGTAGCAGAACAAATGCTGGACTCAGAGTCAAGAGACCTGGATTCTGGTCTTAACTTTGCTGCCTATCTGCTGTGCAACCTTTGGCAGGGAGCTCAGCCTCTCTGGATCTCGTCTCTGCAACAGTGCCTGTTGTCTCCTGGTGAGGAGGGTGATGTGAGAAAAGCTGCACTGCATCCCTAAGGTGCCCAAGATTCTGAGACCTCCTTTTTCCCTCCCCCCTCTTTTTTTTTGGATTAACCAGAGTCTGTCATCATAACAGGCTGAGCGTGGGCGGAGGGAGGAAACAGGCCACAGAAATTGAACACCCCTTGCTTTTCTCTTGGCTGTCCTGAGCCTCACTCCTGTCCTGGTGGCACAGGGGACGTGCTCTCTGCTGCCATTGATATTGATATTAAGCTGCCCCTTTGTCACAGCAGGATTTAATGCACTCTCCATTCTTGGCACTTGGTGGCCTGGGAGTCCCCTGTTGCCTCTTCCTCTATCAGAAGCCTCCACACTCATCTCTCTTTGTCACTCCAATTCCTGCTCAAAAGCTCTGAGTTATCCCTTTCCAGCACATGTGCCCCTGAAAATCGATTTCCCCACTGGCACCTTTTGCTTTGTTGGGAGCAACCTGTTGGATTTTCCAAGACGGCAGAACATTGTCTCTGATGCCCTAACGCCTCCCCCACCCCTCAGGTTCCCCTTTTCCTTTGCAGGCTTCTGTGTGGTAAGAATTCCCCAGGTGGGAATTTCATTTTCTCCTGCTGGGGCTGGTCCCTGGCTGGTGTGTGCCCAAAAACACCTTGTCTTTCTTGGCATTCTCTTTCCTTCTACTGACTTCTCCTTTGTTGTCAACTCCAGACAGAGAGAGGGGTTTCTCCCAATGTAGTTTACACACCTCTGTACTGTAAATTCACATGACTCAGGAGCTCTGGGCAGGAGCTGTGTGATGTGTGTGTGTCTGTGTGTGCATGTGTGTATATCTATAAAAACAGATGGAGGATAAATAGATAGAATTTATGTACAAGTGTGCGAATACATATAAGTAATATCTCAGCGCTTTGTAGAGAGAAGGAGCCTCTGTCACCTGCATCCCCTAACCCAGCATAGGTAGAATCAATCACTCCCTCTACTGTCCTTTTGAAATATACATCTCTGTGTTCACACAGCTAATGTGTTGTGGAGTGGCCATTTAGACCCAGAACGTTGACTTATTCCATAAAAACTATTTAACACATGCTCGAACCCAGGACCCTCACACGTCTTTTGCAGGAGCCTGTCTGTTGGTGTTAGCATGTGTTCATGTTTCAATGTGTGAGCAGGGAGGAGCGCAGAGTAAGATCTTGAAGCTTTGTAGGAAGAAGAGCTCGCCCTGCCACGGGCCTCCCAGCCCCCTAAAAGATTTATTCTCTCTCTGCCGTCGCTTCCTTTTTCCATCCCCTGTGCACGTCCATGATCACTTGGATCTTTTACACGTCTGCCTCCCCAACTGAGCCATCAACTGGCTGAGAGCAAGGGTGTCTGCCTCCTGCACCTAGCCCTGTGCTTGGCATGCAGTGCGTGTTTAAAAATGGTGTGAGACCAGAAGTTCTTCATCTCTGGGCAGAGGATTATTTTTGAATCCCATGGCTTCTTTGGCCTTTTGAGTGTGAGTGGTAACCTGAAGCGTAGGGATTTGAAGACTTAAATCAAGTACTTAGAGGTAATTAAGGCATAGTTAAACATGTATTTAAGTATTTACTTATTTAAATATTTTCCCTTCCAACGCCCTAAAAAAGTACAATAAAGGAATTAGAAAGCAGCGGACTCCGAAGGACAAAGAGAGAGCTGAGGACAGCAGTGGAGAGATGTGAACACATTTTTTGAAGATGGCAAGTGGACAGATAAATGGGACGTACTTAGCAGAGGAGAGAAAACTGAAACCTACCCTGCCAGGATGGGGGGGTGAGTGGGGAAAAGTTATCAAGGAGCAGCTTATCCCATAGCAGGACGCCAGAAATGCTCAGGAATTGGAGGCATTGAGTACCCCTGACAATCAAGGTTAGGAGCCTTGAGTGGTAAGACAGTTCAGAAGTCTATCAAGAGCAGGTAGACCCCAAGATTTCTTCTTCTCTTCCAAGCAGCAGACAACGGCAGGGCCCTCCTGCAGCAGTCTGATGGAGGTCAGCTCTGGAAAAAAGACTTAAAGAACCTCTAACCTCAAGGACACCAGCACAGCGTCCTTATTAAGAACACCGGACGGAGGGCAAGTCTACATGCTGAGCAGTGAGACACCAGTCTCACGCTTCCCCTCCTGCCACTTGAACCCCCCAGGTTCTGTGCTGCCTCAGCAGGAGTTTGGGATTGCTACCTAGGGAAACTGACCTGTTAAGGAAAGAATTAAAGTGAATGACATCTGGGAGATGCTAATATAAAAGCTGATCCACCATTTCTTTACCTATAGCAAGGTCTTTTGTCAACATGTCTCATCCATGCTCCAACTAGCTCCCATTACCAGTGACATAAATACGATGAGCAGAAAGGACCACCAGACATTTCAGGAAAGCTTCTATTCTGAAGGCTGGACAAAAGTAAATGCAGAAACAGAGAAGAGCCACAACAAATTAATATAAGCAGAGTATAAAATAGTTTGTAGTCGTGGAACAAGAACAGGAGGCTATACTCGTAAGAAAAGCACATTTGGAGAATAAAAAGGAGCTCTTGGAAATTAAAAATAGGAGAATAATATTACAAAGTTTAATTGAAAGTTTCAAATATACATTGATTAAATAGCTGTGAGAAAAGAAGAAAACCACAAAGAGATGGAAATTAGGAAAAAAAAATAAGAAAATTAGAGGATCAATCAGGATGTCCAACATTTTATTTATAGGCTTTCAAAAATAAGGTACAGAGAAAATATAAGATAGGGGGGAAATTTTCGGAAAATCAGTTTTCTTAGAGGTGAAAGAGATGAGTTTCCTGGCTGTGAGCATCCATGGAGCGCCCAGCACAGACACACACACACACCATACACACACACTACACACAAATACCCCATACCAGACACTTACAAATATAACACAAACACACCCCCCACACATATATACCACACACACATAGTAAACACACACACCCCACAACACACACACACACCCCCACAACACACACAGACCCCTCCACCAGACTCAATACCGTGTACTGCATACCACACACACTACACATACCACATTCACACACATAGCACACACATAGCGCACACACCACACAGCACACAGCAGATATCATGCACGCACCTACACACACACTCAAACCAAGACGTGAATTATCACAACACTGAACATCAAGATGGGATCCTAACATTTTCCAGTGTAGGAGAACAAATTAAAAACAGGACGCAGACAGCCAGTCATAGGGTAAAAAACCCTGTGATTATTCTCCAAGGTGTGGCCTCCTGGAGATTCCAGCCCTCAGGAATGAGAAAGGATGTGACCTACAGATTTTTCAATGAAAAGAAAACTGGCTAATTATAAATACTTTTTAATGGACTCTCTTTGAAACCCTGCTCAGAGTGAAGACGCTACAAGGAGCCCCCGCAAGTCGTTCAGTGTCTTCAGTGTGTCACCAGATGCGGCAAATCAGAGTCTGGCATTTGAGGCTGCAGCGCTGTCCCAGCCCTCACCTGCAAACATAGTCACCACGTCACCATGACGAAGTGTGGAGGTAAAACATCTTTTCTAGAGGAGGGTTTACGGTTGACTCTCTGGCTCTGTGCCTCACAGCGCCCCATCAGCGTGAGAAGGGGTGGCTCGGCCTTGCCCTGACAAGCTGGCTCTTCCTGGTGACAGTGGACACATTCCCAGCAGCTGCCTGCATGCCCCCCACCCCCCCGAGATGGCACACGGATGCCTGTAGCTGCTGTTGTCCCAGCTGCTTCACCCGTGGAGCTGTGGGAACCCTGTGGAGAGCAGTGCAGACTGTTCTGAAGGTGTCACTCCCCAGCAGTGTAGGATTGTGTTCACCCCAAAGTTCACCAACTCCCAGCTTTTGGGGCCGTTCTGTTTCGGTACTAACTTTGTCCCACTCGCGTCCCTACAGAAGATAAGGGCGGGCCTCCCAGGTGGTGGACTTATCAACATGCCTTTGAATCCCAGCACTGCCTCTTGTCGTGAGCGCATTCTACAGCTTCACGGAGCCTCGGTTTCTCCACTAGCAAACCTAGGGGATGGAACAGCAAGATTTCTAAGGCCTTTTTTAAAATCCAGGCCTCTGTCAGCCCTGTGGATTTATGATAAACAAAACATAGGTCTTCTCCTCAAGGGACTCCTAGGCTTGCAGCCCAGTCAATCAAATGCACAGAAAGTTACAGCACTTACAGCGTGAAGGGCCAGAAGGGAGAAGTCTGCGGGAATGTAGGCCCCCAGGATAGAGGTAGGGGGGACAAGGCGGGCGTGCCAAAAGAGGGGGCCCTGGTCTGAATCTCAGGGAAAGAGGAGGACTTTGCCAGACGGCTGTAGCATGTTTCTTGCCGGCTCTCAGGTCCACTGTGATAGGTCGGGAGTGCATTGCTTAGAGGGTTGCAATGCACCGTGCTCGTCAACAGGCAGCCTTCAGCTGCATCAGAGATTTATCCTGTTGAGATAATAAAACTTCCAGTTCTATCTTGTTCTCTGGGCCTTTTACATGCTGTTCTCTGTCTCTGGAATGCCCTTCCCACTAAGCTCCCAATTATCCTCTGCAATTCTGCTCCTGCAAAATGTTCTTTGGGAAGGCTATTTTTGACCCCTCTCATACTCTGATAGATATGTTTTTGACTAAATGAAGAAATGAATCAACGTGTGACATACGGGCCTCTGAAAATTTGTATTTGTAGCTAATCATGCACACTGCCACATACAGGCTCAAGATAATCTTTACTTTCTTGGTTAAAGCCCTTTGAAGTTATCCTTTCTGGGCCCTCACCCTCACTATGAGGTCTCAGAAAACCAAAAAGCTTGGTTCCCTAGCTCCTTCCCCTCAGCTCTGCAACCATGGGCCCAAGAGAGCTGTACCAGCTGTGAGATGACTTGTTAGATCAGTGACTGTAAGGGACAGAAACATCTGTTGGTGCCTCTGTGTCACTAATCATTGTCATGGTTTCATCTTGGCTGCTGACACCTGCAGCTGAGCCCAGAGTTCTGTGATCTGAGGCTGGCAATTGGTAAAATGCCACTTCAAGTGCACACTTGTCAGAGCAGTCAACATGGGCTGCTTGGCCTGGCCCCAGGGCAGGTGAACAGGCAGGCAGCTGACATGGTGATGGTGGTAGAAACGGGGTCCAGCACGATGATTTGGGCACCCCACTGTCTAAGTTTTGAGTGATGCATGAGGCTGTCTCCTGACACAGTGTCCTTGTTGATGGCTTATACTCTGACAGAATGTGTAAAGTGACAAGGTTTAAGTGTAGTTACAACTGTCTCATGGACAATCAGAGAAAAGAGTTAAGAAGCAAAGACAGGAGATTCTGCCAATCAAAAGCAAATTTCAGTGAAACGTATCTGACAAAGGATTGGTAACTTTCACATATGAAAAGCACTTATAAGTCAATAGGAAAACAGTAATCTACAATGGGAAAATGAACTGACAGAAATACATCTTGGAGGAAAAACTATAAATGAGGAATGAACCCAGAAACATGGTTCATTTGTGAATAATAAATATGTATATAGAAATGAGAAGATCTTAATTTTTACCTATCAAATTGGCAAAAATGTTTTTAAAAATTAATTCTCAATTTGTATGAGAATGAAATGAGATGGCTACCCATTATTTTGGGAATGCAACTGGCTTTACCTTTCTGGAAAACAATTTTGTTTTATGTATCCAGAGACTTAAAAATGTTCCTGATTCTTGACCTGTAATTCCTCTTCTAGAAATGTCTGCCAAGGAAATAGAAACTGGGACACAGGTTTATATGCACAAAAATGTTTATTGCAGTTATTTGGAACCAACTCAAATGTCCAACCATAGCGGAATGGTTAAATAAACTGTAATATAACAATGCAGTGAAATATCATGTAATCATTAAAACAGTGCTTTTGAAGAATGTTAAATGACATAGAAAAATACTCATGATAAATTTTTAAGTGAAAGAAGCTGTATGTATAGAACACTCTATGTCCATCATAAATTCAATTATATACATACTGCTTCCCTTTAAATGCTATCTACTTTCACGGAAAAAGGTTGGAAGAAAAAATAGAAAAACAGCAGTTATCTCCAGATCATGAGATTATAGATAATTTAAATCTTCTTCTATTAGGTTGGTGAAAAAGTAATTGTGGTTTAAAAGGTTAAAAATAATTGCAAAAACCACAATTATTTTTGCACTAATACAAATTTTCTGAATTTTCAGATTTTCTACCATGAATGTATTTGTAATTTATCCACATATTCATTCATAAAACAGGCATATTGAGTGTATCTTATGTCCCTGGCACTGTTCTAGGCACCAATTTAAACAAACCTACAAACATTCTGCCTATGGTTGCGGGTGTTGGAAGCAGATCAGAGGGCTTAATCCAGGTTCTATTGCTCAGATCTCTACTCTCTCTGTGCTTCATTGTCCTCAGGGATAAAGGAAAAGATGATATTGGTATCTATCTCATCATATGCTTGTAAAGATTACACATGATACATTGAAAGGGCTTAGGGCCCAGCACGTTCTAAGTGTGTCTACCACCGGGAAAATGACACATAAGAATTCCTCCCCCACCTTGCTACCAATCCAAATCCCATCCAAACCATACAGAAGTAAAGAGTGCAAAGGGTATTCCTTTTTCCATCAGCATCCTTCTGCTGCCACATATTTCTGCTTCTATCTCCAGAAGTGCCACATAAAACAGTTGTTGATCGTTTCCCACAGTGCGTTCTCTGCATTTGCGTGTATATGTAGATATGGAGTACTATAACACTATGTGACAAATCTGATCATGCCCACTTTTCAAATAGGCGGCAGAGGCTCAAGGAGAGTAAGCAGAGTGAGCACTCTCGTATAGGTGGTTAGAGCAAAACCAGGAAGGCAGACTCGGGCCCATCCAATGTCTATGTCCAGGCCTTCTGGACTGTTGTTCCTTCATCTCTGAGCCCAGTCCTTCATGGCGTTGTTTTCCTTGTAAACAGCATCATCCCAAGGAAAAACCCAGACACTGGAAACTCAGGGCTCAATAGTACAAATATTAGAGCCACTGTATTTTTATTTCCTATTGTCACTTGAATCATATTCAATGGGAGTAGCTCTCTCCTTTGCGCTTGAATTCAACTTGGGCAGACCCATGACCTTTGTTCTCAACTTTAGTTGACCAAGTCCTCTGTCACTGTGACCCAGTTGTAGTTCAAAGAAGGCTTTCAGTCTTTGTTTCCAAGCTGGTCTGATTCTAGTGCAGCCTGTGGATAGGAGAGGGGTGGAGCTGCTTCTCTCCTTCACCTCTCCTTCCCCATGCCCTAGCTGCTGTCTCCACTGATCCTGGGTGTGGGGAGCAGGGAAGAGTGGAAGAAGGCTAAGAAATTTCTTACTTGCCTGAAACCTGAAGATTTCAGGTTGCCTGCATCTAGCAGATGTTTATAGATGTCTCTTGGTTTGGGGAGCACTTTTGGGAGTTCCAAGAGACTTCCTTGCCGGGCCCCTCAAAACACTCCCTCTCAGTAGATAAGGCTTTTTCAGGTGGCCAGTCCTGAGAACACCATATTCTACAACCTCTTATTGTTGAATTTCACTTACCATGTCAAGCTACACTCTTGGGGAGGATTCATTTCAATATAATCTCAACATCATATACTAACTTAAGATCTGGTCCAAAGGAGGAGAGGGCAGTGCATATCTAAACCAGTCACAAAGGGAATGGAGCCACCACGATTGTGTCAGGGGTATTTGTATGTACACATGTGTGTGCATGTGCACTGGGTCTCTGATTATAGATGAAACAATTGAAACTCAAAAAGATAGAGTGTTTTGGGTAAAATCTTGTGGCTACTTGCTGTGAAGTCAGAACTCAAACCCAGGTCTTCTGACTCTTGCAGCCAGAGCTCTTAAACAGCTTCATTGTCTATAAAAAGCAGAACTAGATCGATCATCTCAAAGGACCACTCAAGCATCCCTTGAGTGGGTCTGAGATTCTGCACATCTCCTGGCTCCAGAACCAACAATAGTTCTCCATCACAATGCATGGATAAGACTTGAAATCATCTATTCTGAGTGACCTTCTTCAGCATGACTCAGGAGCATGGATGGCCTCCATTAAGAATCAACACCATTTCTAGTCAAGATGGCAGAGTAGGTAAATACTGTGCTTGCCTTCTTTCACAACCACATCAAACTTACAAATAAACTACAGAGAATCACCTGAAGTCTAGCTGAACAGAAGTTCTACAACTAAGGACACACAGAAGAAGCCACCTCAAGACTGGTAGAAGAGACACAGAATGGGCTGCTTTCACACTCATGTGTGATCATTAAAAATTGGGAGGAATATCTCAGCTGCAGAGGTCCCACTCCCAGAGGAGCGAGTCCCACAACAGCCCCACACCAGGGTCCCCAGCCCAGGGTGTCAGTGCCAGGGATAGAAGTCCCCACAACTTCTGGCTGTGAAAAGCAGAGGAGATTGTGGCTGAATGAGATGGAGCGTGCTGGAGTCCCAAGCATTCCTCTTAAGGGCCCAGTGCAAGGACTTACTTGCTGACAGACTCTCTCAGCCCCAGCACTGGGGCAGGACCTTAAAAGGTACCAGGGACATATGGGGAGGGACTGAGTTGTCTGGCTTCAGGATGAGGACTAGAGGGACAGCTTTTCTAGAGCTGCATTTTTCTGGACCTTTGTTCTGTTCTTTCATGTGGGACATATTTCTTTGTCTCCCCATTTTGACTGTCTCTCTGTGTTTGTTTCTATGTACTTGGTGGGGTCACTATGTCTTCCAGTCTTAGTAGAGTGGCCTCATGCAGTTGGTGTTCTGTGGGGCAGTCTCCCTGGTCACCTTAACCAGGTGCTCCAGATACATCGCTTGTGTGGGTTGTGTGTGCCCTCCTGTTGTAGTTGAGCCTTGGTTGCTGTTTGTTTGTCAATGGGTGGAATTGACCCTTGTGATGATTTGTTGTGAGGACTGGCCATGACTACAGCGAAGTTATTGTGTAGGGACTAACCCTACCAAGCAGGATTCACTTTAGCAGGGCTCTAGTGCCTGACCAGTCTGCCCTTTAGGCGTGTTGTTTTTAAAGGCAACCAGATGATGCTCCAGCTGGGTCAGAAGCCCACCACAATGCTTGCCAGCCCTGAGGCCTCCTGGGAGGGGCCTTGCCACAGGCTAAGTTCAGCCGTAGCCTGTGACATGCCCAGGGCCACCTGGAATGAGGCATAAAACAATCTGCAGATGGCCACCACCTATGCTGGAGTTGCCTGGGTGAGGCTAAGCTGTGACCCAAGTCCAGCTTCAGGTAGTGTCAGGCTTCGGGCTGCTTAGCAGGAGATACAATGCATACTGAGGCCAAATGCAGCTTTTTGGAGGTTTGTGAACCTTTCAGAGATTTTAGGGAAGTCTGAAGCAAGAGCCAAGACAGGCCATTTGTACAGAAAAGCCACAGGACTCAACTTGAGTGTGCCTGAAAGTTGGGTGGGGCAGGGTTTTCAAGAATCACCAGGGCAGGGCAGACAAACGGTGTTAGTCAGGTTGATGGAGACTCAGGTATGGCAGCTGCCTGGTGTTTTGTTGGGTTTTGTTTTGGCTTGGTTTTGTTTTGCTTTTTGTGGTATGAATATGAGATTTACCCTTTTAAATTTTTAAGTACACAGCGCCATACTGTTAACTATAGGGACTCTGTTGTACAGCAGATCTTTAGAATTTAGTCATCGTGTATCACCAAAACTTTCTACCCATTGATAGCAACTCCCCATGTTCTCCTCCTCCTGGCCCCTGGCAACCACTATTACACCGTCTACTTCTATGAGTTTGACTATTTTAGATACCTCATACTCGTATAAGTGAAATTATGCAGTATTTGTCTTTCTGTGCCTGGCTTATTACACTTAGCGTGATGTTCTCTAGATTCATCTGTTACCGCAAATGGTAGAATTTCCTTCTTTTTTAAGGCTGAATAATGTTCCATTGTATGTGTATACCACATTTTCTTTATCCATTCTTCTGTTGATGGACATTTGTGTTGTTCTCATATTTTGGCTATTGCGAATAACACTGCAGTGAACATGGGAGTGCAGATATCTCTTCAAGATCTTTTGAACATAACCCAGAAGTGGGATTTCTGGGTCACATGGTAGTTCTCTTTTTAATGTTTTTGAGGAAACTCCATACTATAGTGGCTGTATTATTTTACATTTCAACCAACTAGAATTAGAATCCCAGTGTACAAGTGTTCCAATTTCTCCACATCATCCTCATCAACACTTAACTTTTTGTTGTTGTTATTTATAATAACCATCCTAAAAGATGTGAGCTGATGCCTTATTTTGTCACGATTTTCATTTCCCTGATGATTAGTGATGTTGAGCAACTTTTCATATGCCTGGTGGAATGTATGTCTTCTTTGGAGAAATGTCTATTCAAGTCTTTTGCCCAGTTTTAACCAGGTTATTTGTTATTTTGTGATTGAGTTGTAGGAATTTCTTATATATATTGGATCTTAACTCTTTATCAGATAAATGGTTTGCAAATATTTTCTCCCAATCTATAGATTGCAAGACAGACATATAGACCAATGAAACAGAATAGAAAGCTCAGAAATAAACCTACACACACATAATAAATTGATCTTCAACAAGAGTGCCAAGAATACTGGGACAAGGACAGTCTCTTCAACAAATGGTGTTGATAAAACTGGGTATCCACATAAAAAAGAATGACATTGGATTCCTATTTTATGCCATCCACAAAAATCAACTTAAAATGGATTAAAGATTTAAATGTAAGACCTGAAGCTGTAAAACTCCTAGAAGAAACCATGGGGGAACTAATTTGACATTTTGACAATGATTTCTTGGCTATGACACCAACAGCACAGGCAACAAAAGCAAAAATAGAGAAGTAGGTGGGACTATGGCAAATGAAAAAACATCTGCAAAGCAAAGGAAACAATCAACAGAATGAAAAGGTCTTTTCTACTGATAAAAACCAGTCATAAACCAGTGCCTTAGCTAAGTTCAGACAAGACTGGTGGCGGAATCAGGCTAATATTCAGGAATCCTGTCTCCAAGTCTAGCATGTTTCCCTGAAAATAAGACCTAGTCAGACAATCAGCTCTAATGTGTCTTTTGGAGCAAAAATTAATAAAAGACCCGGTCTTATTTTAACATAAGACCGGGTCTTATGTAATATGATATAATACAATATAATATAATACTGGGTTTTATATTAATTTTAGTATCTTCTCCACTGAATCCCACTGCCAGGGTCTCATAGTACCCAACATTTAAACTTATCAAAACAATGGCCTTGTCTCTCAAATCAAAACACCTCAGACCCCAGTTCACCTTGTAATGAAATCATTGATATTGTGGGGATCAGATCATATGACAGATTGGAAAGTGTTTTAGGTGTGATTCAAAGGACTGTGAAGACTTTGTGCCCCCAACCTGCCCTCTTCTCCTTCTCAACAGGCCTTTGTAAGTGAGAACCCAGCAGATGGAAAGAAGGAAGGCAGAGGAATTACCAAAACGGACCCAGCCTCTCCATGTCCATGCCCCATACCTAGCATAGAACCCCATAGATTTAACCCACAATCAAAATGCGAGCCCTGGCTTCAGGATCCCAAGACATCAGTTCTCATCGTATCTCTGCTCACGTGATGTTGATCACACTGGAGCCACAGTTTTCTCATCTGGAAAATGGAGAGTGGTCTTGGACACCCGTAGAGGGAAGCCTTTACAGCTTGAAAAATGATAGAATTATTTTTTGCTCCAAAGTTCCAAACCACTTGGTTAAATGGATTCCAAAAGTATATATGCAAAGTGTCTCCAGGCTTCCTGAAGCCAACAGTCCCTGTTCTTTGGGCATCTTCTCAAAGAGCCCACTTCCACTCACTGTCCTTACTTGCGCTCACAATTCCCACTCATGTTTCCACATGGATGGCACATTCCCTTATTACAAATTTCAAGCCCCAGGTTGGGGACCAGCTCAGAGAAGCTTTTTGCCCTCCGCTCCTTTGCACCTAGCAAAGCACTGTGTGCAAACCACATCCATACCACCCGACGTGTGAGTCTGGGGGCTCTTCCCCCTTCAGAGTGCAGGGAGAGGGGTGCAGGCAGGAGAAGGAAGGAGAAGGTAAGGGCCAGCCAGCTCACACCTCACTTATTTGTAAGTAGCCCATGTGGTTTCACTTTGCACCCACTTCTCCAGTGGGAGTCTGCATGTTAGCACCTGGGGACACCTGTCTCCAATTAGCCCAACGATTTCCCTAAGAAATGATACTCCCAAGAAGATGGGCCTCCAGCAGTCTGCCCCAGCCCACAGAGAGAGTCGTGGCTTTGTCCATGCTCTCAAGCCCATAGCGGAGCAGAAATGGGAGAAGGATAGAGGTGGGAGGTTTGGGGAGGGCTTCCATGAGGCGCAGGGAGAAAGAGCAGAAACACCTCCCCAGCCCTGAACCTTCACCCTGGCCCAAGGACACCTGGTGGTCTTGTGGCTGCCAGGTGTGGAGCTATTTGACATTCCTCAGTGGCCACGCTGGACCAGAAATGGAACCCAGCCTACCCAGAGGGCTTCAGAGGGCGCTGGGGCTCGGGGTCACCTTTGGGGGTCTGGCTGGATTTCATGGTCCTGGCTGTCTGGATGATTTGCTGAGGATTCCAGCCCACTGTGCCCCATGCTGCGAGGCTTTACCCAGCTGCAGAAAGGCTGCCCCTTCGCTCTACTGGTCCTGCGGTAACATTAGAAAAACAAAATCCCTCCTCCCCTGGGCTACCTTGAGAGTTTCCCCTTAACACGTGTGATCCACTAAAAAGAAAATGACTTCTTCTCACATCTTCAGCAGGAGATTAGACTTCCAATGTGGAGCTAAAGGCCTGAGTCCTGATGCAGACACTGAGAAGGGATGGATTACTGGAAACCCAAGCACACGCTGTACTTCTATTTGAAAGGGAAGGCATTGATTAATTCTTACAATTGCATTTCTAGGTCCCTCAGCAAACAAACCAGGTAAAGTCCACATGGCTTGGCCGTTGGGGTTTTTTGTGTTTTTTTTTTTTTGTTTTAATTCATATACCGTAAAATTGAGATATAATTTGCAAACCAAAAAATCCTCCCCATTTCAACTGCACAATTTAATGGTTTTGAGTATACTCACAAAGCTGTACAACTACTACCACAAGCTAATTTTAGAATGTTTCCATCTCCCCAAAGAGAAAACTGGTAGCGGTCATGCCTTAGTCTCCTCTCCCTCCTGTCCCTGACAACCATTCATCATCTACTTTCTTTATATGTATATCTGCCTATGCTGGACATTTCATAGAGAAGAAATATAATATTTGTCTTCTTGTGACTTTTCTTTCACTTAGCTTAATGTTTTAAAGATTCTTTCGTGTTGTAGCATGTGTCAATACTTTATTTTATGGATGAATAATATTCCATTGTATGGATATACTACGTTTTGTTTATTCATTCATCAATTGATGGACATTTGGATTGTTTCCACTTTTTTATTGATTATAAATAATGCTTCTATTCATGTATGGGTTTTCAAAAATGGTTTGTATTTAGGTTCTTTTCTTTGACCTCTCTTTGGAAAATAATAAGTCTTAAAAATCCACGAGTGTTTCTTACCTGCTACTCATAATTTGTTCTCCATTGTTGTTCAGAGGTCACATGCACAAAATGCCAAGTCCTGGGCTTGGCACCAAGGTGGGCCTCAATCAAAAGGAACTGGTGTTGATTCTTTTTTTAATATTGTTTATTTTTCAATTACATTTCGCATACAATATTAGTTATGTTAGCTTTAGGTATACAGCATAGTGATTAGACATTTATATAACTTATGAAATGATCACCCTGAAAAATCTAGTACCCATCTGACACCACACATTGTTATTACAATATTATTGACTATATTTCTTATGCTATACCCTACATCCCCATGACTACTGTGTAACAACCAATTTGTACTTCTTAATCTTTTCCCTTTTTTCATCTACCCCACTAACTACCCTGCCTCCCAGCTGGTAACCACTAAAATGTTCTCTGTATCTATGAGTTTGTTTCTGTTTTGTTTGTTTGTTTTGTTCTTTAGAGCCCACATATAAATGAAATCATATGGCATTTGTCTTTCTCTGTCTGATTTACTCCACTCAGTAAAATACCCTCTAGGTCCATCCATGTTGTTGAAGATGTCAAGATTTTATTCTTTTTTATGGTGGAGTAATATTCCATTGTATATATGTACTACCTCTTCTTTATCCTTTCATCCATTAATGGACACCCAGGTCACCTCCATATTTTGGCCATTATAAATGATTTTGCTATGAACATATGGATACACATGCCACCTCAAAGTAGCATTTTGGGTTTCTTCGAATAAATACCCAGAAGTGGGATTACTAGGTTCTTTTTTGTTTCTTGTTATAGCCTTTGCTTTAAAGTCTATTTTGTCTGGTATAAGTATTGCTATTCCAGGTTTTTTGTTGTTGGTGGTGGTGGTGGCAGTGGTTTCATTTTCATTTTCATTAAATATCTTTTTCCATCCCTTTACTTTCCGTCTTTGTGCATTTTTCAATCCGAAGTGAGTCTCCTGTAGGCACCATATGTAAGGGTCTTGTTTTCTTATCCGTTCAGTCACCCTATGTATTTTGATTGGAGTATTTCATCCATTTATGTTTAAAGTAATTGTTGATACATATGTAGTTATTGCCATTTTATTATTCATATTTTTGAAAAATTTCTTCTTCTTCCTCCTCCTCCTCCCTGTTCTTCATTTTCTTCAAGAAGTCCCTTTAACATTTCGTGTAATACTGGTTTAGTGGTGATGAATGCCTTTAGCTTTTTCTTGCCTTGGAAGCTCTTTATCTGTCCTTTGATTCTAAATGATACTTTGCTGGGTAGAGTAATCTTGGTTGTAGGTCCTTATTTTTCATCATTTTGACTATTTTCTGCCAATTCTTTCTGGCCTACAGAGTTTCTGTTGAGAAATCAGCTGACAGTCTTATGGGAGCTCTCTTGTTGATAACTAACTGCTTTTCTCTTGCTGCTTTTCAAATTCTCTCTTTGCTTTTAACCTTTACCATTTTAATCATGATGTGTCTTGGTGTGGGCCTTTTTGGGTTCATCTTGTTTGGGACTCTGCACTTCCTGAGCTTGTATGACTATTTCTTTGGCCAGGTTAGGGAAGTTTTCAGTAATTATTTCATCAAATTGGTTTTCAATTCCTTGCTCTCTTTCTTCTCCTTCTGGTACCCCTACAATGTGAATGTATTGATATATTTGATGTTGTCTCAGAGGTCCTTTCCTCATTTTGGGGGGTTCATTTTTCTTTTTGCAGTTCCGATTGGGTGTTTTCTGCTAGCTTTTCTTCCAAATTTCTAGTTTGATCCTCTGCTTCATCTAATCTACTGTCAAATCCCTCCAATATATTGTTTATTTTAGTTATTGTATTCCTTATTTCTGACTGTTGTTTTTAAATTTATATTTTCTATCTCCATTTTAGTTTCCTATCTGTTTGTTGAAGTTCTCACTGAGACCATTGAGTATCCTATAAACCAGTGTTTGGAACTCTGCATTTCTTCAGATGAGGACACTGAGGCTCAGAGAAGTAACTTGCCCCAGCTATTGTGGCTAGGAATTAGCAAAGGCAGAGCTTGAGCCTGCCAGGCCTTCTCAGACTGCCCCACTCTTCCCATGATGTTACCCTGTAAGACTGAGGGTGTGAAGAGGAAAAAAGGGGCAGATGGTAAAGAAAAAGTAAGGTAAAATCTGAATTGAGGAGGAAAGAGGAGGGGGGATGGCAAGTGAAAGGGAAGGGGAAGAGAACCACAGAGGAAAGGGGGAGGATCGGGGAGCTTCCACAGGCATACCCTATGCCCTTCTAAACAGTAAGCCCCCTTGGCTCTCTTCCTCCCAGATGCCGCCCCCTCAGGGCTGGGGTCAGAAGGGATTTGTGTCTCTGAGGTTGAGCTCTGGTTTCCTTCCCCATGGCAGCTATAGGTATACGTCTGCATAACTGCTTGCTGGGCCTGAGCAGCTGGGTTCTGGGGGAGGTGAAGGGTGGGGGACTGTCAGCATTCTCTGAGCAACACCCTCCATGGGCCTGGGTTAGCACGCTCCATTGGAGGCTGGCTGACTTTTTGCCTTGGTCAACGGATCATCTACCTGAGTGACAGCTGGAAGAGGATTCTGGTGTTTTCTTTCCCAACTGCTCTTGGAGAATGAAGACCTCATCCTGTTAGCCTCATCATATGATTAGTGCAAAAAAGAAAACAGAGAGCGGCCCCAGAGTTCCCACTGACATCTCAAGTTCCGCATAGCAGAACTCTCCCTCCATATGTTTTAGGTGGGGGTGCCCTTTCCATATGCATGAGAAGTAGGCTATCTATAGGGATGGGGAATATCCTGGAAAACTCTCTCCAGTGGGTTTTTAGAGAAAGCTCCCACATAATCCAGCATGGCACCAGTCAATGGACCTGGGGACCCCTCCATCACCCACCCACCCACTGGAAGAGTGGATCCTAAATAAGGCATCACATAGGAATCACCCAGGGTTCTTGAAACTTAACACTTGTCACCATGAGGAAGTTCTTGTTTATTGATGGTTAGCCTAAATCTGTATGGCTGGCCTTTATACCAAATCTCCTTTTTCTTTTCCCTGGTCTTGGGGAAAATTATTTTGTAAATCTCACCATAAATTAGATTTTTTACATAAATATGATTATCATTTTGATCCTTGAGTTGGCATATAAACCAAAAGTGCTCGTTGCCTTGGTAAGGGAACAGCCAGCAAATCAGCTGGGAAACCATAAAGAGCAGTGACCTGTGGAAAGGCTGCATGGGAGGAGCAAGTTGGAGCATTTTGTAGAGTTGTCCCCTTCAGAAAGGACTGGAGAGGCCTTCTGCCACATTGCTCCTTCCCTCAGCCCAAGTGCAGAAGTGGCTGCCACATTGCTCAGCAAACCAGTTGAGACCCCTGCCCTGTGCTGGTGATGTTGTAGCACCTGCTGCTCATGGTTTCCTTCATGCCTCTCTCCAGTGTTAGAATTCTGGGCATGGAGAAAACTGTTGTGTGGGCTGCATAGACCAAGATGAAGGTTAAGGCTATTGGAAGGGAGATACAAGTAAAAGTCTAGGAAGAAAACTCAACATGAAGGACTTAGAAGGACTTTAGAGGTGGGATGGACTCCGACGATATAAGGGGGTTCCGTGTGTGAGTCCTCCAGCATTCCCCCACCAACTCTGCTTGCCTGGGTTTTGGAGGGAACATCGCCCATGTATTATTAGTCTTTTTCTGCTATGGGAAAAACTTTCTCTGCATTAGGCTCTGATGAGCGGGGCTGGGGTGGCAGTAAATGAGATCTAACCATTACCCATTCATTCATTCATCTGCTAATGCCACATCACTTATTGACACTGGCCTTACCAAGCTGGCTCAGGTGCTGGGGTCTCTGCGATGAACAGTATTCTAGTCCTCGACTCTAGGGGCAGAACTAGACAAGTCAACAGATGGTTACAGCATAGTGTGGGAGAACAACAGTGGAGGAAGTAACTGGGTACAAGGATGAGCTGAAGGAAGGAAGATAGGGTGGGTAGGAAGGAGAAGAGGGAGCTAGGAGGAGACAGCTCCCCACAAGAGGTGCTGTTTGAGTTGAGTCTTGAAAACAAAGCTAAGAGTAAATGAGGAGTGTTTTAGGCAGTGTGAAAAGCCTGGGCTGGACTCTTGAGCCCCACTGCTTGATTTGAATCCTGGATCTAGCACATTCTCTCTGTGTGACTTTGGACAAGAGACTCCTTTGTGCCTTAGTTTCCTCAGTGGTCAAATGGGCATAATATTGATGTCCACATTTTAGGGTTATGTAAGCATTAAATGAGTCAGTCAAGTAATGAGTTTGGACCCACGGTATGCTATTTTGCTTACTATTTTTGGTCATGGAATGGTGTGGCCAGTTTCGGGAACCAAAGTTATTCCCTATGGCAACAGTATGGATTGGGACAGGATTGCAGTGACAGACGGATCTGGAGAATGAGCAGTCTGATGGAGCTGCCCTTTCTTTTGTAGAGAGTATGTGGGACCAGCAAAGAGTTTTATTTGAAGAGCACGGCAGTCAGATTTATAAACAAGATAAGGAGTTTCTCCTTATGGAAATTATAAATCTAGAAGACAAAGACCCACCATACAAGACATCAGATGATACATGGAAAGTAATTCAGGTCCAAGGAGTTGTATTGCTCTGAGGCAGGCAAGGTCAGACGCCATGTAGAGCAGGAGGCTTCATAGAGCTGGGAGTAGAGGCCAAGTTGGATTATTCAACAGTAAGAATACCCTTGTCAGGAAAACACATTCTGCTTTAGAATCACTTTCATTTAGCTGGTCTCAGAGCAGTGCAGCAGGCGACCCAGGGAAGGGTTAGTATCCCCATCATACAAATGGGAGAACAAAGGCATCCTGGTCCAAGGTGACTGGCTAGGCACTGAGAGAAGTAGAACTGAGGTTAAGTGTCACCCTGGCCTTCTCACTCCTTACCTCTTCCTGAGAAATGATGACTGGTCCGTAGGGCAGGCAGGCACTATCTCTCGAGGGGAATAGATAGACAGCCACAAGACACAGTACAGGGTGACCCTGGGGCTAAAGCCACTGCTGGGCCAGAGGAAACTTCAACTTGGAGAATCCCGGATTACAGTGTTTGTGCATGGGGAGTACGGCCTGGGAGGGAAGCAGGAATCGGCGGAGAGGGGTGAGTTCCAGAGAAGTATTTATTATTAGGATGGATGGGTCACATGATTTGGAGGAGAGCATTAAGGAGGAAAAATTGAGAAGCAGCTGGAAGAGGGAATCTAGTGCACCAAGACATTGTCTGCCCCAGTCTGAGTTCTTCCTTCTTGGGAGACATGGAGAGAGAGTGGAGGGTAGTCTACTGAGACAGGGAGGTGTGGGCCAGACCTGCTCAGTGTGGCCTGTAGACTCGGATCAGGCCCCATGAGCTAAATGCAGAAATGGAGAACAATTGTCTGGAAGCACGGTAATTTCACACCACTGTGGCATCCACACTTACACACAGTGGGCTCATCTAGTGAATGGAGTATTGGCCAGTTTGGCTCTTGTTGAATTCTGTGGTAAGTCATTGTCTTAGTTCATTTTGGGCTACTTTAACAGAATACCATAGATAAGGTGGTTTACAAACAATAGACGTTTAGTTCTCACAGTTCTGGAGGCTGGGAAGTCCAGGATTAAGGCATCAGCAGATTTGATATCTTGTGAGAGCCCACTTCCTGGTTCATAGATGGCTGTCTTCTCTCTGTGTTCTCATGTGGAGAACGGGCGAGGGAGCTCTCTGGGGTCTCTTTTCTAAGGGCACTAATTCCACTCATGAAGGCCTTACCCTCCCAATCTAGGGAGTTGGGTCTAATCAACTCCCAAAGACTCTAAATATCATCACTTTGGATATTAGGATCTCACGTATGAATTTTGGGGGGATACAAACTTCAGTGTATTGTGGTTAGTGAGTTGCATGCGGCATGAGCTGTGTGCCTGTTACCCCCAGTAGGGTGGCCCGTCCCCACAGGTGGCTGGGAGGGTTTGGGCCCTGTAGGAGTATCGGGGGGCTGGGCTGAATCTGATTGTTGCAATATGCTGCCGGGATAATTGATGTGGATATGACTGTAAATCTTTGTGTTTATTTTCATTTGTTGTAATGAGGAATGAATGAGTGAATTGGTAAGTTGTATGTCGTCAACTGGGGACCCACCGGCCAGCTGTGGCCCTTGGACTTTTTTGCTTGGCCTGCACATGTTAGTTCTCACAGTGTTTGGAAAAACTTGAATCAGACGTCAACTAACTTCACATAAAAACTGGATGCTGGCTCTCTTGAAAAAGTCAGTTCACCTGACAAAACTGGGCCACCCTCCTGCTCATCCATGATTGACTGACAGTAAGTAATGGCTGCCCCTCTAGATAGGGGCACATGCCCTTTAATTTGCCTCTGTTCCTCCTGCGCTCAGTCCTGACCTGTTGCACTAATTTGCATCGCTAGCCTGGCCTCCATAGGCTTTTTGACATGCCAGATTTAAGCCAATGCAGATTTATCAAAAAACATTTAGTCAGCTGTCTATTATGTGCCTGGTGCTGGGTTGTTTTCATTTTAAAATCAGTTACCTATTATGTTCTGTGGAGGGTGAAAACAAAGAGACATTTTTAAAAACGTGGCGTCTCTTGCAAAGGGCACGTGACCTCATCAGGACGCAAGCAGAAGACATGGTATGCAGCAAGAGTCCCAAGCAAGAACTTATAGGGTGATAAGCAACAGATACTTCAGAGAAAGGAGCAGTTAACAGTACACATTATTTACACTCGTATAACCCTACAGCCTTTCAAAGCCTTTTCATATACAATGTTTGCTTTGACAAACCCTGGTGTGATAGGTGGGACGAGAATTAGACCTTCTGCTTTGTTAAGGATGGTACCGAGGCTAAACAGTGACTTGGCCAGATCTCCTATCCAGGATGGAGTGTGAGCCAGGCCTCTGCATTCAATCCAGTGGTCTGTAAGTCAAGGTCTGCAAGGACAAGCCAGGTGTCTGGGGGTAGATTCTACTGCAGGCAAGGAGGGCTCACGTGGCCTGGAGACTCTGGTTGAATGATGATTTCAATATGGAAGAATTATCCCGCCAAGAATAATTCATCAAAGAGTGAATCTGTTCAGAAATAGGCTCACCTAAACTGTGTCATCACCTGGGGAATGAGTTCACATTTTTCAATGCAGGGCACGCCTTACAGTTTGAGAGAAGCCATTTGGCCTGGCCCATTTCCTGCAATGTGAGGTCGTGAGCATATTTGATGATTTGGGCTGGAGTCTTTGCTGGAGATGTCTCAGGTTCCTAAACTACAGAAAAGCAGAGTTGATGCAGTGTATGCTGCATACCTAAGAAAATACAGAAGGACTCGACAGCAAGCCAAGTCTCCAAGGCAGCCATCTTCTCTCTGTTAGCCGCAGTTTTCCAACTTAACTTCGGAGCTGCTCACTTTGCCTCTCTGAATCCAGGCTGGGATATATCCACCAGGCTGCTCCTTCCCCTTGGAGAGACAGGATGGAGTGAGGGAAGTAAATTTCCAAGACACTGCTCCCAGCTTAGAGGCAGAGAAGTTTAAGGGCTAGGTGGTCAAAATGCGAAAACATGAATGGAAAGGCGTAGAGGACACGTCTTAAGTGCCTATTTGCATGACTGCAGCCAGATACTATGCTGGTGTGTGTGTGTGTGTGTGTGTGTGTGTGTGTGTGTGTGTGTGAATTAAATTTCAAATAAATCCATTGAAGATGGTGTTTTTTTATAGTTGAGGAAATAAAACTTCAGAAACATTAAATATCTTGCCCAAGGATAGGTACCAGGATATGAATACAGAGGTAGCTGACGCCAAAATCTGTATTTCCTACCCACCACTCTCCAAACCATGCTGTGCCCCATGATTGACAATGGAGGTTCAAGGACATGTGTCCCTTGATCACTGCTGTCTTCCGCTCAGGTGACACTTGGCAAGAGAGGTAGATATAAGTCACTGGCCAATAAACAGATATGCATTGTATAAAGCAAATTTCAGTAATTAGATTGTAATATTTGTCCATTTTCACATCTGCAGCCCTTATGTTTGTGTTTGAAATGGCCTGTAGGATTGAAGATGAGCACAGAAAGGAAATAATTACAAGTTATCTGAATAAAATCTGCAACAAATTACCTATAAAACTATAACTACCCAAATAGGATGACACTTACTTTATCAGGTCATGACTTCCTTTCTTTAAAGTTTGCTAAACAGAGAGCAAAGTAATTACAATTCTTCTCTGATTGATTAAACATGACATATATGCTAATATGAAAGTAACTCTCATCCTTTGTTACTCCATCGTCTGGTTTACAGTAATTCGAAAGGTAGCAGATATAATCATTTCAGAGCTGCTAGTCTGAACTTTTCTAAGCTAAAAATAGACTCCTGGGTCACCTTTGCGTCAATAAAAAATTTGTATTTCCTTTCTGTGTTTCAACTTTCATATAGACCTGAAATAATGTTGCAGCTATTAAAGCCTCATTTTCTTTCTCTTTTACATCAGAAAACACATGTTGCCACAGTTCAGAAAAAATAAAATAAAAAACACACACCTGCTAAGTTTTTCTTTAAAGCAATTATATAGTTAGTAGTCTGTCAGACGGAGTATTTTTCACCCTCTAAATAAAATAATATTAGACATGACTTAGAAAAAAACCACAAAATTTAGAACACCAATAAAATATGCCATTTGTCAAGTTTTAAGGATTGTTCAATTTAAAGCAGCAATTATTGGAAAAATAGGTTACAGCACATCTATCAAAATTAGTCTGTATTTTAAGATTATAATTCCTAATGCAACAATTAATTATTTTTAAAATCCACATAAGTGAAAGAAGTAGGAACAAAATATAATAATTACAGCACACGCATATCGTGTGTACTATCGTGTGTACACATATCGTGTGTAGCATTATTCCAAATACTTTGCAGGTATTAGCCATAGCAATTCTTGCAACAACCCTGTGAGATACATACATACCATTATAAGCCTGTTTTTATGGATGTGGGAAGAGAGGCACCAACGGCTCAAGAAACTTCCCCAAGATTAAACAACAGTTATGAACTTCTAGATTTCTATTTATATTCAGACCATGCTGCTGGAATATTCTATAGAAGTAATCAAATCAAAGAAATAATCAAATTCTTGGTTAAAGGAGATAAAGGGTAGATTCTCCACAAGAATGTGGTAAAGGGAGCCTCACCCTGGAACCCTGCCTCATCCTAGAACAGAATGGTCTGTGGGTCTCTGACACCCTCTGTCTCTGGTAAACCCCGTGAACCCAGACTTCCCTGTGCCCAAAAAGCACATAAACACAGGGCAGTGGGTCACAAGACTGGGTGGACCACCAAAGCTGTTGGCCCCCTGCCCTGTGTCTACGAAGCTACCAATAGCTTCGGCAGTCCACTCAGTCTCACAGCCTGGCCCTGGTCCCTGGGCTTCTCTCACTAAGCTAAAGTTCTGCCCTAACTCCATCTTATCTGCCTCTTCAGCTTCTTGCTCATATGTTGCCTTCTCTGGAAAGGTAGTGTGACTATGTGCTTCAGAAATACCCTGAAGAACACACACCAGGATCTGAGTCCAAGCCCTATCACTTACTAGCCTCTGGGTGACTTTGGAAACATGATTTCAGGTCTTTGTGCTTCAACTGGCTCATTTGCAAAATGGGGATTTTCAGGGTGTTGACAAGATTAAATGATATGATGTCTGTCACGCATGGGACACAGGGCGTGTGCTGGAGGTCTAGTTCTCCTTCCTCCATTTTTCCTCAAAAGTCATTTTTCTCTGAGCCTCAGATTCACCTTGAAGAAAAGAGGGTCTAGATTGTTGATATCCCTTTATTTTTATATTCTGTGGTTCCAATCCATGGTAACTAAATCATCAAGATACAGGTCAGTTTGTATTCCAAAGACCCAGTTGGTGTCAGAGTGATGTTTCTTGCTAGGTAGCTGAATAATTAATTAATTTAACACACATATACTGAGTATGTCCAAAGATGAGACAGACAAAATTATTTTGCCCACTTGGAACTTATAGTCCAATCAGGAAGAGAGATAGACAGGGAGCAAGTTTAGGTTAACCCACGACCTGCCAGAATAGAGGCGTGTCTTGAGTGCAACCTGCACACAGGAGGAACGAACAATCAGAGGACTCATGTGTGTCCCTGTCCTGCTGTGACACCCACGTGCCTGGAGGCTCACACTCAGTGTGGACACTCCGTCTCGTCCTAAACTGCAGCATCTGCAACCCCAGCACACTTACTACTGGGAACAACTGGCCACGGACGACTCCATGAGGGCAAAATGCTGAGTGAGCTTGGAAGGATTTCCTCAAAGAGTGTGAAACAACACCTGAGTACAAAAGGCAATTAGCAGGAAATTAATTAAGTCCCCAAAGTTGATAATGTGGAATGACACCACGTCTGGAGATGCCAGCTAGCCAACAGGCTGATCACAGCTTCCGGCTGGAAAGGTAAGGCCATGTTCTTGCCCTGAGCAGGTCCGGCCAAATCGGCTTCCTGAAGCCTTCCTGAAGCACTCTGCTCCCCCTTCCTTGGCTTCCATGCATGTAATACTTAAGGCCCTCTTAGAATTAGGGGCTTCCTACCCCATGCTTCCCAACTTTCTAAGCTACAGAGTCACTGACACACACAGTTGTTGGTAAATAGGGCTGAGGTAATAATGATAGCTGCTACCACCTACACTCTGTCAACTCCACCTGGATGGGATCAGGGAGGTTAAGGAATTTGCCTAAAGGTCACAGGGTTGGGAGGATGGAGTTTGAAGTTCTATATGCATTAATTTATTAAACAAATACAAAGTAAGAGTGACTATATTCCAGTCCAGGTGAGGAACAAAGATGATTTAGTGGTCATAGGCTCATAGAGAAGATGGATAGATAGATGGAGTTCCAAGAAGGCTGCCTGGAGGAGGTGCCACAGGAGTTTACTTTTGGAGAATGAACAGGAGTGTTTCAGGTTGAGTGCAGGGGGTAGAGGAAAGAAAACTGCAGGTAGCAAAGGTTGATGCAGTGTGAGGTGGACTGGGGCTGAAGAGGTGGGTAAGGCCAGTTGTCAAACAGGATGTGTGAGGACATAGAAGGAGCTTGAACAGAAAAAAAGACCCATCAGAGGCTTTTAAAGCACCTTCTTCATTCTTTTCTTTATCAATACATCTCTTTCTTTTTCAAGTGCTCCAGTGATCTATTTCTATATAGCCTACCTTGCCAAAACTTAGTATAGGAAAAGAGTCATCCTTTTATGCATGTGTCCTGATATTGTGGGTCAGGAATTTAGTAAAGGCACAGTGGGAACAGCTTAGCTCTTTCCAATACCTTGGCTGGAGCTGCTGGGGCTGGAGGAGGCACATGGGGGTGGATTCTTCCCTCCTGAGCCAGGTACCTGGCCAGGATGGCTGAAGGATGGGCCCACTTGGTCTGCTGATCAGTATGCCCACTTGAGGTCCCTCTCACCTGGGGATCTCCGAGTCATTCGGTGGCTTACAGGGCAGCTCCCATTTTTAACAAGGAGTGGTCCAGTGAACAAAGAAGATGCTGTGAGGCCTTTTCTGACTCAGCCTTGAAAATCAGTGTCTTTTGTCATATATCATCAGTCCAGCCAGTCACAGGCTCAGCAGGGTTCAAGGGAGGCCATACCTAATACAATCCCTAAGTCCTGAGACCTAGTCTCCTAACTTTAATGTAGACTCTTATAAACTTACTAATTCAAGATCCCAATGGTATTTTTTTTTTTAAATCAATGATTTCCAAAACTCTTTACCTCTAGCAAAACAGATGAAAGAAGAGCTGGTGCCATGGTGGGAGAGGGACCTCTGCCCACCAGCCAACCTCTCAGCTTCCTGTACCCCTAAAGGCATTTTGTAGGTCCCATTCTCAGAATTCTGCAGAATCCAGGGAGAAAGATTTCCAGTTCACTCTCTTAAAGTGTTATTTACCTTAAAAAAAGACTTGCATGGGGGAGGGGTATAAATCCAGACATCTTGAGAAGCCTGAGGGGGTCCGTCAGGAGTGTCCTCTCAATTCATGCCACTCAGGCCAGGGCACATTCTGCCCACAGATGGGGAATCAAACAAACCTAAACCAATTGCTTTCTGTACCACCTGCTTTCCAACACTTTTTAAGTTTTTGATTTCAGATTTTAATTTTTTTCCCTTTAATGTTGTAGTCTTTTCCCCTCTTATTTCTGTCTCTTTTATTTTTCCTCCTCCCTTGTGCTAATATAGCCACGTGACCATATAGAAATGAAGTTTCCCTGGGAGCCAGACCTTAGCGCTGCCAAGGGGGAAGGGTTGTTTTGGGAATGGAGGTGTGGTCACCCCAGCCATGGCCAGCAGGCCAGAGTGGGCAGAGTCAGATGTGGGAGGTGTGTCCTTAGTACCTCCTTCTCTCCCTCCCAGAGCCTCTTCTCCCCCTGTGAGCTACCTCAGGCTTCCCCTTTCCCTTTCATTCCCCAGGCTTTGAGGTGGGGGGCTGCTCCTGGTAGTTCTGTGGGCACAAGGCCCTGGGGTGGAGGGAGTGGCCTTGGCTGGCCTCACTGGCCCAGATGTGACTGCTGGTGACAGCTCTTTCTAGCCTAGGTCTCTTCTACCAGCCTGCTCTGTGAAAAGAAAACTTGCAGTGTTAGTCAGAGTCCCTGCAGGCAGTAAATAGCACCCTCAGATTAGGGTCATTTGGGGAGAATTTAATGAAGGAACTATTTGAAAGGCAAGAGGAAAGAGTCCTTACCAGAATGTGGAGAGAGAGGGCTGTGTGCAAAGGGTGGCCCAGCAGGAACTGTGACATCTTCCGTGGGGTGCAGTTAATCTGCCGCGTTCCCAGAGGGAGGAACCTCAGGGAAATGGGTATCTCAGCCCTACTCTCTTTCCTTTACCCTGCTGGTGCTTGCCCTTGGCCCACCCAACTGGGAACCATGCACAGGGGAAGCTGGTTGTATAACAGGTCAGCCTCTGGAGGATAGCACAGTGTCAAAGGTGGGAGAGTGTAGATGGGGGGGGGGCAAAAGGGCAACACCCAGTCTACTCACATGTATGGAGTACATACGATGCATTTGCCAGGTCAGGACACCTCTACCAGTTAAGGACAGGCCTCCGTTTGCAGGCAGGATCCTCAGGTCCTAATGCACATCGGCCAGCTACATAGAGGTGCATGGCAGCAGGCTCTCACCGCCAAGCCCTCTGGCTCCCAGCCCAGAGGATGCCCCACAATTGCCCCACAGCGGCCTCCCCGAAACATTTCCGACACTCATCAGTCATAACAAGCTTCCTGCACCAACTTGTTTCCCCAAATGCACGATTTCTTATTGCCAAGTGTAATTAACATGATACATTGACTTAGGGCAGAGCTAACAAGCACATATTAATTTTGAAAAGTCAGTTCTTTTGCTGGAAATGAGCTGCTGATGAGCACCTACCACAGGAGTTTAAAAGTGCAGGAAAGGGAGTGGGTAATTATGGGCTGGCACCGCCCGCAGGTCTGCGTTTCTGCCCCCCAGAAACGCCTTGACAGTGAGTGATTGGCCCCGCCTCAGGGAGGGGGGCCCTCAGGGTGCCCCAGCTCTGCCTCCCTGATGCCCAGCCTCCCCCTTCCCCAGGGAGCATATTGGTTCAGGCTGTCTCTCAATGCAGTTATCTCTGACCAGAGTTTGTACCTGAGCTGTCCTTTGCCTCATTGCTTCCCCTGATGTGGATACATGGCCCCTCCCCCCCAAAACCATCCTTCCGCGCAGTAGGTCACTGGGCAGCCCTGGGCAAATGAAGGGAAACAAAACAAAGATGCTCAGATCCTTGTCTGCCTTTCATTCAGGGCCCCACTGACAGTTGGAATTTCCTTTAGAACTCTGGTTTCATGAGCCAGATGTTTCAGCGAATTCCCCTCTGTCTCCTCTCCCGATGGGGAGGGTAACTTCTCCACACACCTTTGTGTAGTAGGGTAGGCCCCAGGAAGACAGCGTTTTCCCATCGTTCCTGGTAAGGGGGTGGCTCTGTTGTTGCAGGGGAACAACCGTGCTCGGGTTTAGGTACCCCATCCCGCGTAGCTGCCTCCTCTCTGGACTGCAAAGTCCACAGGAGAGTCAGGACTAGGTGAGCATCCCTTTTACGTGGGGCAACAGTGGGGAGGCCTGGCTCCCAATTCCACTCTGCTTCTTCTCGGCTGTGGGAAGCTGGACACGTCACTCCATCTTGCCAGGCCCCAGTTTTCTCATTGGCACCTTGGGGAGCGGATGCCCGTCTGGTCTCACAGGTGGCTGTGTGGTTCAGTGCTTAGCGCTCAGACAGCTTCGCGTGGCGCCTGCTCTGGGGAAGGTCCTGGGGAAACGCTGTCTTCCTTCCTGACACGGCCTGCTCCGTGTACTCGCAAACATGCCAGGAGCTGCTGGGGCGGTCGTCAAGTTTGTATTTCTTGGGGGACGTGAGGAAACCACCACATACCTCTGTTTAAGGACTTATTTTGTGGTTTCCTTGGTTATTTATAGAACGCTGACTTTCTCTTCCTCGTTGCTTTCCTCTTCACTTCATTCCCAATCCATTTCCCCATTTTTCCCATCTCTCTTTACAGACGGGCCTCCCTAAAGGATCTCTGATGCTTGTGAACGGCCTTGTTTCAATACCTGCGGTTTTTGATGACCCTCTTCATGTTGACGGGGTCTCCTGGCTGAATTCCTGTCAGGCTTTTTCTCCACTGAAGCAAGTCTCCTCACTCCCCCAGCGGCTCGCAAGGCTGTCTCTAGGACACCTCTCCTCTTACCCTCACTCCCCCACCCCCGGTCCCCAAATTGCTTTGTGCCTTGTGCTTGATGAGGCCAGATCTGATGACTGAGCCTTGCCTCTTCTCTGCAAGATTTCCAATTCTGAGTTTCTGGATGGAATTCTTTCTTGTTACCAAAGTTGACTCCCTTCCCACGTTCTTCACCTTTCTGCTACCTAACTTGTTCCACTCTGCTGGACTGACAGCCCCTCTTCATTTAGTGCCTCCTAATGGAATTAGTTAAGAGCTTCGCCTCATCTTCTGAGGACTTTAAGGACACGTTCCTTATCTGGCCCTCTGCTAAGGCCTCCTTCCCTAGGCGGAATCTCCATGAAAGCTGGATTCCAATTCAAAACACAATTCTCCAGCCTCCCAAGCAGGGTTTTGGACACGTTTTCTCCAAATAAACAGCCCTAGATTATTGACAACCTTGTCCTAGCTGAAGCTGGAGAGTAACCTCCCTCAAAGCAGCCCCTGGACAGGAGAGAGGAGAACTGAGGCTTCTCAGACTCCAGGGGCCTGGTCTTCATCTCAGAGAATCCAGGGCTAACACTCATTCCAGTTTTCATTCTTGCACCGATCCTAGGGACACGAGGAATTCAAATACGACCAATAATTCTTTTGAACTCCCTTGCTTTAATAGCTATCAGATGGAAACTTTGTTTCTTTTATTAAACTAGGTTGGATGTCACCCAGAGAACTACTGTGTGGTGGAATTTCTATCCTGGATTCACTTTCACTGGGTCAATTCCTACTCCCCATCTCTGACCCAGTTTCAATGGGGGCATTCCCAGGAAAAGCGGTCTCTTCCAGGCTTGCTCTCGAATCCTCCAGCTATTATTCAGATACAGAAGCACCTTTAGTCTTAAGTCAAATTTGGAGAGAGGAGTTTTGATCAAACCTTTGTGATCTTAGCTGAACCAAATCAAACGGCTTATTTTTAAAAACGAGCAGTGATCAGGCTAAACTCAGTGGATTGAGTTTCAAACAGGTTTCCTTGCAGCTTTTGTGGAAGAGGCTTCTGTGTTTCTGGATCTTGAATAAATACATGGGTCTGTGTTTCTTGGAAAGCCCCGCCTTCTCATCTTCTAGCTGAGGTGGTGGCAGCAGGGTGGTGATGCCAAAGTGGTGCCATCTGCCCCTTTGCTAATGTCCAGTACGCATCAGTGGGCTGGGGACAGCCTAAGCGCTATGATGTTTCTCCTCTACAACATCCAAAACTTTCAGAAAGAGAAAGGAAAGGGACACTGCTTTAATAAGCATGTCCCATGTGCCAGCCATGCTGCTGGAAGCAATACAGCTGCCATCTCGTTTTCTCTCTACCAACAGCCCTGTTGCAAAACCACTGCTACTCTGACTTCCCAAATGATCAAACAAGGCTCCATGGGGGGTGTGGGTGGGTTTTCCAGAAGCAGATGCTGGAGTTCGGGGTGTAGATGTTTATTAGAGATGAACACCTGTAAAAGGAGGACGTAAGAAACAGGATTGGGCAGAGGGAGCAGGTGACCTGCGAGGTAGGTCCAGCAAAGCCTTGGCCAAAATGAAATGAAATGGCCCAGTCTTGATACTTATACTTGGACCAATCTCCAGGAGTGACTGTCCCAAGAAGGATGTGACCCCCAAAATCTTTCTGTGAAGTGGGATCTGGGCAGTGCCCTTATACGTCTCGTGAAGGCAGCTCAACCAAACTTAAATGATGGGCCTGGGATTCGTACTAAGGTCTGACTCTTTGCAAAAGCCTCTCCATGACACAATCACGTTGAGTGTTGTTTGCAGATAGAGGGTGAGATTCCATTGGGTTGGGAGTTATCTGACAGCATAGATTGTAGCTCTTCCTTCCTTTGTTCCCAGATGGAGAGACACACAAACTCGTTTCGTGACCTCCTGACAGAATGGTTAGCGAGAGCCTTACAAAGCACCCAGAGCTATCTGTTAGCTAAGGCACCACCCTGAGGGCTAGCCAGCCATTTCCAGCCTATGATCCTGGTGCCTGACTCTGTTTCCAGGACTAGCACTTGCACCCACATGGGGCATGCCAGGAATGCCCGCTGGTCATCTCTGTTTTCCTGCATGTCCAATCCATAACTCTGTGTTTCCCCTATTTTGGTGTTCCCATCTATCTTTAGCACAGATTGACTTTTTCATTTTTAAAGGTCAGCCATTTCTTCAGTGCACTGGGGAATGGGGCATGAGGAACAGTTTGGGGAGGGAGTTGGAGACAATATGAGGGAGAGATCTAGGGATACTGCTTTTCAGATGCCCCTGTTCTGTCCTATCTAGAGGACATCCTAGGGCAAATATCTGTCCTTCGAAGGGAAAATAGGAAAAAAGATCTCACATGGGCTTTCATTTGCCAACATCATGGCACACTGTGCCCAGGCTGAGCTCAGTAATGATGGCGCCCCTGGACCAACCCCACGGCTCACCCACTCCACAGACAAAGAAGGCTTCTGCTTGTTCTGTCATGAACTTGCTCTGGATCTCTGGCAAGTCACTTCTCATTTTCTGGGCCTCTGTTGCCCCCATTTACTTCAACTGGAAAATGGGGACACGATAGTGTATTAGTGTTCTAGGGATGTTGTAACAAAGTTCCCCAAACTGGGTAGCTTAGAATAACAGAAATTTATTTTCTCACCATTCTGGAGGCCAGAAATCTGAGGTTGAGATTAAGGTGTGAGCAGGTTGGTTCCCTCTGAGGGCTCTGCCAGAGAATCTGTTCTGTGCCTCTCTCCTAGCTTCTGGTGGCTTGCTGGCAACTGTGGCATTCCTTGGCTTATAGATGTGTCACCTTGATCTCTGTCTTCATCTTCACATGACATTCTCTGTGTCCAAATTTCTTTTTTTAATAAGGATGCCAGTCCCATTGGATTAGGGCCTACCCTAATGACCTCATTTTAATTTATTTCCTGAGCAAAGACTCTATCTGCAGAGAAGGGCACATTGTGAGGTACCGGGCTGGGAGGGGTAGGTCTCCAACATATCTGTTTTTGGGGGAATACAATTCAACTCATATTAGGTAGTCAACCCACCTGGTGTCTTTAAAGTTCCTATTAGTGTGAACTCTGGGTTTGTGTCTAATTGAGGCACCCAAAGGAGGTGTTGGGGAGGATACAATGGTCCTCCCTGGATGGGAGGACCCCCCCATCCAGGGAGTGAGGGATCTGTTCCAATTAGCCAATAGTGTGGCTCAGTCATTCCAGAACCCAAAGAAATCTTTGTGAAGGATTCATGCCCTCATTGACACATTGGGGATCACACATTTGCCGTGCTTTCCCATTCCTGTTAACTAGTTTATTGAATCCCTAGGTCATTAGAGGGGGTGAGACAATAGCAACCAGCTGGTCTTCGATTATGAAATATTTCTGACCTTTTCTCTTATACCTAATGGCTCAGAGAACCCTAATCTCAAAAGCAAATCAAACCCATTTATCTCTTACTAAGGCCAAGGTGAAGGTACTTTCGAGGCTGAGGAATAAGCTAGAGAGATTCTGCTAGAGGAGCTCCTGAGAATTAAACTCACGACCTTGGTTAGGGTAAAAGCTGTTTGATGATTTACTTTTCTTTGGAGGACATTGGTGAGAGCAGTTATGCCAATCATTTTGAACTTTAGCACCTGCTAGGATTTATGTGATGTCAAAATCTTGGTTATCAGAACTGTTATTTAAAAAACAAATAAACAAACAAACAAATAAAACGAAAAACAACTGTAAAAGTAAAGAATAGGGCGAGACAAAACTATTTCTACAGAATATTTTATTTGTTACTTAATGGCTTTGCCTTTCCATTGCCAAGGCATCTAATTAATAATTTGATACTTATGTGTTTTATTTATTCAGCCAACATTTACTTGGTACTTACTGAATATGTGTATATGATCGACAGAGAAAAGACTCTATGGTATTTTTGAACTTTATCTCTGTGAAATCTCTCCCCCCTTCTCTCTCTCTCTGGAATCTTTCTTTCTCTCTCTCTCTCTCTCTCTCTCTCTCTCTATATATATATATATATATATATATATATATATATATGAGTCTATATATACATATATATACATATATATATATGAAATATTTCTGACCTTTTCCATATATATATGGAGAGAAAGAGAAAGAGATTCCAGAGGGGGTGGGGAGAGATTTCACAGAGATAAAGTATATATATATATATATATATATATATATATATATATGCAATTTACATTAACCTATATACTGGAAGATGAGGCTAAAGGAGGGAATTTATTTCTCAAAACATATCAGATACTTCTGATGGCCTCTTGGCCTCACCTGCTTCTTGTTCCAGCTTTGTAAGGACTGAATTCAACAGTACCTTACTTCAAACAGGTAGCACCTTTGAAAGGTGGGTCCTACCTCTTGACTTCTGTCCCAAAGCTTCCCTATTGATGACATCTTGGGATTTTGCTTAAGTGCTCATGCTCACAAGTGCACAACCCAGAATGGCAGAGGATTTACTGCCTGTGAGGCAAAACTTTGACTTAAGGGAGATGGGGTCCAGCGGATACACTTGTCTTCCGTTCTCCCACCAGAGATGGTCTGGAGAGCAGTTTACATGGCCTCTGGAATTGTAATCCCCTGGGTAAAGTCTCAATTTTCTCCTTCATCGTGGTAATAGACTCTCACGTGGGCAGCCCTTCCTTTCCTGATTTAATCTCTGTATCTCTGCACCCTGCATTCTTTGTAAAAGAAGAGCCCGTAAGTCTTTCCCTTAGGCTCACCTTTCTGGTAAGTCAGGCAGACCAAAGGAGAGAAAGCTTGGCTCTGCCCCATGATGGCTCCAGGTATGGGAGTCCATTATTCTCATCCATTGGCTCTGGTCATGTGGTGGGGATTTGTTCGAGTTTCTCTGGCTTGGGAGGTAAGAAAGAGGATTTATAGACCAAATATGTGTAAAGCTGCGCTGGGAATCTGTGGACTTTCTTTTGTGATGTGGCATGGAAATGCCTGTCCTTTCTTTCCGTGGTGTCTTGGGGGAAGCAGGATTCCTAGAGAAGTAGGGGAAGATTGCCTCATGTGGTGGGATGAGGCCTGGGCAGAAGAACATCAGGAGCCCTGGCTTCTGGATTTGGCTCTTCCACTGATGAGCTCTGTGACCTTGACTAAGTCACGGTGCCTCCCTGGAAGTCAGATTTCTTATTTGACCAGTTAGGGCTTAGGCGAGATCATTTCTACAATCACTTCCAATTCTAAAAGCTTATGATAAACTCTAATCCCTGCCACTTTGGTTGCATTAGCATGGAAGATGTTTTTATTCCTATCCAAAAGGTCAAATCAATGCCCCTGTGAGATTTTTCAATATGGGAGCTAAAGAAAAAAAAAAGTGCACTCATATCTTGTCCATCACAAGGGAAAAATATAGACACTAACAACCTAAGACTAAGACTTTCAACTCCAAGTGTGGGTGTTTATCTCTTGAAATTTAGTACATGACTGGCGAGGGCTGGTTCGGGGAAGGGAGCTCCCAGACAGCTCCAGATAGAGGAGCAAGATGGATCTTCCCTGCAACGCATGCAGTATCCACCTCTTCTGCATGCCCTACCTTCCATTCACCCTTGTGCAGGGAGAGAAAGTTCTCTGTATGTGAGGTCAAGGCCATGACCACGCCCAGCACACTGACCATGCCAGAAGGGACTGGAGGAATGGGGGACCCGACATTCTTTTTAGGAACTCACAGAGGCCAACGCAAATTGCTTTTGGTCCTTGCCCAAACTGGAAAGAACATTTTTTCCCCAGATCATTATTAAGAATTTTATACAATCACATGTTCTCTTCTCTCTCACATATAGACATACACTCCCAAAGAGAAAAACTCATCTCTGGGTATTGGGTCATAAATTATATGAGGTATATTTCATTATAAAGTACATTTCTTTTGTCCTTTATGAATGTTCTCCATTTACCCCAGAGGGGTTGTAATGTACACTGACATCTTACTTTCTTCCAAGAAGCATTCTCTCATATTGTTTAGTATGTGGGGCCTAGCTGGGCAAACAAATCCTATACTGGAAAATGAAGACAGTCAACTCATATATAAGTAGGAATACAATCCTGCATCTATGCCTGGGCTCCCTGGAGGCCACATATAATCTTTAGAAAAACTGGGTAAGTAAACATGGCTGAAAGAAATGTCTGGTGGAGGGAAGGGGGCTGCATAAACACGGCAAATGCATAATTGCTATGGCCCAGGAAAATAGGAAGCCAAGTGATTCTGAAGCCAGCAAGACGGGAACGAGTAATTTATAACAAGTCATTCCTCATTACGTTTGATTTTTAGTTTTGCTCCTGTACCATGTCCATCCATCTCGCTTCCCAGCCCGCACCCGATCCTTCCTACGGCACTTGGTTTTTCCTAAAGTGGAGACCCGGGAAAAGGTAAAAAGTCAAGTGAATTAGAGACAACGTTGCGGCCTCTCCATTTTCTTCAATTAACAGTTAGCAGCGGCCTCGGCAGCAGGATCCTTGAGCACTCAAGGTTTTAAATGCTTCAGTTTTACCTTGCAGAACATCAGACACCGAAGCTCATAAAATTGAACTCAGATGAGGCGCACTCCTGTCTTTGGAGTGCTACTAAACAATCTGCAAATTATTTAAATTAAACCAACCCGGCCTTCAACATCTGCACACAAAATGTTTAAATTCCAAGTGCAACTTTACTGGCATAAGAAAATAATAAGGGGAGTTCAATTTGTGTCAGCATGGCTCAGGAAAATAAGATATCATGTCTTGCTGTCTGCTTGATGTCAGCTTCTCAGATGCGAGCCCTAATGCCTCATCCTAGACTGTCCGCACCAGAGCCTGCCAAACAGAGAAGTTCAGCCAAAGTTCACCAAGCTACTACCAAATAGCTTCCCCCCCTCCTTTTTTAATCATTAGAAACCTTCTGTTTTATATTGTGCACACGTGATCGTATCTACCTCTTAAAACATATATAACTCTATTAGCTTCTCCTATTCTCTGGGAATACTGTCACTTCGTTTCCCTGATGAGTTTGTTTATGGCTTGGAGTTATTTAGCTTTTAAACGTTCACTAGGATAGACTACAGTCTATCTAAAATGCTTTATCACAGCAAAAATCTGCAATATTTGAGATGATTTGAAAATTATTCTTTAAAAAAAAAAAAGTGAAAAAACAAAAACAGAAAACGCAGACCTCAATCAATTACTGTCCGAAGTGGCTTTAGAAATGCTTTTTCAGCCCTCTCTCCCCTCTTTTCACCCAAATCAGAGGCTTAGTCAGGGTGTGTCACACAACCTGCCCCAAGACTAGCACTGGGCCCTTGGACAAGTCCTCAGTTCAGCCCTCAGTTCTAATCTTCCCTTCAGCTGGGATATTGAGACGACCAACAGGGCAATTACACAGGCCATTTTTCTCATTTGCGTTGTTTAGTCTTGATTTACTTTAAATGACTACCACTTTCATTCCTCCGGTGAAATTGTGCACCCACACTTTTAATCACGCAAAACCAACATTTTAATGCTGCTGGATGATGTATCAATTCAGGGTCCTGGGCTTGCCAAAGAGCTAGAATTTCACTCATCAGCAGAAATGCAGGTTTAGTAGGTGTGTGAAGACAAAAATAAGCACAGTGAAGTCTTTGATCTACTGTGTGCATGTTCTATAAAAATACCTTTCCTATAGTGTAACATGTCACATTTAATCTATGTTTCACCTTTAGCATCTTTCTTCCAACCGTCATCGGTCTTTTCCAGCGTCCGAAGCACCAGTGCTCACAGCAGCCTTGTAGAAGGAAAGCCTTCTTTGTTTATAGTCTGTGGTGGTGCTTGGGGTGTAGTAGGTGTGGAAAATCCCCACCAACAAAAGAAAGAATAGCTCCATGGCCTCTACCCTTTAACCTCATTACAAGGCCACTGTCTTCTTACTGTTTCAAAGACAATGAAAATAATGCTGAAATTCACATTTCAGATAAGTCACAGCTGGTTATAATTACTATAAAAAAGCTTACTTTACATTTAGTGCTGATTCAGGTAACTTTCAAACTCGTGCTAAATATTTCGCCACCAATAACTGAGTAGGGTTTAATTAAGCAATTTGAAAAAAGCAAATAAATATGGTCTGAATACAAACATTAAAATAAAATGAATTATGAGATACAATAATATTGAAAACAGTAACCTTGTCACATACTGTTCATTATTATCTTGATTTCTTTTCATCTTTCCTATCATAAAATAATTCAGCTTAAATGCTGCATTTAAAAGAACTTGTCTACTGATTCATAATTCACTTAATCTGGCATCAATTACTGGCCTGGATTTGGAAAATTCAACGTCTGTGCTTTAATACCTTAGATAGTAGCTGGTTTCTGGATTCAGCCTGAAATGGCATGGTTAGAAAAATTTTAAATATTTTTGCTAGATTCAAAGACGAGCAAGATTAAAAATTCCCAAATGTGTATTCTGGAATCCCTCCAAAAACATTCCATCTTTATTCATTATTGGATATTGTCTTGATTAAAATTCCTGTTGGTTTGTTCTATGGTTAAGTAGTAATCTTGTATCTTAGCATTTGGAATGTATTGGTATCATGTGACAGAGCCCAAATGAATATAGAGAGATCTCTTTCACAAGTCAACAACGAGGACTAAGAGCGTTCAGATTTCAGCAGAGCTGTTTGGGGGGAGGGGGAGGGGTTTATCTGTGCAGCACTTTCTTTCCAAAAAGTGAGTCAGAAAGAGAGCTGTTCAAAGCAAAATGATTTTTCCTATACCAATGTCCTGAATCAAGGCAGATTTCTCTAGAGGAAATAAGATATTTTTTTTCTTCTCTTTTTCTTTATCTCATTTTGTTCTATTTCTAGCGTTTGGCGCCTTTTAGTGCTAGTTTCACCCAGTAACATGTGAAAAATGTACTCAACAATGCAAAGCAGATGACTTGGTCACCATCTTCTGAGTCACCGTTCTTTTCTCTGCATTCCTGAAGATGCCTTTCAAAACCAGAGAACAATCCTGTTAGGAGCCACTGAGAGAGGGAATGAAAAAAAAAATGGACCTACTTACGCAGCCACACGGATACTTTTTTGTGTGACTTGTCCCCCACTGGCAACCTGCTTGGCACTGGGCATTCCCAGGGACCCCAGGCCAGGGCTTAATGCCTGGAGAAGGTCTAAGAGAGTGTGGGAGGCCATGAGACTCTGGCAGACTGGTCTGGCCTTTTGTTCTGTTTTACAACGAAATGGCCACTTGGAAGTACGCTCTGTGGCAGAGAGGAAAGGAGAGGATGTTAGCGAAGATCTGGCCCCTCGTGGTGACGTAAACTGTTACCACCTCTTGTGCACTAGAAATGCATTTATCAGTTAGAAAAAGGTCAGAGCCAAGCTTTTAGGGATTAAACTCAACTTTTAGGCAAGTTGTCAGGTACACCAAGTTCTCCAAGACCTCCCTAGGATGGTGGATGGGGATATCTCATGGGGTTAGAAAAGGCTGTGATCCCACTGACTATGATTCTGGAGCAAAGAATCAACTGATTGCTCTGGTGGCTGCAAAGGGGCACAGAGTGGATGCTCAACACCTTTCAGTGCATCAGGGAGCATGCCTCCCAGGGAGCTGGTCTTTTCGCCTTGGGGAAAGTGAACGGATCAGATTGTGTTTGCTGAGGTCAATTCACAGTGTGCATCTCAGTTGAGGGTTTTACCAGTGAACTTGCTCCCTAGGCATCCCACCTTCCACATGCAGAAATACCAAAACCAAGAAGATGTCCCATGTGTTGAACATGACCTCTAAGAAGAAGAAGGCTTGATCTGTTTTATTCACCACCCTAAAATCAGTGCCTACAACAATGGCTGCACATAAACATTGGTCAACGAATGGATGGTATCATACAAAGATTCTGAACAAAAAAAATCAATCAGTGCAATGCTCAAGTGGTTTTTGAGCACAATAAGCCTAGAAGCACACTCGTTATTTCAACAAGCTAAATTTTAAGAAGACTGGAATAAGGAAAGGGAGAGGACTAATCATTGTGGATACTTACTACCGTGTTTCCCGGAAAATAAGACCTAGCCAGATCATTAGTTCTAATGTGTCTTTTGGAGCAAAAATTAATATAAGACCCAGTCTATAATATAATATAATATAATATAATATAATATAATATAATATAATATAATACCCGGTCTTATCTTACTATAAGACCTGGCCTAATATAATATAATATAATATAATATAATATGGACCTTGTCTTATATTAATTTTTGCTCCAAAAGACACATTAGAGCTGATGGTCCAGCTAAGTCTTATTTTTGGGGAAACAGTATGCGTCAGGAAATTGCCCATGTTCTTCATGAGTAGGTTTAGCCTCATTTTCCAGATTAGGAAACTGAGGCTTGGAAAGGTTAAATCATTTACCTCAGGTCACACAGCTAGTGGGTGTAGGAGCGTGGTTCCGACTCAGGACCCCCACGTTGGAGTGGTTTCAAAGATCAAACTCTGGCAGCACTGCATGGTTAGACTCACGGCACCAGTACTTAAGGATGTATGGTACCACTTTCACTTGATGCTGGAGAAAACCTTTAAGTTCTTTCTTTGGAAAGTTTTTAGAATTTGAGATTCAAATAAGATTAACTAGGTAAAAGTACTTTTTCAAACTGCTTGGCTCAACACTAAAAAATTTGTTCTGAATCCAAATCCGGTATAAATGTATTAGGTTTTCTAGCCAAAAGTTTACAGAAGCAAGAAACAAATCAACATGCTCCAGCCCCAGAGGGTGACATGGAAGAGAGAAATGGACATTTGCTTGGGGCTCAGCCACTCAGGCTTGCATTGCAGCTCTGCTGTGAGCACTTGTGTGATCTTGGATAAATCACTTCACCTCTCAAGATGGCAGGTTTACCAGTGGTCAAATAATAACCCTTGCTTTGCTTACTGTTCAGATATTATTGGAGTCAAGAGAACAAATGGAATTAAAATACTTTTAAAATTTATAGCATCCAATTGAGCAAACTTTTGTGCTTGTGGTGAAAATGCTCTACACTCTGTAGTAATGGGTGTGGGCTTTCCCCATCTACTTCCCTAATTTTACTAACTCGATTTAGTTCCCATCTCAGGTGATAACATACTTTTCTCATTTAGTATTTCATTTAGCTTTATCATTAAGTTAAATGGGCTGTTTTTTCCCTTTGTTTGGCATTTGTAAATATTTTCCCAATTAAAAAAAATTAGCCCAGTCAAAACTTAGTGTTCTTGCTAAGGCGACAAGTCAATTACCTGAATTCACCTCAGAGGGCATGGAGAGTTGAGACGCTGGGTCCTGCTGTACATGCGTTTTGTGGGTTGGCCCCAGATACGAAATATAATTATGGTGTTTTCTTGCCTGATATTAGACAAGTCTGAGGAGGCCTGGCTTACATTCCTTGAGCTCATGAGTAATTATGGTGTTGGTGATGATCAGCTACTTTATAAGGTCTTGGGCTGCTGGCATTCTGGTTTTTCTGTAATGCATATACAGCGTGAATTCAATTACCACCATTTTGGTGCCTGACAAATATGCTTCACTTGTGAACCTCGTCTTTATGTTCAGATAGGACTGGAAGGTGTGTGTTTGTGCTATAACCACGGAATCCCAGACAGTCACAAAAACAGTTCCCCAAACTCAGATCTGCTTTTGGTTCCATTGGCCCATGCATTCAGAATTCTGTTTTTGTTTGGAAAAACTATTTTTCAAGTTCTCTTTTTCTCCACCCCCTTTCTTCTCCTTTTCTGCCGCTCTCTAAACTTTATAATGCTGTGTTGTTTTTTTCTTTTGAAAGATTAGGAAAGAGGGAACACGTGTGTGAAAATCCTGGGCAACTCCCATGTGCTGGGGGCCAGCGAGATTAAGGCCAAAGGCCAAATGACTTCAGCACCCTACAAGTGTGTGGATCTCATTATGGCCCTGGGTTCTGGGGGAGCCTGGATTTGTAGGATGCATGTCAACATTTGGTGAGAGAGCAGGTCTTCAATGATTTTGTTTCTGATCCATGGCACAGCTATGGCCCTCCAAAAAAGGTAATTTTTGTCTCCCAGCAGAAAAGTTCTCATCTACCCTATATATTTAGGAATTCACAGAGACTGAAGAAGTATTTAAGATTATTTTTCTAATCTCTATTTTATAAATGAGTGGCCTGAGTTTAGGAAGGGCAAAGCGAGTTTCCTGAGGTCACATAACTGGCTGGATTTCCTGACTCCCAGCTCAGTGTCCCATCTTTTATACCTGCTGTCGTGGTGCCCATTCACATATCCACTCATCAGTGAGGAACTTTGGAGCACCTACCCTGCGCTTGGTGGTAAGCTTGGGGCTTAGAAAGAAGTCATTAAGGCATAGTTTTGGCCTTCAAGGAAGTTGTTAGCAAATTCGAAAGTTAAGACTAACATGACATAACAGCCTTCTTATAGTAAATGGCATGTTACAGGTCAGAGCTGTTATATAAGTGGAGCAATAGACCAGTTTCTTAGGACGTCAGAGTGCAGAAGCTGGGGAAAGCTGGTCTACTGAGAGGAAACTTGGAGGAAGAACTTGAAGCAGGTTTTGGAGGTTTAAAGTTTTGCAATTCCAGGGAGGGAGCAGGGTTTGGGAAAGGCTCAGAAGCCTTTAGGAACGTCACGTGAGTAAGGGTTCAGAATGAAGGCAGGCCAACTTCTCAGTTCCTGCCTGGGAGGCATGGGGACACGGCTGGCATCACAGGGTAGGGATACAATGCACACAGCCTTTCGTCTAAGCTAAGGTATCTACTTCCTTGTATAGAGGATGGAGCTCTACTGAGATTTTAAATAGGGCAGTGAGGAGAAAATATGAAGGTAATTGGTTAGAAGAAAGATTGGAGGGAGGGAGGGAGGTAAGATCAGAAATAGGAAGCCAGTGGGATATTTTGGAAAAAGTCCCCGTCTGAGATGATGAACCCTCTGAGCAGGGAGCTGGGGAATGCAACCCAGCAGGTACCCAGGGAACCCCATAACTCTGCAGGGGCTGCCTGGGTGACAGTGAGATCCATAATGCTAACTCCTGAATAACTGACATCGTTGCCTTCCAAGGTTTTGAAAGGCTTGCTCTGGTTGTCCATATGGCTTTTCCAGGAGGGCTAGTGGGAGGTACAATTCTTCACCATTTAGTGGGCAAAGCTGGAGGTGGGGAAAGATGGACAGTTGCCCCCACAAGACCAGGACATCTCAGGCTAACTGAAGTGCCCCCTGGCTGGGTAGTGTGACAGATGTACATCCAGACTCGGCCTCTTGCTAATTCTGAGGTATGGCCAAGTCACTAACACTTTCCAAACCTTGGGTTCTTGTGTGCACTTTATAGATGTAATAATGTCTGCTTTAGCTACCTCACACAGTGCTGTAAGAATCCATCGAGAGTAACTACAAATAGACTATTATCGTTGTCACGTCACAGAGCTCTTGCAGCTGAGATGGTGGTGAATTTGATGCAGGGAGAAATTACACGAGAGGAATGACATGTTTCCCTCTAAGGAAGTCACCTTCTTTTACCTTGCCACTTGGAGCATTCTTTGACATTGTCTTTTCAACTGTTTTTTTCTTTTTTCCATTTAAGAAGGACTAGAAATGGGAACTAGCTTGAGAATTCTGTTCAAACTGATTACCGTGAGCTGCTCTAAACCAGAACTGATCAGATTCTGCTGGCAGAGCCTTCAGAACTTGGGTGGCCCCATCCAAAGCTGAAAAATCAACTAAAGGATGAGGGGGTGGGATGGGGAGGGTAAGATGCTCAGCCCTGAAAAATAAGAGATGCTTTTCAAACTATATTTTTAATGTAGTTTCTATAGTTTAACGACAACTCTGTCTGAAACCATTAGCAGCTTCTAAGGTTCCCTGAGCAAAGTTTTCCTTGGAGATTGGCTTGATTATAGGTTTATGTCCTGACTCCTTTCTAAACATAAAGAGCCAGTTCTAGAACTCTGTAAATGTTCCTTCCCAAAGGAAGAGGCTTATGTTGCAAGCTGTGGCAGGCGGGAGAAAGAGACAGAATGGGGACCCTGTGGTAAGGGGACTTCTAGGCTAACTGGAGAAAGGAAAACATTCAAGGCATAATTATTGAGCACCAATTGGTCTAGAGAGTGAGGGGCATGAAAATGTGTGTGGAAGGGGCATTTATTGAGTGCTTCCTGTGTGCTAGAACTTGCTTTTGATTCTGATTTTGTAGTGTCAGAGTTTAAGGAACTCTGGATTTTTTTCTAAAAGACAATGGGAAATCAGTGAAGGGTTCTTCTTAGAGAGCTCTGTCAGATTGCCGTGCAGAGGATGGATTTGGGACAGGGAAAGTGGAGGCTAAGAGCAGGAGTAGGGGGTGGGAGTTGGGAGAAACAGCAGGAGTCCCCTGAGCTAGGGCGGCGGTGGTGGAGAAGGACAGATTTGGAAAATAGTTTGGCAGCAGAAGTAAAAAGAGTTGGCCTTTGAGAAAATAGGTTTTGCTCCCTTTATCCCCAGGCTCCAGCACTTAGGAGATGCTGAAGCTCACAGTCTTGGAATGCTTGTGGATTAATTGCATGGTTCACTGGATATCCTATAGAAAATGTTCACTGTTTAATCTATTTAGAGATGTCGGCCAAAATTCAGGCATAAGGATGTTTATCACAGTGTCATTTTTAATCACAAAATTATGTGCAAATAGGGGCAGCCTCTAATGGTGGATAGGATGTTTGCAATTATTAAAAATCATGTTTTCAATAAATACATAATGACACAGGTACGTCTAAAATAATGTTAAGTATAAACATAATACAAATATATATATATATATATATATATATATATATATATATATATATATATATATATATATATATAAATAGGAAGCTCCTGAATCAGTATAAAAAATACACACAGAGAAAAAAGAAGGGAAGAAAATATGTCCACATAGTCATCTTGAGTTATAAGGCTAAGACTGTCATTTATTGTTTTCCTTCTACATTTAATATTTTTCCAAGTCTATACTATAAAACAGAAGTTTTTATTCTTCTGATTTGAAAATAGAAGATTCAAATCAGAAGAATAAAAATCACTGTGGAATCAAAAAACAACCAAGAGGATACCACTCACTGATTCAGTAGATTGTATTCAAGTGTCAGAGCTGCCTTATGACTTAGGCAAGTCACTTAACCTCTATGGTTTACAGTTTTCTCATCTGTAAAATGGTCATAATAGCATCTGCTTGCTAATTATAGAGCTATTGTAAATATTGAATAAAATAAGGGACATGGCAGTGTTTTGTTACTAGTAAATTGCTTCAGGAATATAAAAGATTCTGGTTATTGCTATGTTCCCATCCCACATGGGGATCCATAAGTAGCTGGGCCCCCCGGTGGGCATGGGTAGCTGACAACCCAGTCTGGAGAAGGAGAGGAGGAGATTATTACAGTTTGAAGCCATTTTGCCTGAAAAGAGACTATCAAGTCTAGCCAAAGACAATTCATTGTGTTGAAAAGGGAGAGAGTAGGGACACTTCAGGAGAGTTAGAGAAAGAGGAAGATGTTGGGCAAAGAGGACCTCAGTCCTGGCCAGCCTGTGGGGATTCTACTTCCTGTCCTTCCTCAGCATATTGGATTCTCCTTCCAGCGCTGCCACTCCAGTCTTGAGTAACATTGGGCCAGCACTTACTCCCTCTGGTCCTCGGATTCCTGTCTGATAAATTGGTTCCTATTCTCTACCATTCCCAGCACCTGTTCCTCTATTCTGTGAGCCTCATGGGAAATTATTCCTTTCACCAGTGCTGTAATAGTCATCATGAATGATCCACGTAAAAGGAATGAAGGGTACAAAAGGAACACACGCCAAGACGGACAGGGGGGTGGGCAAGCCAAGAGATGATATTGTATCCTAACCAACAAACATATATTGAGTCTGTGTTAAGGGTAGGCCCTTGTGTTTCATACTGAGGGTCCCCTACTTGGGGAGAGATGACGAAGACATGATCACTTTTGGATTGCCGAGAATGCATCACGGGGAGTGATCGCCCAGGAGATCAGAGGAGACAGGTGATAATTGGGGTGATGAGAGGATGACTTGGACAACAGGTAGCTGGGTGAGGTCTCCCAAGCTGAGAGTGAGTAGAAAACACAGGTATAAGATAGTTTAGGAAGCTTCTAGTTGAGTTATCTTGGAAAAATTACTCAATGTAAATGAATCTATTTCTTCAGTTGTGACAATGAAGCAAATAACATTTCATAAGCTGTTGAGATGATTAAATGAGGGAAAAGAAAGGAAGTTCCAGGCATATGGGTATATTAAGTGTTAAAAACATATTAGTTTCCCCCTGCTCCTCTCCCTCCTCCTTCTCTCCCTCCTCCTCCTCCCCTCTCCCTTTTCTTCTCCTTCTCCTTCTCCTTCTCCTCCTCCTCCTCCTCCTCCTCCTCCTCCTCCTCCTCCTCCTCCTCCTTCTCCTTCTCTCCCTCCCCGCCGTCACACACACCCCTTCTATAAGGCAGATACTGTCTAGCCCCAGATCAGTGATTGAAACCTGGTGGCCTATGAGCCAGACCTAGTCTGTGCATATTGTTTTGTTTGGATCGTAGAATTCTGGCTTACACTATGTTTTAAAACCATTTGAATTAGTTGGCGACACTTGAAAATTTAGAGATTTTACAAAACTGTTTATATTTCCAGCATCTCTTGAAAAATCAGATGTGGCCACAGGGGGCCCATGTTACCACTAGGCACCAATTGGTAGGTGTTGATTCAGGGCTGCTCCTGTGGGTAGGGCCACATTCCCCACTTCTCCATAGTCCCCACAACTCCACACTGAGCCCTAACCCTGAGGCAAATGTCAGCTGCAATCTGTCATTGTGTTTGCACTATTTTTTTATTCTTAAATTGAGTTAATAGTTGAGTGAAAATTCTTTACAGCAAAAGAAATTTTATAGCAAAAGCAGGAAAATAAAAGATTGGCCAATAATAGCATATGTTTTAAAAACAAAAACAAAAAAAGAGCAGAAAGAGAGCATATTTCTTTGGGGAAGTGAAGAAAATTCCTACATGTTTAATATGAAGACAAAGCATGACTGTATTGAAAGAATACATTTGGCTTGCTTCACGTGTTTATGTTACCTGCCTGGCCTTGGTAGACATTTGAATATATTGCCCTTAACCTGGGCCACTTGCTGTTATCAGTATGAGCTTATGGAAAATATCAATTCCTCTGTATAATTCCTCTTGCCGTGAAAGGAAAATTCAGCCAGAACTGAGGCACCAATGGTGGTTGACATGAAGTCCACTCAGTTGACATACATTCATATTTGCAAGACCTCTTGCAAATATGAATATATATCACTTTACCCTGAGGGCATACGCTTCTTGGTCTTGGAGATATTTGATGCTTCAAGTGCTTCCTGTTTAACATCCCCAAGACCAAAGATCACTCTAAGCAGATGAGATGATTGCTGGGACTAACGGGAAAACAATGGTTTAGAAAGGCAGTGTCCAATAGAAATGTGACGTGAGCCACAACTGTGAGCCACATATGTAACTTAAAATTTTCTAGTGGCCACGTTGTACAATGTTAAAAGACACAAGTAAATTTAATTTAAATTATATATTTACCTAATTAATCCAAAACACTGTCATTTCAACATTTTTAACCTGGAGTCAATATAAAAATAATTAAACGAGATATTTTAACATTCTTTTTCTTCTCCATTAAGTCTTTGAAATTTCTTGGGTTTTTTTGCATTTACAGCACATCCTACTTTGGGCTGGCCATGTTTCACATGCTCACTAGCCTCCTGTGGCCAGTGGTCACTGTGTTGAGCAGCATGCATTTAGAAGATGGGTGGGGACGTCAGCAACTCTAGAACCTTTACTGGCTCCTTGGCTGTGCTGCTCCCTGTTCCTGATCATTACACCTTAGACATGCCCTTCTCGGGTATTCCTTATCTTCTGTATCATGGGCCTGTACTTTCTCCCCAGCTTTCACAGTAAGCAAGCAGTTTGAGGGCACCCTCCCTGCACCGTGTTTTCTTTTCCTTCTAAACTCTTCTGTATGCAGGGTGGTGTGGGACCCTGTATCAGGTGCTCACTGTTTTTCTTGACCTGGTAGACTTTTTTTTTTTTCCAAATAGAGTTTGAATTATTCCATGATGGAAAATTCACAGAGCTGAGGTCTCTGTTCTGAAACAGGGCATTGACTTTGGCTGCTCCTGTTAAACCTCCAGGTTTAAGATGCAACTGAATCTCAGGCTTTCAGTGTCAACAGACCTTTATTCATTAATTCACGAATTCATGAACAAATATGCCAGGCATATTGCTAGGCACTAGGAGTTCCAAAGATCACAAAGCACATGTATTAGTCAATAATTATGCAATATGAAAAACAAACAAATACTGTTTAGCATGACCGGTACAATACTAAATGGAGAGGAAGAGAGAGAGAGAAAGAGTAAGGAACGTTAACAGAGACGTAGACCATTTGTTTGGAGAGATTAGGGAAGGCTTCACAGAGGAGGTGACGTCTGACCCGGGTCCTGAGGAGAGAGTAGAAATCCAGCAGGCAGCAAGAAGGGCATGAACTTACACTTGTGTGGTCAGCACATGCAGGACTCTGGAAGAGGGCCCCAAATTGGGGCTGATGGCCAAAGCAGATGGACCAGCTGGGTCTTTCTATCGTGAGTTTATAGGTGAAACTGTTGTCCCCTAATGTGAGACAACTAGTCTGATATTCACTTAGTCTTCTGTTTTACTGTGATTTTCTCAAAACACTGCAACTTGTGAAATGCCTAACTCTGTGTCCAACTTCAGAAGACTTCTACTTCTGGGCACCTCACAGAAATTTAGACTTTACTTGTTTTTACAGAAGGACCTCTTGGACCCCCGTCTCTTTAGTCATTTCTACAGGAGTACCTTAAACAGATTTTTGAATAACCTTCAAAATTAAGAACCATTAAACCGTAACCAAAATGTACATGTGGATTTGAGAAGTGTCAACATGTGTTTTGCATCTTTCACTTGTGAAATTTATGTATCTTGCGTGGCCTTTGGACAGACTCCATGTGTTTCACATATGGTTGGTACATTTCTTATTAGGAATGGTATAAAAAGGGTCAGGAGAATCTGACTACTGTATTGATAAACATAAGGTTTGAGATCCACTGATAAAAAATGGCTTCCGAGACACCCACTTTAATAGGCAGAACATTTATCTTGGGAACATAAAATTTTATGGCTGGAAGGAATCTTGGAAAGAATCTGGTCCAACTTATTCCTTTTACACGTAGGAAACTGAGATCTCGTGGGTTAAATGACTCACACAAGGCCCTCAGATATCAGTGCGAAAGCAAGGACAAGAACTTAAGCTGTCTGATTTCCAGCGGCCCCCCCCCTTTTTTTTGGTCTATTTTCCACACTGCTTTGCTCCTGATTTTCATTAAAAGGCCATTATAATTTTCCAGTTTAAAATGATTTCTGCATAGCATTTGTAGAGAGCTTTCCAGATTTCAACTTTGAAGACATGGGAAAAGATGGAAATAAGTGGGAGTAGAGTCATGCACTTGTGAATTAGTAGTGGAGCTCCAGGGTCTAGCAAAATGCTTAGCACATAGTAGTTTCTTGGTCAGTACTTGAGGAATGAAGAACCCACACCAACAACCAAGACTATGGCCAACGTGTGACCAGAATCTGTGGGAGCGCCCACAAAGATTATAAGACCTATAAAACTAAAACGAGAACCACAATTGGGGGGCTAGCATATGCTTTGACAATGAAACAGGGCAAGCTTGATCTCCTATAAATGTGTCTGTACCCAGAGGCGATATTCAAAATACTCAATGACCATAACCACATGACACCAGTCATTAGAGCGGTCATTTTTGCTGTGAAAAATCAGAATTGGCACCAATCACTGAAATGTCAGCCCTGTCTCTTCTCCCTTTTTACCGTTCTTTGAGATTCTCAGAATGTGATTCTCCTCCCCACCCACTCAATAATTCTCCATTCCATGTCTCCTGAGAGAATGAAACTTCAGTAAATCTGCAGAGAAGGAAAGAAATAAGGATAACAGATGTGGTTGTTATTGCATGGAAGATATAGTCTCAGTGAGTAAAGTTCTGCAGGTAGGAAGAACCCTAGTAGCATTGCATACTGGAATTTACTTTGGGGGTACTTCTAAGATTGGTGCAAAAGTAATTGCAGGTTTAAAAGGTTAAAAACAATTGCAAAAACCGTAATTACTTTTGCACCAACCTAATACATCCTTCTACCTTCTAGCTGTATACCTGGGAAGGGGTTTTACCAAAACCCAAGTGGTTAACAAATAGGGGTGAAAATAATCTCTATAAGCCTGCTGGGGAACACCAAGTTTGGATGCGTCTCTGCTAATTTTAATATTGGAAAGCAGGAAAACCCAACATGGAACATATTAGAAAGATTGTGTAACAAGTGGTGGGAAATAAAACACGAAGAGACTTCATGAAATACTCTGAAGGATGCATGAAGTCTTGGCTTTCATGAAACAGAAACAAAACATTATGAGGGAGAAATAGTCTGAAACGAGATAATGAGAACCGCTAAGAAATTAAACATACAATTGAGAATTTAAATCGTCACTAAAGACAAGCTAGCAAAATTGATAATGCAGAAGACTGAAGCAGCAATGTTAAAGACAAACTACATAGCCACCCCCCACGATGGGGAAAAAATGGACAGAGTGATGAATGGAGAGGAAACAGAATCAAGAACGTGGACCCTGAAGGTGTACATCCTTCATTTTGGCTATTATGAGTAGTGCAATTATGAGCATTCACGTATAGCTTTCTATGAGGACCTATGTTTCATTTCTCTTGGATCTATTCCCAAGACTAGAATTGTTTGGTCATATGGTAATTCGATGTTTAAATTTTTGAGGAAATCTCAAACTGTATTTAACAATGGCTGGCCACATTTCACATTTGACCGGCTACATACAAGGGTTACAAATTCTTCACATTCTTACCAACACTTGTTATTTTTGTTTCCATTTTTAAAAAATTATAGCTATCTTAATGGGTGTGAAGTGATAGCTCCTCATGGGTTTTATTTGCATTTTCCTGATGTCCAGTAAAGTTGAACATCTTTTCATGTGCTTGTTGGCCCATTTGGAGAAATAACTAAGCCTGTTGCCTGTTTTAAAATTTTGTTGTTTTTGTTGAATTGTAAGAGTTCTTTATATAACAGTTATCTTTTCACTTTCTCGATAATGTCCTTTGATGCACAAAAGTTTAAAATTGTTATCAAGTCACATTTATTACAATAGGTTGTTGCTTGTGCTTTTGGTGTTGAATCTAAGAATCCATTGACAAATCGGAGGTCATAAAATTTACTCCTATATTTTCTTCTAATAGTTTAATAATTTTCGCTCACATATTTAGGCCATTAATCATTTTGAGTTGTATATAGAGTGAGATAGGGGTCCAACTTCATTCTTTTGCATGTGGCTATCCTGATATTCCAGCACCATTTGCTGAAGAGACTAGTCTTTTCTCATTGAATGATCTTGGCATCCCTGTCAAAAATCATTTGGCCATAGGTGTTTGGTTTTATTTCTGAACTCTCAATTCTATTCCGTTAGTCTCCATGTCTTTCCTTATGCCACATGGTTTTGATTTGTTCAGCTTTGTAGTAACTTTGAAATAGGGAAGTGTGAATCCTTCAACTTTTCTTTTTCAATATTGTTTTGACTATTTTAGTTTCCTCACAATTACACATAAATTGTTTTATTTGTTTAAGGTGTACAAAACAATGTAATAGTTAGAGATTTATACCCCTCACAAAGGGATCGTATTAGGGAGACCACTTCGTGGACGGTGTAGATACCTGACCACTGCGCTGTACACCTGAAGCTGAAGCTGAATAATACTGAATGTCAACTGTAATTTTATAGTTGTATAGTTGTATAATTTTATGTATGTATATATATATATATATATATATGTATATATATATATATATATATATATATATATATATTCACATGGTGTGCAGTACAGCATAGGGAATAGAGTCAATGGAACTGTAACAGCTATATACAATGTCAGAGGAGTAGAAGATTGGGGGCGGGGGGTTATCACAATTACACATAAATTTGAGCATAAGCTTTTCCACTTCTGCAAAAAAAGACCATTAAATTTTTGATAGGGGTTGCATTAAATCTGTAGTTAACGTTAGGAAACATTGTCATCATAACAATATTAAGTCTTCTAATCCATGAAATCAGGATTATTTACATTTAATTAGGCCTTTAATTTCTTTAATCACTGTTTTGTAGTTTTCAATGCACAAGTCTTTCATCCTTGGTTACATTTATTCTTGGTATGTTATTGTTTTGGATGCTATTATAAATGGAATTATTTGCTTAATTTCCTTTTTGGATTGTTCACTGCTGTGGTATAGAAACACAACCGATTTTTGCAACTTTGCTGATTTTGTTTGTGAGTGTGTGTGTGTGTGCATTTTTTATCTACATATAGAATCTTGCCATCTGTAAATGGCAATAGCTTTGCAACTTTCTTTTCAATTTGGATGTCCTTTCTTGACTACTTTCTCTGGCTAGGACTTCCAGTGCAATGAAGAGCAGTGCTGCAAGTGAACATCCTTGTCTTGTTACTGATTTTAGGGGAAAGATTTCAGTCTTTCACTGTTGAGTATGATGATAGCTGTGGGTTTTTGGTATATGCCCTTTATCGTGGTGTGGAAGTTCTCTTCTATTCCTAGTTTGCTAAGTGTTTGTTTTTCTTTTAAATCATAAAAAGGTCTTCAATTTTGTCACATGATTTTTCTAAGTCTATTGAGTTAGTTATATGGTGTTTTCTTTCATTTATTAATATGGTGCATTACATTGATTGATTTTCTTATGGTGAAACTCCCTTGCATTCCTTGGAAAAAATCCCACTTGGTCATGGTGCATATTATTTTAATAGGCTGTTGGATGTGGTTTGCTAGTGTTTTATTTAGGATTTTTGCATCTACATTTATAAGGGATATTATATTGGTCTATAGCTTTATTTTCTTATGGTATCTTTGTCTGACTTTGGTATCCATGTAATATTGACCTCAGAATTTGTTAGGAAATGTTCTTTCCTCCTTTATCTTTTGGAAGAGCTTCAGTAGGATTGGTGTTAATTCTTTTTTTTTTATATTTGGTATAATTCACCAGTGAAGCCAGCTAGTCCTGGACTTTTCTTTGTTGGGAGGTTTTTGATTGCTGATTCGATATCATTACTTCTTATAAGTCCTTTGAAATTTTCTATTTCTTCTTAAATCTGTATTGGTAATTTGTATGTTTCTAAGAATTTATCCACTTTATCTAGTTTATGGAATTTGTTGACATATAATTGTTTATAATATTCTCTTATAATCCTGTTAACTTCTATAATGTCAGTAAGAATATCCTTATTTTTGTTTTTATTTTATTTGTATCTTTTTTCCCTAGTCTAGCTAAAGGTTTGTCAACATTTTAATCTTTAAAGAACTAACGTTTTGTCTTGTTGATTATTGCTTTTCTATTCTCTGTTTTGTTTATCTCTGCTTTAATATTTATTATTTATTCCCTTCTACTGGGTTCAGTTTGTTCTTTTTTTCTTTTTTAATTCCTTAAGGCATAAAGTTAAGTCGCTGATTAGAGATCTTTCTTATTTTTAAATGTAGACATTTACAGCTATACGTTTCCTTCTGAGCATTGCTTTCACTGCATTCTACAAGTTTGGGTATGTTGCCTTTTCATTTTTGTAAATTTAAACTTTAATTTTTTAGAGCAGTTTTAGGTTCACAGCAAACTTGAAGTGAAGGTATAGAGATTTCCCATATATACCCCAGGCATGTATAGCTTCCCCCATTATCAGTATCTCCACCAGAGTGGCATATTTGTTATAAATAATGAACCGACCTTGACACATCATAATCACCCCAAATCTATAGTTTACATTACAATTTACTCTTAGTGTTGTACATTGTATGGGTTTGGGCAAATCTATATCCATCCCTGTCTTGTCGTACAGAGTATTTTTCTCAGCCCTAAAACTCCTTTGTGCTTCATTTATTTATTCTTCCACCACCTGCTACCCCTCAAAACCTTTGACAACCACTAAACTTTTTACTGTCTTCACAGTTTTGCCTTTTCCAGAATATCATCTATTTGGAACCACACGATATGGTATGTAGCCATTTCAGATTGGCTTCTTTCACTTAGCAATATACACTTTAGGTTCCTGCAGGCCATTTCGTGACTTGATAGCTCACTTTTTCAAATCACTGAATAATATTCCATTGTCTGGGTATACCACAGTTTATTTATCTGTTTACCTACCAAAGGATATCTTGATTGCTTCCAAGTTTTGGCAATTATGAAAAAAGCTGCTACAAATATTCATGTGCAGGTTTTTGCGTGGATATACATTTTCACCTCCTTTGGGTAAATACTAAGGAGCACAATTGCTGGATCATATGGTAAAAGTATACTTATTTTTGTAAGAAACTGCCAGATGATCTTCCAAAATATCTTTACCATTTTGCATTCCCACCAGCAATGAATGAAAGTTCCTGAATTCCACATCCTGACAAGCATTTGGTGTTGTCAGTGTCCCAGATTTCAACCGTTCTCACAGGTGTGTAGTGGTATCTCATTGTTCTTGTAATTTGCATTTCCCTGATGACTTAAGATATGGAGCATGTTTTCAAATGTTATTTGCCATCTTGTTTGATGAGGTGTCTGTTAAAATCTTTGGTCCATTTTAAAAGCAGGTTGTTTTCTTACTGTTGAATTTTAAGAGTGCTTTCTATATTTTGGATATAAATGCTTTATTAGTTATTTCTTTTGCGAATCTGTTCTCCCAGTCTGTGGCTGTTCTTTTCATTGTCTTTATATTGTATTTTGCAGACCAATTTTTAATTTTAATGAAGTCTAGCTTATCAGATATTTCTTTCATGGATTGTGCCTTTGCTGTTGTATCTAAAAGCTTATTGCCATCCCCAAGATCATCTAGGTTTTCTCCCATGCTGTCTTGGAGGAGTTTTATAGTTTTGTGTTTTACATTTAGGTCTGTAATCTGATTTGTGTTAATTTATTGTGAAGGATGTGAGGTCTTGGTCTAGATTCATTGTTTTGCATGTAAATGTCCATGCCTTGTCATTTTAATTCATCTCAAGATATTTTCTAATTTCCCTAGTCATTTCTTCTTCGACCCATTGATTTTTTATTTTTTTAGTGTGCTGTTTAATTTTCATATATTTGTGGATTTTCCAGTTTTCCTTCTGTCTTTGATTTTTGGCCTCATTCCACTGTTGTCAGTGGAAATACTCTTGATGATTTCAGTCTTTTAAAATTAATTGAGAATTGTTTTATGACCTAATCATGGTCTATCCTGGAAAATGTTCCTTGTACACTTACAGGAATGTGTATTCTGCTGTTATTGAATGAAGTGTTCTGTGTGTTAGATCTAGTTGGTTTATAATGTTCAAGTCCTTTATTTCTTTACTGATCTTCTGTCTAGATATTCTATCCATTATTAAAAGTGGATTATTAAGGCCTTTAAAATCCTATCGGATACAGAAAGAAGTTACAAACCAAAACTTTAATAATACTAGCTATGGTATTTATCTGTGGATTTACCTTTACCAGAGATCTTTATTTCTTTATATGACTTTGATTTACTGTCTAGGGTCCTTTAATTTCATCCCAAAAAACTTCTTTTAGTATTTCTTGTAGGGCAGGTCTATTAGTGATGAATTCCCTTAGCTTTTGTGTATCTGGGGATGCCTTGATTTCACCTTCATTCTTTTTGTTTGTTTTACTTTTTAAAATTTGAGATATAATTGACATACCTGTATGTATATATGTTTATAGGAGTATACGAGGTCTGACAATTATATTTGTGAACTCGTTGCAATGATGTTGCTAACCTTTTTTGATATCAGATGGATTATTCATTATGAATTTGCACCAACTGGACAAACAGTTAACCAAATTTACTATTTGGAAGTGTTGAAAAGGCTGAGTGAAAAAGTTAGATGAACTGAACTTTTCACCAACTTTTCATCAATATTTATTGTCTATATTCTCCACAAGAATTCAAGCTTCATGAGTTTAGGAATATTGTCTATCTTGTCCACGATTTTATCCCTAGTACCTGGTCTTTGGTATGTACTCAGTGTGGATTTATTGAATGAATAGATGAATGAATACAATCAGGTTTAAATAACTTTCATAAACCTATTTGCAATATTAGAAGAAAATATTAAGAATTATTGTGTCTAACCCAAAACTGCATTTAAAAAAATGGCAAGCTGGGGACAATTTGAAGCATTAAATGCATAAGAAATTTTTCATCTCTGAATCGGGGAGTCGAAGGAGTCCAAGTATCAATAATTAGAAAAATATGGAGGTAAAAAATCATCTAGAGAAAAAGAAAAGGTAACTTTTGATAAAAATAAAAACAGTGTGTGTATCATTTAAGTGAAGGAAAAGCAAATAAAGCAAATAAAGTACATTCTTGGTAACAAAAGACAGAAAAGAATAAAGATTTAAAAACGGAAGCCAAAATGTACATAAAAACAGAAGACCAAACATATCCTTTATGACTAAAACATAAATGATTTATCTCCTATTAAAAATAAAAAACCTTCAAATATGTTTAAAATATCCGACTATGTATTGAGTACAACAGAGTGATGCAGAATTCCCAACAATAAAAAATGGAAAAGACTCATCACGGAAGCGTAAGCCAAACAAAATCAATGTAGCAGTATAAATTTCACACAAAGTAGATTGGAAGGCAACTGTAATACATGGGATAGAAAGAGTCCTTTTATAATGATGAAAGGTGAAATCGACAATGAAAGTATTAAAGTATATATATACCACATGAACTATGAAAAGCAAAAATGGGAGACAGAGTGAAGGAACAACAGTTTTTAGCTGTGAGAAATTCCTCTTCTAGTATTTAACAGTTATTCAACAGGACAAATAAATACATAGAAAATTTGAATAATAAAATTTAAAAGACAATTAATAGGTATAGTAAATGTTTTATACCCTACCAGTGGAAATTGCATCTTTGTTTCAAACATACATGAAACATACATAAAATTAATCATATAACAGACCCTTCAAGAACAAAACTAAATCAAAACCTTCTCAAAGGCAAACATTTCTCAGCTATAGTAAAACTAATCTATGTAAAACTAAATATATAGTAAATACTGAAAAATATAGTAAAACTAAAAATGAAAGAGGGGACACAAAGAGAAAAGACATATAAGTAAAAAATCTTAAATTACTTAGCGATTAAAAAAACCATGCACTTCAAAAACTCATAGACACAGACAATAATTTAGTGGTTACCAGAGGGTAAGGGGGTGGGGGGTGGGTGATGAGGGTAAAGGGGATCAAATATATGGTGATGGAAGGAGAACTGACTCTGGGTGGTGAACACACAATGGGATTTATAGACGATGTAATACAGAATTGTACACCGGAAATCTATGTAAATTTACTAACAATTGTCACCCCAATAAAATTAATTTAAAAAAAAAAAAAAAAAAAAAACCATGCACTTCTAAATGATTATTTAGTCAAAATGAAATAAAAACTATGATTACAGACTATTTAAAAGATAATGAAGATGAGAATATTATATGTCAAAATGAATGTGACATGGCCAGTCCCCATTATAGGTTTAATTTTTTTGCCTTAAATAATATGAAATTGAAGCATAATAAATGGTAAAATAAAAACTGAGGGAACTAATCAATAGTCAGTGTGAGAAGTTATTTAAAAATATAACAAGTAAAACAAGCAGAAGCAAGAAAGAAAGATGAAAGGATTAACAATAAATAGAAAAAATACAGAAAGTTAACATAATAATTTGATTCTTTGGAAAAAAAGGCAAATCTCTCATAAATGTAAAAAAGAGAAAATGTAAAATTAAAAATTTCAAAGAGATACATTAAGTGATACAAACATTTCTTTAAAAATTAAACATATATTATGTACATTTCTTTGCCAACAAATCAAAATATCTCAAAGGAAATGATACTTTTTCCAAAAATGTGAGGTAGCCACTTGAATCAAGAAGAAATGGAAAACCAGAAGAGGTCAATGAAAACCATGAAATAATAAAACCATTTTTAAACCATGAAAATAAAGAATTTATTAAAATATGACTTACAGATAAATCTGAGACAAAAAGCTTTTACTTGATGTACTTCAGTCTTTCAAGGAACATAATTCTTGTGCTATATTAACAATTCCTGATGATGAAAAAATGAAACTGGGGACTCTAATCAATTTGAAACTAGAATTGATTATGAAACTAGAGACACCCCAATAAAAAACCTAATAAATGTACATTTTAAAAAGCTATAAAATAATATCGTATATGAATGTTTTAAAACTCATGATTAAAGTTGAGCAAATCAAAATCAACAATATAATCAAAATCACATTTCTCCATGAAATAGTGGGGTTCACCCTTATAGTTTAATATTAGGACATCTGTCTCAATTCTCAGGTGCACCTTTTGTTTTCCATATTTTAACATCTCTGAAATTACAATGTATTGTCTAATCTACAAAATATAGTAATATAAAATAACTCCTGCTACTCTTATTAGATACTAGAAGGGCATTAGACATAATTAAATACCACTTCTGCTTTTAAAATATTCAGGAAGCCAGGAATAGTAGGATTCTTTTTACTATAAAGAAAACCTAACTCATACTATCATTGTACATTATAGTTAATAGTAAAGTACAACAAGTATTCCTGTTAATTAACATCAGGAACAAAACAAGCATGCCTACCCGCACTATGAGAAAGACAGCACATACAACAGAAAGCAGTGGAATTACAATTGAAAGGAAGAGGCACATTTTTCAATACTTCAAATGCTAAGAAAACCCTAGATAATTGACAGAAAGTCTCTTAAAGTTGATAAAAAAGTTAAGCAAAATTACATGATACAAGATAAACAAACAGGTAACCATTACTAGATTTCCCAAATGACAGCAATATCCAGTTAAAAGGTATAATGGGATTAAAAAATAATCCCCTAGCAGCAGAAAACAATGCATAGTTAAGCATAACAGTAACAAGGCAGGCCTGGGGTCTACAGGAAGAACAGAACACGGTTTCACAGAGACATGTAAAGGTTTGAATGAACTCTGTGCTTTGAAATGGGAACTTTGAACATTGTAAAGATTTTCGTTACTTTCAAATTAGCTCTGAGTTTTAAAATAAATCCCTTCGAGCAAGACAGAACAATCTAAAGTTCACTTGGAACATTGATGTGGCAAAAATAGATAAAAGTAAGGAGAAAGAGCTTACTCTACTAAATATTAATATATATTAAAGCTGTAATTCAAACTTACATATTAAAACTTCAAAGTAATCAGCTTTGAAAGCTCCCTGGCCGTCTGACCAAGGCAGCACTGCCAAGCAAACTTGCCATCACACAGCAGACTGAATTCGGATTGGATTAAAGAATGAAGCTTAGATATAGAAGATCGTAAAATGGAAAAAAAATATGAACAGACATTTAATTAATTGGAGGGTCAGGAAAACCTTTTTTAAAGTAGAAGAAAACAGGAAAAGAAGAATGTGATTACAAAAAAAAAGCTTAAAAAGCAAATGACAACTTGAGAAAACCATTTATGAGAATATTGAAGAGAAGTATGACTATCTTATGTATAAGAAAATCTCTTAAAATTAATAAGTAAAACAAATATTTTAAAATCCTTAGGTATAGGACATGACTACATAATTAGTGAACAAAATTGAAGAAATTAAATACCCTTGTGAAAAAATGTCCTTACTACTTAGTCAATGAGAAAAAAATTAACATGAGAGCCAGATACTACTTTTCTCTTTTCATGTTGGAAAGAATAAATAATCTGTTATTGCAAGTAATCATGTGCCTGTATATACTGCTAGTTGGAATAGAATTTAGTATAATTTTTCTGAAGTGCAATCTCTCAGTGTTTATCATGAACCTCAAAATCTTATTATATACTCAGTAATTCCATTGTTTAGGAATATTGCCTCATGAAATAATGAGATACAAAGGCTTATGCTCAAATATCTGTGGCAGACATATACAATAGCAGAAATATACAAATGACATAGGGAAAGGGACAAGTGCAGAGAGGATATTATATATATAGTCCATATAATCAAGTTCTTTCAGCGAAAAAGGCAAGACACAAAATTGCATACTTGTATACATCATGTTCTCAATTTTGTGTGTATGCATATGTATGTATATAGTTAATACAGCATATACACATATATACAGGAGTGTTTTTAACAAAATTGAGAAAATGCTGCTATGTACAATATTATATATGTATATATACAATAAAATTCTGAAAGAAATTATACCCCGCAATTAACAACATTATTTTGGGATGTTGGGATTACAAGCAAGTTTCGTTTTCTTTGTATTTCTTTGTGTTTTCCAAAGATCCTAAAACAAAAGTAGATAGTCATAGAGAACCCACAAAACACAGATAATGACACTCTGTGTACCATATTGCCTTCTTGGAGACTCATAATGATCATGAGTATTTTGAAAGCTGTGAGAATTCTTGCCGGCAAAACAAAGATAAACGCACATTTCTTTTACTTTGTTTAATCTATTTTCTCAATTTCTTTTATTGCTCTGATAGAAATGGGTATCAACCATTCTTCCCCGTCTCTTGTAAACACAGAGGTAGTCTATTTCCTGTACACTTACATCTGGGCTGGCCCTGAGCCTTGCACAATGTGGGAAGAGTGACACTGGGTCCGTCCTAGGCCCAGCCCTTCTGAGGGCTGACAGCTTTTGCCTCTGCTCACCTAGAAGGCAGCTGCTGCGCTCTAACAAAGTGGGAGGAGAGTTTGCTCTCAGGCAGTGTAACTCTAGCGGCAACCTCAACCCCACACCACGTCACCTCACGAGGGAGCAGAGGCTTGAGCAATGTGGCAAGGTACCTGGTGGTCTGAGGTTAAGAAAATCCAGCAGGAAATTCTCCAGGGTAGTAATGGCTCAGGGGCTTCCAGGAACTGGACGCACTTTTGATTTGTGGTGGTTTGCTGGGGTGCAGCGTAAATCCCCTCCATTCCTTCTTCAGTACGACTCAGCTATACAAGTATGCATAGACTTGTATGCTGGGGAATCTAAGGAAAGGGGCTGTGCTCCAGGTTGAGTCTAGGTCAGAAGGCAATGGAGAAAGGGACTACATGCGGGAGGTGGCTGTAGCGAGAGACAATTTGGTGGAAGCAGGAAAATGGAGTAGGATAATACCACCGAAAAGTAAGACTTGTCCCAGGTGTGCGAGTCCCTGGACATACTGGCAGCAGAAAACGCTGAATTTTCCATCCTCCATGGGATGGGGGTATTGAGTCATCTTAATTTCAATAGTTGGTGTAAGAGTGATTGCTTCAATTTAGGGATTTCTGGAGATTGCAAATGCTTGGGTTATAAATTAGTGCTAATTCTGCCCATCCTCCTGCTTAGTTTAGACTAGGAATTTAAAGTGAGTCAGGAGGATTTTTTGTGTTGTTTAGTAGACAGCCACGGGGTTCAGGGGCCTGGGTAAAGGAAGGGGGCTGTTAGAGAAAGCTGTAATTAGAGCAATAGCTGTGAACGGGTCTCCTGTGTAGTTAAGACTGAGCAGAGTGGTCAGGGGGATGGCAAGGTCCCAGAGAGAAGCCACGCTGTCCTGCCTGCTCTGCGGAAATGCCATCTCCATGCCATGTGCCTCTTGAGGCCTTGGAGTCTTCAGGGCGCCTGAAGTCCTGAGGCTGCCATTGTCCAGATCCCAGGCAATGTGTGGTGGCAGGAGCACTGAGTCTTCTGAACAAACAGTAAACCCCTGCCAGATTCACTCAGGCTGAGACCTGAGTGACTTTCTCTACTTTCGTGTTCCTGCTTTTGCATGGATGTGGGGTCCAGCTGTTGCACTCCCTCCCACTCCCACTTTTGAACAGTGGATTACAGGTTACCAACTGCTCCACACTTAGCACTTTATTTTATTGGCATGGTGACCCTCTAATGCAGACCAAACAGGTATTCTCATTTCCATCTTGCAGGTGGAGAGACAGAGGCTTAGAGAGGATGAATAACTTGCTCAGGACACAAGCTGCAGTATGCTCAGGTTAGCAGTTGTGTTGTGCTGAAAGTGAGTTTTCTTGTTTCCAGGTTACATGTTTTATTTTATGGATCTCAGTTCAGTTCTCATTTGAGAACTTTAAGCTTTTCTAGGGCAAGAAATGTGTCTTCTGCGCCATTAGAATCACCCAGGAAGTCTTTTGAGTCTGCACACAGCCGGTGTTCAGCTTACACTGTTCACTGAATTTCTGCCTTTCTAGAGTCCAGTCTCCCAGTGCCATCGCTCACTGGACATGTCCCCAAAGTTGAATCTAACATTTGCTGGGTTATGAATTGGATATCTTGTCAGACTCCATCATTGGTGTCTGAGCCTTTCTTTTTTTTTTAAATTAATTAAATTTATTGGGGTGACAATTGTTAGTAAATTTACATAGATTTCAGGTGTACAATTCTGTATTACATCATCTATAAATCCCATTGTGTGTTCACCACCCAGAGTCAGTTCTCCTTCCATCACCATATATTTGATCCCCCTTACCCTCATCATTCACCCCCCACCCCCTTACCCTCTGGTAACCACTAAATTACTGTCTGTGTCTAAGAGTTTTTGTTTCTCATTTGTTTGTCTTGTTCTTTTGTTGTTTTTGGTTTATATACCACATATCAGTGAAATCATAGGGTTCTCTGCTTTTTCTGTCTGACTTATTTCACTTAGCATTATACTCTCAAGATCCATCCATGTTGTCACAAATGCTCCTATATCATCTTTCCTTATCGCCGAATAGTATTCCATTGTGTATATATACCACAACTTCTTTATCCATTCATCTATTGAAGGACATTTTGGTTGTTTCCATGTCTTGGCCACCGTAAACAAAGCTGCAATGAACATTGGAGTACACGTGTCTCTATAGAGAAATGCTTTCAGATTTTTTGGGTAGATACCCAGGAGAGTGATTGCTGGGTCGTATGGTAATTCTATTCGTAATTTCTTGAGGAACCTCCACACTGCCTTCTGTCTGAGCCTTTCTTTTAAAGGGACACCAAGGAGAAAAGCAGGAAAAGCAGCTTGCTTTTAGACCTGCATGCAGCCATAACCTCGCTCAGTTTTTCAGAACGCTTGTCGAGTACCTACTAAGTACATGCCGTGCTCTGTGCTCAGCCCTGGGGCTCAGGAACCAACTAGGCAGACATGACCCTGTCCTCCTGGACTCATGGTCTAGAGAGGGTGCGGCACATGTCACATAAGTCATTTTAGATCCCTGTGGTGACATGATGATAAAGGAGAAGAGAGTGCAGTGAGAGCAAGCAGCCAGGAGAACTGGCCTTTTTGGGGCCCAAAACTACCAGAGGGTGTAGTTTCTAAACTGGACCCTGGGGGGTGAGTAGGAGGCTGGAATAGAGAGAAGATGGAGGGTCAGGAGGCAGGAAAGATTTTGGTTCAATTCAAAGAACTAAAAGTATCTGGAGCAAGTTGTTTGTGTGTGTGTTGGAGGGGGGAGGCAAAAGGAGAGGTGTTTCAATATTAGACGGAAGAGGTTACAGGGACCAGGCCATGCAGAGGCTTTTATCCTCAGGACAAAGGGATAAAATTAATTGAAGGAGCTTAAATGGGGAGTGGCAGGCTCTGATTTTCACTTTAAAGAGATCTTTTTGGCTATCATAGAGGGTGACTTGCAGCATGGGAGGAATGCGGGCAGGGCTGGAAGCAGGAAGCAGGCTGGTGCAGGGGTCCAGGTGGGAGATGGTGGTGGGCTAGGCCACGGTGTTGGCCGTAGAGATGGAAAGAAGTAGGCTGATTTGAGAGAAGCATAGGAGACAGAATGGACATGACCTTGGAGACGCAGATGGTGTCAAGCATGATGCCCAAGGTTCTGGTTTGAGTACAGGGGAATTATGACGTCACTCCTGATATTGGGGAGAATGGAAAGAAGTGTGTGTGGGCGTTCAGGTTGGGCCGTGTCAACTTCACGATTCTTGTAGGATGTCTGAGGAACTGGGGATCTGGGATCTGGGATGGGGATATCTATTTGGGAGTTCTGACACTGCAGTAGAAGATACGATTCCCCAAGGAGAAAGCGAGGGGTGAAAAGACAAGATGGGCTGGGACTGAACCTTGAGAATGTCTCTCCCAAAGATATCTGAGAAGAAGCCGCTGGAGACGCATGAGGAAAACTAGAGACTGGGATGATGATGGCTAGAGGAGGGGTGTTTCAAGAGAGAGGGAGCAGTTAAATATGCCGCATGTTTCCTAGATAGCAAGAAGAGGTCACTGCAGAGGAAGCTTGAGGCGTGTGCCTGGCTTTGCCAGGGAATGGGAAGTGAGGAAGTGAAGTTTGTGGTTGCAGTCAGGTTTAGTTCTAACTCTGGTTTGGCAAAGGTGATTTCCCTTTTCTGAGTCCCAGTGTTTTTGCCTGAAAAATGAATGGCTTGAACTTTTAGGTTTAAAGGACATTCTCTAATCCCAGCAAAGTGGGATTATCCTAATTAGCAGTGTACAACTGCAAGAGCCTTTTAATGACACGAGCTTCCACCGGCTCCTTGGGGCTGCCAAGCCTGGTGGAACAGGCCAACTGGGAAATTTCCTGCTAGCTCCATACTTCCTCTGCTTGATTTCAGGTTGTTTCTCCTAGCGTTGTTCCTCTCTAGACTATCTCAATTTTCTGACTTCTACACCTCCGGAACACTTATACATAGCATAAGTGACATACTACTTTCCATTCTTTCTTGTGTGATTCTTTTGCTCCATCTCTTTCCTCCGATGACCTTGTTAAGTACATATATGTAAAAGCCAATCTTGAACATTTATCAAACAACAATTGTGTTCTAGGTATTAGTGCAAGTGGTGTGTGTGTGTGTGTGTGTGTGTCTTGAAGACGACAGTGGGGCACTAGGATTCAACTACAAGTATAGGTGGTCCTTAGAATCTGATGGACTTTTGAGGGCCAGTATTTAGATGGGACCATTTAGAGAAAATTCTGGAAAGGAGCGTAAGATGATTTTGTTATTAAAAATCAGTTTTAGACTACGCCCCTGCCAGTGCAGTCTAGTAGCAAGTTGTTTATGCCCTGGCACTAGGGCATTCAGAGATAGAAAAGACATCAAAGATCATCCTTTTTGTTTTTATCTCTCCATTTTGCATTGTATATAGTGGGGTAAACTGGGTCCTGGATAGCAAAGCAATTACACAGCTAATTGGTAACATTACAGACAATATCAGACTTGTGCATAGGACTCTAAATGTCTCCTCTCAGCACAAAAGAGTACCCACTATGTGCTGAACATTGGGCAGTGCATAATCTTGACCTTCATTTGGGAACCAAAATGAAATCCTTGTAGAATAATCTAGAGCTACCTTTATATTCATTGTATATACACACAAAAGTACTGCAGAGGAGAGAGATATACTGTGGACCTTGAAGCTCTTATATTTTCAAATAGGTACAGAGGGTGAGGAAAGGGGCAGGAAGATCTTAAGGAAAGAGGTGTGAATAGGGTGGGGTGGGGTGAGCGACTGGGAAACCTTCACTGGACCAGAGACAATGTGCAAGGAGAAATCTGGGGTGGGGGTGGGTGGGTGATGGATCGACTGGAAGTGTGGGATTGGGGTAGAGGAGATCTGGTGTGGCAGACAAAGCAAGATAAATTATAGAAATATAGTACAGTTATCAATTTTCTATATATGCATAGATAAACAAAAATAGTGACCTGAGGGGTTCATGGGTTTCTCCCTCTCACTCTTGGCAACAGAGTATTTGGTTATTGTCTGCTCTGCCGCTCCCTTTCCCCTGGCGAGAGAATTGGAATCAGAGATAGTCAGCTGGGTGGGATGGAAGAGATGGGGCCAAATGTGGTCAAGACGGTATGACAGAGTGACCCTGGATGAAAGTTTTCCTGGGGAAGTGCAAGAGGTTCCCAGGGGGTGGGGACTAACATATTTGATTTCCCTTAGAGTTGGGAGAGACAAATAAAATCAGAATTCCAGTTTGGAGAGTACATTTTAATTTGAATGAGGCCACATTGTATACCTATTCTTGTCTTAGCATCTTTTTGTTTTTTTAAGATTTTATTGGGGAAGGGGAACAGGACTTTATTGGGGAACAGTGTGTACTTCCAGGCCTTTTTTCCAAGTCAAGTTGTTGTCCTTTCAGTCTTAGTTGTGGAGGGGGCCGTTCAGCTTCAAGTTGTCCTTTACCGGCAACCTTGTGGTTGAGAGCCCACTGGCCCATATGGGAATCGAACCGGCAACCTTCGGAGTCAGGAGCAAGGAGCTCTAACCGTCTGAGCCACCGGGCCGGCCCCTCATCTCAGCATCTTTAATTTGTTCCCCAAAACTCTGTCTCTAAAAAAAAGCTGTTGACTGAAAGAAATATTTCCATTAATTTAGTAGGAAAAATTATAATACATTTCATTGCAATAATTTTCACCAATAGAAAAATATATCAACTGGACAATGAAAATAAGTTTATGTAAGTAATAAGAACAATTTGAAAGTGAATAAACACACTTTACTCGTAAGTAAAGTGAAGAATTATTGTAGTTACCAAAGGAAGAACAGAAGACTTGACAGTAGGTGGTGGCACAAGTCATTCCTTAGAAAATAATTGCTTTTCATTGTACCATTTCTCTAGACATTTTATAACTTTTGGGAAACTTGTGATTATCTTGCAGTTAAGGTGCACTTAAAAAAATTAATATCACAGAAAATCACCTTTAACCAAAATAAAGGCTAATTATACTACAGCAAATATATCATTAAAGTTAAAGCGTCTGCTTCGGCATGAGTGGGGAAGTGTACTCTGCAGAAGAGTACACTGCACAAGTCACATCTTGTTAAGTCAACAGAGAAAGAAAGTATACTTTTTTGAAGAAATGGTGCTGTAAGAACTGGACATTCATAAAGGAAAGCGAACAAACAAACAAACAAAACCCCCAAATGATTTCAACCTCTATCTCTGCCACACAAACAGATAAACTTGAATCATAGACTTCACTATAAAAGATAAAACTATGAAACTTCTAGGAGAAAACATGGGAGAAAAATCTTTGCAACTTTAGAAGGAAGTATGCACAATGTTTATGTCAAAGGACTTGTGTCTAGAATATATAAAGGATTTTTACAATTTAATATTGAGACAATAAACAGCCCAGTATAGATTGGACCGATGGGCATAATATTTGAACATTTAACAAAAGAAGATACAAAATAATAATCATATGAACAAATGCTCAACATTGTTAGTCATCAGAGAAATGCAAATTAAAATCACAATGAGATGTCGGTATAAACCCACCAGAATTGCTAAAATTTAAAAGATTGATGATAATAAGCAAAGTTTGGGAGAGCTGAGGAACATCTGGAACTCTCATACGTGGCTAGTGGGAGTGTGAAATGGGATACCACTTTGAAATCAGTTCTCAGTGTCCCATAAAGTTAAATATACATTTAACACAAGACCCAGCAATTCCATCCCTAGGTATTTACCCAAGAGATATAAAAATGTATGTCCACACTAAGACGTATACAAGACTGGTCACAGCAGCTTCATCAGAATAACCTCAAACTGAAAACAATCAAAATGTCCATAAATAATGTAATGGAGGAACTAAAGGAGGAAATAAAGGTTCATCCATACAAGGGAATACTGCTCTCTAATTAAAAGGGAACAGCCTGCTGAATGCTTTCTGTTGACTAGTATTCAACCTAAGAAATACGTGGAACCATTGCACTATTAAGGAATTCCTCTTCAGCTCACCTCACCCAGCGTTAAGGTCTGAGAACAAACTGACTATAGTTATTAGCCAGAACTCTTTAGAGGTTAGATTGCCAGAGTAGGAAACCTCAGTCTATTCTAGAGGCATAGAGAGCACTGGATCCAATGCAAAAATGTTGTTCAGAATTTAGAAATCTATCTTTTGTGTCTGAAGAGTACTACGAAACTTAAAAAGAACTTGGAAAGAATACGTTGGAGTGGTTGCTGTTGTATGTTGAAAGCTCATCTGGGAATGAGAAAATTTACAAAACTCTCCAAGATTATGATTGATCTCCGTACTGGATTGAATAGTGTCTCCCAAAAATGCATGTCTTCCTGGAACCTCAGAATGTGACCTTATTTGGAAATAGGGTCTTTACAGGTTTTTGTAATTAGTTAGGATGAGGTCATACTAGATTAGGGTGAGCCCTAAATCCAATGACTGGTGTCCTTATATGGAGAGACACAGAGACTCAGGGGAGAATGCCATGTGACGAAGGTGGCAGAGACAAGCCAAGGAACACCCAGGATTGTCGGCATCCACCGGAAGCTGGAAGAAGCAAGGACGGATCTTCCCCTCGAGCCTTCAGAGGGAACGTGGCCTGCTGACACCTTGGTGTTGGATTTCTAGCTTCCAGAACTGGGAATACATTTCTGTTGTTTTAAGCCACCCAATTTGTGGTCATTTATAATGGCAGCCCAAGGAAACTAATCCAGTCTCCAACATTTCAAATTACTTATGCTTTGTTTCTGTGGCATTTCTCACCCACTTTTGCCTCAGCTTGGATTTTTTTGTTTGTTTGTTCACACTCAGTTTCTTGAATCAGGCAGTGTCCTAAATTCTGCTTTTTAAAAATCTCCATTTCACTCTGCTACATAAAAATTACTACAGAACTCTATCTTTTGCCAAATGAATGTGTAACCTGAATCTTCTCATTTTACCAAAGCATGCTGAATCTGTTCTGTCATCTGGGTAAGTGAACAAGGCTTGAAGTGTCTTCTCTTTGTCAGTATGATGCGGGAGGAGCAAGGTCTTGTGGAACTCGTGTTTAAGATGATGTTGGAGCCTTACGCTGCTCTGGTTGCTGTCTGGCTTTGTTGAAATGACACTTGCCAGTCCAGCAAATCTGTTATGCTTCATACAACTCTAATTGACAACATTGCAACAGAGATTTGTAAGCATTTCTCCAAAAGCCTTCAAATTTCCTGCACTGTAAATCCTTTCAGCTTAGTAAAGCTATGGTAGAAGTGAAGACATCTAAATAGATGCTGAAAAAGTTCTCAGACTATCATAAGACAGGATCAAGATGCTTTAGAAGGCCTCTGGTAGTTATACAAACATAGGCTATCCTGTTTTTAACTAAGTGGAGTAAGCTGAAAGCTTGTTTTTTTTGTCGTTTTTCTTTTTTTTGTTTTTGATATTCAGCTAGAAACTCTTTATGTTACTGACTCTGAAAGCAAGGAGAACTCTGGATCACTTTGCCCTTGAATAGGGCAACCCCACTTGTGAATCAGGACATATCCCCACATGGGCTGTAGGAGAAAGCTGCTGTAGTCTACGGAATGTTTCCAGATGTTAAAATAATTGACAATATTCCAAAAATGAACACCAGTTGTTACATTTGGTTTCAACATTTTTGTTTTATTTTCTGCACTGGTTCCCTTTCCTCACTGAGTGATTTCCATTTCTCCAGGATGCCTAATGCTTACCTTTAAAGGTGTGATCTCCCAACACTTCATTCCCTGAATAGGTTTCTTTTTAACAAGCTAAAACAGACATAACTAGGGCACTGTTTCAGGCTGATATGACAAATGTGAAACTGAAGAATATTGAAAGCCATTCAAAAATTGGTTGGGTAAAAGACAGTGCTGTATAATGAAACCAAATGCACAGATTGGAAGTTTAAAAGAAATCCTAGTGTGAAGATAAAAGGACATGAAAGATAATAAATGTTGAAATGATACACCATCTAATGCTATCCTGTCAAGGAAGAAAGATAATATGATAACTTACAGAGCATCCTCGAGCCTCTATAGGTACCTGACCTATAGTTTGCAGGGAAACAATCTTTTTGTTTCATCTGGCTCATATTAAAAATAGGAAAAACAAAACCAGCATTTTTTTTCTCCACTCTCACACAGATGGTGGAAAAATCCATGCAATTTTTAACTGTCTGAAATTCTTTAAAGCAATATAGGACAGAAAGAATTATTAAATCACTTTTCCATTTCATATAATGAAAAACTGCACTACCACGGTGGGGCTGGAGCCATCAATTTTGGAGCAAGTGGAAGCTCTGATTGGTCCTGCAGGCAATCAATCATCTGGCAGTCCCGGATCCCTATTTCTGAAGTCATCTTGCTGTAGGAAGAAGAAATTTCAAAAATAATCAAGCTAAAGTCAAACTGCTCCTAAGCACTTATATAATTACATTTCTGACATTTACTTAGTATGTAATTTACATACATGACATGCATGTGGGTGTTTGGGGGTATATCTACATCCATTCCCACATGTGTTTCTTCTTTCACTTATTAATTTGTTCATTCGGTTATTCAAAAAATATTTAGCAAGTGACTACTCCAGGCATTGGGGATCCAAGCACTCCCTGTGAGCTCATGGTCCACTGGGACAGAGAGATGGGCAAATAAATGACTACGCTGTATCCTGGTAAATTGTGCAATTGATGTTATGTATATTGTTGACATTAACGTGTATATTTGGCCATTTCCAGGTATTTGGACTAAATTCCGAGATTTTAGAAGGGCGACTAGAATTTGTCTCACCTTTCCTGTTTATTTAAAATAGAGGGAGTAATAACTTTTGTTTTTATCTACTTCTGTATTTGGACTCACCTCAGATACAAATGATATTTGATGTAGCTTTAGAAATACAGATGGTACCCAATGTTCAATACTTGAGTCAATCTGGTTAAGAGAAATCATTAGCTTTGGGAGAGAACCTGGTTAGAGAGACTTACCGAAAGTAATGGAAAGTAATGGATCTGCCTTGGTACCAGTCTCTAGGGTAGAAAGCACTGCCTACTGATAAGACCCCTCTCCTCTAGGATCTCATATCGAAGTGGCAACACTGGACAGGAACTGAGAGTTACCGAACCATAGACAAATCATCACTCTTACATTGCCTTAGTTTCCCCATATATAAAATGAAGTTAACAAAGGCAATTCATTGGGAACAAAGAACAAACAGTGTTTGGCATGTCTCATGGCTATGAAAGTTAGTACCTATCGATACTGCTACCCAAGACTGACTTGTAAGAGCTGAACATGCTAATGGATGGACAACCAGGAAAGTGCAACCTAGATTTCTGCTGGCTTTCCCTTCATGTGCACGTGCCCTGTTCCCCTGCTTGTCTTCCATTGGAATTGGAGTTCTCCAGGACAGAAGGTGCTTTTCCTCTTGTCTCAGTCCAAGGTCCCTGAAGGTGGTGATTGTGTTTGTACCACCAAACTAGCTGTTCCTTGATTTTATGAAGAAGAAATAGTAATCAGAAGGAAGTTGCTGACTGATTACATTTCCTGTGGGAGAGAGAGGAAGTAGGGCTGAGTTCAATAAGAGGAGACTTTAGCAAGTGTGAACTGAGGAGGTTAAATCAAGGAAAGCCTGGGGGAAGACCCAAAATGGGGGGGAAGTCTGTGGCATGGCGTGGTGATGTGAGTTCAAGGTACAGGAGGTGGGAGGAGATGATCTTTCAGGTCGTTTTTTCAAGCTCTGACTGAGGTTTCCTCCACCTTGTGGCTGATGGCACAAGGAAAGTTTTTCTTGGTGGACGTTGTGGATTTCTCCTTCCCTAGGTCTCACGATACAAAGCCACAGATAAAAGCTGTATCAACAAACGGAAAAGTTACACTTGCTGTTTAAAGAGTTCGGAGCCATTTCTCTATCCTAGGCTGGAGGTTGATGGGGGAACATGCTGTAGAGACACGTCCTTGGCAAAGGGAAGCTTCTAGTTTGTTTGGAAAAATGCTTTTTCAGAGGCTTTTAGGTGGTGGCTTCTTCCAGAACTGCGAGAGTGAAGGTGAGAAGGAAATAAATTTTTCTGTGTGCAAAGTCAAAGAGTAGCCTGCTTGAGCAGACTGACTGCTGTTTGAATTTGAAGGGATTTTAGTGTTTTCCTCACAGACCAGGAACCTGGTGTTTGTGAGTTTTGAACTGGCATGAGCAAAGAGAAGAAAAGATGTCCAATTAAGTACATATCCCCACACCATGGAGGCGTGAGAGGGTCAAGAAGAGAAAGACGGCACTAAGGAGTCCTTGTGGAAAGGTATGGGAAAGAAGCTTTAGAAACAGGGCTACAACGTCTTTCCTTAACACCCACGCCATCAGGAAAGGGTGTTAACCTCGACAACTGAGCCAGATTCTTAAGGATGAAGAGGTGTGAGAACCATGTTAACTGGAGGCCAGGTCCTTTATTTTATTAGGAGAAGGGCATCTCAGACTGGCAACTTGGACACTAGGGCACATATGGCGAGGCTACTGCTAAAAGGATCTCAGTCATCCAGTTCTTTGGGTGGAGAGGAAGGAGCGTGCCAGAGGCTGTGCAAGAATTTGGCCAGGTGACCAGAGCTGTGTCCATGGCCGGGGCGCGGAGTCTGTCTGAGGCTTGGCTGCATGGCTCATGGAGGAGCCCCAGGTAGGTCTCCACAGGCTGTGTCACTGACATGCTTTAGAGTTGTTGACGTGATGGCTGCTTTCTAGGGTGGTGGTGGTGGGGATGTGTCTCAGAAACAACACTGTCTTCCTAAAAGACCTCAGGGGCAGATCTCTCACCACCACCCCCCTTTTTTTTTAGAAAGTTAATCACCCCAAAGAGGTCCCAGGAAAGTACAAATGAGGCGCCTTTCTTTCAGAGGAACATGTACATCAAAAACTGCCAAGTTTTGGTCAGTTTAAAGCATCTGGTTCATCTTTTAGCACATATTTGATGAGCTCCTACTGTGGGCTAGGCACATGCCTGCAACTGGGGGTGCAGAGATGACAAGATGCTGACATGGCCCTCAAGGAGCTCCAGTCTAAAGCAGGGTGGGGTCAGGTCCCGGAGAAGGTCCAGGCAGGATGGACAGTGCTGGAGGTGGAGGTGCTGGGGTGCAGGGAAGGCTTGCTGAGTCCCCACAGAGAGCTGGGGGCTGTAGCCTGGGTCAGGGAACGGGAAGGACCTTGGGGAGAGGAGAAGAGACTGTCAGCCAGGACAGCTCTCTGTGCAAAGGGAAGAAGTGAGGTGTGCTGGAGGCCACCTATAGGAGACATTGCTCATCCTGACTTTTGTGGGTTCCCCAGCAACAACTAGGCTCTCTCTCTCAGGGACTCCTTACCTGAATCTGGCTGACTATGAAACAAACCCACTGCTACCTCCATCTTGGCATGTGGAGCTCATGGGAACAAATACCATTGAGAGCCAGGGCTGGGGTGAGCAGGCCCTGCGCATGGTGAATATTCAGACCCACAAAGGCAGTCTGCAGCTCAGGCCTTCTTTCTGTGCCTATTGTCCCGGGGTGCTGAGGAGACACGGATCCATGACAATTGTGTGGGTTTTACACCTGCCTGCATCTCTGCCACTGCTGCCCTGTGATTGTGTTCTCAGGGCCCCAAAGCACCGGCAACACAGGTTGGAGTGGAATATTTCTGCCTTTGCTTGCAGACAAAGTTAATAACCTCAAGGAGGGGATTTCACAGTTCTTTGGATTGAGTTGCATGTTTGTTCTGGGTTATTTTTTCTGTTTCCTAATATAACACACGTCTGCTATTGAGTAAATATTGATCCTAGTGCAGTCAGCATTAGTGGCGGGGGATGCCGAAAAATAAACAGCCCGGTAATCAGGTCTGCTTTCATGGTTGACAGTGAGCATGGTGGTGACTCTGTTAGGATGGGTGTCATGTCCACGCCACCGACAAATCAATCAACACTTCTGTAATTACTAGGTTCATTTCAGCCTCTTGTAAATCTACAAATCTTCCCTAGATAACACAAGTTTTTTCAGTGATAACACAATAAATCAGTCTATAATTTAGATCCAGGTCATGTGTATCAGAAAGGAGAAATTTGCCTCCATAACCCTTTTTTTTTTTTTTTTTTTTTTTGCTGGGGTAAGTGATGGCTGAAAGTTGAATTACAATTAATTTGGTGATGCGATAAAATCCTCATGAATGAAAATGCCACTAATGTTGAAGTAATGGTGATTTTGAATGAGGATGAGCTCTAGCTACATAAAGAAGAATTTGCCAAACAAATTTATAGTACAATCAAGTTTACAAGGGTTATGAATCTGATACTTTCAAGTTTTTCAAGCAGTGTAATAATTACATGCGTGTTATTTTCCAGAATCATACAGTCTAAGTGTGACCACTCCCATTTAACCCACTGTATAATATCTCCTCTCCAAATGCTTCTCTATCCCATCCTGTATACTCTAGGGCAGAGAGGGCATTATCTTATAAGGCTTTATTTGGAAAGCTCCAACAAAAAGTGCTTCCTGGGCAGAGCTGCATTTTTTCCCTTCCTGTTAGCCATGGGCCAAAACAAGCCTAATTATTCTTCTAGGTATTCATAGATCTAAGTATTTGTGTAGACCTAAATACCGGGGGGTGCCAAAAAAATGTATACACATGACTTATATTCATCTTTTGTTATTGGTGTATATTGAGAATTACAATTTTAGTACAGTTTTTTCCTTTCTTAAAATGTATATACATTTTTTTTTGGCACCCTTTGTATTTTATTGACACTTAGAATCCAGGAGCTTGGAATCTGAAGAAAACAAACCTTCAAAGTCCAGTATTACAACCCTTCCCTTCCCCTCTTTTACTCCAACAAAACACCTAAATTGCTGTTTTCATATCCCATTCGATATTCATTTAGCCTGTGACTTCCAGCAATGTTGAAGAACTCACTACCAATGGTAGCGTTTCCTCAAATTTTTCTTTTAATTTGGACCAGCCTCTAATGCAGATTGATCTTCCTCCTGAATTTATCAGAATTAGTGAGATGGGTTGTGACTGGTGATTTGAAAGTGGAAAGATAAATCAATTTTATGATGTTCTGTGGTGGTGTTTGCCAGACAGGATTGAGCCTCCCTGAAGACTCTCTGGAGGAAGGTGGTGTCTAAATACTTGAGTAAATTAAAAAGTCTGTAATAAACCAGGTGGACCCATCTATCAGACCCTGTGAGTCCATGAAGGCAGGACTAAGTTTCCTACTGTTGCGTTAGGAAATTGCTCTGAACTTCCCCCTCAGCCCCACCCCTTCTAACCTCTTTCTCTTATCTGCTTGACAAATTAGATTTCACTAGGTCTCAATTTCCCAATTCCAGGTTCCAGAGTTTTGACTTTTCTCCTGGGATGATGCACAGATAATTAACAAAAATAAAAACAAGGTAAGTCTCATGCATTTTGATTTCTAGCAATACATAGCATTATTTATTATTTACTATTGAAAAAATCTGTCATTTAGATTTATAGACCAATTTACATGGCACATATAGCCCTTATGCTTTTCCATAAAATAATGGCTAGTTATATATCTATGCATTTATGCCCTACCTTGTTTCAAAAAGGTTTTGAAGTGGTTTCAAAACTACCATACAGGCATACCTCAG